>NC_140579.1:1114115867-1115315867 GCF_964204655.1 Triturus cristatus
CGCTGCAAGAGATTGTCAGTAGCTGTTTAATTCTTTTTTAGATAATTTATTATGGGAAATTTATGCCCTTTTTTATATTCTTATGTTTTTCATACTGGCTTCTTGTAACTGTGATTTTTATGTGTCTATTGTATTTTTTATGTGCTTACAAGATATCTTGCATATCGAATAAAAGCTTATGACTGACTGACTGACTCTAAGAACCAGGTCAGCAGAGCCGCTGTACAGCCAGAGAACCAGGTCAGCAGAGCTGCTGTACAGCCAGAGAACAAGGTCAGCAGAGCTGCTGTAGAGCTTGAGAACCAGGTCAGCAGAGCCGTTGTAGAGCCAGATCAGCAGAGCCGTTGTAGAGCCAGAGCACCAGGTCAGCAGAGCTGCTTTTGAGCCAGAGAACCAGGTCAACAGAGCAGCTGTAGAGCCTGAGAACCAGGTCAACAGAGCCGCTGTACAGCCTGAGAACCAGGTCAGCAGAGCTGTTGTAGAGCCAGAGAACCAGGTCATCAGAGCTGCTGTACAGCCAGATAACCAGGTCAGCAAAGCTGCTTTAGAGCCAGAGAACCAGGTCAGCAGAGCTGCTCTAGAGCCTGAGAACCAAGTCAGCAGAGCCGTTGTAGAGCCAGAGAACCAGGTCAGCAGAGCCGCTGTAGAGCCAGAGAACCAGGTCAGCAGAGCTGCTGTACAGCCAGAGAACAAGGTCAGCAGAGGTTCTCTTCAGCCAGAGAACCAGGTCAGCAGAGCCGTTCTACAGCCTGAGAACCAGGTCAGCAGAGCCGTTCTACAGCCTGAGAACCAGGTCAGCAAAGCTGCTCTAGAGCAGAGAACCAGGTCAGCAAAGCTGCTCTAGAGCCAGAGAACCAGGTCAGCAAAGCTGCTCTAGAGCCAAAGAACCAGGTCAGGAGAGCTGCTCGAGAGTCTAAGAACCAGGTCAGCAGAGCCGCTGTACAGCCAGAGAACCAGGTCAGCAGAGCTGCTGTACAGCCAGAGAACAAGGTCAGCAGAGCTGCTGTAGAGCTTGAGAACCAGGTCAGCAGAGCCGTTGTAGAGCCAGATCAGCAGAGCCGTTGTAGAGCCAGAGAACCAGGTCAGCAGAGCTGCTTTCGAGCCAGAGAACCAGGTCAACAGAGCCGTTGTACAGCCTGAGAACCAGGTCAGCAGAGCTGCTATAGAACCAGAGAACCAGGTCAGCAGAGCTGCTGTACAGCCAGAGAACCAGGTAAGCAGAGCTGCTGTACAGCCAGAGAACCAGGTAAGCAGAGCTGCTTTAGAGCCAGAGAACCAGGTCAGCAGAGCTACTTTCGAGCCAGAGAACCAGGTCAACAGAGCCGCTGTAGAGCCAGAGAACCAGGTCAACAGAGCCGCTGTACAGCCAGAGAACCAGGTCAGCAGAGCTGCTGTAGAGCCAGATAACCAGGTCAGCAGAGCTGCTGTAGAGCCAGATAACAAGGTCAGCAGAGCTGCTCTACAGCCAAAGAACGAGGTAAGCAGAGCTGCTTTAGAGCCAGAGAACCAGGTCAGCAGAGCTGCTTTCGAGCCAGAGAACCAGGTCAACAGAGCCGCTGTAGAGCCAGAGATCCAGGTCAGCAGAGCTGCTATAGAACCAGGTCAGCAGAGCTGCTTTCCAGCCAGACAACCAGGTCAACAGAGCCGCTGTACAGCCAGAGAACCAGTTCAACAGAGCCGCTGTACAGCCTGAGAACCAGGTCAACAGAGCCGCTGTACAGCCTGAGAACCAGGTCAGCAAAGCTGCTGTAGAGCCAGAGAACCAAGTCAGCAGAGCTGCTGTAGAGCCAGATAACCAGGTCAGCAGAGCTGCTGTAGAGCCAGAGAACCAGGTCAGCAGAGCTGCTGTAGAGCCAGATAACCAGGTCAGCAGAGCTGCTGTAGAGCCAGAGAACCAGGTCAGCAGAGCTGCTGTAGAGCCAGAGAACCAGGTCAGCAGAGCTGCTGTAGAGCCAGAGAACCACGTCAGCAGAGCTGCTGTAGAGCCAGATAACCAGGCCAGCAGATCCATTGTAGAGCCAGAGAACCAGGTCAGCAAAGCTGCTTTACAGCCAGAGAAACATGTCTGTAGAGCCAGGGAACCAGGTCAGCAGAGTTGCTGTAGAGCCAGAGAACCAGGTCAGTAGAGCTGCTCTAGAGCCAGAGAACTAGGTCAGTAGAGCTGCTCTTGAGCCATAGAACCAGGTCAGCAGAGCCGCTGTAGAGCCAGAGAACCAGGTCAGCAGAGCCGCTCTAGAGCTAGAGAAATAGGTCAGCAGAGCCGCTCTAGAGCCAGAGAACCAGGCCGGCAGATCCATTGTAGAGCCAGAGAACCAGGGCAGCAAAGCTGCTTTACAGCCAGAGAAACATGTCAGCAGAGCCGTTGTAGAGCCAGGGAACCAGGTCAGCAGAGTTGCTGTAGAGCCAGAGAACTGGGTCAGCAGAGCTGCTTTAGAGCCAGAGAACCAGGTCAGCAGAGCTGCTGTACAGCTAGAGAACAAGGTCAGCAGAGCTGCTCTACAGCCAAAGAACCAGGTCAGCAGAGCCGTTGTACAGCCTGAGAACCAGGTCAGCAAAGCTGCTCTAGAGCCAGAGAACCAGGTCAGCAGAGCTGCTCGAGAGCCAGAGAACCAGGTCAGCAGAGCTGCTTTAGAGCCAGGTCAGCAGAGCTAATGTAGAGCCAGAGAACCAGGTCAGCAAAGCTGCTCGAGAGCCAGAGAACCTGGTCAGCGGAGCTGCTTTAGAGCCAGGTCAGCAGAGCTGTTGTACAGCCAGAGAACCAGGTCAGCAGAGCTGCTCTAGAGCCTGAGAACCAAGTCAGCAGAGCCGTTGTAGAGCCAGAGAACCAGGTCAGCAGAGCTGCTGTAGAGCCAGAGAACCAGGTCAGCAGAGCTGCTGTACAGCCAGA
This sequence comes from Triturus cristatus, assembly GCF_964204655.1. Taxonomy (NCBI): domain Eukaryota; kingdom Metazoa; phylum Chordata; class Amphibia; order Caudata; family Salamandridae; genus Triturus; species Triturus cristatus. The sequence goes on from NC_140579.1 coordinate 1,114,118,755, forward strand.
GAACAAGTCAGCAGAGGTTCTCTTCAGCCAGAGAACCAGGTCAGCAGAGCCGTTCTACAGCCTGAGAACCAGGTCAGCAGAGCCGTTCTACAGCCTGAGAACCAGGTCAGCAAAGCTGCTCTAGAGCCAGAGAACCAGGTCAGCAAAGCTGCTCTAGAGCCAGAGAACCAGGTCAGGAGAGCTGCTCGAGAGTCTAAGAACCAGGTCAGCAGAGCCGCTATAAAGCCAGAGAACCAGGTCAGCAGAGCTGCTGTACAGCCACAGAACAAGGTCAGCAGAGCTGCTGTAGAGCCTGAGAACCAGGCCAGCAGAGCCGCTGCACAGCCCGAGAAACAGGTCAGCAGAGTCGTTGTAGAGCCAGAGAACCAGGTCAGCAGAGCTGCTTTCGTGCCAGAGAACCAGGTCAACAGAGCTGCTGTAGAGCCAGAGAACCAGGTCAGCAGAGCTGCTATAGAACGAGAGAACCAGGTCAGCAGAGCTGCTATAGAAACAGAGAACCAGGTCAGCAGAGCTGTTGTACAGCCAGAGAACCAGGTAAGCAGAGCTGCTTTAGAGCCAGAGAACCAGGTCAACAGAGCCGCTGTAGAGCCAGAGAACCAGGTCAACAGAGCGGCCGTAGAGCCAGAGAACCAGGTCAGCAAAGCTGCTGTAGAGCCAGAGAACCAGGTCAGCAGAGCTGCTGTAGAGCCAGAGAACCAGGTCATCAGAGCTGCTGTAGAGCCAGAGAACCAGGTCAGCAGACCTGCTGTAGAGCCAGAGAACCAGGTCAGCAGAGCTGCTCTACGGCCAGAGAACCAGGTCAGCAGAGCTGCTGTAGAGCCAGAGAACCAGGCCAGCAGATCCATTGTAGAGCCAGAGAACCAGGTCAGCAAAGCTGCTTTACAGCCAGAGAAACATGTCAGCAGAGCCGTTGTAGAGCCAGGGAACCAGGTCAGCAGAGTTGCTGTAGAGCCAGAGAACCAGGTCAGTAGAGCTGCTCTAGAGCCAGAGAACTAGGTCAGTAGAGCCGCTCTTGAGCCATAGAACCAGGTCAGCAGAGCTGCTCTAAAGCCAGAAAACCAGGACAGCAGAGCTGCTTTAGAGCCAGAGAATCAGGTCAGCAGAGCCTCTGTACAGCTAGAGAACAATGTCAGCAGAGCTGCTCTACAGCCAAAGAACCAGGTCAGCAGAGCCGTTGTACAGCCTAAGAACCAGGTCAGCAAAGCTGCTCTAGAGCCAGAGAACCAGGTCAGCAGAGCTGCTTTCGAGCCAGAGAACCAGGTCAGCAGAGCTGCTGTACAGCCAGAGAACAAGGTCAGCAGAGGTTCTCTTCAGCCAGAGAACCAGGTCAGCAGAGCCGTTCTACAGCCTGAGAACCAGGTCAGCAGAGCCGTTCTACAGCCTGAGAACCAGGTCAGCAAAGCTGCTCTAGAGCCAGAGAACCAGGTCAGCAAAGCTGCTCTAGAGCCAGAGAGCCAGGTCAGCAAAGCTGCTCTAGAGCCAGAGAACCAGGTCAGGAGAGCTGCTCGAGAGTCTAAGAAACTGGGCCGCCCCCCGACTCTAAATTCGACACCCCTAGAGAAAGTAGCCGAATTTGACTACCTGGGTATCCGGATTACGGATAGGATGTCCTGGGTTAGTCATATTGATAAAATGGTCCTCAGCCATAGGAGAGTGGGAGGTGCCCTTATGAGGGAGTTCAGGGCCTCTCCAAGAAGATCACTCACCCCAGTAGTTGACATTTACAAGGCTAAAGTAGTGTCATCAGCCTTGTATGGGGCAGAACTGTGGGGCCATTGCTGTTTGAAAGATCTAGAGACAGCGGAGAGTAAGTTATTGAAATCTCTTATCTCCGTTCCCCTGAGTACTCCACCCGTACCTGTCCGGTTGGACATGGGCTGCAAAAATATTAAAGACCAGGCCCAGCTTCGCCCGCTTTTGTTATGGACAAGAATCTGGAGGGGTGAAGAATTGAAATCTTATGCTGATGCCTTGGGAGAAATTATGAGTCTGGGGGGCTGGGCCAAAATAAAGTGGCTTAGAGATACCAAAAAGCTCTTGGAGAATGTCGGTCTAGGAGGCTGCTGGTCATCACGTTCAGCCCCTACAAAAGAAGTTGTCAAGGCGCATTATTGGAACTGGTGTGCGGAGCGGCTAAATACAACCTCCAACCACTGCAAGTCGACTGTCGCCTTTTTGCAAATTAAAGACACTGTGGCTTTTGAACCCTACCTGGACTTGATAACTCTCCCTTATGACCGAGCCCTTTATTTCAAATTCAGAGTTGGATGCCTCCCCCTAGGTGCATTGGTATCGAGTTGGTCACCTGTGCCCCGCATTTCTCCCAATTGTGCATGTTGCCCTAGCAAGGTTGAGACTATTGTACACGTTTTATTTGCTTGCCCGGATTATGCAAGGCCCAGGGGTGTCTGGTTGAAACCCCTCTGTCGCAATATGGGCACACGTAGTCACCTTGAGGCCCTGCGCATTTTAACGACGGACACTTCCCCCCTTTTTGTGTGTGGAATTGCGAAATTTTTAAAGTGGTCCTGGCTCATTCGCTGCAAGAGATTGTCAGTAGCTGTTTAATTCTTTTTTAGATAATTTATTATGGGAAATTTATGCCCTTTTTTATATTCTTATGTTTTTCATACTGGCTTCTTGTAACTGTGATTTTTATGTGTCTATTGTATTTTTTATGTGCTTACAAGATATCTTGCATATCGAATAAAAGCTTATGACTGACTGACTGACTCTAAGAACCAGGTCAGCAGAGCCGCTGTACAGCCAGAGAACCAGGTCAGCAGAGCTGCTGTACAGCCAGAGAACAAGGTCAGCAGAGCTGCTGTAGAGCTTGAGAACCAGGTCAGCAGAGCCGTTGTAGAGCCAGATCAGCAGAGCCGTTGTAGAGCCAGAGCACCAGGTCAGCAGAGCTGCTTTTGAGCCAGAGAACCAGGTCAACAGAGCAGCTGTAGAGCCTGAGAACCAGGTCAACAGAGCCGCTGTACAGCCTGAGAACCAGGTCAGCAGAGCTGTTGTAGAGCCAGAGAACCAGGTCATCAGAGCTGCTGTACAGCCAGATAACCAGGTCAGCAAAGCTGCTTTAGAGCCAGAGAACCAGGTCAGCAGAGCTGCTCTAGAGCCTGAGAACCAAGTCAGCAGAGCCGTTGTAGAGCCAGAGAACCAGGTCAGCAGAGCCGCTGTAGAGCCAGAGAACCAGGTCAGCAGAGCTGCTGTACAGCCAGAGAACAAGGTCAGCAGAGGTTCTCTTCAGCCAGAGAACCAGGTCAGCAGAGCCGTTCTACAGCCTGAGAACCAGGTCAGCAGAGCCGTTCTACAGCCTGAGAACCAGGTCAGCAAAGCTGCTCTAGAGCCAGAGAACCAGGTCAGCAAAGCTGCTCTAGAGCCAGAGAACCAGGTCAGCAAAGCTGCTCTAGAGCCAAAGAACCAGGTCAGGAGAGCTGCTCGAGAGTCTAAGAACCAGGTCAGCAGAGCCGCTGTACAGCCAGAGAACCAGGTCAGCAGAGCTGCTGTACAGCCAGAGAACAAGGTCAGCAGAGCTGCTGTAGAGCTTGAGAACCAGGTCAGCAGAGCCGTTGTAGAGCCAGATCAGCAGAGCCGTTGTAGAGCCAGAGAACCAGGTCAGCAGAGCTGCTTTCGAGCCAGAGAACCAGGTCAACAGAGCCGTTGTACAGCCTGAGAACCAGGTCAGCAGAGCTGCTATAGAACCAGAGAACCAGGTCAGCAGAGCTGCTGTACAGCCAGAGAACCAGGTAAGCAGAGCTGCTGTACAGCCAGAGAACCAGGTAAGCAGAGCTGCTTTAGAGCCAGAGAACCAGGTCAGCAGAGCTACTTTCGAGCCAGAGAACCAGGTCAACAGAGCCGCTGTAGAGCCAGAGAACCAGGTCAACAGAGCCGCTGTACAGCCAGAGAACCAGGTCAGCAGAGCTGCTGTAGAGCCAGATAACCAGGTCAGCAGAGCTGCTGTAGAGCCAGATAACAAGGTCAGCAGAGCTGCTCTACAGCCAAAGAACGAGGTAAGCAGAGCTGCTTTAGAGCCAGAGAACCAGGTCAGCAGAGCTGCTTTCGAGCCAGAGAACCAGGTCAACAGAGCCGCTGTAGAGCCAGAGATCCAGGTCAGCAGAGCTGCTATAGAACCAGGTCAGCAGAGCTGCTTTCCAGCCAGACAACCAGGTCAACAGAGCCGCTGTACAGCCAGAGAACCAGTTCAACAGAGCCGCTGTACAGCCTGAGAACCAGGTCAACAGAGCCGCTGTACAGCCTGAGAACCAGGTCAGCAAAGCTGCTGTAGAGCCAGAGAACCAAGTCAGCAGAGCTGCTGTAGAGCCAGATAACCAGGTCAGCAGAGCTGCTGTAGAGCCAGAGAACCAGGTCAGCAGAGCTGCTGTAGAGCCAGATAACCAGGTCAGCAGAGCTGCTGTAGAGCCAGAGAACCAGGTCAGCAGAGCTGCTGTAGAGCCAGAGAACCAGGTCAGCAGAGCTGCTGTAGAGCCAGAGAACCACGTCAGCAGAGCTGCTGTAGAGCCAGATAACCAGGCCAGCAGATCCATTGTAGAGCCAGAGAACCAGGTCAGCAAAGCTGCTTTACAGCCAGAGAAACATGTCTGTAGAGCCAGGGAACCAGGTCAGCAGAGTTGCTGTAGAGCCAGAGAACCAGGTCAGTAGAGCTGCTCTAGAGCCAGAGAACTAGGTCAGTAGAGCTGCTCTTGAGCCATAGAACCAGGTCAGCAGAGCCGCTGTAGAGCCAGAGAACCAGGTCAGCAGAGCCGCTCTAGAGCTAGAGAAATAGGTCAGCAGAGCCGCTCTAGAGCCAGAGAACCAGGCCGGCAGATCCATTGTAGAGCCAGAGAACCAGGGCAGCAAAGCTGCTTTACAGCCAGAGAAACATGTCAGCAGAGCCGTTGTAGAGCCAGGGAACCAGGTCAGCAGAGTTGCTGTAGAGCCAGAGAACTGGGTCAGCAGAGCTGCTTTAGAGCCAGAGAACCAGGTCAGCAGAGCTGCTGTACAGCTAGAGAACAAGGTCAGCAGAGCTGCTCTACAGCCAAAGAACCAGGTCAGCAGAGCCGTTGTACAGCCTGAGAACCAGGTCAGCAAAGCTGCTCTAGAGCCAGAGAACCAGGTCAGCAGAGCTGCTCGAGAGCCAGAGAACCAGGTCAGCAGAGCTGCTTTAGAGCCAGGTCAGCAGAGCTAATGTAGAGCCAGAGAACCAGGTCAGCAAAGCTGCTCGAGAGCCAGAGAACCTGGTCAGCGGAGCTGCTTTAGAGCCAGGTCAGCAGAGCTGTTGTACAGCCAGAGAACCAGGTCAGCAGAGCTGCTCTAGAGCCTGAGAACCAAGTCAGCAGAGCCGTTGTAGAGCCAGAGAACCAGGTCAGCAGAGCTGCTGTAGAGCCAGAGAACCAGGTCAGCAGAGCTGCTGTACAGCCAGAGAACAAGTCAGCAGAGGTTCTCTTCAGCCAGAGAACCAGGTCAGCAGAGCCGTTCTACAGCCTGAGAACCAGGTCAGCAGAGCCGTTCTACAGCCTGAGAACCAGGTCAGCAAAGCTGCTCTAGAGCCAGAGAACCAGGTCAGCAAAGCTGCTCTAGAGCCAGAGAACCAGGTCAGGAGAGCTGCTCGAGAGTCTAAGAACCAGGTCAGCAGAGCCGCTATAAAGCCAGAGAACCAGGTCAGCAGAGCTGCTGTACAGCCACAGAACAAGGTCAGCAGAGCTGCTGTAGAGCCTGAGAACCAGGCCAGCAGAGCCGCTGCACAGCCAGAGAAACAGGTCAGCAGAGTCGTTGTAGAGCCAGAGAACCAGGTCAGCAGAGCTGCTTTCGTGCCAGAGAACCAGGTCAACAGAGCTGCTGTAGAGCCAGAGAACCAGGTCAGCAGAGCTGCTATAGAACGAGAGAACCAGGTCAGCAGAGCTGCTATAGAAACAGAGAACCAGGTCAGCAGAGCTGTTGTACAGCCAGAGAACCAGGTAAGCAGAGCTGCTTTAGAGCCAGAGAACCAGGTCAGCAGAGCTGCTTTCGAGCCAGAGAACCAGGTCAACAGAGCCGGTGTAGAGCCAGAGAACCAGGTCAACAGAGCCGCTGTACAGCCTGAGAACCAGGTCAGCAAAGCTTCTGTAGAGCCAGAGAACCAGGACAGCAGAGCTGCTGTACAGCCAGAGAACCAGGTAAGCCGAGCTGCTTTAGAGCCAGAGAACCAGGTCAGCAGAGCTGCTGTAGAGCCAGAGAACCAGGTCAACAGAGCGGCTGTAGAGCCAGAGGACCAGGTCAACACAGCCGCTGTAGAGCCAGAGAACCAGGTCAGCAAAGCTGCTGTAGAGCCAGAGAACCAGGTCAGCAGAGCTGCTGTAGAGCCAGATAACCAGGTCAGCAGAGCTGCTGTAGAGCCAGATAACAAGGTCAGAAGAGCTGCTCTACAGCCAAAGAACCAGATAAGCAGAGCTGCTTTAGAGCCAGAGAACCAGGTCAGCAGAGCTGCTTTCGAGCCAGAGAACCAGGTCAACAGAGCCGCTGTACAGCCTGAGAACTAGGTCAGCAAAGCTGCTGTAGAGCCAGAAAACCAGGTCAGCAGAGCTGCTGTAGTGCCAGAGAACCAGGTCAGCAGAGCTGCTGTAGAGCCAGATAACCAGGTCAGCAGAGCTGCTGTAGAGCCAGATAACAAGGTCAGCAGAGCTGCTGTAGAGCCAGATAACAAGGTCAGCAGAGCTGCTTTCGAGCCAGATAACCAGGTCAGCAGAGCTGCTTTCGAGTCAGAGAACCAGGTCAACAGAGCCGCTGTAGAGCCAGAGAACCAGGTCAACAGAGCCGCTGTACAGCCTGAGAACCAGGTCACCAGAGCTGCTATAGAACCAGGTCAGCAGAGCTGCTGTACAACCAGAGAGCCAGGTAAGCAGTGCTGCTTTCAAGCCAGAGCACCAGGTCAGCAAAGCTGCTTTCGAGCCAGAGAACCAGGTCAACAGAGCCGCTGTACAGCCTGAGAACCAGGTCAACAGAGCCGCTGTACAGCCTGAGAACCAGGTCAGCAGAGCTGCTGTAGAGCCAGATAACCAGGTCAGCAGAGCTGCTGTAGAGCCAGAGAACCAGGTCAGCAGAGCTGCTGTAGAGCCAGTGAACCAGGTCAGCAGACCTGCTGTAGAGCAAGAGAACCAGGTCAGCAGAGCTGCTCTACAGCCAGAGAACCAGGTCAGCAGAGCCGCTGTAGAGCCAGAGAACCAGGCCAGCAGATCCATTGTAGAGCCAGAGAACCAGGTCAGCAAAGCTGCTTTACAGCCAGAGAAACATGTCAGCAGAGCCGTTGTAGAGCCAGGGAACCAGGTCAGCAGAGTTGCTGTAGAGCCAGAGAACCAGGTCAGTAGAGCTGCTCTAGAGCCAGAGAACTAGGTCAGTAGAGCCGCTCTTGAGCCATAGAACCAGATCAGCAGAGCTGCTCTAAAGCCAGAAAACCAGGACAGCAGAGCTGCTTTCGAGCCAGAGAACCAGGTCAACAGAGCCGCTGTAGAGCCAGAGATCCAGGTCAGCAGAGCTGCTATAGAACCAGGTCAGCAGAGCTGCTTTCCAGCCAGAGAACCAGGTCAACAGAGCCGCTGTACAGCCAGAGAACCAGTTCAACAGAGCCGCTGTACAGCCTGAGAACCAGGTCAACAGAGCCGCTGTACAGCCTGAGAACCAGGTCAGCAAAGCTGCTGTAGAGCCAGAGAACCAAGTCAGCAGAGCTGCTGTAGAGCCAGATAACCAGGTCAGCAGAGCTGCTGTAGAGCCAGAGAACCAGGTCAGCAGAGCTGCTGTAGAGCCAGATAACCAGGTCAGCAGAGCTGCTGTAGAGCCAGAGAACCAGGTCAGCAGAGCTGCTGTAGAGCCAGAGAACCAGGTCAGCAGAGCTGCTGTAGAGCCAGAGAACCACGTCAGCAGAGCTGCTGTAGAGCCAGAGAACCAGGTCAGCAGAGCTGCTTTACAGCCAGAGAAACATGTCTGTAGAGCCAGGGAACCAGGTCAGCAGAGTTGCTGTAGAGCCAGAGAACCAGGTCAGTAGAGCTGCTCTAGAGCCAGAGAACTAGGTCAGTAGAGCTGCTCTTGAGCCATAGAACCAGGTCAGCAGAGCCGCTGTAGAGCCAGAGAACCAGGTCAGCAGAGCCGCTCTAGAGCTAGAGAAATAGGTCAGCAGAGCCGCTCTAGAGCCAGAGAACCAGGCCGGCAGATCCATTGTAGAGCCAGAGAACCAGGGCAGCAAAGCTGCTTTACAGCCAGAGAAACATGTCAGCAGAGCCGTTGTAGAGCCAGGGAACCAGGTCAGCAGAGTTGCTGTAGAGCCAGAGAACTGGGTCAGCAGAGCTGCTTTAGAGCCAGAGAACCAGGTCAGCAGAGCTGCTGTACAGCTAGAGAACAAGGTCAGCAGAGCTGCTCTACAGCCAAAGAACCAGGTCAGCAGAGCCGTTGTACAGCCTGAGAACCAGGTCAGCAAAGCTGCTCTAGAGCCAGAGAACCAGGTCAGCAGAGCTGCTCGAGAGCCAGAGAACCAGGTCAGCAGAGCTGCTTTAGAGCCAGGTCAGCAGAGCTAATGTAGAGCCAGAGAACCAGGTCAGCAAAGCTGCTCGAGAGCCAGAGAACCTGGTCAGCGGAGCTGCTTTAGAGCCAGGTCAGCAGAGCTGTTGTACAGCCAGAGAACCAGGTCAGCAGAGCTGCTCTAGAGCCTGAGAACCAAGTCAGCAGAGCCGTTGTAGAGCCAGAGAACCAGGTCAGGTGAGCTGCTGTAGAGCCAGAGAACCAGGTCAGCAGAGCTGCTGTACAGCCAGAGAACAAGTCAGCAGAGGTTCTCTTCAGCCAGAGAACCAGGTCAGCAGAGCCGTTCTACAGCCTGAGAACCAGGTCAGCAGAGCCGTTCTACAGCCTGAGAACCAGGTCAGCAAAGCTGCTCTAGAGCCAGAGAACCAGGTCAGCAAAGCTGCTCTAGAGCCAGAGAACCAGGTCAGGAGAGCTGCTCGAGAGTCTAAGAACCAGGTCAGCAGAGCCGCTATAAAGCCAGAGAACCAGGTCAGCAGAGCTGCTGTACAGCCACAGAACAAGGTCAGCAGAGCTGCTGTAGAGCCTGAGAACCAGGCCAGCAGAGCCGCTGCACAGCCAGAGAAACAGGTCAGCAGAGCCGTTGTAGAGCCAGAGAACCAGGTCAGCAGAGCTGCTTTCGTGCCAGAGAACCAGGTCAACAGAGCTGCTGTAGAGCCAGAGAACCAGGTCAGCAGAGCTGCTATAGAACGAGAGAACCAGGTCAGCAGAGCTGCTGTAGAGCCTGAGAACCAGGCCAGCAGAGCCGCTGCACAGCCAGAGAAACAGGTCAGCAGAGCCGTTGTAGAGCCAGAGAACCAGGTCGGCAGAGCTGCTTTCGAGCCAGAGAACCAGGTCAACAGAGCTGCTGTAGAGCCAGAGAACCAGGTCAGCAGAGCTGCTATAGAACGAGAGAACCAGGTCAGCAGAGCTGCTATAGAAACAGAGAACCAGGTCAGCAGAGCTGTTGTACAGCCAGAGAACCAGGTAAGCAGAGCTGCTTTAGAGCCAGAGAACCAGGTCAGCAGAGCTGCTTTCGAGCCAGAGAACCAGGTCAACAGAGCCGGTGTAGAGCCAGAGAACCAGGTCAACAGAGCCGCTGTACAGCCTGAGAACCAGGTCAGCAAAGCTTCTGTAGAGCCAGAGAACCAGGTCAGCAGAGCTGCTGTACAGCCAGAGAACCAGGTAAGCCGAGCTGCTTTAGAGCCAGAGAACCAGGTCAGCAGAGCTGCTGTAGAGCCAGAGAACCAGGTCAACAGAGCGGCTGTAGAGCCAGAGGACCAGGTCAGCAGAGCTGCTATAGAACGAGAGAACCAGGTCAGCAGAGCTGCTATAGAAACAGAGAACCAGGTCAGCAGAGCTGTTGTACAGCCAGAGAACCAGGTAAGCAGAGCTGCTTTAGAGCCAGAGAACCAGGTCAGCAGAGCTGCTTTCGAGCCAGAGAACCAGGTCAACAGAGCCGGTGTAGAGCCAGAGAACCAGGTCAGCAGAGCCGTTCTACAGCCTGAGAACCAGGTCAGCAGAGCCGTTCTGCAGCCTGAGAAACAGGTCAGCAAAGCTGCTCTAGAGCCAGAGAACCAGGTCAGCAAAGCTGCTCTAGAGCCAGAGAACTAGGTCAGCAAAGCTTCTCTAGAGCCAGAGAACCAGGTCAGGAGAGCTGCTGTAGAGCCTGAGAACCAGGTCAGCAGAGCCGCTGTACAGCCAGAGAACCAGGTCAGCAGAGCTGCCGTACAGCCAGAGAACAAGGTCAGCAGAGGTGCTGTAGAGCCTGAGAACCAGGTCAGCAGAGCCGCTGCACAGCCAGAGAAACAGGTCAGCAGAGCCGTTGTAGAGCCAGAGAACCAGGTCAGCAGAGCTGCTTTCGAGCCAGAGAACCAGGTCAACAGAGCCGCTCTAGAGCCAGAGAACCAGGTCAACAGAGCCGCTGTACAGCCTGAGAACCAGGTCAGCAGAGCTGCTATAGAACCAGAGAACCAGGTCAGCAGAGCTGCTGTACAGCCAGAGAACCAGGTAAGCCGAGCTGCTTTAGAGCCAGAGAACCAGGTCAGCAGAGCTGCTGTAGAGCCAGAGAACCAGGTCAACAGAGCGGCTGTAGAGCCAGAGGACCAGGTCAACACAGCCGCTGTAGAGCCAGAGAACCAGGTCAGCAAAGCTGCTGTAGAGCCAGAGAACCAGGTCAGCAGAGCTGCTGTAGAGCCAGATAACCAGGTCAGCAGAGCTGCTGTAGAGCCAGATAACAAGGTCAGAAGAGCTGCTCTACAGCCAAAGAACCAGATAAGCAGAGCTGCTTTAGAGCCAGAGAACCAGGTCAGCAGAGCTGCTTTCGAGCCAGAGAACCAGGTCAACAGAGCCGCTGTAGAGCCAGAGAACCAGGTCAACAGAGCCGCTGTACAGCCTGAGAACTAGGTCAGCAAAGCTGCTGTAGAGCCAGAGAACCAGGTCAGCAGAGCTGCTGTAGTGCCAGAGAACCAGGTCAGCAGAGCTGCTGTAGAGCCAGATAACCAGGTCAGCAGAGCTGCTGTAGAGCCAGATAACAAGGTCAGCAGAGCTGCTGTAGAGCCAGATAACAAGGTCAGCAGAGCTGCTTTCGAGCCAGATAACCAGGTCAGCAGAGCTGCTTTCGAGCCAGAGAACCAGGTCAACAGAGCCGCTGTAGAGCCAGAGAACCAGGTCAACAGAGCCGCTGTACAGCCTGAGAACCAGGTCACCAGAGCTGCTATAGAACCAGGTCAGCAGAGCTGCTGTACAACCAGAGAACCAGGTAAGCAGTGCTGCTTTCAAGCCAGAGCACCAGGTCAGCAGAGCTGCTTTCGAGCCAGAGAACCAGGTCAACAGAGCCGCTGTACAGCCTGAGAACCAGGTCAACAGAGCCGCTGTACAGCCAGATAACCAGGTCAGCAGAGCTGCTGTAGAGCCAGAGAACCAGGTCAGCAGAGCTGCTGTAGAGCCAGAGAACCAGGTCATCAGAGCTGCTGTAGAGCCAGAGAACCAGGTCAGCAGACCTGCTGTAGAGCCAGAGAACCAGGTCAGCAGAGCTGCTCTACGGCCAGAGAACCAGGTCAGCAGAGCTGCTGTAGAGCCAGAGAACCAGGCCAGCAGATCCATTGTAGAGCCAGAGAACCAGGTCAGCAAAGCTGCTTTACAGCCAGAGAAACATGTCAGCAGAGCCGTTGTAGAGCCAGGGAACCAGGTCAGCAGAGTTGCTGTAGAGCCAGAGAACCAGGTCAGTAGAGCTGCTCTAGAGCCAGAGAACTAGGTCAGTAGAGCCGCTCTTGAGCCATAGAACCAGGTCAGCAGAGCTGCTCTAAAGCCAGAAAACCAGGACAGCAGAGCTGCTTTAGAGCCAGAGAATCAGGTCAGCAGAGCCTCTGTACAGCTAGAGAACAATGTCAGCAGAGCTGCTCTACAGCCAAAGAACCAGGTCAGCAGAGCCGTTGTACAGCCTAAGAACCAGGTCAGCAAAGCTGCTCTAGAGCCAGAGAACCAGGTCAGCAGAGCTGCTTTCGAGCCAGAGAACCAGGTCAGCAGAGCTGCTGTACAGCCAGAGAACAAGGTCAGCAGAGGTTCTCTTCAGCCAGAGAACCAGGTCAGCAGAGCCGTTCTACAGCCTGAGAACTAGGTCAGCAGAGCCGTTCTACAGCCTGAGAACCAGGTCAGCAAAGCTGCTCTAGAGCCAGAGAACCAGGTCAGCAAAGCTGCTCTAGAGCCAGAGAACCAGGTCAGCAAAGCTGCTCTAGAGCCAGAGAACCAGGTTAGGAGAGCTGCTCGAGAGTCTAAGAAACTGGGCCGCCCCCCGACTCTAAATTCGACACCCCTAGAGAAAGTAGCCGAATTTGACTACCTGGGTATCCGGATTACGGATAGGATGTCCTGGGTTAGTCATATTGATAAAATGGTCCTCAGCCATAGGAGAGTGGGAGGTGCCCTTATGAGGGAGTTCAGGGCCTCTCCAAGAAGATCACTCACCCCAGTAGTTGACATTTACAAGGCTAAAGTAGTGTCATCAGCCTTGTATGGGGCAGAACTGTGGGGCCATTGCTGTTTGAAAGATCTAGAGACAGCGGAGAGTAAGTTATTGAAATCTCTTATCTCCGTTCCCCTGAGTACTCCACCCGTACCTGTCCGGTTGGACATGGGCTGCAAAAATATTAAAGACCAGGCCCAGCTTCGCCCGCTTTTGTTATGGACAAGAATCTGGAGGGGTGAAGAATTGAAATCTTATGCTGATGCCTTGGGAGAAATTATGAGTCTGGGGGGCTGGGCCAAAATAAAGTGGCTTAGAGATACCAAAAAGCTCTTGGAGAATGTCGGTCTAGGAGGCTGCTGGTCATCACGTTCAGCCCCTACAAAAGAAGTTGTCAAGGCGCATTATTGGAACTGGTGTGCGGAGCGGCTAAATACAACCTCCAACCACTGCAAGTCGACTGTCGCCTTTTTGCAAATTAAAGACACTGTGGCTTTTGAACCCTACCTGGACTTGATAACTCTCCCTTATGACCGAGCCCTTTATTTCAAATTCAGAGTTGGATGCCTCCCCCTAGGTGCATTGGTATCGAGTTGGTCACCTGTGCCCCGCATTTCTCCCAATTGTGCATGTTGCCCTAGCAAGGTTGAGACTATTGTACACGTTTTATTTGCTTGCCCGGATTATGCAAGGCCCAGGGGTGTCTGGTTGAAACCCCTCTGTCGCAATATGGGCACACGTAGTCACCTTGAGGCCCTGCGCATTTTAACGACGGACACTTCCCCCCTTTTTGTGTGTGGAATTGCGAAATTTTTAAAGTGGTCCTGGCTCATTCGCTGCAAGAGATTGTCAGTAGCTGTTTAATTCTTTTTTAGATAATTTATTATGGGAAATTTATGCCCTTTTTTATATTCTTATGTTTTTCATACTGGCTTCTTGTAAATGTGATTTTTATGTGTCTATTGTATTTTTTATGTGCTTACAAGATATCTTGCATATCGAATAAAAGCTTATGACTGACTGACTGACTCTAAGAACCAGGTCAGCAGAGCCGCTGTACAGCCAGAGAACCAGGTCAGCAGAGCTGCTGTACAGCCAGAGAACAAGGTCAGCAGAGCTGCTGTAGAGCTTGAGAACCAGGTCAGCAGAGCCGTTGTAGAGCCAGATCAGCAGAGCCGTTGTAGAGCCAGAGCACCAGGTCAGCAGAGCTGCTTTTGAGCCAGAGAACCAGGTCAACAGAGCAGCTGTAGAGCCTGAGAACCAGGTCAACAGAGCCGCTGTACAGCCTGAGAACCAGGTCAGCAGAGCTGTTGTAGAGCCAGAGAACCAGGTCATCAGAGCTGCTGTACAGCCAGATAACCAGGTCAGCAAAGCTGCTTTAGAGCCAGAGAACCAGGTCAGCAGAGCTGCTCTAGAGCCTGAGAACCAAGTCAGCAGAGCCGTTGTAGAGCCAGAGAACCAGGTCAGCAGAGCCGCTGTAGAGCCAGAGAACCAGGTCAGCAGAGCTGCTGTACAGCCAGAGAACAAGGTCAGCAGAGGTTCTCTTCAGCCAGAGAACCAGGTCAGCAGAGCCGTTCTACAGCCTGAGAACCAGGTCAGCAGAGCCGTTCTACAGCCTGAGAACCAGGTCAGCAAAGCTGCTCTAGAGCCAGAGAACCAGGTCAGCAAAGCTGCTCTAGAGCCAGAGAACCAGGTCAGCAAAGCTGCTCTAGAGCCAAAGAACCAGGTCAGGAGAGCTGCTCGAGAGTCTAAGAACCAGGTCAGCAGAGCCGCTGTACAGCCAGAGAACCAGGTCAGCAGAGCTGCTGTACAGCCAGAGAACAAGGTCAGCAGAGCTGCTGTAGAGCTTGAGAACCAGGTCAGCAGAGCCGTTGTAGAGCCAGATCAGCAGAGCCGTTGTAGAGCCAGAGAACCAGGTCAGCAGAGCTGCTTTCGAGCCAGAGAACCAGGTCAACAGAGCCGTTGTACAGCCTGAGAACCAGGTCAGCAGAGCTGCTATAGAACCAGAGAACCAGGTCAGCAGAGCTGCTGTACAGCCAGAGAACCAGGTAAGCAGAGCTGCTGTACAGCCAGAGAACCAGGTAAGCAGAGCTGCTTTAGAGCCAGAGAACCAGGTCAGCAGAGCTACTTTCGAGCCAGAGAACCAGGTCAACAGAGCCGCTGTAGAGCCAGAGAACCAGGTCAACAGAGCCGCTGTACAGCCAGAGAACCAGGTCAGCAGAGCTGCTGTAGAGCCAGATAACCAGGTCAGCAGAGCTGCTGTAGAGCCAGATAACAAGGTCAGCAGAGCTGCTCTACAGCCAAAGAACGAGGTAAGCAGAGCTGCTTTAGAGCCAGAGAACCAGGTCAGCAGAGCTGCTTTCGAGCCAGAGAACCAGGTCAACAGAGCCGCTGTAGAGCCAGAGATCCAGGTCAGCAGAGCTGCTATAGAACCAGGTCAGCAGAGCTGCTTTCCAGCCAGACAACCAGGTCAACAGAGCCGCTGTACAGCCAGAGAACCAGTTCAACAGAGCCGCTGTACAGCCTGAGAACCAGGTCAACAGAGCCGCTGTACAGCCTGAGAACCAGGTCAGCAAAGCTGCTGTAGAGCCAGAGAACCAAGTCAGCAGAGCTGCTGTAGAGCCAGATAACCAGGTCAGCAGAGCTGCTGTAGAGCCAGAGAACCAGGTCAGCAGAGCTGCTGTAGAGCCAGATAACCAGGTCAGCAGAGCTGCTGTAGAGCCAGAGAACCAGGTCAGCAGAGCTGCTGTAGAGCCAGAGAACCAGGTCAGCAGAGCTGCTGTAGAGCCAGAGAACCACGTCAGCAGAGCTGCTGTAGAGCCAGATAACCAGGCCAGCAGATCCATTGTAGAGCCAGAGAACCAGGTCAGCAAAGCTGCTTTACAGCCAGAGAAACATGTCTGTAGAGCCAGGGAACCAGGTCAGCAGAGTTGCTGTAGAGCCAGAGAACCAGGTCAGTAGAGCTGCTCTAGAGCCAGAGAACTAGGTCAGTAGAGCTGCTCTTGAGCCATAGAACCAGGTCAGCAGAGCCGCTGTAGAGCCAGAGAACCAGGTCAGCAGAGCCGCTCTAGAGCTAGAGAAATAGGTCAGCAGAGCCGCTCTAGAGCCAGAGAACCAGGCCGGCAGATCCATTGTAGAGCCAGAGAACCAGGGCAGCAAAGCTGCTTTACAGCCAGAGAAACATGTCAGCAGAGCCGTTGTAGAGCCAGGGAACCAGGTCAGCAGAGTTGCTGTAGAGCCAGAGAACTGGGTCAGCAGAGCTGCTTTAGAGCCAGAGAACCAGGTCAGCAGAGCTGCTGTACAGCTAGAGAACAAGGTCAGCAGAGCTGCTCTACAGCCAAAGAACCAGGTCAGCAGAGCCGTTGTACAGCCTGAGAACCAGGTCAGCAAAGCTGCTCTAGAGCCAGAGAACCAGGTCAGCAGAGCTGCTCGAGAGCCAGAGAACCAGGTCAGCAGAGCTGCTTTAGAGCCAGGTCAGCAGAGCTAATGTAGAGCCAGAGAACCAGGTCAGCAAAGCTGCTCGAGAGCCAGAGAACCTGGTCAGCGGAGCTGCTTTAGAGCCAGGTCAGCAGAGCTGTTGTACAGCCAGAGAACCAGGTCAGCAGAGCTGCTCTAGAGCCTGAGAACCAAGTCAGCAGAGCCGTTGTAGAGCCAGAGAACCAGGTCAGCAGAGCTGCTGTAGAGCCAGAGAACC
Organism: Triturus cristatus; assembly: GCF_964204655.1. NCBI lineage: Eukaryota > Metazoa > Chordata > Amphibia > Caudata > Salamandridae > Triturus > Triturus cristatus. Next base: position 1,114,134,939 of record NC_140579.1, read on the forward strand.
AGGTCAGCAGAGCTGCTGTACAGCCAGAGAACAAGTCAGCAGAGGTTCTCTTCAGCCAGAGAACCAGGTCAGCAGAGCCGTTCTACAGCCTGAGAACCAGGTCAGCAGAGCCGTTCTACAGCCTGAGAACCAGGTCAGCAAAGCTGCTCTAGAGCCAGAGAACCAGGTCAGCAAAGCTGCTCTAGAGCCAGAGAACCAGGTCAGGAGAGCTGCTCGAGAGTCTAAGAACCAGGTCAGCAGAGCCGCTATAAAGCCAGAGAACCAGGTCAGCAGAGCTGCTGTACAGCCACAGAACAAGGTCAGCAGAGCTGCTGTAGAGCCTGAGAACCAGGCCAGCAGAGCCGCTGCACAGCCAGAGAAACAGGTCAGCAGAGCCGTTGTAGAGCCAGAGAACCAGGTCAGCAGAGCTGCTTTCGTGCCAGAGAACCAGGTCAACAGAGCTGCTGTAGAGCCAGAGAACCAGGTCAGCAGAGCTGCTATAGAACGAGAGAACCAGGTCAGCAGAGCTGCTATAGAAACAGAGAACCAGGTCAGCAGAGCTGTTGTACAGCCAGAGAACCAGGTAAGCAGAGCTGCTTTAGAGCCAGAGAACCAGGTCAGCAGAGCTGCTTTCGAGCCAGAGAACCAGGTCAACAGAGCCGGTGTAGAGCCAGAGAACCAGGTCAACAGAGCCGCTGTACAGCCTGAGAACCAGGTCAGCAAAGCTTCTGTAGAGCCAGAGAACCAGGACAGCAGAGCTGCTGTACAGCCAGAGAACCAGGTAAGCCGAGCTGCTTTAGAGCCAGAGAACCAGGTCAGCAGAGCTGCTGTGGAGCCAGAGAACCAGGTCAACAGAGCGGCTGTAGAGCCAGAGGACCAGGTCAACACAGCCGCTGTAGAGCCAGAGAACCAGGTCAGCAAAGCTGCTGTAGAGCCAGAGAACCAGGTCAGCAGAGCTGCTGTAGAGCCAGATAACCAGGTCAGCAGAGCTGCTGTAGAGCCAGATAACAAGGTCAGAAGAGCTGCTCTACAGCCAAAGAACCAGATAAGCAGAGCTGCTTTAGAGCCAGAGAACCAGGTCAGCAGAGCTGCTTTCGAGCCAGAGAACCAGGTCAACAGAGCCGCTGTACAGCCTGAGAACTAGGTCAGCAAAGCTGCTGTAGAGCCAGAAAACCAGGTCAGCAGAGCTGCTGTAGTGCCAGAGAACCAGGTCAGCAGAGCTGCTGTAGAGCCAGATAACCAGGTCAGCAGAGCTGCTGTAGAGCCAGATAACAAGGTCAGCAGAGCTGCTGTAGAGCCAGATAACAAGGTCAGCAGAGCTGCTTTCGAGCCAGATAACCAGGTCAGCAGAGCTGCTTTCGAGTCAGAGAACCAGGTCAACAGAGCCGCTGTAGAGCCAGAGAACCAGGTCAACAGAGCCGCTGTACAGCCTGAGAACCAGGTCACCAGAGCTGCTATAGAACCAGGTCAGCAGAGCTGCTGTACAACCAGAGAGCCAGGTAAGCAGTGCTGCTTTCAAGCCAGAGCACCAGGTCAGCAAAGCTGCTTTCGAGCCAGAGAACCAGGTCAACAGAGCCGCTGTACAGCCTGAGAACCAGGTCAACAGAGCCGCTGTACAGCCTGAGAACCAGGTCAGCAGAGCTGCTGTAGAGCCAGATAACCAGGTCAGCAGAGCTGCTGTAGAGCCAGAGAACCAGGTCAGCAGAGCTGCTGTAGAGCCAGAGAACCAGGTCAGCAGACCTGCTGTAGAGCAAGAGAACCAGGTCAGCAGAGCTGCTCTACAGCCAGAGAACCAGGTCAGCAGAGCCGCTGTAGAGCCAGAGAACCAGGCCAGCAGATCCATTGTAGAGCCAGAGAACCAGGTCAGCAAAGCTGCTTTACAGCCAGAGAAACATGTCAGCAGAGCCGTTGTAGAGCCAGGGAACCAGGTCAGCAGAGTTGCTGTAGAGCCAGAGAACCAGGTCAGTAGAGCTGCTCTAGAGCCAGAGAACTAGGTCAGTAGAGCCGCTCTTGAGCCATAGAACCAGATCAGCAGAGCTGCTCTAAAGCCAGAAAACCAGGACAGCAGAGCTGCTTTAGAGCCAGAGAATCAGGTCAGCAGAGCCTCTGTACAGCTAGAGAACAAGGTCAGCAGAGCTGCTCTACAGCCAAAGAACCAGGTCAGCAGAGCCGTTGTACAGCCTAAGAACCAGGTCAGCAAAGCTGCTCTAGAGCCAGAGAACCAGGTCAGCAGAGCTTCTTGAGAGCAAGAGAACCAGGTCAGCAGAGCTGCTTTAGAGCCAGGTCAGCAGAGCCGTTGTAGAGCCAGAGAACCAGGTCAGCAGAGCTGCTTTAGAGCCAGGTCAGCAGAGCTGTTGTAGAGCCAGAGAACCAGGTCATCAGAGCTGCTGTACAGCCAGATAACCAGGTCAGCAAAGCTGCTTTAGAGCCAGAGAACCAGGTCAGCAGAGCTGCTCTAGAGCCTGAGAACCAAGTCAGCAGAGCCGTTGTAGAGCAAGAGAACCAGGTCAGCAGAGCCGCTGTAGAGCCAGAGAACCAGGTCAGCAGAGCTGCTGTACAGCCAGAGAACAAGGTCAGCAGAGGTTCTCTTCAGCCAGAGAACCAGGTCAGCAGAGCCGTTCTACAGCCTGAGAACCAGGTCAGCAGAGCCAGTCTACAGCCTGAGAACCAGGTCAGCAAAGCTGCTCTAGAGCCAGAGAACCAGGTCAGCAAAGCTGCTCTAGAGCCAGAGAACCAGGTCAGCAAAGCTGCTCTAGAGCCAGAGAACCAGGTCACGAGAGCTGCTCGAGAGTCTAAGAACCAGGTCAGCAGAGCCGCTGTACAGCCAGAGAACCAGGTCAGCAGAGCTGCTGTACAGCCAGAGAACAAGGTCAGCAGAGCTGCTGTAGAGCTTGAGAACCAGGTCAGCAGAGCCGTTGTAGAGCCAGATCAGCAGAGCCGTTGTAGAGCCAGAGCACCAGGTCAGCAGAGCTGCTTTCGAGCCAGAGAACCAGGTCAACAGAGCAGCTGTAGAGCCTGAGAACCAGGTCAACAGAGCCGCTGTACAGCCTGAGAACCAGGTCAGCAGAGCTGTTGTAGAGCCAGAGAACCAGGTCATCGGAGCTGCTGTACAGCCAGATAACCAGGTCAGCAAAGCTGCTTTAGAGCCAGAGAACCAGGTCAGCAGAGCTGCTCTAGAGCCTGAGAACCAAGTCAGCAGAGCCGTTGTAGAGCCAGAGAACCAGGTCAGCAGAGCCGCTGTAGAGCCAGAGAACCAGGTCAGCAGAGCTGCTGTACAGCCAGAGAACAAGGTCAGCAGAGGTTCTCTTCAGCCAGAGAACCAGGTCAGCAGAGCCGTTCTACAGCCTGAGAACCAGGTCAGCAGAGCCGTTCTACAGCCTGAGAACCAGGTCAGCAAAGCTGCTCTAGAGCCAGAGAACCAGGTCAGCAAAGCTGCTCTAGAGCCAGAGAACCAGGTCAGCAAAGCTGCTCTAGAGCCAAAGAACCAGGTCAGGAGAGCTGCTCGAGAGTCTAAGAACCAGGTCAGCAGAGCCGCTGTACAGCCAGAGAACCAGGTCAGCAGAGCTGCTGTACAGCCAGAGAACAAGGTCAGCAGAGCTGCTGTAGAGCTTGAGAACCAGGTCAGCAGAGCCGTTGTAGAGCCAGATCAGCAGAGCCGTTGTAGAGCCAGAGAACCAGGTCAGCAGAGCTGCTTTCGAGCCAGAGAACCAGGTCAACAGAGCAGCTGTAGAGCCAGAGAACCAGGTCAACAGAGCCGCTGTACAGCCTGAGAACCAGGTCAGCAGAGCTGCTATAGAACCAGAGAACCAGGTCAGCAGAGCTGCTGTACAGCCAGAGAACCAGGTAAGCAGAGCTGCTTTAGAGCCAGAGAACCAGGTCAGCAGAGCTGCTTTCGTGCCAGAGAACCAGGTCAACAGAGCCGCTGTAGAGCCAGAGAACCAGGTCAACAGAGCCGCTGTACAGCCAGAGAACCAGGTCAGCAGAGCTGCTGTAGAGCCAGAGAACCAGGTCAGCAGAGCTGCTGTAGAGCCAGAGAACCAGGCCAGCAGAGCTGCTGTAGAGCCAGATAACCAGGTCAGCAGAGCTGCTGTAGAGCCAGATAACAAGGTCAGCAGAGCTGCTCTACAGCCAAAGAACGAGGTAAGCAGAGCTGCTTTAGAGCCAGAGAACCAGGTCAGCAGAGCTGCTTTCGAGCCAGAGAACCAGGTCAACAGAGCCGCTGTAGAGCCAGAGATCCAGGTCAGCAGAGCTGCTATAGAACCAGGTCAGCAGAGCTGCTTTCCAGCCAGAGAACCAGGTCAACAGAGCCGCTGTAAAGCCAGAGAACCAGTTCAACAGAGCCGCTGTACAGCCTGAGAACCAGGTCAACAGAGCCGCTGTACAGCCTGAGAACCAGGTCAGCAAAGCTGCTGTAGAGCCAGAGAACCAAGTCAGCAGAGCTGCTGTAGAGCCAGATAACCAGGTCAGCAGAGCTGCTATAGAGCCAGAGAACCAGGTCAGCAGAGCTGCTGTAGAGCCAGATAACCAGGTCAGCAGAGCTGCTGTAGAGCCAGAGAACCAGGTCAGCAGAGCTGCTGTAGAGCCAGAGAACCACGTCAGCAGAGCTGCTGTAGAGCCAGATAACCAGGCCAGCAGATCCATTGTAGAGCCAGAGAACCAGGTCAGCAAAGCTGCTTTACAGCCAGAGAAACATGTCTGTAGAGCCAGGGAACCAGGTCAGCAGAGTTGCTGTAGAGCCAGAGAACCAGGTCAGTAGAGCTGCTCTAGAGCCAGAGAACTAGGTCAGTAGAGCTGCTCTTGAGCCATAGAACCAGGTCAGCAGAGCCGCTGTAGAGCCAGAGAACCAGGTCAGCAGAGCCGCTCTAGAGCTAGAGAAATAGGTCAGCAGAGCCGCTCTAGAGCCAGAGAACCAGGCCGGCAGATCCATTGTAGAGCCAGAGAACCAGGTCAGCAAAGCTGCTTTACAGCCAGAGAAACATGTCAGCAGAGCCGTTGTAGAGCCAGGGAACCAGGTCAGCAGAGTTGCTGCAGAGCCAGAGAACTGGGTCAGCAGAGCTGCTTTAGAGCCAGAGAACCAGGTCAGCAGAGCTGCTGTACAGCTAGAGAACAAGGTCAGCAGAGCTGCTCTACAGCCAAAGAACCAGGTCAGCAGAGCCGTTGTACAGCCTGAGAACCAGGTCAGCAAAGCTGCTCTAGAGCCAGAGAACCAGGTCAGCAGAGCTGCTCGAGAGCCAGAGAACCAGGTCAGCAGAGCCGTTGTACAGCCTGAGAACCAGGTCAGCAGAGCTGCTATAGAACCAGAGAACCAGGTCAGCAGAGCTGCTGTACAGCCAGAGAACCAGGTAAGCAGAGCTGCTGTACAGCCAGAGAATCAGGTAAGCAGAGCTGCTTTAGAGCCAGAGAACCAGGTCAGCAGAGCTACTTTCGAGCCAGAGAACCAGGTCAACAGAGCCGCTGTAGAGCCAGAGAACCAGGTCAACAGAGCCGCTGTACAGCCAGAGAACCAGGTCAGCAGAGCTGCTGTAGAGCCAGATAACCAGGTCAGCAGAGCTGCTGTAGAGCCAGATAACAAGGTCAGCAGAGCTGCTCTACAGCCAAAGAACGAGGTAAGCAGAGCTGCTTTAGAGCCAGAGAACCAGGTCAGCAGAGCTGCTTTCGAGCCAGAGAACCAGGTCAACAGAGCCGCTGTAGAGCCAGAGATCCAGGTCAGCAGAGCTGCTATAGAACCAGGTCAGCAGAGCTGCTTTCCAGCCAGACAACCAGGTCAACAGAGCCGCTGTACAGCCAGAGAACCAGTTCAACAGAGCCGCTGTACAGCCTGAGAACCAGGTCAACAGAGCCGCTGTACAGCCTGAGAACCAGGTCAGCAAAGCTGCTGTAGAGCCAGAGAACCAAGTCAGCAGAGCTGCTGTAGAGCCAGATAACCAGGTCAGCAGAGCTGCTGTAGAGCCAGAGAACCAGGTCAGCAGAGCTGCTGTAGAGCCAGATAACCAGGTCAGCAGAGCTGCTGTAGAGCCAGAGAACCAGGTCAGCAGAGCTGCTGTAGAGCCAGAGAACCAGGTCAGCAGAGCTGCTGTAGAGCCAGAGAACCACGTCAGCAGAGCTGCTGTAGAGCCAGATAACCAGGCCAGCAGATCCATTGTAGAGCCAGAGAACCAGGTCAGCAAAGCTGCTTTACAGCCAGAGAAACATGTCTGTAGAGCCAGGGAACCAGGTCAGCAGAGTTGCTGTAGAGCCAGAGAACCAGGTCAGTAGAGCTGCTCTAGAGCCAGAGAACTAGGTCAGTAGAGCTGCTCTTGAGCCATAGAACCAGGTCAGCAGAGCCGCTGTAGAGCCAGAGAACCAGGTCAGCAGAGCCGCTCTAGAGCTAGAGAAATAGGTCAGCAGAGCCGCTCTAGAGCCAGAGAACCAGGCCGGCAGATCCATTGTAGAGCCAGAGAACCAGGTCAGCAAAGCTGCTTTACAGCCAGAGAAACATGTCAGCAGAGCCGTTGTAGAGCCAGGGAACCAGGTCAGCAGAGTTGCTGTAGAGCCAGAGAACTGGGTCAGCAGAGCTGCTTTAGAGCCAGAGAACCAGGTCAGCAGAGCTGCTGTACAGCTAGAGAACAAGGTCAGCAGAGCTGCTCTACAGCCAAAGAACCAGGTCAGCAGAGCCGTTGTACAGCCTGAGAACCAGGTCAGCAAAGCTGCTCTAGAGCCAGAGAACCAGGTCAGCAGAGCTGCTCGAGAGCCAGAGAACCAGGTCAGCAGAGCCGTTGTACAGCCTGAGAACCAGGTCAGCAGAGCTGCTATAGAACCAGAGAACCAGGTCAGCAGAGCTGCTGTACAGCCAGAGAACCAGGTAAGCAGAGCTGCTGTACAGCCAGAGAACCAGGTAAGCAGAGCTGCTTTAGAGCCAGAGAACCAGGTCAGCAGAGCTACTTTCGAGCCAGAGAACCAGGTCAACAGAGCCGCTGTAGAGCCAGAGAACCAGGTCAACAGAGCCGCTGTACAGCCAGAGAACCAGGTCAGCAGAGCTGCTGTAGAGCCAGATAACCAGGTCAGCAGAGCTGCTGTAGAGCCAGATAACAAGGTCAGCAGAGCTGCTCTACAGCCAAAGAACGAGGTAAGCAGAGCTGCTTTAGAGCCAGAGAACCAGGTCAGCAGAGCTGCTTTCGAGCCAGAGAACCAGGTCAACAGAGCCGCTGTAGAGCCAGAGATCCAGGTCAGCAGAGCTGCTATAGAACCAGGTCAGCAGATCTGCTTTCCAGCCAGACAACCAGGTCAACAGAGCCGCTGTACAGCCAGAGAACCAGTTCAACAGAGCCGCTGTACAGCCTGAGAACCAGGTCAACAGAGCCGCTGTACAGCCTGAGAACCAGGTCAGCAAAGCTGCTGTAGAGCCAGAGAACCAAGTCAGCAGAGCTGCTGTAGAGCCAGATAACCAGGTCAGCAGAGCTGCTGTAGAGCCAGAGAACCAGGTCAGCAGAGCTGCTGTAGAGCCAGATAACCAGGTCAGCAGAGCTGCTGTAGAGCCAGAGAACCAGGTCAGCAGAGCTGCTGTAGAGCCAGAGAACCAGGTCAGCAGAGCTGCTGTAGAGCCAGAGAACCACGTCAGCAGAGCTGCTGTAGAGCCAGATAACCAGGCCAGCAGATCCATTGTAGAGCCAGAGAACCAGGTCAGCAAAGCTGCTTTACAGCCAGAGAAACATGTCTGTAGAGCCAGGGAACCAGGTCAGCAGAGTTGCTGTAGAGCCAGAGAACCAGGTCAGTAGAGCTGCTCTAGAGCCAGAGAACTAGGTCAGTAGAGCTGCTCTTGAGCCATAGAACCAGGTCAGCAGAGCCGCTGTAGAGCCAGAGAACCAGGTCAGCAGAGCCGCTCTAGAGCTAGAGAAATAGGTCAGCAGAGCCGCTCTAGAGCCAGAGAACCAGGCCGGCAGATCCATTGTAGAGCCAGAGAACCAGGGCAGCAAAGCTGCTTTACAGCCAGAGAAACATGTCAGCAGAGCCGTTGTAGAGCCAGGGAACCAGGTCAGCAGAGTTGCTGTAGAGCCAGAGAACTGGGTCAGCAGAGCTGCTTTAGAGCCAGAGAACCAGGTCAGCAGAGCTGCTGTACAGCTAGAGAACAAGGTCAGCAGAGCTGCTCTACAGCCAAAGAACCAGGTCAGCAGAGCCGTTGTACAGCCTGAGAACCAGGTCAGCAAAGCTGCTCTAGAGCCAGAGAACCAGGTCAGAAGAGCTGCTCGAGAGCCAGAGAACCAGGTCAGCAGAGCTGCTTTAGAGCCAGGTCAGCAGAGCTAATGTAGAGCCAGAGAACCAGGTCAGCAAAGCTGCTCGAGAGCCAGAGAACCTGGTCAGCGGAGCTGCTTTAGAGCCAGGTCAGCAGAGCTGTTGTACAGCCAGAGAACCAGGTCAGCAGAGCTGCTCTAGAGCCTGAGAACCAAGTCAGCAGAGCCGTTGTAGAGTCAGAGAACCAGATCAGCAGAGCTGCTGTAGAGCCAGAGAACCAGGTCAGCAGAGCTGCTGTACAGCCAGAGAACAAGTCAGCAGAGGTTCTCTTCAGCCAGAGAACCAGGTCAGCAGAGCCGTTCTACAGCCTGAGAACCAGGTCAGCAGAGCCGTTCTACAGCCTGAGAACCAGGTCAGCAAAGCTGCTCTAGAGCCAGAGAACCAGGTCAGCAAAGCTGCTCTAGAGCCAGAGAACCAGGTCAGGAGAGCTGCTCGAGAGTCTAAGAACCAGGTCAGCAGAGCCGCTATAAAGCCAGAGAACCAGGTCAGCAGAGCTGCTGTACAGCCACAGAACAAGGTCAGCAGAGCTGCTGTAGAGCCTGAGAACCAGGCCAGCAGAGCCGCTGCACAGCCAGAGAAACAGGTCAGCAGAGCCGTTGTAGAGCCAGAGAACCAGGTCAGCAGAGCTGCTTTCGTGCCAGAGAACCAGGTCAACAGAGCTGCTGTAGAGCCAGAGAACCAGGTCAGCAGAGCTGCTATAGAACGAGAGAACCAGGTCAGCAGAGCTGCTATAGAAACAGAGAACCAGGTCAGCAGAGCTGTTGTACAGCCAGAGAACCAGGTAAGCAGAGCTGCTTTAGAGCCAGAGAACCAGGTCAGCAGAGCTGCTTTCGAGCCAGAGAACCAGGTCAACAGAGCCGGTGTAGAGCCAGAGAACCAGGTCAACAGAGCCGCTGTACAGCCTGAGAACCAGGTCAGCAAAGCTTCTGTAGAGCCAGAGAACCAGGACAGCAGAGCTGCTGTACAGCCAGAGAACCAGGTAAGCCGAGCTGCTTTAGAGCCAGAGAACCAGGTCAGCAGAGCTGCTGTAGAGCCAGAGAACCAGGTCAACAGAGCGGCTGTAGAGCCAGAGGACCAGGTCAACACAGCCGATGTAGAGCCAGAGAACCAGGTCAGCAAAGCTGCTGTAGAGCCAGAGAACCAGGTCAGCAGAGCTGCTGTAGAGCCAGATAACCAGGTCAGCAGAGCTGCTGTAGAGCCAGATAACAAGGTCAGAAGAGCTGCTCTACAGCCAAAGAACCAGATAAGCAGAGCTGCTTTAGAGCCAGAGAACCAGGTCAGCAGAGCTGCTTTCGAGCCAGAGAACCAGGTCAACAGAGCCGCTGTACAGCCTGAGAACTAGGTCAGCAAAGCTGCTGTAGAGCCAGAGAACCAGGTCAGCAGAGCTGCTGTTGTGCCAGAGAACCAGGTCAGCAGAGCTGCTGTAGAGCCAGATAACCAGGTCAGCAGAGCTGCTGTAGAGCCAGATAACAAGGTCAGCAGAGCTGCTGTAGAGCCAGATAACAAGGTCAGCAGAGCTGCTTTCGAGCCAGATAACCAGGTCAGCAGAGCTGCTTTCGAGTCAGAGAACCAGGTCAACAGAGCCGCTGTAGAGCCAGAGAACCAGGTCAACAGAGCCGCTGTACAGCCTGAGAACCAGGTCACCAGAGCTGCTATAGAACCAGGTCAGCAGAGCTGCTGTACAACCAGAGAGCCAGGTAAGCAGTGCTGCTTTCAAGCCAGAGCACCAGGTCAGCAAAGCTGCTTTCGAGCCAGAGAACCAGGTCAACAGAGCCGCTGTACAGCCTGAGAACCAGGTCAACAGAGCCGCTGTACAGCCTGAGAACCAGGTCAGCAGAGCTGCTGTAGAGCCAGATAACCAGGTCAGCAGAGCTGCTGTAGAGCCAGAGAACCAGGTCAGCAGAGCTGCTGTAGAGCCAGAGAACCAGGTCAGCAGACCTGCTGTAGAGCCAGAGAACCAGGTCAGCAGAGCTGCTCTACAGCCAGAGAACCAGGTCAGCAGAGCCGCTGTAGAGCCAGAGAACCAGGCCAGCAGATCCATTGTAGAGCCAGAGAACCAGGTCAGCAAAGCTGCTTTACAGCCAGAGAAACATGTCAGCAGAGCCGTTGTAGAGCCAGGGAACCAGGTCAGCAGAGTTGCTGTAGAGCCAGAGAACCAGGTCAGTAGAGCTGCTCTAGAGCCAGAGAACTAGGTCAGTAGAGCCGCTCTTGAGCCATAGAACCAGATCAGCAGAGCTGCTCTAAAGCCAGAAAACCAGGACAGCAGAGCTGCTTTAGAGCCAGAGAATCAGGTCAGCAGAGCCTCTGTACAGCTAGAGAACAAGGTCAGCAGAGCTGCTCTACAGCCAAAGAACCAGGTCAGCAGAGCCGTTGTACAGCCTAAGAACCAGGTCAGCAAAGCTGCTCTAGAGCCAGAGAACCAGGTCAGCAGAGCTTCTTGAGAGCAAGAGAACCAGGTCAGCAGAGCTGCTTTAGAGCCAGGTCAGCAGAGCCGTTGTAGAGCCAGAGAACCAGGTCAGCAGAGCTGCTTTAGAGCCAGGTCAGCAGAGCTGTTGTAGAGCCAGAGAACCAGGTCATCAGAGCTGCTGTACAGCCAGATAACCAGGTCAGCAAAGCTGCTTTAGAGCCAGAGAACCAGGTCAGCAGAGCTGCTCTAGAGCCTGAGAACCAAGTCAGCAGAGCCGTTGTAGAGCAAGAGAACCAGGTCAGCAGAGCCGCTGTAGAGCCAGAGAACCAGGTCAGCAGAGCTGCTGTACAGCCAGAGAACAAGGTCAGCAGAGGTTCTCTTCAGCCAGAGAACCAGGTCAGCAGAGCCGTTCTACAGCCTGAGAACCAGGTCAGCAGAGCCAGTCTACAGCCTGAGAACCAGGTCAGCAAAGCTGCTCTAGAGCCAGAGAACCAGGTCAGCAAAGCTGCTCTAGAGCCAGAGAACCAGGTCAGCAAAGCTGCTCTAGAGCCAGAGAACCAGGTCACGAGAGCTGCTCGAGAGTCTAAGAATCAGGTCAGCAGAGCCGCTGTACAGCCAGAGAACCAGGTCAGCAGAGCTGCTGTACAGCCAGAGAACAAGGTCAGCAGAGCTGCTGTAGAGCTTGAGAACCAGGTCAGCAGAGCCGTTGTAGAGCCAGATCAGCAGAGCCGTTGTAGAGCCAGAGCACCAGGTCAGCAGAGCTGCTTTCGAGCCAGAGAACCAGGTCAACAGAGCAGCTGTAGAGCCTGAGAACCAGGTCAACAGAGCCGCTGTACAGCCTGAGAACCAGGTCAGCAGAGCTGTTGTAGAGCCAGAGAACCAGGTCATCAGAGCTGCTGTACAGCCAGATAACCAGGTCAGCAAAGCTGCTTTAGAGCCAGAGAACCAGGTCAGCAGAGCTGCTCTAGAGCCTGAGAACCAAGTCAGCAGAGCCGTTGTAGAGCCAGAGAACCAGGTCAGCAGAGCCGCTGTAGAGCCAGAGAACCAGGTCAGCAGAGCTGCTGTACAGCCAGAGAACAAGGTCAGCAGAGGTTCTCTTCAGCCAGAGAACCAGGTCAGCAGAGCCGTTCTACAGCCTGAGAACCAGGTCAGCAGAGCCGTTCTACAGCCTGAGAACCAGGTCAGCAAAGCTGCTCTAGAGCCAGAGAACCAGGTCAGCAAAGCTGCTCTAGAGCCAGAGAACCAGGTCAGCAAAGCTGCTCTAGAGCCAAAGAACCAGGTCAGGAGAGCTGCTCGAGAGTCTAAGAACCAGGTCAGCAGAGCCGCTGTACAGCCAGAGAACCAGGTCAGCAGAGCTGCTGTACAGCCAGAGAACAAGGTCAGCAGAGCTGCTGTAGAGCTTGAGAACCAGGTCAGCAGAGCCGTTGTAGAGCCAGATCAGCAGAGCCGTTGTAGAGCCAGAGAACCAGGTCAGCAGAGCTGCTTTCGAGCCAGAGAACCAGGTCAACAGAGCAGCTGTAGAGCCAGAGAACCAGGTCAACAGAGCCGCTGTACAGCCTGAGAACCAGGTCAGCAGAGCTGCTATAGAACCAGAGAACCAGGTCAGCAGAGCTGCTGTACAGCCAGAGAACCAGGTAAGCAGAGCTGCTTTAGAGCCAGAGAACCAGGTCAGCAGAGCTGCTTTCGTGCCAGAGAACCAGGTCAACAGAGCCGCTGTAGAGCCAGAGAACCAGGTCAACAGAGCCGCTGTACAGCCAGAGAACCAGGTCAGCAGAGCTGCTGTAGAGCCAGAGAACCAGGTCAGCAGAGCTGCTGTAGAGCCAGAGAACCAGGCCAGCAGAGCTGCTGTAGAGCCAGATAACCAGGTCAGCAGAGCTGCTGTAGAGCCAGATAACAAGGTCAGCAGAGCTGCTCTACAGCCAAAGAACGAGGTAAGCAGAGCTGCTTTAGAGCCAGAGAACCAGGTCAGCAGAGCTGCTTTCGAGCCAGAGAACCAGGTCAACAGAGCCGCTGTAGAGCCAGAGATCCAGGTCAGCAGAGCTGCTATAGAACCAGGTCAGCAGAGCTGCTTTCCAGCCAGAGAACCAGGTCAACAGAGCCGCTGTACAGCCAGAGAACCAGTTCAACAGAGCCGCTGTACAGCCTGAGAACCAGGTCAACAGAGCCGCTGTACAGCCTGAGAACCAGGTCAGCAAAGCTGCTGTAGAGCCAGAGAACCAAGTCAGCAGAGCTGCTGTAGAGCCAGATAACCAGGTCAGCAGAGCTGCTATAGAGCCAGAGAACCAGGTCAGCAGAGCTGCTGTAGAGCCAGATAACCAGGTCAGCAGAGCTGCTGTAGAGCCAGAGAACCAGGTCAGCAGAGCTGCTGTAGAGCCAGAGAACCACGTCAGCAGAGCTGCTGTAGAGCCAGATAACCAGGCCAGCAGATCCATTGTAGAGCCAGAGAACCAGGTCAGCAAAGCTGCTTTACAGCCAGAGAAACATGTCTGTAGAGCCAGGGAACCAGGTCAGCAGAGTTGCTGTAGAGCCAGAGAACCAGGTCAGTAGAGCTGCTCTAGAGCCAGAGAACTAGGTCAGTAGAGCTGCTCTTGAGCCATAGAACCAGGTCAGCAGAGCCGCTGTAGAGCCAGAGAACCAGGTCAGCAGAGCAGCTCTAGAGCTAGAGAAATAGGTCAGCAGAGCCGCTCTAGAGCCAGAGAACCAGGCCGGCAGATCCATTGTAGAGCCAGAGAACCAGGTCAGCAAAGCTGCTTTACAGCCAGAGAAACATGTCAGCAGAGCCGTTGTAGAGCCAGGGAACCAGGTCAGCAGAGTTGCTGCAGAGCCAGAGAACTGGGTCAGCAGAGCTGCTTTAGAGCCAGAGAACCAGGTCAGCAGAGCTGCTGTACAGCTAGAGAACAAGGTCAGCAGAGCTGCTCTACAGCCAAAGAACCAGGTCAGCAGAGCCGTTGTACAGCCTGAGAACCAGGTCAGCAAAGCTGCTCTAGAGCCAGAGAACCAGGTCAGCAGAGCTGCTCGAGAGCCAGAGAACCAGGTCAGCAGAGCTGCTTTAGAGCCAGGTCAGCAGAGCTGTTTTAGAGCCAGAGAACCAGGTCAGCAAAGCTGCTCGAGAGCCAGAGAACCTGGTCAGCAGAGCTGCTTTAGAGCCAGGTCAGCAGAGCTGTTGTACAGCCAGAGACCCAGGTCAGCAGAGCTGCTCTAGAGCCTGAGAACCAAGTCAGCAGAGCCGTTGTAGAGCCAGAGAACCAGGTCAACAGAGCTGCTGTAGAGCCAGAGAACCAGGTCAGCAGAGCTGCTGTACAGCCAGAGAACAAGTCAGCAGAGGTTCTCTTCAGCCAGAGAACCAGGTCAGCAGAGCCGTTCTACAGCCTGAGAACCAGGTCAGCAGAGCCGTTCTACAGCCTGAGAACCAGGTCAGCAAAGCTGCTCTAGAGCCAGAGAACCAGGTCAGCAAAGCTGCTCTAGAGCCAGAGAACCAGGTCAGGAGAGCTGCTCGAGAGTCTAAGAACCAGGTCAGCAGAGCCGCTATAAAGCCAGAGAACCAGGTCAGCAGAGCTGCTGTACAGCCACAGAACAAGGTCAGCAGAGCTGCTGTAGAGCCTGAGAACCAGGCCAGCAGAGCCGCTGCACAGCCAGAGAAACAGGTCAGCAGAGCCGTTGTAGAGCCAGAGAACCAGGTCAGCAGAGCTGCTTTCGAGCCAGAGAACCAGGTCAACAGAGCTGCTGTAGAGCCAGAGAACCAGGTCAGCAGAGCTGCTATAGAACGAGAGAACCAGGTCAGCAGAGCTGCTATAGAAACAGAGAACCAGGTCAGCAGAGCTGTTGTACAGCCAGAGAACCAGGTAAGCAGAGCTGCTTTAGAGCCAGAGAACCAGGTCAGCAGAGCTGCTTTCGAGCCAGAGAACCAGGTCAACAGAGCCGGTGTAGAGCCAGAGAACCAGGTCAACAGAGCCGCTGTACAGCCTGAGAACCAGGTCAGCAAAGCTTCTGTAGAGCCAGAGAACCAGGTCAGCAGAGCTGCTGTAGAGCCAGATAACCAGGTCAGCAGAGCTGCTGTAGAGCCAGATAACCAAGTCAGCAGAGCTGCTGTAGAGCCAGATAACAAGGTCAGCGGAGCTGCTCTACAGCCAAAAAACCAGGTAAGCAGAGCTGCTGTAGAGCCAGATAACAAGGTCAGCAGAGCTGCTTGAGAGCCAGAGAACCAGGTCAGCAGAGCTGCTGTAGAGCCAGATAACAAGGTCAGCAGAGCTGCTGTAGAGCCAGATAACCAGGTCAGCAGAGCTGCTGTAGAGCCAGATAACAAGGTCAGCAGAGCTGCTCAACAGCCAAAGAACGAGGTAAGCAGAGCTGCTTTAGAGCCAGAGAACCAGGTCAGCAGAGCTGCTTTCGAGCCAGAGAACCAGGTCAACAGAGCCGCTGTAGAGCCAGAGATCCAGGTCAGCAGAGCTGCTATAGAACCAGGTCAGCAGAGCTGCTTTCGAGCCAGAGAACCAGGTCAACAGAGCCGCTGTACAGCCTGAGAACCAGGTCAACAGAGCCGCTGTACAGCCTGAGAACCAGGTCAGCAAAGCTGCTGTAGAGCCAGAGAACCAGGTCAGCAGAGCTGCTGTAGAGCCAGATAACCAGGTCAGCAGAGCTGCTGTAGAGCCAGAGAACCAGGTCAGCAGAGCTGCTGTAGAGCCAGAGAACCAGGTCAGCAGAGCTGCTTTAGAGCCAGATAACCAGGTCAGCAGAGCTGCTGTAGAGCCAGAGAACCAGGTCAGCAGAGCTGCTGTAGAGCCAGAGAACCAGGTCAGCAGAGCTGCTGTAGAGCCAGATAACCAGGCCAGCAGATCCATTGTAGAGCCAGAGAACCAGGTCAGCAAAGCTGCTTTACAGCCAGAGAAACATGTCTGTAGAGCCAGGGAACCAGGTCAGCAGAGTTGCTGTAGAGCCAGAGAACCAGGTCAGTAGAGCTGCTCTAGAGCCAGAGAACTAGGTCAGTAGAGCTGCTCTTGAGATATAGAACCAGGTCAGCAGAGCCGCTGTAGAGCCAGAGAACCAGGTCAGCAGAGCCGCTCTAGAGCTAGAGAAATAGGTCAGCAGAGCCGCTCTAGAGCCAGAGAACCAGGCCAGCAGATCCATTGTAGAGCCAGAGAACCAGGTCAGCAAAGCTGCTTTACAGCCAGAGAAACATGTCAGCAGAGCCGTTGTAGAGCCAGGGAACCAGGTCAGCAGAGTTGCTGTAGAGCAAGAGAACTGGGTCAGCAGAGCTGCTTTAGAGCCAGAGAACCAGGTCAGCAGAGCTGCTGTACAGCTAGAGAACAAGGTCAGCAGAGCTGCTCTACAGCCAAAGAACCAGGTCAGCAGAGCCGTTGTACAGCCTGAGAACCAGGTCAGCAAAGCTGCTCTAGAGCCAGAGAACCAGGTCAGCAGAGCTGCTCGAGAGCCAGAGAACCAGGTCAGCAGAGCTGCTTTAGAGCCAGGTCAGCAGAGCTGTTGTAGAGCCAGAGAACCAGGTCAGCAGAGCTGCTCGAGAGCCAGAGAACCAGGTCAGCAGAGCTGCTTTAGAGCCAGGTCAGCAGAGCTGTTGTACAGCCAGAGACCCAGGTCAGCAGAGCTGCTCTAGAGCCTGAGATTCAAGTCAGCAGAGCCGTTGTAGAGCCAGAGAACCAGGTCAGCAGAGCTGCTGTAGAGCCAGAGAACCAGGTCAGCAGAGCTGCTGTACAGCCAGAGAACAAGTCAGCAGAGGTTCTCTTCAGCCAGAGAACCAGGTCAGCAGAGCCGTTCTACAGCCTGAGAACCAGGTCAGCAAAGCTGCTCTAGAGCCAGAGAACCAGGTCAGCAAAGCTGCTCTAGAGCCAGAGAACCAGGTCAGGAGAGCTGCTCGAGAGTCTAAGAACCAGGTCAGCAGAGCCGCTATAAAGCCAGAGAACCAGGTCAGCAGAGCTGCTGTACAGCCACAGAACAAGGTCAGAAGAGCTGTTGTACAGCCAGAGAACCAGGTCAGCAGAGCTGCTCTAGAGCCTGAGAACCAAGTCAGCAGAGCCGTTGTAGAGCCAGAGAACCAGGTCAGCAGAGCTGCTGTAGAGCCAGAGAACCAGGTCAGCAGAGCTGCTGTACAGCCAGAGAACAAGTCAGCAGAGGTTCTCTTCAGCCAGAGAACCAGGTCAGCAGAGCCGTTCTACAGCCTGAGAACCAGGTCAGCAGAGCCGTTCTACAGCCTGAGAACCAGGTCAGCAAAGCTGCTCTAGAGCCAGAGAACCAGGTCAGCAAAGCTGCTCTAGAGCCAGAGAACCAGGTCAGGAGAGCTGCTGGAGAGTCTAAGAACCAGGTCAGCAGAGCCGCTATAAAGCCAGAGAACCAGGTCAGCAGAGCTGCTGTACAGCCACAGAACAAGGTCAGCAGAGCTGCTGTAGAGCCTGAGAACCAGGCCAGCAGAGCCGCTGCACAGCCAGAGAAACAGGTCAGCAGAGCCGTTGTAGAGCCAGAGAACCAGGTCAGCAGAGCTGCTTTCGAGCCAGAGAACCAGGTCAACAGAGCTGCTGTAGAGCCAGAGAACCAGGTCAGCAGAGCTGCTATAGAACGAGAGAACCAGGTCAGCAGAGCTGCTATAGAAACAGAGAACCAGGTCAGCAGAGCTGTTGTACAGCCAGAGAACCAGGTAAGCAGAGCTGCTTTAGAGCCAGAGAACCAGGTCAGCAGAGCTGCTTTCGAGCCAGAGAACCAGGTCAGCAGAGCTGCTTTCGAGCCAGAGAACCAGGTCAACAGAGCCGGTGTAGAGCCAGAGAACCAGGTCAACAGAGCCGCTGTACAGCCTGAGAACCAGGTCAGCAAAGCTTCTGTAGAGCCAGAGAACCAGGTCAGCAGAGCTGCTGTAGAGCCAGATAACCAGGTCAGCAGAGCTGCTGTAGAGCCAGATAACCAAGTCAGCAGAGCTGCTGTAGAGCCAGATAACAAGGTCAGCGGAGCTGCTCTACAGCCAAAGAACCAGGTAAGCAGAGCTGCTGTAGAGCCAGATAACAAGGTCAGCAGAGCTGCTTTAGAGCCAGAGAACCAGGTCAGCAGAGCTGCTGTAGAGCCAGATAACAAGGTCAGCAGAGCTGCTGTAGAGCCAGATAACCAGGTCAGCAGAGCTGCTGTAGAGCCAGATAACAAGGTCAGCAGAGCTGCTCTACAGCCAAAGAACGAGGTAAGCAGAGCTGCTTTAGAGCCAGAGAACCAGGTCAGCAGAGCTGCTTTCGAGCCAGAGAACCAGGTCAACAGAGCCGCTGTAGAGCCAGAGATCCAGGTCAGCAGAGCTGCTATAGAACCAGGTCAGCAGAGCTGCTTTCGAGCCAGAGAACCAGGTCAACCGAGCCGCTGTACAGCCAGAGAACCAGTTCAACAGAGCCGCTGTACAGCCTGAGAACCAGGTCAACAGAGCCGCTGTACAGCCTGAGAACCAGGTCAGCAAAGCTGCTGTAGAGCCAGAGAACCAGGTCAGCAGAGCTGCTGTAGAGCCAGATAACCAGGTCAGCAGAGCTGCTGTAGAGCCAGAGAACCAGGTCAGCAGAGCTGCTGTAGAGCCAGAGAACCAGGTCAGCAGAGCTGCTGTAGAGCCAGATAACCAGGTCAGCAGAGCTGCTGTAGAGCCAGAGAACCAGGTCAGCAGAGCTGCTGTAGAGCCAGATAACCAGGCCAGCAGATCCATTGTAGAGCCAGAGAACCAGGTCAGCAAAGCTGCTTTACAGCCAGAGAAACATGTCTGTAGAGCCAGGGAACCAGGTCAGCAGAGTTGCTGTAGAGCCAGAGAACCAGGTCAGTAGAGCTGCTCTAGAGCCAGAGAACTAGGTCAGTAGAGCTGCTCTTGAGCCATAGAACCAGGTCAGCAGAGCCGCTGTAGAGCCAGAGAACCAGGTCAGCAGAGCCGCTCTAGAGCTAGAGAAATAGGTCAGCAGAGCCGCTCTAGAGCCAGAGAACCAGGCCAGCAGATCCATTGTAGAGCCAGAGAACCAGGTCAGCAAAGCTGCTTTACAGCCAGAGAAACATGTCAGCAGAGCCGTTGTAGAGCCAGGGAACCAGGTCAGCAGAGTTGCTGTAGAGCAAGAGAACTGGGTCAGCAGAGCTGCTTTAGAGCCAGAGAACCAGGTCAGCAGAGCTGCTGTACAGCTAGAGAACAAGGTCAGCAGAGCTGCTCTACAGCCAAAGAACCAGGTCAGCAGAGCCGTTGTACAGCCTGAGAACCAGGTCAGCAAAGCTGCTCTAGAGCCAGAGAACCAGGTCAGCAGAGCTGCTCGAGAGCCAGAGAACCAGGTCAGCAGAGCTGCTTTAGAGCCAGGTCAGCAGAGCTGTTGTAGAGCCAGAGAACCAGGTCAGCAGAGCTGCTCGAGAGCCAGAGAACCAGGTCAGCAGAGCTGCTTTAGAGCCAGGTCAGCAGAGCTGTTGTACAGCCAGAGACCCAGGTCAGCAGAGCTGCTCTAGAGCCTGAGATTCAAGTCAGCAGAGCCGTTGTAGAGCCAGAGAACCAGGTCAGCAGAGCTGCTGTAGAGCCAGAGAACCAGGTCAGCAGAGCTGCTGTACAGCCAGAGAACAAGTCAGCAGAGGTTCTCTTCAGCCAGAGAACCAGGTCAGCAGAGCCGTTCTACAGCCTGAGAACCAGGTCAGCAAAGCTGCTCTAGAGCCAGATAACCAGGTCAGCAAAGCTGCTCTAGAGCCAGAGAACCAGGTCAGGAGAGCTGCTCGAGAGTCTAAGAACCAGGTCAGCAGAGCCGCTATAAAGCCAGAGAACCAGGTCAGCAGAGCTGCTGTACAGCCACAGAACAAGGTCAGCAGAGCTGCTGTAGAGCCTGAGAACCAGGCCAGCAGAGCCGCTGCACAGCCAGAGAAACAGGTCAGCAGAGCCGTTGTAGAGCCAGAGAACCAGGTCAGCAGAGCTGCTTTCGAGCCAGAGAACCAGGTCAACAGAGCTGCTGTAGAGCCAGAGAACCAGGTCAGCAGAGCTGCTATAGAACGAGAGAACCAGGTCAGCAGAGCTGCTATAGAAACAGAGAACCAGGTCAGCAGAGCTGTTGTACAGCCAGAGAACCAGGTAAGCAGAGCTGCTTTAGAGCCAGAGAACCAGGTCAGCAGAGCTGCTTTCGAGCCAGAGAACCAGGTCAACAGAGCCGGTGTAGAGCCGGAGAACCAGGTCAACAGAGCCGCTGTACAGCCTGAGAACCAGGTCAGCAAAGCTTCTGTAGAGCCAGAGAACCAGGTCAGCAGAGCTGCTGTAGAGCCAGATAACCAGGTCAGCAGAGCTGCTGTAGAGCCAGATAACCAGGTCAGCAGAGCTGCTGTAGAGCCAGATAACAAAGTCAGCAGAGCTGCTCTACAGCCAAAAAACCAGGTAAGCAGAGCTGCTGTAGAGCCAGATAACAAGGTCAGCAGAGCTGCTTTAGAGCCAGAGAACCAGGTCAGCAGAGCTGCTGTAGAGCCAGATAAAAAGGTCAGCAGAGCTGCTCTACAGCCAAAAAACCAGGTAAGCAGAGCTGCTTTAGAGCCAGAGAACCAGGTCAGCAGAGCTGCTATCGAGCCAGAGAACCAGGTCAACAGAGCCGCTGTAGAGCCAGAGAACCAGGTCAACAGAGCCGCTGTAGAGCCTGAGAACCAGGTCAGCAGAGCTGCTATAGAACCAGAGAACCAGGTCAGCAGAGCTGCTGTACAGCCAGAGAACCAGGTCAGCAGAGCTGCTTTAGAGCCAGGTCAGCAGAGCTGTTGTAGAGCCAGAGAACCAGGTCATCAGAGCTGCTGTACAGCCAGATAACCAGGTCAGCAAAGCTGCTTTAGAGCCAGAGAACCAGGTCAGCAGAGCTGCTCTAGAGCCTGAGAACCAAGTCAGCAGAGCCGTTGCAGAGCCAGAGAAACAGGTCAGCAGAGCCGCTGTAGAGCCAGAGAACCAGGTCAGCAGAGCTGCTGTACAGCCAGAGAACAAGGTCAGCAGAGGTTCTCTTCAGCCAGAGAACCAGGTCAGCAGAGCCGTTCTACAGCCTGAGAACCAGGTCAGCAGAGCCGTTCTACAGCCTGAGAACCAGGTCAGCAAAGCTGCTCTAAAGCCAGAGAACCAGGTCAGCAAAGCTGCTCTAGAGCCAGAGAACCAGGTCAGGAGAGCTGCTCGAGAGTCTAAGAACCAGGTCAGCAGAGCTGCTGTAGAGCCAGAGAAACCAGGTCAGCAGAGCCGTTTTAGAGCCAGAGAACCAGGTCAACAGAGCCACTGTAGAGCCAGAGAACCAGGTCAGCAGAGCCGCTATAAAGCCAGAGAACCAGGTCAGCAGAGCCGTTCTACAGCCTGAGAACCAGGTCAGCAAAGCTGCTCTAGAGCCAGAGAACCAGGTCAGCAAAGCTGCTCTAGAGCCAGAGAACCAGGTCAGGAGAGCTGCTCGAGAGTCTAAGAACCAGGTCAGCAGAGTCGCTATAAAGCCAGAGAACCAGGTCAGCAGAGCTGCTGTAGAGCCTGAGAACCAGGTCAGCAGAGCCGCTGCACAGCCAGAGAAACAGGTCAGCAGAGCCGTTCTAGAGCCAGAGAACCAGGTCAGCAGAGCTGCTTTCGAGCCAGAGAACCAGGTCAACAGAGCTGCTGTAGAGCCTTAAAACCAGGTCAGCAGAGCTGCTATAGAACGAGAGAACCAGGTCAGCAGAGCTGCTATAGAAACAGAGAACCAGGTCAGCAGAGCTGTTGTACAGCCAGAGAACCAGGTAAGCAGAGCTGCTTTAGAGCCAGAGAACCAGGTCAGCAGAGCTGCTTTCGAGCCAGAGAACCAGGTCAACAGAGCCGGTGTAGAGCCAGAGAACCAGGTCAACAGAGCCGCTGTACAGCCTGAGAACCAGGTCAGCAAAGCTTCTGTAGAGCCAGAGAACCAGGTGAGCAGAGCTGCTGTAGAGCCAGATAACCAGGTCAGCAGAGCTGCTGTAGAGCCAGATAACCAGGTCAGCAGAGCTGCTGTAGAGCCAGATAACAAGGTCAGCAGAGCTGCTCTACAGCCAAAGAACCAGGTAAGCAGAGCTACTGTAGAGCCAGATAACAAGGTCAGCAGAGCTGCTTTAGAGCCAGAGAACCAGGTCAGCAGAGCTGCTGTAGAGCCAGATAACAAGGTCAGCAGAGCTGCTCTACAGCCAAAAAACCAGGTAAGCAGAGCTGCTTTAGAGCCAGAGAACCAGGTCAGCAGAGCTGCTATCGAGCCAGAGAACCAGGTCAACAGAGCCGCTGTAGAGCCAGAGAACCAGGTCAACAGAGCCGCTGTAGAGCATGAGAACCAGGTCAGCAGAGCTGCTATAGAACCAGAGAACCAGGTCAGCAGAGCTGCTGTACAGCCAGAGAACCAGGTCAGCAGAGCTGCTTTAGAGCCAGGTCAGCAGAGCTGTTGTAGAGCCAGAGAACCAGGTCATCAGAGCTGCTGTACAGCCAGATAACCAGGTCAGCAAAGCTGCTTTAGAGACAGAGAACCAGGTCAGCAGAGCTGCTATCGAGCCAGAGAACCAGGTCAACAGAGCCGCTGTAGAGCCAGAGAACCAGGTCAACAGAGCCGCTGTAGAGCCTGAGAACCAGGTCAGCAGAGCTGCTATAGAACGAGAGAACCAGGTCTGCAGAGCTGCTGTACAGCCAGAGAACCAGGTCAGCAGAGCTGCTTTAGAGCCAGGTCAGCAGCGCTGTTGTAGAGCCAGAGAACCAGGTCATCAGAGCTGCTGTACAGCCAGATAACCAGGTCAGCAAAGCTGCTTTAGAGCCAGAGAACCAGGTCAGCAGAGCTGCTCTAGAGCCTGAGAACCAAGTCAGCAGAGCCGTTGCAGAGCCAGAGAAACAGGTCAGCAGAGCCGCTGTAGAGCCAGAGAACCAGGTCAGCAGAGCTGCTGTACAGCCAGAGAACAAGGTCAGCAGAGGTTCTCTTCAGCCAGAGAACCAGGTCAGCAGAGCCGTTCTACAGCCTGAGAACCAGGTCAGCAGAGCCGTTCTACAGCCTGAGAACCAGGTCAGCAAAGCTGCACTAGAGCCAGAGAACCAGGTCAGCAAAGCTGCTCTAGAGCCAGAGAACCAGGTCAGGAGAGCTGCTCGAGAGTCTAAGAACCAGGTCAGCAGAGCTGCTGTAGAGCCAGAGAAACCAGGTCAGCAGAGCCGTTTTAGAGCCAGAGAACCAGGTCAACAGATCCACTGTAGAGCCAGAGAACCAGGTCAGCAGAGCCGCTATAAAGCCAGAGAACCAGGTCAGCAGAGCCGTTCTACAGCCTGAGAACCAGGTCAGCAAAGCTGCTCTAGAGCCAGAGAACCAGGTCAGCAAAGCTGCTCTAGAGCCAGAGAACCAGGTCAGGAGAGCTGCTCGAGAGTCTAAGAACCAGGTCAGCAGAGTCGCTATAAAGCCAGAGAACCAGGTCAGCAGAGCTGCTGTAGAGCCTGAGAACCAGGTCAGCAGAGCCGCTGCACAGCCAGAGAAACAGGTCAGCAGAGCCGTTCTTGAGCCAGAGAACCAGGTCAGCAGAGCCGCTCTAGAGCCAGAGAACCAGGTCAGCAGAGCCGCTCTAGAGCCAGAGAACCAGGCCAGCAGAGCTGCTCTAGAGACTAAGAACCAGGTCAACAGAGCCGCTGTAGAGCCAGAGAACCAGGTCAACAGAGCCGCTGTAGAGCCAGAGAACCAGGTCAGCAGAGCTGCTGTAGAGCCAGAGAACCAGGTCAACAGAGCTGCTGTAGAGACAGATAACCAGGTCAGCAGAGCTGCTGTAGAGCCAGATAACAAGGTCAGCAGAGCTGCTCTACAGCCAAAGAACCAGGTAAGCAGAGCTGCTTTAGGGCCAGAGAACCAGGTCAGCAGCGCTGCTTTCGAGCCAGAGAACCAGGTCAACAGAGCCGCTGCAGAGCCAGAGAACCAGGTCAACAGAGCCGCTGTAGAGCCTGAGAACCAGGTCAGCAGAGCTGCTATAGAACCAGGTCAGCAGAGCTGCTTTCGAGCCAGAGAACCAGGTCAACAGAGCCGCTGTAGAGCCAGAGAACCAGGTCAGCAGAGTCGCTGTAGAGACAGAGAACCAGGTCAGCAGAGCTGCTGTACAGCCAGAGAACAAGGTCAGCAGAGCTTCTCTTCAGCCAGAGAACCAGGTCAGCAGAGCCGTTCTACAGCCTGAGAACCAGGTCAGCAGAGCCGTTCTACAGCCTGAGAACCAGGTCAGCAAAGCTGCTCTAGAGCCAGAGAACCAGGTCAGCAAAGCTGCTCTAGAGCCAGAGAACTAGGTCAGCAAAGCTGCTCTAGAGCCAGAGAACCAGGTCAGGAGAGCTGCTGTAGAGCCTGAGAACCAGGTCAGCAGAGCCGCTGTACAGCCAGAGAACCAGGTCAGCAAAGCTGCCGTACAGCCAGAGAACAAGGTCAGCAGAGCTGCTGTAGAGCCTGAGAACCAGGTCAGCAGAGCCGCTGCACAGCCAGAGAAACAGGTCAGCAGAGCCGTTGTAGAGCCAGAGAACCAGGTCAGCAGAGCTGCTTTTGAGCCAGAGAACCAGGTCAACAGAGCCGCTGTAGAGCCAGAGAACCAGGTCAACAGAGCCGCTGTACATCCTGAGAACCAGGTCAGCAGAGCTGCTATAGAACCAGAGAACCAGGTCAGCAGAGCTGCTGTACAGCCAGAGAACCAGGTAAGCAGAGCTGCTTTAGAGCCAGAGAACCAGGTCAGCAGAGCTGCTGTAGAGCCAGAGAACCAGGTCAACAGAGCGGCTGTAGAGCCAGAGGACCAGGTCAACACAGCCGCTGTAGAGCCAGAGAACCAGGTCAGCAAAGCTGCTGTAGAGCCAGAGAACCAGGTCAGCAGAGCTGCTGTAGAGCCAGATAACCAGGTCAGCAGAGCTGCTGTAGAGCCAGATAACAAGGTCAGAAGAGCTGCTCTACAGCCAAAGAACCAGATAAGCAGAGCTGCTTTCGAGCCAGAGAACCAGGTCAGCAGAGCTGCTTTCGAGCCAGAGAACCAGGTCAACAGAGCCGCTGTAGAGCCAGAGAACCAGGTCAACAGAGCCGCTGTACAGCCTGAGAACTAGGTCAGCAAAGCTGCTGTAGAGCCAGAGAACCAGGTCAGCAGAGCTGCTGTAGTGCCAGAGAACCAGGTCAGCAGAGCTGCTGTAGAGCCAGATAACCAGGTCAGCAGAGCTGCTGTAGAGCCAGATAAAAAGGTCAGCAGAGCTGCTGTAGAGCCAGATAACCAGGTCAGCAGAGCTGCTTTCGAGCCAGAGAACCAGGTCAGCAGAGCCGCTGTAGAGCCAGAGAACCAGGTCAACAGAGCCGCTGTACAGCCTGAGAACCAGGTCAGCAGAGCTGCTATAGAACCAGGTCAGCAGAGCTGCTGTACAACCAGAGAACCAGGTAAGCAGTGCTGCTTTCGAGCCAGAGAACCAGGTCAGCAGAGCTGCTTTCGAGCCAGAGAACCAGGTCAACAGAGCCGCTGTACAGCCAGAGAACCAGGTCAGCAGAGCTGCTGTAGTGCCAGAGAACCGGGTCAGCAGAGCTGCTGTAGAGCCAGAGAACCAGGTCAGCAGAGCTGCTGTTGAGCCAGAGAACCAGGTCAGCAGAGCTGCTGTAGAGCCAGAGAACCAGGTCATCAGAGCTGCTGTAGAGCCAGAGAACCGGGTCAGCAGAGCTGCTGTAGAGCCAGAGAACCAGGTCAGCAGAGCTGCTGTAGAGCCAGAGAACCAGGTCAGCAGAGCTGCTCTACAGCCAGAGAACCAGGTCAGCAGAGCCGCTGTAGAGCCAGAGAACCAGGCCAGCAGATCCATTGTAGAGCCAGAGAACCAGGTCAGCAAAGCTGCTTTACAGCCAGAGAAACATGTCAGCAGAGCCTTTGTAGAGCCAGGGAACCAGGTCAGCAGAGTTGCTGTAGAGCCAGAGAACCAGGTCAGTAGAGCTGCTCTAGAGCCAGAGAACTAGGTCAGTAGAGCCGCTCTTGAGCCATAGAACCAGGTCAGCAGAGCTGCTCTAAAGCCAGAAAACCAGGACAGCAGAGCTGCTTTAGAGCCAGAGAATCAGGTCAGCAGAGCCTCTGTACAGCTAGAGAACAAGGTCAGCAGAGCTGCTCTACAGCCAAAGAACCAGGTCAGCAGAGCCGTTGTACAGCCTAAGAACCAGGTCAGCAAAGCTGCTCTAGAGCCAGAGAACCAGGTCAGCAGAGCTTCTCGAGAGCAAGAGAACCAGGTCAGCAGAGCTGCTTTAGAGCCAGGTCAGCAGAGCTGTTGTAGAGCCAGAGAACCAGGTCAGCAGAGCTACTTTAGAGCCAGGTCAGCAGAGCTGTTGTAGAGCCAGAGAACCAGGTCATCAGAGCTGCTGTACAGCCAGATAACCAGGTCAGCAAAGCTGCTTTAGAGCCAGAGAACCAGGTCAGCAGAGCTGCTCTAGAGCCTGAGAACCAAGTCAGCAGAGCCGTTGTAGAGCCAGAGAACCAGGTCAGCAGAGCCACTGTAGAGCCAGAGAACCAGGTCAGCAGAGCTGCTGTACAGCCAGAGAACAAGGTCAGCAGAGGTTCTCTTCAGCCAGAGAACCAGGTCAGCAGAGCCGTTCTACAGCCTGAGAACCAGGTCAGCAGAGCTGTTCTACAGCCTGAGAACCAGGTCAGCAAAGCTGCTCTAGAGCCAGAGAACCAGTTCAGCAAAGCTGCTCTAGAGCCAGAGAACCAGGTCAGCAAAGCTGCTCTAGAGCCAGAGAACCAGGTCAGGAGAGCTGCTCGAGAGTCTAAGAACCAGGTCAGCAGAGCCGCTTTACAGCCAGAGAACCAGGTCAGCAGAGCTGCTGTACAGCCAGAGAACAAGGTCAGCAGAGCTGCTGTAGAGCTTGAGAACCAGGTCAGCAGAGCCGTTGTAGAGCCAGATCAGCAGAGCCGTTGTAGAGCCAGAGAACCAGGTCAGCAGAGCTGCTTTCGAGCCAGAGAACCAGGTCAGCAGAGCTGCTTTCGAGCCAGAGAACCAGGTCAACACAGCCGCTGTACAGCCTGAGAACCAGGTCAGCAGAGCTGCTATAGAACCAGAGAACCAGGTCAGCAGAGCTGCTGTACAGCCAGAGAACCAGGTAAGCAGAGCTGCTTTAGAGCCAGAGAACCAGGTCAGCAGAGCCGTTCTACAGCCTGAGAACCAGGTCAGCAGAGCCGTTCTACAGCCTGAGAACCAGGTCAGCAAAGCTGCTCTAGAGCCAGAGAACCAGGTCAGCAAAGGTGCTCTAGAGCCAGAGAACTAGGTCAGCAAAGCTGCTCTAGAGCCAGAGAACCAGGTCAGGAGAGCTGCTGTAGAGCCTGAGAACCCGGTCAGCAGAGCCGCTGTACAGCCAGAGAACCAGGTCAGCAGAGCTGCCGTACAGCCAGAGAACAAGGTCAGCAGAGCTGCTGTAGAGCCTGAGAACCAGGTCAGCAGAGCCGCTGCACAGCCAGAGAAACAGGTCAGCAGAGCCGTTGTAGAGCCAGAGAACCAGGTCAGCAGAGCTGCTTTCGAGCCAAAGAACCAGGTCAACAGAGCCGCTGTAGAGCCAGAGAACCAGGTCAACAGAGCCGCTGTACATCCTGAGAACCAGGTCAGCTGAGCTGCTATAGAACCAGAGAACCAGGTCAGCAGAGCTGCTGTACAGCCAGAGAACCAGGTAAGCAGAGCTGCTTTAGAGCCAGAGAACCAGGTCAGCAGAGCTGCTGTAGAGCCAGAGAACCAGGTCAACAGAGCGGCTGTAGAGCCAGAGGACCAGGTCAACACAGCCGCTGTAGAGCCAGAGAACCAGGTCAGCAAAGCTGCTGTAGAGCCAGAGAACCAGGTCAGCAGAGCTGCTGTAGAGCCAGATAACCAGGTCAGCAGAGCTGCTGTAGAGCCAGATAACAAGGTCAGAAGAGCTGCTCTACAGCCAAAGAACCAGATAAGCAGAGCTGCTTTAGAGCCAGAGAACCAGGTCAGCAGAGCTGCTTTCGAGCCAGAGAACCAGGTCAACAGAGCCGCTGTAGAGCCAGAGAACCAGGTCAACAGAGCCGCTGTACAGCCTGAGAACTAGGTCAGCAAAGCTGCTGTAGAGCCAGAGAACCAGGTCAGCAGAGCTGCTGTAGTGCCAGAGAACCGGGTCAGCAGAGCTGCTGTAGAGCCAGAGAACCAGGTCAGCAGAGCTGCTGTTGAGCCAGAGAACCAGGTCAGCAGAGCTGCTGTAGAGCCAGAGAACCAGGTCATCAGAGCTGCTGTAGAGCCAGAGAACCGGGTCAGCAGAGCTGCTGTAGAGCCAGAGAACCAGGTCAGCAGAGCTGCTGTAGAGCCAGAGAACCAGGTCAGCAGAGCTGCTCTACAGCCAGAGAACCAGGTCAGCAGAGCCGCTGTAGAGCCAGAGAACCAGGCCAGCAGATCCATTGTAGAGCCAGAGAACCAGGTCAGCAAAGCTGCTTTACAGCCAGAGAAACATGTCAGCAGAGCCTTTGTAGAGCCAGGGAACCAGGTCAGCAGAGTTGCTGTAGAGCCAGAGAACCAGGTCAGTAGAGCTGCTCTAGAGCCAGAGAACTAGGTCAGTAGAGCCGCTCTTGAGCCATAGAACCAGGTCAGCAGAGCTGCTCTAAAGCCAGAAAACCAGGACAGCAGAGCTGCTTTAGAGCCAGAGAATCAGGTCAGCAGAGCCTCTGTACAGCTAGAGAACAAGGTCAGCAGAGCTGCTCTACAGCCAAAGAACCAGGTCAGCAGAGCCGTTGTACAGCCTAAGAACCAGGTCAGCAAAGCTGCTCTAGAGCCAGAGAACCAGGTCAGCAGAGCTTCTCGAGAGCAAGAGAACCAGGTCAGCAGAGCTGCTTTAGAGCCAGGTCAGCAGAGCTGTTGTAGAGCCAGAGAACCAGGTCAGCAGAGCTGCTTTAGAGCCAGGTCAGCAGAGCTGTTGTAGAGCCAGAGAACCAGGTCATCAGAGCTGCTGTACAGCCAGATAACCAGGTCAGCAAAGCTGCTTTAGAGCCAGAGAACCAGGTCAGCAGAGCTGCTCTAGAGCCTGAGAACCAAGTCAGCAGAGCCGTTGTAGAGCCAGAGAACCAGGTCAGCAGAGCCACTGTAGAGCCAGAGAACCAGGTCAGCAGAGCTGCTGTACAGCCAGAGAACAAGGTCAGCAGAGGTTCTCTTCAGCCAGAGAACCAGGTCAGCAGAGCCGTTCTACAGCCTGAGAACCAGGTCAGCAGAGCTGTTCTACAGCCTGAGAACCAGGTCAGCAAAGCTGCTCTAGAGCCAGAGAACCAGTTCAGCAAAGCTGCTCTAGAGCCAGAGAACCAGGTCAGCAAAGCTGCTCTAGAGCCAGAGAACCAGGTCAGGAGAGCTGCTCGAGAGTCTAAGAACCAGGTCAGCAGAGCCGCTTTACAGCCAGAGAACCAGGTCAGCAGAGCTGCTGTACAGCCAGAGAACAAGGTCAGCAGAGCTGCTGTAGAGCTTGAGAACCAGGTCAGCAGAGCCGTTGTAGAGCCAGATCAGCAGAGCAGCTGTAGAGCCAGAGAACCAGGTCAACACAGCCGCTGTACAGCCTGAGAACCAGGTCAGCAGAGCTGCTATAGAACCAGAGAACCAGGTCAGCAGAGCTGCTGTACAGCCAGAGAACCAGGTAAGCAGAGCTGCTTTAGAGCCAGAGAACCAGGTCAGCAGAGCTGCTTTCGAGCCAGAGAACCAAGTCAACAGAGCCGCTGTAGAGCCAGATAACCTGGTCAGCAGAGCTGCTGTAGAGCTAGATAACAAGGTCAGAAGAGCTGTTCTACAGCCAAAGAACCAGGTAAGCAGAGCTGCTTTAGAGCCAGAGAACCAGGTCAGCAGAGCTGCTTTCGAGCCAGAGAACCAGGTCAACAGAGCCGCTGTACAGCCTGAGAACCAGGTCAGCAGAGCTGCTATAGAACCAGGTCAGCAGAGCTGCTGTACAGCCAGAGAACCAGGTAAGCAGTGCTGCTTTCGAGCCAGAGAACCAGGTCAACAGAGCCGCTGTACAGCCTGAGAACCAGGTCAACAGAGCCGCTGTACAGCCTGAGAACCAGGTCAGCAAAGCTGCTGTAGAGCCAGAGAACCAGGTCAGCAGAGCTGCTGTAGAGCCAGATAACCAGGTCAGCAGAGCTGCTGTAGAGCCAGAGAACCAGGTCAGCAGAGCTGCTGTAGAGCCAGAGAAGCCAGGTCAGCAGAGCTGCTGTAGAGCCAGAGAACCAGGTCAGCAGAGCTGCTGTAGAGCCAGAGAACGAGGTCAGCAGAGCTGCTGTACAGCCAGAGAACCAGGTAAGCAGAGCTGCTGTACAGCCAGAGAACCAGGTAAGCAGAGCTGCTTTAGAGCCAGAGAACCAGGTCAGCAGAGCTGCTTTCGAGCCAGAGAACCAGGTCAACAGAGCCGCTGTAGAGCCAGAGAACCAGGTCAACAGAGCCGCTGTAGAGCCAGAGAACCAGGTCAGCAAAGCTGCTGTAGAGCCAGAGAACCAGGTCAGCAGAGCTGCTGTAGAGCCAGATAACCAGGTCAGCAGAGCTGCTGTAGAGCCAGATAACAAGGTCAGAAGAGCTGCTCTACAGCCAAAGAACCAGGTAAGCAGAGCTGCTTTAGAGCCAGAGAACCAGGTCAGCAGAGCTGCTTTCGAGCCAGAGAACCAGGTCAACAGAGCCGCTGCAGAGCCAGAGAACCAGGTCAACAGAGCCGCTGTAGAGCCTGAGAACCAGGTCAGCAGAGCTGCTATAGAACCAGGTCAGCAGAGCTGCTTTCGAGCCAGAGAACCAGGTCAACAGAGCCGCTGTAGAGCCAGAGAACCAGGTCAGCAGAGCCGCTGTAGAGACAGAGAACCAGGTCAGCAGAGCCGCTGTAGAGACAGAGAACCAGGTCAGCAGAGCTGCTGTACAGCCAGAGAACAAGGTTGTTAGAATCCGGGGTCTCTGGTTGGCGCAGGTATGCACTTGCGACAAGCAGGGACCCTTTTCATCTAAGTCAGGGCAAAGGATCACCTCTTTAAAAATAACCCCTGCTCACCCTCTAGGTAACGTGGCGCGAGCAGTCAGGCTAAATTTCCAGAGGGCATATAGGTTAAGCGTTCAAGTTGTCCCACACAATAATCACCACCCCACCACACAAAGACACAAGGCTGTATTTATGTCCAAAATATAATTCTTTATATAAAAGGTTTTCTTTCAGGCAGGTTGCATAAATACAGTTCTCTTGGTAAAATAATCCAGTTACTCTCAAAATGCTTTACGGGCAGTCCACAGTTGTAAAAATGGCACAGTTCTCTTTAAAATAGGTTTCTTAGGTCTTCTGGGCACTTCGTAGCGCCTTTGGGGTGCCTTTGGCAAGGTTTTTACAGTGCCTTGCCGTTTCCCACGCTTCTCGCGTGAGCCGGAGTACGCTTGCCGAGTCTCACTCTTCTCGAGTGAGCACCGGTAATGCTTTTCAATGCAGTACGGTTAAAACGTAGGTACGGTTCGAACCTTGCTGTTCCCAGGGTAAGTACGGGTCGAACCAAGGCTGTTACGGCTCGAACTCAGCCAAAAGGAGCACTTTTCAAAGCGCCATTATTTCAGCTGGCAGTACGGTGCGAACCAGGCACAAGTATTTACAAGGCGGGTACGAACCAAGGCACTTCACAGGCAGTACGGTGCGAACCAGGCACAAGTATTTACAAGGCGGGTACGAACCAAGGCACTTCACAGGCAGTACGGTGCGAACCAGGCACCCGTAGTGGCAAGGCAGGTACGGTTCGTACAAAGGCCAGTACGGGCCGTACTTTTCACGCGCTGGCACAATACCTTGCAGATTTCACGGGGAAGGTTCGTGGCGGCCTCGCGGTCCAGTCCAGGGGTGTCCCACGTCGCGCTGGTGTCCCCAGTGTCCAGGGGGCGGCGGAGCTTCGTGGGGCGCTCGGGCAGGATGCAGGTTGCCACGAAGGGGGTCAGAAGCAGGAGGGCAGCCTCGGGGTGAGATCACAGCGCCGCGCGCTGTTAGCTTCGGCCGGAGACGCGAACCAGGGCACTTTAGTCCTTTGCAGAAGCCTCTACAACCCGGCAGGGGTCACAGGGACTCGGCGCTCAGGCGCGGAGATCTCCACCTTACTTTGCGAGCTACGGCTCGAGGGGGCAACTGTTCACGGTGCTCGGGCTGTCAGGCCTTTACGTTGTTTGCAGCCACGCCAGCAGCAGAAGTCGCGTTGCTCAGCGAGATCAGGGGATGCACAGGTTCTCCGGGGTCAGCTTGCTGAATCACTTCAAGGCACTTCTCCTCTTCTTTCAGGATGGTAGCGCCCACTGTTCCTGGGGCGCAGGTCAGGGGGCAAGTTCACACGCAAGCCCTTGGAGATTGTTTTAAAGGCACAAGTTGAATCAAAGTCCTTTTCTTCAGGCTTTCCCTCTCCTTCCAGCAGACAGGCACCCACTGCAGGCCAGTCTCTCAGGCAGAGAGACAGTATTCCTCCTTCAGCTTCTCCAGGTCCTTCTCCTTCAGGCAGAGTTTCTTCTTGGCGCAAACAGGATCTGATTTCTTAGGAGCCAGGCTCCTACTTTTATAGTGCGATTCTTTTGTTCTTTAGCGCCAGGGGGCCTGGGCCTGGCTCAGTCCAGTTCTGGAGCACTTTGTTGTGGTGACTCTGCGCTTTCCTTTCAGCAGCAGGGCAGAGACATCAGCCGCTCCACAGGGGGCGGCGCCGGCTTTGTGCTGTCAGAGCACAGGTCTATTCAGAGTCAAGGGTGGACTCCTCCCACCCATCCTGGTGTAATCTCTCTACCCACCACCTGGCAGCCAGCCTGTCTCTGGGGATTCCCCAACCCTGCTCCTTACTGTTGCTAGGCAGAACACACACACACAGCAGAGGCGGACTGAAATGGCCAGGTCAGTAAATACTAACTTTCTAAAAGTAGTATTTACAAACGCAGGATATTAAAATAAACTTTACTAAAAGAAGTATTTTATTATTCTGAGTTCAGGCATACTAAACATGACTTTCTACCATGCTCTATGAGTCCACTGGGGTCACAGCGTGTAGTGACTCCAGCAGCCCATTCTGGCCTATGGAGAGCAGGTAGCCTTCAATAGTGAAAAACGAAAATGGCTGTAATTCACTATTAAGACATGCCACACACATCAGGGCATGTCCTACCTTATGCCTACAATGCACCCTGCCCTTGGGCCTACCAGAGGGGTGACTAATATGTAGTTAAGGGAAGGTTTAGGGACTGGCAAGTGGGTGCACTTGCGCAGTCAGCGCGACGGTACCAGACCGCACGCAGGTTCTGCAGTGGCAGATCCTAGACACATTTTACTAGGCCGCTTCTGTGGGTGGCACAACCAGTGCTGCAAGCCCACTAGCGGCATTTGTATTTACAAGCCCTGGCACTCCTGGTGCACTCTACTAGGGGCTGACAGTAAACCAAATGAACCAATCATGGACACCAATCAATGTATACATTTTACCATAGGGAGAGCATATGCACCTTAGCACTGGTCAGCAGTGGTAAGGTGCCCAGAGTCATAAATCAGCCAACACCAGGTCAGAAAAAATACAGGAGGAAGGCAAAAAGTTTAGGGATGACCCTTCAAAAAGGGCCAGGTCCAACACAACCCCCTTCCAGCCAAAACGCAGGGTAGACCAATCACCACCGTGATGGTCTTCCCTGCTTGGGGCGATAGAACAAGGACCTGGCCCGCAACTGCAGGGGCAGACTCCAGTTCTACGCCAATCTGAACCTATTGGACTCCCTCTGTCCATACTCTCAGGGCCCACCAAGCCAATCCATGGGGAACCCTTCTCCTCACCTGTGGACACCACCTGTGCAGCACCTAACCTTAACTGGCCCACAGGTGTGTCCCACCAGAGAGACAGCAAAATGCTACAGTGGCCACTGACAGTAGTCAGGGATGAGACCCAGGCCGTATGCCTCTCAGGGCTCTCAATCCTCTGTGGTGCCAGGGAGCAGGGGCCAGTAGCCCCAGGTGCTTGGCACCCTTTGTCCATTCTCCCCCTTGTCAGGTCAGGTATGACATCCTGGCACTGACCCACCAGCCCCGGGACTGTACCCAGCGGCTGGACCAAAGACTGGGGTGGCCTCTCCCACACCCGGTCCTCCTCCTTGGGGCTCTGTACCCTCCCACCTGGAGTGGCACCCCCTTCCAGAATTGCCACGGCACCTGTGGCAGGTGTCCTGCGCAATTCGCCCACCAGTTCAGGGGTTCTATCCTGCAACTGGGTGCCCAGGTCAGGGGGGACACCCTGAACCTGGCCCTTCAACCTAGGGTCTAAACCCTTCAGTTGAGCCGGGGTCAGAGGCGAGGACTCCCTCCCTCTGCACCCCCTTCCAGAGTACTGCCCACTCCCAACTGGCGTGGTACCCCTAGAAGCAACATGGGTCAGGACACTGATTACAGTGGTCCCACCCTCCAGGTCAGACAACACCTGAACCTGGCTTCCCAACCCTGGGTCCAACCCATGCGGTTGAACGCTCGCCTGGCGCACCAGGACTTCCCGGGGAGCACGCATGCCCCCCCTGAGGGTGACACATAACTCATGTGTCGTGTGACAGTCTGCCTGGCGCTGATCTCCAGACCCCTGTCCATCTGACAGTGCCTGAAGATCCCCCAGGACAGAAGTGGTGTCACCATGGTCACTCACGGGGGACGCAGCCCTTCTGGCTGGCCCCTGACCCACTGGTTCTTCCACTGGGGACTCTTTCCCCCTCTCACCCCTCAATCTGGACCTCTGCACCCTCCCAACTGGAGCGGTACTGCCAGACACCAGAACTGATGGAGGCCTGCTTACAGACACTCCCAGCTCACCAGACACTAGGGGATCCCCCTCAACGGGTGGCCCATCAGGACAGCCTAGGCTCCCCGCCTGGTGTTCCCTTAAAGAACCATCCAGGCTCTGAGACTGGGTTTCGGGCACCTGGGGGCACGCAGCCCCACACTCACTCCTTCTCCACTGAGACAGGACGTGAGCCCCTACACCCCTCCCACTACCATGGGACCTAGCTGGGCTACTCTGCACCACTTCCACCATTCTGGGTTGGAAGATACCTGAGCCACTCCCCACAGGGTCACTCCCCAATGCCTCTCCAGACCCTCTGGAATCCACCAAAAGGTCTACCTCCAATGTGAGCTCTCTGCGGTCAGAGAACTCGGTCTCCAACAGGTGTTGACATAGCTCTGGAAAACAGGGACTTAAAATATGCTCTCCCACAATTGGATCACACAGCCCCCTAGCAGGGTTAACCAAACTAGCCTTCACCTTACCATCCAGTGCCTCACACACGTACTCCACACCACTCTCCTGAGACTGGCAAGACAGTATCTGACTGTCTCTGTCACACAACCCACACTCTTCTGGGCGGTCTTCACACTCACCTACCAGGACTTCAATGTTGGGGGAACCCCTCTCCCTGCGCCTCTCATCTAGAGCCAGTAGAGTGTCCCTCCCGCCACTAGGACTATGAACCCCTGCGCCAGTTACCCTATTCCCTTCAGGGATACTGCGCACTACTGGAGCTACCTCATGCCCTTGAACCTCCTGGTGTGTGTTAACCCCCTCCTTCAAGCCAGGCGCCACATCTCTGGGTGTGTGTACTACTCTTTCAGCACTAGAGAATTCAATATTGCTGCCACCATCTGAGCTGGATTCCTCCTCCCACTCAGAAAAGCTCAATCTCTGAGCTACGCACCTTTCTTGCTGCTGGGATGAGACACTCATGGCCTCAAGCCTCTCGAGCTCCATATCATATTTCTTCATTAAAAAGTCATGCTCCATTTGCATTTTCTTTTCTTCAAGAGCCAGCTTCTTCTCTTCCAGAGCCAGCTTTTTGCTTTCCAGCTCCAATTGACCATCTATTTTCAGTTTTGCCAAAGTGACTTGTTGCTCTCTTGCGGCCTGTCTGTCTGCCAGCTCCTCTGGTGACAGACACCTGCCCGCACTGTGGATGCTCTCCGCTGGTTCCACTAGGTCAATCTCCTCAGGTACAACATCCTCAGCTGCACTCCTTGATTCCATCCAGGCTTTCAGCGCCTTGTAGATCTGTGGTTTGAGCTTGCACCCCACATGTGGAACCTTGAACTTCTTGCAGACGTACTTGAGTTGCCTTCTTGTGTAGTCGTTCAGTTTTGACGCATCCCATTCCCATTCCATCTCAGAGGCTTCAGATGCTGTGCTGGTTGAGCCCGGCATGGCTTCAAACGCAAGGGATCTTCTTTTTCCTTGGCAAGCGAAAATTAAAACTTGAAAAAGTTCTGTGGTTTAAGCTACTGGACTGTCCACTGTGCAATGGTTAGTAATCACTGCGCAGACACCAAGAACGCAAATCCGTAAATCCGCACCGCTGCCACCAATGTTAGAATCCGGGGTCTCTGGTTGGCGCAGGTATGCACTTGCGACAAGCAGGGACCCTTTTCATCTAAGTCAGGGCAAAGGATCACCTCTTTAAAAATAACCCCTGCTCACCCTCTAGGTAACGTGGCGCGAGCAGTCAGGCTAAATTTCCAGAGGGCATATAGGTTAAGCGTTCAAGTTGTCCCACACAATAATCACCACCCCACCACACAAAGACACAAGGCTGTATTTATGTCCAAAATATAATTCTTTATATAAAAGGTTTTCTTTCAGGCAGGTTGCATAAATACAGTTCTCTTGGTAAAATAATCCAGTTACTCTCAAAATGCTTTACGGGCAGTCCACAGTTGTAAAAATGGCACAGTTCTCTTTAAAATAGGTTTCTTAGGTCTTCTGGGCACTTCGTAGCGCCTTTGGGGTGCCTTTGGCAAGGTTTTTACAGTGCCTTGCCGTTTCCCACGCTTCTCGCGTGAGCCGGAGTACGCTTGCCGAGTCTCACTCTTCTCGAGTGAGCACCGGTAATGCTTTTCAATGCAGTACGGTTAAAACGTAGGTACGGTTCGAACCTTGCTGTTCCCAGGGTAAGTACGGGTCGAACCAAGGCTGTTACGGCTCGAACTCAGCCAAAAGGAGCACTTTTCAAAGCGCCATTATTTCAGCTGGCAGTACGGTGCGAACCAGGCACAAGTATTTACAAGGCGGGTACGAACCAAGGCACTTCACAGGCAGTACGGTGCGAACCAGGCACAAGTATTTACAAGGCGGGTACGAACCAAGGCACTTCACAGGCAGTACGGTGCGAACCAGGCACCCGTAGTGGCAAGGCAGGTACGGTTCGTACAAAGGCCAGTACGGGCCGTACTTTTCACGCGCTGGCACAATACCTTGCAGATTTCACGGGGAAGGTTCGTGGCGGCCTCGCGGTCCAGTCCAGGGGTGTCCCACGTCGCGCTGGTGTCCCCAGTGTCCAGGGGGCGGCGGAGCTTCGTGGGGCGCTCGGGCAGGATGCAGGTTGCCACGAAGGGGGTC
Source organism: Triturus cristatus (assembly GCF_964204655.1). Taxonomy (NCBI): domain Eukaryota; kingdom Metazoa; phylum Chordata; class Amphibia; order Caudata; family Salamandridae; genus Triturus; species Triturus cristatus. The sequence continues at coordinate 1,114,171,873 of NC_140579.1, forward strand.
AGAAGCAGGAGGGCAGCCTCGGGGTGAGATCACAGCGCCGCGCGCTGTTAGCTTCGGCCGGAGACGCGAACCAGGGCACTTTAGTCCTTTGCAGAAGCCTCTACAACCCGGCAGGGGTCACAGGGACTCGGCGCTCAGGCGCGGAGATCTCCACCTTACTTTGCGAGCTACGGCTCGAGGGGGCAACTGTTCACGGTGCTCGGGCTGTCAGGCCTGTACGTTGTTTGCAGCCACGCCAGCAGCAGAAGTCGCGTTGCTCAGCGAGATCAGGGGATGCACAGGTTCTCCGGGGTCAGCTTGCTGAATCACTTCAAGGCACTTCTCCTCTTCTTTCAGGATGGTAGCGCCCACTGTTCCTGGGGCGCAGGTCAGGGGGCAAGTTCACACGCAAGCCCTTGGAGATTGTTTTAAAGGCACAAGTTGAATCAAAGTCCTTTTCTTCAGGCTTTCCCTCTCCTTCCAGCAGACAGGCACCCACTGCAGGCCAGTCTCTCAGGCAGAGAGACAGTATTCCTCCTTCAGCTTCTCCAGGTCCTTCTCCTTCAGGCAGAGTTTCTTCTTGGCGCAAACAGGATCTGATTTCTTAGGAGCCAGGCTCCTACTTTTATAGTGCGATTCTTTTGTTCTTTAGCGCCAGGGGGCCTGGGCCTGGCTCAGTCCAGTTCTGGAGCACTTTGTTGTGGTGACTCTGCGCTTTCCTTTCAGCAGCAGGGCAGAGACATCAGCCGCTCCACAGGGGGCGGCGCCGGCTTTGTGCTGTCAGAGCACAGGTCTATTCAGAGTCAAGGGTGGACTCCTCCCACCCATCCTGGTGTAATCTCTCTACCCACCACCTGGCAGCCAGCCTGTCTCTGGGGATTCCCCAACCCTGCTCCTTACTGTTGCTAGGCAGAACACACACACACAGCAGAGGCGGACTGAAATGGCCAGGTCAGTAAATACTAACTTTCTAAAAGTAGTATTTACAAACGCAGGATATTAAAATAAACTTTACTAAAAGAAGTATTTTATTATTCTGAGTTCAGGCATACTAAACATGACTTTCTACCATGCTCTATGAGTCCACTGGGGTCACAGCGTGTAGTGACTCCAGCAGCCCATTCTGGCCTATGGAGAGCAGGTAGCCTTCAATAGTGAAAAACGAAAATGGCTGTAATTCACTATTAAGACATGCCACACACATCAGGGCATGTCCTACCTTATGCCTACAATGCACCCTGCCCTTGGGCCTACCAGAGGGGTGACTAATATGTAGTTAAGGGAAGGTTTAGGGACTGGCAAGTGGGTGCACTTGCGCAGTCAGCGCGACGGTACCAGACCGCACGCAGGTTCTGCAGTGGCAGATCCTAGACACATTTTACTAGGCCGCTTCTGTGGGTGGCACAACCAGTGCTGCAAGCCCACTAGCGGCATTTGTATTTACAAGCCCTGGCACTCCTGGTGCACTCTACTAGGGGCTGACAGTAAACCAAATGAACCAATCATGGACACCAATCAATGTATACATTTTACCATAGGGAGAGCATATGCACCTTAGCACTGGTCAGCAGTGGTAAGGTGCCCAGAGTCATAAATCAGCCAACACCAGGTCAGAAAAAATACAGGAGGAAGGCAAAAAGTTTAGGGATGACCCTTCAAAAAGGGCCAGGTCCAACAAAGGTCAGCAGAGGTTCTCTTCAGTCAGAGAACCAGGTCAGCAGAGCCGTTCTACAGCCTGAGAACCAGGTCAGCAGAGCCGCTGTACAGCCTGAGAACCAGGTCAACAGAGCCGCTGTACAGCCTGAGAACCAGGTCAGCAAAGCTGCTGTAGAGCCAGAGAACCAGGTCAGCAGAGCTGCTGTAGAGCCAGATAACCAGGTCAGCAGAGCTGCTGTAGAGCCAGAGAACCAGGTCAGCAGAGCTGCTGTAGAGCCAGAGAAGCCAGGTCAGCAGAGCTGCTGTAGAGCCAGAGAACCAGGTCAGCAGAGCTGCTGTAGAGCCAGAGAACGAGGTCAGCAGAGCTGCTGTACAGCCAGAGAACCAGGTAAGCAGAGCTGCTGTACAGCCAGAGAACCAGGTAAGCAGAGCTGCTTTAGAGCCAGAGAACCAGGTCAGCAGAGCTGCTTTCGAGCCAGAGAACCAGGTCAACAGAGCCGCTGTAGAGCCAGAGAACCAGGTCAACAGAGCCGCTGTAGAGCCAGAGAACCAGGTGAGCAAAGCTGCTGTAGAGCCAGAGAACCAGGTCAGCAGAGCTGCTGTAGAGCCAGATAACCAGGTCAGCAGAGCTGCTGTAGAGCCAGATAACAAGGTCAGAAGAGCTGCTCTACAGCCAAAGAACCAGGTAAGCAGAGCTGCTTTAGAGCCAGAGAACCAGGTCAGCAGAGCTGCTTTCGAGCCAGAGAACCAGGTCAACAGAGCCGCTGCAGAGCCAGAGAACCAGGTCAACAGAGCCGCTGTAGAGCCTGAGAACCAGGTCAGCAGAGCTGCTATAGAACCAGGTCAGCAGAGCTGCTTTCGAGCCAGAGAACCAGGTCAACAGAGCCGCTGTAGAGCCAGAGAACCAGGTCAGCAGAGCCGCTGTAGAGACAGAGAACCAGGTCAGCAGAGCCGCTGTAGAGACAGAGAACCAGGTCAGCAGAGCTGCTGTACAGCCAGAGAACAAGGTCAGCAGAGGTTCTCTTCAGTCAGAGAACCAGGTCAGCAGAGCCGTTCTACAGCCTGAGAACCAGGTCAGCAGAGCCGTTCTACAGCCTGAGAACCAGGTCAGCAAAGCTGCTCTAGAGCCAGAGAACCAGGTCAGCAAAGCTGCTCTAGAGCCAGAGAACTAGGTCAGCAAAGCTGCTCTAGAGCCAGAGAACCAGGTCAGGAGAGCTGCTGTAGAGCCTGAAAACCCGGTCAGCAGAGCCGCTGTACAGCCAGAGAACCAGGTCAGCAGAGCTGCTGTAGAGCCTGAGAACCAGGTCAGCAGAGCCGCTGCACAGCCAGAGAAACAGGTCAGCAGAGCCGTTGTAGAGCCAGAGAACCAGGTCAGCAGAGCTGCTTTCGAGCCAAAGAACCAGGTCAACAGAGCCGCTGTAGAGCCAGAGAACCAGGTCAACAGAGCCGCTGTACATCCTGAGAACCAGGTCAGCAGAGCTGCTATAGAACCAGAGAACCAGGTCAGCAGAGCTGCTGTACAGCCAGAGAACCAGGTAGGCAGAGCTGCTTTAGAGCCAGAGAACCAGGTCAGCAGAGCTGCTGTAGAGCCAGAGAACCAGGTCAACAGAGCCGCTGTACATCCTGAGAACCAGGTCAGCAGAGCTGCTATAGAACCAGAGAACCAGGTCAGCAGAGCTGCTGTACAGCCAGAGAACCAGGTAAGCAGAGCTGCTTTAGAGCCAGAGAACCAGGTCAGCAGAGCTGCTGTAGAGCCAGAGAACCAGGTCAACAGAGCGGCTGTAGAGCCAGAGGACCAGGTCAACACAGCCGCTGTAGAGCCAGAGAACCAGGTCAGCAAATCTGCTGTAGAGCCAGAGAACCAGGTCAGCAGAGCTGCTGTAGAGCCAGATAACCAGGTCAGCAGAGCTGCTGTAGAGCCAGATAACAAGGTCAGAAGAGCTGCTCTACAGCCAAAGAACCAGATAAGCAGAGCTGCTTTAGAGCCAGAGAACCAGGTCAGCAGAGCTGCTTTCGAGCCAGAGAACCAGGTCAACAGAGCCGCTGTAGAGCCAGAGAACCAGGTCAACAGAGCCGCTGTACAGCCTGAGAACTAGGTCAGCAAAGCTGCTGTAGAGCCAGAGAACCAGGTCAGCAGAGCTGCTGTAGTGCCAGAGAACCAGGTCAGCAGAGCTGCTGTAGAGCCAGATAACCAGGTCAGCAGAGCTGCTGTAGAGCCAGATAACAAGGTCAGCAGAGCTGCTCTAGAGCCAGATAACAAGGTCAGCAGAGCTGCTGTAGAGCCAGATAACCAGGTCAGCAGAGCTGCTTTCGAGCCAGAGAACCAGGTCAACAGAGCCGCTGTAGAGCCAGAGAACCAGGTCAACAGAGCCGCTGTACATCCTGAGAACCAGGTCAGCAGAGCTGCTATAGAACCAGAGAACCAGGTCAGCAGAGCTGCTGTACAGCCAGAGAACCAGGTAAGCAGAGCTGCTTTAGAGCCAGAGAACCAGGTCAGCAGAGCTGCTGTAGAGCCAGAGAACCAGGTCAACAGAGCGGCTGTAGAGCCAGAGGACCAGGTCAACACAGCCGCTGTAGAGCCAGAGAACCAGGTCAGCAAAGCTGCTGTAGAGCCAGAGAACCAGGTCAGCAGAGCTGCTGTAGAGCCAGATAACCAGGTCAGCAGAGCTGCTGTAGAGCCAGATAACAAAGTCAGAAGAGCTGCTCTACAGCCAAAGAACCAGATAAGCAGAGCTGCTTTAGAGCCAGAGAACCAGGTCAGCAGAGCTGCTTTTGAGCCAGAGAACCAGGTCAACAGAGCCGCTGTAGAGCCAGAGAACCAGGTCAACAGAGCCGCTGTACAGCCTGAGAACTAGGTCAGCAAAGCTGCTGTAGAGCCAGAGAACCAGGTCAGCAGAGCTGCTGTAGTGCCAGAGAACCAGGTCAGCAGAGCTGCTGTAGAGCCAGATAACCAGGTCAGCAGAGCTGCTGTAGAGCCAGATAACAAGGTCAGCAGAGCTGCTGTAGAGCCAGATAACAAGGTCAGCAGAGCTGCTGTAGAGCCAGATAACCAGGTCAGCAGAGCTGCTTTCGAGCCAGAGAACCAGGTCAACAGAGCCGCTGTAGAGCCAGAGAACCAGGTCAACAGAGCCGCTGTACAGCCTGAGAACCAGGTCAGCAGAGCTGCTATAGAACCAGGTCAGCAGAGCTGCTGTACAACCAGAGAACCAGGTAAGCAGTGCTGCTTTCGAGCCAGAGAACCAGGTCAGCAGAGCTGCTTTCGAGCCAGAGAACCAGGTCAACAGAGCCGCTGTACAGCCTGAGAACCAGGTCAACAGAGCCGCTGTACAGCCTGAGAACCAGGTCAGCAGAGCTGCTGTAGAGCCAGAGAACCAGGTCAGCAGAGCTGCTGTAGAGCCAGATAACCAGGTCAGCAGAGCTGCTGTTGAGCCAGAGAACCAGGTCAGCAGAGCTGCTGTAGAGCCAGAGAACCAGGTCATCAGAGCTGCTGTAGAGCCAGAGAACCAGGTCAGCAGAGCTGCTGTAGAGCCAGAGAACCAGGTCAGCAGAGCTGCTGTAGAGCCAGAGAACCAGGTCAGCAGAGCTGCTCTACAGCCAGAGAACCAGGTCAGCAGAGCCGCTGTAGAGCCAGAGAACCAGGCCAGCAGATCCATTGTAGAGCCAGAGAACCAGGTCAGCAAAGCTGCTTTACAGCCAGAGAAACATGTCAGCAGAGCCTTTGTAGAGCCAGGGAACCAGGTCAGCAGAGTTGCTGTAGAGCCAGAGAACCAGGTCAGTAGAGCTGCTCTAGAGCCAGAGAACTAGGTCAGTAGAGCCGCTCTTGAGCCATAGAACCAGGTCAGCAGAGCTGCTCTAAAGCCAGAAAACCAGGACAGCAGAGCTGCTTTAGAGCCAGAGAATCAGGTCAGCAGAGCCTCTGTACAGCTACAGAACAAGGTCAGCAGAGCTGCTCTACAGCCAAAGAACCAGGTCAGCAGAGCCGTTGTACAGCCTAAGAACCAGGTCAGCAAAGCTGCTCTAGAGCCAGAGAACCAGGTCAGCAGAGCTTCTCGAGAGCAAGAGAACCAGGTCAGCAGAGCTGCTTTAGAGCCAGGTCAGCAGAGCTGTTGTAGAGCCAGAGAACCAGGTCAGCAGAGCTGCTTTAGAGCCAGGTCAGCAGAGCTGTTGTAGAGCCAGAGAACCAGGTCATCAGAGCTGCTGTACAGCCAGATAACCAGGTCAGCAAAGCTGCTTTAGAGCCAGAGAACCAGGTCAGCAGAGCTGCTCTAGAGCCTGAGAACCAAGTCAGCAGAGCCGTTGTAGAGCCAGAGAACCAGGTCAGCAGAGCCACTGTAGAGCCAGAGAACCAGGTCAGCAGAGCTGCTGTACAGCCAGAGAACAAGGTCAGCAGAGGTTCTCTTCAGCCAGAGAACCAGGTCAGCAGAGCCGTTCTACAGCCTGAGAACCAGGTCAGCAGAGCCGTTCTACAGCCTGAGAACCAGGTCAGCAAAGCTGCTCTAAAGCCAGAGAACCAGTTCAGCAAAGCTGCTCTAGAGCCAGAGAACCAGGTCAGCAAAGCTGCTCTAGAGCCAGAGAACCAGGTCAGGAGAGCTGCTCGAGAGTCTAAGAACCAGGTCAGCAGAGCCGCTGTACAGCCAGAGAACCAGGTCAGCAGAGCTGCTGTACAGCCAGAGAACAAGGTCAGCAGAGCTGCTGTAGAGCTTGAGAACCAGGTCAGCAGAGCCGTTGTAGAGCCAGATCAGCAGAGCCGTTGTAGAGCCAGAGAACCAGGTCAGCAGAGCTGCTGTAGAGCCAGAGAACCAGGTCAGCAGAGCTGCTCTACAGCCAGAGAACCAGGTCAGCAGAGCCGCTGTAGAGCCAGATAACCAGGCCAGCAGATCCATTGTAGAGCCAGAGAACCAGGTCAGCAAAGCTGCTTTACAGCCAGAGAAACATGTCAGCAGAGCCTTTGTAGAGCCAGGGAACCAGGTCAGCAGAGTTGCTGTAGAGCCAGAGAACCAGGTCAGTAGAGCTGCTCTAGAGCCAGAGAACTAGGTCAGTAGAGCCGCTCTTGAGCCAGAGAACCAGGTCAGCAGAGCTGCTGTAGAGCCAGAGAACCAGGTCAGCAGAGCTGCTGTAGAGCCAGAGAACCAGGTCAGCAGAGCTGCTCTACAGCCAGAGAACCAGGTCAGCAGAGCCGCTGTAGAGCCAGAGAACCAGGCCAGCAGATCCATTGTAGAGCCAGAGAACCAGGTCAGCAAAGCTGCTTTACAGCCAGAGAAACATGTCAGCAGAGCCTTTGTAGAGCCAGGGAACCAGGTCAGCAGAGTTGCTGTAGAGCCAGAGAACCAGGTCAGTAGAGCTGCTCTAGAGCCAGAGAACTAGGTCAGTAGAGCCGCTCTTGAGCCATAGAACCAGGTCAGCAGAGCTGCTCTAAAGCCAGAAAACCAGGACAGCAGAGCTGCTTTAGAGCCAGAGAATCAGGTCAGCAGAGCCTCTGTACAGCTAGAGAACAAGGTCAGCAGAGCTGCTCTACAGCCAGAGAACCAGGTCAGCAGAGCCGTTGTACAGCCTAAGAACCAGGTCAGCAAAGCTGCTCTAGAGCCAGAGAACCAGGTCAGCAGAGCTTCTCGAGAGCAAGAGAACCAGGTCAGCAGAGCTGCTTTAGAGCCAGGTCAGCAGAGCTCTTGTAGAGCCAGAGAACCAGGTCAGCAGAGCTGCTTTAGAGCCAGGTCAGCAGAGCTGTTGTAGAGCCAGAGAACCAGGTCATCAGAGCTGCTGAACAGCCAGATAACCAGGTCAGCAAAGCTGCTTTAGAGCCAGAGAACCAGGTCAGCAGAGCTGCTCTAGAGCCTGAGAACCAAGTCAGCAGAGCCGTTGTAGAGCCAGAGAACCAGGTCAGCAGAGCCACTGTAGAGCCAGAGAACCAGGTCAGCAGAGCTGCTGTACAGCCAGAGAACAAGGTCAGCAGAGGTTCTCTTCAGCCAGAGAACCAGGTCAGCAGAGCCGTTCTACAGCCTGAGAACCAGGTCAGCAGAGCCGTTCTACAGCCTGAGAACCAGGTCAGCAAAGCTGCTCTAAAGCCAGAGAACCAGTTCAGCAAAGCTGCTCTAGAGCCAGAGAACCAGGTCAGCAAAGCTGCTCTAGAGCCAGAGAACCAGGTCAGGAGAGCTGCTCGAGAGTCTAAGAACCAGGTCAGCAGAGCCGCTGTACAGCCAGAGAACCAGGTCAGCAGAGCTGCTGTACAGCCAGAGAACAAGGTCAGCAGAGCTGCTGTAGAGCTTGAGAACCAGGTAGGCAGAGCCGTTGTAGAGCCAGATCAGCAGAGCCGTTGTAGAGCCAGAGAACCAGGTCAGCAGAGCTGCTTTCGAGCCAGAGAACCAGGACAACAGAGCAGCTGTAGAGCCAGAGAACCAGGTCAACACAGCCGCTGTACAGCCTGAGAACCAGGTCAGCAGAGCTGCTATAGAACCAGAGAACCAGGTCAGCAGAGCTGCTGTACAGCCAGAGAACCAGGTAAGCAGAGCTGCTTTAGAGCCAGAGAACCAGGTCAGCAGAGCTGCTTTCGAGCCAGAGAACCAGGTCAACAGAGCCGCTGTAGAGCCAGATAACCTGGTCAGCAGAGCTGCTGTAGAGCCAGATAACAAGGTCAGAAGAGCTGTTCTACAGCCAAAGAACCAGGTAAGCAGAGCTGCTTTAGAGCCAGAGAACCAGGTCAGCAGAGCTGCTTTCGAGCCAGAGAACCAGGTCAACAGAGCCGCTGTACAGCCTGAGAACCAGGTCAGCAGAGCTGCTATAGAACCAGGTCAGCAGAGCTGTTGTACAGCCAGAGACCCAGGTAAGCAGTGCTGCTTTCGAGCCAGAGAACCAGGTCAACAGAGCCGCTGTACAGCCTGAGAACCAGGTCAACAGAGCCGCTGTACAGCCTGAGAACCAGGTCAGCAAAGCTGCTGTAGAGCCAGAGAACCAGGTCAGCAGAGCTGCTGTAGAGCCAGATAACCAGGTCAGCAGAGCTGCTGTAGAGCCAGAGAACCAGGTCAGCAGAGCTGCTGTAGAGCCAGAGAAGCCAGGTCAGCAGAGCTGCTGTAGAGCCAGAGAACCAGGTCAGCAGAGCTGCTGTAGAGCCAGAGAACGAGGTCAGCAGAGCTGCTGTACAGCCAGAGAACCAGGTAAGCAGAGCTGCTGTACAGCCAGAGAACCAGGTAAGCAGAGCTGCTTTAGAGCCAGAGAACCAGGTCAGCAGAGCTGCTTTCGAGCCAGAGAACCAGGTCAACAGAGCCGCTGTAGAGCCAGAGAACCAGGTCAACAGAGCCGCTGTAGAGCCAGAGAACCAGGTCAGCAAAGCTGCTGTAGAGCCAGAGAACCAGGTCAGCAGAGCTGCTGTAGAGCCAGATAACCAGGTCAGCAGAGCTGCTGTAGAGCCAGATAACAAGGTCAGAAGAGCTGCTCTACAGCCAAAGAACCAGGTAAGCAGAGCTGCTTTAGAGCCAGAGAACCAGGTCAGCAGAGCTGCTTTCGAGCCAGAGAACCAGTTCAACAGAGCCGCTGCAGAGCCAGAGAACCAGGTCAACAGAGCCGCTGTAGAGCCTGAAAACCAGGTCAGCAGAGCTGCTATAGAACCAGGTCAGCAGAGCTGCTTTCGAGCCAGAGAACCAGGTCAACAGAGCCGCTGTAGAGCCAGAGAACCAGGTCAGCAGAGCCGCTGTAGAGACAGAGAACCAGGTCAGCAGAGCTGCTGTACAGCCAGAGAACAAGGTCAGCAGAGGTTCTCTTCAGCCAGAGAACCAGTTCAGCAGAGCCGTTCTACAGCCTGAGAACCAGGTCAGCAGAGCCGTTCTACAGCCTGAGAACCAGGTCAGCAAAGCTGCTCTAGAGCCAGAGAACCAGGTCAGCAAAGCTGCTCTAGAGCCAGAGAACTAGGTCAGCAGAGCTGCCGTACAGCCAGAGAACAAGGTCAGCAGAGCTGCTGTAGAGCCTGAGAACCAGGTCAGCAGAGCCGCTGCACAGCCAGAGAAACAGGTCAGCAGAGCCGTTGTAGAGCCAGAGAACCAGGTCAGCAGAGCTGCTTTCGAGCCAGAGAACCAGGTCAACAGAGCCGCTGTAGAGCCAGAGAACCAGGTCAACAGAGCCGCTGTACATCCTGAGAACCAGGTCAGCAGAGCTGCTATAGAACCAGAGAACCAGGTCAGCAGAGCTGCTGTACAGCCAGAGAACCAGGTAAGCAGAGCTGCTTTAGAGCCAGAGAACCAGGTCAGCAGAGCTGCTGTAGAGCCAGAGAACCAGGTCAACAGAGCGGCTGTAGAGCCAGAGGACCAGGTCAACACAGCCGCTGTAGAGCCAGAGAACCAGGTCAGCAAAGCTGCTGTAGAGCCAGAGAACCAGGTCAGCAGAGCTGCTGTAGAGCCAGATAACCAGGTCAGCAGAGCTGCTGTAGAGCCAGATAACAAGGTCAGAAGAGCTGCTCTACAGCCAAAGAACCAGATAAGCAGAGCTGCTTTAGAGCCAGAGAACCAGGTCAGCAGAGCTGCTTTCGAGCCAGAGAACCAGGTCAACAGAGCCTCTGTAGAGCCAGAGAACCAGGTCAACAGAGCCGCTGTACAGCCTGAGAACTAGGTCAGCAAAGCTGCTGTAGAGCCAGAGAACCAGGTCAGCAGAGCTGCTGTAGTGCCAGAGAACCAGGTCAGCAGAGCTGCTGTAGAGCCAGATAACCAGGTCAGCAGAGCTGCTGTAGAGCCAGATAACAAGGTCAGCAGAGCTGCTGTAGAGCCAGATAACAAGGTCAGCAGAGCTGCTTTCGAGCCAGAGAACCAGGTCAGCAGAGCTGCTTTCGAGCCAGAGAACCAGGTCAACAGAGCCGCTGTAGAGCCAGAGAACCAGGTCAACAGAGCCGCTGTACAGCCTGAGAACCAGGTCAGCAGAGCTGCTATAGAACCAGGTCAGCAGAGCTGCTGTACAACCAGAGAACCAGGTAAGCAGTGCTGCTTTCGAGCCAGAGAACCAGGTCAGCAGTGCTGCTTTCGAGCCAGAGAACCAGGTCAACAGAGCCGCTGTACAGCCTGAGAACCAGGTCAACAGAGCCGCTGTACAGCCTGAGAACCAGGTCAGCAAAGCTGCTGTAGAGCCAGAGAACCAGGTCAGCAGAGCTGCTGTAGAGCCAGATAACCAGGTCAGCAGAGCTGCTGTAGAGCCAGAGAAGCCAGGTCAGCAGAGCTGCTGTAGAGCCAGAGAACCAGGTCAGCAGAGCTGCTGTAGAGCCAGAGAACGAGGTCAGCAGAGCTGCTGTACAGCCAGAAAACCAGGTAAGCAGAGCTGCTGTACAGCCAGAGAACTAGGTAAGCAGAGCTGCTTTAGAGCCAGAGAACCAGGTCAGCAGAGCTGCTTTCGAGCCAGAGAACCAGGTCAACAGAGCCGCTGTAGAGCCAGAGAACCAGGTCAACAGAGCCGCTGTAGAGCCAGAGAACCAGGTCAGCAAAGCTGCTGTAGAGCCAGAGAACCAGGTCAGCAGAGCTGCTGTAGAGCCAGATAACCAGGTCAGCAGAGCTGCTGTAGAGCCAGATAACAAGGTCAGAAGAGCTGCTCTACAGCCAAAGAACCAGGTAAGCAGAGCTGCTTTAGAGCCAGAGAACCAGGTCAGCAGAGCTGCTTTCGAGCCAGAGAACCAGGTCAACAGAGCCGCTGTAGAGCCAGAGAACCAGGTCAACAGAGCCGCTGTAGAGCCTGAGAACCAGGTCAGCAGAGCTGCTATAGAACCAGGTCAGCAGAGCTGCTTTCGAGCCAGAGAACCAGGTCAACAGAGCCGCTGTAGATTCAGAGAACCAGGTCAGCAGAGCCGCTGTAGAGACAGAGAACCAGGTCAGCAGAGCTGCTGTACAACCAGAGAACCAGGTAAGCAGTGCTGCTTTCGAGCCAGAGAACCAGGTCAGCAGTGCTGCTTTCGAGCCAGAGAACCAGGTCAACAGAGCCGCTGTACAGCCTGAGAACCAGGTCAACAGAGCCGCTGTACAGCCTGAGAACCAGGTCAGCAAAGCTGCTGTAGAGCCAGAGAACCAGGTCAGCAGAGCTGCTTTCGAGCCAGAGAACCAGGTCAACAGAGCCGCTGTAGAGCCAGAGAACCAGGTCAACAGAGCCGCTGTACAGCCTGAGAACCAGGTCAGCAGAGCTGCTATAGAACCAGGTCAGCAGAGCTGCTGTACAACCAGAGAACCAGGTAAGCAGTGCTGCTTTCGAGCCAGAGAACCAGGTCAGCAGTGCTGCTTTCGAGCCAGAGAACCAGGTCAACAGAGCCGCTGTACAGCCTGAGAACCAGGTCAACAGAGCCGCTGTACAGCCTGAGAACCAGGTCAGCAAAGCTGCTGTAGAGCCAGAGAACCAGGTCAGCAGAGCTGCTGTAGAGCCAGATAACCAGGTCAGCAGAGCTGCTGTAGAGCCAGAGAAGCCAGGTCAGCAGAGCTGCTGTAGAGCCAGAGAACCAGGTCAGCAGAGCTGCTGTAGAGCCAGAGAACGAGGTCAGCAGAGCTGCTGTACAGCCAGAGAACCAGGTAAGCAGAGCTGCTGTACAGCCAGAGAACTAGGTAAGCAGAGCTGCTTTAGAGCCAGAGAACCAGGTCAGCAGAGCTGCTTTCGAGCCAGAGAACCAGGTCAACAGAGCCGCTGTAGAGCCAGAGAACCAGGTCAACAGAGCCGCTGTAGAGCCAGAGAACCAGGTCAGCAAAGCTGCTGTAGAGCCAGAGAACCAGGTCAGCAGAGCTGCTGTAGAGCCAGATAACCAGGTCAGCAGAGCTGCTGTAGAGCCAGATAACAAGGTCAGAAGAGCTGCTCTACAGCCAAAGAACCAGGTAAGCAGAGCTGCTTTAGAGCCAGAGAACCAGGTCAGCAGAGCTGCTTTCGAGCCAGAGAACCAGGTCAACAGAGCCGCTGCAGAGCCAGAGAACCAGGTCAACAGAGCCGCTGTAGAGCCTGAGAACCAGGTCAGCAGAGCTGCTATAGAACCAGGTCAGCAGAGCTGCTTTCGAGCCAGAGAACCAGGTCAACAGAGCCGCTGTAGATTCAGAGAACCAGGTCAGCAGAGCCACTGTAGAGACAGAGAACCAGGTCAGCAGAGCTGCTGTACAACCAGAGAACCAGGTAAGCAGTGCTGCTTTCGAGCCAGAGAACCAGGTCAGCAGTGCTGCTTTCGAGCCAGAGAACCAGGTCAACAGAGCCGCTGTACAGCCTGAGAACCAGGTCAACAGAGCCGCTGTACAGCCTGAGAACCAGGTCAGCAAAGCTGCTGTAGAGCCAGAGAACCAGGTCAGCAGAGCTGCTGTAGAGCCAGAGAACCAGGTCAGCAGAGCTGCTGTAGAGCCAGAGAAGCCAGGTCAGCAGAGCTGCTGTAGAGCCAGAGAACCAGGTCAGCAGAGCTGCTGTAGAGCCAGAGAACGAGGTCAGCAGAGCTGCTGTACAGCCAGAGAACCAGGTAAGCAGAGCTGCTGTACAGCCAGAGAACCAGGTAAGCAGAGCTGCTTTAGAGCCAGAGAACCAGGTCAGCAGAGCTGCTTTCGAGCCAGAGAACCAGGTCAACAGAGCCGCTGTAGAGCCAGAGAACCAGGTCAACAGAGCCGCTGTAGAGCCAGAGAACCAGGTCAGCAAAGCTGCTGTAGAGCCAGAGAACCAGGTCAGCAGAGCTGCTGTAGAGCCAGATAACCAGGTCAGCAGAGCTGCTGTAGAGCTAGATAACAAGGTCAGAAGAGCTGCTCTACAGCCAAAGAACCAGGTAAGCAGAGCTGCTTTAGAGCCAGAGAACCAGGTCAGCAGAGCTGCTTTCGAGCCAGAGAACCAGGTCAACAGAGCCGCTGCAGAGCCAGAGAACCAGGTCAACAGAGCCGCTGTAGAGCCTGAGAACCAGGTCAGCAGAGCTGCTATAGAACCAGGTCAGCAGAGCTGCTTTCGAGCCAGAGAACCAGGTCAACAGAGCCGCTGTAGAGCCAGAGAACCAGGTCAGCAGAGCCGCTGTAGAGACAGAGAACCAGGTCAGCAGAGCTGCTGTACAGCCAGAGAACAAGGTCAGCAGAGGTTCTCTTCAGCCAGAGAACCAGGTCAGCAGAGCCGTTCTACAGCCTGAGAACCAGGTCAGCAGAGCCGTTCTACAGCCTGAGAACCAGGTCAGCAAAGCTGCTCTAGAGCCAGAGAACCAGGTCAGCAAAGCTGCTCTAGAGCCAGAGAACTAGGTCAGCAAAGCTGCTCTAGAGCCAGAGAACCAGGTCAGGAGAGCTGCTGTAGAGCCTGAGAACCAGGTCAGAAGAGCCGCTGTACAGCCAGAGAACCAGGTCAGCAGAGCTGCCGTACAGCCAGAGAACAAGGTCAGCAGAGCTGCTGTAGAGCCTGAGAACCAGGTCAGCAGAGCCGCTGCACAGCCAGAGAAAAAGGTCAGCAGAGCCGTTGTAGAGCCAGAGAACCAGGTCAGCAGAGCTGCTTTCGAGCCAGAGAACCAGGTCAACAGAGCCGCTGTAGAGCCAGAGAACCAGGTCAACAGAGCCGCTGTACATCCTGAGAACCAGGTCAGCAGAGCTGCTATAGAACCAGAGAACCAGGTCAGCAGAGCTGCTGTACAGCCAGAGAACCAGGTAAGCAGAGCTGCTTTAGAGCCAGAGAACCAGGTCAGCAGAGCTGCTGTAGAGCCAGAGAACCAGGTCAACAGAGCGGCTGTAGAGCCAGAGGACCAGGTCAACACAGCCGCTGTAGAGCCAGAGAACCAGGTCAGCAAAGCTGCTGTAGAGCCAGAGAACCAGGTCAGCAGAGCTGCTGTAGAGCCAGATAACCAGGTCAGCAGAGCTGCTGTAGAGCCAGATAACAAGGTCAGAAGAGCTGCTCTACAGCCAAAGAACCAGATAAGCAGAGCTGCTTTAGAGCCAGAGAACCAGGTCAGCAGAGCTGCTTTCGAGCCAGAGAACCAGGTCAACAGAGCCGCTGTAGAGCCAGAGAACCAGGTCAACAGAGCCGCTGTACAGCCTGAGAACTAGGTCAGCAAAGCTGCTGTAGAGCCAGAGAACCAGGTCAGCAGAGCTGCTGTAGTGCCAGAGAACCAGGTCAGCAGAGCTGCTGTAGAGCCAGATAACCAGGTCAGCAGAGCTGCTGTAGAGCCAGATAACAAGGTCAGCAGAGCTGCTGTAGAGCCAGATAACAAGGTCAGCAGAGCTGCTGTAGAGCCAGATAACCAGGTCAGCAGAGCTGCTTTCGAGCCAGAGAACCAGGTCAACAGAGCCGCTGTAGAGCCTGAGAACCAGGTCAGCAGAGCTGCTATAGAACCAGGTCAGCAGAGCTGCTTTCGAGCCAGAGAACCAGGTCAACAGAGCCGCTGTAGAGCCAGAGAACCAGGTCAGCAGAGCCGCTGTAGAGACAGAGAACCAGGTCAGCAGAGCTGCTGTACAGCCAGAGAACAAGGTCAGCAGAGGTTCTCTTCAGCCAGAGAACCAGGTCAGCAGAGCCGTTCTACAGCCTGAGAACCAGGTCAGCAGAGCCGTTCTACAGCCTGAGAACCAGGTCAGCAAAGCTGCTCTAGAGCCAGAGAACCAGGTCAGCAAAGCTGCTCTAGAGCCAGAGAACTAGGTCAGCAAAGCTGCTCTAGAGCCAGAGAACCAGGTCAGGAGAGCTGCTGTAGAGCCTGAGAACCAGGTCAGCAGAGCCGCTGTACAGCCAGAGAACCAGGTCAGCAGAGCTGCCGTACAGCCAGAGAACAAGGTCAGCAGAGCTGCTGTAGAGCCTGAGAACCAGGTCAGCAGAGCCGCTGCACAGCCAGAGAAACAGGTCAGCAGAGCCGTTGTAGAGCCAGAGAACCAGGTCAGCAGAGCTGCTTTCGAGCCAAAGAACCAGGTCAACAGAGCCGCTGTAGAGCCAGAGAACCAGGTCAACAGAGCCGCTGTACATCCTGAGAACCAGGTCAGCAGAGCTGCTATAGAACCAGAGAACCAGGTCAGCAGAGCTGCTGTACAGCCAGAGAACCAGGTAAGCAGAGCTGCTTTAGAGCCAGAGAACCAGGTCAGCAGAGCTGCTGTAGAGCCAGAGAACCAGGTCAACAGAGCGGCTGTAGACCCAGAGGACCAGGTCAACACAGCCGCTGTAGAGCCAGAGAACCAGGTCAGCAAAGCTGCTGTAGAGCCAGAGAACCAGGTCAGCAGAGCTGCTGTAGAGCCAGATAACCAGGTCAGCAGAGCTGCTGTAGAGCCAGATAACAAGGTCAGAAGAGCTGCTCTACAGCCAAAGAACCAGATAAGCAGAGCTGCTTTAGAGCCAGAGAACCAGGTCAGCAGAGCTGCTTTCGAGCCAGAGAACCAGGTCAACAGAGCCGCTGTAGAGCCAGAGAACCAGGTCAACAGAGCCGCTGTACAGCCTGAGAACTAGGTCAGCAAAGCTGCTGTAGAGCCAGAGAACCAGGTCAGCAGAGCTGCTGTAGTGCCAGAGAACCAGGTCAGCAGAGCTGCTGTAGAGCCAGATAACCAGGTCAGCAGAGCTGCTGTAGAGCCAGATAACAAGGTCAGCAGAGCTGCTCTAGAGCCAGATAACAAGGTCAGCAGAGCTGCTGTAGAGCCAGATAACCAGGTCAGCAGAGCTGCTTTCGAGCCAGAGAACCAGGTCAACAGAGCCGCTGTAGAGCCAGAGAACCAGGTCAACAGAGCCGCTGTACATCCTGAGAACCAGGTCAGCAGAGCTGCTATAGAGGACCAGAGAACCAGGTCAGCAGAGCTGCTGTACAGCCAGAGAACCAGGTAAGCAGAGCTGCTTTAGAGCCAGAGAACCAGGTCAGCAGAGCTGCTGTAGAGCCAGAGAACCAGGTCAACAGAGCGGCTGTAGAGCCAGAGGACCAGGTCAACACAGCCGCTGTAGAGCCAGAGAACCAGGTCAGCAAAGCTGCTGTAGAGCCAGAGAACCAGGTCAGCAGAGCTGCTGTAGAGCCAGATAACCAGGTCAGCAGAGCTGCTGTAGAGCCAGATAACAAGGTCAGAAGAGCTGCTCTACAGCCAAAGAACCAGATAAGCAGAGCTGCTTTAGAGCCAGAGAACCAGGTCAGCAGAGCTGCTTTCGAGCCAGAGAACCAGGTCAACAGAGCCGCTGTAGAGCCAGAGAACCAGGTCAACAGAGCCGCTGTACAGCCTGAGAACTAGGTCAGCAAAGCTGCTGTAGAGCCAGAGAACCAGGTCAGCAGAGCTGCTGTAGTGCCAGAGAACCAGGTCAGCAGAGCTGCTGTAGAGCCAGATAACCAGGTCAGCAGAGCTGCTGTAGAGCCAGATAACAAGGTCAGCAGAGCTGCTGTAGAGCCAGATAACAAGGTCAGCAGAGCTGCTGTAGAGCCAGATAACCAGGTCAGCAGAGCTGCTTTCGAGCCAGAGAACCAGGTCAACAGAGCCGCTGTAGAGCCAGAGAACCAGGTCAACAGAGCCGCTGTACAGCCTGAGAACCAGGTCAGCAGAGCTGCTATAGAACCAGGTCAGCAGAGCTGCTGTACAACCAGAGAACCAGGTAAGCAGTGCTGCTTTCGAGCCAGAGAACCAGGTCAGCAGAGCTGCTTTCGAGCCAGAGAACCAGGTCAACAGAGCCGCTGTACAGCCTGAGAACCAGGTCAACAGAGCCGCTGTACAGCCTGAGAACCAGGTCAGCAGAGCTGCTGTAGAGCCAGAGAACCAGGTCAGCAGAGCTGCTGTAGAGCCAGATAACCAGGTCAGCAGAGCTGCTGTTGAGCCAGAGAACCAGGTCAGCAGAGCTGCTGTAGAGCCAGAGAACCAGGTCATCAGAGCTGCTGTAGAGCCAGAGAACCAGGTCAGCAGAGCTGCTGTAGAGCCAGAGAACCAGGTCAGCAGAGCTGCTGTAGAGCCAGAGAACCAGGTCAGCAAAGCTGCTTTACAGCCAGAGAAACATGTCAGCCGAGCCTTTGTAGAGCCAGGGAACCAGGTCAGCAGAGTTGCTGTAGAGCCAGAGAACCAGGTCAGTAGAGCTGCTCTAGAGCCAGAGAACTAGGTCAGTAGAGCCGCTCTTCAGCCATAGAACCAGGTCAGCAGAGCTGCTCTAAAGCCAGATAACAAGGTCAGCAGAGCTGCTGTAGAGCCAGATAACCAGGTCAGCAGAGCTGCTTTCGAGCCAGAGAACCAGGTCAACAGAGCCGCTGTAGAGCCAGAGAACCAGGTCAACAGAGCCGCTGTACATCCTGAGAACCAGGTCAGCAGAGCTGCTATAGAGGACCAGAGAACCAGGTCAGCAGAGCTGCTGTACAGCCAGAGAACCAGGTAAGCAGAGCTGCTTTAGAGCCAGAGAACCAGGTCAGCAGAGCTGCTGTAGAGCCAGAGAACCAGGTCAACAGAGCGGCTGTAGAGCCAGAGGACCAGGTCAACACAGCCGCTGTAGAGCCAGAGAACCAGGTCAGCAAAGCTGCTGTAGAGCCAGAGAACCAGGTCAGCAGAGCTGCTGTAGAGCCAGATAACCAGGTCAGCAGAGCTGCTGTAGAGCCAGATAACAAGGTCAGAAGAGCTGCTCTACAGCCAAAGAACCAGATAAGCAGAGCTGCTTTAGAGCCAGAGAACCAGGTCAGCAGAGCTGCTTTCGAGCCAGAGAACCAGGTCAACAGAGCCGCTGTAGAGCCAGAGAACCAGGTCAACAGAGCCGCTGTACAGCCTGAGAACTAGGTCAGCAAAGCTGCTGTAGAGCCAGAGAACCAGGTCAGCAGAGCTGCTGTAGTGCCAGAGAACCAGGTCAGCAGAGCTGCTGTAGAGCCAGATAACCAGGTCAGCAGAGCTGCTGTAGAGCCAGATAACAAGGTCAGCAGAGCTGCTGTAGAGCCAGATAACAAGGTCAGCAGAGCTGCTGTAGAGCCAGATAACCAGGTCAGCAGAGCTGCTTTCGAGCCAGAGAACCAGGTCAACAGAGCCGCTGTAGAGCCAGAGAACCAGGTCAACAGAGCCGCTGTACAGCCTGAGAACCAGGTCAGCAGAGCTGCTATAGAACCAGGTCAGCAGAGCTGCTGTACAACCAGAGAACCAGGTAAGCAGTGCTGCTTTCGAGCCAGAGAACCAGGTCAGCAGAGCTGCTTTCGAGCCAGAGAACCAGGTCAACAGAGCCGCTGTACAGCCTGAGAACCAGGTCAACAGAGCCGCTGTACAGCCTGAGAACCAGGTCAGCAGAGCTGCTGTAGAGCCAGAGAACCAGGTCAGCAGAGCTGCTGTAGAGCCAGATAACCAGGTCAGCAGAGCTGCTGTTGAGCCAGAGAACCAGGTCAGCAGAGCTGCTGTAGAGCCAGAGAACCAGGTCATCAGAGCTGCTGTAGAGCCAGAGAACCAGGTCAGCAGAGCTGCTGTAGAGCCAGAGAACCAGGTCAGCAGAGCTGCTGTAGAGCCAGAGAACCAGGTCAGCAAAGCTGCTTTACAGCCAGAGAAACATGTCAGCCGAGCCTTTGTAGAGCCAGGGAACCAGGTCAGCAGAGTTGCTGTAGAGCCAGAGAACCAGGTCAGTAGAGCTGCTCTAGAGCCAGAGAACTAGGTCAGTAGAGCCGCTCTTCAGCCATAGAACCAGGTCAGCAGAGCTGCTCTAAAGCCAGAAAACCAGGACAGCAGAGCTGCTTTAGAGTCATAGAATCAGGTCAGCAGAGCCTCTGTACAGCTAGAGAACAAGGTCAGCAGAGCTGCTCTACAGCCAAAGAACCAGGTCAGCAGAGCCGTTGTACAGCCTAAGAACCAGGTCAGCAAAGCTGCTCTAGAGCCAGAGAACCAGGTCAGCAGAGCTTCTCGAGAGCAAGAGAACCAGGTCAGCAGAGCTGCTTTAGAGCCAGGTCAGCAGAGCTGTTGTAGAGCCAGAGAACCAGGTCAGCAGAGCTGCTTTAGAGCCAGGTCAGCAGAGCTGTTGTAGAGCCAGAGAACCAGGTCATCAGAGCTGCTGTACAGCCAGATAACCAGGTCAGCAAAGCTGCTTTAGAGCCAGAGAACCAGGTCAGCAGAGCTGCTCTAGAGCCTGAGAACCAAGTCAGCAGAGCCGTTGTAGAGCCAGAGAACCAGGTCAGCAGAGCCACTGTAGAGCCAGAGAACCAGGTCAGCAGAGCTGCTGTACAGCCAGAGAACAAGGTCAGCAGAGGTTCTCTTCAGCCAGAGAACCAGGTCAGCAGAGCCGTTCTACAGCCTGAGAACCAGGTCAGCAGAGCCGTTCTACAGCCTGAGAACCAGGTCAGCAAAGCTGCTCTAAAGCCAGAGAACCAGTTCAGCAAAGCTGCTCTAGAGCCAGAGAACCAGGTCAGCAAAGCTGCTCTAGAGCCAGAGAACCAGGTCAGGAGAGCTGCTCGAGAGTCTAAGAACCAGGTCAGCAGAGCCGCTGTACAGCCAGAGAACCAGGTCAGCAGAGCTGCTGTACAGCCAGAGAACAAGGTCAGCAGAGCTGCTGTAGAGCTTGAGAACCAGGTCAGCAGAGCCGTTGTAGAGCCAGATCAGCAGAGCCGTTGTAGAGCCAGAGAACCAGGTCAGCAGAGCTGCTTTCGAGCCAGAGAACCAGGTCAACAGAGCAGCTGTAGAGCCAGAGAACCAGGTCAACACAGCCGCTGTACAGCCTGAGAACCAGGTCAGCAGAGCTGCTATAGAACCAGAGAACCAGGTCAGCAGAGCTGCTGTACAGCCAGAGAACCAGGTAAGCAGAGCTGCTTTAGAGCCAGAGAACCAGGTCAGCAGAGCTGCTTTCGAGCCAGAGAACCAGGTCAACAGAGCCGCTGTAGAGCCAGATAACCTGGTCAGCAGAGCTGCTGTAGAGCCAGATAACAAGGTCAGAAGAGCTGTTCTACAGCCAAAGAACCAGGTAAGCAGAGCTGCTTTAGAGCCAGAGAACCAGGTCAGCAGAGCTGCTTTCGAGCCAGAGAACCAGGTCAACAGAGCCGCTGTACAGCCTGAGAACCAGGTCAGCAGAGCTGCTATAGAACCAGGTCAGCAGAGCTGCTGTACAGCCAGAGAACCAGGTAAGCAGTGCTGCTTTCGAGCCAGAGAACCAGGTCAACAGAGCCGCTGTACAGCCTGAGAACCAGGTCAACAGAGCCGCTGTACAGCCTGAGAACCAGGTCAGCAAAGCTGCTGTAGAGCCAGAGAACCAGGTCAGCAGAGCTGCTGTAGAGCCAGATAACCAGG
Source organism: Triturus cristatus (assembly GCF_964204655.1). Classification (NCBI taxonomy): domain Eukaryota; kingdom Metazoa; phylum Chordata; class Amphibia; order Caudata; family Salamandridae; genus Triturus; species Triturus cristatus. The sequence continues at coordinate 1,114,192,605 of NC_140579.1, forward strand.
TCAGCAGAGCTGCTGTAGAGCCAGAGAACCAGGTCAGCAGAGCTGCTGTAGAGCCAGAGAAGCCAGGTCAGCAGAGCTGCTGTAGAGCCAGAGAACCAGGTCAGCAGAGCTGCTGTAGAGCCAGAGAACGAGGTCAGCAGAGCTGCTGTACAGCCAGAGAACCAGGTAAGCAGAGCTGCTGTACAGCCAGAGCACCAGGTAAGCAGAGCTGCTTTAGAGCCAGAGAACCAGGTCAGCAGAGCAGCTTTCGAGCCAGAGAACCAGTTCAACAGAGCCGCTGCAGAGCCAGAGAACCAGGTCAACAGAGCCGCTGTAGAGCCTGAGAACCAGGTCAGCAGAGCTGCTATAGAACCAGGTCAGCAGAGCTGCTTTCGAGCCAGAGAACCAGGTCAACAGAGCCGCTGTAGAGCCAGAGAACCAGGTCAGCAGAGCCGCTGTAGAGACAGAGAACCAGGTCAGCAGAGCTGCTGTACAGCCAGAGAACAAGGTCAGCAGAGGTTCTCTTCAGCCAGAGAACCAGGTCAGCAGAGCCGTTCTACAGCCTGAGAACCAGGTCAGCAGAGCCGTTCTACAGCCTGAGAACCAGGTCAGCAAAGCTGCTCTAGAGCCAGAGAACCAGGTCAGCAAAGCTGCTCTAGAGCCAGAGAACTAGGTCAGCAAAGCTGCTCTAGAGCCAGAGAACCAGGTCAGGAGAGCTGCTGTAGAGCCTGAGAACCAGGTCAGCAGAGCCGCTGTACAGCCAGAGAACCAGGTCAGCAGAGCTGCCGTACAGCCAGAGAACAAGGTCAGCAGAGCTGCTGTAGAGCCTGAGAACCAGGTCAGCAGAGCCGCTGCACAGCCAGAGAAACAGGTCAGCAGAGCCGTTGTAGAGCCAGAGAACCAGGTCAGCAGAGCTGCTTTCGAGCCAGAGAACCAGGTCAACAGAGCCGCTGTAGAGCCAGAGAACCAGGTCAACAGAGCCGCTGTACATTCTGAGAACCAGGTCAGCAGAGCTGCTATAGAACTAGAGAACCAGGTCAGCAGAGCTGCTGTACAGCCAGAGAACCAGGTAAGCAGAGCTGCTTTAGAGCCAGAGAACCAGGTCAGCAGAGCTGCTGTAGAGCCAGAGAACCAGGTCAACAGAGCGGCTGTAGAGCCAGAGGACCAGGTCAACACAGCCGCTGTAGAGCCAGAGAACCAGGTCAGCAAAGCTGCTGTAGAGCCAGAGAACCAGGTCAGCAGAGCTGCTGTAGAGCCAGATAACCAGTTCAGCAGAGCTGCTGTAGAGCCAGATAACAAGGTCAGAAGAGCTGCTCTACAGCCAAAGAACCAGATAAGCAGAGCTGCTTTAGAGCCAGAGAACCAGGTCAGCAGAGCTGCTTTCGAGCCAGAGAACCAGGTCAACAGAGCCTCTGTAGAGCCAGAGAACCAGGTCAACAGAGCCGCTGTACAGCCTGAGAACTAGGTCAGCAAAGCTGCTGTAGAGCCAGAGAACCAGGTCAGCAGAGCTGCTGTAGTGCCAGAGAACCAGGTCAGCAGAGCTGCTGCAGAGCCAGATAACCAGGTCAGCAGAGCTGCTGTAGAGCCAGATAACAAGGTCAGCAGAGCTGCTGTAGAGCCAGATAACAAGGTCAGCAGAGCTGCTGTAGAGCCAGATAACCAGGTCAGCAGAGCTGCTTTCGAGCCAGAGAACCAGGTCAACAGAGCCGCTGTAGAGCCAGAGAACCAGGTCAACAGAGCCGCTGTACAGCCTGAGAACCAGGTCAGCAGAGCTGCTATAGAACCAGGTCAGCAGAGCTGCTGTACAACCAGAGCACCAGGTAAGCAGTGCTGCTTTCGAGCCAGAGAACCAGGTCAGCAGTGCTGCTTTCGAGCCAGAGAACCAGGTCAACAGAGCCGCTGTACAGCCTGAGAACCAGGTCAACAGAGCCGCTGTACAGCCTGAGAACCAGGTCAGCAAAGCTGCTGTAGAGCCAGAGAACCAGGTCAGCAGAGCTGCTGTAGAGCCAGATAACCAGGTCAGCAGAGCTGCTGTAGAGCCAGAGAACCAGGTCAGCAGAGCTGCTGTAGAGCCAGAGAAGCCAGGTCAGCAGAGCTGCTGTAGAGCCAGAGAACCAGGTCAGCAGAGCTGCTGTAGAGCCAGAGAACGAGGTCAGCAGAGCTGCTGTACAGCCAGAGAACCAGGTAAGCAGAGCTGCTGTACAGCCAGAGAACTAGGTAAGCAGAGCTGCTTTAGAGCCAGAGAACCAGGTCAGCAGAGCTGCTTTCGAGCCAGAGAACCAGGTCAACAGAGCCGCTGTAGAGCCAGAGAACCAGGTCAACAGAGCCGCTGTAGAGCCAGAGAACCAGGTCAGCAAAGCTGCTGTAGAGCCAGAGAACCAGGTCAGCAGAGCTGCTGTAGAGCCAGATAACCAGGTCAGCAGAGCTGCTGTAGAGCCAGATAACAAGGTCAGAAGAGCCGCTCTACAGCCAAAGAACCAGGTAAGCAGAGCTGCTTTAGAGCCAGAGAACCAGGTCAGCAGAGCTGCTTTCGAGCCAGAGAACCAGGTCAACAGAGCCGCTGTAGAGCCAGAGAACCAGGTCAACAGAGCCGCTGTACAGCCAGAGAACCAGGTCAGCAGAGCTGCTGTAGAGCCAGAGAACCAGGTCAGCAGAGCTGCTGTAGAGCCAGAGAACCAGGTCAGCAGAGCTGCTGTAGAGCCAGATAACCACGTCAGCAGAGCTGCTGTAGAGCCAGATAACAAGGTCAGCAGAGCTGCTCTACAGCCAAAGAACGAGGTAAGCAGAGCTGCTTTAGAGCCAGAGAACCAGGTCAGCAGAGCTGCTTTCGAGCCAGAGAACCAGGTCAACAGAGCCGCTGTAGAGCCAGAGATCCAGGTCAACAGAGCCGCTGTAGAGCTTGAGAACCAGGTCAGCAGAGCTGCTATAGAACCAGGTCAGCAGAGCTGCTTTCGAGCCAGAGAACCAGGTCAACAGAGCCGCTGTAGAGCCAGAGAACCAGGTCAACAGAGCAGCTGTACAGCCTGAGAACCAGGTCAACAGAGCCGCTGTACAGCCTGAGAACCAGGTCAGCAAAGCTGCTGTAGAGCCAGAGAACCAGGTCAGCAGAGCTGCTGTAGAGCCAGATAACCAGGTCAGCAGAGCTGCTGTAGAGCCAGAGAACCAGGTCAGCAGAGCTGCTGTAGAGCCAGATAACCAGGCCAGCAGATCCATTGTAGAGCCAGAGAACCAGGTCAGCAAAGCTGCTTTACAGCCAGAGAAACATGTCTGTAGAGCCAGGGAACCAGGTCAGCAGAGTTGCTGTAGAGCCAGAGAACCAGGTAAGTAGAGCTGCTCTAGAGCCAGAGAACTAGGTCAGTAGAGCTGCTCTTGAGCCATAGAAACAGGTCAGCAGAGCCGCTGTAGAGCCAGAGAACCAGGTCAGCAGAGCCGCTCTAGAGCTAGAGAAATAGGTCAGCAGAGCCGCTCTAGAGCCAGAGAACCAGGCCAGCAGATCCATTGTAGAGCCAGAGAACCAGGTCAGCAAAGCTGCTTTACAGCCAGAGAAACATGTCAGCAGAGCCGTTGTAGAGCCAGGGAACCAGGTCAGCAGAGTTGCTGTAGAGCCAGAGAACTGGGTCAGCAGAGCTGCTTTAGAGCCAGAGAACCAGGTCAGCAGAGCTGCTGTACAGCTAGAGAACAAGGTCAGCAGAGCTGCTCTACAGCCAAAGAACCAGGTCAGCAGAGCCGTTGTACAGCCTGAGAACCAGGTCAGCAAAGCTGCTCTAGAGCCAGAGAACCAGGTCAGCAGAGCTGCTCGAGAGCCAGAGAACCAGGTCAGCAGAGCTGCTCTAGAGCCAGAGAACCAGGTCAGCAGAGCTGCTCTAGAGCCAGAGAACCAGGTCAGCAGAGCTGCTTTAGAGCCAGGTCAGCAGAGCTGTTGTAGAGCCAGAGAACCAGGTCATCAGAGCTGCTGTACAGCCAGATAACCAGGTCAGCAGAGCTGCTTTAGAGCCAGAGAACCAGGTCAGCAGAGCTGCTCTAGAGCCTGAGAACCAAGTCAGCAGAGCCGTTGTAGAGCCAGAGAACCAGGTCAGCAGAGCCGCTGTAGAGCCAGAGAACCAGGTCAGCAGAGCTGCTGTACAGCCAGAGAACAAGGTCAGCAGAGGTTCTCTTCAGCCAGAGAACCAGGTCAGCAAAGCTGCTCTAGAGCCAGAGAACCAGGTCAGCAGAGCCGCTGCACAGCCAGAGAACCAGGTCAGCAAAGCTGCTCTAGAGCCAGAGAACCAGGTCAGCAAAGCTTCTCGAGAGCCAGAGAACCAGGTCAGCAGAGCTGCTTTAGAGCCAGGTCAGCAGAGCTGTTGTAGAGCCAGAGAACCAGGTCAGCAGAGCTGCTTTAGAGCCAGGTCAGCAGAGCTGTTGTAGAGCCAGAGAACCAGGTAATCAGAGCTGCTGTACAGCCAGCTAACCAGGTCAGCAAAGCTGCTTTAGAGCCAGAGAACCAGGTCAGCAGAGCTGCTTTCGAGCCAGAGAACCAGGTCAGCAGAGCTGCTTTCGAGCCAGAGAACCAGGTCAACAGAGCTGCTGTAGAGCCAGAGAACCAGATCAGCAGAGCTGCTGTAGAGCCAGAGAACCAGGTAAGCAGAGCTGCTGTAGAGCCAGAGAACCAGGTCAGCAGAGCTGCTGTAGAGCCAGAGAACGAGGTCAGCAGAGCTGCTGTACAGCCAGAGAACCAGGTAAGCAGAGCTGCTGTACAGCCAGAGAACCAGGTAAGCAGAGCTGCTTTAGAGCCAGAGAACCAGGTCAGCAGAGCTGCTTTCGAGCCAGAGAACCAGGTCAACAGAGCCGCTGTAGAGCCAGAGAACAAGGTCAACAGAGCCGCTGTAGAGCCAGAGAACCAGGTCAGCAAAGCTGCTGTAGAGCCAGAGAACCAGGTCAGCAGAGCTACTGTAGAGCCAGATAACCAGGTCAGCAGAGCTGCTGTAGAGCCAGATAACAAGGTCAGAAGAGCTGCTCTACAGCCAAAGAACCAGGTAAGCAGAGCTGCTTTAGAGCCAGAGAACCAGGTCAGCAGAGCTGCTTTCGAGCCAGAGAACCAGGTCAACAGAGCCGCTGTAGAGCCAGAGAACCAGGTCAACAGAGCCGCTGTACAGCCAGAGAACCAGGTCAGCAGAGCCGCTGTACAGCCAGAGAACCAGGTCAGCAGAGCTGCTGTAGAGCCAGAGAACCAGGTCAGCAGAGCTGCTGTAGAGCCAGATAACCAGGTCAGCAGAGCTGCTGTAGAGCCAGATAACAAGGTCAGCAGAGCTGCTCTACAGCCAAAGAACGAGGTAAGCAGAGCTGCTTTAGAGCCAGAGAACCAGGTCAGCAGAGCTGCTTTCGAGCCAGAGAACCAGGTCAACAGAGCCGCTGTAGAGCCAGAGATCCAGGTCAACAGCGCCGCTGTAGAGCTTGAGAACCAGGTCAGCAGAGCTGCTATAGAACCAGGTCAGCAGAGCTGCTTTCGAGCCAGAGAACCAGGTCAACAGAGCCGCTGTAGAGCCAGAGAACCAGGTCAGCAGAGCTGCTGTACAGCCAGAGAACAAGGTCAGCAGAGGTTCTCTTCAGCCAGAGAACCAGGTCAGCAAAGCTGCTCTAGAGCCAGAGAACCAGGTCAGCAGAGCCGCTGCACAGCCAGAGAACCAGGTCAGCAAAGCTGCTCTAGAGCCAGAGAACCAGGTCAGCAAAGCTTCTCGAGAGCCAGAGAACCAGGTCAGCAGAGCTGCTTTAGAGCCAGGTCAGCAGAGCTGTTGTAGAGCCAGAGAACCAGGTCAGCAGAGCTGCTTTAGAGCCAGGTCAGCAGAGCTGTTGTAGAGCCAGAGAACCAGGTAATCATAGCTGCTGTACAGCCAGCTAACCAGGTCAGCAAAGCTGCTTTAGAGCCAGAGAACCAGGTCAGCAGAGCTGCTGTAGAGCCAGAGAACCAGGTCAGCAGAGCTGCTTTCGAGCCAGAGAACCAGGTCAACAGAGCTGCTGTAGAGCCAGAGAACCAGATCAGCAGAGCTGCTGTAGAGCCAGAGAACCAGGTCAGCAGAGCTGCTGTAGAGCCAGAGAACCAGGTCAGCAGAGCTGCTGTAGAGCCAGAGAACCAGGTCAGCAGAGCTGCTGTACAGCCAGAGAACCAGGTAAGCAGAGCTGCTGTACAGCCAGAGAACCAGGTAAGCAGAGCTGCTTTAGAGCCAGAGAACCAGGTCAGCAGAGCTGCTTTCGAGCCAGAGAACCAGGTCAACAGAGCCGCTGTAGAGCCAGAGAACCAGGTCAACAAAGCCGCTGTAGAGCCAGAGAACCAGGTCAGCAAAGCTGCTGTAGAGCCAGAGAACCAGGTCAGCAGAGCTGCTGTAGAGCCAGATAACCAGGTCAGCAGAGCTGCTGTAGAGCCAGATAACAAGGTCAGAAGAGCTGCTCTACAGCCAAAGAACCAGGTAAGCAGAGCTGCTTTAGAGCCAGAGAACCAGGTCAGCAGAGCTGCTTTCGAGCCAGAGAACCAGGTCAACAGAGCCGCTGTAGAGCCAGAGAACCAGGTCAACAGAGCCGCTGTACAGCCAGAGAACCAGGTCAGCAGAGCTGCTGTAGAGCCAGAGAACCAGGTCAGCAGAGCTGCTGTAGAGCCAGAGAACCAGGTCAGCAGAGCTGCTGTAGAGCCAGATAACCAGGTCAGCAGAGCTGCTGTAGAGCCAGATAACAAGGTCAGCAGAGCTGCTCTACAGCCAAAGAACGAGGTAAGCAGAGCTGCTTTAGAGCCAGAGAACCAGGTCAGCAGAGCTGGTTTCGAGCCAGAGAACCAGGTCAACAGAGCCGCTGTAGAGCCAGAGATCCAGGTCAACAGAGCCGCTATAGAGCCAGAGAACCAGGTCAGCAGAGCTGCTGTACAGCCTGAGATCCAGGTCAGCAGAGCCGCTGTAGAGCCAGAGAACCAGGTCAGCAGAGCTGCTGTAGAGCCAGAGAACCAGGTCAGCAGAGCCGCTCTAGAGCTAGAGAAATAGGTCAGCAGAGCCGCTCTAGAGCCAGAGAACCAGGCCAGCAGATCCATTGTAGAGCCAGAGAACCAGGTCAGCAAAGTTGCTTTACAGCCAGAGAAACATGTCAGCAGAGACGTTGTAGAGCCAGGGAACCAGGTCAGCAGAGTTGCTGTAGAGCCAGAGAACCAGGTCAGTAGAGCTGCTCTAGAGCTAGAGAACTAGGTCAGTAGAGCTGCTCTTGAGCCATAGAACCAGGTCAGCAGAGCCGCTCTGAAGCCAGAGAACCAGGTCAGCAGAGCTGCTCTAGAGCCAGAGAACCAGGTCAGCAGAGCTGCTCTAGAGCCAGAGAACCAGGTCAGCAGAGCTGCTTTAGAGCCAGGTCAGCAGAGCTGTTGTAGAGCCAGAGAACCAGGTCATCAGAGCTGCTGTACAGCCAGATAACCAGGTCAGCAGAGCTGCTTTAGAGCCAGAGAACCAGGTCAGCAGAGCTGCTCTAGAGCCTGAGAACCAAGTCACCAGAGCCGTTGTAGAGCCAGAGAACCAGGTCAGCAGAGCCGCTGTAGAGCCAGAGAACCAGGTCAGCAGAGCTGCTGTACAGCCAGAGAACAATCTCAGCAGAGGTTCTCTTCAGCCAGAGAACCAGGTCAGCAAAGCTGCTCTAGAGCCAGAGAACCAGGTCAGCAGAGCCGCTGCACAGCCAGAGAACCAGGTCAGCAAAGCTGCTCTAGAGCCAGAGAACCAGGTCAGCAAAGCTTCTCGAGAGCCAGAGAACCAGGTCAGCAGAGCTGCTTTAGAGCCAGGTCAGCAGAGCTGTTGTAGAGCCAGAGAACCAGGTCAGCAGAGCTGCTTTAGAGCCAGGTCAGCAGAGCTGTTGTAGAGCCAGAGAACCAGGTAATCAGAGCTGCTGTACAGCCAGCTAACCAGGTCAGCAAAGCTGCTTTAGAGCCAGAGAACCAGGTCAGCAGAGCTGCTGTAGAGCCAGAGAACCAGGTCAGCAGAGCTGCTTTCGAGCCAGAGAACCAGGTCAACAGAGCTGCTGTAGAGCCAGAGAACCAGATCAGCAGAGCTGCTGTAGAGCCAGAGAACCAGGTCAGCAGAGCTGCTGTAGAGCCAGAGAACCAGGTCAGCAGAGCTGCTGTAGAGCCAGAGAACGAGGTCAGCAGAGCTGCTGTACAGCCAGAGAACCAGGTAAGCAGAGCTGCTGTACAGCCAGAGAACCAGGTAAGCAGAGCTGCTTTAGAGCCAGAGAACCAGGTCAGCAGAGCTGCTTTCGAGCCAGAGAACCAGGTCAACAGAGCCGCTGTAGAGCCAGAGAACCAGGTCAACAGAGCCGCTGTAGAGCCAGAGAACCAGGTCAGCAAAGCTGCTGTAGAGCCAGAGAACCAGGTCAGCAGAGCTGCTGTAGAGCCAGATAACCAGGTCAGCAGAGCTGCTGTAGAGCCAGATAACAAGGTCAGAAGAGCCGCTCTACAGCCAAAGAACCAGGTCAGCAGAGCTGCTTTCGAGCCAGAGAACCAGGTCAACAGAGCCGCTGTAGAGCCAGAGAACCAGGTCAACAGAGCCGCTGTAGAGCCAGAGAACCAGGTCAGCAGAGCTGCTGTAGAGCCAGAGAACCAGGTCAGCAGAGCTGCTGTAGAGCCAGAGAACCAGGTCAGCAGAGCTGCTGTAGAGCCAGAGAACCAGGTCAGCAGAGCTGCTGTAGAGCCAGATAACCAGGTCAGCAGAGCTGCTTTCGAGCCAGATAACAAGGTCAGCAGAGCTGCTCTACAGCCAAAGAACCAGGTAAGCAGAGCTGCTTTAGAGCCAGAGAACCAGGTCAGCAGAGCTGCTTTCGAGCCAGAGAACCAGGTCAACTGAGCCGCTGCAGAGCCAGAGAACCAGGTCAACAGAGCCGCTGTAGAGCCTGAAACCAGGTCAGCAGAGCTGCGATAGAACCAGGTCAGCAGAGCTGCTTTCGAGCCAGAGAACCAGGTCAACAGAGCCGCTGTAGAGCCAGAGAACCAGGTCAACAGAGCCGCTGTACAGCCTGAGAACCAGGTCAGCAGAGCTGCTATAGAACCAGAGAACCAGGTCAGCAGAGCTGCTGTACAGCCAGAGAACCAAGTCAGCAGAGCTGTTTTAGAGCCAGGTCAGCAGAGCTGTTGTAGAGCCAGAGAACCAGGTCATCAGAGCTGCTGTACAGCCAGATAACCAGGTCAGCAAAGCTGCTTTAGAGCCAGAGAACCAGGTCAGCAGAGCTGCTCTAGAGCCTGAGAGCCAAGTCAGCAGAGCCGTTGCAGAGCCAGAGAACCAGGTCAGCAGAGCCGCTGTAGAGCCAGAGAACCAGGTCAGCAGAGCTGCTGTACAGCCAGAGAACAAGGTCAGCAGAGGTTCTCTTCAGCCAGAGAACCAGGTCAGCAGAGCCGTTCTACAGCCTGAGAACCAGGTCAGCAGAGCCATTCTACAGCCTGAGAACCAGGTCAGCAAAGCTGCTCTAGAGCCAGAGAACCAGGTCAGCAAAGCTGCTCTAGAGCAAGAGAACCAGGTCAGGAGAGCTGCTCGAGAGTCTAAGAACCAGGTCAGCAGAGCTGCTGTAGAGCCAGAGAAACCAGGTCAGCAGAGCCGTTTTAGAGCCAGAGAACCAGGTCAACAGAGCCACTGTAGAGCCAGAGAACCAGGTCAGCAGAGCCGCTATAAAGCCAGAGAACCAGGTCAGCAGAGCCGTTCTACAGCCTGAGAACCAGGTCAGCAAAGCTGCTCTAGAGCCAGAGAACCAGGTCAGCAAAGCTGCTCTAGAGCCAGAGAACCAGGTCAGGAGAGCTGCTCGAGAGTCTAAGAACCAGGTCAGCAGAGCCGCTATAAAGCCAGAGAACCAGGTCAGCAGAGCTGCTGTAGAGCCTGAGAACCAGGTCAGCAGAGCCGCTGCACAGCCAGAGAAACAGGTCAGCAGAGCCGTTGTAGAGCCAGAGAACCAGGTCAGCAGAGCCGCTCTAGAGCCAGAGAACCAGGCCAGCAGAGCTGCTCTAAAGACTAAGAACCAGGTCAACAGAGCCGCTGTAGAGCCAGAGAACCAGGTCAACAGAGCCGCTGTAGAGCTAGAGAACCAGGTCAGCAGACCTGCTGTAGAGCCAGATTACCAGGTCAGCAGAGCTGCTCTACAGCCAAAGAACCAGGTCAGCACAGCCATTGTACAGACTGAGAACCAGGTCAGCAAAGCTGCTCTAGAGCCAGAGAACGAGGTCAGCAGAGCTGCTGTAGAGCCAGATAACCAGGTCAGCAGAGCTGCTGTAGAGCCAGAGAACCAGGTCAGCAGAGCTGCTGAAGAGCCAGAGAACTAGGTCAGCAGAGCTGCTCTAGAGCCAGAGAACCAGGTAAGCAGAGCTGCTTTAGAGCCAGAGAACCAGGTCAGCAGAGCTGTTGTAGAGCCAGAGAACCAGGTCATCAGAGCTGCTGTACAGCCAGAGAACCAGGTCCGCAGAGCTGCTTTAGAGCCAGAGAACCTGGTCAGCAGAGCTGCTCTAGAGCCTGAGAACCAGGTCAGCAGAGCCGTTGTAGAGCCAGAGAACCAGGTCAGCAGAGCCGCTATAGAGCCAGAGAACCAGGTCAGCAGAGCTGCTGTACAGCCTGAGATCCAGGTCAGCAGAGCCGCTGTAGAGCCAGAGAACCAGGTCAGCAGAGCTGCTGTAGAGCCAGAGAACCAGGTCAGCAGAGCCGCTCTAGAGCTAGAGAACCAGGTCAGCAGAGCCGCTCTAGAGCTAGAGAAATAGGTCAGCAGAGCCGCTCTAGAGCCAGAGAACCAGGCCAGCAGATCCATTGTAGAGCCAGAGAACCAGGTCAGCAAAGTTGCTTTACAGCCAGAGAAACATGTCAGCAGAGACGTTGTAGAGCCAGGGAACCAGGTCAGCAGAGTTGCTGTAGAGCCAGAGAACCAGGTCAGTAGAGCTCCTCTAGAGCTAGAGAACTAGGTCAGTAGAGCTGCTCTTGAGCCATAGAACCAGGTCAGCAGAGCCGCTCTGAAGTCAGAGAACCAGGTCAGCAGAGCTGCTCTAGAGCCAGAGAACCAGGTCAGCAGAGCTGCTCTAGAGCCAGAGAACCAGGTCAGCAGAGCTGCTTTAGAGCCAGGTCAGCAGAGCTGTTGTAGAGCCAGAGAACCAGGTCATCAGAGCTGCTGTACAGCCAGATAACCAGGTCAGCAGAGCTGCTTTAGAGCCAGAGAACCAGGTCAGCAGAGCTGCTCTAGAGCCTAAGAACCAAGTCAGCAGAGCCGTTGTAGAGCCAGAGAACCAGGTCAGCAGAGCAGCTGTAGAGCCGGAGAACCAGGTCAGCAGAGCTGCTGTACAGCCAGAGAACAAGGTCAGCAGAGGTTCTCTTCAGCCAGAGAACCAGGTCAGCAAAGCTGCTCTAGAGCCAGAGAACCAGGTCAGCAGAGCCGCTGCACAGCCAGAGAACCAGGTCAGCAAAGCTGCTCTAGAGCCAGAGAACCAGGTCAGCAAAGCTTCTCGAGAGCCAGAGAACCAGGTCAGCAGAGCTGCTTTAGAGCCAGGTCAGCAGAGCTGTTGTAGAGCCAGAGAACCAGGTCAGCAGAGCTGCTTTAGAGCCAGGTCAGCAGAGCTGTTGTAGAGCCAGAGAACCAGGTCATCAGAGCTGCTCTAGAGCCTGAGAACCAAGTCAGCAGAGCCGTTGTAGAGCCAGAGAACCAGGTCAGCAGAGCCGCTGTAGAGCCAGAGAACCAGGTCAGCAGAGCTGCTGTACAGCCAGAGAACAAGGTCAGCAGAGGTTCTCTTCAGCCAGAGAACCAGGTCAGCAGAGCCGTTCTACAGCCTGAGAACCAGGTCAGCAGAGCCGTTCTACAGACAGAGAACCAGGTCAGCAAAGCTGCTCTAGAGCAAGAGAACCAGGTCAGCAGAGCCGTTCTACAGCCTGAGAACCAGGTCAGCAAAGCTGCTCTAGAGCCAGAGAACCAGGTCAGCAAAGCTGCTCTAGAGCCAGAGAACCAGGTCAGGAGAGCTGCTCGAGAGTCTAAGAACCAGGTCAGCAGAGCCGCTATAAAGCCAGAGAACCAGGTCAGCAGAGCTGCTGTAGAGCCTGAGAACCAGGTCAGCAGAGCCGCTGCACAGCCAGAGAAACAGGTCAGCAGAGCCGTTGTAGAGCCAGAGAACCAGGTCAGCAGAGCCGCTCTAGAGCCAGAGAACCAGGCCAGCAGAGCTGCTCTAAAGACTAAGAACCAGGTCAACAGAGCCGCTGTAGAGCCAGAGAACCAGGTCAACAGAGCCGCTGTAGAGCCAGAGAACCAGGTCAGCAGACCTGGTGTAGAGCCAGATTACCAGGTCAGCAGAGCTGCTCTACAGCCAAAGAACCAGGTCAGCACAGCCATTGTACAGACTGAGAACCAGGTCAGCAAAGCTGCTCTAGAGCCAGAGAACGAGGTCAGCAGAGCTGCTGTAGAGCCAGATAACCAGGTCAGCAGAGCTGCTGTAGAGCCAGAGAACCAGGTCAGCAGAGCTGCTGAAGAGCCAGAGAACTAGGTCAGCAGAGCTGCTCTAGAGCCAGAGAACCAGGTAAGCAGAGCTGCTTTAGAGCCAGAGAACCAGGTCAGCAGAGCTGTTGTAGAGCCAGAGAACCAGGTCATCAGAGCTGCTGTACAGCCAGAGAACCAGGTCCACAGAGCTGCTTTAGAGCCAGAGAACCTGGTCAGCAGAGCTGCTCTAGAGCCTGAGAACCAGGTCAGCAGAGCCGTTGTAGAGCCAGAGAACCAGGTCAGCAGAGCCGCTATAGAGCCAGAGAACCAGGTCAGCAGAGCTGCTGTACAGCCTGAGATCCAGGTCAGCAGAGCCGCTGTAGAGCCAGAGAACCAGGTCAGCAGAGCTGCTGTTGAGCCAGAGAACCAGGTCAGCAGAGCCGCTCTAGAGCTAGAGAACCAGGTCAGCAGAGCCGCTCTAGAGCTAGAGAAATAGGTCAGCAGAGCCGCTCTAGAGCCAGAGAACCAGGCCAGCAGATCCATTGTAGAGCCAGAGAACCAGGTCAGCAAAGTTGCTTTACAGCCAGAGAAACATGTCAGCAGAGACGTTGTAGAGCCAGGGAACCAGGTCAGCAGAGTTGCTGTAGAGCCAGAGAACCAGGTCAGTAGAGCTGCTCTAGAGCTAGAGAACTAGGTCAGTAGAGCTGCTCTTGAGCCATAGAACCAGGTCAGCAGAGCCGCTCTGAAGCCAGAGAACCAGGTCAGCAGAGCTGCTCTAGAGCCAGAGAACCAGGTCAGCAGAGCTGCTCTAGAGCCAGAGAACCAGGTCAGCAGAGCTGCTTTAGAGCCAGGTCAGCAGAGCTGTTGTAGAGCCAGAGAACCAGGTCATCAGAGCTGCTGTACAGCCAGATAACCAGGTCAGCAGAGCTGCTTTAGAGCCAGAGAACCAGGTCAGCAGAGCTGCTCTAGAGCCTAAGAACCAAGTCAGCAGAGCCGTTGTAGAGCCAGAGAACCAGGTCAGCAGAGCAGCTGTAGAGCCGGAGAACCAGGTCAGCAGAGCTGCTGTACAGCCAGAGAACAAGGTCAGCAGAGGTTCTCTTCAGCCAGAGAACCAGGTCAGCAAAGCTGCTCTAGAGCCAGAGAACCAGGTCAGCAGAGCCGCTGCACAGCCAGAGAACCAGGTCAGCAAAGCTGCTCTAGAGCCAGAGAACCAGGTCAGCAAAGCTTCTCGAGAGCCAGAGAACCAGGTCAGCAGAGCTGCTTTAGAGCCAGGTCAGCAGAGCTGTTGTAGAGCCAGAGAACCAGGTCAGCAGAGCTACTTTAGAGCCAGGTCAGCAGAGCTGTTGTAGAGCCAGAGAACCAGGTCATCAGAGCTGCTCTAGAGCCTGAGAACCAAGTCAGCAGAGCCGTTGTAGAGCCAGAGAACCAGGTTAGCAGAGCCGCTGTAGAGCCAGAGAACCAGGTCAGCAGAGCTGCTGTACAGCCAGAGAACAAGGTCAGCAGAGGTTCTCTTCAGCCAGAGAACCAGGTCAGCAGAGCCGTTCTACAGCCTGAGAACCAGGTCAGCAGAGCCGTTCTACAGCCTGAGAACCAGGTCAGCAAAGCTGCTCTAGAGCCAGAGAACCAGGTCAGCAAAGCTGCTCTAGAGCCAGAGAACCAGGTCAGCAGAGATGCTCGAGAGTCTAAGAACCAGGTCAGCAGAGCCGCTGTACAGCCAGAGAACCAGGTCAGCAGAGCTGCCGTACAGCCAGAGAACAAGGTCAGCAGAGCTGCTGTAGAGCCTGAGAACCAGGTCAGCAGAGCCGCTGCACAGCCAGAGAAACAGGTCAGCAGAGCCGTTGTAGAGCCAGAGAACCAGGTCAGCAGAGCTGCTTTCGAGCCAGAGAACCAGGTCAACAGAGCCGCTGTAGAGCCAGAGAACCAGGTCAACAGAGCCGGTGTACAGCCTGAGAACCAGGTCGGCTGAGCTGCTATAGAACCAGAGAACCAGGTCAGCAGAGCTGCTGTACAGCCAGAGAACCAGGTCAGCAGAGCTGCTGTAGAGCCAGAGAACCAGGTCAACAGAGCCGCTGTAGAGCCAGAGGACCAGGTCAACAGAGCCGCTGTAGAGCCAGAGAACCAGGTCAGCAAAGCTGCTGTAGAGCCAGATAACCAGGTCAGCAGAGCTGCTGTAGAGCCAGATAACAAGGTCAGCAGAGCTGCTTTCGAGCCAGATAACAAGGTCAGCAGAGCTGCTTTCGAGCCTGAGAACCAGGTCAGCAGAGCTGCTTTCGAGCCAGAGAACCAGGTCAACAGAGCCGCTGTAGAGCCAGAGAACCAGGTCAACAGAGCCGCTGTACACCCTGAGAACCAGGTCAGCAGAGCTGCTATAGAACCAGGTCAGCAGAGCTGCTGTACAGCCAGAGAACCAGGTAAGCAGTGCTGCTTTCGAGCCAGAGAACCAGGTCAGCAGAGCTGCTTTCGAGCCAGAGAACCAGGTCAACAGAGCCGCTGTACAGCCTGAGAACCAGGTCAACAGAGCCGCTGTACAGCCTGAGAACCAGGCCAGCAGAGCTGCTGTAGAGCCAGATAACCAGGTCAGCAGAGCTGCTGTAGAGCCAGATAACCAGGTCAGCAGAGCTGCTGTAGAGCCAGATAACCCGGTCAGCAGAGCTGCTGTAGAGCCAGAGAACCAGGTCAGCAGAGCTGCTGTAGAGCCAGAGAACCAGGTCAGCAGAGCTGCTGTAGAGCCAGAGAACCAGGTCAGCAGAGCTGCTGTAGAGCCAGAGAACCAGGTCAGCAGAGCTGCTCTACAGCCAGAGAACCAGGTCAGCAGAGCCGCTGTAGAGCCAGAGAACCAGGCCAGCAGAGCTGCCGTACAGCCAGAGAACAAGGTCAGCAGAGCTGCTGTAGAGCCTGAGAACCAGGTCAGCAGAGCCGCTGCACAGCCAGAGAAACAGGTCAGCAGAGCCGTTGTAGAGCCAGAGAACCAGGTCAGCAGAGCTGCTTTCGAGCCAGAGAACCAGGTCAACAGAGCCGCTGTAGAGCCAGAGAACCAGGTCAACAGAGCCGGTGTACAGCCTGAGAACCAGGTCGGCTGAGCTGCTATAGAACCAGAGAACCAGGTCAGCAGAGCTGCTGTACAGCCAGAGAACCAGGTCAGCAGAGCTGCTGTAGAGCCAGAGAACCAGGTCAGCAGAGCTGCCGTACAGCCAGAGAACAAGGTCAGCAGAGCTGCTGTAGAGCCTGAGAACCAGGTCAGCAGAGCTGCTGCACAGCCAGAGAAACAGGTCAGCAGAGCCGTTGTAGAGCCAGAGAACCAGGTCAGCAGAGCTGCTTTCGAGCCAGAGAACCAGGTCAACAGAGCCGCTGTAGAGCCAGAGAACCAGGTCAACAGAGCCGGTGTACAGCCTGAGAACCAGGTCGGCTGAGCTGCTATAGAACCAGAGAACCAGGTCAGCAGAGCTGCTGTACAGCCAGAGAACCAGGTCAGCAGAGCTGCTGTAGAGCCAGAGAACCAGGTCAACAGAGCCGCTGTAGAGCCAGAGGACCAGGTCAACAGAGCCGCTGTAGAGCCAGAGAACCAGGTCAGCAAAGCTGCTGTAGAGCCAGATAACCAGGTCAGCAGAGCTGCTGTAGAGCCAGATAACAAGGTCAGCAGAGCTGCTTTCGAGCCAGATAACAAGGTCAGCAGAGCTGCTTTCGAGCCTGAGAACCAGGTCAGCAGAGCTGCTTTCGAGCCAGAGAACCAGGTCAACAGAGCCGCTGTAGAGCCAGAGAACCAGGTCAACAGAGCCGCTGTACACCCTGAGAACCAGGTCAGCAGAGCTGCTATAGAACCAGGTCAGCAGAGCTGCTGTACAGCCAGAGAACCAGGTAAGCAGTGCTGCTTTCGAGCCAGAGAACCAGGTCAGCAGAGCTGCTTTCGAGCCAGAGAACCAGGTCAAC
Source organism: Triturus cristatus (assembly GCF_964204655.1). Taxonomy (NCBI): domain Eukaryota; kingdom Metazoa; phylum Chordata; class Amphibia; order Caudata; family Salamandridae; genus Triturus; species Triturus cristatus. The sequence goes on from NC_140579.1 coordinate 1,114,208,925, forward strand.
AGAGCCGCTGTACAGCCTGAGAACCAGGTCAACAGAGCCGCTGTACAGCCTGAGAACCAGGCCAGCAGAGCTGCTGTAGAGCCAGATAACCAGGTCAGCAGAGCTGCTGTAGAGCCAGATAACCAGGTCAGCAGAGCTGCTGTAGAGCCAGATAACCCGGTCAGCAGAGCTGCTGTAGAGCCAGAGAACCAGGTCAGCAGAGCTGCTGTAGAGCCAGAGAACCAGGTCAGCAGAGCTGCTGTAGAGCCAGAGAACCAGGTCAGCAGAGCTGCTGTAGAGCCAGAGAACCAGGTCAGCAGAGCTGCTCTACAGCCAGAGAACCAGGTCAGCAGAGCCGCTGTAGAGCCAGAGAACCAGGCCAGCAGATCCATTGTAGAGCCAGAGAACCAGGTCAGCAAAGCTGCTTTACAGCCAGAGAAACATGTCAGCAGAGCCGTTGTAGAGCCAGGGAACCAGGTCAGCAGAGTTGCTGTAGAGCCAGAGAACCAAGTCAGTAGAGCTGCTCTAGAGCCAGAGAACTAGGTCAGTAGAAGCGCTCTTGAGCCATAGAACCAGGTCAGCAGAGCTGCTCTAAAGCCAGAAAACCAGGTCAGCAGAGCTGCTTTAGAGCCAGAGAATCAGGTCAGCAGAGCCTCTGTACAGCTAGAGAACAAGGTCAGCAGAGCTGCTCTACAGCCAAATAACCAGGTCAGCAGAGCCGTTGTACAGCCTAAGAACCAGGTCAGCAAAGCTGCTCTAGAGCCAGAGAACCAGGTCAGCAGAGCATCTCGAGAGCCAGAGAACCAGGTCAGCAGAGCTGCTTTAGAGCCAGGTTAACAAAGCTGCTTTAGAGCCAGAAAACCAGGTCAGCAGAGCTGCTCTAGAGCCTGAGAACCAAGTCAGCAGAGCCGTTGTAGAGCCAGAGAACCAGGTCAGCAGAGCCGCTGTAGAGCCAGAGAACCAGGTCAGCAGACCTGCTGTACAGCCAGAGAACAAGGTCAGCAGACGTTCTCTTCAGCCAGAGAACCAGGTCAGCAGAGCCGTTCTACAGCCTGAGAACCAGGTCAGCAGAGCCGTTCTACAGCCTGAGAACCAGGTCAGCAAAGCTGCTCTAGAGCCAGAGAACCAGGTCAGGAGAGCTGCTCGAGAGTCTAAGAACCAGGTCAGCAGAGCTGCTGTAGAGCCAGAGAAACCAGGTCAGCAGAGCCGTTTTAGAGCCAGAGAACCAGGTCAACAGAGCCACTGAAGAGCCAGAGAACCAGGTCAGCAGAGCTGCTATAAAGCCAGAGAACCAGGTCAGCAGAGCCGTTCTACAGCCTGAGAACCAGATCAGCAAAGCTGCTCTAGAGCCAGAGAACCAGGTCAGCAAAGCTGCTCTAGAGCCAGAGAACCAGGTCAGGAGAGCTGCTCGAGAGTCTAAGAACCAGGTCAGCAGAGCCGCTATAAAGCCAGAGAACCAGGTCAGCAGAGCTGCTGTAGAGCCTGAGAACCAGGTCAGCAGAGCCGCTCTACAGCCAGAGAACCAGGTCAGCAGAGCCGCTCTAGAGCAGGAGAACCAGGCCAGCAGAGCTGCTCTAGAGACTAAGAACCAGGTCAACAGAGCCGCTGTAGAGCCAGAGAACCAGGTCAACCGAGCCGCTGTAGAGCCAGAGAACCAGGTCAGCAGAGCTGCTGTAGAGCCAGATAACCAGGTCAGCAGAGCTGCTCTACAGCCAAAGAACCAGGTCAGCACAGCCATTGTACAGCCTGAGAACCAGGTCAGCAAAGCTGCTCTAGAGCCAGAGAACGAGGTCAGCAGAGCTGCTGTAGAGCCAGATAACCAGGTCAGCAGAGCTGCTGTAGAGCCAGAGAACCAGGTCAGCAGAGCTGCTGAAGAGCCAGAGAACTAGGTCAGCAGAGCTGCTCTAGAGCCAGAGAACCAGGTAAGCAGAGCTGCTTTAGAGCCAGAGAACCAGGTCAGCAGAGCTGCTGTAGAGCCAGAGAACCAGGTCAGCAGAGCTGTTGTAGAGCCAGAGAACCAGGTCATCAGAGCTGCTGTACAGCCAGAGAACCAGGTCCGCAGAGCTGCTTTAGAGCCAGAGAACCTGGTCAGCAGAGCTGCTCTAGAGCCTGAGAACCAGGTCAGCAGAGCCGTTGTAGAGCCAGAGAACCAGGTCAGCAGAGCCGCTATAGAGCCAGAGAACCAGGTCAGCAGAGCTGCTGTACAGCCTGAGATCCAGGTCAGCAGAGCCGCTGTAGAGCCAGAGAACCAGGTCAGCAGAGCTGCTGTAGAGCCAGAGAACCAGGTCAGCAGAGCCGCTCTAGAGCTAGAGAACCAGGTCAGCAGAGCCGCTCTAGAGCTAGAGAAATAGGTCAGCAGAGCTGCTATAGAGCCAGAGAACCAGGTCAGCAAAGTTGCTTTACAGCCAGAGAAACATGTCAGCAGAGACGTTGTAGAGCCAGGGAACCAGGTCAGCAGAGTTGCTGTAGAGCCAGAGAACCAGGTCAGTAGAGCTGCTCTAGAGCTAGAGAACTAAGTCAGTAGAGCTGCTCTTGAGCCATAGAACCAGGTCAGCAGAGCCGCTCTAAAGCCAGAGAACCAGGTCAGCAGAGCTGCTCTAGAGCCAGAGAACCAGGTTAGCAGACCTGCTCTAGAGCCAGAGAACCAGGTCAGCAGAGCTGCTTTAGAGCCAGGTCAGCAGAGCTGTTGTAGAGCCAGAGAACCAGGTCATCAGAGCTGCTATACAGCCAGATAACCAGGTCAGCAGAGCTGCTTTAGAGCCAGAGAACCAGGTCAACAGAGCCGCTGTAGAGCCAGAGGACCAGGTCAACAGAGCCGCTGTAGAGCCAGAGAACCAGGTCAGCAAAGCTGCTGTAGAGCCAGATAACCAGGTCAGCAGAGCTGCTGTAGAGCCAGATAACAAGGTCAGCAGAGCTGCTTTCGAGCCAGATAACAAGGTCAGCAGAGCTGCTTTCGAGCCTGAGAACCAGGTCAGCAGAGCTGCTTTCGAGCCAGAGAACCAGGTCAACAGAGCCGCTGTAGAGCCAGAGAACCAGGTCAACAGAGCCGCTGTACACCCTGAGAACCAGGTCAGCAGAGCTGCTATAGAACCAGGTCAGCAGAGCTGCTGTACAGCCAGAGAACCAGGTAAGCAGTGCTGCTTTCGAGCCAGAGAACCAGGTCAGCAGAGCTGCTTTCGAGCCAGAGAACCAGGTCAACAGAGCCGCTGTACAGCCTGAGAACCAGGTCAACAGAGCCGCTGTACAGCCTGAGAACCAGGCCAGCAGAGCTGCTGTAGAGCCAGATAACCAGGTCAGCAGAGCTGCTGTAGAGCCAGATAACCAGGTCAGCAGAGCTGCTGTAGAGCCAGAGAACCCGGTCAGCAGAGCTGCTGTAGAGCCAGAGAACCAGGTCAGCAGAGCTGCTGTAGAGCCAGAGAACCAGGTCAGCAGAGCTGCTGTAGAGCCAGAGAACCAGGTCAGCAGAGCTGCTGTAGAGCCAGAGAACCAGGTCAGCAGAGCTGCTCTACAGCCAGAGAACCAGGTCAGCAGAGCCGCTGTAGAGCCAGAGAACCAGGCCAGCAGATCCATTGTAGAGCCAGAGAACCAGGTCAGCAAAGCTGCTTTACAGCCAGAGAAACATGTCAGCAGAGCCGTTGTAGAGCCAGGGAACCAGGTCAGCAGAGTTGCTGTAGAGCCAGAGAACCAAGTCAGTAGAGCTGCTCTAGAGCCAGAGAACTAGGTCAGTAGAAGCGCTCTTGAGCCATAGAACCAGGTCAGCAGAGCTGCTCTAAAGCCAGAAAACCAGGTCAGCAGAGCTGCTTTAGAGCCAGAGAATCAGGTCAGCAGAGCCTCTGTACAGCTAGAGAACAAGGTCAGCAGAGCTGCTCTACAGCCAAATAACCAGGTCAGCAGAGCCGTTGTACAGCCTAAGAACCAGGTCAGCAAAGCTGCTCTAGAGCCAGAGAACCAGGTCAGCAGAGCATCTCGAGAGCCAGAGAACCAGGTCAGCAGAGCTGCTTTAGAGCCAGGTTAACAAAGCTGCTTTAGAGCCAGAAAACCAGGTCAGCAGAGCTGCTCTAGAGCCTGAGAACCAAGTCAGCAGAGCCGTTGTAGAGCCAGAGAACCAGGTCAGCAGAGCCGCTGTAGAGCCAGAGAACCAGGTCAGCAGACCTGCTGTGCAGCCAGAGAACAAGGTCAGCAGACGTTCTCTTCAGCCAGAGAACCAGGTCAGCAGAGCCATTCTACAGCCTGAGAACCAGGTCAGCAGAGCCGTTCTACAGCCTGAGAACCAGGTCAGCAAAGCTGCTCTAGAGCCAGAGAACCAGGTCAGGAGAGCTGCTCGAGAGTCTAAGAACCAGGTCAGCAGAGCTGCTGTAGAGCCAGAGAAACCAGGTCAGCAGAGCCGTTTTAGAGCCAGAGAACCAGGTCAACAGAGCCACTGAAGAGCCAGAGAACCAGGTCAGCAGAGCTGCTATAAAGCCAGAGAACCAGGTCAGCAGAGCCGTTCTACAGCCTGAGAACCAGGTCAGCAAAGCTGCTCTAGAGCCAGAGAACCAGGTCAGCAAAGCTGCTCTAGAGCCAGAGAACCAGGTCAGGAGAGCTGCTCGAGAGTCTAAGAACCAGGTCAGCAGAGCCGCTATAAAGCCAGAGAACCAGGTCAGCAGAGCTGCTGTAGAGCCTGAGAACCAGGTCAGCAGAGCCGCTCTACAGCCAGAGAACCAGGTCAGCAGAGCCGCTCTAGAGCAGGAGAACCAGGCCAGCAGAGCTGCTCTAGAGACTAAGAACCAGGTCAACAGAGCCGCTGTAGAGCCAGGGAACCAGGTCAACCGAGCCGCTGTAGAGCCAGAGAACCAGGTCAGCAGAGCTGCTGTAGAGCCAGATAACCAGGTCAGCAGAGCTGCTCTACAGCCAAAGAACCAGGTCAGCACAGCCATTGTACAGCCTGAGAACCAGGTCAGCAAAGCTGCTCTAGAGCCAGAGAACGAGGTCAGCAGAGCTGCTGTAGAGCCAGATAACCAGGTCAGCAGAGCTGCTGTAGAGCCAGAGAACCAGGTCAGCAGAGCTGCTGAAGAGCCAGAGAACTAGGTCAGCAGAGCTGCTCTAGAGCCAGAGAACCAGGTAAGCAGAGCTGCTTTAGAGCCAGAGAACCAGGTCAGCAGAGCTGCTGTAGAGCCAGAGAACCAGGTCAGCAGAGCTGTTGTAGAGCCAGAGAACCAGGTCATCAGAGCTGCTGTACAGCCAGAGAACCAGGTCCGCAGAGCTGCTTTAGAGCCAGAGAACCTGGTCAGCAGAGCTGCTCTAGAGCCTGAGAACCAGGTCAGCAGAGCCGTTGTAGAGCCAGAGAACCAGGTCAGCAGAGCCGCTATAGAGCCAGAGAACCAGGTCAGCAGAGCTGCTGTACAGCCTGAGATCCAGGTCAGCAGAGCCGCTGTAGAGCCAGAGAACCAGGTCAGCAGAGCTGCTGTAGAGCCAGAGAACCAGGTCAGCAGAGCCGCTCTAGAGCTAGAGAACCAGGTCAGCAGAGCCGCTCTAGAGCTAGAGAAATAGGTCAGCAGAGCTGCTATAGAGCCAGAGAACCAGGTCAGCAAAGTTGCTTTACAGCCAGAGAAACATGTCAGCAGAGACGTTGTAGAGCCAGGGAACCAGGTCAGCAGAGTTGCTGTAGAGCCAGAGAACCAGGTCAGTAGAGCTGCTCTAGAGCTAGAGAACTAAGTCAGTAGAGCTGCTCTTGAGCCATAGAACCAGGTCAGCAGAGCCGCTCTAAAGCCAGAGAACCAGGTCAGCAGAGCTGCTCTAGAGCCAGAGAACCAGGTCAGCAGACCTGCTCTAGAGCCAGAGAACCAGGTCAGCAGAGCTGCTTTAGAGCCAGGTCAGCAGAGCTGTTGTAGAGCCAGAGAACCAGGTCATCAGAGCTGCTATACAGCCAGATAACCAGGTCAGCAGAGCTGCTTTAGAGCCAGAGAACCAGGTCAGCAGAGCTGCTCTAGAGCCAGAGAACCAAGTCAGCAGAGCCGTTGTAGAGCCAGAGAACCAGGTCAGCAGAGCCGCTGTAGAGCCAGAGAACCAGGTCAGCAGAGCTGCTGTACAGCCAGAGAACAAGGTCAGCAGAGGTTCTCTTCAGCCAGAGAACCAGGTCAGCAAAGCAGCTCTAGAGCCAGAGAACCAGGTCAGCAGAGCCGCTGCACAGCCAGAGAACCAGGTCAGCAAAGCTGATCTAGAGCCAGAGAACCAGGTCAGCAGAGCTTCTCGAGAGCCAGAGAACCAGGTCAGCAGAGCTGCTTTAGAGCCAGGTCAGCAGAGCTTCTCGAGAGCCAGAGAACCAGGTCAGCAGAGCTGCTTTAGAGCCAGGTCAGCAGAGCTGTTGTAGAGCCAGAGAACCAGGTCATCAGAGCTGCTGTACAGCCAGATAACCAGGTCAGCAAAGCTGCTTTAGAGCCAGAGAACCAGGTCAGCAGAGCTGCTCTAGAGCCTGAGAACCAAGTCAGCAGAGCCGTTGTAGAGCCAGAGAACCAGGTCAGCAGAGCCGCTGTAGAGCCAGAGAACCAGGTCAGCAGAGCTGCTGTACAGCCAGAGAACAAGGTCAGCAGAGGTTCTCTTCAGCCAGAGAACCAGGTCAGCAGAGCTGTTCTACAGCCTGAGAACCAGGTCAGCAGAGCCGTTCTACAGCCTGAGAACCAGGTCAGCAAAGCTGCTCTAGAGCCAGAGAACCAGGTCAGCAAAGCTGCTCTAGAGCCAGAGAACCAGGTCAGCAGAGCTGCTCGAGACTCTAAGGACCAGGTCAGCAGAGCCGCTGTACAGCCAGAGAACCAGGTCAGCAGAGCTGCCGTACAGCCAGAGAACAAGGTCAGCAGAGCTGCTGTAGAGCCTGAGAACCAGGTCAGCAGAGCCGCTGCACAGCCAGAGAAACAGGTCAGCACAGCCGTTGTAGAGCCAGAGAACCAGGTCAGCAGAGCTGCTTTCGAGCCAGAGAACCAGGTCAACAGAGCTGCTGTACAGCCTGAGAACCAGGTCAGCAGAGCTGCTATAGAACCAGAGAACCAGGTCAGCAGAGCCTCTGAACAGCCAGAGAACCAGGTCAGCAGAGCTGCTGTAGAGCCAGAGAACCAGGTCAACAGAGCCGCTGTAGAGCCAGAGGACCAGGTCAACAGAGCCGCTGTAGAGCCAGAGAACCAGGTCAGCAAAGCTGCTGTGGAGCCAGAGAACCAGGTCAGCAGAGCTGCTGTAGAGCCAGATAACCAGGTCAGCAGAGCTGCTGTAGAGCCAGATAACAAGGTCAGAAGAGCTGCTCTACAGCCAAAGAACCAGATAAGCAGAGCTGCTTTCGAGCCAGAGAACCAGGTCAGCAGAGCTGCTTTCGAGCAAGAGAACCAGGTCAACAGAGCCGCTGTAGAGCCAGAGAACCAGGTCAACAGAGCCGCTGTACAGCCTGAGAACCAGGTCAGCAAAGCTGCAGTAGAGTCAGAGAACCAGGTCAGCAGAGCTGCTGTTGAGCCAGAGAACCAGGTCAGCAGAGCTGCTGTAGAGCCAGATAACCAGGTCAGCAGAGCTGCTGTAGAGCCAGATAACAAGGTCAGCAGAGCTGCTGTATAGCCAGATAACAGGGTCAGCAGAGCTGCTTTCGAGCCTGAGAACCAGGTCAGCAAAGCTGCTTTCGAGCCAGAGAACCAGGTCAACAGAGCCGCTGTAGAGCCAGAGAACCAGGTCAACAGAGCCGCTGTACAGCCTGAGAACCAGGTCAGCAGAGCTGCTATAGAACCAGGTCAGCAGAGCTGCTGTACAGCCAGAGAACCAGGTAAGCAGTGCTGCTTTCGAGCCAGAGAACCAGGTCAGCAGAGCTGCTTTCGAGCCAGAGAACCAGGTCAACAGAGCCGCTGTACAGCCTGAGAACCAGGTCAACAGAGCCGCTGTACAGCCTGCGAACCAGGTCAGCAGAGCTGCTGTAGAGCCAGATAACCAGGTCAGCAGAGCTGCTGTAGAGCCAGAGAACCAGGTCAGCAGAGCTGCTGTAGAGCCAGAGAACCAGGTCAGCAGAGCTGCTGTAGAGCCAGAGAACCAGGTCAGCAGAGCTGCTGTAGAGCCAGAGAACCAGGTCAGCAGAGCTGCTCTACAGCCAGAGAACCAGGTCAGCAGAGCCGCTGTAGAGCCAGAGAACCAGGCCAGCAGATCCATTGTAGAGCCAGAGAACCAGGTCAGCAAAGCTGCTTTATAGCCAGAGAACTAGGTCAGTAGAGCCGCTCTTGAGCCATAGAACCAGGTCAGCAGAGCTGCTCTAAAGCCAGAGAATCAGGTCAGCAGAGCCTCTGTACAGCTAGAGAACAAGGTCAGCAGAGCTGCTCTACAGCCAAAGAACCAGGTCAGCAGAACCGTTGTACAGCCTAAGAACCAGGTCAGCAAAGCTGCTCTAGAGCCAGAGAACCAGGTCAGCAGAGCTTCTCGAGAGCCAGAGAACCAGGTCAGCAGAGCTGCTTTAGAGCCAGGTCAGCAGAGCTGTTGTAGAGCCAGAGAACCAGGTCAGCAGAGCTGCTTTAGAGCCAGGTCAGCAGAGCTGTTGTAGAGCCAGAGAACCAGGTCATCAGAGCTGCTGTACAGCCAGATAACCAGGTCAGCAAAGCTGCTTTAGAGCCAGAAAACCAGGTCAGCAGAGCTGCTCTAGAGCCTGAGAACCAAGTCAGCAGAGCAGTTGCAGAGCCAGAGAACCAGGTAAGCAGAGCCGCTGTAGAGCCAGAGAACCAGGTCAGCAGACCTGCTGTACAGCCAGAGAACAAGGTCAGCAGAGGTTCTCTTCAGCCAGAGAACCAAGTCAGCAGAGCCGTTCTACAGCCTGAGAACCAGGTCAGAAGAGCCGTTCTACAGCCTGAGAACCAGGTCAGCAAAGCTGCTCTAGAGCCAGAGAACCAGGTCAGCAAAGCTGCTCTAGAGCCAGAGAACCAGGTCAGCAAAGCTGCTCTAGAGCCAGAGAACCAGGTCAGGAGAGCTGCTGTAGAGCCAGAGAACAAGGTCAGCAGAGCTGCTGTAGAGCTTGAGAACCAGGTCAGCAGAGCCGCTGCACAGCCAGAGAAACAGGTCAGCAGAGCCGTTGTAGAGCCAGAGAACCAGGTCAGCAGAGCTGCTTTCGAGCCAGAGAACCAGGTCAACAGAGCCGCTGTAGAGCCAGAGAACCAGGTCAACAGAGCCGCTGTACAGCCTGAGAACCAGGTCAGCAGAGCTGCTATAGAACCAGAGAACCAGGTCAGCAGAGCTGCTGTACAGCCAGAGAACCAGGTAAGCAGAGCTGCTTTAGAGCCAGAGAACCAGGTCAGCAGAGCTGCTTTCGAGCCAGAGAACCAGGTCAACAGAGCCGCTGTAGAGCCAGAGAACCAGGTCAACAGAGCCGCTGTAGAGCCAGAGAACCAGGTCAGCAAAGCTGCTGTAGAGCCAGATAACCAGGTCAGCAGAGCTGCTGTAGAGCCAGATAACAAGGTCAGAAGAGCTGCTCTACAGCCAAAGAACCAGGTAAGCAGAGCTGCTTTAGAGCCAGAGAACCAGGTCAGCAGAGCTGCTTTCGAGCCAGAGAACCAGGTCAACAGAGCCGCTGTAGAGCCTGAGAACCAGGTCAGCAGAGCTGCTATAGAACCAGGTCAGCAGAGCTGCTATACAGCCAGAGAACCAGGTAAGCAGTGCTGCTTTCGAGCCAGAGAACCAGGTCAACAGAGCCGCTGTACAGCCTGAGAACCAGGTCAACAGAGCCGCTGTACAGCCTGAGAACCAGGTCACCAAAGCTGCTGTAGAGCCAGAGAACCAGGTCAGAAGAGCTGCTGTAGAGCCAGATAACCAGGTCAGCAGAGCTGCTGTAGAGCCAGAGAACCAGGTCAGCAGAGCTGCTGTAGAGTCAGAGAACCAGGTCAGCAGAGCTGCTGTAGAGCCAGAGAACCAGGTCAGCAGAGCTGCTGTACAGCCAGAGAACAGGTAAGCAGAGCTGCTGTACAGCCAGAGAACCAGGTAAGCAGAGCTGCTTTAGAGCCAGAGAACCAGGTCAGCAGAGCTGCTTTCGAGCCAGAGAACCAGGTCAACAGAGCCGCTGTAGAGCCAGAGAACCAGGTCAACAGAGCGGCCGTAGAGCCAGAGAACCAGGTCAGCAAAGCTGCTGTAGAGCCAGAGAACCAGGTCAGCAGAGCTGCTGTACAGCCAGAGAACAAGGTCAGCAGAGGTTCTCTTCAGCCAGAGAACCAGGTCAGCAAAGCTGCTCTAGAGCCAGAGAACCAGGTCAGCAGAGCCGCTGCACAGCCAGAGAACCAGGTCAGCAAAGCTGCTCTAGAGCCAGAGAACCAGGTCAGCAGAGCTTCTCGAGAGCCAGAGAACCAGGTCAGCAGAGCTGCTTTAGAGCCAGGTCAGCAGAGCTTCTCGAGAGCCAGAGAACCAGGTCAGCAGAGCTGCTTTAGAGCCAGGTCAGCAGAGCTGTTGTAGAGCCAGAGAACCAGGTCATCAGAGCTGCTGTACAGCCAGATAACCAGGTCAGCAAAGCTGCTTTAGAGCCAGAGAACCAGGTCAGCAGAGCTGCTCTAGAGCCTGAGAACCAAGTCAGCAGAGCCGTTGTAGAGCCAGAGAACCAGGTCAGCAGAGCCGCTGTAGAGCCAGAGAACCAGGTCAGCAGAGCTGCTGTACAGCCAGAGAACAAGGTCAGCAGAGGTTCTCTTCAGCCAGAGAACCAGGTCAGCAGAGCCGTTCTACAGCCTGAGAACCAGGTCAGCAGAGCCGTTCTACAGCCTGAGAACCAGGTCAGCAAAGCTGCTCTAGAGCCAGAGAACCAGGTCAGCAAAGCTGCTCTAGAGCCAGAGAACCAGGTCAGCAGAGCTGCTCGAGACTCTAAGGACCAGGTCAGCAGAGCCGCTGTACAGCCAGAGAACCAGGTCAGCAGAGCTGCCGTACAGCCAGAGAACAAGGTCAGCAGAGCTGCTGAAGAGCCTGAGAACCAGGTCAGCAGAGCCGCTGCACAGCCAGAGAAACAGGTCAGCACAGCCGTTGTAGAGCCAGAGAACCAGGTCAGCAGAGCTGCTTTCGAGCCAGAGAACCAGGTCAACAGAGCTGCTGTACAGCCTGAGAACCAGGTCAGCAGAGCTGCTATAGAACCAGAGAACCAGGTCAGCAGAGCCTCTGTACAGCCAGAGAACCAGGTCAGCAGAGCTGCTGTAGAGCCAGAGAACCAGGTCAACAGAGCCGCTGTAGAGCCAGAGGACCAGGTCAACAGAGCCGCTGTAGAGCCAGAGAACCAGGTCAGCAAAGCTGCTGTGGAGCCAGAGAACCAGGTCAGCAGAGCTGCTGTAGAGCCAGATAACCAGGTCAGCAGAGCTGCTGTAGAGCCAGATAACAAGGTCAGAAGAGCTGCTCTACAGCCAAAGAACCAGATAAGCAGAGCTGCTTTCGACCCAGAGAACCAGGTCAGCAGAGCTGCTTTCGAGCAAGAGAACCAGGTCAACAGAGCCGCTGTAGAGCCAGAGAACCAGGTCAACAGAGCCGCTGTACAGCCTGAGAACCAGGTCAGCAAAGCTGCAGTAGAGTCAGAGAACCAGGTCAGCAGAGCTGCTGTTGAGCCAGAGAACCAGGTCAGCAGAGCTGCTGTAGAGCCAGATAACCAGGTCAGCAGAGCTGCTGTAGAGCCAGATAACAAGGTCAGCAGAGCTGCTGTATAGCCAGATAACAAGGTCAGCAGAGCTGCTTTCGAGCCTGAGAACCAGGTCAGCAAAGCTGCTTTCGAGCCAGAGAACCAGGTCAACAGAGCCGCTGTAGAGCCAGAGAACCAGGTCAACAGAGCCGCTGTACAGCCTGAGAACCAGGTCAGCAGAGCTGCTATAGAACCAGGTCAGCAGAGCTGCTGTACAGCCAGAGAACCAGGTAAGCAGTGCTGCTTTCGAGCCAGAGAACCAGGTCAGCAGAGCTGCTTTCGAGCCAGAGAACCAGGTCAACAGAGCCGCTGTACAGCCTGAGAACCAGGTCAACAGAGCCGCTGTACAGCCTGCGAACCAGGTCAGCAGAGCTGCTGTAGAGCCAGATAACCAGGTCAGCAGAGCTGCTGTAGAGCCAGAGAACCAGGTCAGCAGAGCTGCTGTAGAGCCAGAGAACCAGGTCAGCAGAGCTGCTGTAGAGCCAGAGAACCAGGTCAGCAGAGCTGCTGTAGAGCCAGAGAACCAGGTCAGCAGAGCTGCTCTACAGCCAGAGAACCAGGTCAGCAGAGCTGCTGTAGAGCCAGAGAACCAGGCCAGCAGATCCATTGTAGAGCCAGAGAACCAGGTCAGCAAAGCTGCTTTATAGCCAGAGAACTAGGTCAGTAGAGCCGCTCTTGAGCCATAGAACCAGGTCAGCAGAGCTGCTCTAAAGCCAGAGAATCAGGTCAGCAGAGCCTCTGTACAGCTAGAGAACAAGGTCAGCAGAGCTGCTCTACAGCCAAAGAACCAGGTCAGCAGAACCGTTGTACAGCCTAAGAACCAGGTCAGCAAAGCTGCTCTAGAGCCAGAGAACCAGGTCAGCAGAGCTTCTCGAGAGCCAGAGAACCAGGTCAGCAGAGCTGCTTTAGAGCCAGGTCAGCAGAGCTGTTGTAGAGCCAGAGAACCAGGTCAGCAGAGCTGCTTTAGAGCCAGGTCAGCAGAGCTGTTGTAGAGCCAGAGAACCAGGTCATCAGAGCTGCTGTACAGCCAGATAACCAGGTCAGCAAAGCTGCTTTAGAGCCAGAAAACCAGGTCAGCAGAGCTGCTCTAGAGCCTGAGAACCAAGTCAGCAGAGCAGTTGTAGAGCCAGAGAACCAGGTAAGCAGAGCCGCTGTAGAGCCAGAGAACCAGGTCAGCAGACCTGCTGTACAGCCAGAGAACAAGGTCAGCAGAGGTTCTCTTCAGCCAGAGAACCAAGTCAGCAGAGCCGTTCTACAGCCTGAGAACCAGGTCAGAAGAGCCGTTCTACAGCCTGAGAACCAGGTCAGCAAAGCTGCTCTAGAGCCAGAGAACCAGGTCAGCAAAGCTGCTCTAGAGCCAGAGAACCAGGTCAGCAAAGCTGCTCTAGAGCCAGAGAACCAGGTCAGGAGAGCTGCTGTAGAGCCAGAGAACAAGGTCAGCAGAGCTGCTGTAGAGCTTGAGAACCAGGTCAGCAGAGCCGCTGCACAGCCAGAGAAACAGGTCAGCAGAGCCGTTGTAGAGCCAGAGAACCAGGTCAGCAGAGCTGCTTTCGAGCCAGAGAACCAGGTCAACAGAGCCGCTGTAGAGCCAGAGAACCAGGTCAACAGAGCCGCTGTACAGCCTGAGAACCAGGTCAGCAGAGCTGCTATAGAACCAGAGAACCAGGTCAGCAGAGCTGCTGTACAGCCAGAGAACCAGGTAAGCAGAGCTGCTTTAGAGCCAGAGAACCAGGTCAGCAGAGCTGCTTTCGAGCCAGAGAACCAGGTCAACAGAGCCGCTGTAGAGCCAGAGAACCAGGTCAACAGAGCCGCTGTAGAGCCAGAGAACCAGGTCAGCAAAGCTGCTGTAGAGCCAGATAACCAGGTCAGCAGAGCTGCTGTAGAGCCAGATAACAAGGTCAGAAGAGCTGCTCTACAGCCAAAGAACCAGGTAAGCAGAGCTGCTTTAGAGCCAGAGAACCAGGTCAGCAGAGCTGCTTTTGAGCCAGAGAACCAGGTCAACAGAGCCGCTGTAGAGCCTGAGAACCAGGTCAGCAGAGCTGCTATAGAACCAGGTCAGCAGAGCTGCTATACAGCCAGAGAACCAGGTAAGCAGTGCTGCTTTCGAGCCAGAGAACCAGGTCAACAGAGCCGCTGTACAGCCTGAGAACCAGGTCAACAGAGCCGCTGTACAGCCTGAGAACCAGGTCACCAAAGCTGCTGTAGAGCCAGAGAACCAGGTCAGAAGAGCTGCTGTAGAGCCAGATAACCAGGTCAGCAGAGCTGCTGTAGAGCCAGAGAACCAGGTCAGCAGAGCTGCTGTAGAGTCAGAGAACCAGGTCAGCAGAGCTGCTGTAGAGCCAGAGAACCAGGTCAGCAGAGCTGCTGTACAGCCAGAGAACAGGTAAGCAGAGCTGCTGTACAGCCAGAGAACCAGGTAAGCAGAGCTGCTTTAGAGCCAGAGAACCAGGTCAGCAGAGCTGCTTTCGAGCCAGAGAACCAGGTCAACAGAGCCGCTGTAGAGCCAGAGAACCAGGTCAACAGAGCGGCCGTAGAGCCAGAGAACCAGGTCAGCAAAGCTGCTGTAGAGCCAGAGAACCAGGTCAGCAGAGCTGCTGTAGAGCCAGATAACCAGGTCAGCAGAGCTGCTCTAGAGCCAGAGAACTAGGTCAGTAGAGCTGCTCTTGAGCCATAGAACTAGGTCAGCAGAGCCGCTGTAGAGCCAGAGAACCAGGTCAGCAGAGCCGCTCTAGAGCTAGCGAAATAGGTCAGCAGAGCCGCTCTAGAGCCAGAGAACCAGGCCAGCAGAGCTGCTGTACAGCTAGAGAACAAGGTCAGCAAAGCTGCTCTACAGCCAAAGAACCAGGTAAGCAGAGCTGCTTTAGAGCCAGAGAACCAGGTCAGCAGAGCTGCTTTCGAGCCAGAGAACCAGGTCAACAGAGCCGCTGTAGAGCCAGAGAACCAGGTCAACAGAGCGGCCGTAGAGCCAGAGAACCAGGTCAGCAAAGCTGCTGTAGAGCCAGAGAACCAGGTCAGCAGAGCTGCTGTAGAGCCAGATAACCAGGTCAGCAGAGCTGCTCTAGAGCCATAGAACTAGGTCAGCAGAGCCGCTGTAGAGCCAGAGAACCAGGTCAGCAGAGCCGCTCTAGAGCTAGCGAAATAGGTCAGTAGAGCCGCTCTAGAGCCAGAGAACCAGGCCAGCAGATCCATTGTAGAGCCAGAGAACCAGGTAAGCAAAGCTGCTTTACAGCCAGAGAAACATGTCAGCAGAGCCGTTGTAGAGCCAGGGAACCAGGTCAGCAGAGTTGCTGTAGAGCCAGAGAACTGGGTCAGCAGAGCTGCTTTAGAGCCAGAGAACCAGGTCAGCAGAGCTGCTGTACAGCTAGAGAACAAGGTCAGCAAAGCTGCTCTACAGCCAAAGAACCAGGTCAGCAGAGCCGCTGTACAGCCTGAGAACCAGGTCAGCAAAGCTGCTCTAGAGCCAGAGAACCAGGTCAGCAGAGCTGCTCGAGAGCCAGAGAACCAGGTCAGCAGAGCTGCTCGAGAGCCAGAGAACCAGGTCAGCAGAGCTGCTTTAGAGCCAGGTCAGCAGAGCTGTTGTACAGCCAGAGAACCAGGTCAGCAGAGCTGCTCTAGAGCCTGAGAACCAAGTCAGCAGAGCCGTTGTAGAGCCAGAGAACCAGGTCAGCAGAGCCGCTGTAGAGCCAGAGAACCAGGTCAGCAGAGCTGCTGTACAGCCAGAGAACAAGTCAGCAGAGGTTCTCTTCAGCCAGAGAACCAGGTCAGCAGAGCCGTTCTACAGCCTGAGAACCAGGTCAGCAGAGCCGTTCTACAGCCTGAGAACCAGGTCAGCAAAGCTGCTCTAGAGCCAGAGAACCAGGTCAGCAAAGCTGCTCTAGAGCCAGAGAACCAGGTCAGGAGAGCTGCTCGAGAGTCTAAGAACCAGGTCAGCAGAGCCGCTATAAAGCCAGAGAACCAGGTCAGCAGAGCTGCTGTACAGCCAGAGAACCAGGTAAGCAGTGCTGCTTTCGAGCCAGAGAACCAGGTCAGCAGAGCTGCTTTCGAGCCAGAGAACCAGGTCAACAGAGCCGCTGTACAGCCTGAGAACCAGGTCAACAGAGCCGCTGTACAGCCTGCGAACCAGGTCAGCAGAGCTGCTGTAGAGCCAGATAACCAGGTCAGCAGAGCTGCTGTAGAGCCAGATAACCAGGTCAGCAGAGCTGCTGTAGAGCCAGAGAACCAGGTCAGCAGAGCTGCTTTAGAGCCAGAGAACCAGGTCAGCAGAGCTGCTGTAGAGCCAGAGAACCAGGTCAGCAGAGCTGCTCTACAGCCAGAGAACCAGGTCAGCAGAGCCGCTGTAGAGCCAGAGAACCAGGCCAGCAGATCCATTGTAGAGCCAGAGAACCAGGTCAGCAAAGCTGCTTTACAGCCAGAGAACTAGGTCAGTAGAGCCGCTCTTGAGCCAGAGAACCAGGTCAGGAGAGTTGCTGTAGAGCCAGAGAACAAGGTCAGCATAGCTGCTGTAGAGCTTGAGAACCAGGTCAGCAGGGCCGCTGCACAGCCAGAGAAACAGGTCAGCAGAGCCGTTGTAGAGCCAGAGAACCAGGTCAGCAGAGCTGCTTTCGAGCCAGAGAACCAGGTCAACAGAGCCGCTGTAGAGCCAGAGAACCAGGTCAACAGAGCCGCTGTACAGCCTGAGAACCAGGTCAGCAGAGCTGCTATAGAACCAGAGAACCAGGTCAGCAGAGCTGCTGTACAGCCAGAGAACCAGGTAAGCAGAGCTGCTTTAGAGCCAGAGAACCAGGTCAGCAGAGCTGCTTTCTAGCCAGAGAACTAGGTCAACAGAGCCGCTGTAGAGCCAGAGAACCAGGTCAACAGAGCCGCTGTAGAGCCAGAGAACCAGGTCAGCAAAGCTGCTGTAGAGCCAGATAACCAGGTCAGCAGAGCTGCTGTAGAGCCAGATAACAAGGTCAGAAGAGCTGCTCTACAGCCAAAGAACCAGGTAAGCAAAGCTGCTCTAGAGCCAGAGAACCAGGTCAGCAAAGCTGCTCTAGAGCCAGAGAACCAGGTCAGCAAAGCTGCTCTAGAGCCAGAGAACCAGGTCAGGAGAGCTGCTGTAGAGCCAGAGAACAAGGTCAGCAGAGCTGCTGTAGAGCTTGAGAACCAGGTCAGCAGAGCCGCTGCACAGCCAGAGAAACAGGTCAGCAGAGCCGTTGTAGAGCCAGAGAACCAGGTCAGCAGAGCTGCTTTCGAGCCAGAGAACCAGGTCAACAGAGCCGCTGTAGAGCTAGAGAACCAGGTCAACAGAGCCGCTTTACAGCCTGAGAACCAGGTCAGCAGAGCTGCTATAGAACCAGAGAACCAGGTCAGCAGAGCTGCTGTACAGCCAGAGAACCAGGTAAGCAGAGCTGCTTTAGAGCCAGAGAACCAGGTCAGCAGAGCTGCTTTCGAGCCAGAGAACCAGGTCAACAGAGCCGCTGTAGAGCCAGAGAACCAGGTCAACAGAGCCGCTGTAGAGCCAGAGAACCAGGTCAGCAAAGCTGCTGTAGAGCCAGATAACCAGGTCAGCAGAGCTGCTGTAGAGCCAGATAACAAGGTCAGAAGAGCTGCTCTACAGCCAAAGAACCAGGTAAGCAGAGCTGCTTTAGAGCCAGAGAACCAGGTCAGCAGAGCTGCTTTCGAGCCAGAGAACCAGGCCAACAGAGCCGCTGTAGAGCCTGAGAACCAGGTCAGCAGAGCTGCTATAGAACCAGGTCAGCAGAGCTGCTATACAGCCAGAGAACCAGGTAAGCAGTGCTGCTTTCGAGCCAGAGAACCAGGTCAACAGAGCCGCTGTACAGCCTGAGAACCAGGTCAACAGAGCCGCTGTACAGCCTGAGAACCAGGTCAGCAAAGCTGCTGTAGAGCCAGAGAACCAGGTCAGCAGAGCTGCTGTACAGAGTGAGAACAAGGTCAGCAGAGCTGCTCTACAGCCAAAGAACCAGGTCAGCAGAGCCGTTGTACAGCCTGAGAACCAGGTCAGCAGAGCTGCTGTAGAGCCAGAGAACCAGGTCAGCAGAGCTGCTTTAGAGCCAGAGAACCAGGTCAGCAGAGCTGCTGTACAGCGTGAGAACAAGGTCAGCAGAGCTGCTCTACAGCCAAAGAACCAGGTCAGCAGAGCCGTTGTACAGCCTGAGAACCAGGTCAGCAAAGCTGCTCTAGAGCCAGAGAACCAGGTCAGCAGAGCCGTTGTAGAGCCAGAGAACCAGGTCAGCAGAGCAGCTGTAGAGCCAGAGAACCAGGTCAGCAGAGCTGCTGTACAGCCAGAGAACAAGGTCAGCAGAGCTTCTCTTCAGCCAGAGAACCAGGTCAGCAAAGCTGCTCTAGAGCCAGAGAACCAGGTCAGCAGAGCCGCTGCACAGCCAGAGAACCAGGTCAGCAAAGCTGCTCTAGAGCCAGAGAACCAGGTCAGCAAAGCTTCTCGAGAGCCAGAGTACCAGGTCAGCAGAGCTGCTTTAGAGCCAGGTCAGCAGAGCTGTTGTAGAGCCAGAGAACCAGGTCAGCAGAGCTGCTTTAGAGCCAGGTCAGCAGAGCTGTTGTAGAGCCAGAGAACCAGGTCATCAGAGCTGCTGTACAGCCAGATACCCAGGTCAGCAAAGCTGCTTTAGAGCCAGAGAACCAGCTCAGCAGAGCTGCTCTAGAGCCTGAGAACCAAGTCAGCAGAGCCGTTGTAGAGCCAGAGAACCAGGTCAGCAGAGCCGCTGTAGAGCCAGAGAACCAGGTCAGCAGAGCTGCTGTACAGCCAGAGAACAAGGTCAGCAGAGGTTCTCTTCAGCCAGAGAACCAGGTCAGCAGAGCCGTTCTACAGCCTGAGAACCAGGTCAGCAGAGCCGTTCTACAGCCTGAGAACCAGGTCAGCAAAGCTGCTCTAGAGCCAGAGAACCAGGTCAGCAAAGCTGCTCTAGAGCCAGAGAACCAGGTCAGCAGAGATGCTCGAGAGTCTAAGAACCAGGTCAGCAGAGCCGCTGTACAGCCAGAGAACCAGGTCAGCAGAGCTGCCGTACAGCCAGAGAACAAGGTCAGCAGAGCTGCTGTAGAGCCTGAGAACCAGGTCAGCAGAGCCGCTGCACAGCCAGAGAAACAGGTCAGCAGAGCCGTTGTAGAGCCAGAGAACCAGGTCAGCAGAGCTGCTTTCGAGCCAGAGAACCAGGTCAACAGAGCCGCTGTAGAGCCAGAGAACCAGGTCAACACAGCCGGTGTACAGCCTGAGAACCAGGTCGGCTGAGCTGCTATAGAACCAGAGAACCAGGTCAGCAGAGCTGCTGTACAGCCAGAGAACCAGGTAAGCAGAGCTGCTTTAGAGCCAGAGAACCAGGTCAGCAGAGCTGCTGTAGAGCCAGAGAACCAGGTCAACAGAGCCGCTGTAGAGCCAGAGGACCAGGTCAACAGAGCCGCTGTAGAGCCAGAGAACCAGGTCAGCAAAGCTGCTGTAGAGCCAGATAACCAGGTCAGCAGAGCTGCTGTAGAGCCAGATAACAAGGTCAGCAGAGCTGCTTTCGAGCCAGATAACAAGGTCAGCAGAGCTGCTTTCGAGCCTGAGAACCAGGTCAGCAGAGCTGCTTTCGAGCCAGAGAACCAGGTCAACAGAGCCGCTGTAGAGCCAGAGAACCAGGTTGTTAGAAATGGGATTTCTGGTTGGCTAGGGCTTGCGCCAAAGCCAGGCAGAAACCACCACTCTAGTCAGGGTAAGGAAGTTACACGCCAAAGATAACCCCTGCTCACCCCCTTGGTAGCTTGGCACGAGCAGACAGGCTTATCCCTGAGGCGATGTGTAAAGCGTTTGCGCGCGCACCCAGCAACAACACCCAAGGCCCACCACAAAGGAAACTCCACACAAGGTATTCTATAACAATAGCCTTTGTATTATACACAACACATTAGATAAAAAACACACACTCTACAATGTGCCAACAGGCACGGGCAGAATTTACAAGGGATTATATATACAGGGGACAGGGCCACATGGACCGCTGTCAGGAATTAGCACTTAGAACATAGCACAAATCACCAATAGTAAACGTAGAACATAACACAAAGTAACTGTAGAGCACAACCAGTCTCTACTGGCGCAATAATGACCTTAGCGTCATCACACTAGCATCAGGTGTAAAACCTATCCTGCATCTATCACAGGGACACAAATCACATTATGCAATTTCTCGCAAGTCTAACGCATTAGACCTAGCCACCTAAGTATACCTACACTAGGGGCGTACATAACACAGGGAAGTACATTCTCCCTACCATCAACCTAAACAAGGTAAAACAACCTTCTAGGCAGAAATAACCACATTTAGAGGTATAAGACACAGGGTGCGCCAAACATACTATACACAGTACATTTCCTAGCACCAAAAGCATGAACACAGGGTGCGCAAAACATACTACACCGTACATTTCCTAGCACCAAAATCACATCAGAGTCCAGGTTGCGCCAGAACCTAAACGTAGCAGCTGCCCACTACTTGCTGGGCAGCTGGGGACAAGCACAGTGCCTAAACGCTGCAGCTGGCACTAAGTGCTGCGCAGCTGGGGAAGGCAAATAGCGGCAGGGGGCTCTCATTAGCCCTTCAAAACAAACTGCGCCAAACCTTGGAGCCCTCTAGGCTCTAGAACAAACTGTGCCAAACGTGGGAGCCATCTGGCTCTGGGAATCATGTCCCCTGGAGCACACTGGCTCCTGAAAACAATAGGCCCCCATAGCGTTGGAGCGCAGGGGCGCCCTGAAACAAATATGTCCCCAACGTTGGAGTCCTCCTCGGGGACTCGAGAAACAAAATACCCCCGTTCGTTGGAGCCTTCACGGCTCTAAATACTCATGCCCCCTTTTCACATGGGAGCCTCACGGGGCTCGGGGAAACAACTTGCACCGGGGTGGGTCTTGGAAATACTTATGCCCCCATTGGGAGCGGCCCGCTATCAGATGGGGCCGCCCCAGAACTCTACAACCCGTGCCTTCACCGGCACTCCCAACACCGGCGGAGTCCCGCCCCAGCCCTGCTTCACTTACCGGGCTTCAGGCAGGACTCCTCTTCGGGAGGCGGCGGCAGCACTTCTCATGCGGCGCGGGGCTTCCCTCGCAGATGGGAGCCCCGCGCTGTGCTCTCAGTAAACCCGGGTCTCGGGCTTCCTCTCTTCGCCCGGTCCCTCTTCCGGGACCGGGACTTCTCTGGTGGAGCCTGCGAGGCTCCGGGGACAATGGCGGCACTTCCGCTTCCGTCCCGCGGCCCCGCCCACAACCAGGCGGGCCGCGGACGGCAGCGGTGATTTTCAAAGGCGGCTCGGGCCGCGGCGGTGACTCCAGCACGGCTCAGATGCGGGGTGGGCACCCGCAGATAAAGATGAAGCGAGGTGGGCTCTCGCTAGGAGCACAATCGCGGGGTGGGCACCCGCAATTTAGAAACAGGATGAAGCGGGGTGGGCTCCCGCTCGACCAGGCAAATGCGGGGGAATCCCTACGCTGGGGATTCCCTCCCTCTACGGTGAGGTGCAGCCCGGTGCTGCGACAATCCAGCGCTTCCTAAAAGAAATAAAGCACCACAGCGCTCCCAGGGCGCTAAAAACGGCTGCCTGAAGTCTCTAAAGTCCTGGAGGCACAAAGAGATGGAGCAAAAAGCTCCCAGCAAAGAGGCCTTTAGAAAGTATGGGGCAATGGCAAAGAATGGTCCCAGAAGTCCTCCAGCGTCCAGGGCATCAGGGGCTGGGCAGGGCCCAGGGAGGCAAGCCTTCCCCTGAGCCCCAGCAGCAGCACGCCCCTGGCAGATTCAAGTACAGAACAAGAACATTTTGTAAGGGGACACAGCCCCTTTTTATACACCAAATCCCTTTGTTCTGGGTTCAGGGTGAGGGGGAAAACCAGTCGCAGCTGGTTGGAGAGCACCCTTGATGTGCTCAGCCCCTCACTCTATTCACTGGCAGGGCTAGGGTCGTCAGTCGCACCACAGGGGGCGGAGCCAGCACTGTGTGGGGAAAACCCTGCCCTATTCAGGTCCAAGGGGCACTCCTCCCCAGCCATCAGCATGCTAATCTCACACTCACCACTGGGGCAGACCCAACCAGACTCCTGGAGCCAGGCTCACCAGCCAGCTCCAGCCAATCACGCGCCAGACACACTGCACACAGAAGTGCCCACTTCTAGAAGTGGCACTTCCACACTAGGTACATGCACGCCGCACACATCATCGCGCAGCATTCAATCCCACGAGTCCGCACATACCAAACTCGGGCCTGCACACCCCACGCATCAGGAACTACTAGGGACACATACATTCCCCATGCATTCCTATGGGAGGGCAGGCCTATCTCACCACATACACTCAGAGCGCGCACGCACTTTACCCTGGGACACAGGGAAAGTGCGCAGAAACCAAAAATCACCACACCAAGTCACCAATAAAAAGCAAAAAGTTCAGGGGTGAACCTGCCAGAAGGGCCAAGTCCAACACAACCCCCTTCCAGCCAAAACGCAGGGCAGACCAATCACCACCGTGATGGACTTCCCTGCTTGGGGCGATAGAACACGGACGCAGGCCCGCACTGCAGGGACACTCTCCGGTTCTACGCCATTCTCAATCAACATGGTTCCATCTGAAAAAAAAACAACCGAAAAGAACTCAGGCCCAACTAGGCTACCCCACTGGTACTACCTAGTTGTCCACGGCCAGGACCAGGCCCTAGGCCACCCAGATACCACTGGTCCTTGCCAAACCCAGAGTGGGGGGTAGTAACCCCTGGCATACAAGCCATTCTCCACTCTCCCTCTCAGTGTAGTTCCCAACTACCACTGATCCTTCAACCTAGGGTCCGCACCCTCAGGCTGACCAGAGGTCACGGGCAAGAATGCCCCACCCTACCTCTACTTCTGGGGTTCCGCACCCTCCCAGGGAAGCACCCACCAGAACACAACTCTCCCACCAGTTTAGGACCTCTCTCCACCAACTGGTCTACCACCTGGGATCCAAGGGGTCAGAGGCGAGGACTCCCTCCCTCTGCACCCCCTTCCACTGTAGAGCAGGGTCTCTTCACCTAAGATGAGCCCCACCTGCCCTCAGGACTACAGCTGCCCTTACGTCCAGATCCGGAAACACCGACTACTGGCTCCCCAACCGAGGGACGTACCCTTTGGTCAGATGCCTGGCGAACCAGGACTTAACGAGGGTGACCCATAACTAATGGGTCGTGCGAAAGTCTGCCTGGCGCTGATCTCACGACCTCCTGTCCATCTGACAGTGCGTGCAGACCCCCCAGGACAGAAGTGGCGACACCACGGTCACTCAGTGGCGACACAGCCCTCCCGGCTGGTCCCTGACCTACTGGTTCCCACTGGGGAATCCCTCCCCCTCTCACCCCTCCCTCTGGACTTCTGCACCCTCCCAACTGGAGCGGTACCGCCAGACACCAGGACTACTGGAGGTCTGATTACAGACGCTCCACGTCCTCTAGACACTGGGAGATCCTCCTCAAATGACCTATTGGTACAGCCTAGGCCCCCGACCTGATGTTCCCTAAAGAAACCATCCAGGCCCTGACACTGGGTTTCGGGCACCTGGAGACACGCAGTCCCACCCACTCCTTCTCCGCAGAGACAGGCCGTGAGCCCCTACACCAAGACCTAGCTGGGCTACTCTGAACCTCTTCCACCACGCTGGGCTGGAAGACACCTCAGCCACTACTTTTGGAATCACTCCCCAATGCAAGTTCCCTATCCCAGAGAACTCACACCCAATCAACCAGCAAGCTCCTTATTTCAGAGAACTCACATCCTTCATCCACATACACACACCCCCCAGACTAGTAAGACAGTTTCTACCGCCCCTGATTTCTCAACCTGACCACCACGTGACACAGGTACTATTACTCTGGGAACTGGGAATGGGACATCCACATTCATCCAGCGCATTACACATTCATCCCCAAACCCCTCCCAAGACTGGTAAGACAGTTTCTACCGCCCCTGATTTCTCAACCTGACCACCACTTGACACAGGTACCACTACCCCGGGAACTGGGAATGGGAATACATGCACTGGACACACATCTGCTGCCACCACTGGATCCCACCCTCTGGTGAATCCAGAAAACACAATGCACTAAGGGGGATGATCTACCCTCCCGAGCTAGGGACACCTAACTCACAGTGCACAAGAAACACATTTCCAAAGAAATGACACTTAAAAACAAACTTAGAACAATAATCCCTATACCATGTGATTTATCTAAATGCAGAGTTTTGTAGTGCGGCCAGTTGCTGCTGCGGTACAGCGCAAACGCAAGTCCAAATCCCACCGCTGATCACCAATGTTAGAAATGGGATTTCTGGTTGGCTAGGGCTTGCGCCAAAGCCAGGCAGAAACCACCACTCTAGTCAGGGTAAGGAAGTTACACGCCAAAGATAACCCCTGCTCACCCCCTTGGTAGCTTGGCACGAGCAGACAGGCTTATCCCTGAGGCGATGTGTAAAGCGTTTGCGCGCGCACCCAGCAACAACACCCAAGGCCCACCACAAAGGAAACTCCACACAAGGTATTCTATAACAATAGCCTTTGTATTATACACAACACATTAGATAAAAAACACACACTCTACAATGTGCCAACAGGCACGGGCAGAATTTACAAGGGATTATATATACAGGGGACAGGGCCACATGGACCGCTGTCAGGAATTAGCACTTAGAACATAGCACAAATCACCAATAGTAAACGTAGAACATAACACAAAGTAACTGTAGAGCACAACCAGTCTCTACTGGCGCAATAATGACCTTAGCGTCATCACACTAGCATCAGGTGTAAAACCTATCCTGCATCTATCACAGGGACACAAATCACATTATGCAATTTCTCGCAAGTCTAACGCATTAGACCTAGCCACCTAAGTATACCTACACTAGGGGCGTACATAACACAGGGAAGTACATTCTCCCTACCATCAACCTAAACAAGGTAAAACAACCTTCTAGGCAGAAATAACCACATTTAGAGGTATAAGACACAGGGTGCGCCAAACATACTATACACAGTACATTTCCTAGCACCAAAAGCATGAACACAGGGTGCGCAAAACATACTACACCGTACATTTCCTAGCACCAAAATCACATCAGAGTCCAGGTTGCGCCAGAACCTAAACGTAGCAGCTGCCCACTACTTGCTGGGGACAAGCACAGGGCCTAAACGCTGCAGCTGGCACTAAGTGCTGCGCAGCTGGGGAAGGCAAATAGCGGCAGGGGGCTCTCATTAGCCCTTCAAAACAAACTGCGCCAAACCTTGGAGCCCTCTAGGCTCTAGAACAAACTGTGCCAAACGTGGGAGCCATCTGGCTCTGGGAATCATGTCCCCTGGAGCACACTGGCTCCTGAAAACAATAGGCCCCCATAGCGTTGGAGCGCAGGGGCGCCCTGAAACAAATATGTCCCCAACGTTGGAGTCCTCCTCGGGGACTCGAGAAACAAAATACCCCCGTTCGTTGGAGCCTTCACGGCTCTAAATACTCATGCCCCCTTTTCACATGGGAGCCTCACGGGGCTCGGGGAAACAACTTGCACCGGGGTGGGTCTTGGAAATACTTATGCCCCCATTGGGAGCGGCCCGCTATCAGATGGGGCCGCCCCAGAACTCTACAACCCGTGCCTTCACCGGCACTCCCAACACCGGCGGAGTCCCGCCCCAGCCCTGCTTCACTTACCGGGCTTCAGGCAGGACTCCTCTTCGGGAGGCGGCGGCAGCACTTCTCATGCGGCGCGGGGCTTCCCTCGCAGATGGGAGCCCCGCGCTGTGCTCTCAGTAAACCCGGGTCTCGGGCTTCCTCTCTTCGCCCGGTCCCTCTTCCGGGACCGGGACTTCTCTGGTGGAGCCTGCGAGGCTCCGGGGACAATGGCGGCACTTCCGCTTCCGTCCCGCGGCCCCGCCCACAACCAGGCGGGCCGCGGACGGCAGCGGTGATTTTCAAAGGCGGCTCGGGCCGCGGCGGTGACTCCAGCACGGCTCAGATGCGGGGTGGGCACCCGCAGATAAAGATGAAGCGAGGTGGGCTCTCGCTAGGAGCACAATCGCGGGGTGGGCACCCGCAATTTAGAAACAGGATGAAGCGGGGTGGGCTCCCGCTCGACCTGGCAAATGCGGGGGAATCCCTATGCTGGGGATTCCCTCCCTCTACGGTGAGGTGCAGCCCGGTGCTGCGACAATCCAGCGCTTCCTAAAAGAAATAAAGCACCACAGCGCTCCCAGGGCGCTAAAAACGGCTGCCTGAAGTCTCTAAAGTCCTGGAGGCACAAAGAGATGGAGCAAAAAGCTCCCAGCAAAGAGGCCTTTAGAAAGTATGGGGCAATGGCAAAGAATGGTCCCAGAAGTCCTCCAGCGTCCAGGGCATCAGGGGCTGGGCAGGGCCCAGGGAGGCAAGCCTTCCCCTGAGCCCCAGCAGCAGCACGCCCCTGGCAGATTCAAGTACAGAACAAGAACATTTTGTAAGGGGACACAGCCCCTTTTTATACACCAAATCCCTTTGTTCTGGGTTCAGGGTGAGGGGGAAAACCAGTCGCAGCTGGTTGGAGAGCACCCTTGATGTGCTCAGCCCCTCACTCTATTCACTGGCAGGGCTAGGGTCGTCAGTCGCACCACAGGGGCCGGAGCCAGCACTGTGTGGGGAAAACCCTGCCCTATTCAGGTCCAAGGGGCACTCCTCCCCAGCCATCAGCATGCTAATCTCACACTCACCACTGGGGCAGACCCAACCAGACTCCTGGAGCCAGGCTCACCAGCCAGCTCCAGCCAATCACGCGCCAGACACACTGCACACAGAAGTGCCCACTTCTAGAAGTGGCACTTCCACACTAGGTACATGCACGCCGCACACATCATCACGCAGCATTCAATCCCACGAGTCCGCACATACCAAACTCGGGCCTGCACACCCCACGCATCAGGAACTACTAGGGACACATACATTCCCCATGCATTCCTATGGGAGGGCAGGCCTATCTCACCACATACACTCAGAGCGCGCACGCACTTTACCCTGGGACACAGGGAAAGTGCGCAGAAACCAAAAATCACCACACCAAGTCACCAATAAAAAGCAAAAAGTTCAGGGGTGAACCTGCCAGAAGGGCCAAGTCCAACACAGGTCAACAGAGCCGCTGTACAGCCTGAGAACCAGGTCAGCAGAGCTGCTATAGAACCAGGTCAGCAGAGCTGCTGTACAGCCAGAGAACCAGGTAAGCAGTGCTGCTTTCGAGCCAGAGAACCAGGTCAGCAGAGCTGCTTTCGAGCCAGAGAACCAGGTCAACAGAGCCGCTGTACAGCCTGAGAACCAGGTCAACAGAGCCGCTGTACAGCCTGAGAACCAGGTCAGCAGAGCTGCTGTAGAGCCAGATAACCAGGTCAGCAGAGCTGCTGTAGAGCCAGATAACCAGGTCAGCAGAGCTGCTGTAGAGCCAGAGAACCCGGTCAGCAGAGCTGCTGTAGAGCCAGAGAACCAGGTCAGCAGAGCTGCTGTAGAGCGAGAGAACCAGGTCAGCAGAGCTGCTGTAGAGCCAGAGAACCAGGTCAGCAGAGCTGCTCTACAGCCAGAGAACCAGGTCAGCAGAGCCGCTGTAGAGCCAGAGAACCAGGCCAGCAGATCCATTGTAGAGCCAGAGAACCAGGTCAGCAAAGCTGCTTTACAGCCAGAGAAACATGTCAGCAGAGCCGTTGTAGAGCCAGGGAACCAGGTCAGCAGAGTTGCTGTAGAGCCAGAGAACCAGGTCAGTAGAGCTGCTCTAGAGCCAGAGAACTAGGTCAGTAGAAGCGCTCTTGAGCCATAGAACCAGGTCAGCAGAGCTGCTCTAAAGCCAGAAAACCAGGTCAGCAGAGCTGCTTTAGAGCCAGAGAATCAGGTCAGCAGAGCCTCTGTACAGCTAGAGAACAAGGTCAGCAGAGCTGCTCTACAGCCAAATAACCAGGTCAGCAGAGCTGTTGTACAGCCTAAGAACCAGGTCAGCAAAGCTGCTCTAGAGCCAGAGAACCAGGTCAGCAGAGCATCTCGAGAGCCAGAGAACCAGGTCAGCAGAGCTGCTTTAGAGCCAGGTCAGCAAAGCTGCTTTAGAGCCAGAAAACCAGGTCAGCAGAGCTGCTCTAGAGCCTGAGAACCAAGTCAGCAGAGCCGTTGTAGAGCCAGAGAACCAGGTCAGCAGAGCCGCTGTAGAGCCAGAGAACCAGGTCAGCAGACCTGCTGTACAGCCAGAGAACAAGGTCAGCAGAGGTTCTCTTCAGCCAGAGAACCAGGTCAGCAGAGCCGTTCTACAGCCTGAGAACCAGGTCAGCAGAGCCGTTCTACAGCCTGAGAACCAGGTCAGCAAAGCTGCTCTAGAGCCAGAGAACCAGGTCAGGAGAGCTGCTCGAGAGTCTAAGAACCAGGTCAGCAGAGCTGCTGTAGAGCCAGAGAAACCAGGTCAGCAGAGCCGTTTTAGAGCCAGAGAACTAGGTCAACAGAGCCACTGAAGAGCCAGAGAACCAGGTCAGCAGAGCCGCTATAAAGCCAGAGAACCAGGTCAGCAGAGCCGTTCTACAGCCTGAGAACCAGGTCAGCAAAGCTGCTCTAGAGCCAGAGAACCAGGTCAGCAAAGCTGCTCTAGAGCCAGAGAACCAGGTCAGGAGAGCTGCTCGAGAGTCTAAGAACCAGGTCAGCAGAGCCGCTATAAAGCCAGAGAACCAGGTCAGCAGAGCTGCTGTAGAGCCTGAGAACCAGGTCAGCAGAGCCGCTCTACAGCCAGAGAACCAGGTCAGCAGAGCCGCTCTAGAGCCAGAGAACCAGGCCAGCAGAGCTGCTCTAGAGACTAAGAACCAGGTCAACAGAGCCGCTGTAGAGCCAGAGAA
Organism: Triturus cristatus; assembly: GCF_964204655.1. Lineage (NCBI taxonomy): Eukaryota > Metazoa > Chordata > Amphibia > Caudata > Salamandridae > Triturus > Triturus cristatus. The sequence goes on from NC_140579.1 coordinate 1,114,237,395, forward strand.
CCAGGTCAACCGAGATGCTGTAGAGCCAGAGAACCAGGTCAGCAGAGCTGCTGTAGAGCCAGATAACCAGGTCAGCAGAGCTGCTCTACAGCCAAAGAACCAGGTCAGCACAGCCATTGTACAGCCTGAGAACCAGGTCAGCAAAGCTGCTCTAGAGCCAGAGAACGAGGTCAGCAGAGCTGCTGTAGAGCCAGATAACCAGGTCAGCAGAGCTGCTGTAGAGCCAGAGAACCAGGTCAGCAGAGCTGCTGAAGAGCCAGAGAACTAGGTCAGCAGAGCTGCTCTAGAGCCAGAGAACCAGGTAAGCAGAGCTGCTTTAGAGCCAGAGAACCAGGTCAGCAGAGCTGCTGTAGAGCCAGAGAACCAGGTCAGCAGAGCTGTTGTAGAGCCAGAGAACCAGGTCATCAGAGCTGCTGTACAGCCAGAGAACCAGGTCCGCAGAGCTGCTTTAGAGCCAGAGAACCTGGTCAGCAGAGCTGCTCTAGAGCCTGAGCACCAGGTCAGCAGAGCCGTTGTAGAGCCAGAGAACCAGGTCAGCAGAGCCGCTATAGAGCCAGAGAACCAAGTCAGCAGAGCTGCTGTACAGCCTGAGATCCAGGTCAGCAGAGCCGCTGTAGAGCCAGAGAACCAGGTCAGCAGAGCTGCTGTAGAGCCAGAGAACCAGGTCAGCAGAGCCGCTCTAGAGCTAGAGAACCAGGTCAGCAGAGCCGCTCTAGAGCTAGAGAAATAGGTCAGCAGAGCTGCTATAGAGCCAGAGAACCAGGTCAGCAAAATTGCTTTACAGCCAGAGAAACATGTCAGCAGAGACGTTGTAGAGCCAGGGAACCAGGTCAGCAGAGTTGCTGTAGAGCCAGAGAACCAGGTCAGTAGAGCTGCTCTAGAGCTAGAGAACTAAGTCAGTAGAGCTGCTCTTGAGCCATAGAACCAGGTCAGCAGAGCCGCTCTAAAGCCAGAGAACCAGGTCAGCAGAGCTGCTCTAGAGCCAGAGAACCAGGTCAGCAGACCTGCTCTAGAGCCAGAGAACCAGGTCAGCAGAGCTGCTTTAGAGCCAGGTCAGCAGAGCTGTTGTAGAGCCAGAGAACCAGGTCATCAGAGCTGCTATACAGCCAGATAACCAGGTCAGCAGAGCTGCTTTAGAGCCAGAGAACCAGGTCAGCAGAGCTGCTCTAGAGCCTGAGAACCAAGTCAGCAGAGCCGTTGTAGAGCCAGAGAACCAGGTCAGCAGAGCCGCTGTAGAGCCAGAGAACCAGGTCAGCAGAGCTGCTGTACAGCCAGAGAACAAGGTCAGCAGAGGTTCTCTTCAGCCAGAGAACCAGGTCAGCAAAGCTGCTCTAGAGCCAGAGAACCAGGTCAGCAGAGCCGCTGCACAGCCAGAGAACCAGGTCAGCAAAGCTGCTCTAGAGCCAGAGAACCAGGTCAGCAGAGCTTCTCGAGAGCCAGAGAACCAGGTCAGCAGAGCTGCTTTAGAGCCAGGTCAGCAGAGCTTCTCGAGAGCCAGAGAACCAGGTCAGCAGAGCTGCTTTAGAGCCAGGTCAGCAGAGCTGTTGTAGAGCCAGAGAACCAGGTCATCAGAGCTGCTGTACAGCCAGATAACCAGGTCAGCAAAGCTGCTTTAGAGCCAGAGAACCGGGTCAGCAGAGCTGCTCTAGAGCCTGAGAACCAAGTCAGCAGAGCCGTTGTAGAGCCAGAGAACCAGGTCAGCAGAGCCGCTGTAGAGCCAGAGAACCAGGTCAGCAGAGCTGCTGTACAGCCAGAGAACAAGGTCAGCAGAGGTTCTCTTCAGCCAGAGAACCAGGTCAGCAGAGCCGTTCTACAGCCTGAGAACCAGGTCAGCAGAGCCGTTCTACAGCCTGAGAACCAGGTCAGCAAAGCTGCTCTAGAGCCAGAGAACCAGGTCAGCAAAGCTGCTCTAGAGCCAGAGAACCAGGTCAGCAGAGCTGCTCGAGAGTCTAAGAACCAGGTCAGCAGAGCCGCTGTACAGCCAGAGAACCAGGTCAGCAGAGCTGCCGTACAGCCAGAGAACAAGGTCAGCAGAGCTGCTGTAGAGCCTGAGAACCAGGTCAGCAGAGCCGCTGCACAGCCAGAGAAACAGGTCAGCACAGCCGTTGTAGAGCCAGAGAAACAGGTCAGCACAGCCGTTGTAGAGCCAGAGAACCAGGTCAACAGAGCCGCTGTACAGCCTGAGAACCAGGTCAGCAGAGCTGCTATCGAACCAGAGAACCAGGTCAGCAGAGCCTCTGTACAGCCAGAGAACCAGGTCAGCAGAGCTGCTGTAGAGCCAGAGAACCAGGTCAACAGAGCCGCTGTAGAGCCAGAGGACCAGGTCAACAGAGCCGCTGTAGAGCCAGAGAACCAGGTCAGCAAAGCTGCTGTGGAGCCAGAGAACCAGGTCAGCAGAGCTGCTGTAGAGCCAGATAACCAGGTCAGCAGAGCTGCTGTAGAGCCAGATAACAAGGTCAGAAGAGCTGCTCTACAGCCAAAGAACCAGATAAGCAGAGCTGCTTTCGAGCCAGAGAACCAGGTCAGCAGAGCTGCTTTCGAGCCAGAGAACCAGGTCAGCAGAGCCGCTGTACAGCCTGAGAACCAGGTCAGCAAAGCTGCTGTAGAGTCAGAGAACCAGGTCAGCAGAGCTGCTGTTGAGCCAGAGAACCAGGTCAGCAGAGCTGCTGTAGAGCCAGATAACCAGGTCAGCAGAGCTGCTGTAGAGCCAGATAACAAGGTCAGCAGAGCTGCTGTAGAGCCAGATAACAAGGTCAGCAGAGCTGCTTTCGAGCCTGAGAACCAGGTCAGCAGAGCTGCTTTCGAGCCAGAGAACCAGGTCAACAGAGCCGCTGTAGAGCCAGAGAACCAGGTCAACAGAGCCGCTGTACAGCCTGAGAACCAGGTCAACAGAGCCGCTGTACAGCCTGCGAACCAGGTCAGCAGAGCTGCTGTAGAGCCAGATAACCAGGTCAGCAGAGCTGCTGTAGAGCCAGAGAACCAGGTCAGCAGAGCTGCTGTAGAGCCAGAGAACCAGGTCAGCAGAGCTGCTGTAGAGCCAGAGAACCAGGTCAGCAGAGCTGCTCTACAGCCAGAGAACCAGGTCAGCAGAGCCGCTGTAGAGCCAGAGAACCAGGCCAGCAGATCCATTGTAGAGCCAGAGAACCAGGTCAGCAAAGCTGCTTTATAGCCAGAGAACTAGGTCAGTAGAGCCGCTCTTGAGCCATAGAACCAGGTCAGCAGAGCTGCTCTAAAGCCAGAGAATCAGGTCAGCAGAGCCTCTGTACAGCTAGAGAACAAGGTCAGCAGAGCTGCTCTACAGCCAAAGAACCAGGTCAGTAGAGCCGTTGTACAGCCTAAGAACCAGGTCAGCAAAGCTGCTCTAGAGCCAGAGAACCAGGTCAGCAGAGCTTCTCGAGAGCCAGAGAACCAGGTCAGCAGAGCTGCTTTAGAGCCAGGTCAGCAGAGCTGTTGTAGAGCCAGAGAACCAGGTCAGCAGAGCTGCTTTAGAGCCAGGACAGCAGAGCTGTTGTAGAGCCAGAGAACCAGGTCATCAGAGCTGCTGTACAGCCAGATAACCAGGTCAGCAAAGCTGCTTTAGAGCCAGAAAACCAGGTCAGCAGAGCTGCTCTAGAGCCTGAGAACCAAGTCAGCAGAGCAGTTGTAGAGCCAGAGAACCAGGTCAGCAGAGCCGCTGTAGAGCCAGAGAACCAGGTCAGCAGACCTGCTGTACAGCCAGAGAACAAGGTCAGCAGAGGTTCTCTTCAGCCAGAGAACCAGGTCAGCAGAGCCGTTCTACAGCCTGAGAACCAGGTCAGCAGAGCCGTTCTACAGCCTGAGAACCAGGTCAGCAAAGCTGCTCTAGAGCCAGAGAACCAGGTCAGCAAAGCTGCTCTAGAGCCAGAGAACCAGGTCAGCAAAGCTGCTCTAGAGCCAGAGAACCAGGTCAGGAGAGCTGCTCTAGAGCCAGAGAACCAGGTCAGCAGAGCTGCTTTCGAGCCAGAGAACCAGGTCAACAGAGCCGCTGTAGAGCCAGAGAACCAGGTCAACAGAGCCGCTGTACAGCCTGAGAACCAGGTCAGCAGAGCTGCTATAGAACCAGAGAACCAGGTCAGCAGAGCTGCTGTACAGCCAGAGAACCAGGTAAGCAGAGCTGCTTTAGAGCCAGAGAACCAGGTCAGCAGAGCTGCTTTCGAGCCAGAGAACCAGGTCAACAGAGCCGCTGTAGAGCCAGAGAACCAGGTCAACAGAGCCGCTGTAGAGCCGGAGAACCAGGTCAGCAAAGCTGCTGTAGAGCCAGATAACCAGGTCAGCAGAGCTGCTGTAGAGCCAGATAACAAGGTCAGAAGAGCTGCTCTACAGCCAAAGAACCAGGTAAGCAGAGCTGCTTTAGAGCCAGAGAACCAGGTCAGCAGATCTGCTTTCGAGCCAGAGAACCAGGTCAACAGAGCCGCTGTAGAGCCTGAGAACCAGGTCAGCAGAGCTGCTATAGAACCAGGTCAGCAGAGCTGCTATACAGCCAGAGAACCAGGTAAGCAGTGCTGCTTTCGAGCCAGAGAACCAGGTCAACAGAGCCGCTGTACAGCCTGAGAACCAGGTCAACAGAGCCGCTGTACAGCCTGAGAACCAGGTCAGCAAAGCTGCTGTAGAGCCAGAGAACCAGGTCAGAAGAGCTGCTGTAGAGCCAGATAACCAGGTCAGCAGAGCTGCTGTAGAGCCAGAGAACCAGGTCAGCAGAGCTGCTGTAGAGCCAGAGAACCAGGTCAGCAGAGCTGCTGTAGAGCCAGAGAACCAGGTCAGCAGAGCTGCTGTACAGCCAGAGAACAGGTAAGCAGAGCTGCTGTACAGCCAGAGAACCAGGTAAGCAGAGCTGCTTTAGAGCCAGAGAACCAGGTCAGCAGAGCTGCTTTCGAGCCAGAGAACCAGGTCAACAGAGCCGCTGTAGAGCCAGAGAACCAGGTCAACAGAGCGGTCGTAGAGCCAGAGAACCAGGTCAGCAAAGCTGCTGTAGAGCCAGAGAACCAGGTCAGCAGAGCTGCTGTAGAGCCAGAGAACCAGGTCAGCAGAGCTGCTCTAGAGCCAGAGAACTAGGTCAGTAGAGCTGCTCTTGAGCCATAGAACCAGGTCAGCAGAGCCGCTGTAGAGCCAGAGAACCAGGTCAGCAGAGCCGCTCTAGAGCTAGCGAAATAGGTCAGCAGAGCCGCTCTAGAGCCAGAGAACCAGGCCAGCAGATCCATTGTAGAGCCAGAGAACCAGGTAAGCAAAGCTGCTTTACAGCCAGAGAAACATGTCAGCAGAGCCGTTGTAGAGACAGGGAACCAGGTCAGCAGAGTTGCTGTAGAGCCAGAGAACTGGGTCAGCAGAGCTGCTTTAGAGCCAGAGAACCAGGTCAGCAGAGCTGCTGTACAGCTAGAGAACAAGGTCAGCAAAGCTGCTCTACAGCCAAAGAACCAGGTCAACAGAGCCATTGTACAGCCTGAGAACCAGGTCAGCAAAGCTGCTCTAGAGCCAGAGAACCAGGTCAGCAGAGCTGCTCGAGAGCCAGAGAACCTGTTCAGCAGAGCTGCTCGAGAGCCAGAGAACCAGGTCAGCAGAGCTGCTTTAGAGCCAGGTCAGCAGAGCTGTTGTACAGCCAGAGAACCAGGTCAGCAGAGCTGCTCTAGAGCCTGAGAACCAAGTCAGCAGAGCCGTTGTACAGCCAGAGAACCAGGTCAGCAGAGCCGCTGTAGAGCCAGAGAACCAGGTCAGCAGAGCTGCTGTACAGCCAGAGAACAAGTCAGCAGAGGTTCTCTTCAGCCAGAGAACCAGGTCAGCAGAGCCGTTCTACAGCCTGAGAACCAGGTCAGCAGAGCCGTTCTACAGCCTGAGAACCAGGTTAGCAAGGCTGCTCTAGAGCCAGAGAACCAGGTCAGCAAAGCTGCTCTAGAGCCAGAGAACCAGGTCAGGAGAGCTGCTCGAGAGTCTAAGAACCAGGTCAGCAGAGCCGCTATAAAGCCAGAGAACCAGGTTAGCAGAGCTGCTGTACAGCCAGAGAACAAGGTCAGCAGAGCTGCTGTAGAGCCTGAGAACCAGGTCAGCAGAGCCGCTGCACAGCCAGAGAAACAGGTCAGCAGAGCCGTTGTAGAGCCAGAGAACCAGGTCAGCAGAGCTGCTTTCGAGCCAGAGAACCAGGTCAACAGAGCTGCTGTATAGCCAGAGAACCAGGTCAACAGAGCCGCTGTACAGCCTGAGAACCAGGTCAGCAGAGCTGCTATAGAACCAGAGAACCAGGTCAGCAGAGCTGCTATAGAAACAGAGAACCAGGTCAGCAGAGCTGCTGTACAGCCAGAGAACCAGGTAAGCAGAGCTGCTTTACAGCCAGAGAACCAGGTCAGCAGAGCTGCTTTCGAGCCAGAGAACCAGGTCAACAGAGCCGCTGTAGAGCCAGAGAACCAGGTCAACAAAGCCCCTGTACAGCCTGAGAACCACGTCAGCAAAGCTTCTGTAGAGCCAGAGAACCAGGTCAGCAGAGCTGCGGTAGAGCCAGATAACCAGGTCAGCAGAGCTGCTGTAGAGCCAGATAACCAGGTCAGCAGAGCTGCTGTAGAGCCAGATAACAAGGTCAGCAGAGCTGCTCTACAGCCAAAGAACCAGGTAAGCAGAGCTGCTTTAGAGCCAGAGAATCAGGTCAGCGGAGCCTCTGTACAGCCAGAGAACCAGGTCAGCAGAGCTGCTGTAGAGCCAGAGAACCAGGTCAGCAGAGCTGCTGTAGAGCCAGAGAACCAGGTCAGCAGAGCTGCTTTAGAGCCAGAGAACCAGGTCAGCAGAGCTGCTGTACAGCGTGAGAACAAGGTCAGCAGAGCTGCTCTACAGCCAAAGAACCAGGTCAGCAGAGCCGTTGTACAGCCTGAGAACCCGGTCAGCAAAGCTGCTCTAGAGCCAGAGAACCAGGTCAGCAGAGCCGTTGTAGAGCCAGAGAACCAGGTCAGCAGAGCTGCTGTACAGCCTGAGAACCAGGTCAGCAGAGCTGTTGTAGAGCCAGCAAACCAGGTCAGCAGAGCCACTGTAGAGCCAGAGAACCAGGTCAGCAGAGCCGCTGTAGAGCCAGAGAACCAGGTCAGCAGAGCTGCTGTAGAGCCAGAGAACCAGGTCAGCAGAGCCGCTCTAGAGCCAGAGAAATAGGTCAGCAGAGCCGCTCTAGAGCCAGAGAACCAGGCCAGCAGATCCATTGTAGAGCCAGAGAACCAGGTCAGCAAAGCTGCTTTACAGCCAGAGAAACATGTCAGCAGAGCCGTTGTAGAGCCAGGGAACCAGGTCAGCAGAGTTGCTGTAGAGCCAGAGAACCAGGTCAGTAGAGCTGTTCTAGAGCCAGAGAACTAGGTCAGTAGAGCTGCTCTAGAGCCAGAGAACTAGGTCAGTAGAGCTGCTCTTGAGCCAGAGAACCAGGTCAGCAGAGCCGTTGTACAGCCTGAGAACCAGGTCAGCAAAGCTGCTCTAGAGCCAGAGAACCAGGTCAGCAGAGCTGCTCGAGAGCCAGAGAACCAGGTCAGCAGAGCTGCTTTAGAGCCAGGTCAGCAGAGCTGTTGTAGAGCCAGAGAACCAGGTCAGCAGAGCTGCTTTAGAGCCAGGTCAGCAGAGCTGTTGTACAGCCAGAGAACCAGGTCAGCAGAGCTGCTCTAGAGCCTGAGAACCAAGTCAGCAGAGTCATTGTAGAGCCAGAGAACCAGCTCAGCAGAGCCGCTGTAGAGCCAGAGAACCAGGTCAGCAGAGCTGCTGTACAGCCAGAGAACAAGTCAGCAGAGGTTCTCTTCAGCCAGAGAACCAGGTCAGCAGAGCCGTTCTACAGCCTGAGAACCAGGTCAGCAGAGCCGTTCTACAGCCTGAGAACCAGGTCAGCAAAGCTGTTCTAGAGCCAGAGAACCAGGTCAGCAAAGCTGCACTAGAGCCAGAGAACCAGGTCAGGAGAGCTGCTCGAGAGTCTAAGAACCAGGTCAGCAGAGCCGCTATAAAGCCAGAGAACCAGGTCAGCAGAGCTGCTGTACAGCCAGAGAACCAGGTAAGCAGTGCTGCTTTCGAGCCAGAGAACCAGGTCAGCAGAGCTGCTTTCGAGCCAGAGAACCAGGTCAACAGAGCCGCTGTACAGCCTGAGAACCAGGTCAACAGAGCCGCTGTACAGCCTGCAAACCAGGTCAGCAGAGCTGCTGTAGAGCCAGATAACCAGGTCAGCAGAGCTGCTGTAGAGCCAGAGAACCAGGTCAGCAGAGCTGCTGTAGAGCCAGAGAACCAGGTCAGCAGAGCTGCTGTAGAGCCAGAGAACCAGGTCAGCAGAGCTGCTCTACAGCCAGAGAACCAGGTCAGCAGAGCCGCTGTAGAGCCAGAGAACAAGGCCAGCAGATCCATTGTAGAGCCAGAGAACCAGGTCAGCAAAGCTGCTTTACAGCCAGAGAACTAGGTCAGTAGAGCCGCTCTTGAGCCATAGAACCAGGTCAGCAGAGCTGCTCTAAAGCCAGAGAATCAGGTCAGCAGAGCCTCTGTACAGCTAGAGAACAAGGTCAGCAAAGCTGCTCTAGAGCCAGAGAACCAGGTCAGCAGAGCTTCTCGAGAGCCAGAGAACCAGGTCAGCAGAGCTACTTTAGAGCCAGGTCAGCAGAGCTGTTGTAGAGCCAGAAAACCAGGTCAGCAGAGCTGCTTTAGAGCCAGGTCAGCAGAGCTGTTGTAGAGCCAGAGAACCAGGTCATCAGAGCTGCTGTACAGCCAGATAACCAGGTCAGCAAAGCTGCTTTAGAGCCAGAAAACCAGGTCAGCAGAGCTGCTCTAGAGCCTGAGAACCAAGTCAGCAGAGCCGTTGTAGAGCCAGAGAACCAGGTCAGCAGAGCCGCTGTAGAGCCAGAGAACCAGGTCAGCAGACCTGCTGTACAGCCAGAGAACAAGGTCAGCAGAGGTTCTCTTCAGCCAGAGAACCAGGTCAGCAGAGCCGTTCTACAGCCTGAGAACCAGGTCAGCAGAGCCGTTCTACAGCCTGAGAACCAGGTCAGCAAAGCTGCTCTAGAGCCAGAGAACCAGGTCAGCAAAGCTGCTCTAGAGCCAGAGAACCAGGTCAGGAGAGCTGCTGTAGGGCCAGAGAACAAGGTCAGCAGAGCTGCTGTAGAGCTTGAGAACCAGGTCAGCAGAGCCGCTGCACAGCCAGAGAAACAGGTCAGCAGAGCCGTTGTAGAGCCAGAGAACCAGGTCAGCAGAGCTGCTTTCGAGCCAGAGAACCAGGTCAACAGAGCCGCTGTAGAGCCAGAGAACCAGGTCAACAGAGCCGCTGTACAGCCTGAGAACCAGGTCAGCAGAGCTGCTATAGAACCAGAGAACCAGGTCAGCAGAGCTGCTGTACAGCCAGAGAACCAGGTAAGCAGAGCTGCTTTAGAGCCAGAGAACCAGGTCAGCAGAGCTGCTTTCGAGCCAGAGAACCAGGTCAACAGAGCCACTGTAGAGCCAGAGAACCAGGTCAACAGAGCCGCTGTAGAGCCAGAGAACCAGGTCAGCAAAGCTGCTGTAGAGCCAGATAACCAGGTCAGCAGAGCTGCTGTAGAGCCAGATAACAAGGTCAGAAGAGCTGCTCTACAGCCAAAGAACCAGGTCAGCAGAGCTGCTTTCGAGCCAGAGAACCAGGTCAACAGAGCCGCTGTAGAGCCTGAGAACCAGGTCAGCAGAGCTGCTATAGAATCAGGTCAGCAGAGCTGCTATACAGCCAGAGAACCAGGTAAGCAGTGCTGCTTTCGAGCCAGAGAACCAGGTCAACAGAGCCGCTGTACAGCCTGAGAACCAGGTCAACAGAGCCGCTGTACAGCCTGAGAACCAGGTCAGCAAAGCTGCTGTAGAGCCAGAGAACCAGGTCAGCAGAGCTGCTGTAGAGCCAGATAACCAGGTCAGCAGAGCTGCTGTAGAGCCAGAGAACCAGGTCAGCAGAGCTGCTGTAGAGTCAGAGAACAAGGTCAGCAGAGCTGCTGTACAGCCAGAGAACCAGGTAAGCAGAGCTGCTGTACAGCCAGAGAACCAGGTAAGCAGAGCTGCTTTAGAGCCAGAGAACCAGGTCAGCAGAGCTGCTTTCGAGCCAGAGAACCAGGTCAACAGAGCCGCTGTAAAGCCAGAGAACCAGGTCAGCAGAGCTGCTTTCGAGCCAGAGAACCAGGTCAACAGAGCCGCTGTAGAGCCAGAGAACCAGGTCAACAGAGCCGCTGTACAGCCAGAGAACCAGGTCAGCAGAGCTGCTGTAGAGCCAGAGAACCAGGTCAGCAGAGCTGCTGTAGAGCCAGAGAACCAGGTCAGCAGAGCTGCTGTAGAGCCAGATAACCAGGTCAGCAGAGCTGCTGTAGAGCCAGATAACAAGGTCAGCAGAGCTGCTCTACAGCCAAAGAACGAGGTGCGCAGAGCTGCTTTAGAGCCAGAGAACCAGGTCAGCAGAGCTGCTTTCGAGCCAGAGAACCAGGTCAACAGAGCCGTTGTAGAGCCAGAGAACCAGGTCAACAGAGCCGCTGTAGAGCCTGAGAACCAGGTCAGCAGAGCTGCTATAGAACCAGGTCAGCAGAGCTGCTTTTGAGCCAGAGAACCAGGTCAACAGAGCCGCTGTAGAGCCAGAGAACCAGGTCAACAGAGCCGCTGTATAGCCTGAGAACCAGGTCAGCAGAGCTGCTATAGAACCATGTCAGCAGAGCTGCTTTTCAGCCAGAGAACCAGGTCAACAGAGCCGCTGTAGAGCCAGAGAACCAGGTCAACAGAGCCGCTGTACAGCCTGAGAACCAGGTCAACAGAGCCGCTGTACAGCCTGAGAACCAGGTCAGCAAAGCTGCTGTAGAGCCAGAGAACCAGGTCAGCAGAGCTGCTGTAGAGCCAGATAACCAGGTCAGCAGAGCAGCTGTAGAGCCAGAGAACCAGGTCAGCAGAGCTGCTGTAGAGCCAGAGAACCAGGTCAGCAGAGCTGCTGTAGAGCCAGAGAACCAGGTCAGCAGAGCTGCTCTAGAGCCTGAGAACCAGGTCAGCAGAGCTGCTGTAGAGCCAGATAACCAGGCCAGCAGATCCATTGTAGAGCCCGAGAACCAGGTCAGCAAAGCTGCTGTAGAGCCAGAGAACCAGGTCAGCAGAGCTGCTGTAGAGCCAGATAACCAGGTCAGCAGAGCAGCTGTAGAGCCAGAGAACCAGGTCAGCAGAGCTGCTGTAGAGCCAGATAACCAGGTCAGCAGAGCTGCTGTAGAGCCAGAGAACCAGGTCAGCAGAGCTGCTCTAGAGCCTGAGAACCAGGTCAGCAGAGCTGCTGTAGAGCCAGATAACCAGGCCAGCAGATCCATTGTAGAGCCAGAGAACCAGGTCAGCAAAGCTGCTTTACAGCTAGAGAAACATGTCTGTAGAGTCAGGGAACCAGGTCCGCAGAGTTGCTGTAGAGCCAGAGAACCAGGTCAGTAGAGCTGCTCTAGAGCCAGAGAACTAGGTCAGTAGAGCTGCTCTTGAGCCATAGAACCAGGTCAGCAGAGCCGCTGTAGAGCCAGAGAACCAGGTCAGCAGAGCCGCTCTAGAGCTAGAGAAATAGGTCAGCAGAGCCGCCCTAGAGCCAGAGAACCAGGCCAGCAGATCCATTGTAGAGCCGGAGAACCAGGTCAGCAAAGCTGCTTTACAGCCAGAGAAACATGTCAGCAGAGCCGCTGTGGAGCCAGGGAAGCAGGTCAGCAGAGTTGCTGTAGAGCAAGAGAACTGGGTCAGCAGAGCTGCTTTAGAGCCAGAGAACCAGGTCAGCAGAGCTGCTGTACAGCTAGAGAACAAGGTCAGCAGAGCTGCTCTACAGCCAAAGAACCAGGTCAGCAGAGCCGTTGTACAGCCTGAGAACCAGGTCAGCAAAGCTGCTCTAGAGCCAGAGAACCAGGTCAGCAGAGCTGCTCGAGAGCCAGAGAACCAGGTCAGCAGAGCTGCTTTAGAGCAAGGTCAGCAGAGCTGTTGTAGAGCCAGAGAACAAGGTCAGCAGAGCTGCTCGAGAGCCAGAGAACCAGGTCAGCAGAGCTGCTTTAGAGCCAGGTCAGCAGAGCTGTTGTACAGCCAGAGGACCAGGTCAGCAGAGCTGCTCTAGAGCCTGAGAACCAAGTCAGCAGAGCCGTTGTAGAGCCAGAGAACAAGGTCAGCAGAGCCGCTGTAGAGCCAGAGAACCAGGTCAGCAGAGCTGCTGTACAGCCAGAGAACAAGTCAGCAGAGGTTCTCTTCAGCCAGAGAACCAGGTCAGCAGAGCCGTTCTACAGACTGAGAACCAGGTCAGCAGAGCTGTTCTACAGCCTGAGAACCAGGTCAGCAAAGCTGCTCTAGAGCCAGAGAACCAGGTCAGCAAAGCTGCTCTAGAGCCAGAGAACCAGGTCAGGAGAGCTGCTCGAGAGTCTAAGAACCAGGTCAGCAGAGCCGCTATAAAGCCAGAGAACCAGGTCAGCAGAGCTGCTGTACAGCCAGAGAACCAGGTAAGCAGTGCTGCTTTCGAGCCAGAGAACCAGGTCAGCAGAGCTGCTTTCGAGCCAGAGAACCAGGTCAACAGAGCCGCTGTACAGCCTGTGAACCAGGTCAGCAGAGCTGCTGTAGAGCCAGATAACCAGGTCAGCAGAGCTGCTGTAGAGCCAGATAACCAGGTCAGCAGAGCTGCTGTAGAGCCAGAGAACCAGGTCAGCAGAGCTGCTGTAGAGCCAGAGAACCAGGTCAGCAGAGCTGCTGTAGAGCCAGAGAACCAGGTCAGCAGAGCTGCTCTACAGCCAGAGAACCAGGTCAGCAGAGCCGCTGTAGAGCCAGATAACAAGGTCAGCAGAGCTGCTCTACAGCCAAAGAACCAGGTAAGCAGAGCTGCTGTAGAGCCAGATAACAAGGTCAGCAGAGCTGCTTTAGAGCCAGAGAACCAGGTCAGCAGAGCTGCTGTAGAGCCAGATAACAAGGTCAGCAGAGCTGCTCTACAGCCAAAGAATCAGGTAAGCAGAGCTGCTTTAGAGCCAGAGAACCAGGTCAGCAGAGCTGCTATCGAGCCAGAGAACCAGGTCAACAGAGCCGCTGTAGAGCCAGAGAACCAGGTCAACAGAGCCGCTGTAGAGCCTGAGAACCAGGTCAGCAGAGCTGCTATAGAACCAGAGAACCAGGTCAGCAGAGCTGCTGTACAGCCAGAGAACCAGGTCAGCAGAGCTGCTTTAGAGCCAGGTCAGCAGAGCTGTTGTAGAGCCAGAGAACCAGGTCAACAGAGCCGCTGTACAGCCTGAGAACCAGGTCAGCAGAGCTGCTCTAGAGCCTGAGAACCAAGTCAGCAGAGCCGTTGCAGAGCCAGAGAACCAGGTCAGCAGAGCCGCTGTAGAGCCAGAGAACCAGGTCAGCAGAGCTGCTGTACAGCCAGAGAACAAGGTCAGCAGAGGTTCTCTTCAGCCAGAGAACCAGGTCAGCAGAGCCGTTCTACAGCCTGAGAACCAGGTCAGCAAAGCTGCTCTAGAGCCAGAGAACCAGGTCAGCAAAGCTGCTCTAGAGCCAGAGAACCAGGTCAGGAGAGCTGCTCGAGAGTCTAAGAACCAGGTCAGCAGAGCTGCTGTAGAGCCAGAGAAACCAGGTCAGCAGAGCCATTTTAGAGCCAGAGAACCAGGTCAACAGAGCCACTGTAGAGCCAGAGAACCAGGTCAGCAGAGCCGCTATAAAGCCAGAGAACCAGGTCAGCAGAGCCGTTCTACAGCCTGAGAACCAGGTCAGCAAAGCTGCTCTAGAGCCAGAGAACCAGGTCAGCAAAGCTGCTCTAGAGCCAGAGAACCAGGTCAGGAGAGCTGCTCGAGAGTCTAAGAACCAGGTCAGCAGAGCCGCTATAAAGCCAGAGAACCAGGTCAGCAGAGCTGCTGTAGAGCCTGAGAACCAGGTCAGCAGAGCCGCTGCACAGCCAGAGAAACAGGTCAGCAGAGCCGTTGTAGAGCCAGAGAACCAGGTCAGCAGAGCCGCTCTAGGGCCAGAGAACCAGGTCAGCAGAGCCGCTCTAGAGCCAGAGAACCAGGCCAGCAGAGCTGCTCTAAAGACTAAGAACCAGGTCAACAGAGCCGCTGTAGAGCCAGAGAACCAGGTCAACAGAGCCGCTGTAGAGCCAGAGAACGAGGTCAGCAGAGCTGCTGTAGAGCCAGATAACCAGGTCAGCAGAGCTGCTCTACAGCCAAAGAACCAGGTCAGCACAGCCATTGTACAGCCTGAGAACCAGGTCAGCAAAGCTGCTCTAGAGCCAGAGAACGAGGTCAGCAGAGCTGCTGTAGAGCCAGATAACCAGGTCAGCAGAGCTGCTGTAGAGCCAGAGAACCAGGTCAGCAGAGCTGCTGAAGAGCCAGAGAACTAGGTCAGCAGAGCTGCTCTAGAGCCAGAGAACCAGGTAAGCAGATCTGATTTAGAGCCAGAGAACCAGGTCAGCAGAGCTGCTGTAGAGCCAGAGAACCAGGTCAGCAGAGCTGTTGTAGAGCCAGAGAACCAGGTCATCAGAGCTGCTGTACAGCCAGAGAACCAGGTCCGCAGAGCTGCTTTAGAGCCAGAGAACCTGGTCAGCAGAGCTGCTCTAGAGCCTGAGAACCAGGTCAGCAGAGCCGTTGTAGAGCCAGATAACCAGGTCAGCAGAGCTGCTGTAGAGCCAGATAACAAGGTCAGCAGAGCTGCTCTACAGCCAAAGAACCAGGTAAGCAGAGCTGCTTTCGAGCCAGAGAACCAGGTCAGCAGAGCTGCTTTCGAGCCAGAGAACCAGGTCAACAGAGCCGCTGCAGAGCCAGAGAACCAGGTCAACAGAGCCGCTGTAGAGCCTGAGAACCAGGTCAGCAGAGCTGCTATAGAACCAGGTCAGCAGAGCTGCTTTCGAGCCAGAGAACCAGGTCAACAGAGCCGCTGTAGAGCCAGAGAACCAGGTCAACAGAGCCGCTGTACAGCCTGAGAACCAGGTCAACAGAGCCGCTGTACTGCCTGAGAACCAGGTCAGCAAAGCTGCTGTAGAGCCAGAGAACCAGGTCAGCAGAGCTGCTGTAGAGCCAGATAACCAGGTCAGCAGAGCTGCTGTAGAGCCAGAGAACCAGGTCAGCAGAGCTGCTGTAGAGCCAGAGAACCAGGTCAGCAGAGCTGCTGTAGAGCCAGATAACCAGGTCAGCAGAGCTGCTGTAGAGCCAGATAACCAGGCCAGCAGATCCATTGTAGAGCCAGAGAACCAGGTCAGCAAAGCTGCTTTACAGCTAGAGAAACATGTCTGTAGAGTCAGGGAACCAGGTCCGCAGAGTTGCTGTAGAGCCAGAGAACCAGGTCAGTAGAGCTGCTCTAGAGCCAGAGAACTAGGTCAGTAGAGCTGCTCTTGAGCCATAGAACCAGGTCAGCAGAGCCGCTGTAGAGCCAGAGAACCAGGTCAGCAGAGCCGCTCTAGAGCTAGAGAAATAGGTCAGCAGAGCCGCCCTAGAGCCAGAGAACCAGGCCAGCAGATCCATTGTAGAGCCGGAGAACCAGGTCAGCAAAGCTGCTTTACAGCCAGAGAAACATGTCAGCAGAGCCGCTGTGGAGCCAGGGAAGCAGGTCAGCAGAGTTGCTGTAGAGCAAGAGAACTGGGTCAGCAGAGCTGCTTTAGAGCCAGAGAACCAGGTCAGCAGAGCTGCTGTACAGCTAGAGAACAAGGTCAGCAGAGCTGCTCTACAGCCAAAGAACCAGGTCAGCAGAGCCGTTGTACAGCCTGAGAACCAGGTCAGCAAAGCTGCTCTAGAGCCAGAGAACCAGGTCAGCAGAGCTGCTCGAGAGCCAGAGAACCAGGTCAGCAGAGCTGCTCGAGAGCCAGAGAACCAGGTCAGCAGAGCTGCTATAGAACCAGGTCAGCAGAGCTGTTGTACAGCCAGAGGACCAGGTCAGCAGAGCTGCTCTAGAGCCTGAGAACCAGGTCAGCAGAGCCGTTCTACAGCCTGGGAACCAGGTCAGCAAAGCTGCTCTAGAGCCAGAGAACCAGGTCAGCAAAGCTGCTCTAGAGCCAGAGAACCAGGTCAGCAGAGCCGCTATAAAGCCAGAGAACCAGGTCAGCAGAGCTGCTGTACAGCCAGAGAACAAGGTCAGCAGAGCCGTTGTAGAGCCAGAGAACCAGGTGAGCGGAGCTGCTTTCAAGCCAGAGAACCAGGTCAACAGAGCTGCTGTAGAGCCAGAGAACCAGGTCAACAGAGCCGCTGTACAGCCTGAGAACCAGGTCAGCAGAGCTGCTATAGAACCAGAGAACCAGGTCAGCAGAGCTGCTATAGAACCAGAGAACCAGGTCAGCAGAGCTGCTGTACAACCAGAGAACCAGGTAAGCAGAGCTGCTTTAGAGCCAGAGAACCAGGTCAGCAGAGCTGCTTTCGAGCCAGAGAACCAGGTCAACAGAGCCGCTGTAGAGCCAGAGAACAAGGTCAACAGAGCCGCTGTACAGCCTGAGAACGAGGTCAGCAAAGCTTCTGTAGAGCCAGAAAACCAGAGAACCAGGTCAGCAGAGCTGCTGTAGAGCCAGATAACCAGGTCAGCAGAGCTGCTGTAGAGCCAGATAACCAGGTCAGCAGAGCTGCTGTAGAGCCAGATAACAAGGTCAGCAGAGCTGCTCTACAGCCAAAGAACCAGGTAAGCAGAGCTGCTGTAGAGCCAGATAACAAGGTCAGCAGAGCTGCTTTAAAACCAGAGAACCAGGTCAGCAGAGCTGCTGTAGAGCCAGATAACAAGGTCAGCAGAGCTGCTCTACAGCCAATGAACCAGGTAAGCAGAGCTGCTTTAGAGCCAGAGAACCAGGTCAGCAGAGCTGCTATCGAGCCAGAAAACCAGGTCAACAGAGCCGCTGTAGAGCCAGAGAACCAGGTTAACAGAGCCGCTGTACAGCCTGAGAACCAGGTCAGCAGAGCTGCTATAGAACCAGAGAACCAGGTCAGCAGAGCTGCTGTACAGCCAGAGAACCAAGTCAGCAGAGCTGTTTTAGAGCCAGGTCAGCAGAGCTGTTGTAGAGCCAGAGAACCAGGTCATCAGAGCTGCTGTACAGCCAGATAACCAGGTCAGCAAAGCTGCTTTAGAGCCAGAGAACCAGGTCAGCAGAGCTGCTCTAGAGCCTGAGAGCCAAGTCAGCAGAGCCGTTGCAGAGCCAGAGAACCAGGTCAGCAGAGCCGCTGTAGAGCCAGAGAACCAGGTCAGCAGAACTGCTGTACAGCCAGAGAACAAGGTCAGCAGAGGTCCTCTTCAGCCAGAGAACCAGGTCAGCAGAGCCGTTCTACAGCCTGAGAACCAGGTCAGCAGAGCCGTTCTACAGCCTGAGAACCAGGTCAGCAAAGCTGCTCTAGAGCCAGAGAACCAGGTCAGCAAAGCTGCTCTAGAGCAAGAGAACCAGGTCAGGAGAGCTGCTCGAGAGTCTAAGAACCAGGTCAGCAGAGCTGCTGTAGAGCCAGAGAAACCAGGTCAGCACGGCCGTTTTAGAGCCAGAGAACCAGGTCAACAGAGCCACTGTAGAGCCAGAGAACCAGGTCAGCAGAGCCGCTATAACGCCAGAGAACCAGGTCAGCAGAGCCGTTCTACAGCCTGAGAACCAGGTCAGCAAAGCTGCTCTAGAGCCAGAGAACCAGGTCAGCAAAGCTGCTCTAGAGCCAGAGAACCAGGTCAGGAGAGCTGCTCGAGAGTCTAAGAACCAGGTCAGCAGAGCCGCTATAAAGCCAGAGAACCAGGTCAGCAGAGCTGCTGTAGAGCCTGAGAACCAGGTCAGCAGAGCCGCTGCACAGCCAGAGAAACAGGTCAGCAGAGCCGTTGTAGAGACAGAGAACCAGGTCAGCAGAGCCGCTCTAGAGCCAGAGAACCAGGTCAGCAGAGCCGCTCTAGAGCCAGAGAACCAGGCCAGCAGAGCTGCTCTAAAGACTAAGAACCAGGTCAACAGAGCCGCTGTAGAGCCAGAGAACCAGGTCAACAGAGCCGCTGTAGAGCCAGAGAACCAGGTCAGCAGAGCCGCTGTAGAGCCAGATAACCAGGTCAGCAGAGCTGCTCTACAGCCAAAGAACCAGGTCAGCACAGCCATTGTACAGACTGAGAACCAGGTCAGCAAAGCTGCTCTAGAGCCAGAGAACGAGGTCAGCAGAGCTGCTGTAGAGCCAGATAACCAGGTCAGCAGAGCTGCTGTAGAGCCAGTGAACCAGGTCAGCAGAGCTGCTGAAGAGCCAGAGAACTAGGTCAGCAGAGCTGCTCTAGAGCCAGAGAACCAGGTAAGCAGAGCTGCTTTAGAGCCAGAGAACCAGGTCAGCAGAGCTGCTGTAGAGCCAGAGAACCAGGTCAGCAGAGCTGTTGTAGAGCCAGAGAACCAGGTCATCAGAGCTGCTGTACAGCCAGAGAACCAGGTCCGCAGAGCTGCTTTAGAGCCAGAGAACCTGGTCAGCAGAGCTGCTCTAGAGCCTGAGAACCAGGTCAGCAGAGCCGTTGTAGAGCCAGAGAACCAGGTCAGCAGAGCCGCTATAGAGCCAGAGAACCAGGTCAGCAGAGCTGCTGTACAGCCTGAGATCCAGGCCAGCAGAGCCGCTGTAGAGCCAGAGAACCAGGCCAGCAGATCCATTGTAGAGCCAGAGAACCAGGTCAGCAAAGCTGCTTTATAGCCAGAGAACTAGGTCAGTAGCGCCGCTCTTGAGCCATAGAACCAGGTCAGCAGAGCTGCTCTAAAGCCAGAGAATCAGGTCAGCAGAGCCTCTGTACAGCTAGAGAACAAGGTCAGCAGAGCTGCTCTACAGCCAAAGAACCAGGTCAGCAGAACCGTTGTACAGCCTAAGAACCAGGTCAGCAAAGCTGCTCTAGAGCCAGAGAACCAGGTCAGCAGAGCTTCTCGAGAGCCAGAGAACCAGGTCAGCAGAGCTGCTTTAGAGCCAGGTCAGCAGAGCTGTTGTAGAGCCAGAGAACCAGGTCAGCAGAGCTGCTTTAGAGCCAGGTCAGCAGAGCTGTTGTAGAGCCAGAAAACCAGGTCAGCAGAGCTGCTTTAGAGCCAGGTCAGCAGAGCTGTTGTAGAGCCAGAGAACCAGGTCATCAGAGCTGCTGTACAGCCAGATAACCAGGTCAGCAAAGCTGCTTTAGAGCCAGAAAACCAGGTCAGCAGAGCTGCTCTAGAGCCTGAGAACCAAGTCAGCAGAGCCGTTGTACAGCCAGAGAACCAGGTCAGCAGAGCCGCTGTAGAGCCAGAGAACCAGGTCAGCAGACCTGCTGTACAGCCAGAGAACAAGGTCAGCAGAGGTTCTCTTCAGCCAGAGAACCAGGTCAGCAGAGCCGTTCTACAGCCTGAGAACCAGGTCAGCAGAGCCGTTCTACAGCCTGAGAACCAGGTCAGCAAAGCTGCTCTAGAGCCAGAGAACCAGGTCAGCAAAGCTGCTCTAGAGCCAGAGAACCAGGTCAGGAGAGCTGATGTAGAGCCAGAGAACAAGGTCAGCAGAGCTGCTGTAGAGCTTGAGAACCAGGTCAGCAGAGCCGCTGCACAGCCAGAGAAACAGGTCAGCAGAGCCGTTGTAGAGCCAGAGAACCAGGTCAGCAGAGCTGCTTTCGAGCCAGAGAACCAGGTCAACAGAGCCGCTGTAGAGCCAGAGAACCAGGTCAACAGAGCCGCTGTACAGCCTGAGAACCAGGTCAGCAGAGCTGCTATAGAACCAGAGAACCAGGTCAGCAGAGCTGCTGTACAGCCAGAGAACCAGGTAAGCAGAGCTGCTTTAGAGCCAGAGAACCAGGTCAGCAGAGCTGCTTTCGAGCCAGAGAACCAGGTCAACAGAGCCGCTGTAGAGCCAGAGAACCAGGTCAACAGAGCCGCTGTAGAGCCAGAGAACCAGGTCAGCAAAGCTGCTGTAGAGCCAGATAACCAGGTCAGCAGAGCTGCTGTAGAGCCAGATAACAAGGTCAGAAGAGCTGCTCTACAGCCAAAGAACCAGGTATGCAGAGCTGCTTTAGAGCCAGAGAACCAGGTCAGCAGAGCTGCTTTCGAGCCAGAGAACCAGGTCAACAGAGCCGCTGTAGAGCCTGAGAACCAGGTCAGCAGAGCTGCTATAGAACCAGGTCAGCAGAGCTGCTATACAGCCAGAGAACCAGGTAAGCAGTGCTGCTTTCGAGCCACAGAACCAGGTCAACAGAGCCGCTGTACAGCCTGAGAACCAGGTCAACAGAGCCGCTGTACAGCCTGAGAACCAGGTCAGCAAAGCTGCTGTAGAGCCAGAGAACCAGGTCAGCAGAGCTACTGTAGAGCCAGATAACCAGGTCAGCAGAGCTGCTGTAGAGCCAGAGAACCAGGTCAGCAGAGCTGCTGTAGAGTCAGAGAACCAGGTCAGCAGAGCTGCTGTACAGCCAGAGAACCAGGTAAGCAGAGCTGCTGTACAGCCAGAGAACCAGGTAAGCAGAGCTGCTTTAGAGCCTGAGAACCAGGTCAGCAGAGCTGCTTTCGAGCCAGAGAACCAGGTCAACAGAGCCGCTGTAAAGCCAGAGAACCAGGTCAGCAGAGCTGCTTTCGAGCCAGAGAACCAGGTCAACAGAGCCGCTGTAGAGCCAGAGAACCAGGTCAACAGAGCCGCTGTACAGTCAGAGAACCAGGTCAGCAGAGCTGCTGTAGAGCCAGAGAACCAGGTCAGCAGAGCTGCTGTAGAGCCAGAGAACCAGGTCAGCAGAGCTGCTGTAGAGCCAGATAACCAGGTCAGCAGAGCTGCTGTAGAGCCAGATAACAAGGTCAGCAGAGCTGCTCTACAGCCAAAGAACGAGGTGCGCAGAGCTGCTTTAGAGCCAGAGAACCAGGTCAGCAGAGCTGCTTTCGAGCCAGAGAACCAGGTCAACAGAGCCGTTGTAGAGCCAGAGAACCAGGTCAACAGAGCCGCTGTAGAGCCTGAGAACCAGGTCAGCAGAGCTGCTATAGAACCAGGTCATCAGAGCTGCTTTTGAGCCAGAGAACCAGGTCAACAGAGCCGCTGTAGAGCCAGAGAACCAGGTCAACAGAGCCGCTGTACAGCCTGAGAACCAGGTCAGCAGAGCTGCTATAGAACCAGGTCAGCAGAGCTGCTTTTGAGCCAGAGAACCAGGTCAACAGAGCCGCTGTAGAGCCAGAGAACCAGGTCAACAGAGCCGCTGTACAGCCTGAGAACCAGGTCAGCAAAGCTGCTGTAGAGCCAGAGAACCAGGTCAGCAGAGCTGCTGTAGAGCCAGATAACCAGGTCAGCAGAGCAGCTGTAGAGCCAGAGAACCAGGTCAGCAGAGCTGCTGTAGAGCCAGAGAACCAGGTCAGCAGAGCTGCTGTAGAGCCAGATAACCAGGTCAGCAGAGCTGCTCTAGAGCCTGAGAACCAGGTCAGCAGAGCTGCTGTAGAGCCAGATAACCAGGCCAGCAGA
This sequence comes from Triturus cristatus, assembly GCF_964204655.1. Classification (NCBI taxonomy): domain Eukaryota; kingdom Metazoa; phylum Chordata; class Amphibia; order Caudata; family Salamandridae; genus Triturus; species Triturus cristatus. The sequence continues at coordinate 1,114,258,700 of NC_140579.1, forward strand.
TCCATTGTAGAGCCCGAGAACCAGGTCAGCAAGGCTGCTTTACAGCCAGAGAAACATGTCTGTAGAGCCAGGGAACCAGGTCAGCAGAGTTGCTGTAGAGCCAGAGAACCAGGTCAGTAGAGCTGCTCTAGAGCCAGAGAACTAGGTCAGTAGAGCTGCTCTTGAGCCATAGAACCAGGTCAGCAGAGCCGCTGTAGAGCCAGAGAACCAGGTCAGGAGAGCTGCTCGAGAGTCTAAGAACCAGGTCCGCAGAGCTGCTGTAGAGCCAGAGAAACCAGGTCAGCACAGCCGTTTTAGAGCCAGAGAACCAGGTCAACAGAGCCACTGTAGAGCCAGAGAACCAGGTCAGCAGAGCCGCTATAACGCCAGAGAACCAGGTCAGCAGAGCCGTTCTACAGCCTGAGAACCAGGTCAGCAAAGCTGCTCTAGAGCCAGAGAACCAGGTCAGCAAAGCTGCTCTAGAGCCAGAGAACCAGGTCAGGAGAGCTGCTCGAGAGTCTAAGAACCAGGTCAGCAGAGCCGCTATAAAGCCAGAGAACCAGGTCAGCAGAGCTGCTGTAGAGCCTGAGAACCAGGTCAGCAGAGCCGCTGCACAGCCAGAGAAACAGGTCAGCAGAGCCGTTGTAGAGCCAGAGAACCAGGTCAGCAGAGCCGCTCTAGAGCCAGAGAACCAGGTCAGCAGAGCCGCTCTAGAGCCAGAGAACCAGGCCAGCAGAGCTGCTCTAAAGACTAAGAACCAGGTCAACAGAGCCGCTGTAGAGCCAGAGAACCAGGTCAACAGAGCCGCTGTAGAGCCAGAGAACCAGGTCAGCAGAGCCGCTGTAGAGCCAGATAACCAGGTCAGCAGAGCTGCTCTACAGCCAAAGAACCAGGTCAGCACAGCCATTGTACAGACTGAGAACCAGGTCAGCAAAGCTGCTCTAGAGCCAGAGAACGAGGTCAGCAGAGCTGCTGTAGAGCCAGATAACCAGGTCAGCAGAGCTGCTGTAGAGCCAGAGAACCAGGTCAGCAGAGCTGCTGAAGAGCCAGAGAACTAGGTCAGCAGAGCTGCTCTAGAGCCAGAGAACCAGGTAAGCAGAGCTGCTTTAGAGCCAGAGAACCAGGTCAGCAGAGCTGCTGTAGAGCCAGAGAACCAGGTCAGCAGAGCTGTTGTAGAGCCAGAGAACCAGGTCATCAGAGCTGCTGTACAGCCAGAGAACCAGGTCCGCAGAGCTGCTTTAGAGCCAGAGAACCTGGTCAGCAGAGCTGCTCTAGAGCCTGAGAACCAGGTCAGCAGAGCCGTTGTAGAGCCAGAGAACCAGGTCAGCAGAGCCGCTATAGAGCCAGAGAACCAGGTCAGCAGAGCTGCTGTACAGCCTGAGATCCAGGCCAGCAGAGCCGCTGTAGAGCCAGAGAACCAGGCCAGCAGATCCATTGTAGAGCCAGAGAACCAGGTCAGCAAAGCTGCTTTATAGCCAGAGAACTAGGTCAGTAGCGCCGCTCTTGAGCCATAGAACCAGGTCAGCAGAGCTGCTCTAAAGCCAGAGAATCAGGTCAGCAGAGCCTCTGTACAGCTAGAGAACAAGGTCAGCAGAGCTGCTCTACAGCCAAAGAACCAGGTCAGCAGAGCCGTTGTACAGCCTAAGAACCAGGTCAGCAAAGCTGCTCTAGAGCCAGAGAACCAGGTCAGCAGAGCTTCTCGAGAGCCAGAGAACCAGGTCAGCAGAGCTGCTTTAGAGCCAGGTCAGCAGAGCTGTTGTAGAGCCAGAGAACCAGGTCAGCAGAGCTGCTTTAGAGCCAGGTCAGCAGAGCTGTTGTAGAGCCAGAAAACCAGGTCAGCAGAGCTGCTTTAGAGCCAGGTCAGCAGAGCTGTTGTAGAGCCAGAGAACCAGGTCATCAGAGCTGCTGTACAGCCAGATAACCAGGTCAGCAAAGCTGCTTTAGAGCCAGAAAACCAGGTCAGCAGAGCTGCTCTAGAGCCTGAGAACCAAGTCAGCAGAGCCGTTGTACAGCCAGAGAACCAGGTCAGCAGAGCCGCTGTAGAGCCAGAGAACCAGGTCAGCAGACCTGCTGTACAGCCAGAGAACAAGGTCAGCAGAGGTTCTCTTCAGCCAGAGAACCACGTCAGCAGAGCCGTTCTACAGCCTGAGAACCAGGTCAGCAGAGCCGTTCTACAGCCTGAGAACCAGGTCAGCAAAGCTGCTCTAGAGCCAGAGAACCAGGTCAGCAAAGCTGCTCTAGAGCCAGAGAACCAGGTCAGGAGAGCTGATGTAGAGCCAGAGAACAAGGTCAGCAGAGCTGCTGTAGAGCTTGAGAACCAGGTCAGCAGAGCCGCTGCACAGCCAGAGAAACAGGTCAGCAGAGCCGTTGTAGAGCCAGAGAACCAGGTCAGCAGAGCTGCTTTCGAGCCAGAGAACCAGGTCAACAGAGCCGCTGTAGAGCCAGAGAACCAGGTCAACAGAGCCGCTGTACAGCCTGAGAACCAGGTCAGCAGAGCTGCTATAGAACCAGAGAACCAGGTCAGCAGAGCTGCTGTACAGCCAGAGAACCAGGTAAGCAGAGCTGCTTTAGAGCAAGAGAACCAGGTCAGCAGAGCTGCTTTCGAGCCAGAGAACCAGGTCAACAGAGCCGCTGTAGAGCCAGAGAACCAGGTCAACAGAGCCGCTGTAGAGCCAGAGAACCAGGTCAGCAAAGCTGCTGTAGAGCCAGATAACCAGGTCAGCAGAGCTGCTGTAGAGCCAGATAACAAGGTCACAAGAGCTGCTCTACAGCCAAAGAACCAGGTATGCAGAGCTGCTTTAGAGCCAGAGAACCAGGTCAGCAGAGCTGCTTTCGAGCCAGAGAACCAGGTCAACAGAGCCGCTGTAGAGCCTGAGAACCAGGTCAGCAGAGCTGCTATAGAACCAGGTCAGCAGAGCTGCTATACAGCCAGAGAACCTGGTAAGCAGTGCTGCTTTCGAGCCACAGAACCAGGTCAACAGAGCCGCTGTACAGCCTGAGAACCAGGTCAACAGAGCCGCTGTACAGCCTGAGAACCAGGTCAGCAAAGCTGCTGTAGAGCCAGAGAACCAGGTCAGCAGAGCTGCTGTAGAGCCAGATAACCAGGTCAGCAGAGCTGCTGTAGAGCCAGAGAACCAGGTCAGCAGAGCTGCTGTAGAGTCAGAGAACCAGGTCAGCAGAGCTGCTGTACAGCCAGAGAACCAGGTAAGCAGAGCTGCTGTACAGCCAGAGAACCAGGTAAGCAGAGCTGCTTTAGAGCCAGAGAACCAGGTCAGCAGAGCTGCTTTCGAGCCAGAGAACCAGGTCAACAGAGCCGCTGTAAAGCCAGAGAACCAGGTCAGCAGAGCTGCTTTCGAGCCAGAGAACCAGGTCAACAGAGCCGCTGTAGAGCCAGAGAACCAGGTCAACAGAGCCGCTGTACAGTCAGAGAACCAGGTCAGCAGAGCTGCTGTAGAGCCAGAGAACCAGGTCAGCAGAGCTGCTGTAGAGCCAGAGAACCAGGTCAGCAGAGCTGCTGTAGAGCCAGATAACCAGGTCAGCAGAGCTGCTGTAGAGCCAGATAACAAGGTCAGCAGAGCTGCTCTACAGCCAAAGAACGAGGTGCGCAGAGCTGCTTTAGAGCCAGAGAACCAGGTCAGCAGAGCTGCTTTCGAGCCAGAGAACCAGGTCAACAGAGCCGTTGTAGAGCCAGAGAACCAGGTCAACAGAGCCGCTGTAGAGCCTGAGAACCAGGTCAGCAGAGCTGCTATAGAACCAGGTCAGCAGAGCTGCTTTTGAGCCAGAGAACCAGGTCAACAGAGCCGCTGTAGAGCCAGAGAACCAGGTCAACAGAGCCGCTGTACAGCCTGAGAACCAGGTCAGCAGAGCTGCTATAGAACCAGGTCAGCAGAGCTGCTTTTGAGCCAGAGAACCAGGTCAACAGAGCCGCTGTAGAGCCAGAGAACCAGGTCAACAGAGCCGCTGTACAGCCTGAGAACCAGGTCAACAGAGCCGCTGTACAGCCTGAGAACCAGGTCAGCAAAGCTGCTGTAGAGCCAGAGAACCAGGTCAGCAGAGCTGCTGTAGAGCCAGATAACCAGGTCAGAAGAGCAGCTGTAGAGCCAGAGAACCAGGTCAGCAGAGCTGCTGTAGAGCCAGAGAACCAGGTCAGCAGAGCTGCTGTAGAGCCAGATAACCAGGTCAGCAGAGCTGCTCTAGAGCCTGAGAACCAGGTCAGCAGAGCTGCTGTAGAGCCAGATAACCAGGCCAGCAGATCCATTGTAGAGCCCGAGAACCAGGTCAGCAAAGCTGCTTTACAGCCAGAGAAACATGTCTGTAGAGCCAGGGAACCAGGTCAGCAGAGTTGCTGTAGAGCCAGAGAACCAGGTCAGTAGAGCTGCTCTAGAGCCAGAGAACTAGGTCAGTAGAGCTGCTCTTGAGCCATAGAACCAGGTCAGCAGAGCCGCTGTAGAGCCAGAGAACCAGGTCAGCAGAGCCGCTCTAGAGCTAGCGAAATAGGTCAGCAGAGCCGCTCTAGAGCCAGAGAACCAGGCCAGCAGATCCATTGTAGAGCCAGAGAACCAGGTCAGCAAAGCTGCTTTACAGCCAGAGAAACATGTCAGCAGAGCCGTTGTAGAGCCAGGGAACCAGGTCAGCAGAGTTGCTGTAGAGCCAGAGAACTGGGTCAGCAGAGCTGCTTTAGAGCCAGAGAACCAGGTCAGCAGAGCTGCTGTACAGCTAGAGAACAAGGTCAGCAAAGCTGCTCTACAGCCAAAGAACCAGGTCAGCAGAGCCGTTGTACAGCCTGAGAACCAGGTCAGCAAAGCTGCTCTAGAGCCAGAGAACCAGGTCAGCAGAGCTGCTCGAGAGCCAGAGAACCAGGTCAGCAGAGCTGCTCGAGAGCCAGAGAACCAGGTCAGCAGAGCTGCTCTAGAGCCTGAGAACCAAGTCAGCAGAGCCGTTGTAGAGCCAGAGAACCAGGTCAGCAGAGCCGCTGTAGAGCCAGAGAACCAGGTCAGCAGAGCTGCTGTACAGCCAGAGAACAAGTCAGCAGAGGTTCTCTTCAGCCAGAGAACCAGGTCAGCAGAGCCGTTCTACAGCCTGAGAGCCAGGTCAGCAGAGCCGTTCTACAGCCTGAGAACCAGGTCAGCAAAGCTGCTCTAGAGCCAGAGAACCAGGTCAGCAAAGCTGCTCTAGAGCCAGAGAACCAGGTCAGGAGAGCTGCTCGAGAGTCTAAGAACCAGGTCAGCAGAGCCGCTATAAAGCCAGAGAACCAGGTCAGCAGAGCTGCTGTACAGCCAGAGAACAAGGTCAGCAGAGCTGCTGTAGAGCCTGAGAACCAGGTCAGCAGAGCCGCTGCACAGCCAGAGAAACAGGTCAGCAGAGCCGTTGTAGAGCCAGAGAACCAGGTCAGCAGAGCTGCTTTCGAGCCAGAGAACCAGGTCAACAGAGCTGCTGTAGAGCCAGAGAACCAGGTCAACAGAGCCGATGTACAGCCTGAGAACCAAGTCAGCAGAGCCGTTGTAGAGCCAGAGAACCAGCTCAGCAGAGCCGCTGTAGAGCCAGAGAACCAGGTCAGCAGAGCTGCTGTACAGCCAGAGAACAAGTCAGCAGAGGTTCTCTTCAGCCAGAGAACCAGGTCAGCAGAGCCGTTCTACAGACTGAGAACCAGGTCAGCAGAGCCGTTCTACAGCCTGAGAACCAGGTCAGCAAAGCTGCTCTAGAGCCAGAGAACCAGGTCAGCAAAGCTGCTCTAGAGCCAGAGAACCAGGTCAGGAGAGCTGCTCGAGAGTCTAAGAACCAGGTCAGCAGAGCCGCTATAAAGCCAGAGAACCAGGTCAGCAGAGCTGCTGTACAGCCAGAGAACCAGGTAAGCAGTGCTGCTTTCGAGCCAGAGAACCAGGTCAGCAGAGCTGCTTTCGAGCCAGAGAACCAGGTCAACAGAGCCGCTGTACAGCCTGTGAACCAGGTCAGCAGAGCTGCTGTAGAGCCAGATAACCAGGTCAGCAGAGCTGCTGTAGAGCCAGATAACCAGGTCAGCAGAGCTGCTGTAGAGCCAGAGAACCAGGTCAGCAGAGCTGCTGTAGAGCCAGAGAACCAGGTCAGCAGAGCTGCTGTAGAGCCAGAGAACCAGGTCAGCAGAGCTGCTCTACAGCCAGATAACCAGGTCAGCAGAGCCGCTGTAGAGCCAGAGAACCAGGCCAGCAGATCCATTGTAGAGCCAGAGAACCAGGTCAGCAAAGCTGCTTTACAGCCAGAGAACTAGGTCAGTAGAGCCGCTCTTGAGCCAGAGAACCAGGTCAGGAGAGTTGCTGTAGAGCCAGAGAACAAGGTCAGCAGAGCTGCTGTGGAGCTTGAGAACCAGGTCAGCAGAGCCGCTGCACAGCCAGAGAAACAGGTCAGCAGAGCAGTTGTAGAGCCAGAGAACCAGGTCAGCAGAGCTGCTTTCGAGCCAGAGAACCAGGTCAACAGAGCCGCTGTAGAGCCAGAGAACCAGGTCAACAGAGCCGCTGTACAGCCTGAGAACCAGGTCAGCAGAGCTGCTATAGAACCAGAGAACCAGGTCAGCAGAGCTGCTGTACAGCCAGAGAACCAGGTAAGCAGAGCTGCTTTAGAGCCAGAGAACCAGGTCAGCAGAGCTGCTTTCGAGCCAGAGAACCAGGTCAACAGAGCCGCTGTAGAGCCAGAGAACCAGGTCAACAGAGCCGCTGTAGAGCCAGAGAACCAGGTCAGCAAAGCTGCTGTAGAGCCAGATAACCAGGTCAGCAGAGCTGCTGTAGAGCCAGATAACAAGGTCAGAAGAGCTGCTCTACAGCCAAAGAACCAGGTAAGCAGAGCTGCTTTAGAGCCAGAGAACCAGGTCAGCAGAGCTGCTTTCGAGCCAGAGAACCAGGTCAACAGAGCTGCTGTAGAGCCTGAGAACCAGGTCAGCAGAGCTGCTATAGAACCAGGTCAGCAGAGCTGCTATACAGCCAGAGAACCAGGTAAGCAGTGCTGCTTTCGAGCCAGAGAACCAGGTCAACAGAGCCGCTGTACAGCCTGAGAACCAGGTCAACAGAGCCGCTGTACAGCCTGAGAACCAGGTCAGCAAAGCTGCTGTAGAGCCAGAGAACCAGGTCAGCAGAGCTGCTGTAGAGCCAGATAACCAGGTCAGCAGAGCTGCTGTAGAGCCAGAGAACCAGGTCAGCAGAGCTGCTGTAGAGTCAGAGAACCAGGTCAGCAGAGCTGCTGTAGAGCCAGAGAACCAGGTCAGCAGAGCTGCTGTACAGCCAGAGAACCAGGTCAGCAGAGCTGCTGTACAGCCAGAGAACCAGGTAAGCAGAGCTGCTGTACAGCCAGAGAACCAGGTAAGCAGAGCTGCTGTAGAGCCAGAGAACCAGGTCAGCAGAGCTGCTTTCGAGCCAGAGAACCAGGTCAACAGAGCCGCTGTAGAACCAGAGAACCAGGTCAGCAGAGCTGCTGTAGAGCCAGATAACCAGGTCAGCAGAGCTGCTGTAGAGCCAGAGAACCAGGTCAGCAGAGCTGCTGTAGAGTCAGAGAACCAGGTCAGCAGAGCTGCTGTACAGCCAGAGAACCAGGTAAGCAGAGCTGCTGTACAGCCAGAGAACCAGGTAAGCAGAGCTGCTTTAGAGCCAGAGAACCAGGTCAGCAGATCCATTGTAGAGCCAGAGAACCAGGTCAGCAAAGCTGCTTTACAGCCAGAGAAACATGTCAGCAGAGCCGTTGTAGAGCCAGGGAACCAGGTCAGCAGAGTTGCTGTAGAGCCAGAGAACTGGGTCAGCAGAGCTGCTTTAGAGCCAGAGAACCAGGTCAGCAGAGCTGCTGTACAGCTAGAGAACAAGGTCAGCAAAGCTGCTCTACAGCCAAAGAACCAGGTCAGCAGAGCCGTTGTACAGCCTGAGAACCAGGTCAGCAAAGCTGCTCTAGAGCCAGAGAACCAGGTCAGCAGAGCTGCTCGAGAGCCAGAGAACCAGGTCAGCAGAGCTGCTCGAGAGCCAGAGAATCAGGTCAGCAGAGCTGCTCTAGAGCCTGAGAACCAAGTCAGCAGAGCCGTTGTAGAGCCAGAGAACCAGGTCAGCAGAGCCGCTGTAGAGCCAGAGAACCAGGTCAGCAGAGCTGCTGTACAGCCAGAGAACAAGTCAGCAGAGGTTCTCTTCAGCCAGAGAACCAGGTCAGCAGAGCCGTTCTACAGCCTGAGAGCCAGGTCAGCAGAGCCGTTCTACAGCCTGAGAACCAGGTCAGCAAAGCTGCTCTAGAGCCAGAGAACCAGGTCAGCAAAGCTGCTCTAGAGCCAGAGAACCAGGTCAGGAGAGCTGCTCGAGAGTCTAAGAACCAGGTCAGCAGAGCCGCTATAAAGCCAGAGAACCAGGTCAGCAGAGCTGCTGTACAGCCAGAGAACAAGGTCAGCAGAGCTGCTGTAGAGCCTGAGAACCAGGTCAGCAGAGCCGCTGCACAGCCAGAGAAACAGGTCAGCAGAGCCGTTGTAGAGCCAGAGAACCAGGTCAGCAGAGCTGCTTTCGAGCCAGAGAACCAGGTCAACAGAGCTGCTGTAGAGCCAGAGAACCAGGTTGTTAGAAATGGGATTTCTGGTTGGCTAAGGCTTGCGCCAAAGTCAGGCAGAAACCACCACTCTAGTCAGGGCAAGGAAGTTACACGCCAAAGATAACCCCTGCTCACCCCCTTGGTAGCTTGGCACGAGCAGACAGGCTTATCCCTGAGGCGATGTGTAAAGCGTTTGCGCGCGCACCCAGCAACAACACCCAAGGCCCACCACAAAGGAAACTCCACACAAGGTATTCTATAAAAATAGCCTTTGTATTATACACAACACATTAGATAAAAACACACACTCTACAATGTGCCAACAGGCACGGGCAGAATTTACAAGGGATTATATGTACAGGGGACAGGGCCACATGGACCGCTGTCCGGAATTAGCACTCTTAGAACATAGCACTTGGAACATAGGAAATAAAATTACTGTTGCACAAAATTACACCTAGCACACAACCAGTCACTACTGGTATCAGGTAAGTACCACCTACGCAACCCTAACCACCTTAGGAAAATATTGCGCAGGGAATCAGGACCTCACTAGCACCACCTGTACTAGGGAGAAAACAACCACCTAAGTATTACTATACCTGTAGGGGTCTAAGCACATAAACACATGATGCATAACATTCAGAGGTGTAAAGCAAAGCACATGACGCAAAAACACATTCAGAGGTGCAGAACAGGTACAATGGCGCCAAAACTCACATTAGCCACTACCTGTGGCAGTCCCAGGCCAACTGGCCGTGAAGGGGCAAGGGCGCCCGGTGTCCAAATGTTAGGGCAAGGCTGCGCAAGCTGCGCCAGCCAACACACAGAGGCCACAACCTAAACGTTGCAGCTGCCCACTAAGTGCTGGGCAGCTGTAGGACAAGGATGGGGCCAACACTGGAGCCTCCCAGGGCTCTGAAACAAATGAAATGCCCCCTAGAGCCTCGCAGGCTCTAAATAATACTGTGCTCTTCGTTGGAGCCTCGTGGGCGCAAGGGAAAATATTGGCCCCGTCGTTGGAGCCTCTCAGGGGCTCGAGAACGTAATGCTGCGACGTGGGAGTCCCTCTGGACTCTACCAAAACAATGTGCCCTGTTGGAGCCTCACAGGGCTCGTGCTCTTAATAAAAATGCCCCCAAGAACGTGTGAGCCTCACTGGGCTCGTGCAACAAATAATGCCCCCGTCGAGCCTTCAAGGCTCTCAATGAGAATGCTCCTGCCGTTTAGAGTGGCCCCGGCGGGCCGAGCAGCAGGACAAGCACGGGGCGCTGCAGAGGAGGTGGGGACCCCCTCTCTGGGGCCCTTGCCACTAAAATCACCCCCACACTCAGAGCCTCACTCACCGGGACTCCGGCGACGCTTCTCGTGGAGCCTCCGAGGCTCCAGGCTCACTGGACGCGTCGGGGTCAGGGCGGCCGGCACTAGAGAGCTCCCGCTCCTCGGGGGCTCTCTCTCTCTTCAGGGCCCCGGGGCGCAGGGTAGGCTCCTGCCTGCTCCGGGGTTTGCAATGCAACGCGAGTCCTCGGTGGGAGGCGGGGTAGGCTCCCGCCCTCCTACTTCCGGTCCTGGGTGTCCCGGAGGCCCGCCCTTGTCCTGCCTGACTTCCTGGCTGTCCCGGCCCGGGCTGCAGCGGTGATTTTCGTCGTCTCCACAGCGGTGATGAGGGGTGGGCTCCCTCGAATTATAAATCGGGCCAAAACGACACAGATGCAGGGTGGGCACCTGCTAGTTCCCAATAAAACAACAATCGAGGTGGGCACTCGATATCGGCAATGTCCCTGGCAGGGTGGGCACCTGCCAGGGGACTTCAGGCTCGGCAGAGACGGGGCAGACGCCGGGTGGGCACCGGCTTTTTAGAAATAAAAGCGCTCCTGAGCGCTAAAGGAAAAGGAAAGCGCTTCCAGGCGCTAGAGGTGAAAAATAAAGCGCTCCCAGCGCTTCAGGGCACCCAATCAGCAAAAGTCCAGGCAAGTTCTCCCCTGCATGCAGCAGGGCAGTGGTGGGGGGCAAGGCTGGACCCAGAGCCAGCTCACTGGGCCTCCAGGCAGGGAGGTAGTCCAGGTGGCGGTCCTCTGGTCCAGCAGCAGCAGCAGCCCCCCTCAGGCAGGATCCTGGCAAAGAACAGTTTCTGTGGGGACACAGCCCCATTTTTATACAGGCAAACCCTTTGTTCTGGGTTCAGGGTGAGGGGGAAAACCAGTCGCAGCTGGTTGGGGAGCACCCTTGATGTGCTCAGCCCCTCACTCTATTCACTGGCAGGGCTAGGGTCGTCAGTCGCACCACAGGGGGCGGGGCCAGCATTGTGTTTGGAAAACCCTGTCCTATTCAGGACCCAGGTGGACTCCTCCCACCCATCTAGCTGCTGATCTCCCCATTCACCACTGGGTGACTCATCCTGACACTGGGGAATCCCTAGCCCGTCACATGACACGACCAGCCAATCACGCGACAGACACACCGCACACAGAAGTGCCCACTTCTAGAAGTGGCACTTCCACACTAGGTACATGCACGCCGCACACATCATCGCGCAGCATTCACTCCCACGAGTCCGCACATACCAAACTCGGGCCTGCACACCCCACGCATCAGGAACTACTAGGGACACATACATTCCCCATGCATTCCTATGGGAGGGCAGGCCTATCTCACCACATGCACTCAGAGCACGCACGCACTTTACCCTGGGACACAGGGAAAGTGCGCAGAGACCAAACAATCACCATACCAAGTCACCAATAAAAAGCCAAAAAGTCCAGGGGTGAACCTGCCAGAAGGGCCAAGTCCAACACAGGTCAACAGAGCCGATGTACAGCCTGAGAACCAAGTCAGCAGAGCCGTTGTAGAGCCAGAGAACCAGCTCAGCAGAGCCGCTGTAGAGCCAGAGAACCAGGTCAGCAGAGCTGCTGTACAGCCAGAGAACAAGTCAGCAGAGGTTCTCTTCAGCCAGAGAACCAGGTCAGCAGAGCCGTTCTACAGACTGAGAACCAGGTCAGCAGAGCTGTTCTACAGCCTGAGAACCAGGTCAGCAAAGCTGCTCTAGAGCCAGAGAACCAGGTCAGCAAAGCTGCTCTAGAGCCAGAGAACCAGGTCAGGAGAGCTGCTCGAGAGTCTAAGAACCAGGTCAGCAGAGCCGCTATAAAGCCAGAGAACCAGGTCAGCAGAGCTGCTGTACAGCCAGAGAACCAGGTAAGCAGTGCTGCTTTCGAGCCAGAGAACCAGGTCAGCAGAGCTGCTTTCGAGCCAGAGAACCAGGTCAACAGAGCCGCTGTACAGCCTGTGAACCAGGTCAGCAGAGCTGCTGTAGAGCCAGATAACCAGGTCAGCAGAGCTGCTGTAGAGCCAGATAACCAGGTCAGCAGAGCTGCTGTAGAGCCAGAGAACCAGGTCAGCAGAGCTGCTGTAGAGCCAGAGAACCAGGTCAGCAGAGCTGCTGTAGAGCCAGAGAACCAGGTCAGCAGAGCTGCTCTACAGCCAGAGAACCAGGTCAGCAGAGCCGCTGTAGAGCCAGAGAACCAGGCCAGCAGATCCATTGTAGAGCCAGAGAACCAGGTCAGCAAAGCTGCTTTACAGCCAGAGAACTAGGTCAGTAGAGCCGCTCTTGAGCCAGAGAACCAGGTCAGGAGAGTTGCTGTAGAGCCAGAGAACAAGGTCAGCAGAGCTGCTGTGGAGCTTGAGAACCAGGTCAGCAGAGCCGCTGCACAGCCAGAGAAACAGGTCAGCAGAGCAGTTGTAGAGCCAGAGAACCAGGTCAGCAGAGCTGCTTTCGAGCCAGAGAACCAGGTCAACAGAGCCGCTGTAGAGCCAGAGAACCAGGTCAACAGAGCCGCTGTACAGCCTGAGAACCAGGTCAGCAGAGCTGCTATAGAACCAGAGAACCAGGTCAGCAGAGCTGCTGTACAGCCAGAGAACCAGGTAAGCAGAGCTGCTTTAGAGCCAGAGAACCAGGTCAGCAGAGCTGCTTTCGAGCCAGAGAACCAGGTCAACAGAGCCGCTGTAGAGCCAGAGAACCAGGTCAACAGAGCCGCTGTAGAGCCAGAGAACCAGGTCAGCAAAGCTGCTGTAGAGCCAGATAACCAGGTCAGCAGAGCTGCTGTAGAGCCAGATAACAAGGTCAGAAGAGCTGCTCTACAGCCAAAGAACCAGGTAAGCAGAGCTGCTTTAGAGCCAGAGAACCAGGTCAGCAGAGCTGCTTTCGAGCCAGAGAACCAGGTCAACAGAGCTGCTGTAGAGCCTGAGAACCAGGTCAGCAGAGCTGCTATAGAACCAGGTCAGCAGAGCTGCTATACAGCCAGAGAACCAGGTAAGCAGTGCTGCTTTCGAGCCAGAGAACCAGGTCAACAGAGCCGCTGTACAGCCTGAGAACCAGGTCAACAGAGCCGCTGTACAGCCTGAGAACCAGGTCAGCAAAGCTGCTGTAGAGCCAGAGAACCAGGTCAGCAGAGCTGCTGTAGCGCCAGATAACCAGGTCAGCAGAGCTGCTGTAGAGCCAGAGAACCAGGTCAGCAGAGCTGCTGTAGAGTCAGAGAACCAGGTCAGCAGAGCTGCTGTAGAGCCAGAGAACCAGGTCAGCAGAGCTGCTGTACAGCCAGAGAACCAGGTCAGCAGACCTGCTGTACAGCCAGAGAACCAGGTAAGCAGAGCTGCTGTACAGCCAGAGAACCAGGTAAGCAGAGCTGCTGTAGAGCCAGAGAACCAGGTCAGCAGAGCTGCTTTCGAGCCAGAGAACCAGGTCAACAGAGCCGCTGTAGAACCAGAGAACCAGGTCAGCAGAGCTGCTGTAGAGCCAGATAACCAGGTCAGCAGAGCTGCTGTAGAGCCAGAGAACCAGGTCAGCAGAGCTGCTGTAAGGTCAGAGAACCAGGTCAGCAGAGCTGCTGTACAGCCAGAGAACCAGGTAAGCAGAGCTGCTGTACAGCCAGAGAACCAGGTAAGCAGAGCTGCTTTAGAGCCAGAGAACCAGGTCAGCAGAGCTGCTTTCGAGCCAGAGAACCAGGTCAACAGAGCCGCTGTAAAGCCAGAGAACCAGGTCAGCAGAGCTGCTTTCGAGCCAGAGAACCAGGTCAACAGAGCCGCTGTAGAGCCAGAGAACCAGGTCAACAGAGCCGCTGTACAGTCAGAGAACCAGGTCAGCAGAGCTGCTGTAGAGCCAGAGAACCAGGTCAGCAGAGCTGCTGTAGAGCCAGAGAACCAGGTCAGCAGAGCTGCTGTAGAGCCAGATAACCAGGTCAGCAGAGCTGCTGTAGAGCCAGATAACAAGGTCAGCAGAGCTGCTCTACAGCCAAAGAACGAGGTGCGCAGAGCTGCTTTAGAGCCAGAGAACCAGGTCAGCAGAGCTGCTTTCGAGACAGAGAACCAGGTCAACAGAGCCGTTGTAGAGCCAGAGAACCAGGTCAACAGAGCCGCTGTAGAGCCTGAGAACCAGGTCAGCAGAGCTGCTATAGAACCAGGTCAGCAGAGCTGCTTTTGAGCCAGAGAACCAGGTCAACAGAGCCGCTGTAGAGCCAGAGAACCAGGTCAACAGAGCCGCTGTACAGCCTGAGAACCAGGTCAGCAGAGCTGCTATAGAACCAGGTCAGCAGAGCTGCTTTTGAGCCAGAGAACCAGGTCAACAGAGCCGCTGTAGAGCCAGAGAACCAGTTCAACAGAGCCGCTGTACAGCCTGAGAACCAGGTCAACAGAGCCGCTGTACAGCCTGAGAACCAGGTCAGCAAAGCTGCTGTAGAGCCAGAGAACCAGGTCAGCAGAGCTGCTGTAGAGCCAGATAACCAGGTCAGCAGAGCAGCTGTAGAGCCAGAGAACCAGGTCAGCAGAGCTGCTGTAGAGCCAGATAACCAGGTCAGCAGAGCTGCTCTACAGCCTGAGAACCAGGTCAGCAGAGCTGCTGTAGAGCCAGATAACCAGGCCAGCAGATCCATTGTAGAGCCCGAGAACCAGGTCAGCAAAGCTGCTTTACAGCCAGAGAAACATGTCTGTAGAGCCAGGGAACCAGGTCAGCAGAGTTGCTGTAGAGCCAGAGAACCAGGTCAGTAGAGCTGCTCTAGAGCCAGAGAACTAGGTCAGTAGAGCTGCTCTTGAGCCATAGAACCAGGTCAGCAGAGCCGCTGTAGAGCCAGAGAACCAGGTCAGCAGAGCCGCTCTAGAGCTAGCGAAATAGGTCAGCAGAGCCGCTCTAGAGCCAGAGAACCAGGCCAGCAGATCCATTGTAGAGCCAGAGAACCAGGTCAGCAAAGCTGCTTTACAGCCAGAGAAACATGTCAGCAGAGCCGTTGTAGAGCCAGGGAACCAGGTCAGCAGAGTTGCTGTAGAGCCAGAGAACTGGGTCAGCAGAGCTGCTTTAGAGCCAGAGAACCAGGTCAGCAGAGCTGCTGTACAGCTAGAGAACAAGGTCAGCAAAGCTGCTCTACAGCCAAAGAACCAGGTCAGCAGAGCCGTTGTACAGCCTGAGAACCAGGTCAGCAAAGCTGCTCTAGAGCCAGAGAACCAGGTCAGCAGAGCTGCTCGAGAGCCAGAGAACCAGGTCAGCAGAGCTGCTCGAGAGCCAGAGAACCAGGTCAGCAGAGCTGCTCTAGAGCCTGAGAACCAAGTCAGCAGAGCCGTTGTAGAGCCAGAGAACCAGGTCAGCAGAGCCGCTGTAGAGCCAGAGAACCAGGTCAGCAGAGCTGCTGTACAGCCAGAGAACAAGTCAGCAGAGGTTCTCTTCAGCCAGAGAACCAGGTCAGCAGAGCCGTTCTACAGCCTGAGAACCAGGTCAGCAGAGCCGTTCTACAGCCTGAGAACCAGGTCAGCAAAGCTGCTCTAGAGCCAGAGAACCAGGTCAGCAAAGCTGCTCTAGAGCCAGAGAACCAGGTCAGGAGAGCTGCTCGAGAGTCTAAGAACCAGGTCAGCAGAGCCGCTATAAAGCCAGAGAACCAGGTCAGCAGAGCTGCTGTACAGCCAGAGAACAAGGTCAGCAGAGCTGCTGTAGAGCCTGAGAACCAGGTCAGCAGAGCCGCTGCACAGCCAGAGAAACAGGTCAGCAGAGCCGTTGTAGAGCCAGAGAACCAGGTCAGCAGAGCTGCTTTCGAGCCAGAGAACCAGGTCAACAGAGCTGCTGTAGAGCCAGAGAACCAGGTCAACAGAGCCGCTGTACAGCCTGAGAACCAAGTCAGCAGAGCCGTTGTAGAGCCAGAGAACCAGCTCAGCAGAGCCGCTGTAGAGCCAGAGAACCAGGTCAGCAGAGCTGCTGTACAGCCAGAGAACAAGTCAGCAGAGGTTCTCTTCAGCCAGAGAACCAGGTCAGCAGAGCCGTTCTACAGACTGAGAACCAGGTCAGCAGAGCCGTTCTACAGCCTGAGAACCAGGTCAGCAAAGCTGCTCTAGAGCCAGAGAACCAGGTCAGCAAAGCTGCTCTAGAGCCAGAGAACCAGGTCAGGAGAGCTGCTCGAGAGTCTAAGAACCAGGTCAGCAGAGCCGCTATAAAGCCAGAGAACCAGGTCAGCAGAGCTGCTGTACAGCCAGAGAACCAGGTAAGCAGTGCTGCTTTCGAGCCAGGGAACCAGGTCAGCAGAGCTGCTTTCGAGCCAGAGAACCAGGTCAACAGAGCCGCTGTACAGCCTGAGAACCAGGTCAACAGAGCCGCTGTACAGCCTGCGAACCAGGTCAGCAGAGCTGCTGTAGAGCCAGATAACCAGGTCAGCAGAGCTGCTGTAGAGCCAGATAACCAGGTTAGCAGAGCTGCTGTAGAGCCAGAGAACCAGGTCAGCAGAGCTGCTGTAGAGCCAGAGAACCAGGTCAGCAGAGCTGCTGTAGAGCCAGAGAACCAGGTCAGCAGAGCTGCTCTACAGCCAGAGAACCAGGTCAGCAGAGCCGCTGTAGAGCCAGAGAACCAGGCCAGCAGATCCATTGTAGAGCCAGAGAACCAGGTCAGCAAAGCTGCTTTACAGCCAGAGAACTAGGTCAGTAGAGCCGCTCTTGAGCCAGAGAACCAGGTCAGGAGAGTGGCTGTAGAGCCAGAGAACAAGGTCAGCAGAGCTGCTGTAGAGCTTGAGAACCAGGTCAGCAGAGCCGCTGCACAGCCAGAGAAACAGGTCAGCAGAGCCGTTGTAGAGCCAGAGAACCAGGTCAGCAGAGCTGCTTTCGAGCCAGAGAACCAGGTCAACAGAGCCGCTGTAGAGCCAGAGAACCAGGTCAACAGAGCCGCTGTACAGCCTGAGAACCAGGTCAGCAGAGCTGCTATAGAACCAGAGAACCAGGTCAGCAGAGCTGCTTTCGAGCCAGAGAACCAGGTCAACAGAGCCGCTGTAGAGCCAGAGAACCAGGTCAACAGAGCCGCTGTAGAGCCAGAGAACCAGGTCAGCAAAGCTGCTGTAGAGCCAGATAACCAGGTCAGCAGAGCTGCTGTAGAGCCAGATAACAAGGTCAGAAGAGCTGCTCTACAGCCAAAGAACCAGGTAAGCAAAGCTGCTCTAGAGCCAGAGAACCAGGTCAGCAAAGCTGCTCTAGAGCCAGAGAACCAGGTCAGCAAAGCTGCTCTAGAGCCAGAGAACCAGGTCAGGAGAGCTGCTGTAGAGCCAGAGAACAAGGTCAGCAGAGCTGCTGTAGAGCTTGAGAACCAGGTCAGCAGAGCCGCTGCACAGCCAGAGAAACAGGTCAGCAGAGCCGTTGTAGAGCCAGAGAACCAGGTCAGCAGAGCTGCTTTCGAGCCAGAGAACCAGGTCAACAGAGCCGCTGTAGAGCCAGAGAACCAGGTCAACAGAGCCGCTGTAGAGCCAGAGAACCAGGTCAACAGAGCCGCTGTAGAGCCAGAGAACCAGGTCAGCAAAGCTGCTGTAGAGCCAGATAACCAGGTCAGCAGAGCTGCTGTAGAGCCAGATAACAAGGTCAGAAGAGCTGCTCTACAGCCAAAGAACCAGGTAAGCAGAGCTGCTTTAGAGCCAGAGAACCAGGTCAGCAGAGCTGCTTTCGAGCCAGAGAACCAGGTCAACAGAGCCGCTGTAGAGCCTGAGAACCAGGTCAGCAGAGCTGCTATAGAACCAGGTCAGCAGAGCTGCTATACAGCCAGAGAACCAGGTAAGCAGTGCTGCTTTTGAGCCAGAGAACCAGGTCAACAGAGCCGCTGTACAGCCTGAGAACCAGGTCAACAGAGCCGCTGTACAGCCTGAGAACCAGGTCAGCAAAGCTGCTGTAGAGCCAGAGAACCAGGTCAGCAGAGCTGCTGTAGAGCCAGATAACCAGGTCAGCAGAGCTGCTGTAGAGCCAGAGAACCAGGTCAGCAGAGCTGCTGTAGAGTCAGAGAACCAGGTCAGCAGAGCTGCTGTAGAGCCAGAGAACCAGGTCAGCAGAGCTGCTGTACAGCCAGAGAACCAGGTAAGCAGAGCTGCTGTACAGCCAGAGAACCAGGTAAGCAGAGCTGCTTTAGAGCCAGAGAACCAGGTCAGCAGAGCTGCTTTCGAGCCAGAGAACCAGGTTAACAGAGCCGCTGTAGAGCCAGAGAACCAGGTCAACAGAGCGGCCGTAGAGCCAGAGAACCAGGTCAGCAAAGCTGCTGTAGAGCCAGAGAACCAGGTCAGCAGAGCTGCTGTAGAGCCAGATAACCAGGTCAGCAGAGCTGCTCTAGAGCCAGAGAACTAGGTCAGTAGAGCTGCTCTTGAGCCATAGAACCAGGTCAGCAGAGCCTCTGTAGAGCCAGAGAACCAGGTCAGCAGAGCCGCTCTAGAGCTAGCGAAATAGGTCAGCAGAGCCGCTCTAGAGCCAGAGAACCAGGCCAGCAGATCCATTGTAGAGCCAGAGAACCAGGTAAGCAAAGCTGCTTTACAGCCAGAGAAACATGTCAGCAGAGCCGTTGTAGAGCCAGGGAACCAGGTCAGCAGAGTTGCTGTAGAGCCAGAGAACTGGGTCAGCAGAGCTGCTTTAGAGCCAGAGAACCAGGTCAGCAGAGCTGCTGTACAGCTAGAGAACAAGGTCAGCAAAGCTGCTCTACAGCCAAAGAACCAGGTCAGCAGAGCCGTTGTACAGCCTGAGAACCAGGTCAGCAAAGCTGCTCTAGAGCCAGAGAACCAGGTCAGCAGAGCTGCTCGAGAGCCAGAGAACCAGGTCAGCAGAGCTGCTCGAGAGCCAGAGAACCAGGTCAGCAGAGCTGCTTTAGAGCCAGGTCAGCAGAGCTGTTGTACAGCCAGAGAACCAGGTCAGCAGAGCTGCTCTAGAGCCTGAGAACCAAGTCAGCAGAGCCGTTGTAGAGCCAGAAAACCAGGTCAGCAGAGCCGCTGTAGAGCCAGAGAACCAGGTCAGCAGAGCTGCTGTACAGCCAGAGAACCAGGTCAGCAGAGCTGCTGTAGAGCCAGAGAACCAGGTCAGCAGAGCTGCTGTAGAGCCAGAGAACCAGGTCAGCAGAGCTGCTGTAGAGCCAGATAACCAGGTCAGCAGAGCTGCTGTAGAGCCAGAGAACCAGGTCAGCAGAGCTGCTGTAGAGCCAGAGAACCAGGTCAGCAGAGCTGCTGTAGAGCCAGGGAACCAGGTCAGCAGAGCTGCTGTAGAGCCAGATAACCAGGCCAGCAGATCCATTGTAGAGCCAGAGAACCAGGTCAGCAAAGCTGCTTTACAGCCAGAGAAACATGTCTGTAGAGCCAGGGAACCAGGTCCGCAGAGTTGCTGTAGAGCCAGAGAACCAGGTCAGTAGAGCTGCTCTAGAGCCAGAGAACTAGGTCAGTAGAGCTGCTCTTGAGCCATAGAACCAGGTCAGCAGAGCCGCTGTAGAGCCAGAGAACCAGGTCAGCAGAGCCGCTCTAGAGCCAGAGAACCAGGCCAGCAGATCCATTGTAGAGCCAGAGAACCAGGTCAGCAAAGCTGCTTTACAGCCAGAGAAACATGTCAGCAGAGCCGTTGTAGAGCCAGGGAAATAGGTCAGCAGAGTTGCTGTAGAGCCAGAGAACTGGGTCAGCAGAGCTGCTTTAGAGCCAGAGAACCAGGTCAGCAGAGCTGCTGTACAGCTAGAGAACAAGGTCAGCAGAGCTGCTCTACAGCCAAAGAACCAGGTCAGCAGAGCCGTTGTACAGCCTGAGAACCAGGTCAGCAAAGCTGCTCTAGAGCCAGAGAAGCAGGTCAGCAGAGCTGCTCGAGAGCCAGAGAACCAGGTCAGCAGAGCTGCTTTAGAGCCAGGTCAGCAGAGCTGTTGTAGAGCCAGAGAACCAGGTCAGCAGAGCTGCTCGAGAGCCAGAGAACCAGGTCAGCAGAGCTGCTTTAGAGCCAGGTCAGCAGAGCTGTTGTACAGCCAGAGGACCAGGTCAGCAGAGCTGCTCTAGAGCCTGAGAACCAAGTCAGCAGAGCCATTGTAGAGCCAGAGAACCAGGTCAGCAGAGCCGCTGTAGAGCCAGAGAACCAGGTCGGGCGAGCCGTTCTACAGCCTGAGAACCAGGTCAGCAGAGCCGTTCTACAGGCTGAGAACCAGGTCAGCAAAGCTGCTCTAGAGCCAGAGAACCAGGTCAGCAAAGCTGCACTAGAGCCAGAGAACCAGGTCAGCAGAGCCGCTATAAAGCCAGAGAACCAGGTCAGCAGAGCTGCTGTACAGCCAGAGAACAAGGTCAGCAGAGCTGCTGTAGAGCCTGAGAACCAGGTCAGCAGAGCCGCTGCACAGCCAGACAAACAGGTCAGCAGAGCCGTTGTAGAGCCAGAGAACCAGGTGAGCAGAGCTGCTTTCGAGCCAGAGAACCAGGTCAACAGAGCTGCTGTAGAGCCAGAGAACCAGGTCAACAGAGCCGCTGTACAGCCTGAGAACCAGGTCAGCAGAGCAGCTACAGAACCAGAGAACCACGTCAGCAGAGCTGCTATAGAACCAGAGAACCAGGTCAGCAGAGCTGCTGTACAACCAGAGAACCAGGTAAGCAGAGCTGCTTTAGAGCCAGAGAACCAGGTCAGCAGAGCTGCTTTCGAGCCAGAGAACCAGGTCAACAGAGCCGCTGTAGAGCCAGAGAACAAGGTCAACAGAGCCGCTGTACAGCCTGAGAACCAGGTCAGCAAAGCTTCTGTAGAGCCAGATAACCAGGTCAGCAGAGCTGCTGTAGAGCCAGATAATCAGGTCAGCAGAGCTGCTGTAGAGCCAGATAACAAGGTCAGCAGAGCTGCTCTACAGCCAAAGAACCAGGTAAGCAGAGCTGCTGTAGAGCCAGATAACAAGGTCAGCAGAGCTGCTTTAGAGCCAGAGAACCAGGTCAGCAGAGCTGCTGTAGAGCCAGATAACAAGGTCAGCAGAGCTGCTCTACAGCCAAAGAACCAGGTAAGCAGAGCTGCTTTAGAGCCAGAGAACCAGGTCAGCAGAGCTGCTATCGAGCCAGAGAACCAGGTCAACAGAGCCGTTGTAGAGCCAGAGAACCAGGTCAACAGAGCCGCTGTAGAGCCTGAGAACCAGGTCAGCAGAGCTGCTATAGAACCGGAGAACCAGGTCAGCAGAGCTGCTGTACAGCCAGAGAACCAGGTCAGCAGAGCTGCTTTAGAGCCAGGTCAGCAGAGCTGTTGTAGAGCCAGAAAACCAGGTCATCAGAGCTGCTGTACAGCCAGATAACCAGGTCAGCAAAGCTGCTTTAGAGCCAGAGAACCAGGTCAGCAGAGCTGCTCTAGAGCCTGAGAACCAAGTCAGCAGAGCCGTTGCAGAGCCAGAGAACCAGGTCAGCAGAGCCGCTGTAGAGCCAGAGAACCAGGTCAGCAGAGCTGCTGTACAGCCAGAGAACAAGGTCAGCAGAGGTTCTCTTCAGCCAGAGAACCAGGTCAGCAGAGCCGTTCTACAGCCTGAGAACCAGGTCAGCAAAGCTGCTCTAGAGCCAGAGAACCAGGTCAGCAAAGCTGCTCTAGAGCCAGAGAACCAGGTCAGGAGAGCTGCTCGAGAGTCTAAGAACCAGGTCAGCAGAGCTGCTGTAGAGCCAGAGAAACCAGGTCAGCAGAGCTGTTTTAGAGCCAGAGAACCAGGTCAACAGAGCCACTGTAGAGCCAGAGAACCAGGTCAGCAGAGCCGCTATAAAGCCAGAGAACCAGGTCAGCAGAGCCGTTCTACAGCCTGAGAACCAGGTCAGCAAAGCTGCTCTAGAGCCAGAGAACCAGGTCAGCAAAGCTGCTCTAGAGCCAGAGAACCAGTTCAGGAGAGCTGCTCGAGAGTCTAAGAACCAGGTCAGCAGAGCCGCTATGAAGCCAGAGAACCAGGTCAGCAGAGCTGCTGTAGAGCCTGAGAACCAGGTCAGCAGAGCCGCTGCACAGCCAGAGAACCAGGTCAGCAGAGCTGCTGTAGAGTCTAAGAACCAGGTCAGCAGAGCCGCTATAAAGCCAGAGAACCAGGTCAGCAGAGCTGCTGTAGAGCCTGAGAACCAGGTCAGCAGAGCCGTTGTAGAGCCAGAGAACCAGGTCAGCAGAGCCGTTGTAGAGCCAGAGAACCAGGTCAGCAGAGCCGCTCTACAGCCAGAGAACCAGGTCAGCAGAGCCGCTCTAGAGCCAGAGAACCAGGCCAGCAGAGCTGCTCTAAAGACTAAGAACCAGGTCAACAGAGCCGCTGTAGAGCCAGAGAACCAGGTCAGCAGAGCTGCTGTAGAGCCAGATAACCAGGTCAGCAGAGCTGCTCTACAGCCAAAGAACCAGGTCAGCACAGCCATTGTACAGCCTGAGAACCAGGTCAGCAAAGCTGCTCTAGAGCCAGAGAACGAGGTCAGCAGAGCTGCAGTAGAGCCAGATAACCAGGTCAGCAGAGCTGCTGTAGAGCCAGATAACAAGGTCACAAGAGCTGCTCTACAGCCAAAGAACCAGGTATGCAGAGCTGCTTTAGAGCCAGAGAACCAGGTCAGCAGAGCTGCTTTCGAGCCAGAGAACCAGGTCAACAGAGCTGCTTTAGAGCCAGAGAACCAGGTCAGCAGAGCTGCTGTAGAGCCAGAGAACCAGGTCAGCAGAGCTGTTGTAGAGCCAGAGAACCAGGTCATCAGAGCTGCTGTACAGCCAGAGAACCAGGTCCGCAGAGCAGCTTTAGAGCCAGAGAACCTGGTCAGCAGAGCTGCTCTAGAGCCTGAGAACCAGGTCAGCAGAGCCGTTGTAGAGCCAGATAACCAGGTCAGCAGAGCTGCTGTAGAGCCAGATAACAAGGTCAGCAGAGCTGCTCTACAGCCAAAGAACCAGGTAAGCAGAGCTGCTTTAGAGCCAGAGAACCAGGTCAGCAGAGCTGTTTTCGAGCCAGAGAACCAGGTCAACAGAGCCGCTGCAGAGCCAGAGAACCAGGTCAACAGAGCCGCTGTAGAGCCTGAGAACCAGGTCAGCAGAGCTGCTATAGAACCAGGTCAGCAGAGCTGCTTTCGAGCCAGAGAACCAGGTCAACAGAGCCGCTGTAGAGCCAGAGAACCAGGTCAACAGAGCCGCTGTACAGCCTGAGAACCAGGTCAACAGAGCCGCTGTACAGCCTGAGAACCAGGTCAGCAAAGCTGCAGTAGAGCCAGAAAACCAGGTCAGCAGAGCTGCTGTAGAGCCAGATAACCAGGTCAGCAGAGCTGCTGTAGAGCCAGAGAACCAGGTCAGCAGAGCTGCTGTAGAGCCAGAGAACCAGGTCAGCAGAGCTGCTGTAGAGCCAGAGAACCAGGTCAGCAGAGCTGCTGTAGAGCCAGGGAACCAGGTCAGCAGAGCTGCTGTAGAGCCAGATAACCAGGCCAGCAGATCCATTGTAGAGCCAGAGAACCAGGTCAGCAAAGCTGCTTTACAGCCAGAGAAACATGTCTGTAGAGCCAGGGAACCAGGTCCGCAGAGTTGCTGTAGAGCCAGAGAACCAGGTCAGTAGAGCTGCTCTAGAGCCAGAGAACTAGGTCAGTAGAGCTGCTCTTGAGCCATAGAACCAGGTCAGCAGAGCCGCTGTAGAGCCAGAGAACCAGGTCAGCAGAGCCGCTGTAGAGCTAGAGAAATAGGTCAGCAGAGCCGCCCTAGAGCCAGAGAACCAGGCCAGCAGATCCATTGTAGAGCCGGAGAACCAGGTCAGCAAAGCTGCTTTACAGCCAGAGAAACATGTCAGCAGAGCCGTTGTGGAGCCAGGGAAGCAGGTCAGCAGAGTTGCTGTAGAGCCAGAGAACTGGGTCAGCAGAGCTGCTTTAGAGCCAGAGAACCAGGTCAGCAGAGCTGCTGTACAGCTAGAGAACAAGGTCAGCAAAGCTGCTCTACAGCCAAAGAACCAGGTCAGCAGAGCCGTTGTACAGCCTGAGAACCAGGTCAGCAAAGCTGCTCTAGAGCCAGAGAACCAGGTCAGCAGAGCTGCTCGAGAGCCAGAGAACCAGGTCAGCAGAGCTGCTTTAGAGCCAGGTCAGCAGAGCTGTTGTAGAGCCAGAGAACAAGGTCAGCAGAGCTGCTCGAGAGCCAGAGAACCAGGTCAGCAGAGCTGCTTTAGAGCCAGGTCAGCAGAGCTGTTGTACAGCCAGAGGACCAGGTCAGCAGAGCTGCTCTAGAGCCTGAGAACCAAGTCAGCAGAGCCGTTGTAGAGCCAGAGAACCAGGTCAGCAGAGCCGCTGTAGAGCCAGAGAACCAGGTCAGCAGAGCTGCTG
The DNA here is from genome assembly GCF_964204655.1 of Triturus cristatus. NCBI lineage: Eukaryota > Metazoa > Chordata > Amphibia > Caudata > Salamandridae > Triturus > Triturus cristatus. The sequence continues at coordinate 1,114,282,726 of NC_140579.1, forward strand.
TACAGCCAGAGAACAAGTCAGCAGAGGTTCTCTTCAGCCAGAGAACCAGGTCAGCAGAGCCGTTCTACAGCCTGAGAACCAGGTCAGCAGAGCCGTTCTACAGCCTGAGAACCAGGTCAGCAAAGCTGCTCTAGAGCCAGAGAACCACGTCAGCAAAGCTGCACTAGAGCCAGAGAACCAGGTCAGCAGAGCCGCTATAAAGCCAGAGAACCAGGTCAGCAGAGCTGCTGTACAGCCAGAGAACAAGGTCAGCAGAGCTGCTGTAGAGCCTGAGAACCAGGTCAGCAGAGCCGCTGCACAGCCAGACAAACAGGTCAGCAGAGCCGTTGTAGAGCCAGAGAACCAGGTGAGCAGAGCTGCTTTCGAGCCAGAGAACCAGGTCAACAGAGCTGCTGTAGAGCCAGAGAACCAGGTCAACAGAGCCGCTGTACAGCCTGAGAACCAGGTCAGCAGAGCTGCTATAGAACCAGAGAACCAGGTCAGCAGAGCTGCTATAGAACCAGAGAACCAGGTCAGCAGAGCTGCTGTACAACCAGAGAACCAGGTACGCAGAGCTGCTGTAGAGCCAGAGAACCAGGTCAACAGAGCCGCTGTACAGCCTGAGAACCAGGTCAACAGAGCCGCTGTACAGCCTGAGAACCAGGTCAGCAAAGCTGCAGTAGAGCCAGAAAACCAGGTCAGCAGAGCTGCTGTAGAGCCAGATAACCAGGTCAGCAGAGCTGCTGTAGAGCCAGAGAACCAGGTCAGCAGAGCTGCTATCGAGCCAGAGAACCAGGTCAACAGAGCCGCTGTAGAGCCAGAGAACCAGGTCAACAGAGCCGCTGTAGAGCCTGAGAACCAGGTCAGCAGAGCTGCTATAGAACCGGAGAACCAGGTCAGCAGAGCTGCTGTACAGCCAGAGAACCAGGTCAGCAGAGCTGCTTTAGAGCCAGGTCAGCAGAGCTGTTGTAGAGCCAGAAAACCAGGTCATCAGAGCTGCTGTACAGCCAGATAACCAGGTCAGCAAGGCTGCTTTAGAGCCAGAGAACCAGGTCAGCAGAGCTGCTCTAGAGCCTGAGAACCAAGTCAGCAGAGCCGTTGCAGAGCCAGAGAACCAGGTCAGCAGAGCCGCTGTAGAGCCAGAGAACCAGGTCAGCAGAGCTGCTGTACAGCCAGAGAACAAGGTCAGCAGAGGTTCTCTTCAGCCAGAGAACCAGGTCAGCAGAGCCGTTCTACAGCCTGAGAACCAGGTCAGCAAAGCTGCTCTAGAGCCAGAGAACCAGGTCAGCAAAGCTGCTCTAGAGCCAGAGAACCAGGTCAGGAGAGCTGCTCGAGAGTCTAAGAACCAGGTCAGCAGAGCTGCTGTAGAGCCAGAGAAACCAGGTCAGCAGAGCTGTTTTAGAGCCAGAGAACCAGGTCAACAGAGCCACTGTAGAGCCAGAGAACCAGGTCAGCAGAGCCGCTATAAAGCCAGAGAACCAGGTCAGCAGAGCCGTTCTACAGCCTGAGAACCAGGTCAGCAAAGCTGCTCTAGAGCCAGAGAACCAGGTCAGCAAAGCTGCTCTAGAGCCAGAGAACCAGTTCAGGAGAGCTGCTCGAGAGTCTAAGAACCAGGTCAGCAGAGCCGCTATGAAGCCAGAGAACCAGGTCAGCAGAGCTGCTGTAGAGCCTGAGAACCAGGTCAGCAGAGCCGCTGCACAGCCAGAGAACCAGGTCAGCAGAGCTGCTGTAGAGTCTAAGAACCAGGTCAGCAGAGCCGCTATAAAGCCAGAGAACCAGGTCAGCAGAGCTGCTGTAGAGCCTGAGAACCAGGTCAGCAGAGCCGTTGTAGAGCCAGAGAACCAGGTCAGCAGAGCCGCTCTACAGCCAGAGAACCAGGTCAGCAGAGCCGCTCTAGAGCCAGAGAACCAGGCCAGCAGAGCTGCTCTAAAGACTAAGAACCAGGTCAACAGAGCCGCTGTAGAGCCAGAGAACCAGGTCAACAGAGCCGCTGTAGAGCCAGAGAACCAGGTCAGCAGAGCTGCTGTAGAGCCAGATAACCAGGTCAGCAGAGCTGCTCTACAGCCAAAGAACCAGGTCAGCACAGCCATTGTACAGCCTGAGAACCAGGTCAGCAAAGCTGCTCTAGAGCCAGAGAACGAGGTCAGCAGAGCTGCAGTAGAGCCAGATAACCAGGTCAGCAGAGCTGCTGTAGAGCGAGAGAACCAGGTCAGCAGAGCTGCTGAAGAGCCAGAGAACTAGGTCAGCAGAGCTGCTCTAGAGCCAGAGAACCAGGTAAGCAGAGCTGCTTTAGAGCCAGAGAACCAGGTCAGCAGAGCTGCTGTAGAGCCAGAGAACCAGGTCAGCAGAGCTGTTGTAGAGCCAGAGAACCAGGTCATCAGAGCTGCTGTACAGCCAGAGAACCAGGTCCGCAGAGCAGCTTTAGAGCCAGAGAACCTGGTCAGCAGAGCTGCTCTAGAGCCTGAGAACCAGGTCAGCAGAGCCGTTGTAGAGCCAGATAACCAGGTCAGCAGAGCTGCTGTAGAGCCAGATAACAAGGTCAGCAGAGCTGCTCTACAGCCAAAGAACCAGGTAAGCAGAGCTGCTTTAGAGCCAGAGAACCAGGTCAGCAGAGCTGTTTTCGAGCCAGAGAACCAGGTCAACAGAGCCGCTGCAGAGCCAGAGAACCAGGTCAACAGAGCCGCTGTAGAGCCTGAGAACCAGGTCAGCAGAGCTGCTATAGAACCAGGTCAGCAGAGCTGCTTTCGAGCCAGAGAACCAGGTCAACAGAGCCGCTGTAGAGCCAGAGAACCAGGTCAACAGAGCCGCTGTACAGCCTGAGAACCAGGTCAACAGAGCCGCTGTACAGCCTGAGAACCAGGTCAGCAAAGCTGCAGTAGAGCCAGAAAACCAGGTCAGCAGAGCTGCTGTAGAGCCAGATAACCAGGTCAGCAGAGCTGCTGTAGAGCCAGAGAACCAGGTCAGCAGAGCTGCTGTAGAGCCAGAGAACCAGGTCAATAGAGCTGCTGTAGAGCCAGAGAACCAGGTCAGCAGAGCTGCTGTAGAGCCAGGGAACCAGGTCAGCAGAGCTGCTGTAGAGCCAGATAACCAGGCCAGCAGATCCATTGTAGAGCCAGAGAACCAGGTCAGCAAAGCTGCTTTACAGCCAGAGAAACATGTCTGTAGAGCCAGGGAACCAGGTCCGCAGAGTTGCTGTAGAGCCAGAGAACCAGGTCAGTAGAGCTGCTCTAGAGCCAGAGAACTAGGTCAGTAGAGCTGCTCTTGAGCCATAGAACCAGGTCAGCAGAGCCGCTCTAGAGCCAGAGAACCAGGCCAGCAGAGCTGCTCTAAAGACTAAGAACCAGGTCAACAGAGCCGCTGTAGAGCCAGAGAACCAGGTCAACAGAGCCGCTGTAGAGCCAGAGAACCAGGTCAGCAGAGCTGCTGTAGAGCCAGATAACCAGGTCAGCAGAGCTGCTCTACAGCCAAAGAACCAGGTCAGCACAGCCATTGTACAGCCTGAGAACCAGGTCAGCAAAGCTGCTCTAGAGCCAGAGAACGAGGTCAGCAGAGCTGCAGTAGAGCCAGATAACCAGGTCAGCAGAGCTGCTGTAGAGCCAGATAACAAGGTCACAAGAGCTGCTCTACAGCCAAAGAACCAGGTATGCAGAGCTGCTTTAGAGCCAGAGAACCAGGTCAGCAGAGCTGCTTTCGAGCCAGAGAACCAGGTCAACAGAGCTGCTTTAGAGCCAGAGAACCAGGTCAGCAGAGCTGCTGTAGAGCCAGAGAACCAGGTCAGCAGAGCTGTTGTAGAGCCAGAGAACCAGGTCATCAGAGCTGCTGTACAGCCAGAGAACCAGGTCCGCAGAGCAGCTTTAGAGCCAGAGAACCTGGTCAGCAGAGCTGCTCTAGAGCCTGAGAACCAGGTCAGCAGAGCCGTTGTAGAGCCAGATAACCAGGTCAGCAGAGCTGCTGTAGAGCCAGATAACAAGGTCAGCAGAGCTGCTCTACAGCCAAAGAACCAGGTAAGCAGAGCTGCTTTAGAGCCAGAGAACCAGGTCAGCAGAGCTGTTTTCGAGCCAGAGAACCAGGTCAACAGAGCCGCTGCAGAGCCAGAGAACCAGGTCAACAGAGCCGCTGTAGAGCCTGAGAACCAGGTCAGCAGAGCTGCTATAGAACCAGGTCAGCAGAGCTGCTTTCGAGCCAGAGAACCAGGTCAACAGAGCCGCTGTAGAGCCAGAGAACCAGGTCAACAGAGCCGCTGTACAGCCTGAGAACCAGGTCAACAGAGCCGCTGTACAGCCTGAGAACCAGGTCAGCAAAGCTGCAGTAGAGCCAGAAAACCAGGTCAGCAGAGCTGCTGTAGAGCCAGATAACCAGGTCAGCAGAGCTGCTGTAGAGCCAGAGAACCAGGTCAGCAGAGCTGCTGTAGAGCCAGAGAACCAGGTCAGCAGAGCTGCTGTAGAGCCAGAGAACCAGGTCAGCAGAGCTGCTGTAGAGCCAGGGAACCAGGTCAGCAGAGCTGCTGTAGAGCCAGATAACCAGGCCAGCAGATCCATTGTAGAGCCAGAGAACCAGGTCAGCAAAGCTGCTTTACAGCCAGAGAAACATGTCTGTAGAGCCAGGGAACCAGGTCCGCAGAGTTGCTGTAGAGCCAGAGAACCAGGTCAGTAGAGCTGCTCTAGAGCCAGAGAACTAGGTCAGTAGAGCTGCTCTTGAGCCATAGAACCAGGTCAGCAGAGCCGCTGTAGAGCCAGAGAACCAGGTCAGCAGAGCCGCTGTAGAGCTAGAGAAATAGGTCAGCAGAGCCGCCCTAGAGCCAGAGAACCAGGCCAGCAGATCCATTGTAGAGCCGGAGAACCAGGTCAGCAAAGCTGCTTTACAGCCAGAGAAACATGTCAGCAGAGCCGTTGTGGAGCCAGGGAAGCAGGTCAGCAGAGTTGCTGTAGAGCCAGAGAACTGGGTCAGCAGAGCTGCTTTAGAGCCAGAGAACCAGGTCAGCAGAGCTGCTGTACAGCTAGAGAACAAGGTCAGCAAAGCTGCTCTACAGCCAAAGAACCAGGTCAGCAGAGCCGTTGTACAGCCTGAGAACCAGGTCAGCAAAGCTGCTCTAGAGCCAGAGAACCAGGTCAGCAGAGCTGCTCGAGAGCCAGAGAACCAGGTCAGCAGAGCTGCTTTAGAGCCAGGTCAGCAGAGCTGTTGTAGAGCCAGAGAACAAGGTCAGCAGAGCTGCTCGAGAGCCAGAGAACCAGGTCAGCAGAGCTGCTTTAGAGCCAGGTCAGCAGAGCTGTTGTACAGCCAGAGGACCAGGTCAGCAGAGCTGCTCTAGAGCCTGAGAACCAAGTCAGCAGAGCCGTTGTAGAGCCAGAGAACCAGGTCAGCAGAGCCGCTGTAGAGCCAGAGAACCAGGTCAGCAGAGCTGCTGTACAGCCAGAGAACAAGTCAGCAGAGGTTCTCTTCAGCCAGAGAACCAGGTCAGCAGAGCCGTTCTACAGCCTGAGAACCAGGTCAGCAGAGCCGTTCTACAGCCTGAGAACCAGGTCAGCAAAGCTGCTCTAGAGCCAGAGAACCACGTCAGCAAAGCTGCACTAGAGCCAGAGAACCAGGTCAGCAGAGCCGCTATAAAGCCAGAGAACCAGGTCAGCAGAGCTGCTGTACAGCCAGAGAACAAGGTCAGCAGAGCTGCTGTAGAGCCTGAGAACCAGGTCAGCAGAGCCGCTGCACAGCCAGACAAACAGGTCAGCAGAGCCGTTGTAGAGCCAGAGAACCAGGTGAGCAGAGCTGCTTTCGAGCCAGAGAACCAGGTCAACAGAGCTGCTGTAGAGCCAGAGAACCAGGTCAACAGAGCCGCTGTACAGCCTGAGAACCAGGTCAGCAGAGCTGCTATAGAACCAGAGAACCAGGTCAGCAGAGCTGCTATAGAACCAGAGAACCAGGTCAGCAGAGCTGCTGTACAACCAGAGAACCAGGTACGCAGAGCTGCTGTAGAGCCAGAGAACCAGGTCAACAGAGCCGCTGTACAGCCTGAGAACCAGGTCAACAGAGCCGCTGTACAGCCTGAGAACCAGGTCAGCAAAGCTGCAGTAGAGCCAGAAAACCAGGTCAGCAGAGCTGCTGTAGAGCCAGATAACCAGGTCAGCAGAGCTGCTGTAGAGCCAGAGAACCAGGTCAGCAGAGCTGCTATCGAGCCAGAGAACCAGGTCAACAGAGCCGCTGTAGAGCCAGAGAACCAGGTCAACAGAGCCGCTGTAGAGCCTGAGAACCAGGTCAGCAGAGCTGCTATAGAACCGGAGAACCAGGTCAGCAGAGCTGCTGTACAGCCAGAGAACCAGGTCAGCAGAGCTGCTTTAGAGCCAGGTCAGCAGAGCTGTTGTAGAGCCAGAAAACCAGGTCATCAGAGCTGCTGTACAGCCAGATAACCAGGTCAGCAAAGCTGCTTTAGAGCCAGAGAACCAGGTCAGCAGAGCTGCTCTAGAGCCTGAGAACCAAGTCAGCAGAGCCGTTGCAGAGCCAGAGAACCAGGTCAGCAGAGCCGCTGTAGAGCCAGAGAACCAGGTCAGCAGAGCTGCTGTACAGCCAGAGAACAAGGTCAGCAGAGGTTCTCTTCAGCCAGAGAACCAGGTCAGCAGAGCCGTTCTACAGCCTGAGAACCAGGTCAGCAAAGCTGCTCTAGAGCCAGAGAACCAGGTCAGCAAAGCTGCTCTAGAGCCAGAGAACCAGGTCAGGAGAGCTGCTCGAGAGTCTAAGAACCAGGTCAGCAGAGCTGCTGTAGAGCCAGAGAAACCAGGTCAGCAGAGCTGTTTTAGAGCCAGAGAACCAGGTCAACAGAGCCACTGTAGAGCCAGAGAACCAGGTCAGCAGAGCCGCTATAAAGCCAGAGAACCAGGTCAGCAGAGCCGTTCTACAGCCTGAGAACCAGGTCAGCAAAGCTGCTCTAGAGCCAGAGAACCAGGTCAGCAAAGCTGCTCTAGAGCCAGAGAACCAGTTCAGGAGAGCTGCTCGAGAGTCTAAGAACCAGGTCAGCAGAGCCGCTATGAAGCCAGAGAACCAGGTCAGCAGAGCTGCTGTAGAGCCTGAGAACCAGGTCAGCAGAGCCGCTGCACAGCCAGAGAACCAGGTCAGCAGAGCTGCTGTAGAGTCTAAGAACCAGGTCAGCAGAGCCGCTATAAAGCCAGAGAACCAGGTCAGCAGAGCTGCTGTAGAGCCTGAGAACCAGGTCAGCAGAGCCGTTGTAGAGCCAGAGAACCAGGTCAGCAGAGCCGCTCTACAGCCAGAGAACCAGGTCAGCAGAGCCGCTCTAGAGCCAGAGAACCAGGCCAGCAGAGCTGCTCTAAAGACTAAGAACCAGGTCAACAGAGCCACTGTAGAGCCAGAGAACCAGGTCAACAGAGCCGCTGTAGAGCCAGAGAACCAGGTCAGCAGAGCTGCTGTAGAGCCAGATAACCAGGTCAGCAGAGCTGCTCTACAGCCAAAGAACCAGGTCAGCACAGCCATTGTACAGCCTGAGAACCAGGTCAGCAAAGCTGCTCTAGAGCCAGAGAACGAGGTCAGCAGAGCTGCAGTAGAGCCAGATAACCAGGTCAGCAGAGCTGCTGTAGAGCCAGAGAACCAGGTCAGCAGAGCTGCTGAAGAGCCAGAGAACTAGGTCAGCAGAGCTGCTCTAGAGCCAGAGAACCAGGTAAGCAGAGCTGCTTTAGAGCCAGAGAACCAGGTCAGCAGAGCTGCTGTAGAGCCAGAGAACCAGGTCAGCAGAGCTGTTGTAGAGCCAGAGAACCAGGTCATCAGAGCTGCTGTACAGCCAGAGAACCAGGTCCGCAGAGCAGCTTTAGAGCCAGAGAACCTGGTCAGCAGAGCTGCTCTAGAGCCTGAGAACCAGGTCAGCAGAGCCGTTGTAGAGCCAGATAACCAGGTCAGCAGAGCTGCTGTAGAGCCAGATAACAAGGTCAGCAGAGCTGCTCTACAGCCAAAGAACCAGGTAAGCAGAGCTGCTTTAGAGCCAGAGAACCAGGTCAGCAGAGCTGTTTTCGAGCCAGAGAACCAGGTCAACAGAGCCGCTGCAGAGCCAGAGAACCAGGTCAACAGAGCCGCTGTAGAGCCTGAGAACCAGGTCAGCAGAGCTGCTATAGAACCAGGTCAGCAGAGCTGCTTTCGAGCCAGAGAACCAGGTCAACAGAGCCGCTGTAGAGCCAGAGAACCAGGTCAACAGAGCCGCTGTACAGCCTGAGAACCAGGTCAACAGAGCCGCTGTACAGCCTGAGAACCAGGTCAGCAAAGCTGCAGTAGAGCCAGAAAACCAGGTCAGCAGAGCTGCTGTAGAGCCAGATAACCAGGTCAGCAGAGCTGCTGTAGAGCCAGAGAACCAGGTCAGCAGAGCTGCTGTAGAGCCAGAGAACCAGGTCAGCAGAGCTGCTGTAGAGCCAGAGAACCAGGTCAGCAGAGCTGCTGTAGAGCCAGGGAACCAGGTCAGCAGAGCTGCTGTAGAGCCAGATAACCAGGCCAGCAGATCCATTGTAGAGCCAGAGAACCAGGTCAGCAAAGCTGCTTTACAGCCAGAGAAACATGTCTGTAGAGCCAGGGAACCAGGTCCGCAGAGTTGCTGTAGAGCCAGAGAACCAGGTCAGTAGAGCTGCTCTAGAGCCAGAGAACTAGGTCAGTAGAGCTGCTCTTGAGCCATAGAACCAGGTCAGCAGAGCCGCTGTAGAGCCAGAGAACCAGGTCAGCAGAGCCGCTGTAGAGCTAGAGAAATAGGTCAGCAGAGCCGCCCTAGAGCCAGAGAACCAGGCCAGCAGATCCATTGTAGAGCCGGAGAACCAGGTCAGCAAAGCTGCTTTACAGCCAGAGAAACATGTCAGCAGAGCCGTTGTGGAGCCAGGGAAGCAGGTCAGCAGAGTTGCTGTAGAGCCAGAGAACTGGGTCAGCAGAGCTGCTTTAGAGCCAGAGAACCAGGTCAGCAGAGCTGCTGTACAGCTAGAGAACAAGGTCAGCAAAGCTGCTCTACAGCCAAAGAACCAGGTCAGCAGAGCCGTTGTACAGCCTGAGAACCAGGTCAGCAAAGCTGCTCTAGAGCCAGAGAACCAGGTCAGCAGAGCTGCTCGAGAGCCAGAGAACCAGGTCAGCAGAGCTGCTTTAGAGCCAGGTCAGCAGAGCTGTTGTAGAGCCAGAGAACAAGGTCAGCAGAGCTGCTCGAGAGCCAGAGAACCAGGTCAGCAGAGCTGCTTTAGAGCCAGGTCAGCAGAGCTGTTGTACAGCCAGAGGACCAGGTCAGCAGAGCTGCTCTAGGGCCTGAGAACCAAGTAAGCAGAGCCGTTGTAGAGCCAGAGAACCAGGTCAGCAGAGCCGCTGTAGAGCCAGAGAACCAGGTCAGCAGAGCTGCTGTACAGCCAGAGAACAAGTCAGCAGAGGTTCTCTTCAGCCAGAGAACCAGGTCAGCAGAGCCGTTCTACAGCCTGAGAACCAGGTCAGCAGAGCCGTTCTACAGCCTGAGAACCAGGTCAGCAAAGCTGCTCTAGAGCCAGAGAACCACGTCAGCAAAGCTGCACTAGAGCCAGAGAACCAGGTCAGCAGAGCCGCTATAAAGCCAGAGAACCAGGTCAGCAGAGCTGCTGTACAGCCAGAGTACAAGGTCAGCAGAGCTGCTGTAGAGCCTGAGAACCAGGTCAGCAGAGCCGCTGCACAGCCAGACAAACAGGTCAGCAGAGCCGTTGTAGAGCCAGAGAACCAGGTGAGCAGAGCTGCTTTCGAGCCAGAGAACCAGGTCAACAGAGCTGCTGTAGAGCCAGAGAACCAGGTCAACAGAGCCGCTGTACAGCCTGAGAACCAGGTCAGCAGAGCTGCTATAGAACCAGAGAACCAGGTCAGCAGAGCTGCTATAGAACCAGAGAACCAGGTCAGCAGAGCTGCTGTACAACCAGAGAACCAGGTACGCAGAGCTGCTTTAGAGCCAGAGAACAAGGTCAGCAGAGCTGCTTTCGAGCCAGAGAACCAGGTCAACAGAGCCGCTGTACAGCCTGAGAACCAGGTCAGCAAAGCTTCTGTAGAGCCAGAGAACCAGGTCAGCAGAGCTGCTGTAGAGCCAGATAACCAGGTCAGCAGAGCTGCTGTAGAGCCAGATAATCAGGTCAGCAGAGCTGCTGTAGAGCCAGATAACAAGGTCAGCAGAGCTGCTCTACAGCCAAAGAACCAGGTAAGCAGAGCTGCTGTAGAGCCAGATAACAAGGTCAGCAGAGCTGCTTTAGAGCCAGAGAACCAGGTCAGCAGATCTGCTGTAGAGCCAGATAACAAGGTCAGCAGAGCTGCTCTACAGCCAAAGAATCAGGTAAGCAGAGCTGCTTTAGAGCCAGAGAACCAGGTCAGCAGAGCTGCTATCGAGCCAGAGAACCAGGTCAACAGAGCCGCTGTAGAGCCAGAGAACCAGGTCAACAGAGCCGCTGTAGAGCCTGAGAACCAGGTCAGCAGAGCTGCTATAGAACCAGAGAACCAGGTCAGCAGAGCTGCTGTACAGCCAGAGAACCAGGTCAGCAGAGCTGCTTTAGAGCCAGGTCAGCAGAGCTGTTGTAGAGCCAGAGAACCAGGTAATCAGAGCTGCTGTACAGCCAGATAACCAGGTCAGCAAAGCTGCTTTAGAGCCAGAGAACCAGGTCAGCAGAGCTGCTCTAGAGCCTGAGAACCAAGTCAGCAGAGCCGTTGCAGAGCCAGAGAACCAGGTGAGCAGAGCTGCTTTTGAGCCAGAGAACCAGGTCAACAGAGCTGCTGTAGAGCCAGAGAACCAGGTCAACAGAGCCGCTGTACAGCCTGAGAACCAGGTCAGCAGAGCTGCTACAGAACCAGAGAACCACGTCAGCAGAGCTGCTATAGAACCAGAGAACCAGGTCAGCAGAGCTGCTGTACAACCAGAGAACCAGGTAAGCAGAGCTGCTTTAGAGCCAGAGAACCAGGTCAGCAGAGCTGCTTTCGAGCCAGAGAACCAGGTCAACAGAGCCGCTGTAGAGCCAGAGAACAAGGTCAACAGAGCCGCTGTACAGCCTGAGAACCAGGTCAGCAAAGCTTCTGTAGAGCCAGATAACCAGGTCAGCAGAGCTGCTGTAGAGCCAGATAATCAGGTCAGCAGAGCTGCTGTAGAGCCAGATAACAAGGTCAGCAGAGCTGCTCTACAGCCAAAGAACCAGGTAAGCAGAGCTGCTGTAGAGCCAGATAACAAGGTCAGCAGAGCTGCTTTAGAGCCAGAGAACCAGGTCAGCAGAGCTGCTGTAGAGCCAGATAACAAGGTCAGCAGAGCTGCTCTACAGCCAAAGAACCAGGTAAGCAGAGCTGCTTTAGAGCCAGAGAACCAGGTCAGCAGAGCTGCTATCGAGCCAGAGAACCAGGTCAACAGAGCCGCTGTAGAGCCAGAGAACCAGGTCAACAGAGCCGCTGTAGAGCCTGAGAACCAGGTCAGCAGAGCTGCTATAGAACCGGAGAACCAGGTCAGCAGAGCTGCTGTACAGCCAGAGAACCAGGTCAGCAGAGCTGCTTTAGAGCCAGGTCAGCAGAGCTGTTGTAGAGCCAGAGAACCAGGTCATCAGAGCTGCTGTACAGCCAGATAACCAGGTCAGCAAAGCTGTAGAGCTAGAGAAATAGGTCAGCAGAGCCGCCCTAGAGCCAGAGAACCAGGCCAGCAGATCCATTGTAGAGCCGGAGAACCAGGTCAGCAAAGCTGCTTTACAGCCAGAGAAACATGTCAGCAGAGCCGTTGTGGAGCCAGGGAAGCAGGTCAGCAGAGTTGCTGTAGAGCCAGAGAACTGGGTCAGCAGAGCTGCTTTAGAGCCAGAGAACCAGGTCAGCAGAGCTGCTGTACAGCTAGAGAACAAGGTCAGCAGAGCTGCTCTACAGCCAAAGAACCAGGTCAGCAGAGCCGTTGTACAGCCTGAGAACCAGGTCAGCAAAGCTGCTCTAGAGCCAGAGAACCAGGTCAGCAGAGCTGCTCGAGAGCCAGAGAACCAGGTCAGCAGAGCTGCTTTAGAGCCAGGTCAGCAGAGCTGTTGTAGAGCCAGAGAACAAGGTCAGCAGAGCTGCTTGAGAGCCAGAGAACCAGGTCAGCAGAGCTGCTTTAGAGCCAGGTCAGCAGAGCTGTTGTACAGCCAGAGGACCAGGTCAGCAGAGCTGCTCTAGAGCCTGAGAACCAAGTCAGCAGAGCCGTTGTAGAGCCAGAGAACCAGGTCAGCAGAGCCGCTGTAGAGCCAGAGAACCAGGTCTGTAGAGGTTCTCTTCAGCCAGAGAACCAGGTCAGCAGAGCCGTTCTACAGCCTGAGAACCAGGTCAGCAGAGCCGTTCTACAGCCTGAGAACCAGGTCAGCAAAGCTGCTCTAGAGCCAGAGAACCAGGTCAGCAAAGCTGCACTAGAGCCAGAGAACCAGGTCAGCAGAGCCGCTATAAAGCCAGAGAACCAGGTCAGCAGAGCTGCTGTAGAGCCTGAGAACCAGGTCAGCAGAGCCGTTGTAGAGCCAGAGAACCAGGTCAGCAGAGCCGCTCTACAGCCAGAGAACCAGGTCAGCAGAGCCGCTCTAGAGCCAGAGAACCAGGCCAGCAGAGCTGCTCTAAAGACTAAGAACCAGGTCAACAGAGCCGCTGTAGAGCCAGAGAACCAGGTCAACAGAGCCGCTGTAGAGCCAGAGAACCAGGTCAGCAGAGCTGCTGTAGAGCCAGATAACCAGGTCAGCAGAGCTGCTCTACAGCCAAAGAACCAGGTCAGCACAGCCATTGTACAGCCTGAGAACCAGGTCAGCAAAGCTGCTCTAGAGCCAGAGAACGAGGTCAGCAGAGCTGCAGTAGAGCCAGATAACCAGGTCAGCAGAGCTGCTGTAGAGCCAGAGAACCAGGTCAGCAGAGCTGCTGAAGAGCCAGAGAACTAGGTCAGCAGAGCTGCTCTAGAGCCAGAGAACCAGGTAAGCAGAGCTGCTTTAGAGCCAGAGAACCAGGTCAGCAGAGCTGCTGTAGAGCCAGAGAACCAGGTCAGCAGAGCTGTTGTAGAGCCAGAGAACCAGGTCATCAGAGCTGCTGTACAGCCAGAGAACCAGGTCCGCAGAGCAGCTTTAGAGCCAGAGAACCTGGTCAGCAGAGCTGCTCTAGAGCCTGAGAACCAGGTCAGCAGAGCCGTTGTAGAGCCAGATAACCAGGTCAGCAGAGCTGCTGTAGAGCCAGATAACAAGGTCAGCAGAGCTGCTCTACAGCCAAAGAACCAGGTAAGCAGAGCTGCTTTAGAGCCAGAGAACCAGGTCAGCAGAGCTGTTTTCGAGCCAGAGAACCAGGTCAACAGAGCCGTTGCAGAGCCAGAGAACCAGGTCAACAGAGCCGCTGTAGAGCCTGAGAACCAGGTCAGCAGAGCTGCTATAGAACCAGGTCAGCAGAGCTGCTTTCGAGCCAGAGAACCAGGTCAACAGAGCCGCTGTAGAGCCAGAGAACCAGGTCAACAGAGCCGCTGTACAGCCTGAGAACCAGGTCAACAGAGCCGCTGTACAGCCTGAGAACCAGGTCAGCAAAGCTGCAGTAGAGCCAGAAAACCAGGTCAGCAGAGCTGCTGTAGAGCCAGATAACCAGGTCAGCAGAGCTGCTGTAGAGCCAGAGAACCAGGTCAGCAGAGCTGCTGTAGAGCCAGAGAACCAGGTCAGCAGAGCTGCTGTAGAGCCAGAGAACCAGGTCAGCAGAGCTGCTGTAGAGCCAGGGAACCAGGTCAGCAGAGCTGCTGTAGAGCCAGATAACCAGGCCAGCAGATCCATTGTAGAGCCAGAGAACCAGGTCAGCAAAGCTGCTTTACAGCCAGAGAAACATGTCTGTAGAGCCAGGGAACCAGGTCCGCAGAGTTGCTGTAGAGCCAGAGAACCAGGTCAGTAGAGCTGCTCTAGAGCCAGAGAACTAGGTCAGTAGAGCTGCTCTTGAGCCATAGAACCAGGTCAGCAGAGCCGCTGTAGAGCCAGAGAACCAGGTCAGCAGAGCCGCTGTAGAGCTAGAGAAATAGGTCAGCAGAGCCGCCCTAGAGCCAGAGAACCAGGCCAGCAGATCCATTGTAGAGCCGGAGAACCAGGTCAGCAAAGCTGCTTTACAGCCAGAGAAACATGTCAGCAGAGCCGTTGTGGAGCCAGGGAAGCAGGTCAGCAGAGTTGCTGTAGAGCCAGAGAACTGGGTCAGCAGAGCTGCTTTAGAGCCAGAGAACCAGGTCAGCAGAGCTGCTGTACAGCTAGAGAACAAGGTCAGCAAAGCTGCTCTACAGCCAAAGAACCAGGTCAGCAGAGCCGTTGTACAGCCTGAGAACCAGGTCAGCAAAGCTGCTCTAGAGCCAGAGAACCAGGTCAGCAGAGCTGCTCGAGAGCCAGAGAACCAGGTCAGCAGAGCTGCTTTAGAGCCAGGTCAGCAGAGCTGTTGTAGAGCCAGAGAACAAGGTCAGCAGAGCTGCTCGAGAGCCAGAGAACCAGGTCAGCAGAGCTGCTTTAGAGCCAGGTCAGCAGAGCTGTTGTACAGCCAGAGGACCAGGTCAGCAGAGCTGCTCTAGGGCCTGAGAACCAAGTAAGCAGAGCCGTTGTAGAGCCAGAGAACCAGGTCAGCAGAGCCGCTGTAGAGCCAGAGAACCAGGTCAGCAGAGCTGCTGTACAGCCAGAGAACAAGTCAGCAGAGGTTCTCTTCAGCCAGAGAACCAGGTCAGCAGAGCCGTTCTACAGCCTGAGAACCAGGTCAGCAGAGCCGTTCTACAGCCTGAGAACCAGGTCAGCAAAGCTGCTCTAGAGCCAGAGAACCACGTCAGCAAAGCTGCACTAGAGCCAGAGAACCAGGTCAGCAGAGCCGCTATAAAGCCAGAGAACCAGGTCAGCAGAGCTGCTGTACAGCCAGAGTACAAGGTCAGCAGAGCTGCTGTAGAGCCTGAGAACCAGGTCAGCAGAGCCGCTGCACAGCCAGACAAACAGGTCAGCAGAGCCGTTGTAGAGCCAGAGAACCAGGTGAGCAGAGCTGCTTTCGAGCCAGAGAACCAGGTCAACAGAGCTGCTGTAGAGCCAGAGAACCAGGTCAACAGAGCCGCTGTACAGCCTGAGAACCAGGTCAGCAGAGCTGCTATAGAACCAGAGAACCAGGTCAGCAGAGCTGCTATAGAACCAGAGAACCAGGTCAGCAGAGCTGCTGTACAACCAGAGAACCAGGTACGCAGAGCTGCTTTAGAGCCAGAGAACAAGGTCAGCAGAGCTGCTTTCGAGCCAGAGAACCAGGTCAACAGAGCCGCTGTACAGCCTGAGAACCAGGTCAGCAAAGCTTCTGTAGAGCCAGAGAACCAGGTCAGCAGAGCTGCTGTAGAGCCAGATAACCAGGTCAGCAGAGCTGCTGTAGAGCCAGATAATCAGGTCAGCAGAGCTGCTGTAGAGCCAGATAACAAGGTCAGCAGAGCTGCTCTACAGCCAAAGAACCAGGTAAGCAGAGCTGCTGTAGAGCCAGATAACAAGGTCAGCAGAGCTGCTTTAGAGCCAGAGAACCAGGTCAGCAGATCTGCTGTAGAGCCAGATAACAAGGTCAGCAGAGCTGCTCTACAGCCAAAGAATCAGGTAAGCAGAGCTGCTTTAGAGCCAGAGAACCAGGTCAGCAGAGCTGCTATCGAGCCAGAGAACCAGGTCAACAGAGCCGCTGTAGAGCCAGAGAACCAGGTCAACAGAGCCGCTGTAGAGCCTGAGAACCAGGTCAGCAGAGCTGCTATAGAACCAGAGAACCAGGTCAGCAGAGCTGCTGTACAGCCAGAGAACCAGGTCAGCAGAGCTGCTTTAGAGCCAGGTCAGCAGAGCTGTTGTAGAGCCAGAGAACCAGGTAATCAGAGCTGCTGTACAGCCAGATAACCAGGTCAGCAAAGCTGCTTTAGAGCCAGAGAACCAGGTCAGCAGAGCTGCTCTAGAGCCTGAGAACCAAGTCAGCAGAGCCGTTGCAGAGCCAGAGAACCAGGTGAGCAGAGCTGCTTTTGAGCCAGAGAACCAGGTCAACAGAGCTGCTGTAGAGCCAGAGAACCAGGTCAACAGAGCCGCTGTACAGCCTGAGAACCAGGTCAGCAGAGCTGCTACAGAACCAGAGAACCACGTCAGCAGAGCTGCTATAGAACCAGAGAACCAGGTCAGCAGAGCTGCTGTACAACCAGAGAACCAGGTAAGCAGAGCTGCTTTAGAGCCAGAGAACCAGGTCAGCAGAGCTGCTTTCGAGCCAGAGAACCAGGTCAACAGAGCCGCTGTAGAGCCAGAGAACAAGGTCAACAGAGCCGCTGTACAGCCTGAGAACCAGGTCAGCAAAGCTTCTGTAGAGCCAGATAACCAGGTCAGCAGAGCTGCTGTAGAGCCAGATAATCAGGTCAGCAGAGCTGCTGTAGAGCCAGATAACAAGGTCAGCAGAGCTGCTCTACAGCCAAAGAACCAGGTAAGCAGAGCTGCTGTAGAGCCAGATAACAAGGTCAGCAGAGCTGCTTTAGAGCCAGAGAACCAGGTCAGCAGAGCTGCTGTAGAGCCAGATAACAAGGTCAGCAGAGCTGCTCTACAGCCAAAGAACCAGGTAAGCAGAGCTGCTTTAGAGCCAGAGAACCAGGTCAGCAGAGCTGCTATCGAGCCAGAGAACCAGGTCAACAGAGCCGCTGTAGAGCCAGAGAACCAGGTCAACAGAGCCGCTGTAGAGCCTGAGAACCAGGTCAGCAGAGCTGCTATAGAACCGGAGAACCAGGTCAGCAGAGCTGCTGTACAGCCAGAGAACCAGGTCAGCAGAGCTGCTTTAGAGCCAGGTCAGCAGAGCTGTTGTAGAGCCAGAGAACCAGGTCATCAGAGCTGCTGTACAGCCAGATAACCAGGTCAGCAAAGCTGTAGAGCTAGAGAAATAGGTCAGCAGAGCCGCCCTAGAGCCAGAGAACCAGGCCAGCAGATCCATTGTAGAGCCGGAGAACCAGGTCAGCAAAGCTGCTTTACAGCCAGAGAAACATGTCAGCAGAGCCGTTGTGGAGCCAGGGAAGCAGGTCAGCAGAGTTGCTGTAGAGCCAGAGAACTGGGTCAGCAGAGCTGCTTTAGAGCCAGAGAACCAGGTCAGCAGAGCTGCTGTACAGCTAGAGAACAAGGTCAGCAGAGCTGCTCTACAGCCAAAGAACCAGGTCAGCAGAGCCGTTGTACAGCCTGAGAACCAGGTCAGCAAAGCTGCTCTAGAGCCAGAGAACCAGGTCAGCAGAGCTGCTCGAGAGCCAGAGAACCAGGTCAGCAGAGCTGCTTTAGAGCCAGGTCAGCAGAGCTGTTGTAGAGCCAGAGAACAAGGTCAGCAGAGCTGCTTGAGAGCCAGAGAACCAGGTCAGCAGAGCTGCTTTAGAGCCAGGTCAGCAGAGCTGTTGTACAGCCAGAGGACCAGGTCAGCAGAGCTGCTCTAGAGCCTGAGAACCAAGTCAGCAGAGCCGTTGTAGAGCCAGAGAACCAGGTCAGCAGAGCCGCTGTAGAGCCAGAGAACCAGGTCAGCAGAGGTTCTCTTCAGCCAGAGAACCAGGTCAGCAGAGCCGTTCTACAGCCTGAGAACCAGGTCAGCAGAGCCGTTCTACAGCCTGAGAACCAGGTCAGCAAAGCTGCTCTAGAGCCAGAGAACCAGGTCAGCAAAGCTGCACTAGAGCCAGAGAACCAGGTCAGCAGAGCCGCTATAAAGCCAGAGAACCAGGTCAGCAGAGCTGCTGTACAGCCAGAGAACAAGGTCAGCAGAGCTGCTGTAGAGCCTGAGAACCAGGTCAGCAGAGCCGCTGCACAGCCAGACAAACAGGTCAGCAGAGCCGTTGTAGAGCCAGAGAACCAGGTGAGCAGAGCTGCTTTCGAGCCAGAGAACCAGGTCAACAGAGCTGCTGTAGAGCCAGAGAACCAGGTCAAAAGAGCCGCTGTACAGCCTGAGAACCAGGTCAGCAGAGCTGCTATAGAACCAGAGAACCAGGTCAGCAGAGCTGCTATAGAACCAGAGAACCAGGTCAGCAGAGCTGCTGTACAACCAGAGAACCAGGTAAGCAGAGCTGCTTTAGAGCCAGAGAACCAGGTCAGCAGAGCTGCTTTCGAGCCAGAGAACCAGGTCAACAGAGCCGCTGTACAGCCTGAGAACCAGGTCAGCAAAGCTTCTGTAGAGCCAGAGAACCAGGTCAGCAGAGCTGCTGTAGAGCCAGATAACCAGGTCAGCAGAGCTGCTGTAGAGCCAGATAATCAGGTCAGCAGAGCTGCTGTAGAGCCAGATAACAAGGTCAGCAGAGCTGCTCTACAGCCAAAGAACCAGGTAAGCAGAGCTGCTGTAGAGCCAGATAACAAGGTCAGCAGAGCTGCTTTAGAGCCAGAGAACCAGGTCAGCAGAGCTGCTGTAGAGCCAGATAACAAGGTCAGCAGAGCTGCTCTACAGCCAAAGAATCAGGTAAGCAGAGCTGCTTTAGAGCCAGAGAACCAGGTCAGCAGAGCTGCTATCGAGCCAGAGAACCAGGTCAACAGAGCCGCTGTAGAGCCAGAGAACCAGGTCAGCAGAGCTGCTGTACAGCCAGAGAACCAGGTCAGCAGAGCTGCTTTAGAGCCAGGTCAGCAGAGCCGTTGTAGAGCCAGAGAACCAGGTAATCAGAGCTGCTGTACAGCCAGATAACCAGGTCAGCAAAGCTGCTTTAGAGCCAGAGAACCAGGTCAGCAGAGCTGCTCTAGAGCCTGAGAACCAAGTCAGCAGAGCCGTTGCAGAGCCAGAGAACCAGGTCAGCAGAGCCGCTGTAGAGCCAGAGAACCAGGTCAGCAGAGCTGCTGTACAGCCAGAGAACAAGGTCAGCAGAGGTTCTCTTCAGCCAGAGAACCAGGTCAGCAGAGCCGTTCTACAGCCTGAGAACCAGGTCAGCAGAGCCGTTCTACAGCCTGAGAACCAGGTCAGCAAAGCTGCTCTAGAGCCAGAGAACCAGGTCAGCAAAGCTGCTCTAGAGCCAGAGAACCAGGTCAGGAGAGCTGCTCGAGAGTCTAAGAACCAGGTCAGCAGAGCCGCTATAAAGCCAGAGAACCAGGTCAGCAGAGCTGCTGTAGAGCCTGAGAACCAGGTCAGCAGAGCCGCTGCACAGCCAGAGAAACAGGTCAGCAGAGCCGTTGTAGAGCCA
The DNA here is from genome assembly GCF_964204655.1 of Triturus cristatus. Lineage (NCBI taxonomy): Eukaryota > Metazoa > Chordata > Amphibia > Caudata > Salamandridae > Triturus > Triturus cristatus. The sequence goes on from NC_140579.1 coordinate 1,114,301,786, forward strand.
GAGAACCAGGTCAGCAGAGCCGCTCTAGGGCCAGAGAACCAGGTCAGCAGAGCCGCTCTAGAGCCAGAGAACCAGGCCAGCAGAGCTGCTCTAAAGACTAAGAACCAGGTCAACAGAGCCGCTGTAGAGCCAGAGAACCAGGTCAACAGAGCCGCTGTAGAGCCAGAGAACCAGGTCAGCAGAGCTGCTGTAGAGCCAGATAACCAGGTCAGCAGAGCTGCTCTACAGCCAAAGAATCAGGTAAGCAGAGCTGCTTTAGAGCCAGAGAACCAGGTCAGCAGAGCTGCTATCGAGCCAGAGAACCAGGTCAACAGAGCCGCTGTAGAGCCAGAGAACCAGGTCAGCAGAGCTGCTGTACAGCCAGAGAACCAGGTCAGCAGAGCTGCTTTAGAGCCAGGTCAGCAGAGCCGTTGTAGAGCCAGAGAACCAGGTAATCAGAGCTGCTGTACAGCCAGATAACCAGGTCAGCAAAGCTGCTTTAGAGCCAGAGAACCAGGTCAGCAGAGCTGCTCTAGAGCCTGAGAACCAAGTCAGCAGAGCCGTTGCAGAGCCAGAGAACCAGGTCAGCAGAGCCGCTGTAGAGCCAGAGAACCAGGTCAGCAGAGCTGCTGTACAGCCAGAGAACAAGGTCAGCAGAGGTTCTCTTCAGCCAGAGAACCAGGTCAGCAGAGCCGTTCTACAGCCTGAGAACCAGGTCAGCAGAGCCGTTCTACAGCCTGAGAACCAGGTCAGCAAAGCTGCTCTAGAGCCAGAGAACCAGGTCAGCAAAGCTGCTCTAGAGCCAGAGAACCAGGTCAGGAGAGCTGCTCGAGAGTCTAAGAACCAGGTCAGCAGAGCCGCTATAAAGCCAGAGAACCAGGTCAGCAGAGCTGCTGTAGAGCCTGAGAACCAGGTCAGCAGAGCCGCTGCACAGCCAGAGAAACAGGTCAGCAGAGCCGTTGTAGAGCCAGAGAACCAGGTCAGCAGAGCCGCTCTAGGGCCAGAGAACCAGGTCAGCAGAGCCGCTCTAGAGCCAGAGAACCAGGCCAGCAGAGCTGCTCTAAAGACTAAGAACCAGGTCAACAGAGCCGCTGTAGAGCCAGAGAACCAGGTCAACAGAGCCGCTGTAGAGCCAGAGAACCAGGTCAGCAGAGCTGCTGTAGAGCCAGATAACCAGGTCAGCAGAGCTGCTCTACAGCCAAAGAACCAGGTCAGCACAGCCATTGTACAGCCTGAGAAGCAGGTCAGCAAAGCTGCTCTAGAGCCAGAGAACGAGGTCAGCAGAGCTGCTGTAGGGCCAGATAACCAGGTCAGCAGAGCTGCTGTAGAGCCAGAGAACCAGGTCAGCAGAGCTGCTGAAGAGCCAGAGAACAAGGTCAGCAGAGCTGCTCTAGAGCCAGAGAACCAGGTAAGCAGATCTGCTTTAGAGCCAGAGAACCAGGTCAGCAGAGCTGCTGTAGAGCCAGAGAACCAGGTCAGCAGAGCTGTTGTAGAGCCAGAGAACCAGGTCATCAGAGCTGCTGTACAGCCAGAGAACCAGGTCCGCAGAGCTGCTTTAGAGCCAGAGAACCTGGTCAGCAGAGCTGCTCTAGAGCCTGAGAACCAGGTCAGCAGAGCCGTTGTAGAGCCAGATAACCAGGTCAGCAGAGCTGCTGTAGAGCCAGATAACAAGGTCAGCAGAGCTGCTCTACAGCCAAAGAACCAGGTAAGCAGAGCTGCTTTAGAGCCAGAGAACCAGGTCAGCAGAGCTGCTTTCGAGCCAGAGAACCAGGTCAACAGAGCCGCTGCAGAGCCAGAGAACCAGGTCAACAGAGCCGCTGTAGAGCCTGAGAACCAGGTCAGCAGAGCTGCTATAGAACCAGGTCCGCAGAGCTGCTTTAGAGCCAGAGAACCAGGTCAACAGAGCCGCTGTAGAGCCAGAGAACCAGGTCAACAGAGCCGCTGTACAGCCTGAGAACCAGGTCAACAGAGCCGCTGTACAGCCTGAGAACCAGGTCAGCAAAGCTGCTGTAGAGCCAGAGAACCAGGTCAGCAGAGCTGCTGTAGAGCCAGATAACCAGGTCAGCAGAGCTGCTGTAGAGCCAGAGAACCAGGTCAGCAGAGCTGCTGTAGAGCCAGAGAACCAGGTCAACAGAGCTGCTGTAGAGCCAGATAACCAGGTCAGCAGAGCTGCTGTAGAGCCAGATAACCAGGCCAGCAGATCCATTGTAGAGCCAGAGAACCAGGTCAGCAAAGCTGCTTTACAGCCAGAGAAACATGTCTGTAGAGTCAGGGAACCAGGTCCGCAGAGTTGCTGTAGAGCCAGAGAACCAGGTCAGTAGAGCTGCTCTAGAGCCAGAGAACTAGGTCAGTAGAGCTGCTCTTGAGCCATAGAACCAGGTCAGCAGAGCCGCTGTAGAGCCAGAGAACCAGGTCAGCAGAGCCGCTCTAGAGCTAGAGAAATAGGTCAGCAGAGCCGCCCTAGAGCCAGAGAACCAGGCCAGCAGATCCATTGTAGAGCCGGAGAACCAGGTCAGCAAAGCTGCTTTACAGCCAGAGAAACATGTCAGCAGAGCCGCTGTGGAGCCAGGGAAGCAGGTCAGCAGAGTTGCTGTAGAGCAAGAGAACTGGGTCAGCAGAGCTGCTTTAGAGCCAGAGAACCAGGTCAGCAGAGCTGCTGTACAGCTAGAGAACAAGGTCAGCAGAGCTGCTCTACAGCCAAAGAACCAGGTCAGCAGAGCCGTTGTACAGCCTGAGAACCAGGTCAGCAAAGCTGCTATAGAGCCAGAGAACCAGGTCAGCAGAGCTGCTCGAGAGCCAGAGAACCAGGTCAGCAGAGCTGCTTTAGAGCCAGGTCAGCAGAGCTGTTGTAGAGCCAGAGAACAAGGTCAGCAGAGCAGCTCGAGAGCCAGAGAACCAGGTCAGCAGAGCTGCTTTAGAGCCAGGTCAGCAGAGCTGTTGTACAGCCAGAGGACCAGGTCAGCAGAGCTGCTCTAGAGCCTGAGAACCAAGTCAGCAGAGCCGTTGTAGAGCCAGAGAACCAGGTCAGCAGAGCCGCTGTAGAGCTAGAGAACCAGGTCAGCAGAGCTGCTGTACAGCCAGAGAACAAGTCAGCAGAGGTTCTCTTCAGCCAGAGAACCAGGTCAGCAGAGCCGTTCTACAGCCTGAGAACCAGGTCAGCAGAGCCGTTCTACAGCCTGGGAACCAGGTCAGCAAAGCTGCTCTAGAGCCAGAGAACCAGGTCAGCAAAGCTGCTCTAGAGCCAGAGAACCAGGTCAGCAGAGCCGCTATAAAGCCAGAGAACCAGGTCAGCAGAGCTGCTGTACAGCCAGAGAACAAGGTCAGCAGAGCCGTTGTAGAGCCAGAGAACCAGGTGAGCAGCGCTGCTTTCAAGCCAGAGAACCAGGTCAACAGAGCTGCTGTAGAGCCAGAGAACCAGGTCAACAGAGCCGCTGTACAGCCTGAGAACCAGGTCAGCAGAGCTGCTATAGAACCAGAGAACCAGGTCAGCAGAGCTGCTATAGAACCAGAGAACCAGGTCAGCAGAGCTGCTGTTCAACCAGAGAACCAGGTAAGCAGAGCTGCTTTAGAGCCAGAGAACCAGGTCAGCAGAGCTGCTTTCGAGCCAGAGAACCAGGTCAACAGAGCCGCTGTAGAGCCAGAGAACAAGGTCAACAGAGCCGCTGTACAGCCTGAGAACCAGGTCAGCAAAGCTTCTGTAGAGCCAGAAAACCAGAGAACCAGGTCAGCAGAGCTGCTGTAGAGCCAGATAACCAGGTCAGCAGATCTGCTGTAGAGCCAGATAACCAGGTCAGCAGAGCTGCTGTAGAGCCAGATAACAAGGTCAGCAGAGCTGCTCTACAGCCAAAGAACCAGGTAAGCAGAGCTGCTGTAGAGCCAGATAACAAGGTCAGCAGAGCTGCTTTAGAGCCAGAGAACCAGGTCAGCAGAGCTGCTGTACAGCCAGATAACAAGGTCAGCAGAGCTGCTCTACAGCCAATAAACCAGGTAAGCAGAGCTGCTTTAGAGCCAGAGAACCAGGTCAGCAGAGCTGCTATCGAGCCAGAAAACCAGGTCAACAGAGCCGCTGTAGAGCCAGAGAACCAGGTCAACAGAGCCGCTGTAGAGCCTGAGAACCAGGTCAGCAGAGCTGCTATAGAACCAGAGAACCAGGTCAGCAGAGCTGCTGTACAGCCAGAGAACCAAGTCAGCAGAGCTGTTTTAGAGCCAGGTCAGCAGAGCTGTTGTAGAGCCAGAGAACCAGGTCATCAGAGCTGCTGTACAGCCAGATAACCAGGTCAGCAAAGCTGCTTTAGAGCCAGAGAACCAGGTCAGCAGAGCTGCTCTAGAGCCTGAGAGCCAAGTCAGCAGAGCCGTTGCAGAGCCAGAGAACCAGGTCAGCAGAGCCGCTGTAGAGCCAGAGAACCAGGTCAGCAGAGCTGCTGTACAGCCAGAGAACAAGGTCAGCAGAGGTTCTCTTCAGCCAGAGAACCAGGTCAGCAGAGCCGTTCTACAGCCTGAGAACCAGGTCAGCAGAGCCGTTCTACAGCCTGAGAACCAGGTCAGCAAAGCTGCTCTAGAGCCAGAGAACCAGGTCAGCAAAGCTGCTCTAGAGCAAGAGAACCAGGTCAGGAGAGCTGCTCGACAGTCTAAGAACCAGGTCAGCAGAGCTGCTGTAGAGCCAGAGAAACCAGGTCAGCAGAGCCGTTTTAGAGCCAGAGAACCAGGTCAACAGAGCCACTGTAGAGCCAGAGAACCAGGTCAGCAGAGCCGCTATAAAGCCAGAGAACCAGGTCAGCAGAGCCGTTCTACAGCCTGAGAACCAGGTCAGCAAAGCTGCTCTAGAGCCAGAGAACCAGGTCAGCAAAGCTGCTCTAGAGCCAGAGAACCAGGTCAGGAGAGCTGCTCGAGAGTCTAAGAACCAGGTCAGCAGAGCCGCTATAAAGCCAGAGAACCAGGTCAGCAGAGCTGCTGTAGAGCCTGAGAACCAGGTCAGCAGAGCCGCTGCACAGCCAGAGAAACAGGTCAGCAGAGCCGTTGTAGAGCCAAAGAACCAGGTCAGCAGAGCCGCTCTAGAGCCAGAGAACCAGGTAAGCAGAGCCGCTCTAGAGCCAGAGAACCAGGCCAGCAGAGCTGCTCTAAAGACTAAGAACCAGGTCAACAGAGCCGCTGTAGAGCCAGAGAACCAGGTCAACAGAGCCGCTGTAGAGCCAGAGAACCAGGTCAGCAGAGCCGCTGTAGAGCCAGATAACCAGGTCAGCAGAGCTGCTCTACAGCCAAAGAACCAGGTCAGCACAGCCATTGTACAGACTGAGAACCAGGTCAGCAAAGCTGCTTTAGAGCCAGAGAACGAGGTCAGCAGAGCTGCTGTAGAGCCAGATAACCAGGTCAGCAGAGCTGCTGTAGAGCCAGAGAACCAGGTCAGCAGAGCTGCTGAAGAGCCAGAGAACTAGGTCAGCAGAGCTGCTCTAGAGCCAGAGAACCAGGTAAGCAGAGCTGCTTTAGAGCCAGAGAACCAGGTCAGCAGAGCTGCTGTACAGCCTGAGATCCAGATCAGCAGAGCCGCTCTAGATCTAGAGAACCAGGTTAGCAGAGCCGCTCTAGAGCTAGAGAAATAGGTCAGCAGAGCCGCTCTAGAGCCAGAGAACCAGGCCAGCAGATCCATTGTAGAGCCAGAGAACCAGGTCAGCAAAGTTGCTTTACAGCCAGAGAAACATGTCAGCAGAGACGTTGTAGAGCCAGGGAACCAGGTCAGCAGAGTTGCTGTAGAGCCAGAGAACCAGGTCAGTAGAGCTGCTCTAGAGCTAGAGAACTAGGTCAGTAGAGCTGCTCTTGAGCCATAGAACCAGGTCAGCAGAGCCGCTCTGAAGCCAGAGAACCAGGTCAGCAGAGCTGCTCTAGAGCCAGAGAACCAGGTCAGCAGAGCTGCTCTAGAGGCAGAGAACCAGGTCAGCAGAGCTGCTTTAGAGCCAGGTCAGCAGAGCTGTTGTAGAGCCAGAGAACCAGGTCATCAGAGCTGATGTACAGCCAGATAACCAGGTCAGCAGAGCTGCTTTAGAGCCAGAGAACCAGGTCAGCAGAGCTGCTCTAGAGCCTGAGAACCAAGTCAGCAGAGCCGTTGTAGAGCCAGAGAACCAGGTCAGCAGAGCAGCTGTAGAGCCAGAGAACCAGGTCAGCAGAGCTGCTGTACAGCCAGAGAACAAGGTCAGCAGAGGTTCTCTTCAGCCAGAGAACCAGGTCAGCAAAGCTGCTCTAGAGCCAGAGAACCAGGTCAGCAGAGCCGCTGCACAGCCAGAGAACCAGGTCAGCAAAGCTGCTCTAGAGCCAGAGAACCAGGTCAGCAAAGCTTCTCGAGAGCCAGAGAACCAGGTCAGCAGAGCTGCTTTAGAGCCAGGTCAGCAGAGCTGTTGTAGAGCCAGAGAACCAGGTCAGCAGAGCTGCTTTAGAGCCAGGTCAGCAGAGCTGTTGTAGAGCCAGAGAACCAGGTCATCAGAGCTGCTGTACAGCCAGATAACCAGGTCAGCAAAGCTGCTTTAGAGCCAGAGAACCAGCTCAGCAGAGCTGCTCTAGAGCCTGAGAACCAAGTCAGCAGAGCCGTTGTAGAGCCAGAGAACCAGGTCAGCAGAGCCGCTGTAGAGCCAGAGAACCAGGTCAGCAGAGCTGCTGTACAGCCAGAGAACCAGGTCAGCAGAGCCGTTCCACAGCCTGAGAACCAGGTCAGCAGAGCCGTTCTACAGCCTGAGAACCAGGTCAGCAAAGCTGCTCTAGAGCCAGAGAACCAGGTCAGCAAAGCTGCTCTAGAGCCAGAGAACCAGGTCAGCAGAGATGCTCGAGAGTCTAAGAACCAGGTCAGCAGAGCCGCTGTACAGCCAGAGAACCAGGTCAGCAGAGCTGCCGTACAGCCAGAGAACAAGGTCAGCAGAGCTGCTGTAGAGCCTGAGAACCAGGTCAGCAGAGCCGCTGCACAGCCAGAGAAACAGGTCAGCAGAGCCGTTGTAGAGCCAGAGAACCAGGTCAGCAGAGCTGCTTTCGAGCCAGAGAACCAGGTCAACAGAGCCGCTGTAGAGCCAGAGAACCAGGTCAACAGAGCCGGTGTACAGCCTGAGAACCAGGTCGGCTGAGCTGCTATAGAACCAGAGAACCAGGTCAGCAGAGCTGCTGTACAGCCAGAGAACCAGGTAAGCAGAGCTGCTTTAGAGGCAGAGAACCAGGTCAGCAGAGCTGCTATCGAGCCAGAGAACCAGGTCAACAGAGCCGCTGTAGAGCCAGAGAACCAGGTCAACAGAGCCGCTGTAGAGCCTGAGAACCAGGTCAGCAGAGCTGCTATAGAACCGGAGAACCAGGTCAGCAGAGCTGCTGTACAGCCAGAGAACCAGGTCAGCAGAGCTGCTTTAGAGCCAGGTCAGCAGAGCTGTTGTAGAGCCAGAGAACCAGGTCATCAGAGCTGCTGTACAACCAGATAACCAGGTCAGCAAAGCTGTAGAGCTAGAGAAATAGGTCAGCAGAGCCGCCCTAGAGCCAGAGAACCAGGCCAGCAGATCCATTGTAGAGCCGGAGAACCAGGTCAGCAAAGCTGCTTTACAGCCAGAGAAACATGTCAGCAGAGCCGTTGTGGAGCCAGGGAAGCAGGTCAGCAGAGTTGCTGTAGAGCCAGAGAACTGGGTCAGCAGAGCTGCTTTAGAGCCAGAGAACCAGGTCAGCAGAGCTGCTGTACAGCTAGAGAACAAGGTCAGCAGAGCTGCTCTACAGCCAAAGAACCAGGTCAGCAGAGCCGTTGTACAGCCTGAGAACCAGGTCAGCAAAGCTGCTCTAGAGCCAGAGAACCAGGTCAGCAGAGCTGCTCGAGAGCCAGAGAACCAGGTCAGCAGAGCTGCTTTAGAGCCAGGTCAGCAGAGCTGTTGTAGAGCCAGAGAACCAGGTCAGCAGAGCTGCTTGAGAGCCAGAGAACCAGGTCAGCAGAGCTGCTTTAGAGCCAGGTCAGCAGAGCTGTTGTACAGCCAGAGGACCAGGTCAGCAGAGCTGCTCTAGAGCCTGAGAACCAAGTCAGCAGAGCCGTTGTAGAGCCAGAGAACCAGGTCAGCAGAGCCGCTGTAGAGCCAGAGAACCAGGTCAGCAGAGCTGCTGTACAGCCAGAGAACAAGTCAGCAGAGGTTCTCTTCAGCCAGAGAACCAGGTCAGCAGAGCCGTTCTACAGCCTGAGAACCAGGTCAGCAGAGCCGTTCTACAGCCTGAGAACCAGGTCAGCAAAGCTGCTCTAGAGCCAGAGAACCAGGTCAGCAAAGCTGCACTAGAGCCAGAGAACCAGGTCAGCAGAGCCGCTATAAAGCCAGAGAACCAGGTCAGCAGAGCTGCTGTACAGCCAGAGAACAAGGTCAGCAGAGCTGCTGTAGAGCCTGAGAACCAGGTCAGCAGAGCCGCTGCACAGCCAGACAAACAGGTCAGCAGAGCCGTTGTAGAGCCAGAGAACCAGGTGAGCAGAGCTGCTTTCGAGCCAGAGAACCAGGTCAACAGAGCTGCTGTAGAGCCAGAGAACCAGGTCAAAAGAGCCGCTGTACAGCCTGAGAACCAGGTCAGCAGAGCTGCTATAGAACCAGAGAACCAGGTCAGCAGAGCTGCTATAGAACCAGAGAACCAGGTCAGCAGAGCTGCTGTACAACCAGAGAACCAGGTAAGCAGAGCTGCTTTAGAGCCAGAGAACCAGGTCAGCAGAGCTGCTTTCGAGCCAGAGAACCAGGTCAACAGAGCCGCTGTACAGCCTGAGAACCAGGTCAGCAAAGCTTCTGTAGAGCCAGAGAACCAGGTCAGCAGAGCTGCTGTAGAGCCAGATAACCAGGTCAGCAGAGCTGCTGTAGAGCCAGATAATCAGGTCAGCAGAGCTGCTGTAGAGCCGGATAACAAGGTCAGCAGAGCTGCTCTACAGCCAAAGAACCAGGTAAGCAGAGCTGCTGTAGAGCCAGATAACAAGGTCAGCAGAGCTGCTTTAGAGCCAGAGAACCAGGTCAGCAGAGCTGCTGTAGAGCCAGATAACAAGGTCAGCAGAGCTGCTCTACAGCCAAAGAATCAGGTAAGCAGAGCTGCTTTAGAGCCAGAGAACCAGGTCAGCAGAGCTGCTATCGAGCCAGAGAACCAGGTCAACAGAGCCGCTGTAGAGCCAGAGAACCAGGTCAGCAGAGCTGCTGTACAGCCAGAGAACCAGGTCAGCAGAGCTGCTTTAGAGCCAGGTCAGCAGAGCCGTTGTAGAGCCAGAGAACCAGGTAATCAGAGCTGCTGTACAGCCAGATAACCAGGTCAGCAAAGCTGCTTTAGAGCCAGAGAACCAGGTCAGCAGAGCTGCTCTAGAGCCTGAGAACCAAGTCAGCAGAGCCGTTGCAGAGCCAGAGAACCAGGTCAGCAGAGCCGCTGTAGAGCCAGAGAACCAGGTCAGCAGAGCTGCTGTACAGCCAGAGAACAAGGTCAGCAGAGGTTCTCTTCAGCCAGAGAACCAGGTCAGCAGAGCCGTTCTACAGCCTGAGAACCAGGTCAGCAGAGCCGTTCTACAGCCTGAGAACCAGGTCAGCAAAGCTGCTCTAGAGCCAGAGAACCAGGTCAGCAAAGCTGCTCTAGAGCCAGAGAACCAGGTCAGGAGAGCTGCTCGAGAGTCTAAGAACCAGGTCAGCAGAGCTGCTGTAGAGCCAGAGAAACCAGGTCAGCAGAGCCGTTTTAGAGCCAGAGAACCAGGTCAACAGAGCCACTGTAGAGCCAGAGAACCAGGTCAGCAGAGCCGCTATAAAGCCAGAGAACCAGGTCAGCAGAGCCGTTCTACAGCCTGAGAACCAGGTCAGCAAAGCTGCTCTAGAGCCAGAGAACCAGGTCAGGAGAGCTGCTCGAGAGTCTAAGAACCAGGTCAGCAGAGCCGCTATAAAGCCAGAGAACCAGGTCAGCAGAGCTGCTGTAGAGCCTGAGAACCAGGTCAGCAGAGCCGCTGCACAGCCAGAGAAACAGGTCAGCAGAGCCGTTGTAGAGCCAGAGAATCAGGTCAGCAGAGCCGCTCTAGGGCCAGAGAACCAGGTCAGCAGAGCCGCTCTAGAGCCAGAGAACCAGGCCAGCAGAGCTGCTCTAAAGACTAAGAACCAGGTCAACAGAGCCGCTGTAGAGCCAGAGAACCAGGTCAACAGAGCCGCTGTAGAGCCAGAGAACCAGGTCAGCAGAGCTGCTGTAGAGCCAGATAACCAGGTCAGCAGAGCTGCTCTACAGCCAAAGAACCAGGTCAGCACAGCCATTGTACAGCCTGAGAACCAGGTCAGCAAAGCTGCTCTAGAGCCAGAGAACGAGGTCAGCAGAGCTGCTGTAGAGCCAGATAACCAGGTCAGCAGAGCTGCTGTAGAGCCAGAGAACCAGGTCAGCAGAGCTGCTGAAAAGCCAGAGAACTAGGTCAGCAGAGCTGCTCTAGAGCCAGAGAACCAGGTAAGCAGATCTGCTTTAGAGCCAGAGAACCAGGTCAGCAGAGCTGCTGTAGAGCCAGAGAACCAAGTCAGCAGAGCTGTTGTAGAGCCAGAGAACCAGGTCATCAGAGCTGCTGTACAGCCAGAGAACCAGGTCCGCAGAGCTGCTTTAGAGCCAGAGAACCTGGTCAGCAGAGCTGCTCTAGAGCCTGAGAAACAGGTCAGCAGAGCCGTTGTAGAGCCAGATAACCAGGTCAGCAGAGCTGCTGTAGAGCCAGATAACAAGGTCAGCAGAGCTGCTCTACAGCCAAAGAACCAGGTAAGCAGAGCTGCTTTAGAGCCAGAGAACCAGGTCAGCAGAGCTGATTTCGAGCCAGAGAACCAGGTCAACAGAGCCGCTGTAGAGCCAGAGAACCAGGTCAGCAGAGCTGCTGTACAGCCAGAGAACCAGGTCAGCAGAGCTGCTTTAGAGCCAGGTCAGCAGAGCCGTTGTAGAGCCAGAGAACCAGGTAATCAGAGCTGCTGTACAGCCAGATAACCAGGTCAGCAAAGCTGCTTTAGAGCCAGAGAACCAGGTCAGCAGAGCTGCTCTAGAGCCTGAGAACCAAGTCAGCAGAGCCGTTGCAGAGCCAGAGAACCAGGTCAGCAGAGCCGCTGTAGAGCCAGAGAACCAGGTCAGCAGAGCTGCTGTACAGCCAGAGAACAAGGTCAGCAGAGGTTCTCTTCAGCCAGAGAACCAGGTCAGCAGAGCCGTTCTACAGCCTGAGAACCAGGTCAGCAGAGCCGTTCTACAGCCTGAGAACCAGGTCAGCAAAGCTGCTCTAGAGCCAGAGAACCAGGTCAGCAAAGCTGCTCTAGAGCCAGAGAACCAGGTCAGGAGAGCTGCTCGAGAGTCTAAGTACCAGGTCAGCAGAGCTGCTGTAGAGCCAGAGAAACCAGGTCAGCAGAGCCGTTTTAGAGCCAGAGAACCAGGTCAACAGAGCCACTGTAGAGCCAGAGAACCAGGTCAGCAGAGCCGCTATAAAGCCAGAGAACCAGGTCAGCAGAGCCGTTCTACAGCCTGAGAACCAGGTCAGCAAAGCTGCTCTAGAGCCAGAGAACCAGGTCAAGAGAGCTGCTCGAGAGTCTAAGAACCAGGTCAGCAGAGCCGCTATAAAGCCAGAGAACCAGGTCAGCAGAGCTGCTGTAGAGCCTGAGAACCAGGTCAGCAGAGCCGCTGCACAGCCAGAGAAACAGGTCAGCAGAGCCGTTGTAGAGCCAGAGAACCAGGTCAGCAGAGCCGCTCTAGGGCCAGAGAACCAGGTCAGCAGAGCCGCTCTAGAGCCAGAGAACCAGGCCAGCAGAGCTGCTCTAAAGACTAAGAACCAGGTCAACAGAGCCGCTGTAGAGCCAGAGAACCAGGTCAACAGAGCCGCTGTAGAGCCAGAGAACCAGGTCAGCAGAGCTGCTGTAGAGCCAGATAACCAGGTCAGCAGAGCTGCTCTACAGCCAAAGAACCAGGTCAGCACAGCCATTGTACAGCCTGAGAACCAGGTCAGCAAAGCTGCTCTAGAGCCAGAGAACGAGGTCAGCAGAGCTGCTGTAGAGCCAGATAACCAGGTCAGCAGAGCTGCTGTAGAGCCAGAGAACCAGGTCAGCAGAGCTGCTGAAAAGCCAGAGAACTAGGTCAGCAGAGCTGCTCTAGAGCCAGAGAACCAGGTAAGCAGATCTGCTTTAGAGCCAGAGAACCAGGTCAGCAGAGCTGCTGTAGAGCCAGAGAACCAAGTCAGCAGAGCTGTTGTAGAGCCAGAGAACCAGGTCATCAGAGCTGCTGTACAGCCAGAGAACCAGGTCCGCAGAGCTGCTTTAGAGCCAGAGAACCTGGTCAGCAGAGCTGCTCTAGAGCCTGAGAAACAGGTCAGCAGAGCCGTTGTAGAGCCAGATAACCAGGTCAGCAGAGCTGCTGTAGAGCCAGATAACAAGGTCAGCAGAGCTGCTCTACAGCCAAAGAACCAGGTAAGCAGAGCTGCTTTAGAGCCAGAGAACCAGGTCAGCAGAGCTGATTTCGAGCCAGAGAACCAGGTCAACAGAGCCGCTGCAGAGCCAGAGAACCAGGTCAACAGAGCCGCTGTAGAGCCTGAGAACCAGGTCAGCAGAGCTGCTATAGAACCAGGTCCGCAGAGCTGCTTTAGAGCCAGAGAACCAGGTCAACAGAGCCGCTGTAGAGCCAGAGAACCAGGTCAACAGAGCCGCTGTACAGCCTGAGAACCAGGTCAACAGAGCCGCTGTACAGCCTGAGAACCAGGTCAGCAAAGCTGCTGTAGAGCCAGAGAACCAGGTCAGCAGAGCTGCTGTAGAGCCAGATAACCAGGTCAGCAGAGCTGCTGTAGAGCCAGAGAACCAGGTCAGCAGAGCTGCTGTAGAGCCAGAGAACCAGGTCAGCAGAGCTGCTGTAGAGCCAGATAACCAGGTCAGCAGAGCTGCTGTAGAGCCAGATAACCAGGCCAGCAGATCCATTGTAGAGCCAGAGAACCAGGTCAGCAAAGCTGCTTTACAGCCAGAGAAACATGTCTGTAGAGTCAGGGAACCAGGTCCGCAGAGTTGCTGTAGAGCAGAGAACCAGGTCAGTAGAGCTGCTCTAGAGCCAGAGAACTAGGTCAGTAGAGCTGCTCTTGAGCCATAGAACCAGGTCAGCAGAGCCGCTGTAGAGCCAGAGAACCAGGTCAGCAGAGCCGCTCTAGAGCTAGAGAAATACGTCAGCAGAGCCGCCCTAGAGCCAGAGAACCAGGCCAGCAGATCCATTGTAGAGCCGGAGAACCAGGTCAGCAAAGCTGCTTTACAGCCAGAGAAACATGTCAGCAGAGCCGCTGTGGAGCCAGGGAAGCAGGTCAGCAGAGTTGCTGTAGAGCAAGAGAACTGGGTCAGCAGAGCTGCTTTAGAGCCAGAGAACCAGGTCAGCAGAGCTGCTGTACAGCTAGAGAACAAGGTCAGCAGAGCTGCTCTACAGCCAAAGAACCAGGTCAGCAGAGCCGTTGTACAGCCTGAGAACCAGGTCAGCAAAGCTGCTATAGAGCCAGAGAACCAGGTCAGCAGAGCTGCTCGAGAGCCAGAGAACCAGGTCAGCAGAGCTGCTTTAGAGCCAGGTCAGCAGAGCTGTTGTAGAGCCAGAGAACAAGGTCAGCAGAGTAGCTCGAGAGCCAGAGAACCAGGTCAGCAGAGCTGCTTTAGAGCCAGGTCAGCAGAGCTGTTGTACAGCCAGAGGACCAGGTCAGCAGAGCTGCTCTAGAGCCTGAGAACCAAGTCAGCAGAGCCGTTGTAGAGCCAGAGAACCAGGTCAGCAGAGCCGCTGTAGAGCTAGAGAACCAGGTCAGCAGAGCTGCTGTACAGCCAGAGAACAAGTCAGCAGAGGTTCTCTTCAGCCAGAGAACCAGGTCAGCAGAGCCGTTCTACAGCCTGAGAACCAGGTCAGCAGAGCCGTTCTACAGCCTGGGAACCAGGTCAGCAAAGCTGCTCTAGAGCCAGAGAACCAGGTCAGCAAAGCTGCTCTAGAGCCAGAGAACCAGGTCAGCAGAGCCGCTATAAAGCCAGAGAACCAGGTCAGCAGAGCTGCTGTACAGCCAGAGAACAAGGTCAGCAGAGCCGTTGTAGAGCCAGAGAACCAGGTGAGCAGCGCTGCTTTCAAGCCAGAGAACCAGGTCAACAGAGCTGCTGTAGAGCCAGAGAACCAGGTCAACAGAGCCGCTGTACAGCCTGAGAACCAGGTCAGCAGAGCTGCTATAGAACCAGAGAACCAGGTCAGCAGAGCTGCTATAGAACCAGAGAACCAGGTCAGCAGAGCTGCTGTTCAACCAGAGAACCAGGTAAGCAGAGCTGCTTTAGAGCCAGAGAACCAGGTCAGCAGAGCTGCTTTCGAGCCAGAGAACCAGGTCAACAGAGCCGCTGTAGAGCCAGAGAACAAGGTCAACAGAGCCGCTGTACAGCCTGAGAACCAGGTCAGAAAAGCTTCTGTAGAGCCAGAAAACCAGAGAACCAGGTCAGCAGAGCTGCTGTAGAGCCAGATAACCAGGTCAGCAGAGCTGCTGTAGAGCCAGATAACCAGGTCAGCAGAGCTGCTGTAGAGCCAGATAACAAGGTCAGCAGAGCTGCTCTACAGCCAAAGAACCAGGTAAGCAGAGCTGCTGTAGAGCCAGATAACAAGGTCAGCAGAGCTGCTTTAGAGCCAGAGAACCAGGTCAGCAGAGCTGCTGTAGAGCCAGATAACAAGGTCAGCAGAGCTGCTCTACAGCCAATGAACCAGGTAAGCAGAGCTGCTTTAGAGCCAGAGAACCAGGTCAGCAGAGCTGCTATCGAGCCAGAAAACCAGGTCAACAGAGCCGCTGTAGAGCCAGAGAACCAGGTCAACAGAGCCGCTGTAGAGCCTGAGAACCAGGTCAGCAGAGCTGCTATAGAACCAGAGAACCAGGTCAGCAGAGCTGCTGTACAGCCAGAGAACCAAGTCAGCAGAGCTGTTTTAGAGCCAGGTCAGCAGAGCTGTTGTAGAGCCAGAGAACCAGGTCATCAGAGCTGCTGTACAGCCAGATAACCAGGTCAGCAAAGCTGCTTTAGAGCCAGAGAACCAGGTCAGCAGAGCTGCTCTAGAGCCTGAGAGCCAAGTCAGCAGAGCCGTTGCAGAGCCAGAGAACCAGGTCAGCAGAGCCGCTTTAGAGCCAGAGAACCAGGTCAGCAGAGCTGCTGTACAGCCAGAGAACAAGGTCAGCAGAGGTTCTCTTCAGCCAGAGAACCAGGTCAGCAGAGCCGTTCTACAGCCTGAGAACCAGGTCAGCAGAGCCGTTCTACAGCCTGAGAACCAGGTCAGCAAAGCTGCTCTAGAGCCAGAGAACCAGGTCAGCAAAGCTGCTCTAGAGCAAGAGAACCAGGTCAGGAGAGCTGCTCGACAGTCTAAGAACCAGGTCAGCAGAGCTGCTGTAGAGCCAGAGAAACCAGGTCAGCAGAGCCGTTTTAGAGCTAGAGAACCAGGTCAACAGAGCCACTGTAGAGCCAGAGAACCAGGTCAGCAGAGCCGCTATAAAGCCAGAGAACCAGGTCAGCAGAGCCGTTCTACAGCCTGAGAACCAGGTCAGCAAAGCTGCTCTAGAGCCAGAGAACCAGGTCAGCAAAGCTGCTCTAGAGCCAGAGAACCAGGTCAGGAGAGCTGCTCGAGAGTCTAAGAACCAGGTCAGCAGAGCCGCTATAAAGCCAGAGAACCAGGTCAGCAGTGCTGCTGTAGAGCCTGAGAACCAGGTCAGCAGAGCCGCTGCACAGCCAGAGAAACAGGTCAGCAGAGCCGTTGTAGAGCCAAAGAACCAGGTCAGCAGAGCCGCTCTAGAGCCAGAGAACCAGGTAAGCAGAGCCGCTCTAGAGCCAGAGAACCAGGCCAGCAGAGCTGCTCTAAAGACTAAGAACCAGGTCAACAGAGCCGCTGTAGAGCCAGAGAACCAGGTCAACAGAGCCGCTGTAGAGCCAGAGAACCAGGTCAGCAGAGCCGCTGTAGAGCCAGATAACCAGGTCAGCAGAGCTGCTCTACAGCCAAAGAACCAGGTCAGCACAGCCATTGTACAGACTGAGAACCAGGTCAGCAAAGCTGCTTTAGAGCCAGAGAACGAGGTCAGCAGAGCTGCTGTAGAGCCAGATAACCAGGTCAGCAGAGCTGCTGTAGAGCCAGAGAACCAGGTCAGCAGAGCTGCTGAAGAGCCAGAGAACTAGGTCAGCAGAGCTGCTCTAGAGCCAGAGAACCAGGTAAGCAGAGCTGCTTTAGAGCCAGAGAACCAGGTCAGCAGAGCTGCTGTAGAGCCAGAGAACCAGGTCAGCAGAGCTGTTGTAGAGCCAGAGAACCAGGTCATCAGAGCTGCTGTACAGCCAGAGAACCAGGTCCGCAGAGCTGCTTTAGAGCCAGAGAACCTGGTCAGCAGAGCTGCTCTAGAGCCTGAGAACCAGGTCAGCAGAGCCGTTGTAGAGCCAGAGAACCAGGTCAGCAGAGCCGCTATAGAGCCAGAGAACCAGGTCAGCAGAGCTGCTGTACAGCCTGAGATCCAGGTCAGCAGAGCCGCTGTAGAGCCAGAGAACCAGGTCAGCAGAGCTGCTGTAGAGCCAGAGAACCAGGTCAGCAGAGCCGCTCTAGATCTAGAGAACCAGGTCAGCAGAGCCGCTCTAGAGCTAGAGAAATAGGTCAGCAGAGCCGCTCTAGAGCCAGAGAACCAGGCCAGCAGATCCATTGTAGAGCCAGAGAACCAGGTCAGCAAAGTTGCTTTACAGCCAGAGAAACATGTCAGCAGAGACGTTGTAGAGCCAGGGAACCAGGTCAGCAGAGTTGCTGTAGAGCCAGAGAACCAGGTCAGTAGAGCTGCTCTAGAGCTAGAGAACTAGGTCAGTAGAGCTGCTCTTGAGCCATAGAACCAGGTCAGCAGAGCCGCTCTGAAGCCAGAGAACCAGGTCAGCAGAGCTGCTCTAGAGCCAGAGAACCAGGTCAGCAGAGCTGCTCTAGAGGCAGAGAACCAGGTCAGCAGAGCTGCTTTAGAGCCAGGTCAGCAGAGCTGTTGTAGAGCCAGAGAACCAGGTCATCAGAGCTGCTGTACAGCCAGATAACCAGGTCAGCAGAGCTGCTTTAGAGCCAGAGAACCAGGTCAGCAGAGCTGCTCTAGAGCCTGAGAACCAAGTCAGCAGAGCGTTGTAGAGCCAGAGAACCAGGTCAGCAGAGCAGCTGTAGAGCCAGAGAACCAGGTCAGCAGAGCTGCTGTACAGCCAGAGAACAAGGTCAGCAGAGGTTCTCTTCAGCCAGAGAACCAGGTCAGCAAAGCTGCTCTAGAGCCAGAGAACCAGGTCAGCAGAGCCGCTGCACAGCCAGAGAACCAGGTCAGCAAAGCTGCTCTAGAGCCAGAGAACCAGGTCAGCAAAGCTTCTCGAGAGCCAGAGAACCAGGTCAGCAGAGCTGCTTTAGAGCCAGGTCAGCAGAGCTGTTGTAGAGCCAGAGAACCAGGTCAGCAGAGCTGCTTTAGAGCCAGGTCAGCAGAGCTGTTGTAGAGCCAGAGAACCAGGTCATCAGAGCTGCTGTACAGCCAGATAACCAGGTCAGCAAAGCTGCTTTAGAGCCAGAGAACCAGCTCAGCAGAGCTGCTCTAGAGCCTGAGAACCAAGTCAGCAGAGCCGTTGTAGAGCCAGAGAACCAGGTCAGCAGAGCCGCTGTAGAGCCAGAGAACCAGGTCAGCAGAGATGCTCGAGAGTCTAAGAACCAGGTCAGCAGAGCCGCTGTACAGCCAGAGAACCAGGTCAGCAAAGCTGCTCTAGAGCCAGAGAACCAGGTCAGCAAAGCTGCTCTAGAGCCAGAGAACCAGGTCAGCAGAGATGCTCGAGAGTCTAAGAACCAGGTCAGCAGAGCCGCTGTACAGCCAGAGAACCAGGTCAGCAGAGCTGCCGTACAGCCAGAGAACAAGGTCAGCAGAGCTGCGGTAGAGCCTGAGAACCAGGTCAGCAGAGCCGCTGCACAGCCAGAGAAACAGGTCAGCAGAGCCGTTGTAGAGCCAGAGAACCAGGTCAGCAGAGCTGCTTTCGAGCCAGAGAACCAGGTCAACAGAGCCGCTGTAGAGCCAGAGAGCCAGGTCAACAGAGCCGGTGTACAGCCTGAGAACCAGGTCGGCTGAGCTGCTATAGAACCAGAGAACCAGGTCAGCAGAGCTGCTGTACAGCCAGAGAACCAGGTAAGCAGAGCTGCTTTAGAGGCAGAGAACCAGGTCAGCAGAGCTGCTGTAGAGCCAGAGAACCAGGTCAACAGAGCCGCTGTAGAGCCAGAGGACCAGGTCAACAGAGCCGCTGTAGAGCCAGAGAACCAGGTCAGCAAAGCTGCTGTAGAGCCAGAGAACCAGGTCAGCAAAGCTGCTCTAGAGCCAGAGAACCAGGTCAGCAGAGATGCTCGAGAGTCTAAGAACCAGGTCAGCAGAGCCGCTGTACAGCCAGAGAACCAGGTCAGCAGAGCTGCCGTACAGCCAGAGAACAAGGTCAGCAGAGCTGCGGTAGAGCCTGAGAACCAGGTCAGCAGAGCCGCTGCACAGCCAGAGAAACAGGTCAGCAGAGCCGTTGTAGAGCCAGAGAACCAGGTCAGCAGAGCTGCTTTCGAGCCAGAGAACCAGGTCAACAGAGCCGCTGTAGAGCCAGAGAACCAGGTCAACAGAGCCGCTGTACAGCCTGAGAACCAGGTCAACAGAGCCGCTGTACAGCCTGAGAACCAGGTCAGCAAAGCTGCTGTAGAGCCAGAGAACCAGGTCAGCAGAGCTGCTGTAGAGCCAGATAACCAGGTCAGCAGAGCTGCTGTAGAGCCAGAGAACCAGGTCAGCAGAGCTGCTGTAGAGCCAGAGAACCAGGTCAGCAGAGCTGCTGTAGAGCCAGATAACCAGGTCAGCAGAGCTGCTGTAGAGCCAGATAACCAGGCCAGCAGATCCATTGTAGAGCCAGAGAACCAGGTCAGCAAAGCTGCTTTACAGCCAGAGAAACATGTCTGTAGAGTCAGGGAACCAGGTCCGCAGAGTTGCTGTAGAGCAGAGAACCAGGTCAGTAGAGCTGCTCTAGAGCCAGAGAACTAGGTCAGTAGAGCTGCTCTTGAGCCATAGAACCAGGTCAGCAGAGCCGCTGTAGAGCCAGAGAACCAGGTCAGCAGAGCCGCTCTAGAGCTAGAGAAATACGTCAGCAGAGCCGCCCTAGAGCCAGAGAACCAGGCCAGCAGATCCATTGTAGAGCCGGAGAACCAGGTCAGCAAAGCTGCTTTACAGCCAGAGAAACATGTCAGCAGAGCCGCTGTGGAGCCAGGGAAGCAGGTCAGCAGAGTTGCTGTAGAGCAAGAGAACTGGGTCAGCAGAGCTGCTTTAGAGCCAGAGAACCAGGTCAGCAGAGCTGCTGTACAGCTAGAGAACAAGGTCAGCAGAGCTGCTCTACAGCCAAAGAACCAGGTCAGCAGAGCCGTTGTACAGCCTGAGAACCAGGTCAGCAAAGCTGCTATAGAGCCAGAGAACCAGGTCAGCAGAGCTGCTCGAGAGCCAGAGAACCAGGTCAGCAGAGCTGCTTTAGAGCCAGGTCAGCAGAGCTGTTGTAGAGCCAGAGAACAAGGTCAGCAGAGCAGCTCGAGAGCCAGAGAACCAGGTCAGCAGAGCTGCTTTAGAGCCAGGTCAGCAGAGCTGTTGTACAGCCAGAGGACCAGGTCAGCAGAGCTGCTCTAGAGCCTGAGAACCAAGTCAGCAGAGCCGTTGTAGAGCCAGAGAACCAGGTCAGCAGAGCCGCTGTAGAGCTAGAGAACCAGGTCAGCAGAGCTGCTGTACAGCCAGAGAACAAGTCAGCAGAGGTTCTCTTCAGCCAGAGAACCAGGTCAGCAGAGCCGTTCTACAGCCTGAGAACCAGGTCAGCAGAGCCGTTCTACAGCCTGGGAACCAGGTCAGCAAAGCTGCTCTAGAGCCAGAGAACCAGGTCAGCAAAGCTGCTCTAGAGCCAGAGAACCAGGTCAGCAGAGCCGCTATAAAGCCAGAGAACCAGGTCAGCAGAGCTGCTGTACAGCCAGAGAACAAGGTCAGCAGAGCCGTTGTAGAGCCAGAGAACCAGGTGAGCAGCGCTGCTTTCAAGCCAGAGAACCAGGTCAACAGAGCTGCTGTAGAGCCAGAGAACCAGGTCAACAGAGCCGCTGTACAGCCTGAGAACCAGGTCAGCAGAGCTGCTATAGAACCAGAGAACCAGGTCAGCAGAGCTGCTATAGAACCAGAGAACCAGGTCAGCAGAGCTGCTGTTCAACCAGAGAACCAGGTAAGCAGAGCTGCTTTAGAGCCAGAGAACCAGGTCAGCAGAGCTGCTTTCGAGCCAGAGAACCAGGTCAACAGAGCCGCTGTAGAGCCAGAGAACAAGGTCAACAGAGCCGCTGTACAGCCTGAGAACCAGGTCAGCAAAGCTTCTGTAGAGCCAGAAAACCAGAGAACCAGGTCAGCAGAGCTGCTGTAGAGCCAGATAACCAGGTCAGCAGAGCTGCTGTAGAGCCAGATAACCAGGTCAGCAGAGCTGCTGTAGAGCCAGATAACAAGGTCAGCAGAGCTGCTCTACAGCCAAAGAACCAGGTAAGCAGAGCTGCTGTAGAGCCAGATAACAAGGTCAGCAGAGCTGCTTTAGAGCCAGAGAACCAGGTCAGCAGAGCTGCTGTAGAGCCAGATAACAAGGTCAGCAGAGCTGCTCTACAGCCAATGAACCAGGTAAGCAGAGCTGCTTTAGAGCCAGAGAACCAGGTCAGCAGAGCTGCTATCGAGCCAGAAAACCAGGTCAACAGAGCCGCTGTAGAGCCAGAGAACCAGGTCAACAGAGCCGCTGTAGAGCCTGAGAACCAGGTCAGCAGAGCTGCTATAGAACCAGAGAACCAGGTCAGCAGAGCTGCTGTACAGCCAGAGAACCAAGTCAGCAGAGCTGTTTTAGAGCCAGGTCAGCAGAGCTGTTGTAGAGCCAGAGAACCAGGTCATCAGAGCTGCTGTACAGCCAGATAACCAGGTCAGCAAAGCTGCTTTAGAGCCAGAGAACCAGGTCAGCAGAGCTGCTCTAGAGCCTGAGAGCCAAGTCAGCAGAGCCGTTGCAGAGCCAGAGAACCAGGTCAGCAGAGCCGCTTTAGAGCCAGAGAACCAGGTCAGCAGAGCTGCTGTACAGCCAGAGAACAAGGTCAGCAGAGGTTCTCTTCAGCCAGAGAACCAGGTCAGCAGAGCCGTTCTACAGCCTGAGAACCAGGTCAGCAGAGCCGTTCTACAGCCTGAGAACCAGGTCAGCAAAGCTGCTCTAGAGCCAGAGAACCAGGTCAGCAAAGCTGCTCTAGAGCAAGAGAACCAGGTCAGGAGAGCTGCTCGACAGTCTAAGAACCAGGTCAGCAGAGCTGCTGTAGAGCCAGAGAAACCAGGTCAGCAGAGCCGTTTTAGAGCTAGAGAACCAGGTCAACAGAGCCACTGTAGAGCCAGAGAACCAGGTCAGCAGAGCCGCTATAAAGCCAGAGAACCAGGTCAGCAGAGCCGTTCTACAGCCTGAGAACCAGGTCAGCAAAGCTGCTCTAGAGCCAGAGAACCAGGTCAGCAAAGCTGCTCTAGAGCCAGAGAACCAGGTCAGGAGAGCTGCTCGAGAGTCTAAGAACCAGGTCAGCAGAGCCGCTATAAAGCCAGAGAACCAGGTCAGCAGTGCTGCTGTAGAGCCTGAGAACCAGGTCAGCAGAGCCGCTGCACAGCCAGAGAAACAGGTCAGCAGAGCCGTTGTAGAGCCAAAGAACCAGGTCAGCAGAGCCGCTCTAGAGCCAGAGAACCAGGTAAGCAGAGCCGCTCTAGAGCCAGAGAACCAGGCCAGCAGAGCTGCTCTAAAGACTAAGAACCAGGTCAACAGAGCCGCTGTAGAGCCAGAGAACCAGGTCAACAGAGCCGCTGTAGAGCCAGAGAACCAGGTCAGCAGAGCCGCTGTAGAGCCAGATAACCAGGTCAGCAGAGCTGCTCTACAGCCAAAGAACCAGGTCAGCACAGCCATTGTACAGACTGAGAACCAGGTCAGCAAAGCTGCTTTAGAGCCAGAGAACGAGGTCAGCAGAGCTGCTGTAGAGCCAGATAACCAGGTCAGCAGAGCTGCTGTAGAGCCAGAGAACCAGGTCAGCAGAGCTGCTGAAGAGCCAGAGAACTAGGTCAGCAGAGCTGCTCTAGAGCCAGAGAACCAGGTAAGCAGAGCTGCTTTAGAGCCAGAGAACCAGGTCAGCAGAGCTGCTGTAGAGCCAGAGAACCAGGTCAGCAGAGCTGTTGTAGAGCCAGAGAACCAGGTCATCAGAGCTGCTGTACAGCCAGAGAACCAGGTCCGCAGAGCTGCTTTAGAGCCAGAGAACCTGGTCAGCAGAGCTGCTCTAGAGCCTGAGAACCAGGTCAGCAGAGCCGTTGTAGAGCCAGAGAACCAGGTCAGCAGAGCCGCTATAGAGCCAGAGAACCAGGTCAGCAGAGCTGCTGTACAGCCTGAGATCCAGGTCAGCAGAGCCGCTGTAGAGCCAGAGAACCAGGTCAGCAGAGCTGCTGTAGAGCCAGAGAACCAGGTCAGCAGAGCCGCTCTAGATCTAGAGAACCAGGTCAGCAGAGCCGCTCTAGAGCTAGAGAAATAGGTCAGCAGAGCCGCTCTAGAGCCAGAGAACCAGGCCAGCAGATCCATTGTAGAGCCAGAGAACCAGGTCAGCAAAGTTGCTTTACAGCCAGAGAAACATGTCAGCAGAGACGTTGTAGAGCCAGGGAACCAGGTCAGCAGAGTTGCTGTAGAGCCAGAGAACCAGGTCAGTAGAGCTGCTCTAGAGCTAGAGAACTAGGTCAGTAGAGCTGCTCTTGAGCCATAGAACCAGGTCAGCAGAGCCGCTCTGAAGCCAGAGAACCAGGTCAGCAGAGCTGCTCTAGAGCCAGAGAACCAGGTCAGCAGAGCTGCTCTAGAGGCAGAGAACCAGGTCAGCAGAGCTGCTTTAGAGCCAGGTCAGCAGAGCTGTTGTAGAGCCAGAGAACCAGGTCATCAGAGCTGCTGTACAGCCAGATAACCAGGTCAGCAGAGCTGCTTTAGAGCCAGAGAACCAGGTCAGCAGAGCTGCTCTAGAGCCTGAGAACCAAGTCAGCAGAGCCGTTGTAGAGCCAGAGAACCAGGTCAGCAGAGCAGCTGTAGAGCCAGAGAACCAGGTCAGCAGAGCTGCTGTACAGCCAGAGAACAAGGTCAGCAGAGGTTCTCTTCAGCCAGAGAACCAGGTCAGCAAAGCTGCTCTAGAGCCAGAGAACCAGGTCAGCAGAGCCGCTGCACAGCCAGAGAACCAGGTCAGCAAAGCTGCTCTAGAGCCAGAGAACCAGGTCAGCAAAGCTTCTCGAGAGCCAGAGAACCAGGTCAGCAGAGCTGCTTTAGAGCCAGGTCAGCAGAGCTGTTGTAGAGCCAGAGAACCAGGTCAGCAGAGCTGCTTTAGAGCCAGGTCAGCAGAGCTGTTGTAGAGCCAGAGAACCAGGTCATCAGAGCTGCTGTACAGCCAGATAACCAGGTCAGCAAAGCTGCTTTAGAGCCAGAGAACCAGCTCAGCAGAGCTGCTCTAGAGCCTGAGAACCAAGTCAGCAGAGCCGTTGTAGAGCCAGAGAACCAGGTCAGCAGAGCCGCTGTAGAGCCAGAGAACCAGGTCAGCAGAGATGCTCGAGAGTCTAAGAACCAGGTCAGCAGAGCCGCTGTACAGCCAGAGAACCAGGTCAGCAAAGCTGCTCTAGAGCCAGAGAACCAGGTCAGCAAAGCTGCTCTAGAGCCAGAGAACCAGGTCAGCAGAGATGCTCGAGAGTCTAAGAACCAGGTCAGCAGAGCCGCTGTACAGCCAGAGAACCAGGTCAGCAGAGCTGCCGTACAGCCAGAGAACAAGGTCAGCAGAGCTGCGGTAGAGCCTGAGAACCAGGTCAGCAGAGCCGCTGCACAGCCAGAGAAACAGGTCAGCAGAGCCGTTGTAGAGCCAGAGAACCAGGTCAGCAGAGCTGCTTTCGAGCCAGAGAACCAGGTCAACAGAGCCGCTGTAGAGCCAGAGAGCCAGGTCAACAGAGCCGGTGTACAGCCTGAGAACCAGGTCGGCTGAGCTGCTATAGAACCAGAGAACCAGGTCAGCAGAGCTGCTGTACAGCCAGAGAACCAGGTAAGCAGAGCTGCTTTAGAGGCAGAGAACCAGGTCAGCAGAGCTGCTGTAGAGCCAGAGAACCAGGTCAACAGAGCCGCTGTAGAGCCAGAGGACCAGGTCAACAGAGCCGCTGTAGAGCCAGAGAACCAGGTCAGCAAAGCTGCTGTAGAGCCAGAGAACCAGGTCAGCAAAGCTGCTCTAGAGCCAGAGAACCAGGTCAGCAGAGATGCTCGAGAGTCTAAGAACCAGGTCAGCAGAGCCGCTGTACAGCCAGAGAACCAGGTCAGCAGAGCTGCCGTACAGCCAGAGAACAAGGTCAGCAGAGCTGCGGTAGAGCCTGAGAACCAGGTCAGCAGAGCCGCTGCACAGCCAGAGAAACAGGTCAGCAGAGCCGTTGTAGAGCCAGAGAACCAGGTCAGCAGAGCTGCTTTCGAGCCAGAGAACCAGGTCAACAGAGCCGCTGTAGAGCCAGAGAACCAGGTCAACAGAGCCGGTGTACAGCCTGAGAACTAGGTCGGCAGAGCCGCTCTAGAGCCAGAGAACCAGGCCAGCAGATCCATTGTAGAGCCAGAGAACCAGGTCAGCAAAGTTGCTTTACAGCCAGAGAAACATGTCAGCAGAGACGTTGTAGAGCCAGGGAACCAGGTCAGCAGAGTTGCTGTAGAGCCAGAGAACCAGGTCAGTAGAGCTGCTCTAGAGCTAGAGAACTAGGTCAGTAGAGCTGCTCTTGAGCCATAGAACCAGGTCAGCAGAGCCGCTCTGAAGCCAGAGAACCAGGTCAGCAGAGCTGCTCTAGAGCCAGAGAACCAGGTCAGCAGAGCTGCTCTAGAGGCAGAGAACCAGGTCAGCAGAGCTGCTTTAGAGCCAGGTCAGCAGAGCTGTTGTAGAGCCAGAGAACCAGGTCATCAGAGCTGCTGTACAGCCAGATAACCAGGTCAGCAGAGCTGCTTTAGAGCCAGAGAACCAGGTCAGCAGAGCTGCTCTAGAGCCTGAGAACCAAGTCAGCAGAGCCGTTGTAGAGCCAGAGAACCAGGTCAGCAGAGCAGCTGTAGAGCCAGAGAACCAGGTCAGCAGAGCTGCTGTACAGCCAGAGAACAAGGTCAGCAGAGGTTCTCTTCAGCCAGAGAACCAGGTCAGCAAAGCTGCTCTAGAGCCAGAGAACCAGGTCAGCAGAGCCGCTGCACAGCCAGAGAACCAGGTCAGCAAAGCTGCTCTAGAGCCAGAGAACCAGGTCAGCAAAGCTTCTCGAGAGCCAGAGAACCAGGTCAGCAGAGCTGCTTTAGAGCCAGGTCAGCAGAGCTGTTGTAGAGCCAGAGAACCAGGTCAGCAGAGCTGCTTTAGAGCCAGGTCAGCAGAGCTGTTGTAGAGCCAGAGAACCAGGTCATCAGAGCTGCTGTACAGCCAGATAACCAGGTCAGCAAAGCTGCTTTAGAGCCAGAGAACCAGCTCAGCAGAGCTGCTCTAGAGCCTGAGAACCAAGTCAGCAGAGCCGTTGTAGAGCCAGAGAACCAGGTCAGCAGAGCCGCTGTAGAGCCAGAGAACCAGGTCAGCAGAGATGCTCGAGAGTCTAAGAACCAGGTCAGCAGAGCCGCTGTACAGCCAGAGAACCAGGTCAGCAAAGCTGCTCTAGAGCCAGAGAACCAGGTCAGCAAAGCTGCTCTAGAGCCAGAGAACCAGGTCAGCAGAGATGCTCGAGAGTCTAAGAACCAGGTCAGCAGAGCCGCTGTACAGCCAGAGAACCAGGTCAGCAGAGCTGCCGTACAGCCAGAGAACAAGGTCAGCAGAGCTGCGGTAGAGCCTGAGAACCAGGTCAGCAGAGCCGCTGCACAGCCAGAGAAACAGGTCAGCAGAGCCGTTGTAGAGCCAGAGAACCAGGTCAGCAGAGCTGCTTTCGAGCCAGAGAACCAGGTCAACAGAGCCGCTGTAGAGCCAGAGAGCCAGGTCAACAGAGCCGGTGTACAGCCTGAGAACCAGGTCGGCTGAGCTGCTATAGAACCAGAGAACCAGGTCAGCAGAGCTGCTGTACAGCCAGAGAACCAGGTAAGCAGAGCTGCTTTAGAGGCAGAGAACCAGGTCAGCAGAGCTGCTGTAGAGCCAGAGAACCAGGTCAACAGAGCCGCTGTAGAGCCAGAGGACCAGGTCAACAGAGCCGCTGTAGAGCCAGAGAACCAGGTCAGCAAAGCTGCTGTAGAGCCAGAGAACCAGGTCAGCAAAGCTGCTCTAGAGCCAGAGAACCAGGTCAGCAGAGATGCTCGAGAGTCTAAGAACCAGGTCAGCAGAGCCGCTGTACAGCCAGAGAACCAGGTCAGCAGAGCTGCCGTACAGCCAGAGAACAAGGTCAGCAGAGCTGCGGTAGAGCCTGAGAACCAGGTCAGCAGAGCCGCTGCACAGCCAGAGAAACAGGTCAGCAGAGCCGTTGTAGAGCCAGAGAACCAGGTCAGCAGAGCTGCTTTCGAGCCAGAGAACCAGGTCAACAGAGCCGCTGTAGAGCCAGAGAACCAGGTCAACAGAGCCGGTGTACAGCCTGAGAACTAGGTCGGCTGAGCTGCTATAGAACCAGAGAACCAGGTCAGCAGAGCTGCTGTACAGCCAGAGAACCAGGTAAGCAGAGCTGCTTTAGAGGCAGAGAACCAGGTCAGCAGAGCTGCTGTAGAGCCAGAGAACCAGGTCAACAGAGCCGCTGTAGAGCCAGAGGACCAGGTCAACAGAGCCGCTGTAGAGCCAGAGAACCAGGTCAGCAAAGCTGCTGTAGAGCCAGGTAGCCAGGTCAGCAGAGCTGCTGTAGAGCCAGATAACAAGGTCAGCAGAGCTGCTTTCGAGCCAGATAACAAGGTCAGCAGAGCTGCTTTCGAGCCTGAGAACCAGGTCAGCAGAGCTGCTTTCGAGCCAGAGAACCAGGTCAACAGAGCCGCTGTAGAGCCAGAGAACCAGGTCAACAGAGCCGCTGTACAGCCTGAGAACCAGGTCAACAGAGCCGCTGTACAGCCTGAGAACCAGGTCAGCAGAGCTGCTGTAGAGCCAGATAACCAGGTCAGCAGAGCTGCTGTAGAGCCAGATAACCAGGTCAGCAGAGCTGCTGTAGAGCCAGAGAACCCGGTCAGCAGAGCTGCTGTAGAGCCAGAGAACCAGGTCAGCAGAGCTGCTGTAGAGCCAGAGAACCAGGTCAGCAGAGCTGCTGTAGAGCCAGAGAACCAGGTCAGCAGAGCTGCTGTAGAGCCAGAGAACCAGGTCAGCAGAGCTGCTCTACAGCCAGAGAACCAGGTCAGCAGAGCCGCTGTAGAGCCAGAGAACCAGACCAGCAGATCCATTGTAGAGCCAGAGAACCAGGTCAGCAAAGCTGCTTTACAGCCAGAGAAACATGTCAGCAGAGCTGTTGTAGAGCCAGGGAACCAGGTCAGCAGAGTTGCTGTAGAGCCAGAGAACCAGGTCAGTAGAGCTGCTCTAGAGCCAGAGAACTAGGTAAGTAGAAGCGCTCTTGAGCCATAGAACCAGGTCAGCAGAGCTGCTCTAAAGCCAGAAAACCAGGTCAGCAGAGCTGCTTTAGAGCCAGAGAATCAGGTCAGCAGAGCCTCTGTACAGCTACAGAACAAGGTCAGCAGAGCTGCTCTACAGCCAAATAACCAGGTCAGCAGAGCCGTTGTACAGCCTAAGAACCAGGTCAGCAAAGCTGCTCTAGAGCCAGAGAACCAGGTCAGCAGAGCTTCTCGAGAGCCAGAGAACCAGGTCAGCAGAGCTGCTTTAGAGCCAGGTCAGCAAAGCTGCTTTAGAGCCAGAAAACCAGGTCAGCAGAGCTGCTCTATAGCCTGAGAACCAAGTCAGCAGAGCCGCTGTAGAGCCAGAGAACCAGGTCAGCAGACCTGCTGTACAGCCAGAGAACAAGGTCAGCAGAGGTTCTCTTCAGCCAGAGAACCAGGTCAGCAGAGCCGTTCTACAGCCTGAGAACCAGGTCAGCAGAGCCGTTCTACAGCCTGAGAACCAGGTCAGCAAAGCTGCTCTAGAGCCAGAGAACCAGGTCAGGAGAGCTGCTCGAGAGTCTAAGAACCAGGTCAGCAGAGCTGCTGTAGAGCCAGAGAAACCAGGTCAGCAGAGCCGTTTTAGAGCCAGAGAACCAGGTCAACAGAGCCACTGAAGAGCCAGAGAACCAGGTCAGCAGAGCCGCTATAAAGCCAGAGAACCAGGTCAGCAGAGCCGTTCTACAGCCTGAGAACCAGGTCAGCAAAGCTGCTCTTGACCCAGAGAACCAGGTCAGCAAAGCTGCTCTAGAGCCAGAGAACCAGGTCAGGAGAGCTGCTCGAGAGTCTAAGAACCAGGTCAGCAGAGCCGCTATAAAGCCAGAGAACCAGGTCAGCAGAGCTGCTGTAGAGCCTGAGAACCAGGTCAGCAGAGCCGCTCTACAGCCAGAGAACCAGGTCAGCAGAGCCGCTCTAGAGCCAGAGAACCAGGCCAGCAGAGCTGCTCTAGAGACTAAGAACCAGGTCAACAGAGCCGCTGTAGAGCCAGAGAACCAGGTCAACCGAGCCGCTGTAGAGCCAGAGAACCAGGTCAGCAGAGCTGCTGTAGAGCCAGATAACCAGGTCAGCAGAGCTGCTCTACAGCCAAAGAACCAGGTCAGCACAGCCATTGTACAGCCTGAGAACCAGGTCAGCAAAGATTCATTAGAGCCAGAGAACGAGGTCAGCAGAGCTGCTGTAGAGCCAGATAACCAGGTCAGCAGAGCTGCTGTAGAGCCAGAGA
The DNA here is from genome assembly GCF_964204655.1 of Triturus cristatus. Lineage (NCBI taxonomy): Eukaryota > Metazoa > Chordata > Amphibia > Caudata > Salamandridae > Triturus > Triturus cristatus. Next base: position 1,114,330,544 of record NC_140579.1, read on the forward strand.
ACCAGGTCAGCAGAGCTGCTGAAGAGCCAGAGAAGTAGGTCAGCAGAGCTGCTCTAGAGCCAGAGAACCAGGTAAGCAGAGCTGCTTTAGAGCCAGAGAACCAGGTCAGCAGAGCTGCTGTAGAGCCAGAGAACCAGGTCAGCAGAGCTGTTGTAGAGCCAGAGAACCAGGTCATCAGAGCTGCTGTACAGCCAGAGAACCAGGTCCGCAGAGCTGCTTTAGAGCCAGAGAACCTGGTCAGCAGAGCTGCTCTAGAGCCTGAGAACCAGGTCAGCAGAGCCGTTGTAGAGCCAGAGAACCAGGTCAGCAGAGCCGCTATAGAGCCAGAGAACCAGGTCAGCAGAGCTGCTGTACAGCCTGAGATCCAGGTCAGCAGAGCCGCTGTAGAGCCAGAGAACCAGGTCAGCAGAGCTGCTGTAGAGCCAGAGAACCAGGTCAGCAGAGCCGCTCTAGAGCTAGAGAACCACGTCAGCAGAGCCGCTCTAGAGCTAGAGAAATAGGTCAGCAGAGCTGCTATAGAGCCAGAGAACCAGGTCAGCAAAGTTGCTTTACAGCCAGAGAAACATGTCAGCAGAGACGTTGTAGAGCCAGGGAACCAGGTCAGCAGAGTTGCTGTAGAGCCAGAGAACCAGGTCAGTAGAGCTGCTCTAGAGCTAGAGAACTAGGTCAGTAGAGCTGCTCTTGAGCCATAGAACCAGGTCAGCAGAGCCGCTCTAAAGCCAGAGAACCAGGTCAGCAGAGCTGCTCTAGAGCCAGAGAACCAGGTCAGCAGACCTGCTCTAGAGCCAGAGAACCAGGTCAGCAGAGCTGCTTTAGAGCCAGGTCAGCAGAGCTGTTGTAGAGCCAGAGAACCAGGTCATCAGAGCTGCTGTACAGCCAGATAACCAGGTCAGCAGAGCTGCTTTAGAGCCAGAGAACCAGGTCAGCAGAGCTGCTCTAGAGCCTGAGAACCAAGTCAGCAGAGCCGTTGTAGAGCCAGAGAACCAGGTCAGCAGAGCCGCTGTAGAGCCAGAGAACCAGGTCAGCAGAGCTGCTGTACAGCCAGAGAACAAGGTCAGCAGAGGTTCTCTTCAGCCAGAGAACCAGGTCAGCAAAGCTGCTCTAGAGCCAGAGAACCAGGTCAGCAGAGCCGCTGCACAGCCAGAGAACCAGGTCAGCAAAGCTGCTCTAGAGCCAGAGAACCAGGTCAGCAGAGCTTCTCGAGAGCCAGAGAACCAGGTCAGCAGAGCTGCTTTAGAGCCAGGTCAGCAGAGCTTCTCGAGAGCCAGAGAACCAGGTCAGCAGAGCTGCTTTAGAGCCAGGTCAGCAGAGCTGTTGTAGAGCCAGAGAACCAGGTCATCAGAGCTGCTGTACAGCCAGATAACCAGGTCAGCAAAGCTGCTTTAGAGCCAGATAACCAGGTCAGCAGAGCTGCTCTAGAGCCTGGGAACCAAGTCAGCAGAGCCGTTGTAGAGCCAGAGAACCAGGTCAGCAGAGCCGCTGTAGAGCCAGAGAACCAGGTCAGCAGAGCTGCTGTACAGCCAGAGAACAAGGTCAGCAGAGGTTCTCTTCAGCCAGAGAACCAGGTCAGCAGAGCCGTTCTACAGCCTGAGAACCAGGTCAGCAGAGCCGTTCTACAGCCTGAGAACCAGGTCAGCAAAGCTGCTCTAGAGCCAGAGAACCAGGTCAGCAAAGCTGCTCTAGAGCCAGAGAACCAGGTCAGCAGAGCTGCTCGAGAGTCTAAGAACCAGGTCAGCAGAGCCGCTGTACAGCCAGAGAACCAGGTCAGCAGAGCTGCCGTACAGCCAGAGAACAAGGTCAGCAGAGCTGCTGTAGAGCCTGAGAACCAGGTCAGCAGAGCCGCTGCATAGCCAGAGAAACAGGTCAGCACAGCCGTTGTAGAGCCAGAGAACCAGGTCAGCAGAGCTGCTTTCGAGCCAGAGAACCAGGTCAACAGAGCAGCTGTAGAGCCAGAGAACCAGGTCAACAGAGCCGCTGTACAGCCTGAGAACCAGGTCAGCAGAGCTGCTATAGAACCAGAGAACCAGGTCAGCAGAGCCTCTGTACAGCCAGAGAACCAGGTCAGCAGAGCTGCTGTAGAGTCAGAGAACCAGGTCAACAGAGCCGCTGTAGAGCCAGAGGACCAGGTTAACAGAGCCGCTGTAGAGCCAGAGAACCAGGTCAGCAAAGCTGCTGTGGAGCCAGAGAACCAGGTCAGCAGAGCTGCTGTAGAGCCAGATAACCAGGTCAGCAGAGCTCCTGTAGAGCCAGATAACAAGGTCAGAAGAGCTGCTCTACAGCCAAAGAACCAGATAAGCAGAGCTGCTTTCGAGCCAGAGAACCAGGTCAGCAGAGCTGCTTTCGAGCCAGAGAACCAGGTCAACAGAGCCGCTGTAGAGCCAGAGAACCAGGTCAACAGAGCCGCTGTACAGCCTGAGAACCAGGTCAGCAAAGCTGCTGTAGAGTCAGAGAACCAGGTCAGCAGAGCTGCTGTTGAGCCAGAGAACCAGGTCAGCAGAGCTGCTGTAGAGCCAGATAACCAGGTCAGCAGAGCTGCTGTAGAGCCAGATAACAAGGTCAGCAGAGCTGCTGTAGAGCCAGATAACAAGGTCAGCAGAGCTGCTTTCGAGCCTGAGAACCAGGTCAGCAGAGCTGCTTTCGAGCCAGAGAACCAGGTCAACAGAGCCGCTGTAGAGCCAGAGAACCAGGTCAACAGAGCCGCTGTACAGCCTGAGAACCAGGTCAGCAGAGCTGCTATAGAACCAGGTCAGCAGAGCTGCTGTACAGCCAGAGAACCAGGTAAGCAGTGCTGCTTTCGAGCCAGAGAGCCAGGTCAGCAGAGCTGCTTTCGAGCCAGAGAACCAGGTCAACAGAGCCGCTGTACAGCCTGAGAACCAGGTCAACAGAGCCGCTGTACAGCCTGCGAACCAGGTCAGCAGAGCTGCTGTAGAGCCAGATAACCAGGTCAGCAGAGCTGCTGTAGAGCCAGATAACCAGGTCAGCAGAGCTGCTGTAGAGCCAGAGAACCAGGTCAGCAGAGCTGCTGTAGAGCCAGAGAACCAGGTCAGCAGAGCTGCTGTAGAGCCAGAGAACCAGGTCAGCAGAGCTGCTGTAGAGCCAGAGAACCAGGTTAGCAGAGCTGCTCTACAGCCAGAGAACCAGGTCAGCAGAGCCGCTGTAGAGCCAGAGAACCAGGCCAGCAGATCCATTGTAGAGCCAGAGAACCAGGTCAGCAAAGCTGCTTTATAGCCAGAGAACTAGGTCAGTAGAGCCGCTCTTGAGCCATAGAACCAGGTCAGCAGAGCTGCTCTAAAGCCAGAGAATCAGGTCAGCAGAGCCTCTGTACAGCTAGAGAACAAGGTCAGCAGAGCTGCTCTACAGCCAAAGAACCAGGTCAGCAGAGCCGTTGTACAGCCTAAGAACCAGGTCAGCAAAGCTGCTCTAGAGCCAGAGAACCAGGTCAGCAGAGCTTCTCGAGAGCCAGATAACCAGGTCAGCAGAGCTGCTTTAGAGCCAGGTCAGCAGAGCTGTTGTAGAGCCAGAGAACCAGGTCAGCAGAGCTGCTTTAGAGCCAGGTCAGCAGAGCTGTTGTAGAGCCAGAGAACCAGGTCATCAGAGCTGCTGTACAGCCAGATAACCAGGTCAGCAAAGCTGCTTTAGAGCCAGAAAACCAGGTCAGCAGAGCTGCTCTAGAGCCTGAGAACCAAGTCAGCAGAGCAGTTGTAGAGCCAGAGAACCAGGTCAGCAGAGCCGCTGTAGAGCCAGAGAACCAGGTCAGCAGACCTGCTGTACAGTCAGAGAACAAGGTCAGCAGAGGTTCTCTTGAGCCAGAGAACCAGGTCAGCAGAGCCGTTCTACAGCCTGAGAACCAGGTCAGCAGAGCCGTTCTACAGCCTGAGAACCAGGTCAGCAAAGCTGCTCTAGAGCCAGAGAACCAGGTCAGCAAAGCTGCTCTAGAGCCAGAGAACCAGGTCAGCAAAGCTGCTCTAGAGCCAGAGAACCAGGTCAGGAGAGCTGCTGTAGAGCCAGAGAACAAGATCAGCAGAGCTGCTGTAGAGCTTGAGAACCAGGTCAGCAGAGCCGCTGCACAGCCAGAGAAACAGGTCAGCAGAGCCGTTGTAGAGCCAGAGAACCAGGTCAGCAGAGCTGCTTTCGAGCCAGAGAACCAGGTCAACAGAGCCGCTGTAGAGCCAGAGAACCAGGTCAACAGAGCCGCTGTACAGCCTGAGAACCAGGTCAGCAGAGCTGCTATAGAACCAGAGAACCAGGTCAGCAGAGCTGCTGTACAGCCAGAGAACCAGGTAAGCAGAGCTGCTTTAGAGCCAGAGAACCAGGTCAGCTGAGCTGCTTTCGAGCCAGAGAACCAGGTCAACAGAGCCGCTGTAGAGCCAGAGAACCAGGTCAACAGAGCCGCTGTAGAGCCAGAGAACCAGGTCAGCAAAGCTGCTGTAGAGCCAGATAACCAGGTCAGCAGAGCTGCTGTAGAGCCAGATAACAAGGTCAGAAGAGCTACTCTACAGCCAAAGAACCAGGTAAGCAGAGCTGCTTTAGAGCCAGAGAACCAGGTCAGCAGAGCTGCTTTCGAGCCAGAGAACCAGGTCAACAGAGCCGCTGTAGAGCCTGAGAACCAGGTCAGCAGAGCTGCTATAGAACCAGGTCAGCAGAGCTGCTATACAGCCAGAGAACCAGGTAAGCAGTGCTGCTTTCGAGCCAGAGAACCAGGTCAACAGAGCCGCTGTACAGCCTGAGAACCAGGTCAACAGAGCCGCTGTACAGCCTGAGAACCAGGTCAGCAAAGCTGCTGTAGAGCCAGAGAACCAGGTCAGAAGAGCTGCTGTAGAGCCAGATAACCAGGTCAGCAGAGCTGCTGTAGAGCCAGAGAACCAGGTCAGCAGAGCTGCTGTAGAGTCAGAGAACCAGGTCAGCAGAGCTGCTGTAGAGCCAGAGAACCAGGTCAGCAGAGCTGCTGTACAGCCAGAGAACCAGGTAAGCAGAGCTGCTGTACAGCCAGAGAACCAGGTAAGCAGAGCTGCTTTAGAGCCAGAGAACCAGGTCAGCAGAGCTGCTTTCGAGCCAGAGAACCAGGTCAACAGAGCCGCTGTAGAGCCAGAGAACCAGGTCAACAGAGCGGCCGTAGAGCCAGAGAACCAGGTCAGCAAAGCTGCTGTAGAGCCAGAGAACCAGGTCAGCAGAGCTGCTGTAGAGCCAGATAACCAGGTCAGCAGAGCTGCTCTAGAGCCAGAGAACTAGGTCAGTAGAGCTGCTCTTGAGCCATAGAACCAGGTCAGCAGAGCCGCTGTAGAGCCAGAGAACCAGGTCAGCAGAGCCGCTCTAGAGCTAGCGAAATAGGTCAGCAGAGCCGCTCTAGAGCCAGAGAACCAGGCCAGCAGATCCATTGTAGAGCCAGAGAACCAGGTAAGCAAAGCTGCTTTACAGCCAGAGAAACATGTCAGCAGAGCCGTTGTAGAGCCAGGGAACCAGGTCAGCAGAGTTGCTGTAGAGCCAGAGAACTGGGTCAGCAGAGCTGCTTTAGAGCCAGAGAACCAGGTCAGCAGAGCTGCTGTACAGCTAGAAAACAAGGTCAGCAAAGCTGCTCTACAGCCAAAGAACCAGGTCAGCAGAGCCGCTGTACAGCCTGAGAACCAGGTCAGCAAAGCTGCTCTAGAGCCAGAGAACCAGGTCAGCAGAGCTGCTCGAGAGCCAGAGAACCAGGTCAGCAGAGCTGCTCGAGAGCCAGAGAACCAGGTCAGCAGAGCTGCTTTAGAGCCAGGTCAGCAGAGCTGTTGTACAGCCAGAGAACCAGGTCAGCAGAGCTGCTCTAGAGCCTGAGAACCAAGTCAGCAGAGCCGTTGTAGAGCCAGAGAACCAGGTCAGCAGAGCCGCTGTAGAGCCAGAGAACCAGGTCAGCAGAGCTGCTGTACAGCCAGAGAACAAGTCAGCAGAGGTTCTCTTCAGCCAGAGAACCAGGTCAGCAGAGCCGTTCTACAGCCTGAGAACCAGGTCAGCAGAGCCGTTCTACAGCCTGAGAACCAGGTCAGCAAAGCTGCTCTAGAGCCAGAGAACCAGGTCAGCAAAGCTGCTCTAGAGCCAGAGAACCAGGTCAGGAGAGCTGCTCGAGAGTCTAAGAACCAGGTCAGCAGAGCCGCTATAAAGCCAGAGAACCAGGTCAGCAGAGCTGCTGTACAGCCAGAGAACAAGGTCAGCAGAGCTGCTGTAGAGCCTGAGAACCAGGTCAGCAGAGCCGCTGCACAGCCAGAGAAACAGTTCAGCAGAGCCGTTGTAGAGCCAGAGAACCAGGTCAGCAGAGCTGCTTTCGAGCCAGAGAACCAGGTCAACAGAGCTGCTGTAGAGCCAGAGAACCAGGTCAACAGAGCCGCTGTACAGCCTGAGAACCAGGTCAGCAGAGCTGCTATAGAAACAGAGAACCAGGTCAGCAGAGCTGCTGTACAGCCAGAGAACCAGGTAAGCAGAGCTGCTTTAGAGCCAGAGAACCAGGTCAGCAGAGCTGCTTTCGAGCCAGAGAACCAGGTCAACAGAGCCGCTGTAGAGCCAGAGAACCAGGTCAACAAAGCCGCTGTACAGCCTGAGAACCACGTCAGCAAAGCTTCTGTAGAGCCAGAGAACCAGGTCAGCAGAGCTGCGGTAGAGCCAGATAACCAGGTCAGCAGAGCTGCTGTAGAGCCAGATAACCAGGTCAGCAGAGCTGCTGTAGAGCCAGATAACAAGGTCAGCAGAGCTGCTCTACAGCCAAAGAACCAGGTAAGCAGAGCTGCTTTAGAGCCAGAGAATCAGGTCAGCAGAGCCTCTGTAGAGCCAGAGAACCAGGTCAGCAGAGCTGCTGTAGAGCCAGAGAACCAGGTCAGCAGAGCTGCTGTAGAGCCAGAGAACCAGGTCAGCAGAGCTGCTTTAGAGCCAGAGAACCAGGTCAGCAGAGCTGCTGTACAGCGTGAGAACAAGGTCAGCAGAGCTGCTCTACAGCCAAAGAACCAGGTCAGCAGAGCCGTTGTACAGCCTGAGAACCAGGTCAGCAAAGCTGCTCTAGAGCCAGAGAACCAGGTCAGCAGAGCCGTTGTAGAGCCAGAGAACCAGGTCAGCAGAGCTGCTGTACAGCCTGAGAACCAGGTCAGCAGAGCTGTTGTAGAGCCAGAGAACCAGGTCAGCAGAGCCACTGTAGAGCCAGAGAACCAGGTCAGCAGAGCCGCTGTAGAGCCAGAGAACCAGGTCAGCAGAGCTGCTGTAGAGCCAGAGAACCAGGTCAGCAGAGCCGCTCTAGAGCTAGAGAAATAGGTCGAATTGTAGTAACAATGGGGTAACCCAGTATCCCTCAGAACCTGGGCGATCATATATCAAACAAACAATGGTTCTGTCGGGTATGCACTATTTCTTTAAACATTGAATCAATCAAAGGTTAATTTCATGAAAGACATATTCTCATAAGCAACACACATAGAGACCAAAAGAGGGGGTATATGAAAAGTTTTATAAATTACTTCATTTATAAATCCCCACATTCAATTTGTATGGCTGTCACTATAAAAAGTAAACTGTAGTTTGTGACAAAGTGAAGAGTGGTGCTCAGTGCTATAGTGAGGTGCGCGTAATATATACAAAGTGACTTTCGTGATAACGACGTTTTAAAAGGCCAGAATACAACGGCTGTTTGAATAGGTCTGTAGAGCCTGGAGAATAATAATGTATGGTCAGGTGTGTTGACGTGAGAGGCTGAATAAATCACAGTATGTAGGGTTATAGGGTAAAGGACTCACCAACTGGGGCCCGTGATGATTCAGAGGGCTGGTGTGTATGCAGTAGCAAAGGGGTACTGCTGGTGTTCTTCCAAAGTGAGTATCCTAATTGGGAAAATTCGCATAATAAGATCTCTAATTGTTTAAATCCGGTGATTTACTGAAACGTAATATCGAGGTTGCGGTCGACTTACCCACTGAAGGGAATCGACCACTGTCTTCCGAACTCTAAAGACCTCGATGTGGTGGAAGGTTACAGGCAATCGTCCTGTCTCTTGTGATCACTCTATGATTCTGCGAAAAAGGGGTGAGTCCTTTACCCTATAACCCTACATACTGTGATTTATTCAGCCTCTCACGTCAACACACCTGACCATACATTATTATTCTCCAGGCTGTCCCCCATTTCCTTGTCCTGATGAAGACCCGCATTGACTAAGACAGTAATGCCCCCCTGGGTTGAAACGTCGACATATCCCCTGGACCAGCTGAAAGACTCTGTATAAAGACTCATTTATTCAGTCTACAGACCTATTCAAACAGCCGTTGTATTCTGGCCTTTTAAAACGTCGTTATCACGAAAGTCACTTTGTATATATTACGCGCACCTCACTATAGCACTGAGCACCACTCTTCACTTTGTCACAAACTACAGTTTACTTTTTATAGTGACAGCCATACAAATTGAATGTGGGGATTTATAAATGAAGTAATTTATAAAACTTTTCATATACCCCCTCTTTTGGTCTCTATGTGTGTTGCTTATGAGAATTTGTCTTTCATGAAATTAACCTTTGATTGATTCAATGTTTAAAGAAATAGTGCATACCCGACAGAACCATTGTTTGTTTGATATAGAGAAATAGGTCAGCAGAGCCGCTCTAGAGCCAGAGAACCAGGCCAGCAGATCCATTGTAGAGCCAGAGAACCAGGTCAGCAAATCTGCTTTACAGCCAGAGAAACATGTCAGCAGAGCCGTTGTAGAGCCAGGAAAACCAGGTCAGCAGAGTTGCTGTAGAGCCAGAGAACCAGGTCAGTAGAGCTGCGCTAGAGCCAGAGAACTAGGTCAGTAGAGCTGCTCTAGAGCCAGAGAACTAGGTCAGTAGAGCTGCTCTTGAGCCATGGAACCAGGTCAGCAGAGCCGCGGTAGAGCCAGAGAACCAGGTTAGCAGAGCCGCTCTAGAGCTAGCGAAATAGGTCAGCAGAGCCGCTCTAGAGCCAGAGAACCAGGCCAGCAGATCCATTGTAGAGCCAGAGAACCAGGTCAGCAAAGCTGCTTTACAGCCAGAGAAACATGTCAGCAGAGCCGTTGTACAGCCTGAGAACCAGGTCAGCAGAGCTGCTATAGAACCAGAGAACCAGGTCAGCAGAGCTGCTGTACAGCCAGAGAACCAGGTAAGCAGAGCTGCTTTAGAGCTAGAGAACCAGGTCAGCAAAGCTGCTCTAGAGCCAGAGAACCAGGTCAGGAGAGCTGCTGTAGAGCCAGAGAACCAGGTCAACAGAGCCGCTGTACAGCCTGAGAACCAGGTCAGCAGAGCTGCTATAGAACCAGAGAACCAGGTCAGCAGAGCTGCTGTACAGCCAGAGAACCAGGTAAGCAGAGCTGCTTTAGAGCTAGAGAACCAGGTCAGCAGAGCTGCTTTCGAGCCAGAGAACCAGGTCAACAGAGCCGCTGTAGAGCCAGAGAACCAGGTCAACAGAGCCGCTGTAGAGCCAGAGAACCAGGTCAGCAAAGCTGCTGTAGAGCCAGATAACCAGGTCAGCAGAGCTGCTGTAGAGCCAGATAACAAGGTCAGAAGAGCTGCTCTACAGCCAAAGAACCAGGTAAGCAGAGCTGCTTTAGAGCCAGAGAACCAGGTCAGCAGAGCTGCTTTCGAGCCAGAGAACCAGGTCAACAGAGCCGCTGTAGAGCCTGAGAACCAGGTCAGCAGAGCTGCTATAGAACCAGGTCAGCAGAGCTGCTATACAGCCAGAGAACCAGGTAAGCAGTGCTGCTTTCGAGCCAGAGAACCAGGTCAACAGAGCCGCTGTACAGCCTGAGAACCAGGTCAACAGAGCCGCTGTACAGCCTGAGAACCAGGTCAGCAAAGCTGCTGTAGAGCCAGAGAACCAGGTCAGCAGAGCTGCTGTAGAGCCAGATAACCAGGTCAGCAGAGCTGCTGTAGAGCCAGAGAACCAGGTCAGCAGAGCTGCTGTAGAGTCAGAGAACCAGGTCAGCAGAGCTGCTGTAGAGCCAGAGAACCAGGTCAGCAGAACTGCTGTACAGCCAGAGAACCAGGTAAGCAGAGCTGCTGTACAGCCAGAGAACCAGGTAAGCAGAGCTGCTTTAGAGCCAGAGAACCAGGTCAGCAGAGCTGCTTTCGAGCCAGAGAACCAGGTCAACAGAGCCGCTGTAGAGCCAGAGAACCAGGTCAACAGAGCGGCCGTAGAGCCAGAGAACCAGGTCAGCAAAGCTGCTGTAGAGCCAGAGAACCAGGTCAGCAGAGCTGCTGTAGAGCCAGATAACCAGGTCAGCAGAGCTGCTCTAGAGCCAGAGAACTAGGTCAGTAAGAGCTGCTCTTGAGCCATAGAACCAGGTCAGCAGAGCCGCTGTGGAGCCAGAGAACCAGGTCAGCAGAGCCGTTCTAGAGCTAGCGAAATAGGTCAGCAGAGCCGCTCTAGAGCCAGAGAACCAGGCCAGCAGATCCATTGTAGAGCCAGAGAACCAGGTAAGCAAAGCTGCTTTACAGCCAGAGAAACATGTCAGCAGAGCCGTTGTAGAGCCAGGGAACCAGGTCAGCAGAGTTGCTGTAGAGCCAGAGAACTGGGTCAGCAGAGCTGCTTTAGAGCCAGAGAACCAGGTCAGCAGAGCTGCTGTACAGCTAGAGAACAAGGTCAGCAAAGCTGCTCTACAGCCAAAGAACCAGGTCAGCAGAGCCGTTGTACAGCCTGAGAACCAGGTCAGCAAAGCTGCTCTAGAGCCAGAGAACCAGGTCAGCAGAGCTGCTCGAGAGCCAGAGAACCAGGTCAGCAGAGCTGCTCGAGAGCCAGAGAACCAGGTCAGCAGAGCTGCTTTAGAGCCAGGTCAGCAGAGCTGTTGTACAGCCAGAGAACCAGGTCAGCAGAGCTGCTCTAGAGCCTGAGAACCAAGTCAGCAGAGCCGTTGTAGAGCCAGAGAACCAGGTCAGCAGAGCCGCTGTAGAGCCAGAGAACCAGGTCAGCAGAGCTGCTGTACAGCCAGAGAACAAGTCAGCAGAGGTTCTCTTCAGCCAGAGAACCAGGTCAGCAGAGCCGTTCTACAGCCTGAGAACCAGGTCAGCAGAGCCGTTCTACAGCCTGAGAACCAGGTCAGCAAAGCTGCTCTAGAGCCAGAGAACCAGGTCAGCAAAGCTGCTCTAGAGCCAGAGAACCAGGTCAGGAGAGCTGCTCGAGAGTCTAAGAACCAGGTCAGCAGAGCCGCTATAAAGCCAGAGAACCAGGTCAGCAGAGCTGCTGTACAGCCAGAGAACAAGGTCAGCAGAGCTGCTGTAGAGCCTGAGAACCAGGTCAGCAGAGCCGCTGCACAGCCAGAGAAACAGGTCAGCAGAGCCGTTGTAGAGCCAGAGAACCAGGTCAGCAGAGCTGCTTTCGAGCCAGAGAACCAGGTCAACAGAGCTGCTGTAGAGCCAGAGAACCAGGTCAACAGAGCCGCTGTACAGCCTGAGAACCAGGTCAGCAGAGCTGCTATAGAACCAGAGAACCAGGTCAGCAGAGCTGCTATAGAAACAGAGAACCAGGTCAGCAGAGCTGCTGTACAGCCAGAGAACCAGGTAAGCAGAGCTGCTTTAGAGCCAGAGAACCAGGTCAGCAGAGCTGCTTTCGAGCCAGAGAACCAGGTCAACAGAGCCGCTGTACAGCCAGAGAACCAGGTCAACAAAGCCGCTGTACAGCCTGAGAACCACGTCAGCAAAGCTTCTGTAGAGCCAGAGAACCAGGTCAGCAGAGCTGCGGTACAGCCAGATAACCAGGTCAGCAGAGCTGCTGTAGAGCCAGATAACAAGGTCAGCAGAGCTGCTCTACAGCAAAGAACCAGGTAAGCAGAGCTGCTTTAGAGCCAGAGAATCAGGTCAGCAGAGCCTCTGTACAGCCAGAGAACCAGGTCAGCAGAGCTGCTGTAGAGCCAGAGAACCAGGTCAGCAGAGCTGCTGTAGAGCCAGAGAACCAGGTCAGCAGAGCTGCTTTAGAGCCAGAGAACCAGGTCAGCAGAGCTGCTGTACAGCGTGAGAACAAGGTCAGCAGAGCTGCTCTACAGCCAAAGAACCAGGTCAGCAGAGCCGTTGTACAGCCTGAGAACCAGGTCAGCAAAGCTGCTCTAGAGCCAGATAACCAGGTCAGCAGAGCCGTTGTAGAGCCAGAGAACCAGGTCAGCAGAGCTGCTGTACAGCCTGAGAACCAGGTCAGCAGAGCTGTTGTAGAGCCAGAGAACCAGGTCAGCAGAGCCACTGTAGAGCCAGAGAACCAGGTCAGCAGAGCCGCTGTAGAGCCAGAGAACCAGGTCAGCAGAGCTGCTGTAGAGGCAGAGAACCAGGTCAGCAAAGCCGCTCTTGAGCTAGAGAAATAGGTCAGCAGAGCCACTCTAGAGCCAGAGAAGCAGGCCAGCAGATCCATTGTAGAGCCAGAGAAACAGGTCAGCAAAGCTGCTTTACAGCCAGAGAAACATGTCAGCAGAGCCGTTGTAGAGCCAGGGAACCAGGTCAGCAGAGTTGCTGTAGAGCCAGAGAACCAGGTCAGTAGAGCTGCTCTAGAGCCAGAGAACTAGGTCAGTAGTGCTGTTCTAGAGCCAGAGAACTAGGTCAGTAGAGCTGCTCTTGAGCCAGAGAACCAGGTCAGCAGAGCCGCTCTAGAGCTAGCGAAATAGGTCAGCAGAGCCGCTCTAGAGCCAGAGAACCAGGCCAGCAGATCCATTGTAGAGCCAGAGAACCAGGTCAGCAAAGCTGCTTTACAGCCAGAGAAACATGTCAGCAGAGCCGTTGTAGAGCCAGGGAACCCGGTCAGCAGAGTTGCTGTAGAGCCAGAGAACTGGGTCAGCAGAGCTGCTTTAGAGCCAGAGAACCAGGTCAGCAGAGCTGCTGTACAGCTAGAGAACAAGGTCAGCAAAGCTGCTCTACAGCCAAAGAACCAGGTCAGCAGAGCCGTTGTACAGCCTGAGAACCAGGTCAGCAAAGCTGCTCTAGAGCCAGAGAACCAGGTCAGCAGAGCTGCTCGAGAGCCAGAGAACCAGGTCAGCAGAGCTGCTGTAGAGCCAGAGAACAAGGTCAGCAGAGCTGCTCTACAGCCAAAGAACCAGGTAAGCAGAGCTGCTTTAGAGCCAGAGAATCAGGTCAGCAGAGCCTCTGTACAGCCAGAGAACCAGGTCAGCAGAGCTGCTGTAGAGCCAGAGAACCAGGTCAGCAGAGCTGCTTTAGAGCCAGAGAACCAGGTCAGCAGAGCTGCTTTAGAGCCAGAGAACCAGGTCAGCAGAGCTGCTGTACAGCGTGAGAACAAGGTCAGCAGAGCTGCTCTACAGCCAAAGAACCAGGTCAGCAGAGCCGTTGTACAGCCTGAGAACCAGGTCAGCAAAGCTGCTCTAGAGCCAGATAACCAGGTCAGCAGAGCCGTTGTAGTGCCAGAGAACCAGGTCAGCAGAGCTGCTGTACAGCCTGAGAACCAGGTCAGCAGAGCTGTTGTAGAGCCAGAGAACCAGGTCAGCAGAGCCACTGTAGAGCCAGAGAACCAGGTCAGCAGAGCCGCTGTAGAGCCAGAGAACCAGGTCAGCAGAGCTGCTGTAGAGCCAGAGAACCAGGTCAGCAGAGCCGCTCTAGAGCTAGAGAAATAGGTCAGCAGAGCCGCTCTAGAGCCAGAGAAGCAGGCCAGCAGATCCATTGTAGAGCCAGAGAAACAGGTCAGCAAAGCTGCTTTACAGCCAGAGAAACATGTCAGCAGAGCCGTTGTAGAGCCAGGGAACCAGGTCAGCAGAGTTGCTGTAGAGCCAGAGAACCAGGTCAGTAGAGCTGCTCTAGAGCCAGAGAACCAGGTCAGTAGAGCTGCTCTAGAGCCAGAGAACTAGGTCAGTAGAGCTGCTCTTGAGCCAGAGAACCAGGTCAGCAGAGCCGCTCTAGAGCTAGCGAAATAGGTCAGCAGAGCCGCTCTAGAGCCAGAGAACCAGGCCAGCAGATCCATTGTAGAGCCAGAGAACCAGGTCAGCAAAGCTGCTTTACAGCCAGAGAAACATGTCAGCAGAGCCGTTGTAGAGCCAGGGAACCCGGTCAGCAGAGTTGCTGTAGAGCCAGAGAACTGGGTCAGCAGAGCTGCTTTAGAGCCAGAGAACCAGGTCAGCAGAGCTGCTGTACAGCTAGAGAACAAGGTCAGCAAAACTGCTCTACAGCCAAAGAACCAGGTCAGCAGAGCCGTTGTACAGCCTGAGAACCAGGTCAGCAAAGCTGCTCTAGAGCCAGAGAACCAGGTCAGCAGAGCTGCTTTAGAGCCAGGTCAGCAGAGCTGTTGTAGAGCCAGAGAACCAGGTCAGCAGAGCTGCTTTAGAGCCAGGTCAGCAGAGCTGTTGTACAGCCAGAGAACCAGGTCAGCAGAGCTGCTCTAGAGCCTGAGAACCAAGTCAGCAGAGCCGTTGTAGAGCCAGAGAACCAGGTCAACAGAGCCGCTGTACAGCCTGAGAACCAGGTCAGCAGAGCTGCTATAGAACCAGAGAACCAGGTCAGCAGAGCTGCTGTACAGCCAGAGAACCAGGTAAGCAGAGCTGCTTTAGAGCCAGAGAACCAGGTCAGCAGAGCTGCTTTCGAGCCAGAGAACCAGGTCAACAGAGCCGCTGTAGAGCCAGAGAACCAGGTCAACAGAGCCACTGTAGAGCCAGAGAACCAGGTCAGCAAAGCTGCTGTAGAGCCAGATAACCAGGTCAGCAGAGCTGCTGTAGAGCCAGATAACAAGGTCAGAAGAGCTGCTCTACAGCCAAAGAACCAGGTAAGCAAAGCTGCTCTAGAGCCAGAGAACCAGGTCAGCAAAGCTGCTCTAGAGCCAGAGAACCAGGTCAGGAGAGCTGCTGTAGAGCCAGAGAACAAGGTCAGCAGAGCTGCTGTAGAGCTTGAGAACCAGGTCAGCAGAGCCGCTGCACAGCCAGAGAAACAGGTCAGCAGAGCCGTTGTAGAGCCAGAGAACCAGGTCAGCAGAGCTGCTTTCGAGCCAGAGAACCAGGTCTACAGAGCCGCTGTAGAGCCATAGAACCAGGTCCACAGAGCCGCTGTACAGCCTGAGAACCAGGTCAGCAGAGCTGCTATAGAACCAGAGAACCAGGTCAGCAGAGCTGCTGTACAGCCAGAGAACCAGGTAAGCAGAGCTGCTGTAGAGCCAGAGAACCAGGTCAGCAGAGCTGCTTTCGAGCCAGAGAACCAGGTCAACAGAGCCGCTGTAGAGCCAGAGAACCAGGTCAACAGAGCCGCTGTAGAGCCAGAGAACCAGGTCAGCAAAGCTGCTGTAGAGCCAGATAACCAGGTCAGCAGAGCTGCTGTAGAGCCAGATAACAAGGTCAGAAGAGCTGCTCTACAGCCAAAGAACCAGGTAAGCAGAGCTGCTTTAGAGCCAGAGAACCAGGTCAGCAGAGCTGCTTTCGAGCCAGAGAACCAGGTCAACAGAGCCGCTGTAGAGCCAGAGAACCAGGTCAACAAAGCCGCTGTACAGCCTGAGAACCACGTCAGCAAAACTTCTGTAGAGCCAAAGAACCAGGTCAGCAGAGCTGCGGTAGAGCCAGATAACCAGGTGAGCAGAGCTGCTGTAGAGCAAGATAACCAGGTCAGCAGAGCTGCTGTAGAGCCAGATAACAAGGTCAGCAGAGCTGCTCTACAGCCAAAGAACCAGGTAAGCAGAGCTGCTTTAGAGCCAGAGAATCAGGTCAGCAGAGCCTCTGTACAGCCAGAGAACCAGGTCAGCAGAGCTGCTGTAGAGCCAGAGAACCAGGTCAGCAGAGCTGCTTTAGAGCCAGAGAACCAGGTCAGCAGAGCTGCTGTACAGCGTGAGAACAAGGTCAGCAGAGCTGCTCTACAGCCAAAGAACCAGGTCAGCAGAGCCGTTGTACAGCCTGGGAACCCGGTCAGCAAAGCTGCTGTAGAGCCAGAGAACCAGGTCAGCAGAGCTGCTTTAGAGCCAGAGAACCAGGTCAGCAGAGCTGCTGTACAGCGTGAGAACAAGGTCAGCAGAGCTGCTCTACAGCCAAAGAACCAGGTCAGCAGAGCCGTTGTACAGCCTGGGAACCCGGTCAGCAAAGCTGCTCTAGAGCCAGAGAACCAGGTCAGCAGAGCCGTTGTAGAGCCAGAGAACCAGGTCAGCAGAGCTGCTGTACAGCCTGAGAACCAGGTCAGCAGAGCTGTTGTAGAGCCAGAGAACCAGGTCAGCAGAGCCACTGTAGAGCCAGAGAACCAGGTCAGCAGAGCCGCTGTAGAGCCAGAGAACCAGGTCAGCAGAGCTGCTGTAGAGCCAGAGAACCAGGTCAGCAGAGCCGCTCTAGAGCTAGAGAAATAGGTCAGCAGAGCCGCTCTAGAGCCAGAGAACCAGGCCAGCAGATCCATTGTAGAGCCAGAGAACCAGGTCAGCAAAGCTGCTTTACAGCCAGAGAAACATGTCAGCAGAGCCGTTGTAGAGCCAGGGAACCAGGTCAGCAGAGTTGCTGTAGAGCCAGAGAACCAGGTCAGTAGAGCTGCTCTAGAGCCAGAGAA
The DNA here is from genome assembly GCF_964204655.1 of Triturus cristatus. Taxonomy (NCBI): domain Eukaryota; kingdom Metazoa; phylum Chordata; class Amphibia; order Caudata; family Salamandridae; genus Triturus; species Triturus cristatus. Next base: position 1,114,346,985 of record NC_140579.1, read on the forward strand.
CTAGGTCAGTAGAGCTGCTCTAGAGCCAGAGAACTAGGTCAGTAGAGCTGCTCTTGAGCCAGAGAACCAGGTCAGCAGAGCCGTTGTACAGCCTGAGAACCAGGTCAGCAAAGCTGCTCTAGAGCCAGAGAACCAGGTCAGGAGAGCTGCTCGAGAGTCTAAGAACCAGGTCAGCAGAGCCGCTATAAAGCCAGAGAACCAGGTCAGCAGAGCTGTTGTACAGCCAGAGAACCAGGTAAGCAGTGCTGCTTTCGAGCCAGAGAACCAGGTCAGCAGAGCTGCTTTCGAGCCAGAAAACCAGGTCAACAGAGCCGCTGTACAGCCTGAGAACCAGGTCAACAGAGCCGCTGTACAGCCTGCGAACCAGGTCAGCAGAGCTGCTGTAGAGCCAGATAACCAGGTCAGCAGAGCTGCTGTAGAGCCAGATAACCAGGTCAGCAGAGCTGCTGTAGAGCCAGAGAACCAGGTCAGCAGAGCTGCTGTAGAGCCAGAGAACCAGGTCAGCAGAGCTGCTGTAGAGCCAGAGAACCAGGTCAGCAGAGCTGCTCTACAGCCAGAGAACCAGGTCAGCAGAGCCGCTGTAGAGCCAGAGAACCAGGCCAGCAGATCCATTGTAGAGCCAGAGAACCAGGTCAGCAAAGCTGCTTTACAGCCAGAGAACTAGGTCAGTAGAGCCGCTCTTGAGCCATAGAACCAGGTCAGCAGAGCTGCTCTAAAGCCAGAGAATCAGGTCAGCAGAGCCTCTGTACAGCTAGAGAACAAGGTCAGCAAAGCTGCTCTAGAGCCAGAGAACCAGGTCAGCAGAGCTGCTTTAGAGCCAGGTCAGCAGAGCTGTTGTAGAGCCAGAAAACCAGGTCAGCAGAGCTGCTTTAGAGCCAGGTCAGCAGAGCTGTTGTAGAGCCAGAGAACCAGGTCATCAGAGCTGCTGTACAGCCAGATAACCAGGTCAGCAAAGCTACTTTAGAGCCAGAAAACCAGGTCAGCAGAGCTGCTCTAGAGCCTGAGAACCAAGTCAGCAGAGCCGTTGTAGAGCCAGAGAACCAGGTCAGCAGAGCCGCTGTAGAGCCAGAGAACCAGGTCAGCAGACCTGCTGTACAGCCAGAGAACAAGGTCAGCAGAGGTTCTCTTCAGCCAGAGAACCAGGTCAGCAGAGCCGTTCTACAGCCTGAGAACCAGGTCAGCAGAGCCGTTCTACAGCCTGAGAACCAGGTCAGCAAAGCTGCTCTAGAGCCAGAGAACCAGGTCAGCAAAGCTGCTCTAGAGCCAGAGAACCAGGTCAGGAGAGCTGCTGTAGAGCCAGAGAACAAGGTCAGCAGAGCTGCTGTAGAGCTTGAGAACCAGGTCAGCAGAGCCGCTGCACAGCCAGAGAAACAGGTCAGCAGAGCCGTTGTAGAGCCAGAGAACCAGGTCAGCAGAGCTGCTTTCGAGCCAGAGAACCAGGTCAACAGAGCCGCTGTAGAGCCAGAGAACCAGGTCAACAGAGCCGCTGTACAGCCTGAGAACCAGGTCAGCAGAGCTGCTATAGAACCAGAGAACCAGGTCAGCAGAGCTGCTGTACAGCCAGAGAACCAGGTAAGCAGAGCTGCTTTAGAGCCAGAGAACCAGGTCAGCAGAGCTGCTTTCGAGCCAGAGAACCAGGTCAACAGAGCCGCTGTAGAGCCAGAGAACCAGGTCAACAGAGCCGCTGTAGAGCCAGAGAACCAGGTCAGCAAAGCTGCTGTAGAGCCAGATAACCAGGTCAGCAGAGCTGCTGTAGAGCCAGATAACAAGGTCAGAAGAGCTGCTCTACAGCCAAAGAACCAGGTAAGCAGAGCTGCTTTAGAGCCAGAGAACCAGGTCAGCAGAGCTGCTTTCGAGCCAGAGAACCAGGTCAACAGAGCCGCTGTAGAGCCTGAGAACCAGGTCAGCAGTGCTGCTATAGAACCAGGTCAGCAGAGCTGCTATACAGCCAGAGAACCAGGTAAGCAGTGCTGCTTTCGAGCCAGAGAACCAGGTCAACAGAGCCGCTGTACAGTCTGAGAACCAGGTCAACAGAGCCGCTGTACAGCCTGAGAACCGGGTCAGCAAAGCTGCTGTACAGCCAGAGAACCAGGTCAGCAGAGCTGCTGTAGAGCCAGATAACCAGGTCAGCAGAGCTGCTGTAGAGCCAGAGAACCAGGTCAGCAGAGCTGCTGTAGAGTCAGAGAACCAGGTCAGCAGAGCTGCTGTAGAGCCAGAGAACCAGGTCAGCAGAACTGCTGTACAGCCAGAGAACCAGGTAAGCAGAGCTGCTGTACAGCCAGAGAACCAGGTCAGCAGAGCTGCTTTCGAGCCAGAGAACCAGGTCAACAGAGCCGCTGTAGAGCCAGAGAACCAGGTCAACAGAGCGGCCGTAGAGCCAGAGAACCAGGTCAGCAAAGCTGCTGTAGAGCCAGAGAACCAGGTCAGCAGAGCTGCTGTAGAGCCAGATAACCAGGTCAGCAGAGCTGCTCTAGAGCCAAAGAACTAGGTCAGTAAGAAATGCTCTTGAGCCATAGAACCAGGTCAGCAGAGCCGCTGTAGAGCCAGAGAACCAGGTCAGCAGAGCCGCTATAGAGCTAGCGAAATAGGTCAGCAGAGCCGCTCTAGAGCCAGAGAACCAGGCCAGCAGATCCATTGTAGAGCCAGAGAACCAGGTAAGCAAAGCTGCTTTACAGCCAGAGAAACATGTCAGCAGAGCCGTTGTAGAGCCAGGGAACCAGGTCAGCAGAGTTGCTGTAGAGCCAGAGAACTGGGTCAGCAGAGCTGCTTTAGAGCCAGAGAACCAGGTCAACAGAGCTGCTGTACAGCTAGAGAACAAGGTCAGCAAAGCTGCTCTACAGCCAAAGAACCAGGTCAGCAGAGCCGTTGTACAGCCTGAGAACCAGGTCAGCAAAGCTGCTCTAGAGCCAGAGAACCAGGTCAGCAGAGCTGCTCGAGAGCCAGAGAACCAGGTCAGCAGAGCTGCTCGAGAGCCAGAGAACCAGGTCAGCAGAGCTGCTTTAGAGCCAGGTCAGCAGAGCTGTTGTACAGCCAGAGAACCAGGTCAGCAGAGCTGCTCTAGAGCCTGAGAACCAAGTCAGCAGAGCCGTTGTAGAGCCAGAGAACCAGGTCAGCAGAGCCGCTGTAGAGCCAGAGAACCAGGTCAGCAGAGCTGCTGTACAGCCAGAGAACAAGTCAGCAGAGGTTCTCTTCAGCCAGAGAACCAGGTCAGCAGAGCCGTTCTACAGCCTGAGAACCAGGTCAGCAGATCCGTTCTACAGCCTGAGAACCAGGTCAGCAAAGCTGCTCTAGAGCCAGAGAACCAGGTCAGCAAAGCTGCTCTAGAGCCAGAGAACCAGGTCAGGAGAGCTGCTCGAGAGTCTAAGAACCAGGTCAGCAGAGCCGCTATAAAGCCAGAGAACCAGGTCAGCAGAGCTGCTGTACAGCCAGAGAACAAGGTCAGCAGAGCTGCTGTAGAGCCTGAGAACCAGGTCAGCAGAGCCGCTGCACAGCCAGAGAAACAGGTCAGCAGAGCCGTTGTAGAGCCAGAGAACCAGGTCAGCAGAGCTGCTTTCGAGCCAGAGAACCAGGTCAACAGAGCTGCTGTAGAGCCAGAGAACCAGGTCAACAGAGCCGCTGTACAGCCTGAGAACCAGGTCAGCAGAGCTGCTATAGAACCAGAGAACCAGGTCAGCAGAGCTGCTATAGAAACAGAGAACCAGGTCAGCAGAGCTGCTGTACAGCCAGAGAACCAGGTAAGCAGAGCTGCTTTCGAGCCAGAGAACCAGGTCAGCAGAGCTGCTTTCGAGCCAGAGAACCAGGTCAACAGAGCCGCTGTAGAGCCAGAGAACCAGGTCAACAAAGCCGCTGTACAGCCTGAGAACCACGTCAGCAAAGCTTCTGTAGAGCCAGAGAACCAGGTCAGCAGAGCTGCGGTAGAGCCAGATAACCAGGTCAGCAGAGCTGCTGTAGAGCCAGATAACAAGGTCAGCAGAGCTGCTCTACAGCCAAAGAACCAGGTAAGCAGAGCTGCTTTAGAGCCAGAGAATCAGGTCAGCAGAGCCTCTGTACAGCCAGAGAACCAGGTCAGCAGAGCTGCTGTAGAGCCAGAGAACCAGGTCAGCAGAGCTGCTGTAGAGCCAGAGAACCAGGTCAGCAGAGCTGCTGTACAGCGTGAGAACAAGGTCAGCAGAGCTGCTCTACAGCCAAAGAACCAGGTCAGCAGAGCCGTTGTACAGCCTGAGAACCAGGTCAGCAAAGCTGCTCTAGAGCCAGATAACCAGGTCAGCAGAGCCGTTGTAGAGCCAGAGAACCAGGTCAGCAGAGCTGCTGTACAGCCTGAGAACCAGGTCAGCAGAGCTGTTGTAGAGCCAGAGAACCAGGTCAGCAGAGCCACTGTAGAGCCAGAGAACCAGGTCAGCAGAGCCGCTGTAGAGCCAGAGAACCAGGTCAGCAGAGCTGCTGTAGAGCCAGAGAACCAGGTCAGCAGAGCCGCTCTAGAGTTAGAGAAATAGGTCAGCAGAGCCGCTCTAGAGCCAGAGAAGCAGGCCAGCAGATCCATTGTAGAGCCAGAGAAACAGGTCAGCAAAGCTGCTTTACAGCCAGAGAAACATGTCAGCAGAGCCGTTGTAGAGCCAGGGAACCAGGTCAGCAGAGTTGCTGTAGAGCCAGAGAACCAGGTCAGTAGAGCTGCTCTAGAGTCAGAGAACCAGGCCAGCAGATCCATTGTAGAGCCAGAGAACCAGGTCAGCAAAGCTGCTTTACAGCCAGAGAAACATGTCAGCAGAGCCGTTGTAGAGCCAGGGAACCCGGTCAGCAGAGTTGCTGTAGAGCCAGAGAACTGGGTCAGCAGAGCTGCTTTAGAGCCAGAGAACCAGGTCAGCAGAGCTGCTGTACAGCTAGAGAACAAGGTCAGCAAAGCTGCTCTACAGCCAAAGAACCAGGTCAGCAGAGCCGTTGTACAGCCTGAGAACCAGGTCAGCAAAGCTGCTCTAGAGCCAGAGAACCAGGTCAGCAGAGCTGCTCGAGAGCCAGAGAACCAGGTCAGCAGAGCTGCTTTAGAGCCAGGTCAGCAGAGCTGTTGTAGAGCCAGAGAACCAGGTCAGCAGAGCTGCTTTAGAGCCAGGTCAGCAGAGATGTTGTACAGCCAGAGAACCAGGTCAGCAGAGCTGCTCTAGAGCCTGAGAACCAAATCAGCAGAGCCGTTGTAGAGCCAGAGAACCAGGTCAACAGAGCCGCTGTACAGCCTGAGAACCAGGTCAGCAGAGCTGCTATAAAACCAGAGAACCAGGTCAGCAGAGCTGCTGTACAGCCAGAGAACCAGGTAAGCAGAGCTGCTTTAGAGCCAGAGAACCAGGTCAGCAGAGCTGCTTTCGAGCCAGAGAACCAGGTCAACAGAGCCGCTGTAGAGCCAGAGAACCAGGTCAACAGAGCCACTGTAGAGCCAGAGAACCAGGTCAGCAAAGCTGCTGTAGAGCCAGATAACCAGGTCAGCAGAGCTGCTGTAGAGCCAGATAACAAGGTCAGAAGAGCTGCTCTACAGCCAAAGAACCAGGTAAGCAAAGCTGCTCTAGAGCCAGAGAACCAGGTCAGCAAAGCTGCTCTAGAGCCAGAGAACCAGGTCAGGAGAGCTGCTGTAGAGCCAGAGAACAAGGTCAGCAGAGCTGCTGTAGAGCTTGAGAACCAGGTCAGCAGAGCCGCTGCACAGCCAGAGAAACAGGTCAGCAGAGCCGTTGTAGAGCCAGAGAACCAGGTCAGCAGAGCTGCTTTCGAGCCAGAGAACCAGGTCAACAGAGCCGCTGTAGAGCCAGAGAACCAGGTCAACAGAGCCGCTGTACAGCCTGAGAACCAGGTCAGCAGAGCTGCTATAGAACCAGAGAACCAGGTCAGCAGAGCTGCTGTACAGCCAGAGAACCAGGTAAGCAGAGCTGCTTTAGAGCCAGAGAACCAGGTCAGCAGAGCTGCTTTCGAGCCAGAGAACCAGGTCAACAGAGCCGCTGTAGAGCCAGAGAACCAGGTCAACAGAGCCGCTGTAGAGCCAGAGAACCAGGTCAGCAAAGCTGCTGTAGAGCCAGATAACCAGGTCAGCAGAGCTGCTGTAGAGCCAGATAACAAGGTCAGAAGAGCTGCTCTACAGCCAAAGAACCAGGTAAGCAGAGCTGCTTTAGAGCCAGAGAACCAGGTCAGCAGAGCTGCTTTCGAGCCAGAGAACCAGGTCAACAGAGCCGCTGTAGAGCCTGAGAACCAGGTCAGCAGAGCTGCTATAGAACCAGGTCAGCAGAGCTGCTATACAGCCAGAGAACCAGGTAAGCAGTGCTGCTTTCGAGCCAGAGAACCAGGTCAACAGAGCCGCTGTACAGCCTGAGAACCAGGTCAACAGAGCCGCTGTACAGCCTGAGAACCAGGTCAGCAAAGCTGCTGTAGAGCCAGAGAACCAGGTCAGCAGAGCTGCTGTAGAGCCAGATAACCAGGTCAGCAGAGCTGCTGTAGAGCCAGAGAACCAGGTCAGCAGAGCTGCTGTAGAGTCAGAGAACCAGGTCAGCAGAGCTGCTGTAGAGCCAGAGAACCAGGTCAGCAGAGCTGCTGTACAGCCAGAGAACCAGGTAAGCAGAGCTGCTTTAGAGCCAGAGAACCAGGTCAGCAGAGCTGCTTTCGAGCCAGAGAACCAGGTCAACAGAGCCGCTGTAGAGCCAGAGAACCAGGTCAACAGAGCGGCCATAGAGCCAGAGAACCAGGTCAGCAAAGCTGCTGTAGAGCCAGAGAACCAGGTCAGCAGAGCTGCTGTAGAGCCAGATAACCAGGTCAGCAGAGCTGCTCTAGAGCCAGAGAACTAGGTCAGTAGAGCTGCTCTTGAGCCATAGAACCAGGTCAGCAGAGCCGCTGTAGAGCCAGAGAACCAGGTCAGCAGAGCCGCTCTAGAGCTAGCGAAATAGGTCAGCAGAGCCGCTCTAGAGCCAGAGAACCAGGCCAGCAGATCCATTGTAGAGCCAGAGAACCAGGTAAGCAAAGCTGCTTTACAGCCAGAGAAACATGTCAGCAGAGCCGTTGTAGAGCCAGGGAACCAGGTCAGCAGAGTTGCTGTAGAGCCAGAGAACTGGGTCAGTAGAGCTGCTTTAGAGCCAGAGAACCAGGTCAGCAGAGCTGCTGTACAGCTAGAGAACAAGGTCAGCAAAGCTGCTCTACAGCCAAAGAACCAGGTCAACAGAGCCGTTGTACAGCCTGAGAACCAGGTCAGCAAAGCTGCTCTAGAGCCAGAGAACCAGGTCAGCAGAGCTGCTCGAGAGCCAGAGAACCAGGTCAGCAGAGCTGCTCGAGAGCCAGAGAACCAGGTCAGCAGAGCTGCTTTAGAGCCAGGTCAGCAGAGCTGTTGTACAGCCAGAGAACCAGGTCAGCAGAGCTGCTCTAGAGCCTGAGAACCAAGTCAGCAGAGCCGTTGTAGAGCCAGAGAACCAGGTCAGCAGAGCTGCTGTAGAGCCAGAGAACCAGGTCAGCAGAGCTGCTGTACAGCCAGAGAACAAGTCAGCAGAGGTTCTCTTCAGCCAGAGAACCAGGTCAGCAGAGCCGTTCTACAGCCTGAGAACCAGGTAAGCAGAGCCGTTCTACAGCCTGAGAACCAGGTCAGCAAAGCTGCTCTAGACCCAGAGAACCAGGTCAGCAAAGCTGCTCTAGAGCCAGAGAACCAGGTCAGGAGAGCTGCTCGAGAGTCTAAGAACCAGGTCAGCAGATCCGCCATAAAGCCAGAGAACCAGGTCAGCAGAGCTGCTGTACAGCCAGAGAACAAGGTCAGCAGAGCTGCTGTAGAGCCTGAGAACCAGGTCAGCAGAGTGGCTGCACAGCCAGAGAAACAGGTCAGCAGAGCCGTTGTAGAGCCAGAGAACCAGGTCAGCAGAGCTGCTTTCGAGCCAGAGAACCAGGTCAACAGAGCTGCTGTATAGCCAGAGAACCAGGTCAACAGAGCCGCTGAACAGCCTGAGAACCAGGTCAGCAGAGCTGCTATAGAACCAGAGAACCAGGTCAGCAGAGCTGCTATAGAAACAGAGAACCAGGTCAGAAGAGCTGCTGTACAACCAGAGAACCAGGTAAGCAGAGCTGCTTTAGAGCCAGAGAACCAGGTCAGCAGAGCTGCTTTCGAGCCAGAGAACCAGGTCAACAGAGCCGCTGTAGAGCCAGAGAACCAGGTCAACAAAGCCGCTGTACAGCCTGAGAACCACGTCAGCAAAGATTCTGTAGAGCCAAAGAACCAGGTCAGCAGAGCTGCGGTAGAGCCAGATAACCAGGTCAGCAGAGCTGCTGTAGAGCCGATAACCAGGTCAGCAGAGCTGCTGTAGAGCCAGATAACAAGGTCAGCAGAGCTGCTCTACAGCCAAAGAACCAGGTAAGCAGAGCTGCTTTAGAGCCAGAGAATCAGGTCAGCAGAGCCTCTGTACAGCCAGAGAACCAGGTCAGCAGAGCTGCTGTAGAGCCAGAGAACCAGGTCAGCAGAGCTGCTGTAGAGCCAGAGAACCAGGTCAGCAGAGCTGCTTTAGAGCCAGAGAACCAGGTCAGCAGAGCTGCTGTACAGCCTGAGAACCAGGTCAGCAGAGCTGCTTTAGAGCCAGAGAACCAGGTCAGCAGAGCTGCTGTACAGCCTGAGAACCAGGTCAGCAGAGCTGCTGTACAGCGTGAGAACAAGGTCAGCAGAGCTGCTCTACAGCCAAAGAACCAGGTCAGCAGAGCCGTTGTACAGCCTGAGAACCCGGTCAGCAAAGCTGCTCTAGAGCCAGAGAACCAGGTCAGCAGAGCCGTTGTAGAGCCAGAGAACCAGGTCAGCAGAGCTGCTGTACAGCCTGAGAACCAGGTCAGCAGAGCTGTTCTAGAGCCAGAGAACCAGGTCAGCAGAGCCACTGTAGAGCCAGAGAACCAGGTCAGCAGAGCCGCTGTAGAGCCAGAGAACCAGGTCAGCAGAGCTGCTGTAGAGCCAGAGAACCAGGTCAGCAGAGCCGCTCTAGAGCTAGAGAAATAGGTCAGCAGAGCCGCTCTAGAGCCAGAGAACCAGGCCAGCAGATCCATTGTAGAGCCAGAGAACCAGGTCAGCAAAGCTGCTTTACAGCCAGAGAAACATGTCAGCAGAGCCGTTGTAGAGCCAGGGAACCAGGTCAGCAGAGTTGCTGTAGAGCCAGAGAACCAGGTCAGTAGAGCTGCTCTAGAGCCAGAGAACTAGGTCAGTAGAGCTGCTCTAGAGCCAGAGAACTAGGTCAGTAGAGCTGCTCTTGAGCCAGAGAACCAGGTCAGCAGAGCCGTTGTACAGCCTGAGAACCAGGTCAGCAAAGCTGCTCTAGAGCCAGAGAACCAGGTCAGCAGAGCTGTTCGAGAGCCAGAGAACCAGGTCAGCAGAGCTGCTTTAGAGCCAGGTCAGCAGAGCTGTCGTAGAGCCAGAGAACCAGGTCAGCAGAGCTGCTTTAGAGCCAGGTCAGCAGAGCTGTTGTTCAGCCAGAGAACCAGGTCAGCAGAGCTGCTCTAGAGCCTGAGAACCAAGTCAGCAGAGCCGTTGTAGAGCCAGAGAACCAGCTCAGCAGAGCCGCTGTAGAGCCAGAGAACCAGGTCAGCAGAGCTGCTGTACAGCCAGAGAACAAGTCAGCAGAGGTTCTCTTCAGCCAGAGAACCAGGTCAGCAGAGCCGTTCTACAGCCTGAGAACCAGGTCAGCAGAGCCGTTCTACAGCCTGAGAACCAGGTCAGCAAAGCTGCTCTAGAGCCAGAGAACCAGGTCAGCAAAGCTGCACTAGAGCCAGAGAACCAGGTCAGGAGAGCTGCTCGAGAGTCTAAGAACCAGGTCAGCAGAGCCGCTATAAAGTCAGAGAACCAGGTCAGCAGAGCTGTTGTACAGCCAGAGAACCAGGTAAGCAGTGCTGCTTTCGAGCCAGAGAACCAGGTCAGCAGAGCTGCTTTCGAGCCAGAGAACCAGGTCAACAGAGCCGCTGTACAGCCTGAGAACCAGGTCAACAGAGCCGCTGTACAGCCTGCGAACCAGGTCAGCAGAGCTGCTGTAGAGCCAGATAACCAGGTCAGCAGAGCTGCTGTAGATCCAGATAACCAGGTCAGCAGAGCTGCTGTAGAGCCAGAGAACCAGGTCAGCAGAGCTGCTATAGAGCCAGAGAACCAGGTCAGCAGAGCTGCTGTAGAGCCAGAGAACCAGGTCAGCAGAGCTGCTCTACAGCCAGAGAACCAGGTCAGCAGAGCCGCTGTAGAGCCAGAGAACCAGGCCAGCAGATCCATTGTAGAGCCAGAGAACCAGGTCAGCAAAGCTGCTTTACAGCCAGAGAACTAGGTCAGTAGAGCCGCTCTTGAGCCATAGAACCAGGTCAGCAGAGCTGCTCTAAAGCCAGAGAATCAGGTCAGCAGAGCCTCTGTACAGCTAGAGAACAAGGTCAGCAAAGCTGCTCTAGAGCCAGAGAACCAGGTCAGCAGAGCTTCTCGAGAGCCAGAGAACCAGGTCAGCAGAGCTGCTTTAGAGCCAGGTCAGCAGAGCGGTTGTAGAGCCAGAAAACCAGGTCAGCAGAGCTGCTTTAGAGCCAGGTCAGCAGAGCTGTTGTAGAGCCAGAGAACCAGGTCATCAGAGCTGCTGTACAGCCACATAACCAGGCTAGCAAAGCTGCTTTAGAGCCAGAAAACCAGGTCAGCAGAGCTGCTCTAGAGCCTGAGAACCAAGTCAGCAGAGCCGTTGTAGAGCCAGAGAACCAGGTCAGCAGAGCCGCTGTAGAGCCAGAGAACCAGGTCAGCAGACCTGCTGTACAGCCAGAGAACAAGGTCAGCAGAGGTTCTCTTCAGCCAGAGAACCAGGTCAGCAGAGCCGTTCTACAGCCTGAGAACCAGGTTAGCAGAGCCGTTCTACAGCCTGAGAACCAGGTCAGCAAAGCTGCTCTAGAGCCAGAGAACCAGGTCAGCAAAGCTGCTCTAGAGCCAGAGAACCAGGTCAGGAGAGCTGCTGTAGAGCCAGAGAACAAGGTCAGCAGAGCTGCTGTAGAGCTTGAGAACCAGGTCAGCAGAGCCGCTGCACAGCCAGAGAAACAGGTCAGCAGAGCCGTTGTAGAGCCAGAGAACCAGGTCAGCAGAGCTGCTTTCGAGCCAGAGAACCAGGTCAACAGAGCCGCTGTAGAGCCAGAGAACCAGGTCAACAGAGCCGCTGTACAGCCTGAGAACCAGGTCAGCAGAGCTGCTATAGAACCAGAGAACCAGGTCAGCAGAGCTGCTGTACAGCCAGAGAACCAGGTAAGCAGAGCTGCTTTAGAGCCAGAGAACCAGGTCAGCAGAGCTGCTTTCGAGCCAGAGAACCGGGTCAACAGAGCCGCTGTAGAGCCAGAGAACCAGGTCAACAGAGCCGCTGTAGAGCCAGAGAACCAGGTCAGCAAAGCTGCTATAGAACCAGGTCAGCAGAGCTGCTTTTGAGCCAGAGAACCAGGTCAACAGAGCCACTGTAGAGCCAGAGAACCAGGTCAACAGAGCCGCTGTACAGCCTGAGAACCAGGTCAGCAGAGCTGCTATAGAACCAGGTCAGCAGAGCTGCTTTTGAGCCAGAGAACCAGGTCAACAGAGCCGCTGTAGAGCCAGATAACCAGGTCAGCAGAGCTGCTGTAGAGCAGATAACAAGGTCAGAAGAGCTGCTCTACAGCCAAAGAACCAGGTAAGCAGAGCTGCTTTAGAGCCAGAGAACCAGGTCAGCAGAGCTGCTTTCGAGCCAGAGAACCAGGTCAACAGAGCCGCTGTAGAGCCTGAGAACCAGGTCAGCAGAGCTGCTATAGAACCAGGTCAGCAGAGCTGCTATACAGCCAGAGAACGAGGTAAGCAGTGCTGCTTTCGAGCCAGAGAACCAGGTCAACAGAGCCGCTGTACAGCCTGAGAACCAGGTCAACAGAGCCGCTGTACAGCCTGAGAACCAGGTCAGCAAAGCTGCTGTAGAGCCAGAGAACCAGGTCAGCAGAGCTGCTGTAGAGCCAGATAACCAGGTCAGCAGAGCTGCTGTAGAGCCAGAGAACCAGGTCAGCAGAGCTGCTGTAGAGTCAGAGAACCAGGTCAGCAGAGCTGCTGTACAGCCAGAGAACCAGGTAAGCAGAGCTGCTGTACAGCCAGAGAACCAGGTAAGCAGAGCTGCTTTAGAGCCAGAGAACCAGGTCAGCAGAGCTGCTTTCGAGCCAGAGAACCAGGTCAACAGAGCCGCTGTAAAGCCAGAGAACCAGGTCAGCAGAGCTGCTTTCGAGCCAGAGAACCAGGTCAACAGAGCCGCTGTAGAGCCAGAGAACCAGGTCAACAGAGCCGCTGTACAGCCAGAGAACCAGGTCAGCAGAGCTGCTGTAGAGCCAGAGAACCAGGTCAGCAGAGCTGCTGTAGAGCCAGAGAACCAGGTCAGCAGAGCTGCTGTAGAGCCAGATAACCAGGTCAGCAGAGCTGCTGTAGAGCCAGATAACAAGGTCAGCAGAGCTGCTCTACAGCCAAAGAACGAGGTGCGCAGAGCTGCTTTAGAGCCAGAGAACCAGGTCAGCAGAGCTGCTTTCGAGCCAGAGAACCAGGTCAACAGAGCCGTTGTAGAGCCAGAGAACCAGGTCAACAGAGCCGCTGTAGAGCCTGAGAACCAGGTCAGCAGAGCTGCTATAGAACCAGGTCAGCAGAGCTGCTTTTGAGCCAGAAAACCAGGTCAACAGAGCCACTGTAGAGCCAGAGAACCAGGTCAACAGAGCCGCTGTACAGCCTGAGAACCAGGTCAGCAGAGCTGCTATAGAACTAGGTCAGCAGAGCTGCTTTTGAGCCAGAGAACCAGGTCAACAGAGCCGCTGTAGAGCCAGAAAACCAGGTCAACAGAGCCGCTGTACAGCCTGAGAACCAGGTCAACAGAGCCGCTGTACAGCCTGAGAACCAGGTCAGCAAAGCTGCTGTAGAGCCAGAGAACCAGGTCAGCAGAGCTGCTGTAGAGCCAGATAACCAGGTCAGCAGAGCAGCTGTAGAGCCAGAGAACCAGGTCAGCAGAGCTGCTGTAGAGCCAGAGAACCAGGTCAGCAGAGCTGCTGTAGAGCCAGATAACCAGGTCAGCAGAGCTGCTGTGGAGCCAGAGAACCAGGTCAGCAGAGCTGCTCTAGAGCCTGAGAACCAGGTCAGCAGAGCTGCTGTAGAGCCAGATAACCAGGCCAGCAGATCCATTGTAGAGCCCGAGAACCAGGTCAGCAAAGCTGCTTTACAGCCAGAGAAACATGTCTGTAGAGCCAGGGAACCAGGTCAGCAGAGTTGCTGTAGAGCCAGAGAACCAGGTCAGTAGAGCTGCTCTAGAGCCAGAGAACTAGGTCAGTAGAGCTGCTCTTGAGCCATAGAACCAGGTCAGCAGAGCCGCTGTAGAGCCAGAGAACCAGGTCAGCAGAGCCGCTCTAGAGCTAGCGAAATAGGTCAGCAGAGCCGCTCTAGAGCCAGAGAACCAGGCCAGCAGATCCATTGTAGAGCCAGAGAACCAGGTCAGCAAAGCTGCTTTACAGCCAGAGAAACATGTCAGCAGAGCCGTTGTAGAGCCAGGGAACCAGGTCAGCAGAGTTGCTGTAGAGCCAGAGAACTGGGTCAGTAGAGCTGCTTTAGAGCCAGAGAACCAGGTCAGCAGAGCTGCTGTACAGCTAGAGAACAAGGTCAGCAAAGCTGCTCTACAGCCAAAGAAGCAGGTCAGCAGAGCCGTTGTACAGCCTGAGAACCAGGTCAGCAAAGCTGCTCTAGATCCAGAGAACCAGGTCAGCAGAGCTACTCGAGAGCCAGAGAACCAGGTCAGCAGAGCTGCTCGAGAGCCAGAGAACCAGGTCAGCAGAGCTGCTCTAGAGCCTGAGAACCAAGTCAGCAGAGCCGTTGTAGAGCCAGAGAACCAGGTCAGCAGAGCCGCTGTAGAGCCAGAGAACCAGGTCAGCAGAGCTGCTGTACAGCCAGAGAACAAGTCAGCAGAGGTTCTCTTCAGCCAGAGAACCAGGTCAGCAGAGCCGTTCTACAGCCTGAGAACCAGGTCAGCAGAGCCGTTCTACAGCCTGAGAACCAGGTCAGCAAAGCTGCTCTAGAGCCAGAGAACCAGGTCAGCAAAGCTGCTCTAGAGCCAGAGAACCAGGTCAGGAGAGCTGCTCGAGAGTCTAAGAACCAGGTCAGCAGAGCCGCTATAAAGCCAGAGAACCAGGTCAGCAGAGCTGCTGTAAAGCCAGAAAACAAGGTCAGCAGAGCTGCTGTAGAGCCTGAGAACCAGGTCAGCAGAGCCGCTGCACAGCCAGAGAAACAGGTCAGCAGAGCCGTTGTAGAGCCAGAGAACCAGGTCAGCAGAGCTGCTTTCGAGCCAGAGAACCAGGTCAACAGAGCTGCTGTAGAGCCAGAGAACCAGGTCAACAGAGCCGCTGTACAGCCTGAGAACCAAGTCAGCAGAGCCGTTGTAGAGCCAGAGAACCAGGTCAGCAGAGCTGCTATAGAACCAGGTCAGCAGAGCTGCTATACAGCCAGAGAACGAGGTAAGCAGTGCTGCTTTCGAGCCAGATAACCAGGTCAACAGAGCCGCTGTACAGCCTGAGAACCAGGTCAACAGAGCCGCTGTACAGCCTGAGAACCAGGTCAGCAAAGCTGCTGTAGAGCCAGAGAACCAGGTCAGCAGAGCTGCTGTAGAGCCAGATAACCAGGTCAGCAGAGCTGCTGTAGAGCCAGAGAACCAGGTCAGCAGAGCTGCTGTAGAGTCAGAGAACCAGGTCAGCAGAGCTGCTGTACAGCCAGAGAACCAGGTAAGCAGAGCTGCTGTACAGCCAGAGAACCAGGTAAGCAGAGCTGCTTTAGAGCCAGAGAACCAGGTCAGCAGAGCTGCTTTCGAGCCAGAGAACCAGGTCAACAGAGCCGCTGTAAAGCCAGAGAACCAGGTCAGCAGAGCTGCTTTCGAGCCAGAGAACCAGGTCAACAGAGCCGCTGTAGAGCCAGAGAACCAGGTCAACAGAGCCGCTGTACAGCCAGAGAACCAGGTCAGCAGAGCTGCTGTAGAGCCAGAGAACCAGGTCAGCAGAGCTGCTGTAGAGCCAGAGAACCAGGTCAGCAGAGCTGCTGTAGAGCCAGATAACCAGGTCAGCAGAGCTGCTGTAGAGCCAGATAACAAGGTCAGCAGAGCTGCTCTACAGCCAAAGAACGAGGTGCGCAGAGCTGCTTTAGAGCCAGAGAACCAGGTCAGCAGAGCTGCTTTCGAGCCAGAGAACCAGGTCAACAGAGCCGTTGTAGAGCCAGAGAACCAGGTCAACAGAGCCGCTGTAGAGCCTGAGAACCAGGTCAGCAGAGCTGCTATAGAACCAGGTCAGCAGAGCTGCTTTTGAGCCAGAAAACCAGGTCAACAGAGCCACTGTAGAGCCAGAGAACCAGGTCAACAGAGCCGCTGTACAGCCTGAGAACCAGGTCAGCAGAGCTGCTATAGAACCAGGTCAGCAGAGCTGCTTTTGAGCCAGAGAACCAGGTCAACAGAGCCGCTGTAGAGCCAGAAAACCAGGTCAACAGAGCCGCTGTACAGCCTGAGAACCAGGTCAACAGAGCCGCTGTACAGCCTGAGAACCAGGTCAGCAAAGCTGCTGTAGAGCCAGAGAACCAGGTCAGCAGAGCTGCTGTAGAGCCAGATAACCAGGTCAGCAGAGCAGCTGTAGAGCCAGAGAACCAGGTCAGCAGAGCTGCTGTAGAGCCAGAGAACCAGGTCAGCAGAGCTGCTGTAGAGCCAGATAACCAGGTCAGCAGAGCTGCTGTGGAGCCAGAGAACCAGGTCAGCAGAGCTGCTCTAGAGCCTGAGAACCAGGTCAGCAGAGCTGCTGTAGAGCCAGATAACCAGGCCAGCAGATCCATTGTAGAGCCCGAGAACCAGGTCAGCAAAGCTGCTTTACAGCCAGAGAAACATGTCTGTAGAGCCAGGGAACCAGGTCAGCAGAGTTGCTGTAGAGCCAGAGAACCAGGTCAGTAGAGCTGCTCTAGAGCCAGAGAACTAGGTCAGTAGAGCTGCTCTTGAGCCATAGAACCAGGTCAGCAGAGCCGCCGTAGAGCCAGAGAACCAGGTCAGCAGAGCCGCTCTAGAGCTAGCGAAATAGGTCAGCAGAGCCGCTCTAGAGCCAGAGAACCAGGCCAGCAGATCCATTGTAGAGCCAGAGAACCAGGTCAGCAAAGCTGCTTTACAGCCAGAGAAACATGTCAGCAGAGCCGTTGTAGAGCCAGGGAACCAGGTCAGCAGAGTTGCTGTAGAGCCAGAGAACTGGGTCAGCAGAGCTGCTTTAGAGCCAGAGAACCAGGTCAGCAGAGCTGCTGTACAGCTAGAGAACAAGGTCAGCAAAGCTGCTCTACAGCCAAAGAACCAGGTCAGCAGAGCCGTTGTACAGCCTGAGAACCAGGTCAGCAAAGCTGCTCTAGATCCAGAGAACCAGGTCAGCAGAGCTGCTCGGGAGCCAGAGAACCAGGTCAGCAGAGCTGCTCGAGAGCCAGAGAACCAGGTCAGCAGAGCTGCTCTAGAGCCTGAGAACCAAGTCAGCAGAGCCGTTGTAGAGCCAGAGAACCAGGTCAGCAGAGCCGCTGTAGAGCCAGAGAACCAGGTCAGCAGAGCTGCTGTACAGCCAGAGAACAAGTCAGCAGAGGTTCTCTTCAGCCAGAGAACCAGGTCAGCAGAGCCGTTCTACAGCCTGAGAACCAGGTCAGCAGAGCCGTTCTACAGCCTGAGAACCAGGTCAGCAAAGCTGCTCTAGAGCCAGAGAACCAGGTCAGCAAAGCTGCTCTAGAGCCAGAGAACCAGGTCAGCAGAGCCGTGGTACAGCCTGAGAACCAGGTCAGCAAAGCTGCTCTAGAGCCAGAGAACCAGGTCAGCAGAGCTGCTTTAGAGCCAGGTCAGCAGAGCTGTTGTAGAGCCAGAGAACCAGGTCAGCAGAGCTGCTTTAGAGCCAGGTCAGCAGAGCTGTTGTACAGCCAGAGAACCAGGTCAGCAGAGCTGCTCTAGAGCCTGAGAACCAAGTCAGCAGAGCCGTTGTAGAGCCAGAGAACCAGGTCAACAGAGCCGCTGTACAGCCTGAGAACCAGGTCAGCAGAGCTGCTATAGAACCAGAGAACCAGGTCAGCAGAGCTGCTGTACAGCCAGAGAACCAGGTAAGCAGAGCTGCTTTAGAGCCAGAGAACCAGGTCAGCAGAGCTGCTTTCGAGCCAGAGAACCAGGTCAACAGAGCCGCTGTAGAGCCAGAGAACCAGGTCAACAGAGCCACTGTAGAGCCAGAGAACCAGGTCAGCAAAGCTGCTGTAGAGCCAGATAACCAGGTCAGCAGAGCTGCTGTAGAGCCAGATAACAAGGTCAGAAGAGCTGCTCTACAGCCAAAGAACCAGGTAAGCAAAGCTGCTCTAGAGCCAGAGAACCAGGTCAGCAAAGCTGCTCTAGAGCCAGAGAACCAGGTCAGGAGAGCTGCTGTAGAGCCAGAGAACAAGGTCAGCAGAGCTGCTGTAGAGCTTGAGAACCAGGTCAGCAGAGCCGCTGCACAGCCAGAGAAACAGGTCAGCAGAGCCGTTGTAGAGCCAGAGAACCAGGTCAGCAGAGCTGCTTTCGAGCCAGAGAACCAGGTCAACAGAGCCGCTGTAGAGCCAGAGAACCAGGTCAACAGAGCCGCTGTACAGCCTGAGAACCAGGTCAGCAGAGCTGCTATAGAACCAGAGAACCAGGTCAGCAGAGCTGCTGTACAGCCAGAGAACCAGGTAAGCAGAGCTGCTGTAGAGCCAGAGAACCAGGTCAGCAGAGCTGCTTTCGAGCCAGAGAACCAGGTCAACAGAGCCGCTGTAGAGCCAGAGAACCAGGTCAACAGAGCCGCTGTAGAGCCAGAGAACCAGGTCAGCAAAGCTGCTGTAGAGCCAGATAACCAGGTCAGCAGAGCTGCTGTAGAGCCAGATAACAAGGTCAGAAGAGCTGCTCTACAGCCAAAGAACCAGGTAAGCAGAGCTGCTTTAGAGCCAGAGAACCAGGTCAGCAGAGCTGCTTTCGAGCCAGAGAACCAGGTCAACAGAGCCGCTGTAGAGCCAGAGAACCAGGTCAACAAAGCCGCTGTACAGCCTGAGAACCATGTCAGCAAATCTTCTGTAGAGCCAAAGAACCAGGTCAGCAGAGCTGCGGTAGAGCCAGATAACCAGGTCAGCAGAGCTGCTGTAGAGCCAGATAACCAGGTCAGCAGAGCTGCTGTAGAGCCAGATAACAAGGTCAGCAGAGCTGCTCTACAGCCAAAGAACCAGGTAAGCAGAGCTGCTTTAGAGCCAGAGAATCAGGTCAGCAGAGCCTCTGTACAGCCAGAGAACCAGGTCAGCAGAGCTGCTGTAGAGCCAGAGAACCAGGTCAGCAGAGCTGCTTTAGAGCCAGAGAACCAGGTCAGCAGAGCTGCTGTACAGCGTGAGAACAAGGTCAGCAGAGCTGCTCTACAGCCAAAGAACCAGGTCAGCAGAGCCGTTGTACAGCCTGGGAACCCGGTCAGCAAAGCTGCTCTAGAGCCAGAGAACCAGGTCAGCAGAGCCGTTGTAGAGCCAGAGAACCAGGTCAGCAGAGCTGCTGTACAGCCTGAGAACCAGGTCAGCAGAGCTGTTGTAGAGCCAGAGAACCAGGTCAGCAGAGCCACTGTAGAGCCAGAGAACCAGGTCAGCAGAGCCGCTGTAGAGCCAGAGAACCAGGTCAGCAGAGCTGCTGTAGAGCCAGAGAACCAGGTCAGCAGAGCCGCTCTAGAGCTAGAGAAAGAGGTCAGCAGAGCCGCTCTAGAGCCAGAGAACCAGGCCAGCAGATCCATTGTAGAGCCAGAGAACCAGGTCAGCAAAGCTGCTTTACAGCCAGAGAAACATGTCAGCAGAGCCGTTGTAGAGCCAGGGAACCAGGTCAGCAGAGTTGCTGTAGAGCCAGAGAACCAGGTCAGTAGAGCTGCTCTAGAGCCAGAGAACTAGGTCAGTAGAGCTGCTCTAGAGCCAGAGAACTAGGTCAGTAGAGCTGCTCTTGAGCCAGAGAACCAGGTCAGCAGAGCCGTTGTACAGCCTGAGAACCAGGTCAGCAAAGCTGCTCTAGAGCCAGAGAACCAGGTCAGGAGAGCTGCTCGAGAGTCTAAGAACCAGGTCAGCAGAGCCGCTATAAAGCCAGAGAACCAGGTCAGCAGAGCTGTTGTACAGCCAGAGAACCAGGTAAGCAGTGCTGCTTTCGAGCCAGAGAACCAGGTCAGCAGAGCTGCTTTCGAGCCAGAGAACCAGGTCAACAGAGCCGCTGTACAGCCTGAGAACCAGGTCAACAGAGCCGCTGTACAGCCTGCGAACCAGGTCAGCAGAGCTGCTGTAGAGCCAGATAACCAGGTCAGCAGAGCTGCTGTAGAGCCAGATAACCAGGTCAGCAGAGCTGCTGTAGAGCCAGAGAACCAGGTCAGCAGAGCTGCTGTAGAGCCAGAGAACCAGGTCAGCAGAGCTGCTGTAGAGCCAGAGAACCAGGTCAGCAGAGCTGCTCTACAGCCAGAGAACCAGGTCAGCAGAGCCGCTGTAGAGCCAGAGAACCAGGCCAGCAGATCCATTGTAGAGCCAGAGAACCAGGTCAGCAAAGCTGCTTTACAGCCAGAGAACTAGGTCAGTAGAGCCGCTCTTGAGCCATAGAACCAGGTCAGCAGAGCTGCTCTAAAGCCAGAGAATCAGGTCAGCAGAGCCTCTGTACAGCTAGAGAACAAGGTCAGCAAAGCTGCTCTAGAGCCAGAGAACCAGGTCAGCAGAGCTGCTTTAGAGCCAGGTCAGCAGAGCTGTTGTAGAGCCAGAAAACCAGGTCAGCAGAGCTGCTTTAGAGCCAGGTCAGCAGAGCTGTTGTAGAGCCAGAGAACCAGGTCATCAGAGCTGCTGTACAGCCAGATAACCAGGTCAGCAAAGCTGCTTTAGAGCCAGAAAACCAGGTCAGCAGAGCTGCTCTAGAGCCTGAGAACCAAGTCAGCAGAGCCGTTGTAGAGCCAGAGAACCAGGTCAGCAGAGCCGCTGTAGAGCCAGAGAACCAGGTCAGCAGACCTGCTGTACAGCCAGAGAACAAGGTCAGCAGAGGTTCTCTTCAGCCAGAGAACCAGGTCAGCAGAGCCGTTCTACAGCCTGAGAACCAGGTCAGCAGAGCCGTTCTACAGCCTGAGAACCAGGTCAGCAAAGCTGCTCTAGAGCCAGAGAACCAGGTCAGCAAAGCTGCTCTAGAGCCAGAGAACCAGGTCAGGAGAGCTGCTGTAGAGCCAGAGAACAAGGTCAGCAGAGCTGCTGTAGAGCTTGAGAACCAGGTCAGCAGAGCCGCTGCACAGCCAGAGAAACAGGTCAGCAGAGCCGTTGTAGAGCCAGAGAACCAGGTCAGCAGAGCTGCTTTCGAGCCAGAGAACCAGGTCAACAGAGCCGCTGTAGAGCCAGAGAACCAGGTCAACAGAGCCGCTGTACAGCCTGAGAACCAGGTCAGCAGAGCTGCTATAGAACCAGAGAACCAGGTCAGCAGAGCTGCTGTACAGCCAGAGAACCAGGTAAGCAGAGCTGCTTTAGAGCCAGAGAACCAGGTCAGCAGAGCTGCTTTCGAGCCAGAGAACCAGGTCAACAGAGCCGCTGTAGAGCCAGAGAACCAGGTCAACAGAGCCGCTGTAGAGCCAGAGAACCAGGTCAGCAAAGCTGCTGTAGAGCCAGATAACCAGGTCAGCAGAGCTGCTGTAGAGCCAGATAACAAGGTCAGAAGAGCTGCTCTACAGCCAAAGAACCAGGTAAGCAGAGCTGCTTTAGAGCCAGAGAACCAGGTCAGCAGAGCTGCTTTCGAGCCAGAGAACCAGGTCAACAGAGCCGCTGTAGAGCCTGAGAACCAGGTCAGCAGTGCTGCTATAGAACCAGGTCAGCAGAGCTGCTATACAGCCAGAGAACCAGGTAAGCAGTGCTGCTTTCGAGCCAGAGAACCAGGTCAACAGAGCCGCTGTACAGTCTGAGAACCAGGTCAACAGAGCCGCTGTACAGCCTGAGAACCGGGTCAGCAAAGCTGCTGTACAGCCAGAGAACCAGGTCAGCAGAGCTGCTGTAGAGCCAGATAACCAGGTCAGCAGAGCTGCTGTAGAGCCAGAGAACCAGGTCAGCAGAGCTGCTGTAGAGTCAGAGAACCAGGTCAGCAGAGCTGCTGTAGAGCCAGAGAACCAGGTCAGCAGAACTGCTGTACAGCCAGAGAACCAGGTAAGCAGAGCTGCTGTACAGCCAGAGAACCAGGTCAGCAGAGCTGCTTTCGAGCCAGAGAACCAGGTCAACAGAGCCGCTGTAGAGCCAGAGAACCAGGTCAACAGAGCGGCCGTAGAGCCAGAGAACCAGGTCAGCAAAGCTGCTGTAGAGCCAGAGAACCAGGTCAGCAGAGCTGCTGTAGAGCCAGATAACCAGGTCAGCAGAGCTGCTCTAGAGCCAAAGAACTAGGTCAGTAAGAAATGCTCTTGAGCCATAGAACCAGGTCAGCAGAGCCGCTGTAGAGCCAGAGAACCAGGTCAGCAGAGCCGCTATAGAGCTAGCGAAATAGGTCAGCAGAGCCGCTCTAGAGCCAGAGAACCAGGCCAGCAGATCCATTGTAGAGCCAGAGAACCAGGTAAGCAAAGCTGCTTTACAGCCAGAGAAACATGTCAGCAGAGCCGTTGTAGAGCCAGGGAACCAGGTCAGCAGAGTTGCTGTAGAGCCAGAGAACTGGGTCAGCAGAGCTGCTTTAGAGCCAGAGAACCAGGTCAACAGAGCTGCTGTACAGCTAGAGAACAAGGTCAGCAAAGCTGCTCTACAGCCAAAGAACCAGGTCAGCAGAGCCGTTGTACAGCCTGAGAACCAGGTCAGCAAAGCTGCTCTAGAGCCAGAGAACCAGGTCAGCAGAGCTGCTCGAGAGCCAGAGAACCAGGTCAGCAGAGCTGCTCGAGAGCCAGAGGACCAGGTCAGCAGAGCTGCTTTAGAGCCAGGTCAGCAGAGCTGTTGTACAGCCAGAGAACCAGGTCAGCAGAGCTGCTCTAGAGCCTGAGAACCAAGTCAGCAGAGCCGTTGTAGAGCCAGAGAACCAGGTCAGCAGAGCCGCTGTAGAGCCAGAGAACCAGGTCAGCAGAGCTGCTGTACAGCCAGAGAACAAGTCAGCAGAGGTTCTCTTCAGCCAGAGAACCAGGTCAGCAGAGCCGTTCTACAGCCTGAGAACCCGGTCAGCAGATCCGTTCTACAGCCTGAGAACCAGGTCAGCAAAGCTGCTCTAGAGCCAGAGAACCAGGTCAGCAAAGCTGCTCTAGAGCCAGAGAACCAGGTCAGGAGAGCTGCTCGAGAGTCTAAGAACCAGGTCAGCAGAGCCGCTATAAAGCCAGAGAACCAGGTCAGCAGAGCTGCTGTACAGCCAGAGAACAAGGTCAGCAGAGCTGCTGTAGAGCCTGAGAACCAGGTCAGCAGAGCCGCTGCACAGCCAGAGAAACAGGTCAGCAGAGCCGTTGTAGAGCCAGAGAACCAGGTCAGCAGAGCTGCTTTCGAGCCAGAGAACCAGGTCAACAGAGCTGCTGTAGAGCCAGAGAACCAGGTCAACAGAGCCGCTGTACAGCCTGAGAACCAGGTCAGCAGAGCTGCTATAGAACCAGAGAACCAGGTCAGCAGAGCTGCTATAGAAACAGAGAACCAGGTCAGCAGAGCTGCTGTACAGCCAGAGAACCAGGTAAGCAGAGCTGCTTTCGAGCCAGAGAACCAGGTCAGCAGAGCTGCTTTCGAGCCAGAGAACCAGGTCAACAGAGCCGCTGTAGAGCCAGAGAACCAGGTCAACAAAGCCGCTGTACAGCCTGAGAACCACGTCAGCAAAGCTTCTGTAGAGCCAGAGAACCAGGTCAGCAGAGCTGCGGTAGAGCCAGATAACCAGGTCAGCAGAGCTGCTGTAGAGCCAGATAACAAGGTCAGCAGAGCTGCTCTACAGCCAAAGAACCAGGTAAGCAGAGCTGCTTTAGAGCCAGAGAATCAGGTCAGCAGAGCCTCTGTACAGCCAGAGAACCAGGTCAGCAGAGCTGCTGTAGAGCCAGAGAACCAGGTCAGCAGAGCTGCTGTAGAGCCAGAGAACCAGGTCAGCAGAGCTGCTGTACAGCGTGAGAACAAGGTCAGCAGAGCTGCTCTACAGCCAAAGAACCAGGTCAGCAGAGCCGTTGTACAGCCTGAGAACCAGGTCAGCAAAGCTGCTCTAGAGCCAGATAACCAGGTCAGCAGAGCCGTTGTAGAGCCAGAGAACCAGGTCAGCAGAGCTGCTGTACAGCCTGAGAACCAGGTCAGCAGAGCTGTTGTAGAGCCAGAGAACCAGGTCAGCAGAGCCACTGTAGAGCCAGAGAACCAGGTCAGCAGAGCCGCTGTAGAGCCAGAGAACCAGGTCAGCAGAGCTGCTGTAGAGCCAGAGAACCAGGTCAGCAGAGCCGCTCTAGAGTTAGAGAAATAGGTCAGCAGAGCCGCTCTAGATCCAGAGAAGCAGGCCAGCAGATCCATTGTAGAGCCAGAGAAACAGGTCAGCAAAGCTGCTTTACAGCCAGAGAAACATGTCAGCAGAGCCGTTGTAGAGCCAGGGAACCAGGTCAGCAGAGTTGCTGTAGAGCCAGAGAACCAGGTCAGTAGAGCTGCTCTAGAGTCAGAGAACTAGGTCAGTAGAGCTGCTCTAGAGCCAGAGAACTAGGTCAGTAGAGCTGCTCTTGAGCCAGAGAACCAGGTCAGCAGAGCCGCTCTAGAGCTAGCGAAATAGGTCAGCAGAGCCGCTCTAGAGCCAGAGAACCAGGCCAGCAGATCCATTGTAGAGCCAGAGAACCAGGTCAGCAAAGCTGCTTTACAGCCAGAGAAACATGTCAGCAGAGCCGTTGTAGAGCCAGGGAACCCGGTCAGCAGAGTTGCTGTAGAGCCAGAGAACTGGGTCAGCAGAGCTGCTTTAGAGCCAGAGAACCAGGTCAGCAGAGCTGCTGTACAGCTAGAGAACAAGGTCAGCAAAGCTGCTCTACAGCCAAAGAACCAGGTCAGCAGAGCCGTTGTACAGCCTGAGAACCAGGTCAGCAAAGCTGCTCTAGAGCCAGAGAACCAGGTCAGCAGAGCTGCTCGAGAGCCAGAGAACCAGGTCAGCAGAGCTGCTGTAGAGCCAGAGAACAAGGTCAGCAGAGCTGCTCTACAGCCAAAGAACCAGGTAAGCAGAGCTGCTTTAGAGCCAGAGAATCAGGTCAGCAGAGCCTCTGTACAGCCAGAGAACCAGGTCAGCAGAGCTGCTGTAGAGCCAGAGAACCAGGTCAGCAGAGCTGCTGTAGAGCCAGAGAACCAGGTCAGCAGAGCTGCTTTAGAGCCAGAGAACCAGGTCAGCAGAGCTGCTGTACAGCGTGAGAACAAGGTCAGCAGAGCTGCTCTACAGCCAAAGAACCAGGTCAGCAGAGCCGTTGTACAGCCTGAGAACCAGGTCAGCAAAGCTGCTCTAGAGCCAGATAACCAGGTCAGCAGAGCCGTTGTAGAGCCAGAGAACCAGGTCAGCAGAGCTGCTGTACAGCCTGAGAACCAGGTCAGCAGAGCTGTTGTAGAGCCAGAGAACCAGGTCAGCAGAGCCACTGTAGAGCCAGAGAACCAGGTCAGCAGAGCCGCTGTAGAGCCAGAGAACCAGGTCAGCAGAGCTGCTGTAGAGCCAGAGAACCAGGTCAGCAGAGCCGCTCTAGAGCTAGAGAAATAGGTCAGCAGAGCCGCTCTAGAGCCAGAGAAGCAGGCCAGCAGATCCATTGTAGAGCCAGAGAAACAGGTCAGCAAAGCTGCTTTACAGCCAGAGAAACATGTCAGCAGAGCCGTTGTAGAGCCAGGGAACCAGGTCAGCAGAGTTGCTGTAGAGCCAGAGAACCAGGTCAGTAGAGCTGCTCTAGAGCCAGAGAACTAGGTCAGTAGAGCTGCTCTAGAGCCAGAGAACTAGGTCAGTAGAGCTGCTCTTGAGCCAGAGAACCAGGTCAGCAGAGCCGCTCTAGAGCTAGCGAAATAGGTCAACAGAGCCGCTCTAGAGCCAGAGAACCAGGCCAGCAGATCCATTGTAGAGCCAGAGAACCAGGTCAGCAAAGCTGCTTTACAGCCAGAGAAACATGTCAGCAGAGCCGTTGTAGAGCCAGGGAACCCGGTCAGCAGAGTTGCTGTAGAGCCAGAGAACTGGGTCAGCAGAGCTGCTTTAGAGCCAGAGAACCAGGTCAGCAGAGCTGCTGTACAGCTAGAGAACAAGGTCAGCAAAGCTGCTCTACAGCCAAAGAACCAGGTCAGCAGAGGCGTTGTACAGCCTGAGAACCAGGTCAGCAAAGCTGCTCTAGAGCCAGAGAACCAGGTCAGCAGAGCTGCTCGAGAGCCAGAGAACCAGGTCAGCAGAGCTGCTTTAGAGCCAGGTCAGCAGAGCTGTTGTAGAGCCAGAGAACCAGGTCAGCAGAGCTGCTTTAGAGCCAGGTCAGCAGAGATGTTGTACAGCCAGAGAACCAGGTCAGCAGAGCTGCTCTAGAGCCTGAGAACCAAGTCAGCAGAGCCGTTGTAGAGCCAGAGAACCAGGTCAACAGAGCCGCTGTACAGCCTGAGAACCAGGTCAGCAGAGCTGCTATAGAACCAGAGAACCAGGTCAGCAGAGCTGCTGTACAGCCAGAGAACCAGGTAAGCAGAGCTGCTTTAGAGCCAGACAACCAGGTCAGCAGAGCTGCTTTCGAGCCAGAGAACCAGGTCAACAGAGCCGCTGTAGAGCCAGAGAACCAGGTCAACAGAGCCACTGTAGAGCCAGAGAACCAGGTCAGCAAAGCTGCTGTAGAGCCAGATAACCAGGTCAGCAGAGCTGCTGTAGAGCCAGATAACAAGGTCAGAAGAGCTGCTCTACAGCCAAAGAACCAGGTAAGCAAAGCTGCTCTAGAGCCAGAGAACCAGGTCAGCAAAGCTGCTCTAGAGCCAGAGAACCAGGTCAGGAGAGCTGCTGTAGAGCCAGAGAACAAGGTCAGCAGAGCTGCTGTAGAGCTTGAGAACCAGGTCAGCAGAGCCGCTGCACAGCCAGAGAAACAGGTCAGCAGAGCCGTTGTAGAGCCAGAGAACCAGGTCAGCAGAGCTGCTTTCGAGCCAGAGAACCAGGTCAACAGAGCCGCTGTAGAGCCAGAGAACCAGGTCAACAGAGCCGCTGTACAGCCTGAGAACCAGGTCAGCAGAGCTGCTATAGAACCAGAGAACCAGGTCAGCAGAGCTGCTGTACAGCCAGAGAACCAGGTAAGCAGAGCTGCTTTAGAGCCAGAGAACCAGGTCAGCAGAGCTGCTTTCGAGCCAGAGAACCAGGTCAACAGAGCCACTGTAGAGCCAGAGAACCAGGTCAACAGAGCCGCTGTAGAGCCAGAGAACCAGGTCAGCAAAGCTGCTGTAGAGCCAGATAACCAGGTCAGCAGAGCTGCTGTAGAGCCAGATAACAAGGTCAGAAGAGCTGCTCTACAGCCAAAGAACCAGGTAAGCAGAGCTGCTTTAGAGCCAGAGAACCAGGTCAGCAGAGCTGCTTTCGAGCCAGAGAACCAGGTCAACAGAGCCGCTGTAGAGCCTGAGAACCAGGTCAGCAGAGCTGCTATAGAACCAGGTCAGCAGAGCTGCTATACAGCCAGAGAACCAGGTAAGCAGTGCTGCTTTCGAGCCAGAGAACCAGGTCAACAGAGCCGCTGTACAGCCTGAGAACCAGGTCAACAGAGCCGCTGTACAGCCTGAGAACCAGGTCAGCAAAGCTGCTGTAGAGCCAGAGAACCAGGTCAGCAGAGCTGCTGTAGAGCCAGATAACCAGGTCAGCAGAGCTGCTGTAGAGCCAGAGAACCAGGTCAGCAGAGCTGCTGTAGAGTCAGAGAACCAGGTCAGCAGAGCTGCTGTAGAGCCAGAGAACCAGGTCAGCAGAGCTGCTGTACAGCCAGAGAACCAGGTAAGCAGAGCTGCTTTAGAGCCAGAGAACCAGGTCAGCAGAGCTGCTTTCGAGCCAGAGAACCAGGTCAACAGAGCCGCTGTAGAGCCAGAGAACCAGGTCAACAGAGCGGCCATAGAGCCAGAGAACCAGGTCAGCAAAGCTGCTGTAGAGCCAGAGAACCAGGTCAGCAGAGCTGCTGTAGAGCCAGATAACCAGGTCAGCAGAGCTGCTCTAGAGCCAGAGAACTAGGTCAGTAGAGCTGCTCTTGAGCCATAGAACCAGGTCAGCAGAGCCGCTGTAGAGCCAGAGAACCAGGTCAGCAGAGCCGCTCTAGAGCTAGCGAAATAGGTCAGCAGAGCCGCTCTAGAGCCAGAGAACCAGGCCAGCAGATCCATTGTAGAGCCAGAGACCCAGGTAAGCAAAGCTGCTTTACAGCCAGAGAAACATGTCAGCAGAGCCGTTGTAGAGCCAGGGAACCAGGTCAGCAGAGTTGCTGTAGAGCCAGAGAACTGGGTCAGCAGAGCTGCTTTAGAGCCAGAGAACCAGGTCAGCAGAGCTGCTGTACAGCTAGAGAACAAGGTCAGCAAAGCTGCTCTACAGCCAAAGAACCAGGTCAACAGAGCCGTTGTACAGCCTGAGAACCAGGTCAGCAAAGCTGCTCTAGAGCCAGAGAACCAGGTCAGCAGAGCTGCTCGAGAGCCAGAGAACCAGGTCAGCAGAGCTGCTCGAGAGCCAGAGAACCAGGTCAGCAGAGCTGCTTTAGAGCCAGGTCAGCAGAGCTGTTGTACAGCCAGAGAACCAGGTCAGCAGAGCTGCTCTAGAGCCTGAGAACCAAGTCAGCAGAGCCGTTGTAGAGCCAGAGAACCAGGTCAGCAGAGCTGCTGTAGAGCCAGAGAACCAGGTCAGCAGAGCTGCTGTACAGCCAGAGAACAAGTCAGCAGAGGTTCTCTTCAGCCAGAGAACCAGGTCAGCAGAGCCGTTCTACAGCCTGAGAACCAGGTAAGCAGAGCCGTTCTACAGCCTGAGAACCAGGTCAGCAAAGCTGCTCTAGACCCAGAGAACCAGGTCAGCAAAGCTGCTCTAGAGCCAGAGAACCAGGTCAGGAGAGCTGCTCGAGAGTCTAAGAACCAGGTCAGCAGATCCGCCATAAAGCCAGAGAACCAGGTCAGCAGAGCTGCTGTACAGCCAGAGAACAAGGTCAGCAGAGCTGCTGTAGAGCCTGAGAACCAGGTCAGCAGAGTGGCTGCACAGCCAGAGAAACAGGTCAGCAGAGCCGTTGTAGAGCCAGAGAACCAGGTCAGCAGAGCTGCTTTCGAGCCAGAGAACCAGGTCAACAGAGCTGCTGTATAGCCAGAGAACCAGGTCAACAGAGCCGCTGAACAGCCTGAGAACCAGGTCAGCAGAGCTGCTATAGAACCAGAGAACCAGGTCAGCAGAGCTGCTATAGAAACAGAGAACCAGGTCAGAAGAGCTGCTGTACAACCGGAGAACCAGGTAAGCAGAGCTGCTTTAGAGCCAGAGAACCAGGTCAGCAGAGCTGCTTTCGAGCCAGAGAACCAGGTCAACAGAGCCGCTGTAGAACCAGAGAACCAGGTCAACAAAGCCGCTGTACAGCCTGAGAACCACGTCAGCAAAGATTCTGTAGAGCCAAAGAACCAGGTCAGCAGAGCTGCGGTAGAGCCAGATAACCAGGTCAGCAGAGCTGCTGTAGAGCCAGATAACCAGGTCAGCAGAGCTGCTGTAGAGCCAGATAACAAGGTCAGCAGAGCTGCTCTACAGCCAAAGAACCAGGTAAGCAGAGCTGCTTTAGAGCCAGAGAATCAGGTCAGCAGAGCCTCTGTACAGCCAGAGAACCAGGTCAGCAGAGCTGCTGTAGAGCCAGAGAACCAGGTCAGCAGAGCTGCTGTAGAGCCAGAGAACCAGGTCAGCAGAGCTGCTTTAGAGCCAGAGAACCAGGTCAGCAGAGCTGCTGTACAGCGTGAGAACAAGGTCAGCAGAGCTGCTCTACAGCCAAAGAACCAGGTCAGCAGAGCCGTTGTACAGCCTGAGAACCCGGTCAGCAAAGCTGCTCTAGAGCCAGAGAACCAGGTCAGCAGAGCCGTTGTAGAGCCAGAGAACCAGGTCAGCAGAGCTGCTGTACAGCCTGAGAACCAGGTCAGCAGAGCTGTTGTAGAGCCAGAGAACCAGGTCAGCAGAGCCACTGTAGAGCCAGAGAACCAGGTCAGCAGAGCCGCTGTAGAGCCAGAGAACCAGGTCAGCAGAGCTGCTGTAGAGCCAGAGAACCAGGTCAGCAGAGCCGCTCTAGAGCTAGAGAAATAGGTCAGCAGAGCCGCTCTAGAGCCAGAGAACCAGGCCAGCAGATCCATTGTAGAGCCAGAGAACCAGGTCAGCAAAGCTGCTTTACAGCCAGAGAAACATGTCAGCAGAGCCGTTGTAGAGCCAGGGAACCAGGTCAGCAGAGTTGCTGTAGAGCCAGAGAACCAGGTCAGTAGAGCTGCTCTAGAGCCAGAGAACTAGGTCAGTAGAGCTGCTCTAGAGCCAGAGAACTAGGTCAGTAGAGCTGCTCTTGAGCCAGAGAACCAGGTCAGCAGAGCCGTTGTACAGCCTGAGAACCAGGTCAGCAAAGCTGCTCTAGAGCCAGAGAACCAGGTCAGCAGAGCTGTTCGAGAGCCAGAGAACCAGGTCAGCAGAGCTGCTTTAGAGCCAGGTCAGCAGAGCTGTCGTAGAGCCAGAGAACCAGGTCAGCAGAGCTGCTTTAGAGCCAGGTCAGCAGAGCTGTTGTACAGCCAGAGAACCAGGTCAGCAGAGCTGCTCTAGAGCCTGAGAACCAAGTCAGCAGAGCCGTTGTAGAGCCAGAGAACCAGCTCAGCAGAGCCGCTGTAGAGCCAGAGAACCAGGTCAGCAGAGCTGCTGCACAGCCAGAGAACAAGTCAGCAGAGGTTCTCTTCAGCCAGAGAACCAGGTCAGCAGAGCCGTTCTACAGCCTGAGAACCAGGTCAGCAGAGCCGTTCTACAGCCTGAGAACCAGGTCAGCAAAGCTGCTCTAGAGCCAGAGAACCAGGTCAGCAAAGCTGCACTAGAGCCAGAGAACCAGGTCAGGAGAGCTGCTCGAGAGTCTAAGAACCAGGTCAGCAGAGCTGCTATAAAGTCAGAGAACCAGGTCAGCAGAGCTGTTGTACAGCCAGAGAACCAGGTAAGCAGTGCTGCTTTCGAGCCAGAGAACCAGGTCAGCAGAGCTGCTTTCGAGCCAGAGAACCAGGTCAACAGAGCTGCTGTACAGCCTGAGAACCAGGTCAACAGAGCCGCTGTACAGCCTGCGAACCAGGTCAGCAGAGCTGCTGTAGAGCCAGATAACCAGGTCAGCAGAGCTGCTGTAGATCCAGATAACCAGGTCAGCAGAGCTGCTGTAGAGCCAGAGAACCAGGTCAGCAGAGCTGCTGTAGAGCCAGAGAACCAGGTCAGCAGAGCTGCTGTAGAGCCAGAGAACCAGGTCAGCAGAGCTGCTCTACAGCCAGAGAACCAGGTCAGCAGAGCCGCTGTAGAGCCAGAGAACCAGGCCAGCAGATCCATTGTAGAGCCAGAGAACCAGGTCAGCAAAGCTGCTTTACAGCCAGAGAACTAGGTCAGTAGAGCCGCTCTTGAGCCATAGAACCAGGTCAGCAGAGCTGCTCTAAAGCCAGAGAATCAGGTCAGCAGAGCCTCTGTACAGCTAGAGAACAAGGTCAGCAAAGCTGCTCTAGAGCCAGAGAACCAGGTCAGCAGAGCTTCTCGAGAGCCAGAGAACCAGGTCAGCAGAGCTGCTTTAGAGCCAGGTCAGCAGAGCGGTTGTAGAGCCAGAAAACCAGGTCAGCAGAGCTGCTTTAGAGCCAGGTCAGCAGAGCTGTTGTAGAGCCAGAGAACCAGGTCATCAGAGCTGCTGTACAGCCAGATAACCAGGTCAGCAAAGCTGCTTTAGAGCCAGAAAACCAGGTCAGCAGAGCTGCTCTAGAGCCTGAGAACCAAGTCAGCAGAGCCGTTGTAGAGCCAGAGAACCAGGTCAGCAGAGCCGCTGTAGAGCCAGAGAACCAGGTCAGCAGACCTGCTGTACAGCCAGAGAACAAGGTCAGCAGAGGTTCTCTTCAGCCAGAGAACCAGGTCAGCAGAGCCGTTCTACAGCCTGAGAACCAGGTCAGCAGAGCCGTTCTACAGCCTGAGAACCAGGTCAGCAAAGCTGCTCTAGAGCCAGAGAACCAGGTCAGCAAAGCTGCTCTAGAGCCAGAGAACCAGGTCAGGAGAGCTGCTGTAGAGCCAGAGAACAAGGTCAGCAGAGCTGCTGTAGAGCTTGAGAACCAGGTCAGCAGAGCCGCTGCACAGCCAGAGAAACAGGTCAGCAGAGCCGTTGTAGAGCCAGAGAACCAGGTCAGCAGAGCTGCTTTCGAGCCAGAGAACCAGGTCAACAGAGCCGCTGTAGAGCCAGAGAACCAGGTCAACAGAGCCGCTGTACAGCCTGAGAACCAGGTCAGCAGAGCTGCTATAGAACCAGAGAACCAGGTCAGCAGAGCTGCTGTACAGCCAGAGAACCAGGTAAGCAGAGCTGCTTTAGAGCCAGAGAACCAGGTCAGCAGAGCTGCTTTCGAGCCAGAGAACCGGGTCAACAGAGCCGCTGTAGAGCCAGAGAACCAGGTCAACAGAGCCGCTGTAGAGCCAGAGAACCAGGTCAGCAAAGCTGCTATAGAACCAGGTCAGCAGAGCTGCTTTTGAGCCAGAGAACCAGGTCAACAGAGCCACTGTAGAGCCAGAGAACCAGGTCAACAGAGCCGCTGTACAGCCTGAGAACCAGGTCAGCAGAGCTGCTATAGAACCAGGTCAGCAGAGCTGCTTTTGAGCCAGAGAACCAGGTCAACAGAGCCGCTGTAGAGCCAGATAACCAGGTCAGCAGAGCTGCTGTAGAGCAGATAACAAGGTCAGAAGAGCTGCTCTACAGCCAAAGAACCAGGTAAGCAGAGCTGCTTTAGAGCCAGAGAACCAGGTCAGCAGAGCTGCTTTCGAGCCAGAGAACCAGGTCAACAGAGCCGCTGTAGAGCCTGAGAACCAGGTCAGCAGAGCTGCTATAGAACCAGGTCAGCAGAGCTGCTATACAGCCAGAGAACGAGGTAAGCAGTGCTGCTTTCGAGCCAGAGAACCAGGTCAACAGAGCCGCTGTACAGCCTGAGAACCAGGTCAACAGAGCCGCTGTACAG
This sequence comes from Triturus cristatus, assembly GCF_964204655.1. Classification (NCBI taxonomy): domain Eukaryota; kingdom Metazoa; phylum Chordata; class Amphibia; order Caudata; family Salamandridae; genus Triturus; species Triturus cristatus. The sequence continues at coordinate 1,114,379,056 of NC_140579.1, forward strand.
CCTGAGAACCAGGTCAGCAAAGCTGCTGTAGAGCCAGAGAACCAGGTGAGCAGAGCTGCTGTAGAGCCAGATAACCAGGTCAGCAGAGCTGCTGTAGAGCCAGAGAACCAGGTCAGCAGAGCTGCTGTAGAGTCAGAGAACCAGGTCACCAGAGCTGCTGTACAGCCAGAGAACCAGGTAAGCAGAGCTGCTGTACAGCCAGAGAACCAGGTAAGCAGAGCTGCTTTAGAGCCAGAGAACCAGGTCAGCAGAGCTGCTTTCGAGCCAGAGAACCAGGTCAACAGAGCCGCTGTAAAGCCAGAGAACCAGGTCAGCAGAGCTGCTTTCGAGCCAGAGAACCAGGTCAACAGAGCCGCTGTAGAGCCAGAGAACCAGGTCAACAGAGCCGCTGTACAGCCAGAGAACCAGGTCAGCAGAGCTGCTGTAGAGCCAGAGAACCAGGTCAGCAGAGCTGCTGTAGAGCCAGAGAACCAGGTCAGCAGAGCTGCTGTAGAGCCAGATAACCAGGTCAGCAGAGCTGCTGTAGAGCCAGATAACAAGGTCAGCAGAGCTGCTCTACAGCCAAAGAACGAGGTGCGCAGAGCTGCTTTAGAGCCAGAGAACCAGGTCAGCAGAGCTGCTTTCGAGCCAGAGAACCAGGTCAACAGAGCCGTTGTAGAGCCAGAGAACCAGGTCAACAGAGCCGCTGTAGAGCCTGAGAACCAGGTCAGCAGAGCTGCTGTAGAACCAGGTCAGCAGAGCTGCTTTTGAGCCAGAAAACCAGGTCAACAGAGCCACTGTAGAGCCAGAGAACCAGGTCAACAGAGCCGCTGTACAGCCTGAGAACCAGGTCAGCAGAGCTGCTATAGAACCAGGTTAGCAGAGCTGCTTTTGAGCCAGAGAACCAGGTCAACAGAGCCGCTGTAGAGCCAGAAAACCAGGTCAACAGAGCCGCTGTACAGCCTGAGAACCAGGTCAACAGAGCCGCTGTACAGCCTGAGAACCAGGTCAGCAAAGCTGCTGTAGAGCCAGAGAACCAGGTCAGCAGAGCTGCTGTAGAGCCAGATAACCAGGTCAGCAGAGCAGCTGTAGAGCCAGAGAACCAGGTCAGCAGAGCTGCTGTAGAGCCAGAGAACCAGGTCAGCAGAGCTGCTGTAGAGCCAGATAACCAGGTCAGCAGAGCTGCTCTAGAGCCTGAGAACCAGGTCAGCAGAGCTGCTGTAGAGCCAGATAACCAGGCCAGCAGATCCATTGTAGAGCCCGAGAACCAGGTCAGCAAAGCTGCTTTACAGCCAGAGAAACATGTCTGTAGAGCCAGGGAACCAGGTCAGCAGAGTTGCTGTAGAGCCAGAGAACCAGGTCAGTAGAGCTGCTCTAGAGCCAGAGAACTAGGTCAGTAGAGCTGCTCTTGAGCCATAGAACCAGGTCAGCAGAGCCGCTGTAGAGCCAGAGAACCAGGTCAGCAGAGCCGCTCTAGAGCTAGCGAAATAGGTCAGCAGAGCCGCTCTAGAGCCAGAGAACCAGGCCAGCAGATCCATTGTAGAGCCAGAGAACCAGGTCAGCAAAGCTGCTTTACAGCCAGAGAAACATGTCAGCAGAGCCGTTGTAGAGCCAGGGAACCAGGTCAGCAGAGTTGCTGTAGAGCCAGAGAACTGGGTCAGCAGAGCTGCTTTAGAGCCAGAGAACCAGGTCAGCAGAGCTGCTGTACAGCTAGAGAACAAGGTCAGCAAAGCTGCTCTACAGCCAAAGAACCAGGTCAGCAGAGCCGTTGTACAGCCTGAGAACCAGGTCAGCAAAGCTGCTCTAGATCCAGAGAACCAGGTCAGCAGAGCTGCTCGAGAGCCAGAGAACCAGGTCAGCAGAGCTGCTCGAGAGCCAGAGAACCAGGTCAGCAGAGCTGCTCTAGAGCCTGAGAACCAAGTCAGCAGAGCCGTTGTAGAGCCAGAGAACCAGGTCAGCAGAGCCGCTGTAGAGCCAGAGAACCAGGTCAGCAGAGCTGCTGTACAGCCAGAGAACAAGTCAGCAGAGGTTCTCTTCAGCCAGAGAACCAGGTCAGCAGAGCCGTTCTACAGCCTGAGAACCAGGTCAGCAGAGCCGTTCTACAGCCTGAGAACCAGGTCAGCAAAGCTGCTCTAGAGCCAGAGAACCAGGTCAGCAAAGCTGCTCTAGAGCCAGAGAACCAGGTCAGGAGAGCTGCTCGAGAGTCTAAGAACCAGGTCAGCAGAGCCGCTATAAAGCCAGAGAACCAGGTCAGCAGAGCTGCTGTACAGCCAGAGAACAAGGTCAGCAGAGCTGCTGTAGAGCCTGAGAACCAGGTCAGCAGAGCCGCTGCACAGCCAGAGAAACAGGTCAGCAGAGCCGTTGTAGAGCCAGAGAACCAGGTCAGCAGAGCTGCTTTCGAGCCAGAGAACCAGGTCAACAGAGCTGCTGTAGAGCCAGAGAACCAGGTCAACAGAGCCGCTGTACAGCCTGAGACCCAAGTCAGCAGAGCCGTTGTAGAGCCAGAGAACCAGGTCAGCAGAGCTGCTATAGAACCAGGTCAGCAGAGCTGCTATACAGCCAGAGAACGAGGTAAGCAGTGCTGCTTTCGAGCCAGATAACCAGGTCAACAGAGCCGCTGTACAGCCTGAGAACCAGGTCAACAGAGCCGCTGTACAGCCTGAGAACCAGGTCAGCAAAGCTGCTGTAGAGCCAGAGAACCAGGTCAGCAGAGCTGCTGTAGAGCCAGATAACCAGGTCAGCAGAGCTGCTGTAGAGCCAGAGAACCAGGTCAGCAGAGCTGCTGTAGAGTCAGAGAACCAGGTCAGCAGAGCTGCTGTACAGCCAGAGAACCAGGTAAGCAGAGCTGCTCTACAGCCAGAGAACCAGGTAAGCAGAGCTGCTTTAGAGCCAGAGAACCAGGTCAGCAGAGCTGCTTTCGAGCCAGAGAACCAGGTCAACAGAGCCGCTGTAAAGCCAGAGAACCAGGTCAGCAGAGCTGCTTTCGAGCCAGAGAACCAGGTCAACAGAGCCGCTGTAGAGCCAGAGAACCAGGTCAACAGAGCCGCTGTACAGCCAGAGAACCAGGTCAGCAGAGCTGCTGTAGAGCCAGAGAACCAGGTCAGCAGAGCTGCTGTAGAGCCAGAGAACCAGGTCAGCAGAGCTGCTGTAGAGCCAGATAACCAGGTCAGCAGAGCTGCTGTAGAGCCAGATAACAAGGTCAGCAGAGCTGCTCTACAGCCAAAGAACGAGGTGCGCAGAGCTGCTTTAGAGCCAGAGAACCAGGTCAGCAGAGCTGCTTTCGAGCCAGAGAACCAGGTCAACAGAGCCGTTGTAGAGCCAGAGAACCAGGTCAACAGAGCCGCTGTAGAGCCTGAGAACCAGGTCAGCAGAGCTGCTGTACAGCCAGAGAACCAGGTAAGCAGAGCTGCTTTAGAGCCAGAGAACCAGGTCAGCAGAGCCGCTGTACAGCCTGAGAACCAGGTCAGCAAAGCTGCTGTAGAGCCAGAGAACCAGGTCAGCAGAGCTGCTGTAGAGCCAGATAACCAGGTCAGCAGAGCTGCTGTAGAGCCAGAGAACCAGGTCAGCAGAGCTGCTGTAGAGTCAGAGAACCAGGTCAGCAGAGCTGCTGTAGAGCCAGAGAACCAGGTCAGCAGAGCTGCTGTACAGCCAGAGAACCAGGTAAGCAGAGCTGCTGTACAGCCAGAGAACCAGGTAAGCAGAGCTGCTTTAGAGCCAGAGAACCAGGTCAGCAGAGCTGCTTTCGAGCCAGAGAACCAGGTCAACAGAGCCGCTGTAGAGCCAGAGAACCAGGTCAACAGAGCGGCCGTAGAGCCAGAGAACCAGGTCAGCAAAGCTGCTGTAGAGCCAGAGAACCAGGTCAGCAGAGCTGCTGTAGAGCCAGATAACCAGGTCAGCAGAGCTGCTCTAGAGCCAGAGAACTAGGTCAGTAGAGCTGCTCTTGAGCCATAGAACCAGGTCAGCAGAGCCGCTGTAGAGCCAGAGAACCAGGTCAGCAGAGCCGCTCTAGAGCTAGCGAAATAGGTCAGCAGAGCCGCTCTAGAGCCAGAGAACCAGGCCAGCAGATCCATTGTAGAGCCAGAGAACCAGGTAAGCAAAGCTGCTTTACAGCCAGAGAAACATGTCAGCAGAGCCGTTGTAGAGCCAGGGAACCAGGTCAGCAGAGTTGCTGTAGAGCCAGAGAACTGGGTCAGCAGAGCTGCTTTAGAGCCAGAGAACCAGGTCAGCAGACTTGCTGTACAGCTAGAGAACAAGGTCAGCAAAGCTGCTCTACAGCCAAAGAACCAGGTCAGCAGAGCCGTTGTACAGCCTGAGAACCAGGTCAGCAAAGCTGCTCTAGAGCCAGAGAACCAGGTCAGCAGAGCTGCTCGAGAGCCAGAGAACCAGGTCAGCAGAGCTGCTCGAGAGCCAGAGAACCAGGTCAGCAGAGCTGCTTTAGAGCCAGGTCAGCAGAGCTGTTGTACAGCCAGAGAACCAGGTCAGCAGAGCTGCTCTAGAGCCTGAGAACCAAGTCAGCAGAGCCGTTGTAGAGCCAGAGAACCAGGTCAGCCGAGCCGCTGTAGAGCCAGAGAACCAGGTCAGCAGAGCGCTGTACAGCCAGAGAACAAGTCAGCAGAGGTTCTCTTCAGCCAGAGAACCAGGTCAGCAGAGCCGTTCTACAGCCTGAGAACCAGGTCAGCAGAGCCGTTCTACAGCCTGAGAACCAGGTCTACAAAGCTGCTCTAGAGCCAGAGAACCAGGTCAGCAAAGCTGCTCTAGAGCCAGACAACCAGGTCAGGAGAGCTGCTCGAGAGTCTAAGAACCAGGTCAGCAGAGCCGCTATAAAGCCAGAGAACCAGGTCAGCAGAGCTGCTGTACAGCCAGAGAACAAGGTCAGCAGAGCTGCTGTAGAGCCTGAGAACCAGGTCAGCAGAGCCGCTGCACAGCCAGAGAAACAGGTCAGCAGAGCCGTTGTAGAGCCAGAGAACCAGGTCAGCAGAGCTGCTTTCGAGCCAGAGAACCAGGTCAACAGAGCTGCTGTAGAGCCAGAGAACCAGGTCAACAGAGTCGCTGTACAGCCTGAGAACCAGGTCAGCAGAGCTGCTATAGAACCAGAGAACCAGGTCAGCAGAGCTGCTATAGAAACAGAGAACCAGGTCAGCAGAGCTGCTGTACAGCCAGAGAACCAGGTAAGCAGAGCTGCTTTAGAGCCAGAGAACCAGGTCAGCAGAGCTGCTTTCGAGCCAGAGAACCAGGTCAACAGAGCCGCTGTAGAGCCAGAGAACCAGGTCAACAAAGCCGCTGTACAGCCTGAGAACCACGTCAGCAAAGCTTCTGTAGAGCCAGAGAACCAGGTCAGCAGAGCTGCGGTAGAGCCAGAGAACCAGGTCAGCAGAGCTGCTTTAGAGCCAGAGAACCAGGTCAGCAGAGCTGCTGTACAGCGTGAGAACAAGGTCAGCAGAGCTGCTCTACAGCCAAAGAACCAGGTCAGCAGAGCCGTTGTACAGCCTGAGAACCAGGTCAGCAAAGCTGCTCTAGAGCCAGATAACCAGGTCAGCAGAGCCGTTGTAGAGCCAGAGAACCAGGTCAGCAGAGCTGCTGTACAGCCTGAGAACCAGGTCAGCAGAGCTGTTGTAGAGCCAGAGAACCAGGTCAGCAGAGCCACTGTAGAGCCAGAGAACCAGGTCAGCAGAGCCGCTGTAGAGCCAGAGAACCAGGTCAGCAGAGCTGCTGTAGAGCCAGAGAACCAGGTCAGCAGAGCCGCTCTAGAGCTAGAGAAATAGGTCAGCAGAGCCGCTCTAGAGCCAGAGAAGCAGGCCAGCAGATCCATTGTAGAGCCAGAGAAACAGGTCAGCAAAGCTGCTTTACAGCCAGAGAAACATGTCAGCAGAGCCGTTGTAGAGCCAGGGAACCAGGTCAGCAGAGTTGCTGTAGAGCCAGAGAACCAGGTCAGTAGAGCTGCTCTAGAGCCAGAGAACTAGGTCAGTAGAGCTGCTCTAGAGCCAGAGAACTAGGTCAGTAGAGCTGCTCTTGAGCCAGAGAACCAGGTCAGCAGAGCCGCTCTAGAGCTAGCGAAATAGGTCAGCAGAGCCGCTCTAGAGCCAGAGAACCAGGCCAGCAGATCCATTGTAGAGCCAGAGAACCAGGTCAGCAAAGCTGCTTTACAGCCAGAGAAACATGTCAGCAGAGCCGTTGTAGAGCCAGGGAACCCGGTCAGCAGAGTTGCTGTAGAGCCAGAGAACTGGGTCAGCAGAGCTGCTTTAGAGCCAGAGAACCAGGTCAGCAGAGCTGCTGTACAGCTAGAGAACAAGGTCAGCAAAGCTGCTATACAGCCAAAGAACCAGGTCAGCAGAGCCGTTGTACAGCCTGAGAACCAGGTCAGCAAAGCTGCTCTAGAGCCAGAGAACCAGGTCAGCAGAGCTGCTCGAGAGCCAGAGAACCAGGTCAGCAGAGCTGCTGTAGATCCAGATAACCAGGTCAGCAGAGCTGCTGTAGAGCCAGAGAACCAGGTCAGCAGAGCTGCTGTAGAGCCAGAGAACCAGGTCAGCAGAGCTGCTGTAGAGCCAGAGAACCAGGTCAGCAGAGCTGCTCTACAGCCAGAGAACCAGGTCAGCAGAGCCGCTGTAGAGCCAGAGAACCAGGCCAGCAGATCCATTGTAGAGCCAGAGAACCAGGTCAGCAAAGCTGCTTTACAGCCAGAGAACTAGGTCAGTAGAGCCGCACTTGAGCCATAGAACCAGGTCAGCAGAGCTGCTCTAAAGCCAGAGAATCAGGTCAGCAGAGCCTCTGTACAGCTAGAGAACAAGGTCAGCAAAGCTGCTCTAGAGCCAGAGAACCAGGTCAGCAGAGCTTCTCGAGAGCCAGAGAACCAGGTCAGCAGAGCTGCTTTAGAGCCAGGTCAGCAGAGCGGTTGTAGAGCCAGAAAACCAGGTCAGCAGAGCTGCTTTAGAGCCAGGTCAGCAGAGCTGTTGTAGAGCCAGAGAACCAGGTCATCAGAGCTGCTGTACAGCCAGATAACCAGGTCAGCAAAGCTGCTTTAGAGCCAGAAAACCAGGTCAGCAGAGCTGCTCTAGAGCCTGAGAACCAAGTCAGCAGAGCCGTTGTAGAGCCAGAGAACCAGGTCAGCAGAGCCGCTGTAGAGACAGAGAACCAGGTCAGCAGACCTGCTGTACAGCCAGAGAACAAGGTCAGCAGAGGTTCTCTTCAGCCAGAGAACCAGGTCAGCAGAGCCGTTCTACAGCCTGAGAACCAGGTCAGCAGAGCCGTTCTACAGCCTGAGAACCAGGTCAGCAAAGCTGCTCTAGAGCCAGAGAACCAGGTCAGCAAAGCTGCTCTAGAGCCAGAGAACCAGGTCAGGAGAGCTGCTGTAGAGCCAGAGAACAAGGTCAGCAGAGCTGCTGTAGAGCTTGAGAACCAGGTCAGCAGAGCCGCTGCACAGCCAGAGAAACAGGTCAGCAGAGCCGTTGTAGAGCCAGAGAACCAGGTCAGCAGAGCTGCTTTCGAGCCAGAGAACCAGGTCAACAGAGCCGCTGTAGAGCCAGAGAACCAGGTCAACAGAGCCGCTGTACAGCCTGAGAACCAGGTCAGCAGAGCTGCTATAGAACCAGAGAACCAGGTCAGCAGAGCTGCTGTACAGCCAGAGAACCAGGTAAGCAGAGCTGCTTTAGAGCCAGAGAACCAGGTCAGCAGAGCTGCTTTCGAGCCAGAGAACCGGGTCAACAGAGCCGCTGTAGAGCCAGAGAACCAGGTCAACAGAGCCGCTGTAGAGCCAGAGAACCAGGTCAGCAAAGCTGCTATAGAACCAGGTCAGCAGAGCTGCTTTTGAGCCAGAAAACCAGGTCAACAGAGCCACTGTAGAGCCAGAGAACCAGGTCAACAGAGCCGCTGTACAGCCTGAGAACCAGGTCAGCAGAGCTGCTATAGAACCAGGTCAGCAGAGCTGCTTTTGAGCCAGAGAACCAGGTCAACAGAGCCGCTGTAGAGCCAGATAACCAGGTCAGCAGAGCTGCTGTAGAGCAGATAACAAGGTCAGAAGAGCTGCTCTACAGCCAAAGAACCAGGTAAGCAGAGCTGCTTTAGAGCCAGAGAACCAGGTCAGCAGAGCTGCTTTCGAGCCAGAGAACCAGGTCAACAGAGCCGCTGTAGAGCCTGAGAACCAGGTCAGCAGAGCTGCTATAGAACCAGGTCAGCAGAGCTGCTATACAGCCAGAGAACGAGGTAAGCAGTGCTGCTTTCGAGCCAGAGAACCAGGTCAACAGAGCCGCTGTACAGCCTGAGAACCAGGTCAACAGAGCCGCTGTACAGCCTGAGAACCAGGTCAGCAAAGCTGCTGTAGAGCCAGAGAAACAGGTCAGCAGAGCTGCTGTAGAGCCAGATAAACAGGTCAGCAGAGATGCTGTAGAGCCAGAGAACCAGGTCAGCAGAGCTACTGTAGAGTCAGAGAACCAGGTCAGCAGAGCTGCTGTACAGCCAGAGAACCAGGTAAGCAGAGCTTCTGTACAGCCAGAGAACCAGGTAAGCAGAGCTGCTTTAGAGCCAGAGAACCAGGTCAGCAGAGCTGCTTTCGAGCCAGAGAACCAGGTCAACAGAGCCGCTGTAAAGCCAGAGAACCAGGTCAGCAGAGCTGCTTTCGAGCCAGAGAACCAGGTCAACAGAGCCGCTGTAGAGCCAGAGAACCAGGTCAACAGAGCCGCTGTACAGCCAGAGAACCAGGTCAGCAGAGCTGCTGTAGAGCCAGAGAACCAGGTCAGCAGAGCTGCTGTAGAGCCAGAGAACCAGGTCAGCAGAGCTGCTGTAGAGCCAGATAACCAGGTCAGCAGAGCTGCTGTAGAGCCAGATAACAAGGTCAGCAGAGCTGCTCTACAGCCAAAGAACGAGGTGCGCAGAGCTTCTTTAGAGCCAGAGAACCAGGTCAGCAGAGCTGCTTTCGAGCCAGAGAACCAGGTCAACAGAGCCGTTGTAGAGCCAGAGAACCAGGTCAACAGAGCCGCTGTAGAGCCTGAGAACCAGGTCAGCAGAGCTGCTATAGAACCAGGTCAGCAGAGCTGCTTTTGAGCCAGAGAACCAGGTCAACAGAGCCACTGTAGAGCCAGAGAACCAGGTCAACAGAGCCGCTGTACAGCCTGAGAACCAGGTCAGCAGAGCTGCTATAGAACCAGGTCAGCAGAGCTGCTTTTGAGCCAGAGAACCAGGTCAACAGAGCCGCTGTAGAGCCAGAAAACCAGGTCAACAGAGCCGCTGTACAGCCTGAGAACCAGGTCAACAGAGCCGCTGTACAGCCTGAGAACCAGGTCAGCAAAGCTGCTGTAGAGCCAGAGAACCAGGTCAGCAGAGCTGCTGTAGAGCCAGATAACCAGGTCAGCAGAGCAGCTGTAGAGCCAGAGAACCAGGTCAGCAGAGCTGCTGTAGAGCCAGAGAACCAGGTCAGCAGAGCTGCTGTAGAGCCAGATAACCAGGTCAGCAGAGCTGCTGTGGAGCCAGAGAACCAGGTCAGCAGAGCTGCTCTAGAGCCTGAGAACCAGGTCAGCAGAGCTGCTGTAGAGCCAGATAACCAGGCCAGCAGATCCATTGTAGAGCCCGAGAACCAGGTCAGCAAAGCTGCTTTACAGCCAGAGAAACATGTCTGTAGAGCCAGGGAACCAGGTCAGCAGAGTTGCTGTAGAGCCAGAGAACCAGGTCAGCAGAGCTGCTCTACAGCCAGAGAACCAGGTCAGCAGAGCCGCTGTAGAGCCAGAGAACCAGGCCAGCAGATCCATTGTAGAGCCAGAGAACCAGGTCAGCAAAGCTGCTTTACAGCCAGAGAACTAGGTCAGTAGAGCCGCTCTTGAGCCATAGAACCAGGTCAGCAGAGCTGCTCTAAAGCCAGAGAATCAGGTCAGCAGAGCCTCTGTACAGCTAGAGAACAAGGTCAGCAAAGCTGCTCTAGAGCCAGAGAACCAGGTCAGCAGAGCTTCTCGAGAGCCAGAGAACCAGGTCAGCAGAGCTGCTTTAGAGCCAGGTCAGCAGAGCGGTTGTAGAGCCAGAAAACCAGGTAAGCAGAGCTGCTTTAGAGCCAGGTCAGCAGAGCTGTTGTAGAGCCAGAGAACCAGGTCATCAGAGCTGCTGTACAGCCAGATAACCAGGTCAGCAAAGCTGCTTTAGAGCCAGAAAACCAGGTCAGCAGAGCTGCTCTAGAGCCTGAGAACCAAGTCAGCAGAGCCGTTGTAGAGCCAGAGAACCAGGTCAGCAGAGCCGCTGTAGAGACAGAGAACCAGGTCAGCAGACCTGCTGTACAGCCAGAGAACAAGGTCAGCAGCGGTTCTCTTCAGCCAGAGAACCAGGTCAGCAGAGCCGTTCTACAGCCTGAGAACCAGGTCAGCAGAGCCGTTCTACAGCCTGAGAACCAGGTCAGCAAAGCTGCTCTAGAGCCAGAGAACCAGGTCAGCAAAGCTGCTCTAGAGCCAGAGAACCAGGTCAGGAGAGCTGCTGTAGAGCCAGAGAACAAGGTCAGCAGAGCTGCTGTAGAGCTTGAGAACCAGGTCAGCAGAGCCGCTGCACAGCCAGAGAACCAGGTCAACAGAGCCGCTGTAGAGCCTGAGAACCAGGTCAGCAGAGCTGCTATAGAACCAGGTCAGCAGAGCTGCTTTTGAGCCAGAGAACCAGGTCAACAGAGCCACTGTAGAGCCAGAGAACCAGGTCAACAGAGCCGCTGTACAGCCTGAGAACCAGGTCAGCAGAGCTGCTATAGAACCAGGTCAGCAGAGCTGCTTTTGAGCCAGAGAACCAGGTCAACAGAGCCGCTGTAGAGCCAGAAAACCAGGTCAACAGAGCCGCTGTACAGCCTGAGAACCAGGTCAACAGAGCCGCTGTACAGCCTGAGAACCAGGTCAGCAAAGCTGCTGTAGAGCCAGAGAACCAGGTCAGCAGAGCTGCTGTAGAGCCAGATAACCAGGTCAGCAGAGCAGCTGTAGAGCCAGAGAACCAGGTCAGCAGAGCTGCTGTAGAGCCAGAGAACCAGGTCAGCAGAGCTGCTGTAGAGCCAGATAACCAGGTCAGCAGAGCTGCTGTGGAGCCAGAGAACCAGGTCAGCAGAGCTGCTCTAGAGCCTGAGAACCAGGTCAGCAGAGCTGCTGTAGAGCCAGATAACCAGGCCAGCAGATCCATTGTAGAGCCCGAGAACCAGGTCAGCAAAGCTGCTTTACAGCCAGAGAAACATGTCTGTAGAGCCAGGGAACCAGGTCAGCAGAGTTGCTGTAGAGCCAGAGAACCAGGTCAGCAGAGCTGCTCTACAGCCAGAGAACCAGGTCAGCAGAGCCGCTGTAGAGCCAGAGAACCAGGCCAGCAGATCCATTGTAGAGCCAGAGAACCAGGTCAGCAAAGCTGCTTTACAGCCAGAGAACTAGGTCAGTAGAGCCGCTCTTGAGCCATAGAACCAGGTCAGCAGAGCTGCTCTAAAGCCAGAGAATCAGGTCAGCAGAGCCTCTGTACAGCTAGAGAACAAGGTCAGCAAAGCTGCTCTAGAGCCAGAGAACCAGGTCAGCAGAGCTTCTCGAGAGCCAGAGAACCAGGTCAGCAGAGCTGCTTTAGAGCCAGGTCAGCAGAGCGGTTGTAGAGCCAGAAAACCAGGTAAGCAGAGCTGCTTTAGAGCCAGGTCAGCAGAGCTGTTGTAGAGCCAGAGAACCAGGTCATCAGAGCTGCTGTACAGCCAGATAACCAGGTCAGCAAAGCTGCTTTAGAGCCAGAAAACCAGGTCAGCAGAGCTGCTCTAGAGCCTGAGAACCAAGTCAGCAGAGCCGTTGTAGAGCCAGAGAACCAGGTCAGCAGAGCCGCTGTAGAGACAGAGAACCAGGTCAGCAGACCTGCTGTACAGCCAGAGAACAAGGTCAGCAGAGGTTCTCTTCAGCCAGAGAACCAGGTCAGCAGAGCCGTTCTACAGCCTGAGAACCAGGTCAGCAGAGCCGTTCTACAGCCTGAGAACCAGGTCAGCAAAGCTGCTCTAGAGCCAGAGAACCAGGTCAGCAAAGCTGCTCTAGAGCCAGAGAACCAGGTCAGGAGAGCTGCTGTAGAGCCAGAGAACAAGGTCAGCAGAGCTGCTGTAGAGCTTGAGAACCAGGTCAGCAGAGCCGCTGCACAGCCAGAGAAACAGGTCAGCAGAGCCGTTGTAGAGCCAGAGAACCAGGTCAGCAGAGCTGCTTTCGAGCCAGAGAACCAGGTCAACAGAGCCGCTGTACAGCCAGAGAACCAGGTCAACAGAGCCGCTGTACAGCCTGAGAACCAGGTCAGCAGAGCTGCTATAGAACCAGAGAACCAGGTCAGCAGAGCTGCTGTACAGCCAGAGAACCAGGTAAGCAGAGCTGCTTTAGAGCCAGAGAACCAGGTCAGCAGAGCTGCTTTCGAGCCAGAGAACCGGGTCAACAGAGCCGCTGTAGAGCCAGAGAACCAGGTCAACAGAGCCGCTGTAGAGCCAGAGAACCAGGTCAGCAAAGCTGCTATAGAACCAGGTCAGCAGAGCTGCTTTTGAGCCAGAAAACCAGGTCAACAGAGCCACTGTAGAGCCAGAGAACCAGGTCAACAGAGCCGCTGTACAGCCTGAGAACCAGGTCAGCAGAGCTGCTATAGAACCAGGTCAGCAGAGCTGCTTTTGAGCCAGAGAACCAGGTCAACAGAGCCGCTGTAGAGCCAGATAACCAGGTCAGCAGAGCTGCTGTAGAGCAGATAACAAGGTCAGAAGAGCTGCTCTACAGCCAAAGAACCAGGTAAGCAGAGCTGCTTTAGAGCCAGAGAACCAGGTCAGCAGAGCTGCTTTCGAGCCAGAGAACCAGGTCAACAGAGCCGCTGTAGAGCCTGAGAACCAGGTCAGCAGAGCTGCTATAGAACCAGGTCAGCAGAGCTGCTATACAGCCAGAGAACGAGGTAAGCAGTGCTGCTTTCGAGCCAGAGAACCAGGTCAACAGAGCCGCTGTACAGCCTGAGAACCAGGTCAACAGAGCCGCTGTACAGCCTGAGAACCAGGTCAGTAAAGCTGCTGTAGAGCCAGAGAACCAGGTCAGCAGAGCTGCTGTAGAGCCAGATAACCAGGTCAGCAGAGATGCTGTAGAGCCAGAGAACCAGGTCAGCAGAGCTGCTGTAGAGTCAGAGAACCAGGTCAGCAGAGCTGCTGTACAGCCAGAGAACCAGGTAAGCAGAGCTGCTGTACAGCCAGAGAACCAGGTAAGCAGAGCTGCTTTAGAGCCAGAGAACCAGGTCAGCAGAGCTGCTTTCGAGCCAGAGAACCAGGTCAACAGAGCCGCTGTAAAGCCAGAGAACCAGGTCAGCAGAGCTGCTTTCGAGCCAGAGAACCAGGTCAACAGAGCCGCTGTAGAGCCAGAGAACCAGGTCAACAGAGCCGCTGTACAGCCAGAGAACCAGGTCAGCAGAGCTGCTGTAGAGCCAGAGAACCAGGTCAGCAGAGCTGCTGTAGAGCCAGAGAACCAGGTCAGCAGAGCTGCTGTAGAGCCAGATAACCAGGTCAGCAGAGCTGCTGTAGAGCCAGATAACAAGGTCAGCAGAGCTGCTCTACAGCCAAAGAACGAGGTGCGCAGAGCTGCTTTAGAGCCAGAGAACCAGGTCAGCAGAGCTGCTTTCGAGCCAGAGAACCAGGTCAACAGAGCCGTTGTAGAGCCAGAGAACCAGGTCAACAGAGCCGCTGTAGAGCCTGAGAACCAGGTCAGCAGAGCTGCTATAGAACCAGGTCAGCAGAGCTGCTTTTGAGCCAGAGAACCAGGTCAACAGAGCCACTGTAGAGCCAGAGAACCAGGTCAACAGAGCCGCTGTACAGCCTGAGAACCAGGTCAGCAGAGCTGCTATAGAACCAGGTCAGCAGAGCTGCTTTTGAGCCAGAGAACCAGGTCAACAGAGCCGCTGTAGAGCCAGAAAACCAGGTCAACAGAGCCGCTGTACAGCCTGAGAACCAGGTCAACAGAGCCGCTGTACAGCCTGAGAACCAGGTCAGCAAAGCTGCTGTAGAGCCAGAGAACCAGGTCAGCAGAGCTGCTGTAGAGCCAGATAACCAGGTCAGCAGAGCAGCTGTAGAGCCAGAGAACCAGGTCAGCAGAGCTGCTGTAGAGCCAGAGAACCAGGTCAGCAGAGCTGCTGTAGAGCCAGATAACCAGGTCAGCAGAGCTGCTGTGGAGCCAGAGAACCAGGTCAGCAGAGCTGCTCTAGAGCCTGAGAACCAGGTCAGCAGAGCTGCTGTAGAGCCAGATAACCAGGCCAGCAGATCCATTGTAGAGCCCGAGAACCAGGTCAGCAAAGCTGCTTTACAGCCAGAGAAACATGTCTGTAGAGCCAGGGAACCAGGTCAGCAGAGTTGCTGTAGAGCCAGAGAACCAGGTCAGTAGAGCTGCTCTAGAGCCAGAGAACTAGGTCAGTAGAGCTGCTCTTGAGCCATAGAACCAGGTCAGCAGAGCCGCTGTAGAGCCAGAGAACCAGGTCAGCAGAGCCGCTCTAGAGCTAGCGAAATAGGTCAGCAGAGCCGCTCTAGAGCCAGATAACCAGGCCAGCAGATCCATTGTAGAGCCAGAGAACCAGGTCAGCAAAGCTGCTTTACAGCCAGAGAAACATGTCAGCAGAGCCGTTGTAGAGCCAGGGAACCAGGTCAGCAGAGTTCCTGTAGAGCCAGAGAACTGGGTCAGCAGAGCTGCTTTAGAGCCAGAGAACCAGGTCAGCAGAGCTGCTGTACAGCTAGAGAACAAGGTCAGCAAAGCTGCTCTACAGCCAAAGAACCAGGTCAGCAAAGCTGCTTTAGATCCAGACAACCAGGTCAGCAGAGCTGCTCGAGAGCCAGAGAACCAGGTCAGCAGAGCTGCTCGAGAGCCAGAGAACCAGGTCAGCAGAGCTGCTCTAGAGCCTGAGAACCAGGTCAGCAGAGCCGTTGTAGAGCCAGAGAACCAGGTCAGCAGAGCCGCTGTAGAGCCAGAGAACCAGGTCAGCAGAGCTGCTGTACAGCCAGAGAACAAGTCAGCAGAGGTTCTCTTCAGCCAGAGAACCAGGTCAGCAGAGCCGTTCTACAGCCTGAGAACCAGGTCAGCAGAGCCGTTCTACAGCCTGAGAACCAGGTCAGCAAAGCTGCTCTAGAGCCAGAGAACCAGGTCAGCAAAGCTGCTCTAGAGCCAGAGAACCAGGTCAGGAGAGCTGCTCGAGAGTCTAAGAACCAGGTCAGCAGAGCCGCTATAAAGCCAGAGAACCAGGTCAGCAGAGCTGCTGTACAGCCAGAGAACAAGGTCAGCAGAGCTGCTGTAGAGCCTGAGAACCAGGTCAGCAGAGCCGCTGCACAGCCAGAGAAACAGGTCAGCAGAGCCGTTGTAGAGCCAGAGAACCAGGTCAGCAGAGCTGCTTTCGAGCCAGAGAACCAGGTCAACAGAGCTGCTGTAGAGCCAGAGAACCAGGTCAACAGAGCCGCTGTACAGCCTGAGAACCAAGTCAGCAGAGCCGTTGTAGAGCCAGAGAACCAGCTCAGCAGAGCCGCTGTAGAGCCAGAGAACCAGGTCAGCAGAGCTGCTGTACAGCCAGAGAACAAGTCAGCAGAGGTTCTCTTCAGCCAGAGAACCAGGTCAGCAGAGCCGTTCTACAGCCTGAGAACCAGGTCAGCAGAGCCGTTCTACAGCCTGAGAACCAGGTCAGCAAAGCTGCTCTAGAGCCAGAGAACCAGGTCAGCAAAGCTGCTCTAGAGCCAGAGAACCAGGTCAGGAGAGCTGCTCGAGAGTCTAAGAACCAGGTCAGCAGGGCCGCTATAAAGCCAGAGAACCAGGTCAGCAGAGCTGCTGTACAGCCAGAGAACCAGGTAAGCAGTGCTGCTTTCGAGCCAGAGAACCAGGTCAGCAGAGCTGCTTTCGAGCCAGAGAACCAGGTCAACAGAGCCGCTGTACAGCCTGAGAACCAGGTCAACAGAGCCGCTGTACAGCCTG
Source organism: Triturus cristatus (assembly GCF_964204655.1). Classification (NCBI taxonomy): domain Eukaryota; kingdom Metazoa; phylum Chordata; class Amphibia; order Caudata; family Salamandridae; genus Triturus; species Triturus cristatus. The sequence goes on from NC_140579.1 coordinate 1,114,394,937, forward strand.
CGAACCAGGTCAGCAGAGCTGCTGTAGAGCCAGATAACCAGGTCAGCAGAGCTGCTGTAGAGCCAGATAACCAGGTCAGCAGAGCTGCTGTAGAGCCAGAGAACCAGGTCAGCAGAGCTGCTGTAGAGCCAGAGAACCAGGTCAGCAGAGCTGCTGTAGAGCCAGAGAACCAGGTCAACAGAGCCGCTGTAGAGCCAGAGAACCAGGTCAGCAAAGCTGCTGTAGAGCCAGATAACCAGGTCAGCAGAGCTGCTGTAGAGCCAGATAACAAGGTCAGAAGAGCTGCTCTACAGCCAAAGAACCAGGTAAGCCAAGCTGCTCTAGAGCCAGAGAACCAGGTCAGCAAAGCTGCTCTAGAGCCAGAGAACCAGGTCAGCAAAGCTGCTCTAGAGCCAGAGAACCAGGTCAGGAGAGCTGCTGTAGAGCCAGAGAACAAGGTCAGCAGAGCTGCTGTACAGCTTGAGAACCAGGTCAGCAGAGCCGCTGCACAGCCAGAGAAACAGGTCAGCAGAGCCGTTGTAGAGCCAGAGAACCAGGTCAGCAGAGCTGCTTTCGAGCCAGAGAACCAGGTCAACAGAGCCGCTGCAGAGCCAGAGAACCAGGTCAACAGAGCCGCTGTACAGCCTGAGAACCAGGTCAGCAGAGCTGCTATAGAACCAGAGAACCAGGTCAGCAGAGCTGCTGTACAGCCAGAGAACCAGGTAAGCAGAGCTGCTTTAGAGCCAGAGAACCAGGTCAGCAGAGCTGCTTTCGAGCCAGAGAACCAGGTCAACAGAGCCGCTGTAGAGACAGAGAACCAGGTCAACAGAGCCGCTGTAGAGCCAGAGAACCAGGTCAGCAAAGCTGCTGTAGAGCCAGATAACCAGGTCAGCAGAGCTGCTGTAGAGCCAGATAACAAGGTCAGAAGAGCTGCTCTACAGCCAAAGAACCAGGTAAGCAGAGCTGCTTTAGAGTCAGAGAACCAGGTCAGCAGAGCTGCTTTCGAGCCAGAGAACCAGGTCAACAGAGCTGCTGTAGAGCCTGAGAACCAGGTCAGCAGAGCTGCTATAGAACCAGGTCAGCAGAGCTGCTATACAGCCAGAGAACCAGGTAAGCAGTGCTGCTTTCGAGCCAGAGAACCAGGTCAACAGAGCCGCTGTACAGCCTGAGAACCAGGTCAACAGAGCCGCTGTACAGCCTGAGAACCAGGTCAGCAAAGCTGCTGTAGAGCCAGAGAACAAGGTCAGCAGAGCTGCTGTAGAGCCAGATAACCAGGTCAGCAGAGCTGCTGTAGAGCCAGAGAACCAGGTCAGCAGAGCTGCTGTAGAGTCAGAGAACCAGGTCAGCAGAGCTGCTGTAGAGCCAGAGAACCAGGTCAGCAGAGCTGCTGTACAGCCAGAGAACCAGGTAAGCAGAGCTGCTGTACAGCCAGAGAACCAGGTAAGCAGAGCTGCTTTAGAGCCAGAGAACCAGGTCAGCAGAGCTGCTTTCGAGCCAGAGAACCAGGTCAACAGAGCCGCTGTAGAGCCAGAGAACCAGGTCAACAGAGCGGCCGTAGAGCCAGAGAACCAGGTCAGCAAAGCTGCTGTAGAGCCAGAGAACCAGGTCAGCAGAGCTGCTGTAGAGCCAGATAACCAGGTCAGCAGAGCTGCTCTAGAGCCAGAGAACTAGGTCAGTAGAGCTGCTCTTGAGCCATAGAACCAGGTCAGCAGAGCCGCTGTAGAGCCAGAGAACCAGGTCAGCAGAGCCGCTCTAGAGCTAGCGAAATAGGTCAGCAGAGCCGCTCTAGAGCCAGAGAACCAGGCCAGCAGATCCATTGTAGAGCCAGAGAACCAGGTAAGCAAAGCTGCTTTACAGCCAGAGAAACATGTCAGCAGAGCCATTGTAGAGCCAGGGAACCAGGTCAGCAGAGTTGCTGTAGAGCCAGAGAACTGGGTCAGCAGAGCTGCTGTACAGCTAGAGAACAAGGTCAGCAAAGCTGCTCTACAGCCAAAGAACCAGGTCAGCAGAGCCGTTGTACAGCCTGAGAACCAGGTCAGCAAAGCTGCTCTAGAGCCAGAGAACCAGGTCAGCAGAGCTGCTCGAGAGCCAGAGAACCAGGTCAGCAGAGCTGCTCGAGAGCCAGAGAACCAGGTCAGCAGAGCTGCTTTAGAGCCAGGTCAGCAGAGCTGTTGTACAGCCAGAGAACCAGGTCAGCAGAGCTGCTCTAGAGCCTGAGAACCAAGTCAGCAGAGCCGTTGTAGAGCCAGAGAACCAGGTCAGCAGAGCCGCTGTAGAGCCAGAGAACCAGGTCAGCAGAGCGCTGTACAGCCAGAGAACAAGTCAGCTGAGGTTCTCTTCAGCCAGAGAACCAGGTCAGCAGAGCCGTTCTACAGCCTGAGAACCAGGTCAGCAGAGCCGTTCTACAGCCTGAGAACCAGGTCTACAAAGCTGCTCTAGAGCCAGAGAACCAGGTCAGCAAAGCTGCTCTAGAGCCAGAGAACCAGTTCAGCAAAGCTGCTCTAGAGCCAGACAACCAGGTCAGCCGAGCCGCTATAAAGCCAGAGAACCAGGTCAGCAGAGCTGCTGTACAGCCAGAGAACAAGGTCAGCAGAGCTGCTGTAGAGCCTGAGAACCAGGTCAGCAGAGCCGCTGCACAGCCAGAGAAACAGGTCAGCAGAGCCGTTGAAGAGCCAGAGAACCAGGTCAGCAGAGCTGCTTTCGAGCCAGAGAACCAGGTCAACAGAGCTGCTGTAGAGCCAGAGAACCAGGTCAACAGAGTCGCTGTACAGCCTGAGAACCAGGTCAGCAGAGCTGCTATAGAACCAGAGAACCAGGTCAGCAGAGCTGCTATAGAAACAGAGAACCAGGTCAGCAGAGCTGCTGTACAGCCAGAGAACCAGGTAAGCAGAGCTGCTTTAGAGCCAGAGAACCAGGTCAGCAGAGCTGCTTTCGAGCCAGAGAACCAGGTCAACAGAGCCGCTGTAGAGCCAGAGAACCAGGTCAACAAAGCCGCTGTACAGCCTGAGAACCACGTCAGCAAAGCTTCTGTAGAGCCAGAGAACCAGGTCAGCAGAGCTGCGGTAGAGCCAGATAACCAGGTCAGCAGAGCTGCTGTAGAGCCAGATAACAAGGTCAGCAGAGCTGCTCTACAGCCAAAGAACCAGGTAAGCAGAGCTGCTTTAGAGCCAGAGAATCAGGTCAGCAGAGCCTCTGTAGAGCCAGAGAACCAGGTCAGCAGAGCTGCTGTAGAGCCAGAGAACCAGGTCAGCAGAGCTGCTGTAGAGCCAGAGAACCAGGTCAGCAGAGCTGCTTTAGAGCCAGAGAACCAAGTCAGCAGAGCTGCTGTACAGCGTGAGAACAAGGTCAGCAGAGCTGCTCTACAGCCAAAGAACCAGGTCAGCAGAGCCGTTGTACAGCCTGAGAACCAGGTCAGCAAAGCTGCTCTAGAGCCAGATAACCAGGTCAGCAGAGCCGTTGTAGAGCCAGAGAACCAGGTCAGCAGAGCTGCTGTACAGCCTGAGAACCAGGTCAGCAGAGCTGTTGTAGAGCCAGAGAACCAGGTCAGCAGAGCCACTGTAGAGCCAGAGAACCAGGTCAGCAGAGCCGCTGTAGAGCCAGAGAACCAGGTCAGCAGAGCTGCTGTAGAGCCAGAGAACCAGGTCAGTAGAGCTGCTCTTGAGCCAGAGAACCAGGTCAGCAGAGCCGCTCTAGAGCTAGCGAAATAGGTCAGCAGAGCCGCTCTAGAGCCAGAGAACCAGGCCAGCAGATCCATTGTAGAGCCAGAGAACCAGGTCAGCAAAGCTGCTTTACAGCCAGAGAAACATGTCAGCAGAGCCGTTGTAGAGCCAGGGAACCCGGTCAGCAGAGTTGCTGTAGAGCCAGAGAACTGGGTCAGCAGAGCTGCTGTACAGCTAGAGAACAAGGTCAGCAAAGCTGCTCTACAGCCAAAGAACCAGGTCAGCAGAGCCGTTGTACAGCCTGAGAACCAGGTCAGCAAAGCTGCCCTAGAGCCAGAGAACCAGGTCAGCAGAGCTGCTCGAGAGCCAGAGAACCAGGTCAGCAGAGCTGCTTTAGAGCCAGAGAACCAGGTCAGCAGAGCTGCTTTAGAGCCAGGTCAGCAGAGCCGTTCTACAGCCTGAGAACCAGGTCAGCAAAGCTGCTCTAGAGCCAGAGAACCAGGTCAGCAAAGCTGCACTAGAGCCAGAGAACCAGGTCAGGAGAGCTGCTCGAGAGTCTAAGAACCAGGTCAGCAGAGCCGCTATAAAGCCAGAGAACCAGGTCAGCAGAGCTGCTGTACAGCCAGAGAACCAGGTAAGCAGTGCTGCTTTCGAGCCAGAGAACCAGGTCAGCAGAGCTGCTCTAGAGCCAGAGAACCAGGTCAACAGAGCCGCTGTACAGCCTGAGAACCAGGTCAACAGAGCCGCTGTACAGCCTGCGAACCAGGTCAGCAGAGCTGCTGTAGAGCCAGATAACCAGGTCAGCAGAGCTGCTGTAGAGCCAGATAACCAGGTCAGCAGAGCTGCTGTAGAGCCAGAGAACCAGGTCAGCAGAGCTGCTGTAGAGCCAGAGAACCAGGTCAGCAGAGCTGCTGTAGAGCCAGAGAACCAGGTCAGCAGAGCTGCTCTACAGCCAGAGAACCAGGTCAGCAGAGCCGCTGTAGAGCCAGAGAACCAGGCCAGCAGATGCATTGTAGAGCCAGAGAACCAGGTCAGCAAAGCTGCTTTACAGCCAGAGAACTAGGTCAGTAGAGCCGCTCTTGAGCCATAGAACCAGGTCAGCAGAGCTGCTCTAAAGCCAGAGAATCAGGTCAGCAGAGCCTCTGTACAGCTAGAGAACAAGGTCAGCAGAGCTGCACTACAGCCAAAGAACCAGGTCAGCAGAGCCGTTGTACAGCCTAAGAACCAGGTCAGCAAAGCTGCTCTAGAGCCAGAGAACCAGGTCAGCAGAGCTTCTCGAGAGCCAAAGAACCAGGTCAGCAGAGCTGCTTTAGAGCCAGGTCAGCAGAGCTGTTGTAGAGCCAGAGAACCAGGTCAGCAGAGCTGCTTTAGAGCCAGGTCAGCAGAGCTGTTGTAGAGCCAGAGAACCAGGTCATCAGAGCTGCTGTACAGCCAGATAACCAGGTCAGCAAAGCTGCTTTAGAGCCAGAAAACCAGGTCAGCAGAGCTGCTCTAGAGCCTGAGAACCAAGTCAGCAGAGCCGTTGTAGAGCCAGAGAACCAGGTCAGCAGAGCCGCTGTAGAGCCAGAGAACCAGGTCAGCAGACCTGCTGTACAGCCAGAGAACAAGGTCAGCAGAGGTTCTCTTCAGCCAGAGAACCAGGTCAGCAGAGCCATTCTTCAGCCAGAGAACCAGGTCAGCAGAGCCGTTCTACAGCCTGAGAACCAGGTCAGCAGAGCCGTTCTACAGCCTGAGAACCAGGTCAGCAAAGCTGCTCTAGAGCCAGAGAACCAGGTCAGCAAAGCTGCTCTAGAGCCAGAGAACCAGGTCAGGAGAGCTGCTGTAGAGCCAGAGAACAAGGTCAGCAGAGCTGCTGTAGAGCTTGAGAACCAGGTCAGCAGAGCCGCTGCACAGCCAGAGAAACAGGTCAGCAGAGCCGTTGTAGAGCCAGAGAACCAGGTCAGCAGAGCTGCTTTCGAGCCAGAGAACCAGGTCAACAGAGCCGCTGTAGAGCCAGAGAACCAGGTCAACAGAGCCGCTGTACAGCCTGAGAACCAGGTCAGCAGAGCTGCTATAGAACCAGAGAACCAGGTCAGCAGAGCTGCTGTACAGCCAGAGAACCAGGTAAGCAGAGCTGCTTTAGAGCCAGAGAACCAGGTCAGCAGAGCTGCTTTCGAGCCAGAGAACCAGGTCAACAGAGCCGCTGTAGAGCCAGAGAACCAGGTCAACAGAGCCGCTGTAGAGCCAGAGAACCAGGTCAGCAAAGCTGCTGTAGAGCCAGATAACCAGGTCAGCAGAGCTGCTATAGAACCAGGTCAGCAGAGCTGCTATACAGCCAGAGAACGAGGTAAGCAGTGCTGCTTTCGAGCCAGAGAACCAGGTCAACAGAGCCGCTGTACAGCCTGAGAACCAGGTCAACAGAGCCGCTGTACAGCCTGAGAACCAGGTCAGCTAAGCTGCTGTAGAGCCAGAAAACCAGGTCAGCAGAGCTGCTGTAGAGCCAGATAACCAGGTCAGCAGAGCTGCTGTAGAGCCAGAGAACCAGGTCAGCAGAGCTGCTGTAGAGTCAGAGAACCAGGTCAGCAGAGCTGCTGTACAGCCAGAGAACCAGGTAAGCAGAGCTGCTGTACAGCCAGAGAACCAGGTAAGCAGAGCTGCTTTAGAGCCAGAGAACCAGGTCAGCAGAGCTGCTTTAGAGCCAGAGAACCAGGTCAGCAGAGCTGCTTTCGAGCCAGAGAACCAGGTCAACAGAGCCGCTGTAAAGCCAGAGAACCAGGTCAGCAGAGCTGCTTTCGAGCCAGAGAACCAGGTCAACAGAGCCGCTGTACAGCCAGAGAACCAGGTCAGCAGAGCTGCTGTAGAGCCAGAGAACCAGGTCAGCAGAGCTGCTGTAGAGCCAGAGAACCAGGTCAGCAGAGCTGCTGTAGAGCCAGATAACCAGGTCAGCAGAGCTGCTGTAGAGCCAGATAACAAGGTCAGCAGAGCTGCTCTACAGCCAAAGAACGAGGTGCGCAGAGCTGCTTTAGAGCCAGAGAACCAGGTCAGCAGAGCTGCTTTCGAGCCAGAGAACCAGGTCAACAGAGCCGTTGTAGAGCCAGAGAACCAGGTCAACAGAGCCGCTGTAGAGCCTGAGAACCAGGTCAGCAGAGCTGCTATAGAACCAGGTCAGCAGAGCTGCTTTTGAGCCAGAGAACCAGGTCAACAGAGCCACTGTAGAGCCAGAGAACCAGGTCAACAGAGCCGCTGTACAGCCTGAGAACCAGGTCAGCAGAGCTGCTATAGAACCAGGTCAGCAGAGCTGCTTTTGAGCCAAAGAACCAGGTCAACAGAGCCGCTGTAGAGCCAGAAAACCAGGTCAACAGAGCCGCTGTACAGCCTGAGAACCAGGTCAACAGAGCCGCTGTACAGCCTGAGAACCAGGTCAGCAAAGCTGCTGTAGAGCCAGAGAACCAGGTCAGCAGAGCTGCTGTAGAGCCAGATAACCAGGTCAGCAGAGCAGCTGTAGAGCCAGAGAACCAGGTCAGCAGAGCTGCTGTAGAGCCAGAGAACCAGGTCAGCAGAGCTGCTGTAGAGCCAGATAACCAGGTCAGCAGAGCTGCTGTGGAGCCAGAGAACCAGGTCAGCAGAGCTGCTCTAGAGCCTGAGAACCAGGTCAGCAGAGCTGCTGTAGAGCCAGATAACCAGGCCAGCAGATCCATTGTAGAGCCCGAGAACCAGGTCAGCAAAGCTGCTTTACAGCCAGAGAAACATGTCTGTAGAGCCAGGGAACCAGGTCAGCAGAGTTGCTGTAGAGCCAGAGAACCAGGTCAGTAGAGCTGCTCTAGAGCCAGAGAACTAGGTCAGTAGAGCTGCTCTTGAGCCATAGAACCAGGTCAGCAGAGCCGCTGTAGAGCCAGAGAACCAGGTCAGCAGAGCCGCTCTAGAGCTAGCGAAATAGGTCAGCAGAGCCGCTCTAGAGCCAGAGAACCAGGCCAGCAGATCCATTGTAGAGCCAGAAAACCAGGTCAGCAAAGCTGCTTTACAGCCAGAGAAACATGTCAGCAGAGCCGTTGTAGAGCCAGGGAACCAGGTCAGCAGAGTTGCTGTAGAGCCAGAGAACTGGGTCAGCAGAGCTGCTTTAGAGCCAGAGAACCAGGTCAGCAGAGCTGCTGTACAGCTAGAGAACAAGGTCAGCAAAGCTGCTCTACAGCCAAAGAACCAGGTCAGCAGAGCCGTTGTACAGCCTGAGAACCAGGTCAGCAAAGCTGCTCTAGATCCAGAGAACCAGGTCAGCAGAGCTGCTCGAGAGCCAGAGAACCAGGTCAGCAGAGCTGCTCGAGAGCCAGAGAACCAGGTCATCAGAGCTGCTCTGGAGCCTGAGAACCAAGTCAGCAGAGCCGTTGTAGAGCCAGAGAACCAGGTCAGCAGAGCCGCTGTAGAGCCAGAGAACCAGGTCAGCAGAGCTGCTGTACAGCCAGAGAACAGGTCAGCAGAGGTTCTCTTCAGCCAGAGAACCAGGTCAGCAGAGCCGTTCTACAGCCTGAGAACCAGGTCAGCAGAGCCGTTCTACAGCCTGAGAACCAGGTCAGCAAAGCTGCTCTAGAGCCAGAGAACCAGGTCAGCAAAGCTGCTCTAGAGCCAGAGAACCTGGTGAGGAGAGCTGCTCGAGAGTCTAAGAACCAGGTCAGCAGAGCCACTATAAAGCCAGAGAACCAGGTCAACAGAGCTGCTGTACAGCCAGAGAACAAGGTCAGCAGAGCTGCTGTAGAGCCTGAGAACCAGGTCAGCAGAGCCGCTGCACAGCCAGAGAACCAGGTCAGCAGAGCCGTTGTAGAGCCAGAGAACCAGGTCAGCAGAGCTGCTTTCGAGCCAGAGAACCAGGTCAACAGAGCTGCTGTAGAGCCAGAGAACCAGGTCAACAGAGCCGCTGTACAGCCTGAGAACCAAGTCAGCAGAGCCGTTGTAGAGCCAGAGAACCAGCTCAGCAGAGCCGCTGTAGAGCCAGAGAACCAGGTCAGCAGAGCTGCTGTACAGCCAGAGAACAAGTCAGCAGAGGTTCTCTTCAGCCAGAGAACCAGGTCAGCAGAGCCGTTCTACAGCCTGAGAACCAGGTCAGCAGAGCCGTTCTACAGCCTGGGAACCAGGTCAGCAAAGCTGCTCTAGAGCCAGAGAACCAGGTCAGCAAAGCTGCTCTAGAGCCAGAGAACCAGGTCAGGAGAGCTGCTCGAGAGTCTAAGAACCAGGTCAGCAGAGCCGCTATAAAGCCAGAGAACCAGGTCAGCAGAGCTGCTGTACAGCCAGAGAACCAGGTAAGCAGTGCTGCTTTCGAGCCAGAGAACCAGGTCAGCAGAGCTGCTTTCGAGCCAGAGAACCAGGTCAACAGAGCCGCTGTACAGCCTGAGAACCAGGTCAACAGAGCCGCTGTACAGCCTGCGAACCAGGTCAGCAGAGCTGCTGTAGAGCCAGATAACCAGGTCAGCAGAGCTGCTGTAGAGCCAGATAACCAGGTCAGCAGAGCTGCTGTAGAGCCAGAGAACCAGGTCAGCAGAGCTGCTGTAGAGCCAGAGAACCAGGTCAGCAGAGCTGCTGTAGAGCCAGAGAACCAGGTCAGCAGAGCTGCTCTACAGCCAGAGAACCAGGTCAGCAGAGCCGCTGTAGAGCCAGAGAACCAGGCCAGCAGATCCATTGTAGAGCCAGAGAACCAGGTCAGCAAAGCTGCTTTACAGCCAGAGAACTAGGTCAGTAGAGCCGCTCTTGAGCCAGAGAACCAGGTCAGGAGAGTTGCTGTAGAGCCAGAGAACAAGGTCAGCAGAGCTGCTGTAGAGCTTGAGAACCAGGTCAGCAGGGCCGCTGCACAGCCAGAGAAACAGGTCAGTAGAGCCGTTGTAGAGCCAGAGAACCAGGTCAGCAGAGCTGCTTTCGAGCCAGAGAACCAGGTCAACAGAGCCGCTGCAGAGCCAGAGAACCAGGTCAACAGAGCCGCTGTACAGCCTGAGAACCAGGTCAGCAGAGCTGCTATAGAACCAGAGAACCAGGTCAGCAGAGCTGCTGTACAGCCAGAGAACCAGGTAAGCAGAGCTGCTTTAGAGCCAGAGAACCAGGTCAGCAGAGCTGCTTTCGAGCCAGAGAACCAGGTCAACAGAGCCGCTGTAGAGCCAGAGAACCAGGTCAACAGAGCCGCTGTAGAGCCAGAGAACCAGGTCAGCAAAGCTGCTGTAGAGCCAGATAACCAGGTCAGCAGAGCTGCTGTAGAGCCAGATAACAAGGTCAGAAGAGCTGCTCTACAGCCAAAGAACCAGGTAAGCCAAGCTGCTCTAGAGCCAGAGAACCAGGTCAGCAAAGCTGCTCTAGAGCCAGAGAACCAGGTCAGCAAAGCTGCTCTAGAGCCAGAGAACCAGGTCAGGAGAGCTGCTGTAGAGCCAGAGAACAAGGTCAGCAGAGCTGCTGTACAGCTTGAGAACCAGGTCAGCAGAGCCGCTGCACAGCCAGAGAAACAGGTCAGCAGAGCCGTTGTAGAGCCAGAGAACCAGGTCAGCAGAGCTGCTTTCGAGCCAGAGAACCAGGTCAACAGAGCCGCTGTAGAGCCAGAGAACCAGGTCAACAGAGCCGCTGTACAGCCTGAGAACCAGGTCAGCAGAGCTGCTATAGAACCAGAGAACCAGGTCAGCAGAGCTGCTGTACAGCCAGAGAACCAGGTAAGCAGAGCTGCTTTAGAGCCAGAGAACCAGGTCAGCAGAGCTGCTTTCGAGCCAGAGAACCAGGTCAACAGAGCCGCTGTAGAGACAGAGAACCAGGTCAACAGAGCCGCTGTAGAGCCAGAGAACCAGGTCAGCAAAGCTGCTGTAGAGCCAGAGAACCAGGTCAGCAGAGCTGCTGTAGAGCCAGATAACAAGGTCAGAAGAGCTGCTCTACAGCCAAAGAACCAGGTAAGCAGAGCTGCTTTAGAGTCAGAGAACCAGGTCAGCAGAGCTGCTTTCGAGCCAGAGAACCAGGTCAACAGAGCTGCTGTAGAGCCTGAGAACCAGGTCAGCAGAGCTGCTATAGAACCAGGTCAGCAGAGCTGCTATACAGCCAGAGAACCAGGTAAGCAGTGCTGCTTTCGAGCCAGAGAACCAGGTCAACAGAGCCGCTGTACAGCCTGAGAACCAGGTCAGCAAAGCTGCTGTAGAGCCAGAGAACCAGGTCAGCAGAGCTGCTGTAGAGCCAGATAACCAGGTCAGCAGAGCTGCTGTAGAGCCAGAGAACCAGGTCAGCAGAGCTGCTGTAGAGTCAGAGAACCAGGTCAGCAGAGCTGCTGTAGAGCCAGAGAACCAGGTCAGCAGAGCTGCTGTACAGCCAGAGAACCAGGTAAGCAGAGCTGCTGTACAGCCAGAGAACCAGGTAAGCAGAGCTGCTTTAGAGCCAGAGAACCAGGTCAGCAGAGCTGCTTTCGAGCCAGAGAACCAGGTCAACAGAGCCGCTGTAGAGCCAGAGAACCAGGTCAACAGAGCGGCCGTAGAGCCAGAGAACCAGGTCAGCAAAGCTGCTGTAGAGCCAGAGAAGCAGGTCAGCAGAGCTGCTGTAGAGCCAGATAACCAGGTCAGCAGAGCTGCTCTAGAGCCAGAGAACTAGGTCAGTAGAGCTGCTCTTGAGCCATAGAACCAGGTCAGCAGAGCCGCTGTAGAGCCAGAGAACCAGGTCAGCAGAGCCGCTCTAGAGCTAGCGAAATAGGTCAGCAGAGCCGCTCTAGAGCCAGAGAACCAGGCCAGCAGATCCATTGTAGAGCCAGAGAACCAGGTAAGCAAAGCTGCTTTACAGCCAGAGAAACATGTCAGCAGAGCCATTGTAGAGCCAGGGAACCAGGTCAGCAGAGTTGCTGTAGAGCCAGAGAACTGGGTCAGCAGAGTTGCTTTAGAGCCAGAGAACCAGGTCAGCAGAGCTGCTGTACAGCTAGAGAACAAGGTCAGCAAAGCTGCTCTACAGCCAAAGAACCAGGTCAGCAGAGCCGTTGTACAGCCTGAGAACCAGGTCAGCAAAGCTGCTCTAGAGCCAGAGAACCAGGTCAGCAGAGCTGCTCGAGAGCCAGAGAACCAGGTCAGCAGAGCTGCTCGAGAGCCAGAGAACCAGGTCAGCAGAGCTGCTTTAGAGCCAGGTCAGCAGAGCTCTTGTACAGCCAGAGAACCAGGTCAGCAGAGCTGCTCTAGAGCCTGAGAACCAAGTCAGCAGAGCCGTTATAGAGCCAGAGAACCAGGTCAGCAGAGCCGCTGTAGAGCCAGAGAACCAGGTCAGCAGAGCGCTGTACAGCCAGAGAACAAGTCAGCAGAGGTTCTCTTCAGCCAGAGAACCAGGTCAGCAGAGCCGTTCTACAGCCTGAGAACCAGGTCAGCAGAGCCGTTCTACAGCCTGAGAACCAGGTCTACAAAGCTGCTCTAGAGCCAGAGAACCAGGTCAGCAAAGCTGCTCTAGAGCCAGACAACCAGGTCAGGAGAGCTGCTCGAGAGTCTAAGAACCAGGTCAGCAGAGCCGCTATAAAGCCAGAGAACCAGGTCAGCAGAGCTGCTGTACAGCCAGAGAACAAGGTCAGCAGAGCTGCTGTAGAGCCTGAGAACCAGGTCAGCAGAGCCGCTGCACAGCCAGAGAAACAGGTCAGCAGAGCCGTTGTAGAGCCAGAGAACCAGGTCAGCAGAGCTGCTTTCGAGCCAGAGAACCAGGTCAACAGAGCTGCTGTAGAGCCAGAGAACCAGGTCAACAGATTCGCTGTACAGCCTGAGAACCAGGTCAGCAGAGCTGCTATAGAACCAGAGAACCAGGTCAGCAGAGCTGCTATAGAAACAGAGAACCAGGTCAGCAGGGCTGCTGTACAGCCAGAGAACCAGGTAAGCAGAGCTGCTTTAGAGCCAGAGAACCAGGTCAGCAGAGCTGCTTTCGAGCCAGAGAACCAGGTCAACAGAGCCGCTGTAGAGCCAGAGAACCAGGTCAACAAAGCCGCTGTACAGCCTGAGAACCACGTCAGCAAAGCTTCTGTAGAGCCAGAGAACCAGGTCAGCAGAGCTGCGGTAGAACCAGATAACCAGGTCAGCAGAGCTGCTGTAGAGCCAGATAACAAGGTCAGCAGAGCTGCTCTACAGCCAAAGAACCAGGTAAGCAGAGCTGCTTTAGAGCCAGAGAATCAGGTCAGCAGAGCCTCTGTACAGCCAGAGAACCAGGTCAGCAGAGCTGCTGTAGAGCCAGAGAACCAGGTCAGCAGAGCTGCTGTAGAGCCAGAGAACCAGGTCAGCAGAGCTGCTTTAGAGCCAGAGAACCAGGTCAGCAGAGCTGCTGTACAGCGTGAGAACAAGGTCAGCAGAGCTGCTCTACAGCCAAAGAACCAGGTCAGCAGAGCCGTTGTACAGCCTGAGAACCAGGTCAGCAAAGCTGCTCTAGAGCCAGATAACCAGGTCAGCAGAGCCGTTGTAGAGCCAGAGAACCAGGTCAGCAGAGCTGCTGTACAGCCTGAGAACCAGGTCAGCAGAGCTGTTGTAGAGCCAGAGAACCAGGTCAGCAGAGCCACTGTAGAGCCAGAGAACCAGGTCAGCAGAGCCGCTGTAGAGCCAGAGAACCAGGTCAGCAGAGCTGCTGTAGAGCCAGAGAACCAGGTCAGCAGAGCCGCTCTAGAGCTAGAGAAATAGGTCAGCAGAGCCGCTCTAGAGCCAGAGAAGCAGGCCAGCAGATCCATTGTAGAGCCAGAGAAACAGGTCAGCAAAGCTGCTTTACAGCCAGAGAAACATGTCAGCAGAGCCGTTGTAGAGCCAGGGAACCAGGTCAGCAGAGTTGCTGTAGAGCCAGAGAACCAGGTCAGTAGAGCTGCTCTAGAGCCAGAGAACTAGGTCAGTAGAGCTGCTCTAGAGCCAGAGAACTAGGTCAGTAGAGCTGCTCTTGAGCCAGAGAACCAGGTCAGCAGAGCCGCTCTAGAGCTAGCGAAATAGGTCAGCAGAGCCGCTCTAGAGCCAGAGAACCAGGCCAGCAGATCCATTGTAGAGCCAGAGAACCAGGTCAGCAAAGCTGCTTTACAGCCAGAGAAACATGTCAGCAGAGCCGTTGTAGAGCCAGGGAACCCGGTCAGCAGAGTTGCTGTAGAGCCAGAGAACTGGGTCAGCAGAGCTGCTTTAGAGCCAGAGAACCAGGTCAGCAGAGCTGCTGTACAGCTAGAGAACAAGGTCAGCAAAGCTGCTCTACAGCCAAAGAACCAGGTCAGCAGAGCCGTTGTACAGCCTGAGAACCAGGTCAGCAAAGCTGCTCTAGAGCCAGAGAACCAGGTCAGCAGAGCTGCTCGAGAGCCAGAGAACCAGGTCAGCAGAGCTGCTTTAGAGCCAGAGAACCAGGTCAGCAGAGCTGCTTTAGAGCCAGGTCAGCAGAGCCGTTCTACAGCCTGAGAACCAGGTCAGCAAAGCTGCTCTAGAGCCAGAGAACCAGGTCAGCAAAGCTGCACTAGAGCCAGAGAACCAGGTCAGGAGAGCTGCTCGAGAGTCTAAGAACCAGGTCAGCAGAGCCGCTATAAAGCCAGAGAACCAGGTCAGCAGAGCTGCTGTACAGCCAGAGAACCAGGTAAGCAGTGCTGCTTTCGAGCCAGAGAACCAGGTCAGCAGAGCTGCTCTAGAGCCAGAGAACCAGGTCAACAGAGCCGCTGTACAGCCTGAGAACCAGGTCAACAGAGCCGCTGTACAGCCTGCGAACCAGGTCAGCAGAGCTGCTGTAGAGCCAGATAACCAGGTCAGCAGAGCTGCTGTAGAGCCAGATAACCAGGTCAGCAGAGCTGCTGTAGAGCCAGAGAACCAGGTCAGCAGAGCTGCTGTAGAGCCAGAGAACCAGGTCAGCAGAGCTGCTGTAGAGCCAGAGAACCAGGTCAGCAGAGCTGCTCTACAGCCAGAGAACCAGGTCAGCAGAGCCGCTGTAGAGCCAGAGAACCAGGCCAGTAGATGCATTGTAGAGCCAGAGAACCAGGTCAGCAAAGCTGCTTTACAGCCAGAGAACTAGGTCAGTAGAGCCGCTCTTGAGCCATAGAACCAGGTCAGCAGAGCTGCTCTAAAGCCAGAGAATCAGGTCAGCAGAGCCTCTGTACAGCTAGAGAACAAGGTCAGCAGAGCTGCTCTACAGCCAAAGAACCAGGTCAGCAGAGCCGTTGTACAGCCTAAGAACCAGGTCAGCAAAGCTGCTCTAGAGCCAGAGAACCAGGTCAGCAGAGCTTCTCGAGAGCCAGAGAACCAGGTCAGCAGAGCTGCTTTAGAGCCAGGTCAGCAGAGCTGTTGTAGAGCCAGAGAACCAGGTCAGCAGAGCTGCTTTAGAGCCAGGTCAGCAGAGCTGTTGTAGAGCCAGAGAACCAGGTCATCAGAGCTGCTGTACAGCCAGATAACCAGGTCAGCAAAGCTGCTTTAGAGCCAGAAAACCAGGTCAGCAGAGCTGCTCTAGAGCCTGAGAACCAAGTCAGCAGAGCCGTTGTAGAGCCAGAGAACCAGGTCAGCAGAGCCGCTGTAGAGCCAGAGAACCAGGTCAGCAGACCTGCTGTACAGCCAGAGAACAAGGTCAGCAGAGGTTCTCTTCAGCCAGAGAACCAGGTCAGCAGAGCCATTCTTCAGCCAGAGAACCAGGTCAGCAGAGCCGTTCTACAGCCTGAGAACCAGGTCAGCAGAGCCGTTCTACAGCCTGAGAACCAGGTCAGCAAAGCTGCTCTAGAGCCAGAGAACCAGGTCAGCAAAGCTGCTCTAGAGCCAGAGAACCAGGTCAGGAGAGCTGCTGTAGAGCCAGAGAACAAGGTCAGCAGAGCTGCTGTAGAGCTTGAGAACCAGGTCAGCAGAGCCGCTGCACAGCCAGAGAAACAGGTCAGCAGAGCCGTTGTAGAGCCAGAGAACCAGGTCAGCAGAGCTGCTTTCGAGCCAGAGAACCAGGTCAACAGAGCCGCTGTAGAGCCAGAGAACCAGGTCAACAGAGCCGCTGTACAGCCTGAGAACCAGGTCAGCAGAGCTGCTATAGAACCAGAGAACCAGGTCAGCAGAGCTGCTGTACAGCCAGAGAACCAGGTAAGCAGAGCTGCTTTAGAGCCAGAGAACCAGGTCAGCAGAGCTGCTTTCGAGCCAGAGAACCAGGTCAACAGAGCCGCTGTAGAGCCAGAGAACCAGGTCAACAGAGCCGCTGTAGAGCCAGAGAACCAGGTCAGCAAAGCTGCTGTAGAGCCAGATAACCAGGTCAGCAGAGCTGCTGTAGAGCCAGATAACAAGGTCAGAAGAGCTGCTCTACAGCCAAAGAACCAGGTAAGCAGAGCTGCTTTAGAGCCAGAGAACCAGGTCAGCAGAGCTGCTTTCGAGCCAGAGAACCAGGTCAACAGAGCCGCTGTAGAGCCTGAGAACCAGGTCAGCAGAGCTGCTATAGAACCAGGTCAGCAGAGCTGCTATACAGCCAGAGAACCAGGTAAGCAGTGCTGCTTTCGAGCCAGAGAACCAGGTCAACAGAGCCGCTGTACAGCCTGAGAACCAGGTCAACAGAGCCCCTGTACAGCCTGAGAACCAGGTCAGCAAAGCTGCTGTAGAGCCAGAGAACCAGGTCAGCAGAGCTGCTGTAGAGCCAGATAACCAGGTCAGCAGAGCTGCTGTAGAGCCAGAGAACCAGGTCAGCAGAGCTGCTGTAGAGTCAGAGAACCAGGTCAGCAGAGCTGCTGTACAGCCAGAGAACCAGGTAAGCAGAGCTGCTGTACAGCCAGAGAACCAGGTAAGCAGAGCTGCTTTCGAGCCAGAGAACCAGGTCAACAGAGCCGCTGTAGAGCCAGAGAACCAGGTCAACAGAGCGGCCGTAGAGCCAGAGAACCAGGTCAGCAAAGCTGCTGTAGAGCCAGAAAACCAGGTCAGCAGAGCTGCTGTAGAGCCAGATAACCAGGTCAGCAGAGCTGCTGTAGAGCCAGATAACAAGGTCAGAAGAGCTGCTCTACAGCCAAAGAACCAGGTAAGCAGAGTTGCTTTAGAGCCAGAGAACCAGGTCAGCAGAGCTGCTTTCGAGCCAGAGAACCAGGTCAACAGAGCCGCTGTAGAGCCAGAGAACCAGGTCAACAGAGCCGCTGTACAGCCAGAGAACCAGGTCAGCAGAGCTGCTGTAGAGCCAGAGAACCAGGTCAGCAGAGCTGCTGTAGAGCCAGAGAACCAGGTCAGCAGAGCTGCTGTAGAGCCAGATAACCAGGTCAGCAGAGCTGCTGTAGAGCCAGATAACAAGGTCAGCAGAGCTGCTCTACAGCCAAAGAACGAGGTGCGCAGAGCTGCTTTAGAGCCAGAGAACCAGGTCAGCAGAGCTGCTTTCGAGCCAGAGAACCAGGTCAACAGAGCCGCTGTAGAGCCTGAGAACCAGGTCAGCAGAGCTGCTATAGAACCAGGTCAGCAGAGCTGCTTTTGAGCCAGAGAACCAGGTCAACAGAGCCGCTGTAGAGCCAGAGAACCAGGTCAACAGAGCCGCTGTACAGCCTGAGAACCAGGTCAGCAGAGCTGCTATAGAACCAGGTCAGCAGAGCTGCTTTTGAGCCAGAGAACCAGGTCAACAGAGCCGCTGTACAGCCTGAGAACCAGGTCAACAGAACCGCTGTACAGCCTGAGAACCAGGTCAGCAAATGTTGGACTTGGCCCTTCTGGCAGGTTCACCCCTGAACTTTTTGGCTTTTTATTGGTGACTTGGTATGGTGATTGTTTGGTCTCTGCGCACTTTCCCTGTGTCCCAGGGTAAAGTGCGTGCGTGCTCTGAGTGCATGTGGTGAGATAGGCCTGCCCTCCCATAGGAATGCATGGGGAATGTATGTGTCCCTAGTAGTTCCTGATGCGTGGGGTGTGCAGGCCCGAGTTTGGTATGTGCGGACTCGTGGGAGTGAATGCTGCGCGATGATGTGTGCGGCGTGCATGTACCTAGTGTGGAAGTGCCACTTCTAGAAGTGGGCACTTCTGTGTGCAGTGTGTCTGTCGCGTGATTGGCTGGTCATGTCATGTGACGGGCTAGGGATTCCCCAGTGTCAGGATGAGTCACCCAGTGGTGAATGGGGAGATCAGCAGCTAGATGGGTGGGAGGAGTCCACCTGGGTCCTGAATAGGACAGGGTTTTCCACACACAATGCTGGCCCCGCCCCCTGTGGTGCGACTGACGACCCTAGCCCTGCCAGTGAATAGAGTGAGGGGCTGAGCACATCAAGGGTGCTCCCCAACCAGCTGCGACTGGTTTTCCCCCTCACCCTGAACCCAGAACAAAGGGTTTGCCTGTATAAAAATGGGGCTGTGTCCCCACAGAAGCTGTTCTCTTGCAGGATCCACTTGAGGGGGGGCCTGCTGCTGCTGGGCGCCAGGAGAAACCGCCACTGGGGACTGCCTCCCTGCTGGAGGGCCCTGTGAGCTGGCTCTGGGCCCAGCCTTTGCCCCCTGCTCTCTGGAGGACCTTTTTGTTGCTGAACATTGCTTGTAGCGCCTGGGAGCGCTGTCTGGACTTTATAGCGCCGGGCGCGCTGTCTTCCTGAACTTAGCTACCTTTGTAGCGCTGGGAGCGCTGGCTCCCTGTAGAGCGCTGTGTGCGCTGTGATTCAGCTTGCGGGTGCCCACCCCGCTTATTTGCTTAGTGTAGCGGCGGGGGCCGACCCCGCCGAAGATCGCATTCACGGAGGGAGCCCACCCCTCTAATCACGTAAATCACCGCTGCAACCCGGGCCGGGACATCCCGGAAGTCAGGCGGGCCGGGGGCGGGCCGCCGGGACAACCCGGACAGGAAGTTGGAGGGCGGGAGCCTACCCCGCCTCCTTCCCGAGACTCGCGGCTGCATTTGGGCCCCGGAGCAGGCAGGAGCCGACCCTGCGCGCCGGTGCCCTCGTATGAGGAGAGGAGAGCCCCGCGTCGCCCAGAGGAAGCCAGCGTGATTCCGGGAGTGGTGCTGGCGCTGGGAGGATTCCTGAGTCCCAGAGCGGGACTCCACCATACCGGGACCGGAGCCTTCACCCCGGTGAGTTGGGCTCAGCTGTTGGGTGGCTGGGGGTGTGACGGGGCACGTTTCTCGGTGCCGCCCCCCCTTTGCAGCGTCCGGGCACTGCGGGCGCCGTGCTCGGTCCTCCTTCCTGCTGCCCCACCTGACAGTGGGCAGCGACAGCGTGTGAGGGGACAGCCACTAGTTCTAGAGCCCGAGTGAGGCTCCAACGAGGGGCATTATATTTCCCCAGAGTCCAGAGTGACTCCGAACACGGGGGCAGTGTTTCCGAGCCCAGCGAGGCCCCAACGTTGCAGTACAGTATCAGTGCAGAGCCGGTTGAGGCTCTAGAGGGCAGTTCGTTGTTTTAGAGCCCAGGGAGGCTCCACGGGAGCGACAAGAGTTGTTTCCCAGGCACAGTGGTGCCCACGTTTGCTTTCTCCAGCTGCCCAGTACTTAGTGGGCAGCTGCATCGTTTAGGTTGGGGCCCTCGGAGCTTTGGACTGCGCCTCCTGCGCAGCCTTGCCCCTGACTTGTTGAACGCAGGGCGTCCTAGCCCCTTCCAGGCCAGTTGGCCCAGGGACTGCCACAGGTGGTGGCATAGGAGTTTTGCGCAATTGTGTTCCTACCTGCACCTCTGAATGTGTTTATGCGTCATGTGCTCTGCTTTACACCTCTGAATGTTATGCATCATGTGTTTATGTGCTTAGACCCCTACAAGTAGTGTGATACTTAGGTGGTTGTTTTCTCCCTAGTACAGGTGGTGCTAGTGAGGTCCTGATTCCCTGCGCAATACTGTCCCAAGGTGGTTAGGGTTGCGTAGGTGGTACTTTCTGGTTACCAGTAGTTACTGGTTGTGTGCTACATATGTTATTTTGTACTACAGTATTATTCCTATGTTCTAAGAGTGCTAATTCCTGACAGTGGTCCACGTGGCCCTGTCCCCTGTATATATAATCCCTTGTAAATTCTGCCCGTGCCTGTTGGCACATTGTAGAGTGTGTGTTTTTATCTAATGTGTTGTGTATAATACAAAGGCTATTTTTATAGAATACCTTGTGTGGAGTTTCCTTTGTGGTGGGCCTTGGGTGTTGTTGCTGGGTGCGCGCGCAAACGCTTTACACATCGCCTCAGGGATAAGCCTGACTGCTCGTGCCAAGCTACCAAGGGGGTGAGCAGGGGTTATCTTTGGCGTGTAATTCCCCAGCCCTGACTAGAGTGGTGGTTTCTGTCTGGCTTTGGCGCAAGCCCTAGCCAACCAGAAATCCCATTTCTAACATTGGTGATCAGCGGTGGGATTTGGACTTGCGTTTGCGCTGTACCGCAGCGGCAACTGGCCGCACTACAAAACTCTGCATTTAGATAAATCACATGGTATAGGGATTATTGTTTTAAAATTGTTTTTAATTGTCATTTCTTTGGAAATGTGGTTTTGTGCACTGTGAGTTAGGTGTCCCTAGCTCGGGAGGGTAGATCATCCCCCTTAGTGCATTGTGTTTCTGGATTCACCAGAGGGTGGGATCCAGTGGTGGCAGCGTAATAGTGTCCAGTACATTTGTCCCCCGCCCTGCGCCCAGAGTTGGTACCTGTGTCACGTGGTGGTCAGGTTGAGGAATCAGGGGTGGTAGAAACTGCCTTACCAGTCCGAGGGGAGGGTTGTGTGTGTGGATGAGTGGTGAGTGGCACTAGGCAAGTGAGTGTGAGTTCTCTGGGTTAGAGAGCTTGCTGAATCTTTTTGTGAATTGTGCTCCTGTGTGAAACTCAGACCCCTAGGTTCCCTGTATAATTGTTACCATAACGTCCGCCAGAATGGAGCCTGCTTGTGATCCCTATGAGCTAGCTTGGCGCCAGAGGCAGGAGTTAGAAAGGTACTGTACAGAGGAAGAGTCAGAAGAGGAGGTAGAGGATGACAATACCTGGACGCCAGTAGAGAGTGAGGACCCCATAGGTAGGGCGTCCCTTGCTGGGTCCAGCGTAGGAGGCAGCGCCTCATCCCTTTCCCTGTCCCCAGAGGAGTGGGAAGATAGGAGGAAAGAAAGGGAGCACCAGCTGGCGTTAGAGAAGCTCAGGTTAGAGCATGCTCAGGCGATGGCGCAGCTGGAGGCCAGGAAGCAACAGCGAGAGACTGAGTGGGTCTTGGCGCGGGAGAGGGTAGAGGAGGCTGAGAGGGCCTCCACCAGAGGCAAAGTAGCTCTGGAGGGTAGACTATCCCCTGCGCGCAGTTTTAATTTTCTGGGCTCCCCAGGGAGGGTTGAGTCCAGTGGTAGTAGCGATGTAGATTCCAGTGTAGGAAATCCCAGTCCCAGTTCCCCCAGTCTGGTACCTGTTCCCCAGGAGGAGGAGTTAAGGTTGAAGTTCAGGGGCAGTAGGAAACTGTCTCACCAGACTTGGGAGGAGTTTGTGGATGGATGTGAGGATGCAATGTTTGATTGGATTTCCACAGCAAGTGATTTTGACATACTGTGTAATCTGGTTCTCAAAGAACACCTGCTCAGTTGTTGTGTGCCGGGGCTGCGCCAACACCTGTTGGGGTGTGGATTGTCTGAGCCATTTGACCTGGCGGAGGAAGCAGAGCGCTGGGAAAGGGCTAGAGGTTCTCTCGAGTCATTAGGGAGTGACTCCAAAAGTAGTGGGCAGGTATCTTCCAGCCCAGCGTGGTGGAAGAGGCTCAGTGTAGCCCAGCTAGGTCCCAGGATAGCGAGGAGGGTGTAGGGGCTCACTGCCTGGCTCAGTGGAGCAGGAGTGAGAGGGTGACCGAGGGTCCCCTGACGTACGAAACCCTGCCTCAGGACTTGGATGGTTCCATGAGGGAACACCAAGTTGGGGACCTAGGCTGTCCTGTTAGCCCATTTGAGGGAGATCTCCTGGTGAGTAGAGGACCTGGAGCACCTGTAACCAGGGCTCCTGTGGTTCTAGAGTCTGGCAGTACCGCTCCGGTAGGGAGGGTACAGGAGTCCAGTGTGAGGAGTGATTGGGGGATGAGTTTCCCAGTGGAAGAGCCTGTGGGTCAGGGACTACCCAGTTGGGCTAGGATCCCGTGTAGTGACCAGGGTGGCACCACTTCTGTTCTGGGGGATCTCCGCGCACTGTCAGGTGGACAGGGGACGGGAGATCAGCGCCAGACCGACAGTCGCTTGACATATGTGTCCTTTGATAGCCTCAGGGGGATGGAGTGGAAATCCCCAGAAGTCCTGGAGTGCCAGGCAATTATTCCACCAAAGGTTCTAGGCCGGAGGTTGGGAGGCCAGGTTCAGGATCAGCCTGACCTGAAGGGTGGGACGTCTGTAATCAGCGCCCCGACCAGTTCTTCTTCCAGAGGTACCGCCCCAGTTGGTAGGGAGCAGGGTTCTGGAAGGGGGTGCAGAGGGTGGGAGAGCCCACCTCTGCCCCCGGTACAACCTGAGGGGTTAAACCCTGGGTTGGGATGGCGTTCTAGGTGTACCCCTCGCCAGAGGAGGAGGAACCCTAGGAGAAGAGGTAGGGGGAGGAGAGCTTTCCCTGAGACTCCTGGTCCGCCTGAGGGTGTAGACCCTAGGCTGGAGAACCAGTGGCAGTCTAGTCCTGTCTTTCAGGGAGGAAGAGTGGAGAATGGCCGCTATGTGCCAGGGGTTACTACCCCCCACTCTGTGGTTAGGCAAAGACCAGTGGCACCTGGGTGGCCTAGGGCCTGGTCTTGGCCGCGGACAGCTTGGGAGTACCAGTGGGGTAGCCCAGTTGGTCCAGACAGTGGTGTTAAAAAGAATTCCATGGGTTCACCGTGGCGTAGAACCGGAGGGTGTCCATGCAGTTGCGGGCCCGCGTCCGTGTTCTATCGCCCCAAGCAGGGAAGTCCATCACGGTGGTGATTGGTCTGCCCTGCGTTTTGGCTGGAAGGGGGTTGTGATGGACTTGGCCCTTCTGGCAGGTTCACCCCTGAACTTTTTGGCTTTTTATTGGTGACTTGGTATGGTGATTGTTTGGTCTCTGCGCACTTTCCCTGTGTCCCAGGGTAAAGTGCGTGCGTGCTCTGAGTGCATGTGGTGAGATAGGCCTGCCCTCCCATAGGAATGCATGGGGAATGTATGTGTCCCTAGTAGTTCCTGATGCGTGGGGTGTGCAGGCCCGAGTTTGGTATGTGCGGACTCGTGGGAGTGAATGCTGCGCGATGATGTGTGCGGCGTGCATGTACCTAGTGTGGAAGTGCCACTTCTAGAAGTGGGCACTTCTGTGTGCAGTGTGTCTGTCGCGTGATTGGCTGGTCGTGTCATGTGACGGGCTAGGGATTCCCCAGTGTCAGGATGAGTCACCCAGTGGTGAATGGGGAGATCAGCAGCTAGATGGGTGGGAGGAGTCCACCTGGGTCCTGAATAGGACAGGGTTTTCCACACACAATGCTGGCCCCGCCCCCTGTGGTGCGACTGACGACCCTAGCCCTGCCAGTGAATAGAGTGAGGGGCTGAGCACATCAAGGGTGCTCCCCAACCAGCTGCGACTGGTTTTCCCCCTCACCCTGAACCCAGAACAAAGGGTTTGCCTGTATAAAAATGGGGCTGTGTCCCCACAGAAGCTGTTCTCTTGCAGGATCCACTTGAGGGGGGGCCTGCTGCTGCTGGGCGCCAGGAGAAACCGCCACTGGGGACTGCCTCCCTGCTGGAGGGCCCTGTGAGCTGGCTCTGGGCCCAGCCTTTGCCCCCTGCTCTCTGGAGGACCTTTTTGTTGCTGAACATTGCTTGTAGCGCCTGGGAGCGCTGTCTGGACTTTATAGCGCCGGGCGCGCTGTCTTCCTGAACTTAGCTACCTTTGTAGCGCTGGGAGCGCTGGCTCCCTGTAGAGCGCTGTGTGCGCTGTGATTCAGCTTGCGGGTGCCCACCCCGCTTATTTGCTTAGTGTAGCGGCGGGGGCCGACCCCGCCGAAGATCGCATTCACGGAGGGAGCCCACCCCTCTAATCACGTAAATCACCGCTGCAACCCGGGCCGGGACATCCCGGAAGTCAGGCGGGCCGGGGGCGGGCCGCCGGGACAACCCGGACAGGAAGTTGGAGGGCGGGAGCCTACCCCGCCTCCTTCCCGAGACTCGTGGCTGCATTTGGGCCCCGGAGCAGGCAGGAGCCGACCCTGCGCGCCGGTGCCCTCGTATGAGGAGAGGAGAGCCCCGCGTCGCCCAGAGGAAGCCAGCGTGATTCCGGGAGTGGTGCTGGCGCTGGGAGGATTCCTGAGTCCCAGAGCGGGACTCCACCATACCGGGACCGGAGCCTTCACCCCGGTGAGTTGGGCTCAGCTGTTGGGTGGCTGGGGGTGTGACGGGGCACGTTTCTCGGTGCCGCCCCCCCTTTGCAGCGTCCGGGCACTGCGGGCGCCGTGCTCGGTCCTCCTTCCTGCTGCCCCACCTGACAGTGGGCAGCGACAGCGTGTGAGGGGACAGCCACTAGTTCTAGAGCCCGAGTGAGGCTCCAACGAGGGGCATTATATTTCCCCAGAGTCCAGAGTGACTCCGAACACGGGGGCAGTGTTTCCGAGCCCAGCGAGGCCCCAACGTTGCAGTACAGTATCAGTGCAGAGCCGGTTGAGGCTCTAGAGGGCAGTTCGTTGTTTTAGAGCCCAGGGAGGCTCCACGGGAGCGACAAGAGTTGTTTCCCAGGCACAGTGGTGCCCACGTTTGCTTTCTCCAGCTGCCCAGCACTTAGTGGGCAGCTGCATCGTTTAGGTTGGGGCCCTCGGAGCTTTGGACTGCGCCTCCTGCGCAGCCTTGCCCCTGACTTGTTGAACGCAGGGCGTCCTAGCCCCTTCCAGGCCAGTTGGCCCAGGGACTGCCACAGGTGGTGGCATAGGAGTTTTGCGCAATTGTGTTCCTACCTGCACCTCTGAATGTGTTTATGCGTCATGTGCTCTGCTTTACACCTCTGAATGTTATGCATCATGTGTTTATGTGCTTAGACCCCTACAAGTAGTGTGATACTTAGGTGGTTGTTTTCTCCCTAGTACAGGTGGTGCTAGTGAGGTCCTGATTCCCTGCGCAATACTGTCCCAAGGTGGTTAGGGTTGCGTAGGTGGTACTTTCTGGTTACCAGTAGTTACTGGTTGTGTGCTACATATGTTATTTTGTACTACAGTATTATTCCTATGTTCTAAGAGTGCTAATTCCTGACAGTGGTCCACGTGGCCCTGTCCCCTGTATATATAATCCCTTGTAAATTCTGCCCGTGCCTGTTGGCACATTGTAGAGTGTGTGTTTTTATCTAATGTGTTGTGTATAATACAAAGGCTATTTTTATAGAATACCTTGTGTGGAGTTTCCTTTGTGGTGGGCCTTGGGTGTTGTTGCTGGGTGCGCGCGCAAACGCTTTACACATCGCCTCAGGGATAAGCCTGACTGCTCGTGCCAAGCTACCAAGGGGGTGAGCAGGGGTTATCTTTGGCGTGTAACTCCCCAGCCCTGACTAGAGTGGTGGTTTCTGTCTGGCTTTGGCGCAAGCCCTAGCCAACCAGAAATCCCATTTCTAACAGCAAAGCTGCTGTAGAGCCAGAGAACCAGATCAGCAGAGCTGCTGTAGAGCCAGATAACCAGGTCAGCAGAGCAGCTGTAGAGCCAGAGAACCAGGTCAGCAGAGCTGCTGTAGAGCCAGAGAACCAGGTCAGCAGAGCTGCTGTAGAGCCAGATAACCAGGTCAGCAGAGCTGCTGTAGAGCCAGAGAACCAGGTCAGCAGAGCTGCTCTAGAGCCTGAGAACCAGGTCAGCAGAGCTGCTGTAGAGCCAGATAACCAGGCCAGCAGATCCATTGTAGAGCCCGAGAACCAGGTCAGCAAAGCTGCTTTACAGCCAGAGAAAACATGTCTGTAGAGCCAGGGAACCAGGTCAGCAGAGTTGCTGTAGAGCCAGAGAACCAGGTCAGTAGAGCTGCTCTAGAGCCAGAGAACTAGGTCAGTAGAGCTGCTCTTGAGCCATAGAACCAGGTCAGCAGAGCCGCTGTAGAGCCAGAGAACCAGGTCAGCAGAGCCGCTCTAGAGCTAGCGAAATAGGTCAGCAGAGCCGCTCTAGAGCCAGAGAACCAGGCCAGCAGATCAAATGTAGAGCCAGAGAACCAGGTCAGCAAAGCTGCTTTACAGCCAGAGAAAATGTCAGCAGAGCCGTTGTAGAGCCAGGGAACCAGGTCAGCAGAGTTGCTGTAGAGCCAGAGAACTGGGTCAGCAGAGCTGCTTTAGAGCCAGAGAACCAGGTTAGCAGAGCTGCTGTACAGCTAGAGAACAAGGTCAGCAAAGCTGCTCTACAGCCAAAGAACCAGGTCAGCAGAGCCGTTGTACAGCCTGAGAACCAGGTCAGCAAAGCTGCTCTAGAGCCAGAGAACCAGGTCAGCAGAGCTGCTCGAGAGCCAGAGAACCAGGTCAGCAGAGCTGCTCGAGAGCCAGA
Organism: Triturus cristatus; assembly: GCF_964204655.1. Classification (NCBI taxonomy): domain Eukaryota; kingdom Metazoa; phylum Chordata; class Amphibia; order Caudata; family Salamandridae; genus Triturus; species Triturus cristatus. The sequence goes on from NC_140579.1 coordinate 1,114,420,843, forward strand.
GAACCAGGTCAGCAGAGCTGCTCTAGAGCCTGAGAACCAAGTCAGCAGAGCCGTTGTAGAGCCAGAGAACCAGGTCAGCAGAGCCGCTGTAGAGCCAGAGAACCAGGTCAGCAGAGCTGCTGTACAGCCAGAGAACAAGTCAGCAGAGGTTCTCTTCAGCCAGAGAACCAGGTCAGCAGAGCCGTTCTACAGCCTGAGAACCAGGTCAGCAGAGCCGTTCTACAGCCTGAGAACCAGGTCAGCAAAGCTGCTCTAGAGCCAGAGAACCAGGTCAGCAAAGCTGCTCTGGAGCCAGAGAACCAGGTCAGGAGAGCTGCTCGAGAGTCTAAGAACCAGGTCAGCAGAGCCGCTATAAAGCCAGAGAACCAGGTCAGCAGAGCTGCTGTACAGCCAGAGAACAAGGTCAGCAGAGCTGCTGTAGAGCCTGAGAACCAGGTCAGCAGAGACGCTGCACAGCCAGAGAAACAGGTCAGCAGAGCCGTTGTAGAGCCAGAGAACCAGGTCAGCAGAGCTGCTTTCGAGCCAGAGCACCAGGTCAACAGAGCTGCTGTAGAGCCAGAGAACCAGGTCAACAGAGCTGCTGTACAGCCTGAGAACCAAGTCAGCAGAGCCGTTGTAGAGCCAGAGAACCAGCTCAGCAGAGCCGCTGTAGAGCCAGAGAACCAGGTCACCAGAGCTGCTGTACAGCCAGAGAACAAGTCAGCAGAGGTTCTCTTCAGCCAGAGAACCAGGTCAGCAGAGCCGTTCTACAGCCTGAGAACCAGGTCAGCAGAGCCGTTCTACAGCCTGAGAACCAGGTCAGCAAAGCTGCTCTAGAGCCAGAGAACCAGGTCAGCAAAGCTGCTCTAGAGCCAGAGAACCAGGTCAGGAGAGCTGCTCGAGAGTCTAAGAACCAGGTCAGCAGAGCTGCTATAAAGCCAGAGAACCAGGTCAGCAGAGCTGCTGTACAGCCAGAGAACCAGGTAAGCAGTGCTGCTTTCGAGCCAGAGAACCAGGTCAGCAGAGCTGCTTTCGAGCCAGAGAACCAGGTCAACAGAGCCGCTGTACAGCCTGAGAACCAGGTCAACAGAGCCGCTGTACAGCCTGCGAACCAGGTCAGCAGAGCTGCTGTAGAGCCAGATAACCAGGTCAGCAGAGCTGCTGGAGAGCCAGATAACCAGGTCAGCAGAGCTGCTGTAGAGCCAGAGAACCAGGTCAGCAGAGCTGCTGTAGAGCCAGAGAACCAGGTCAGCAGAGCTGCTGTAGAGCCAGAGAACCAGGTCAGCAGAGCTGCTCTACAGCCAGAGAACCAGGTCAGCAGAGCCGCTGTAGAGCCAGAGAACCAGGACAGCAGATTCATTGTAGAGCCAGAGAACCAGGTCAGCAAAGCTGCTTTACAGCCAGAGAACTAGGTCAGTAGAGCCGCTCTTGAGCCAGAGAACCAGGTCAGGAGAGTTGCTGTAGAGCCAGAGAACAAGGTCAGCAGAGCTGCTGTGGAGCTTGAGAACCAGGTCAGCAGAGCCGCTGCACAGCCAGAGAAACAGGTCAGCAGAGCAGTTGTAGAGCCAGAGAACCAGGTCAGCAGAGCTGCTTTCGAGCCAGAGAACCAGGTCAACAGAGCCGCTGTAGAGCCAGAGAACCAGGTCAACAGAGCCGCTGTACAGCCTGAGAACCAGGTCAGCAGAGCTGCTATAGAACCAGAGAACCAGGTCAGCAGAGCTGCTGTACAGCCAGAGAACCAGGTCAACAGAGCCGCTGTAGAGCCAGAGAACCAGGTCAACAGAGCCGCTGTAGAGCCAGAGAACCAGGTCAGCAAAGCTGCTGTAGAGCCAGATAACCAGGTCAGCAGAGCTGCTGTAGAGCCAGATAACAAGGTCAGAAGAGCTGCTCTACAGCCAAAGAACCAGGTAAGCAGAGCTGCTTTAGAGCCAGAGAACCAGGTCAGCAGAGCTGCTTTCGAGCCAGAGAACCAGGTCAACAGAGCCGCTGTAGAGCCTGAGAACCAGGTCAGCAGAGCTGCTATAGAACCAGGTCAGCAGAGCTGCTATACAGCCAGAGAACCAGGTAAGCAGTGCTGCTTTCGACCCAGAGAACCAGGTCAACAGAGCCGCTGTACAGCCTGAGAACCAGGTCAACAGAGCCGCTGTACAGCCTGAGAACCAGGTCAGCAAAGCTGCTGTAGAGCCAGAGAACCAGGTCAGCAGAGCTGCTGTAGAGCCAGATAACCAGGTCAGCAGAGCTGCTGTAGAGCCAGAGAACCAGGTCAGCAGAGCTGCTGTAGAGTCAGAGAACCAGGTCAGCAGAGCTGCTGTACAGCCAGAGAACCAGGTAAGCAGAGCTGCTGTACAGCCAGAGAACCAGGTAAGCAGAGCTGCTTTAGAGCCAGAGAACCAGGTCAGCAGAGCTGCTTTCAAGCCAGAGAACCAGGTCAACAGAACCGCTGTAGAGCCAGAGAACCAGGTCAACAGAGCGGCCGTAGAGCCAGAGAACCAGGTCAGCAAAGCTGCTGTAGAGCCAGAAAACCAGGTCAGCAGAGCTGCTGTAGAGCCAGATAACCAGGTCAGCAGAGCTGCTGTAGAGCCAGATAACAAGGTCAGAAGAGCTGCTCTACAGCCAAAGAACCAGGTAAGCAGAGTTGCTTTAGAGCCTGGCAGGGCTAGGGTCGTCAGTCGCACCACAGGGGGCGGGGCCAGCATTGTGTGTGGAAAACCCTGTCCTATTCAGGACCCAGGTGTACTCCTCCCACCCATCTAGCTGCTGATCTCCCCATTCACCACTGGGTGACTCATCCTGACTCTGGGGAATCCCTAGCCCGTCACATGACATGACCAGCCAATCACGCGACAGACACACTGCACACAGAAGTGCCCACTTCTAGAAGTGGCACTTCCACACTAGGTACATGCACGCCGCACACATCATCGCGCAGCATTCACTCCCACGAGTCCGCACATACCAAACTCGGGCCTGCACACCCCACGCATCAGGAACTACTAGGGACACATACACTCCCCATGCATTCCTATGGGAGGGCAGGCCTATCTCACCACATGCACTCAGAGCACGCACGCACTTTACCCTGGGACACAGGGAAAGTGCGCAGAAACCAAAAAAATTACCACACCAAGTCACCAATAAAAAGCCAAAAAGTCCAGGGGTGAACCTGCCAGAAGGGCCAAGTCCAACAGCCAGAGAACCAGGTCAGCAGAGCTGCTTTGGAGCCAAAGAACCAGGTCAACAGAGCCGCTGTAGAGCCAGAGAACCAGGTCAACAGAGCCGCTGTACAGCCAGAGAACCAGGTCAGCAGAGCTGCTGTAGAGCCAGAGAACCAGGTCAGCAGAGCTGCTGTAGAGCCAGAGAACCAGGTCAGCAGAGCTGCTGTAGAGCCAGATAACCAGGTCAGCAGAGCTGCTGTACAGCCAGATAACAAGGTCAGCAGAGCTGCTCTACAGCCAAAGAACGAGGTGCGCAGAGCTGCTTTAGAGCCAGAGAACCAGGTCAGCAGAGCTGCTTTCGAGCCAGAGAACCAGGTCAACAGAGCCGCTGTAGAGCCAGAGAACCAGGTCAACAGAGCCGCTGTAGAGCCTGAGAACCAGGTCAGCAGAGCTGCTATAGAACCAGGTCAGCAGAGCTGCTTTTGAGCCAGAGAACCAGGTCAACAGAGCCGCTGTAGAGCCAGAGAACCAGGTCAACAGAGCCGCTGTACAGCCTGAGAACCAGGTCAGCAGAGCTGCTATAGAACCAGGTCAGCAGAGCTGCTTTTGAGCCAGAGAACCAGGTCAACAGAGCCGCTGTAGAGCCAGAGAACCAGGTCAACAGAGCCGCTGTACAGCCTGAGAACCAGGTCAACAGAGCCGCTGTACAGCCTGAGAACCAGGTCAGCAAAGCTGCTGTAGAGCCAGAGAACCAGATCAGCAGAGCTGCTGTAGAGCCAGATAACCAGGTCAGCAGAGCAGCTGTAGAGCCAGAGAACCAGGTCAGCAGAGCTGCTGTAGAGCCAGAGAACCAGGTCAGCAGAGCTGCTGTACAGCCAGAGAACCAGGTAAGCAGAGCTGCTGTACAGCCAGAGAACCAGGTAAGCAGAGCTGCTTTAGAGCCAGAGAACCAGGTCAGCAGAGCTGCTTTCGAGCCAGAGAACCAGGTCAACAGAGCCGCTGTAAAGCCAGAGAACCAGGTCAGCAGAGCTGCTTTCGAGCCAGAGAACCAGGTCAACAGAGCCGCTGTAGAGCCAGAGAACCAGGTCAACAGAGCCGCTGTACAGCCAGAGAACCAGGTCAGCAGAGCTGCTGTAGAGCCAGAGAACCAGGTCAGCAGAGCTGCTGTAGAGCCAGAGAACCAGGTCAGCAGAGCTGCTGTAGAGCCAGATAACCAGGTCAGCAGAGCTGCTGTAGAGCCAGATAACAAGGTCAGCAGAGCTGCTCTACAGCCAAAGAACGAGGTGCGCAGAGCTGCTTTAGAGCCAGAGAACCAGGTCAGCAGAGCTGCTTTCGAGCCAGAGAACCAGGTCAACAGAGCCGTTGTAGAGCCAGAGAACCAGGTCAACAAAGCCGCTGTAGAGCCTGAGAACCAGGTCAGCAGAGCTGCTATAGAACCAGGTCAGCAGAGCTGTTTTTGAGCCAGAGAACCAGGTCAACAGAGCCACTGTAGAGCCAGAGAACCAGGTCAACAGAGCCGCTGTACAGCCTGAGAACCAGGTCAGCAGAGCTGCTATAGAACCAGGTCAGCAGAGCTGCTTTTGAGCCAGAGAACCAGGTCAACAGAGCCGCTGTAGAGCCAGAGAACCAGGTCAACAGAGCCGCTGTACAGCCTGAGAACCAGGTCAGCAAAGCTGCTGTAGAGCCAGAGAACCAGATCAGCAGAGCTGCTGTAGAGCCAGATAACCAGGTCAGCAGAGCAGCTGTAGAGCCAGAGAACCAGGTCAGCAGAGCTGCTGTAGAGCCAGAGAACCAGGTCAGCAGAGCTGCTGTACAGCCAGAGAACCAGGTAAGCAGAGCTGCTGTACAGCCAGAGAACCAGGTAAGCAGAGCTGCTTTAGAGCCAGAGAACCAGGTCAGCAGAGCTGCTTTCGAGCCAGAGAACCAGGTCAACAGAGCCGCTGTAAAGCCAGAGAACCAGGTCAGCAGAGCTGCTTTCGAGCCAGAGAACCAGGTCAACAGAGCCGCTGTAGAGCCAGAGAACCAGGTCAACAGAGCCGCTGTACAGCCAGAGAACCAGGTCAGCAGAGCTGCTGTAGAGCCAGAGAACCAGGTCAGCAGAGCTGCTGTAGAGCCAGAGAACCAGGTCAGCAGAGCTGCTGTAGAGCCAGATAACCAGGTCAGCAGAGCTGCTGTAGAGCCAGATAACAAGGTCAGCAGAGCTGCTCTACAGCCAAAGAACGAGGTGCGCAGAGCTGCTTTAGAGCCAGAGAACCAGGTCAGCAGAGCTGCTTTCGAGCCAGAGAACCAGGTCAACAGAGCCGTTGTAGAGCCAGAGAACCAGGTCAACAAAGCCGCTGTAGAGCCTGAGAACCAGGTCAGCAGAGCTGCTATAGAACCAGGTCAGCAGAGCTGCTTTTGAGCCAGAGAACCAGGTCAACAGAGCCACTGTAGAGCCAGAGAACCAGGTCAACAGAGCCGCTGTACAGCCTGAGAACCAGGTCAGCAGAGCTGCTATAGAACCAGGTCAGCAGAGCTGCTTTTGAGCCAGAGAACCAGGTCAACAGAGCCGCTGTAGAGCCAGAGAACCAGGTCAACAGAGCCGCTGTACAGCCTGAGAACCAGGTCAACAGAGCCGCTGTACAGCCTGAGAACCAGGTCAGCAAAGCTGCTGTAGAGCCAGAGAACCAGGTCAGCAGAGCTGCTGTAGAGCCAGATAACCAGGTCAGCAGAGCAGCTGTAGAGCCAGAGAACCAGGTCAGCAGAGCTGCTGTAGAGCCAGAGAACCAGGTCAGCAGAGCTGCTGTAGAGCCAGATAACCAGGTCAGCAGAGCTGCTGTAGAGCCAGAGAACCAGGTCAGCAGAGCTGCTCTAGAGCCTGAGAACCAGGTCAGCAGAGCTGCTGTAGAGCCAGATAACCAGGCCAGCAGATCCATTGTAGAGCCCGAGAACCAGGTCAGCAAAGCTGCTTTACAGCCAGAGAAACATGTCTGTAGAGCCAGGGAACCAGGTCAGCAGAGTTGCTGTAGAGCCAGAGAACCAGGTCAGTAGAGCTGCTCTAGAGCCAGAGAACTAGGTCAGTAGAGCTGCTCTTGAGCCATAGAACCAGGTCAGCAGAGCCGCTGTAGAGCCAGAGAACCAGGTCAGCAGAGCCGCTCTAGAGCTAGCGAAATAGGTCAGCAGAGCCGCTCTAGAGCCAGAGAACCAGGCCAGCAGATCCATTGTAGAGCCAGAGAATCAGGTCAGCAAAGCTGCTTTACAGCCAGAGAAACATGTCAGCAGAGCCGTTGTAGAGCCAGGGAACCAGGTCAGCAGAGTTGCTGTAGAGCCAGAGAACTGGGTCAGCAGAGCTGCTTTAGAGCCAGAGAACCAGGTCAGCAGAGCTGCTGTACAGCTAGAGAACAAGGTCAGCAAAGCTGCTCTACAGCCAAAGAACCAGGTCAGCAGAGCCGTTGTACAGCCTGAGAACCAGGTCAGCAAAGCTGCTCTAGATCCAGAGAACCAGGTCAGCAAAGCTGCTCTAGAGCCAGAGAACCAGGTCAGCAGAGCTGCTCGAGAGTCTAAGAACCAGGTCAGCAGAGCCGCTATAAAGCCAGAGAACCAGGTCAGCAGAGCTGCTGTACAGCCAGAGAACAAGGTCAGCAGAGCTGCTGTAGAGCCTGAGAACCAGGTCAGCAGAGCCGCTGCACAGCCAGAGAAACAGGTCAGCAGAGCCGTTGTAGAGCCAGAGAACCAGGTCAGCAGAGCTGCTTTCGAGCCAGAGAACCAGGTCAACAGAGCTGCTATAGAGCCAGAGAACCAGGTCAACAGAGCCGCTGTACAGCCTGAGAACCAAGTCAGCAGAGCCGTTGTAGAGCAAGAGAACCAGCTCAGCAGAGCCGCTGTAGAGCCAGAGAACCAGGTCACCAGAGCTGCTGTACAGCCAGAGAACAAGTCAGCAGAGGTTCTCTTCAGCCAGAGAACCAGGTCAGCAGAGCCGTTCTACAGCCTGAGAACCAGGTCAGCAGAGCCGTTCTACAGCCTGAGAACCAGGTCAGCAAAGCTGCTCTAGAGCCAGAGAACCAGGTCAGCAAAGCTGCTCTAGAGCCAGAGAACCAGGTCAGGAGAGCTGCTCGAGAGTCTAAGAACCAGGTCAGCAGAGCCGCTATAAAGCCAGAGAACCAGGTCAGCAGAGCTGCTGTACAGCCAGAGAACCAGGTAAGCAGTGCTGCTTTCGAGCCAGAGAACCAGGTCAGCAGAGCTGCTTTCGAGCCTGAGAACCAGGTCAACAGAGCCGCTGTACAGCCTGAGAACCAGGTCAACAGAGCCGCTGTACAGCCTGCGAACCAGGTCAGCAGAGCTGCTGTAGAGCCAGATAACCAGGTCAGCAGAGCTGCTGTAGAGCCAGATAACCAGGTCAGCAGAGCTGCTGTAGAGCCAGAGAACCAGGTCAGCAGAGCTGCTGTAGAGCCAGAGAACCAGGTCAGCAGAGCTGCTGTAGAGCCAGAGAACCAGGTCAGCAGAGCTGCTCTACAGCCAGAGAACCAGGTCAGCAGAGCCGCTGTAGAGCCAGAGAACCAGGCCAGCAGATCCATTGTAGAGCCAGAGAACCAGGTCAGCAAAGCTGCTTTACAGCCAGAGAACTAGGTCAGTAGAGCCGCTCTTGAGCCAGAGAACCAGGTCAGGAGAGTTGCTGTAGAGCCAGAGAACAAGGTCAGCAGAGCTGCTGTGGAGCTTGAGAACCAGGTCAGCAGAGCCGCTGCACAGCCAGAGAAACAGGTCAGCAGAGCAGTTGTAGAGCCAGAGAACCAGGTCAGCAGAGCTGCTTTCGAGCCAGAGAACCAGGTCAACAGAGCCGCTGTAGAGCCAGAGAACCAGGTCAACAGAGCCGCTGTACAGCCTGAGAACCAGGTCAGCAGAGCTGCTATAGAACCAGAGAACCAGGTCAGCAGAGCTGCTGTACAGCCAGAGAACCAGGTAAGCAGAGCTGCTTTAGAGCCAGAGAACCAGGTCAGCAGAGCTGCTTTCGAGCCAGAGAACCAGGTCAACAGAGCCGCTGTAGAGCCAGAGAACCAGGTCAACAGAGCCGCTGTAGAGCCAGAGAACCAGGTCAGCAAAGCTGCTGTAGAGCCAGATAACCAGGTCAGCAGAGCTGCTGTAGAGCCAGATAACAAGGTCAGAAGAGCTGCTCTACAGCCAAAGAACCAGGTAAGCCAAGCTGCTCTAGAGCCAGAGAACCAGGTCAGCAAAGCTGCTCTAGAGCCAGAGAACCAGGTCAGCAAAGCTGCTCTAGAGCCAGAGAACCAGGTCAGGAGAGCTGCTGTAGAGCCAGAGAACAAGGTCAGCAGAGCTGCTGTAGAGCTTGAGAACCAGGTCAGCAGAGCCGCTGCACAGCCAGAGAAACAGGTCAGCAGAGCCGTTGTAGAGCCAGAGAACCAGGTCAGCAGAGCTGCTTTCGAGCCAGAGAACCAGGTCAACAGAGCAGCTGTAGAGCCAGAGAACCAGGTCAACAGAGCCGCTGTACAGCCTGAGAACCAGGTCAGCAGAGCTGCTATAGAACCAGAGAACCAGGTCAGCAGAGCTGCTGTACAGCCAGAGAACCAGGTAAGCAGAGCTGCTTTAGAGCCAGAGAACCAGGTCAGCAGAGCTGCTTTCGAGCCAGAGAACCAGGTCAACAGAGCCGCTTTAGAGCCAGAGAACCAGGTCAACAGAGCCGCTGTAGAGCCAGAGAACCAGGTCAGCAAAGCTGCTGTAGAGCCAGATAACCAGGTCAGCAGAGCTGCTGTAGAGCCAGATAACAAGGTCAGAAGAGCTGCTCTACAGCCAAAGAACCAGGTAAGCAGAGCTGCTTTAGAGCCAGAGAACCAGGTCAGCCGAGCTGCTTTCGAGCCAGAGAACCAGGTCAACAGAGCCGCTGTAGAGCCTGAGAACCAGGTCAGCAGAGCTGCTATAGAACCAGGTCAGCAGAGCTGCTATACAGCCAGAGAACCAGGTAAGCAGTGCTGCTTTCGAGCCAGAGAACCAGGTCAGCAGAGCTGCTGTACAGCTAGAGAACAAGGTCAGCAAAGCTGCTCTACAGCCAAAGAACCAGGTCAGCAGAGCCGTTGTACAGCCTGAGAACCAGGTCAGCAAAGCTGCTCTAGATCCAGAGAACCAGGTCAGCAGAGCTGCTCGAGAGCCAGAGAACCAGGTCAGCAGAGCTGCTCGAGAGCCAGAGAACCAGGTCAGCAGAGCTGCTCTAGAGCCTGAGAACCAAGTCAGCAGAGCCGTTGTAGAGCCAGAGAACCAGGTCAGCAGAGCCGCTGTAGAGCCAGAGAACCAGGTCAGCAGAGCTGCTGTACAGCCAGAGAACAAGTCAGCAGAGGTTCTCTTCAGCCAGAGAACCAGGTCAGCAGAGCCGTTCTACAGCCTGAGAACCAGGTCAGCAGAGCCGTTCTACAGCCTGAGAACCAGGTCAGCAAAGCTGCTTTACAGCCAGAGAAACATGTCTGTAGAGCCAGGGAACCAGGTCAGCAGAGTTGCTGTAGAGCCAGAGAACCAGGTCAGTAGAGCTGCTCTAGAGCCAGAGAACTAGGTCAGTAGAGCTGCTCTTGAGCCATAGAACCAGGTCAGCAGAGCCGCTGTAGAGCCAGAGAACCAGGTCAGCAGAGCCGCTCTAGAGCTAGCGAAATAGGTCAGCAGAGCCGCTCTAGAGCCAGAGAACCAGGCCAGCAGATCCATTGTAGAGCCAGAGAATCAGGTCAGCAAAGCTGCTTTACAGCCAGAGAAACATGTCAGCAGAGCCGTTGTAGAGCCAGGGAACCAGGTCAGCAGAGTTGCTGTAGAGCCAGAGAACTGGGTCAGCAGAGCTGCTTTAGAGCCAGAGAACCAGGTCAGCAGAGCTGCTGTACAGCTAGAGAACAAGGTCAGCAAAGCTGCTCTACAGCCAAAGAACCAGGTCAGCAGAGCCGTTGTACAGCCTGAGAACCAGGTCAGCAAAGCTGCTCTAGATCCAGAGAACCAGGTCAGCAGAGCTGCTCGAGAGCCAGAGAACCAGGTCAGCAGAGCTGCTCGAGAGCCAGAGAACCAGGTCAGCAGAGCTGCTCTAGAGCCTGAGAACCAAGTCAGCAGAGCCGTTGTAGAGCCAGAGAACCAGGTCAGCAGAGCCGCTGTAGAGCCAGAGAACCAGGTCAGCAGAGCTGCTGTACAGCCAGAGAACAAGTCAGCAGAGGTTCTCTTCAGCCAGAGAACCAGGTCAGCAGAGCCGTTCTACAGCCTGAGAACCAGGTCAGCAGAGCCGTTCTACAGCCTGAGAACCAGGTCAGCAAAGCTGCTCTAGAGCCAGAGAACCAGGTCAGCAAAGCTGCTCTAGAGCAAGAGAACCAGGTCAGGAGAGCTGCTCGAGAGTCTAAGAACCAGGTCAGCAGAGCCGCTATAAAGCCAGAGAACCAGGTCAGCAGAGCTGCTGTACAGCCAGAGAACAAGGTCAGCAGAGCTGCTGTAGAGCCTGAGAACCAGGTCAGCAGAGCCGCTGCACAGCCAGAGAAACAGGTCAGCAGAGCCGTTGTAGAGCCAGAGAACCAGGTCAGCAGAGCTGCTTTCGAGCCAGAGAACCAGGTCAACAGAGCTGCTGTAGAGCCAGAGAACCAGGTCAACAGAGCCGCTGTACAGCCTGAGAACCAAGTCAGCAGAGCCGTTGTAGAGCCAGAGAACCAGCTCAGCAGAGCCGCTGTAGAGCCAGAGAACCAGGTCAGCAGAGCTGCTGTACAGCCAGAGAACAAGTCAGCAGAGGTTCTCTTCAGCCAGAGAACCAGGTCAGCAGAGCCGTTCTACAGCCTGAGAACCAGGTCAGCAGAGCCGTTCTACAGCCTGAGAACCAGGTCAGCAAAGCTGCTCTAGAGCCAGAGAACCAGGTCAGCAAAGCTGCTCTAGAGCCAGAGAACCAGGTCAGGAGAGCTGCTCGAGAGTCTAAGAACCAGGTCAGCAGAGCCGCTATAAAGCCAGAGAACCAGGTCAGCAGCGCTGCTGTACAGCCAGAGAACCAGGTAAGCAGTGCTGCTTTCGAGCCAGAGAACCAGGTCAGCAGAGCTGCTTTCGAGCCAGAGAACCAGGTCAACAGAGCCGCTGTACAGCCTGAGAACCAGGTCAACAGAGCCGCTGTACAGCCTGCGAACCAGGTCAGCAGAGCTGCTGTAGAGCCAGATAACCAGGTCAGCAGAGCTGCTGTAGAGCCAGATAACCAGGTCAGCAGAGCTGCTGTAGAGCCAGAGAACCAGGTCAGCAGAGCTGCTGTAGAGCCAGAGAACCAGGTCAGCAGAGCTGCTGTAGAGCCAGAGAACCAGGTCAGCAGAGCCGCTGTAGAGCCAGAGAACCAGGCCAGCAGATCCATTGTAGAGCCAGAGAACCAGGTCAGCAAAGCTGCTTTACAGCCAGAGAACTAGGTCAGTAGAGCCGCTCTTGAGCCAGAGAACCAGGTCAGGAGAGTTGCTGTAGAGCCAGAGAACAAGGTCAGCAGAGCTGCTGTGGAGCTTGAGAACCAGGTCAGCAGAGCCGCTGCACAGCCAGAGAAACAGGTCAGCAGAGCAGTTGTAGAGCCAGAGAACCAGGTCAGCAGAGCTGCTTTCGAGCCAGAGAACCAGGTCAACAGAGCCGCTGTAGAGCCAGAGAACCAGGTCAACAGAGCCGCTGTACAGCCTGAGAACCAGGTCAGCAGAGCTGCTATAGAACCAGAGAACCAGGTCAGCAGAGCTGCTGTACAGCCAGAGAACCAGGTAAGCAGAGCTGCTTTAGAGCCAGAGAACCAGGTCAGCAGAGCTGCTTTCGAGCCAGAGAACCAGGTCAACAGAGCCGCTGTAGAGCCAGAGAACCAGGTCAACAGAGCCGCTGTAGAGCCAGAGAACCAGGTCAGCAAAGCTGCTGTAGAGCCAGATAACCAGGTCAGCAGAGCTGCTGTAGAGCCAGATAACAAGGTCAGAAGAGCTGCTCTACAGCCAAAGAACCAGGTAAGCCAAGCTGCTCTAGAGCCAGAGAACCAGGTCAGCAAAGCTGCTCTAGAGCCAGAGAACCAGGTCAGCAAAGCTGCTCTAGAGCCAGAGAACCAGGTCAGGAGAGCTGCTGTAGAGCCAGAGAACAAGGTCAGCAGAGCTGCTGTAGAGCTTGAGAACCAGGTCAGCAGAGCCGCTGCACAGCCAGAGAAACAGGTCAGCAGAGCCGTTGTAGAGCCAGAGAACCAGGTCAGCAGAGCTGCTTTCGAGCCAGAGAACCAGGTCAACAGAGCCGCTGTAGAGCCAGAGAACCAGGTCAACAGAGCCGCTGTACAGCCTGAGAACCAGGTCAGCAGAGCTGCTATAGAACCAGAGAACCAGGTCAGCAGAGCTGCTGTACAGCCAGAGAACCAGGTAAGCAGAGCTGCTTTAGAGCCAGAGAACCAGGTCAGCAGAGCTGCTTTCGAGCCAGAGAACCAGGTCAACAGAGCCGCTTTAGAGCCAGAGAACCAGGTCAACAGAGCCGCTGTAGAGCCAGAGAACCAGGTCAGCAAAGCTGCTGTAGAGCCAGATAACCAGGTCAGCAGAGCTGCTGTAGAGCCAGATAACAAGGTCAGAAGAGCTGCTCTACAGCCAAAGAACCAGGTAAGCAGAGCTGCTTTAGAGCCAGAGAACCAGGTCAGCAGAGCTGCTTTCGAGCCAGAGAACCAGGTCAACAGAGCCGCTGTAGAGCCTGAGAACCAGGTCAGCAGAGCTGCTATAGAACCAGGTCAGCAGAGCTGCTATACAGCCAGAGAACCAGGTAAGCAGTGCTGCTTTCGAGCCAGAGAACCAGGTCAACAGAGTCGCTGTACAGCCTGAGAACCAGGTCAACAGAGCCGCTGTACAGCCTGAGAACCAGGTCAGCAAAGCTGCTGTAGAGCCAGAGAACCAGGTCAGCAGAGCTGCTGCAGAGCCAGATAACCAGGTCAGCAGAGCTGCTGTAGAGCCAGAGAACCAGGTCAGCAGAGCTGCTGTAGAGTCAGAGAACCAGGTCAGCAGAGCTGCTGTAGAGCCAGAGAACCAGGTCAGCAGAGCTGCTGTACAGCCAGAGAACCAGGTCAGCAGAGCTGCTTTCGAGCCAGAGAACCAGGTCAACAGAGCCGCTGTAGAGCCAGAGAACCAGGTCAACAGAGCCGCTGTAGAGCCAGAGAACCAGGCCAGCAGATCCATTGTAGAGCCAGAGAACCAGGTCAGCAAAGCTGCTTTACAGCCAGAGAACTAGGTCAGTAGAGCCGCTCTTGAGCCAGAGAACCAGGTCAGGAGAGTTGCTGTAGAGCCAGAGAACAAGGTCAGCAGAGCTGCTGTGGAGCTTGAGAACCAGGTCAGCAGAGCCGCTGCACAGCCAGAGAAACAGGTCAGCAGAGCAGTTGTAGAGCCAGAGAACCAGGTCAGCAGAGCTGCTTTCGAGCCAGAGAACCAGGTCAACAGAGCCGCTGTAGAGCCAGAGAACCAGGTCAACAGAGCCGCTGTACAGCCTGAGAACCAGGTCAGCAGAGCTGCTATAGAACCAGAGAACCAGGTCAGCAGAGCTGCTGTACAGCCAGAGAACCAGGTAAGCAGAGCTGCTTTAGAGCCAGAGAACCAGGTCAGCAGAGCTGCTTTCGAGCCAGAGAACCAGGTCAACAGAGCCGCTGTAGAGCCAGAGAACCAGGTCAACAGAGCCGCTGTAGAGCCAGAGAACCAGGTCAGCAAAGCTGCTGTAGAGCCAGATAACCAGGTCAGCAGAGCTGCTGTAGAGCCAGATAACAAGGTCAGAAGAGCTGCTCTACAGCCAAAGAACCAGGTAAGCCAAGCTGCTCTAGAGCCAGAGAACCAGGTCAGCAAAGCTGCTCTAGAGCCAGAGAACCAGGTCAGCAAAGCTGCTCTAGAGCCAGAGAACATGGTCAGGAGAGCTGCTGTAGAGCCAGAGAACAAGGTCAGCAGAGCTGCTGTAGAGCTTGAGAACCAGGTCAGCAGAGCCGCTGCACAGCCAGAGAAACAGGTCAGCAGAGCCGTTGTAGAGCCAGAGAACCAGGTCAGCAGAGCTGCTTTCGAGCCAGAGAACCAGGTCAACAGAGCCGCTGTAGAGCCAGAGAACCAGGTCAACAGAGCCGCTGTACAGCCTGAGAACCAGGTCAGCAGAGCTGCTATAGAACCAGAGAACCAGGACAGCAGAGCTGCTGTACAGCCAGAGAACCAGGTAAGCAGAGCTGCTTTAGAGTCAGAGAACCAGGTCAGCAGAGCTGCTTTCGAGCCAGAGAACCAGGTCAACAGAGCCGCTTTAGAGCCAGAGAACCAGGTCAACAGAGCCGCTGTAGAGCCAGAGAACCAGGTCAGCAAAGCTGCTGTAGAGCCAGATAACCAGGTCAGCAGAGCTGCTGTAGAGCCAGATAACAAGGTCAGAAAAGCTGCTCTACAGCCAAAGAACCAGGTAAGCAGAGCTGCTTTAGAGCCAGAGAACCAGGTCAGCAGAGCTGCTTTCGAGCCAGAGAACCAGGTCAACAGAGCCGCTGTAGAGCCTGAGAACCAGGTCAGCAGAGCTGCTATAGAACCAGGTCAGCAGAGCTGCTATACAGCCAGAGAACCAGGTAAGCATTGCTGCTTTCGAGCCAGAGAACCAGGTCAACAGAGTCGCTGTACAGCCTGAGAACCAGGTCAACAGAGCCGCTGTACAGCCTGAGAACCAGGTCAGCAAAGCTGCTGTAGAGCCAGAGAACCAGGTCAGCAGAGCTGCTGTAGAGCCAGATAACCAGGTCAGCAGAGCTGCTGTAGAGCCAGAGAACCAGGTCAGCAGAGCTGCTGTAGAGTCAGAGAACCAGGTCAGCAGAGCTGCTGTAGAGCCAGAGAACCAGGTCAGCAGAGCTGCTGTACAGCCAGAGAACCAGGTCAGCAGAGCTGCTTTCGAGCCAGAGAACCAGGTCAACAGAGCCGCTGTAGAGCCAGAGAACCAGGTCAACAGAGCGGCCGTAGAGCCAGAGAACCAGGTCAGCAAAGCTGCTGTAGAGCCAGAGAACCAGGTCAGCAGAGCTGCTGTAGAGCCAGATAACCAGGTCAGCAGAGCTGCTCTAGAGCCAGAGAACTAGGTCAGTAGAGCTGCTCTTGAGCCATAGAACCAGGTCAGCAGAGCCGCTGTAGAGCCAGAGAACCAGGTCAGCAGAGCCGCTCTAGAGCTAGCGAAATAGGTCAGCAGAGCCGCTCTAGAGCCAGAGAACCAGGCCAGCAGATCCATTGTAGAGCCAGAAAACCAGGTAAGCAAAGCTGCTTTACAGCCAGAGAAACATGTCAGCAGAGCCGTTGTAGAGCCAGGGAACCAGGTCAGCAGAGTTGCTGTAGAGCCAGAGAACTGGGTCAGCAGAGCTGCTTTAGAGCCAGAGAACCAGGTCAGCAGAGCCGTTGTACAGCCTGAGAACCAGGTCAGCAAAGCTGCTCTACAGCCAAAGAACCAGGTCAGCAGAGCCGTTGTACAGCCTGAGAACCAGGTCAGCAAAGCTGCTCTAGAGCCAGAGAACCAGGTCAGCAGAGCTGCTCGAGAGCCAGAGAACCAGGTCAGCAGAGCTGCTCGAGAGCCAGAGAACCAGGTCAGCAGAGCTGCTTTAGAGCCAGGTCAGCAGAGCTGTTGTACAGCCAGAGAACCAGGTCAGCAGAGCTGCTCTAGAGCCTGAGAACCAAGTCAGCAGAGCCGTTGTAGAGCCAGAGAACCAGGTCAGCAGAGCCGCTGTAGAGCCAGAGAACCAGGTCAGCAGAGCACTGTACAGCCAGAGAACAAGTCAGCAGAGGTTCTCTTCAGCCAGAGAACCAGGTCAGCAGAGCCGTTCTACAGCCTGAGAACCAGGTCAGCAAAGCTGCTCTAGAGCCAGAGAACCAGGTCAGCAAAGCTGCTCTAGAGCCAGACAACCAGGTCAGGAGAGCTGCTCGAGAGTCTAAGAACCAGGTCAGCAGAGCCGCTATAAAGCCAGAGAACCAGGTCAGCAGAGCTGCTGTACAGCCAGAGAACAAGGTCAGCAGAGCTGCTGTAGAGCCTGAGAACCAGGTCAGCAGAGCCGCTGCACAGCCAGAGAAACAGGTCAGCAGAGCCGTTGTAGAGCCAGAGAACCAGGTCAGCAGAGCTGCTTTCGAGCCAGAGAACCAGGTCAACAGAGCTGCTGTAGAGCCAGAGAACCAGGTCAACAGAGCCGCTGTACAGCCTGAGAACCAGGTCAGCAGAGCTGCTATAGAACCAGAGAACCAGGTCAGCAGAGCTGCTATAGAAACAGAGAACCAGGTCAGCAGAGCTGCTGTACAGCCAGAGAACCAGGTAAGCAGAGCTGCTTTAGAGCCAGAGAACCAGGTCAGCAGAGCTGCTTTCGAGCCAGAGAACCAGGTCAACAGAGCCGCTGTAGAGCCAGAGAACCAGGTCAACAAAGCCGCTGTACAGCCTGAGAACCACGTCAGCAAAGCTTCTGTAGAGCCAGAGAACCAGGTCAGCAGAGCTGCGGTAGAGCCAGATAACCAGGTCAGCAGAGCTGCTGTAGAGCCAGATAACAAGGTCAGCAGAGCTGCTCTACAGCCAAAGAACCAGGTAAGCAGAGCTGCTTTAGAGCCAGAGAATCAGGTCAGCAGAACCTCTGTACAGCCAGAGAACCAGGTCAGCAGAGCTGCTGTAGAGCCAGAGAACCAGGTCAGCAGAGCTGCTTTAGAGCCAGAGAACCAGGTCAGCAGAGCTGCTGTACAGCGTGAGAACAAGGTCAGCAGAGCTGCTCTACAGCCAAAGAACCAGGTCAGCAGAGCCGTTGTACAGCCTGAGAACCAGGTCAGCAAAGCTGCTCTAGAGCCAGATAACCAGGTCAGCAGAGCCGTTGTAGAGCCAGAGAACCAGGTCAGCAGAGCTGCTGTACAGCCTGAGAACCAGGTCAGCAGAGCTGTTGTAGAGCCAGAGAACCAGGTCAGCAGAGCCACTGTAGAGCCAGAGAACCAGGTCAGCAGAGCCGCTGTAGAGCCAGAGAACCAGGTCAGCAGAGCTGGTGTAGAGCCAGAGAACCAGGTCAGCAGAGCCGCTCTAGAGCTAGAGAAATAGGTCAGCAGAGCCGCTCTAGAGCCAGAGAAGCAGGCCAGCAGATCCATTGTAGAGCCAGAGAAACAGGTCAGCAAAGCTGCTTTACAGCCAGAGAAACATGTCAGCAGAGTCGTTGTAGAGCCAGGGAACCAGGTCAGCAGAGTTGCTGTAGAGCCAGAGAACCAGGTCAGTAGAGCTGCTCTAGAGCCAGAGAACTAGATCAGTAGAGCTGCTCTAGAGCCAGAGAACTAGGTCAGTAGAGCTGCTCTTGAGCCAGAGAACCAGGTCAGCAGAGCCGCTCTAGAGCTAGCGAAATAGGTCAGCAGAGCCGCTCTAGAGCCAGAGAACCAGGCCAGCAGATCCATTGTAGAGCCAGAGAACCAGGTCAGCAAAGCTGCTTTACAGCCAGAGAAACATGTCAGCAGAGCCGTTGTAGAGCCAGGGAACCCGGTCAGCAGAGTTGCTGTAGAGCCAGAGAACTGGGTCAGCAGAGCTGCTTTAGAGCCAGAGAACCAGGTCAGCAGAGCTGCTGTACAGCTAGAGAACAAGGTCAGCAAAGCTGCTCTACAGCCAAAGAACCAGGTCAGCAGAGCCGTTGTACAGCCTGAGAACCAGGTCAGCAAAGCTGCTCTAGAGCCAGAGAACCAGGTCAGCAGAGCTGCTCGAGAGCCAGAGAACCAGGTCAGCAGAGCTGCTTTAGAGCCAGGTCAGCAGAGCTGTTGTAGAGCCAGAGAACCAGGTCAGCAGAGCTGCTTTAGAGCCAGGTCAGCAGAGCCGTTCTACAGCCTGAGAACCAGGTCCGCAAAGCTGCTCTAGAGCCAGAGAACCAGGTCAGCAAAGCTGCACTAGAGCCAGAGAACCAGGTCAGGAGAGCTGCTCGAGAGTCTAAGAACCAGGTCAGCAGAGCCGCTATAAAGCCAGAGAACCAGGTCAGCAGAGCTGCTGTACAGCCAGAGAACCAGGTAAGCAGTGCTGCTTTCGAGCCAGAGAACCAGGTCAGCAGAGCTGCTTTCGAGCCAGAGAACCAGGTCAACAGAGCCGCTGTACAGCCTGAGAACCAGGTCAACAGAGCTGCTGTACAGCCTGCGAACCAGGTCAGCAGAGCTGCTGTAGAGCCAGATAACCAGGTCAGCAGAGCTGCTGTAGAGACAGATAACCAGGTCAGCAGAGCTGCTGTAGAGCCAGAGAACCAGGTCAGCAGAGCTGCTGTAGAGCCAGAGAACCAGGTCAGCAGAGCTGCTGTAGAGCCAGAGAACCAGGTCAGCAGAGCTGCTCTACAGCCAGAGAACCAGGTCAGCAGAGCCGCTGTAAAGCCAGAGAACCAGGCCAGCAGATCCATTGTAGAGCCAGAGAACCAGGTCAGCAAAGCTGCTTTACAGCCAGAGAACTAGGTCAGTAGAGCCGCTCTTGAGCCATAGAACCAGGTCAGCAGAGCTGCTCTAAAGCCAGAGAATCAGGTCAGCAGAGCCTCTGTACAGCTAGAGAACAAGGTCAGCAGAGCTGCTCTACAGCCAAAGAACCAGGTCAGCAGAGCCGTTGTACAGCCTAGGAACCAGGTCAGCAAAGCTGCTCTAGAGCCAGAGAACCAGGTCAGCAGAGCTTCTCGAGAGCCAGAGAACCAGGTCAGCAGAGCTGCTTTAGAGCCAGGTCAGCAGAGCTGTTGTAGAGCCAGAGAACCAGGTCAGCAGAGCTGCTTTAGAGCCAGGTCAGCAGAGCTGTTGTAGAGCCAGAGAACCAGGTCATCAGAGCTGCTGTACAGCCAGATAACCAGGTCAGCAAAGCTGCTTTAGAGCCAGAAAACCAGGTCAGCAGAGCTGCTTTAGAGCCAGGTCAGCATAGCTGTTGTAGAGCCAGAGAACCAGGTCATCAGAGCCGCTCTTGAGCCATTGAACCAGGTCAGCAGAGCTGCTCTAAAGCCAGAGAATCAGGTCAGCAGAGCCTCTGTACAGCTAGAGAACAAGGTCAGCAGAGCTGCTCTACAGCCAAAGAACCAGGTCAGCAGAGCCGTTGTACAGCCTAGGAACCAGGTCAGCAAAGCTGCTCTAGAGCCAGAGAACCAGGTCAGCAGAGCTTCTCGAGAGCCAGAGAACCAGGTCAGCAGAGCTGCTTTAGAGCCAGGTCAGCAGAGCTGTTGTAGAGCCAGAGAACCAGGTCAGCAGAGCTGCTTTAGAGCCAGGTCAGCAGAGCCGTTGTAGAGCCAGAGAACCAGGTCAGCAGAGCCGCTGTAGAGCCAGAGAACCAGGTCAGCAGACCTGCTGTACAGCCAGAGAACAAGGTCAGCAGAGGTTCTCTTCAGCCAGAGAACCAGGTCAGCAGAGCCGTTCTTCAGCCAGAGAACCAGGTCAGCAGAGCCGTTCTACAGCCTGAGAACCAGGTCAGCAGAGCCGTTCTACAGCCTGAGAACCAGGTCAGCAAAGCTGCTCTAGAGCCAGAGAACTAGGTCAGCAAAGCTGCTGTAGAGCTTGAGAACCAGGTCAGCAGAGCCGCTGCACAGCCAGAGAAACAGGTCAGCAGAGCCGTTGTAGAGCCAGAGAACCAGGTCAGCAGAGCTGCTTTCGAGCCAGAGAACCAGGTCAACAGAGCCGCTGTAGAGCCAGAGAACCAGGTCAACAGAGCCGCTGTACAGCCTGAGAACCAGGTCAGCAGAGCTGCTATAGAACCAGAGAACCAGGTCAGCAGAGCTGCTGTACAGCCAGAGAACCAGGTAAGCAGAGCTGCTTTAGAGCCAGAGAACCAGGTCAGCAGAGCTGCTTTCGAGCCAGAGAACCAGGTCAACAGAGCCGCTGTAGAGCCAGAGAACCAGGTCAACAGAGCCGCTGTAGAGCCAGAGAACCAGGTCAGCAAAGCTGCTGTAGAGCCAGATAACCAGGTCAGCAGAGCTGCTGTAGAGCCAGATAACAAGGTCAGAAGAGCTGCTCTACAGCCAAAGAACCAGGTAAGCAGAGCTGCTTTAGAGCCAGAGAACCAGGTCAGCAGAGCTGCTTTCGAGCCAGAGAACCAGGTCAACAGAGCCGCTGTAGAGCCTGAGAACCAGGTCAGCAGAGCTGCTATAGAACCAGGTCAGCAGAGCTGCTATACAGCCAGAGAACCAGGTAAGCAGTTCTGCTTTCGAGCCAGAGAACCAGGTCAACAGAGCCGCTGTACAGCCTGAGAACCAGGTCAACAGAGCCGCTGTACAGCCTGAGAACCAGGTCAGCAAAGCTGCTGTAGAGCCAGAGAACCAGGTCAGCAGAGCTGCTGTAGAGCCAGATAACCAGGTCAGCAGAGCTGCTGTAGAGCCAGAGAACCAGGTCAGCAGAGCTGCTGTAGAGCCAGAGAACCAGGTCAGCAGAGCTGCTTTAGAGCCAGAGAACCAGGTCAGCAGAGCTGCTGTACAGCGTGAGAACAAGGTCAGCAGAGCTGCTCTACAGCCAAAGAACCAGGTCAGCAGAGCCGTTGTACAGCCTGAGAACCAGGTCAGCAAAGCTGCTCTAGAGCCAGATAACCAGGTCAGCAGAGCCGTTGTAGAGCCAGAGAACCAGGTCAGCAGAGCTGCTGTACAGCCTGAGAACCAGGTCAGCAGAGCTGTTGTAGAGCCAGAGAACCAGGTCAGCAGAGCCACTGTAGAGCCAGAGAACCAGGTCAGCAGAGCCGCTGTAGAGCCAGAGAACCAGGTCAGCAGAGCTGGTGTAGAGCCAGAGAACCAGGTCAGCAGAGCCGCTCTAGAGCTAGAGAAATAGGTCAGCAGAGCCGCTCTAGAGCCAGAGAAGCAGGCCAGCAGATCCATTGTAGAGCCAGAGAAACAGGTCAGCAAAGCTGCTTTACAGCCAGAGAAACATGTCAGCAGAGCCGTTGTAGAGCCAGGGAACCAGGTCAGCAGAGTTGCTGTAGAGCCAGAGAACCAGGTCAGTAGAGCTGCTCTAGAGCCAGAGAACTAGATCAGTAGAGCTGCTCTAGAGCCAGAGAACTAGGTCAGTAGAGCTGCTCTTGAGCCAGAGAACCAGGTCAGCAGAGCCGCTCTAGAGCTAGCGAAATAGGTCAGCAGAGCCGCTCTAGAGCCAGAGAACCAGGCCAGCAGATCCATTGTAGAGCCAGAGAACCAGGTCAGCAAAGCTGCTTTACAGCCAGAGAAACATGTCAGCAGAGCCGTTGTAGAGCCAGGGAACCCGGTCAGCAGAGTTGCTGTAGAGCCAGAGAACTGGGTCAGCAGAGCTGCTTTAGAGCCAGAGAACCAGGTCAGCAGAGCTGCTGTACAGCTAGAGAACAAGGTCAGCAAAGCTGCTCTACAGCCAAAGAACCAGGTCAGCAGAGCCGTTGTACAGCCTGAGAACCAGGTCAGCAAAGCTGCTCTAGAGCCAGAGAACCAGGTCAGCAGAGCTGCTCGAGAGCCAGAGAACCAGGTCAGCAGAGCTGCTTTAGAGCCAGGTCAGCAGAGCTGTTGTAGAGCCAGAGAACCAGGTCAGCAGAGCTGCTTTAGAGCCAGGTCAGCAGAGCCGTTCTACAGCCTGAGAACCAGGTCCGCAAAGCTGCTCTAGAGCCAGAGAACCAGGTCAGCAAAGCTGCACTAGAGCCAGAGAACCAGGTCAGGAGAGCTGCTCGAGAGTCTAAGAACCAGGTCAGCAGAGCCGCTATAAAGCCAGAGAACCAGGTCAGCAGAGCTGCTGTACAGCCAGAGAACCAGGTAAGCAGTGCTGCTTTCGAGCCAGAGAACCAGGTCAGCAGAGCTGCTTTCGAGCCAGAGAACCAGGTCAACAGAGCCGCTGTACAGCCTGAGAACCAGGTCAACAGAGCTGCTGTACAGCCTGCGAACCAGGTCAGCAGAGCTGCTGTAGAGCCAGATAACCAGGTCAGCAGAGCTGCTGTAGAGACAGATAACCAGGTCAGCAGAGCTGCTGTAGAGCCAGAGAACCAGGTCAGCAGAGCTGCTGTAGAGCCAGAGAACCAGGTCAGCAGAGCTGCTGTAGAGCCAGAGAACCAGGTCAGCAGAGCTGCTCTACAGCCAGAGAACCAGGTCAGCAGAGCCGCTGTAGAGCCAGAGAACCAGGCCAGCAGATCCATTGTAGAGCCAGAGAACCAGGTCAGCAAAGCTGCTTTACAGCCAGAGAACTAGGTCAGTAGAGCTGCTCTAAAGCCAGAGAATCAGGTCAGCAGAGCCTCTGTACAGCTAGAGAACAAGGTCAGCAGAGCTGCTCTACAGCCAAAGAACCAGGTCAGCAGAGCCGTTGTACAGCCTAGGAACCAGGTCAGCAAAGCTGCTCTAGAGCCAGAGAACCAGGTCAGCAGAGCTTCTCGAGAGCCAGAGAACCAGGTCAGCAGAGCTGCTTTAGAGCCAGGTCAGCAGAGCTGTTGTAGAGCCAGAGAACCAGGTCAGCAGAGCTGCTTTAGAGCCAGGTCAGCAGAGCTGTTGTAGAGCCAGAAAACCAGGTCATCAGAGCTGCTGTACAGCCAGATAACCAGGTCAGCAAAGCTGCTTTAGAGCCAGAAAACCAGGTCAGCAGAGCTGCTCTAGAGCCTGAGAACCAAGTCAGCAGAGCCGTTGTAGAGCCAGAGAACCAGGTCAGCAGAGCCGCTGTAGAGCCAGAGAACCAGGTCAGCAGACCTGCTGTACAGCCAGAGAACAAGGTCAGCAGAGGTTCTCTTCAGCCAGAGAACCAGGTCAGCAGAGCCGTTCTTCAGCCAGAGAACCAGGTCAGCAGAGCCGTTCTACAGCCTGAGAACCAGGTCAGCAGAGCCGTTCTACAGCCTGAGAACCAGGTCAGCAAAGCTGCTCTAGAGCCAGAGAACTAGGTCAGCAAAGCTGCTGTAGAGCTTGAGAACCAGGTCAGCAGAGCCGCTGCACAGCCAGAGAAACAGGTCAGCAGAGCCGTTGTAGAGCCAGAGAACCAGGTCAGCAGAGCTGCTTTCGAGCCAGAGAACCAGGTCAACAGAGCCGCTGTAGAGCCAGAGAACCAGGTCAACAGAGCCGCTGTACAGCCTGAGAACCAGGTCAGCAGAGCTGCTATAGAACCAGAGAACCAGGTCAGCAGAGCTGCTGTACAGCCAGAGAACCAGGTAAGCAGAGCTGCTTTAGAGCCAGAGAACCAGGTCAGCAGAGCTGCTTTCGAGCCAGAGAACCAGGTCAACAGAGCCGCTGTAGAGCCAGAGAACCAGGTCAACAGAGCCGCTGTAGATCCAGAGAACCAGGTCAGCAAAGCTGCTGTAGAGCCAGATAACCAGGTCAGCAGAGCTGCTGTAGAGCCAGATAACAAGGTCAGAAGAGCTGCTCTACAGCCAAAGAACCAGGTAAGCAGAGCTGCTTTAGAGCCAGAGAACCAGGTCAGCAGAGCTGCTTTCGAGCCAGAGAACCAGGTCAACAGAGCCGCTGTAGAGCCTGAGAACCAGGTCAGCAGATCTGCTATAGAACCAGGTCAGCAGAGCTGCTATACAGCCAGAGAACCAGGTAAGCAGTTCTGCTTTCGAGCCAGAGAACCAGGTCAACAGAGCCGCTGTACAGCCTGAGAACCAGGTCAACAGAGCCGCTGTACAGCCTGAGAACCAGGTCAGCAAAGCTGCTGTAGAGCCAGAGAACCAGGTCAGCAGAGCTGCTGTAGAGCCAGATAACCAGGTCAGCAGAGCTGCTGTAGAGCCAGAGAACCAGGTCAGCAGAGCTGCTGTAGAGTCAGAGAACCAGGTCAGCAGAGCTGCTGTACAGCCAGAGAACCAGGTAAGCAGAGCTGCTGTACAGCCAGAGAACCAGGTAAGCAGAGCTGCTTTAGAGCCAGAGAACCAGGTCAGCAGAGCTGCTTTCGAGCCAGAGAACCAGGTCAACAGAGCCGCTGTAGATCCAGAGAACCAGGTCAACAGAGCGGCCGTAGAGCCAGAGAACCAGGTCAGCAAAGCTGCTGTAGAGCCAGAAAACCAGGTCAGCAGAGCTGCTGTAGAGCCAGATAACCAGGTCAGCAGAGCTGCTGTAGAGCCAGATAACAAGGTCAGAAGAGCTGCTCTACTGCCAAAGAACCAGGTAAGCAGAGTGGCTTTAGAGCCAGAGAACCAGGTCAGCAGAGCTGCTTTGGAGCCAGAGAACCAGGTCAACAGAGCCGCTGTAGAGCCAGAGAACCAGGTCAACAGAGCCGCTGTACAGCCAGAGAACCAGGTCAGCAGAGCTGCTGTAGAGCCAGAGAACCAGGTCAGCAGAGCTGCTGTAGAGCCAGAGAACCAGGTCAGCAGAGCTGCTGTAGAGCCAGATAACCAGGTCAGCAGAGCTGCTGTAGAGCCAGATAACAAGGTCAGCAGAGCTGCTCTACAGCCAAAGAACGAGGTGCGCAGAGCTGCTTTAGAGCCAGAGAACCAGGTCAGCAGAGCTGCTTTCGAGCCAGAGAACCAGGTCAACAGAGCCGCTGTAGAGCCAGAGAACCAGGTCAACAGAGCCGCTGTAGAGCCTGAGAACCAGGTCAGCAGAGCTGCTATAGAACCAGGTCAGCAGAGCTGCTTTTGAGCCAGAGAACCAGGTCAACAGAGCCGCTGTAGAGACAGAGAACCAGGTCAACAGAGCCGCTGTACAGCCTGAGAACCAGGTCAGCAGAGCTGCTATAGAACCAGGTCAGCAGAGCTGCTTTTGAGCCAGAGAACCAGGTCAACAGAGCCGCTGTAGAGCCAGAGAACCAGGTCAACAGAGCCACTGTACAGCCTGAGAACCAGGTCAACAGAGCCGCTGTACAGCCTGAGAACCAGGTCAGCAAAGCTGCTGTAGAGCCAGAGAACCAGATCAGCAGAGCTGCTGTAGAGCCAGATAACCAGGTCAGCAGAGCAGCTGTAGAGCCAGAGAACCAGGTCAGCAGAGCTGCTGTAGAGCCAGAGAACCAGGTCAGCAGAGCTGCTGTAGAGCCAGATAACCAGGTCAGCAGAGCTGCTGTAGAGCCAGAGAACCAGGTCAGCAGAGCTGCTCTAGAGCCTGAGAACCAGGTCAGCAGAGCTGCTGTAGAGCCAGATAACCAGGCCAGCAGATCCATTGTAGAGCCCGAGAACCAGGTCAGCAAAGCTGCTTTACAGCCAGAGAAAATGTCAGCAGAGCCGTTGTAGAGCCAGGGAACCAGGTCAGCAGAGTTGCTGTAGAGCCAGAGAACTGGGTCAGCAGAGCTGCTTTAGAGCAAGAGAACCAGGTCAGCAGAGCTGCTGTACAGCTAGAGAACAAGGTCAGCAAAGCTGCTCTACAGCCAAAGAACCAGGTCAGCAGAGCCGTTGTACAGCCTGAGAACCAGGTCAGCCAAGCTGCTCTAGAGCCAGAGAACCAGGTCAGCAGAGCTGCTCGAGAGCCAGAGAACCAGGTCAGCAGAGCTGCTCGAGAGCCAGAGAACCAGGTCAGCAGAGCTGCTCTAGAGCCTGAGAACCAAGTCAGCAGAGCCGTTGTAGAGCCAGAGAACCAGGTCAGCAGAGCCGCTGTAGAGCCAGAGAACCAGGTCAGCAGAGCTGTTGTACAGCCAGAGAACAAGTCAGCAGAGGTTCTCTTCAGCCAGAGAACCAGGTCAGCAGAGCCGTTCTACAGCCTGAGAACCAGGTCAGCAGAGCCGTTCTACAGCCTGAGAACCAGGTCAGCAAAGCTGCTCTAGAGCCAGAGAACCAGGCCAGCAAAGCTGCTCTAGAGCCAGAGAACCAGGTCAGGAGAGCTGCTCGAGAGTCTAAGAACCAGGTCAGCAGAGCCGCTATAAAGCCAGAGAACCAGGTCAGCAGAGCTGCTGTACAGCCAGAGAACAAGGTCAGCAGAGCTGCTGTAGAGCCTGAGAACCAGGTCAGCAGAGCCGCTGCACAGCCAGAGAAACAGGTCAGCAGAGCCGTTGTAGAGCCAGAGAACCAGGTCAGCAGAGCTGCTTTCGAGCCAGAGAACCAGGTCAACAGAGCTGCTGTAGAGCCAGAGAACCAGGTCAACAGAGCCGCTGTACAGCCTGAGAACCAGGTCAGCAGAGCTGCTATAGAACCAGAGAACCAGGTCAGCAGAGCTGCTATAGAAACAGAGAACGAGGTCAGCAGAGCTGCTGTACAGCCAGAGAACCAGGTAAGCAGAGCTGCTTTAGAGCCAGAGAACCAGGTCAGCAGAGCTGCTTTCGAGCCAGAGAACCAGGTCAACAGAGCCGCTGTAGAGCCAGAGAACCAGGTCAACAAAGCCGCTGTACAGCCTGAGAACCACGTCAGCAAAGCTTCTGTAGAGCCAGAGAACCAGGTCAGCAGAGCTGCGGTAGAGCCAGATAACCAGGTCAGCAGAGCTGCTGTAGAGCCAGATAACCAGGTCAGCAGAGCTGCTGTAGAGCCAGATACAAGGTCAGCAGAGCTGCTCTACAGCCAAAGAACCAGGTAAGCAGAGCTGCTTTAGAGCCAGAGAATCAGGTCAGCAGAGCCTCTGTACAGCCAGGGAACCAGGTCAGCAGAGCTGCTGTAGAGCCAGAGAACCAGGTCAGCAGAGCTGCTGTAGAGCCAGAGAACCAGGTCAGCAGAGCTGCTTTAGAGCCAGAGAACCAGGTCAGCAGAGCTGCTGTACAGCGTGAGAACAAGGTCAGCAGAGCTGCTCTACAGCCAAAGAACCAGGTCAGCAGAGCCGTTGTACAGCCTGAGAACCAGGTCAGCAAAGCTGCTCTAGAGCCAGAGAACCAGGTCAGCAGAGCCGTTGTAGAGCCAGAGAACCAGGTCAGCAGAGCCACTGTAGAGCCAGAGAACCAGGTCAGCAGAGCCGCTGTAGAGCCAGAGAACCAGGTCAGCAGAGCTGCTGTAGAGCCAGAGAACCAGGTCAGCAGAGCCGCTCTAGAGCTAGAGAAATAGGTCAGCAGAGCCGCTCTAGAGCCAGAGAACCAGGCCAGCAGATCCATTGTAGAGCCAGAGAACCAGGTCAGCAAAGCTGCTTTACAGCCAGAGAAACATGTCAGCAGAGCCGTTGTAGAGCCAGGGAACCAGGTCAGCAGAGTTGCTGTAGAGCCAGAGAACCAGGTCAGTAGAGCTGCTCTAGAGCCAGAGAACTAGGTCAGTAGAGCTGCTCTAGAGCCAGAGAACTAGGTCAGTAGAGCTGCTCTTGAGCCATAGAACCAGGTCAGCAGAGCCGCTGTAGAGCCAGAGAACCAGGTCAGCAGAGCCGCTCTACAGCTAGCGAAATAGGTCAGCAGAGCCGCTCTAGAGCCAGAGAACCAGGCCAGCAGATCCATTGTAGAGCCAGAGAACCAGGTCAGCAAAGCTGCTTTACAGCCAGAGAAACATGTCAGCAGAGCCGTTGTAGAGCCAGGGAACCCGGTCAGCAGAGTTGCTGTAGAGCCAGAGAACTGGGTCAGCAGAGCTGCTTTAGAGCCAGAGAACCAGGTCAGCAGAGCTGCTGTACAGCTAGAGAACAAGGTCAGCAAAGCTGCTCTACAGCCAAAGAACCAGGTCAGCAGAGCCGTTGTACAGCCTGAGAACCAGGTCAGCAAGGCTGCTCTAGAGCCAGAGAACCAGGTCAGCAGTGCTGCTTTCGAGCCAGAGAACCAGGTCAACAGAGTCGCTGTACAGCCTGAGAACCAGGTCAACAGAGCCGCTGTACAGCCTGAGAACCAGGTCAGCAAAGCTGCTGTAGAGCCAGAGAACCAGGTCAGCAGAGCTGCTGTAGAGCCAGATAACCAGGTCAGCAGAGCTGCTGTAGAGCCAGAGAACCAGGTCAGCAGAGCTGCTGTAGAGTCAGAGAACCAGGTCAGCAGAGCTGCTGTAGAGCCAGAGAACCAGGTCAGCAGAGCTGCTGTACAGCCAGAGAACCAGGTCAGCAGAGCTGCTTTCGAGCCAGAGAACCAGGTCAACAGAGCCGCTGTAGAGCCAGAGAACCAGGTCAACAGAGCGGCCGTAGAGCCAGAGAACCAGGTCAGCAAAGCTGCTGTAGAGCCAGAGAACCAGGTCAGCAGAGCTGCTGTAGAGCCAGATAACCAGGTCAGCAGAGCTGCTCTAGAGCCAGAGAACTAGGTCAGT
Source organism: Triturus cristatus (assembly GCF_964204655.1). Classification (NCBI taxonomy): domain Eukaryota; kingdom Metazoa; phylum Chordata; class Amphibia; order Caudata; family Salamandridae; genus Triturus; species Triturus cristatus. The sequence continues at coordinate 1,114,448,877 of NC_140579.1, forward strand.
AGAGCTGCTCTTGAGCCATAGAACCAGGTCAGCAGAGCCGCTGTAGAGCCAGAGAACCAGGTCAGCAGAGCCGCTCTAGAGCTAGCGAAATAGGTCAGCAGAGCCGCTCTAGAGCCAGAGAACCAGGCCAGCAGATCCATTGTAGAGCCAGAAAACCAGGTAAGCAAAGCTGCTTTACAGCCAGAGAAACATGTCAGCAGAGCCGTTGTAGAGCCAGGGAACCAGGTCAGCAGAGTTGCTGTAGAGCCAGAGAACTGGGTCAGCAGAGCTGCTTTAGAGCCAGAGAACCAGGTCAGCAGAGCCGTTGTACAGCCTGAGAACCAGGTCAGCAAAGCTGCTCTACAGCCAAAGAACCAGGTCAGCAGAGCCGTTGTACAGCCTGAGAACCAGGTCAGCAAAGCTGCTCTAGAGCCAGAGAACCAGGTCAGCAGAGCTGCTCGAGAGCCAGAGAACCAGGTTAGCAGAGCTGCTCGAGAGCCAGAGAACCAGGTCAGCAGAGCTGCTTTAGAGCCAGGTCAGCAGAGCTGTTGTACAGCCAGAGAACCAGGTCAGCAGAGCTGCTCTAGAGCCTGAGAACCAAGTCAGCAGAGCCGTTGTAGAGCCAGAGAACCAGGTCAGCAGAGCCGCTGTAGAGCCAGAGAACCAGGTCAGCAGAGCACTGTACAGCCAGAGAACAAGTCAGCAGAGGTTCTCTTCAGCCAGAGAACCAGGTCAGCAGAGCCGTTCTACAGCCTGAGAACCAGGTCAGCAGAGCCGTTCTACAGCCTGAGAACCAGGTCAGCAAAGCTGCTCTAGAGCCAGAGAACCAGGTCAGCAAAGCTGCTCTAGAGCCAGACAACCAGGTCAGGAGAGCTGCTCGAGAGTCTAAGAACCAGGTCAGCAGAGCCGCTATAAAGCCAGAGAACCAGGTCAGCAGAGCTGCTGTACAGCCAGAGAACAAGGTCAGCAGAGCTGCTGTAGAGCCTGAGAACCAGGTCAGCAGAGCCGCTGCACAGCCAGAGAAACAGGTCAGCAGAGCCGTTGTAGAGCCAGAGAACCAGGTCAGCAGAGCTGCTTTCGAGCCAGAGAACCAGGTCAACAGAGCTGCTGTAGAGCCAGAGAACCAGGTCAACAGAGCCGCTGTACAGCCTGAGAACCAGGTCAGCAGAGCTGCTATAGAACCAGAGAACCAGGTCAGCAGAGCTGCTATAGAAACAGAGAACCAGGTCAGCAGAGCTGCTGTACAGCCAGAGAACCAGGTAAGCAGAGCTGCTTTAGAGCCAGAGAACCAGGTCAGCAGAGCTGCTTTCGAACCAGAGAACCAGGTCAACAGAGCCGCTGTAGAGCCAGAGAACCAGGTCAACAAAGCCGCTGTACAGCCTGAGAACCACGTCAGCAAAGCTTCTGTAGAGCCAGAGAACCAGGTCAGCAGAGCTGCGGTAGAGCCAGATAACCAGGTCAGCAGAGCTGCTGTAGAGCCAGATAACAAGGTCAGCAGAGCTGCTCTACAGCCAAAGAACCAGGTAAGCAGAGCTGCTTTAGAGCCAGAGAATCAGGTCAGCAGAGCCTCTGTACAGCCAGAGAACCAGGTCAGCAGAGCTGCTGTAGAGCCAGAGAACCAGGTCAGCAGAGCTGCTTTAGAGCCAGAGAACCAGGTCAGCAGAGCTGCTGTACAGCGTGAGAACAAGGTCAGCAGAGCTGCTCTACAGCCAAAGAACCAGGTCAGCAGAGCCGTTGTACAGCCTGAGAACCAGGTCAGCAAAGCTGCTCTAGAGCCAGATAACCAGGTCAGCAGAGCCGTTGTAGAGCCAGAGAACCAGGTCAGCAGAGCTGCTGTACAGCCTGAGAACCAGGTCAGCAGAGCTGTTGTAGAGCCAGAGAACCAGGTCAGCAGAGCCACTGTAGAGCCAGAGAACCAGGTCAGCAGAGCCGCTGTAGAGCCAGAGAACCAGGTCAGCAGAGCTGGTGTAGAGCCAGAGAACCAGGTCAGCAGAGCCGCTCTAGAGCTAGAGAAATAGGTCAGCAGAGCCGCTCTAGAGCCAGAGAAGCAGGCCAGCAGATCCATTGTAGAGCCAGAGAAACAGGTCAGCAAAGCTGCTTTACAGCCAGAGAAACATGTCAGCAGAGCCGTTGTAGAGCCAGGGAACCAGGTCAGCAGAGTTGCTGTAGAGCCAGAGAACCAGGTCAGTAGAGCTGCTCTAGAGCCAGAGAACTAGATCAGTAGAGCTGCTCTAGAGCCAGAGAACTAGGTCAGTAGAGCTGCTCTTGAGCCAGAGAACCAGGTCAGCAGAGCCGCTCTAGAGCTAGCAAAATAGGTCAGCAGAGCCGCTCTAGAGCCAGAGAACCAGGCCAGCAGATCCATTGTAGAGCCAGAGAACCAGGTCAGCAAAGCTGCTTTACAGCCAGAGAAACATGTCAGCAGAGCCGTTGTAGAGCCAGGGAACCCGGTCAGCAGAGTTGCTGTAGAGCCAGAGAACTGGGTCAGCAGAGCTGCTTTAGAGCCAGAGAACCAGGTCAGCAGAGCTGCTGTACAGCTAGAGAACAAGGTCAGCAAAGCTGCTCTACAGCCAAAGAACCAGGTCAGCAGAGCCGTTGTACAGCCTGAGAACCAGGTCAGCAAAGCTGCTCTAGAGCCAGAGAACCAGGTCAGCAGAGCTGCTCGAGAGCCAGAGAACCAGGTCAGCAGAGCTGCTTTAGAGCCAGGTCAGCAGAGCTGTTGTAGAGCCAGAGAACCAGGTCAGCAGAGCTGCTTTAGAGCCAGGTCAGCAGAGCCGTTCTACAGCCTGAGAACCAGGTCCGCAAAGCTGCTCTAGAGCCAGAGAACCAGGTCAGCAAAGCTGCACTAGAGCCAGAGAACCAGGTCAGGAGAGCTGCTCGAGAGTCTAAGAACCAGGTCAGCAGAGCCGCTATAAAGCCAGAGAACCAGGTCAGCAGAGCTGCTGTACAGCCAGAGAACCAGGTAAGCAGTGCTGCTTTCGAGCCAGAGAACCAGGTCAGCAGAGCTGCTTTCGAGCCAGAGAACCAGGTCAACAGAGCCGCTGTACAGCCTGAGAACCAGGTCAACAGAGCCGCTGTACAGCCTGCGAACCAGGTCAGCAGAGCTGCTGTAGAGCCAGATAACCAGGTCAGCAGAGCTGCTGTAGAGACAGATAACCAGGTCAGCAGAGCTGCTGTAGAGCCAGAGAACCAGGTCAGCAGAGCTGCTGTAGAGCCAGAGAACCAGGTCAGCAGAGCTGCTGTAGAGCCAGAGAACCAGGTCAGCAGAGCTGCTCTACAGCCAGAGAACCGGGTCAGCAGAGCCGCTGTAGAGCCAGAGAACCAGGCCAGCAGATCCATTGTAGAGCCAGAGAACCAGGTCAGCAAAGCTGCTTTACAGCCAGAGAACTAGGTCAGTAGAGCCGCTCTTGAGCCATAGAACCAGGTCAGCAGAGCTGCTCTAAAGCCAGAGAATCAGGTCAGCAGAGCCTCTGTACAGCTAGAGAACAAGGTCAGCAGAGCTGCTCTACAGCCAAAGAACCAGGTCAGCAGAGCCGTTGTACAGCCTAGGAACCAGGTCAGCAAAGCTGCTCTAGAGCCAGAGAACCAGGTCAGCAGAGCTTCTCGAGAGCCAGAGAACCAGGTCAGCAGAGCTGCTTTAGAGCCAGGTCAGCAGAGCTGTTGTAGAGCCAGAGAACCAGGTCAGCAGAGCTGCTTTAGAGCCAGGTCAGCAGAGCTGTTGTAGAGCCAGAGAACCAGGTCATCAGAGCTGCTGTACAGCCAGATAACCAGGTCAGCAAAGCTGCTTTAGAGCCAGAAAACCAGGTCAGCAGAGCTGCTCTAGAGCCTGAGAACCAAGTCAGCAGAGCCGTTGTAGAGCCAGAGAACCAGGTCAGCAGAGCCGCTGTAGAGCCAGAGAACCAGGTCAGCAGACCTGCTGTACAGCCAGAGAACAAGGTCAGCAGAGGTTCTCTTCAGCCAGAGAACCAGGTCAGCAGAGCCGTTCTTCAGCCAGAGAACCAGGTCAGCAGAGCCGTTCTACAGCCTGAGAACCAGGTCAGCAGAGCCGTTCTACAGCCTGAGAACCAGGTCAGCAAAGCTGCTCTAGAGCCAGAGAACTAGGTCAGCAAAGCTGCTCTAGAGCCAGAGAACCAGGTCAGGAGAGCTGCTGTAGAGCCAGAGAACAAGGTCAGCAGAGCTGCTGTAGAGCTTGAGAACCAGGTCAGCAGAGCCGCTGCACAGCCAGAGAAACAGGTCAGCAGAGCCGTTGTAGAGCCAGAGAACCAGGTCAGCAGAGCTGCTTTCGAGCCAGAGAACCAGGTCAACAGAGCCGCTGTAGAGCCAGAGAACCAGGTCAGCAGAGCTGCTATAGAACCAGAGAACCAGGTCAGCAGAGCTGCTGTACAGCCAGAGAACCAGGTAAGCAGAGCTGCTTTAGAGCCAGAGAACCAGGTCAGCAGAGCTGCTTTCGAGCCAGAGAACCAGGTCAACAGAGCCGCTGTAGAGCCAGAGAACCAGGTCAACAGAGCCGCTGTAGAGCCAGAGAACCAGGTCAGCAAAGCTGCTGTAGAGCCAGATAACCAGGTCAGCAGAGCTGCTGTAGAGCCAGATAACAAGGTCAGAAGAGCTGCTCTACAGCCAAAGAACCAGGTAAGCAGAGCTGCTTTAGAGCCAGAGAACCAGGTCAGCAGAGCTGCTTTCGAGCCAGAGAACCAGGTCAACAGAGCCGCTGTAGAGCCTGAGAACCAGGTCAGCAGAGCTGCTATAGAACCAGGTCAGCAGAGCTGCTATACAGCCAGAGAACCAGGTAAGCAGTTCTGCTTTCGAGCCAGAGAACCAGGTCAACAGAGCCGCTGTACAGCCTGAGAACCAGGTCAACAGAGCCGCTGTACAGCCTGAGAACCAGGTCAGCAAAGCTGCTGTAGAGCCAGAGAACCAGGTCAGCAGAGCTGCTGTAGAGCCAGATAACCAGGTCAGCAGAGCTGCTGTAGAGCCAGAGAACCAGGTCAGCAGAGCTGCTGTAGAGTCAGAGAACCAGGTCAGCAGAGCTGCTGTACAGCCAGAGAACCAGGTAAGCAGAGCTGCTGTACAGCCAGAGAACCAGGTAAGCAGAGCTGCTTTAGAGCCAGAGAACCAGGTCAGCAGAGCTGCTTTCGAGCCAGAGAACCAGGTCAACAGAGCCGCTGTAGATCCAGAGAACCAGGTCAACAGAGCGGCCGTAGAGCCAGAGAACCAGGTCAGCAAAGCTGCTGTAGAGCCAGAAAACCAGGTCAGCAGAGCTGCTGTAGAGCCAGATAACCAGGTCAGCAGAGCTGCTGTAGAGCCAGATAACAAGGTCAGAAGAGCTGCTCTACTGCCAAAGAACCAGGTAAGCAGAGTTGCTTTAGAGCCAGAGAACCAGGTCAGCAGAGCTGCTTTGGAGCCAGAGAACCAGGTCAACAGAGCCGCTGTAGAGCCAGAGAACCAGGTCAACAGAGCCGCTGTACAGCCAGAGAACCAGGTCAGCAGAGCTGCTGTAGAGCCAGAGAACCAGGTCAGCAGAGCTGCTGTAGAGCCAGAGAACCAGGTCAGCAGAGCTGCTGTAGAGCCAGATAACCAGGTCAGCAGAGCTGCTGTAGAGCCAGATAACAAGGTCAGCAGAGCTGCTCTACAGCCAAAGAACGAGGTGCGCAGAGCTGCTTTAGAGCCAGAGAACCAGGTCAGCAGAGCTGCTTTCGAGCCAGAGAACCAGGTCAACAGAGCCGCTGTAGAGCCAGAGAACCAGGTCAACAGAGCCGCTGTAGAGCCTGAGAACCAGGTCAGCAGAGCTGCTATAGAACCAGGTCAGCAGAGCTGCTTTTGAGCCAGAGAACCAGGTCAACAGAGCCGCTGTAGAGACAGAGAACCAGGTCAACAGAGCCGCTGTACAGCCTGAGAACCAGGTCAGCAGAGCTGCTATAGAACCAGGTCAGCAGAGCTGCTTTTGAGCCAGAGAACCAGGTCAACAGAGCCGCTATAGAGCCAGAGAACCAGGTCAACAGAGCCACTGTACAGCCTGAGAACCAGGTCAACAGAGCAGCTGTACAGCCTGAGAACCAGGTCAGCAAAGCTGCTGTAGAGCCAGAGAACCAGATCAGCAGAGCTGCTGTAGAGCCAGATAACCAGGTCAGCAGAGCAGCTGTAGAGCCAGAGAACCAGGTCAGCAGAGCTGCTGTAGAGCCAGAGAACCAGGTCAGCAGAGCTGCTGTAGAGCCAGATAACCAGGTCAGCAGAGCTGCTGTAGAGCCAGAGAACCAGGTCAGCAGAGCTGCTCTAGAGCCTGAGAACCAGGTCAGCAGAGCTGCTGTAGAGCCAGATAACCAGGCCAGCAGATCCATTGTAGAGCCCGAGAACCAGGTCAGCAAAGCTGCTTTACAGCCAGAGAAAATGTCAGCAGAGCCGTTGTAGAGCCAGGGAACCAGGTCAGCAGAGTTGCTGTAGAGCCAGAGAACTGGGTCAGCAGAGCTGCTTTAGAGCAAGAGAACCAGGTCAGCAGAGCTGCTGTACAGCTAGAGAACAAGGTCAGCAAAGCTGCTCTACAGCCAAAGAACCAGGTCAGCAGAGCCGTTGTACAGCCTGAGAACCAGGTCAGCAAAGCTGCTCTAGAGCCAGAGAACCAGGTCAGCAGAGCTGCTTGAGAGCCAGAGAACCAGGTCAGCAGAGCTGCTCGAGAGCCAGAGAACCAGGTCAGCAGAGCTGCTCTAGAGCCTGAGAACCAAGTCAGCAGAGCCGTTGTAGAGCCAGAGAACCAGGTCAGCAGAGCCGCTGTAGAGCCAGAGAACCAGGTCAGCAGAGCTGTTGTACAGCCAGAGAACAAGTCAGCAGAGGTTCTCTTCAGCCAGAGAACAAGGTCAGCAGAGCCGTTCTACAGCCTGAGAACCAGGTCAGCAGAGCCGTTCTACAGCCTGAGAACCAGGTCAGCAAAGCTGCTCTAGAGCCAGAGAACCAGGTCAGCAAAGCTGCTCTAGAGCCAGAGAACCAGGTCAGGAGAGCTGCTCGAGAGTCTAAGAACCAGGTCAGCAGAGCCGCTATAAAGCCAGAGAACCAGGTCAGCAGAGCTGCTGTACAGCCAGAGAACAAGGTCAGCAGAGCTGCTGTAGAGCCTGAGAACCAGGTCAGCAGAGCCGCTGCACAGCCAGAGAAACAGGTCAGCAGAGCCGTTGTAGAGCCAGAGAACCAGGTCAGCAGAGCTGCTTTCGAGCCAGAGAACCAGGTCAACAGAGCTGCTGTAGAGCCAGAGAACCAGGTCAACAGAGCCGCTGTACAGCCTGAGAACCAGGTCAGCAGAGCTGCTATAGAACCAGAGAACCAGGTCAGCAGAGCTGCTATAGAAACAGAGAACGAGGTCAGCAGAGCTGCTGTACAGCCAGAGAACGAGGTAAGCAGAGCTGCTTTAGAGCCAGAGAACAAGGTCAGCAGAGCTGCTTTCGAGCCAGAGAACCAGGTCAACAGAGCCGCTGTAGAGCCAGAGAACCAGGTCAACAAAGCCGCTGTACAGCCTGAGAACCACGTCAGCAAAGCTTCTGTAGAGCCAGAGAACCAGGTCAGCAGAGCTGCGGTAGAGCCAGATAACCAGGTCAGCAGAGCTGCTGTAGAGCCAGATAACCAGGTCAGCAGAGCTGCTGTAGAGCCAGATACAAGGTCAGCAGAGCTGCTCTACAGCCAAGAAACCAGGTAAGCAGAGCTGCTTTAGAGCCAGAGAATCAGGTCAGCAGAGCCTCTGTACAGCCAGGGAACCAGGTCAGCAGAGCTGCTGTAGAGCCAGAGAACCAGGTCAGCAGAGCTGCTGTAGAGCCAGAGAACCAGGTCAGCAGAGCTGCTTTAGAGCCAGAGAACCAGGTCAGCAGAGCTGCTGTACAGCGTGAGAACAAGGTCAGCAGAGCTGCTCTACAGCCAAAGAACCAGGTCAGCAGAGCCGTTGTACAGCCTGAGAACCAGGTCAGCAAAGCTGCTCTAGAGCCAGAGAACCAGGTCAGCAGAGCCGTTGTAGAGCCAGAGAACCAGGTCAGCAGAGCTGCTGTACAGCCTGAGAACCAGGTCAGCAGAGCTGTTGTAGAGCCAGAGAACCAGGTCAGCAGAGCCACTGTAGAGCCAGAGAACCAGGTCAGCAGAGCCGCTGTAGAGCCAGAGAACCAGGTCAGCAGAGCTGCTGTAGAGCCAGAGAACCAGGTCAGCAGAGCCGCTCTAGAGCTAGAGAAATAGGTCAGCAGAGCCGCTCTAGAGCCAGAGAACCAGGCCAGCAGATCCATTGTAGAGCCAGAGAACCAGGTCAGCAAAGCTGCTTTACAGCCAGAGAAACATGTCAGCAGAGCCGTTGTAGAGCCAGGGAACCAGGTCAGCAGAGTTGCTGTAGAGCCAGAGAACCAGGTCAGTAGAGCTGCTCTAGAGCCAGAGAACTAGGTCAGTAGAGCTGCTCTAGAGCCAGAGAACTAGGTCAGTAGAGCTGCTCTTGAGCCATAGAACCAGGTCAGCAGAGCCGCTGTAGAGCCAGAGAACCAGGTCAGCAGAGCCGCTCTACAGCTAGCGAAATAGGTCAGCAGAGCCGCTCTAGAGCCAGAGAACCAGGCCAGCAGATCCATTGTAGAGCCAGAGAACCAGGTCAGCAAAGCTGTTTTACAGCCAGAGAAACATGTCAGCAGAGCCGTTGTAGAGCCAGGGAACCCGGTCAGCAGAGTTGCTGTAGAGCCAGAGAACTGGGTCAGCAGAGCTGCTTTAGAGCCAGAGAACCAGGTCAGCAGAGCTGCTGTACAGCTAGAGAACAAGGTCAGCAAAGCTGCTCTACAGCCAAAGAACCAGGTCAGCAGAGCCGTTGTACAGCCTGAGAACCAGGTCAGCAAGGCTGCTCTAGAGCCAGAGAACCAGGTCAGCAGAGCTGCTCGAGAGCCAGAGAACCAGGTCAGCAGAGCTGCTTTAGAGCCAGGTCAGCAGAGCTGTTGTAGAGCCAGAGAACCAGGTCAGCAGAGCTGCTTTAGAGCCAGGTCAGCAGAGCTGTTGTACAGCCAGAGAACCAGGTCAGCAGAGCTGCTCTAGAGCCTGAGAACCAAGTCAGCAGAGCCGTTGTAGAGCCAGAGAACCAGGTCAGCAGAGCCGCTGTAGAGCCAGAGAACCAGGTCAGCAGAGCTGCTGTACAGCCAGAGAACAAGTCAGCAGAGGTTCTCTTCAGCCAGAGAACCAGGTCAGCAGAGCTGTTCTACAGCTTGAGAACCAGGTCAGCAGAGCCGTTCTACAGCCTGAGAACCAGGTCAGCAAAGCTGCTCTAGAGCCAGAGAACCAGGTCAGCAAAGCTGCTCTAGAGCCAGAGAACCAGGTCAGGAGAGCTGCTCGAGAGTCTAAGAACCAGGTCAGCAGAGCCGCTATAAAGCCAGAGAACCAGGTCAGCAGAGCTGCTGTACAGCCAGAGAACAAGGTCAGCAGAGCTGCTGTAGAGCCTGAGAACCAGGTCAGCAGAGCCGCTGCACAGCCAGAGAAACAGGTCAGCAGAGCCGTTGTAGAGCCAGAGAACCAGGTCAGCAAAGCTGCTTTCGAGCCAGAGAACCAGGTCAACAGAGCTGCTGTAGAGCCAGAGAACCAGGTCAACAGAGCCGCTGTACAGCCTGAGAACCAGGTTAGCAGAGCTGCTATAGAACCAGAGAACCAGGTCAGCAGAGCTGCTATAGAACCAGAGAACCAGGTCAGCAGAGCTGCTGTACAGCCAGAGAACCAGGTCAGCAGAGCTGCTGTACAGCCAGAGAACCAGGTAAGCAGAGCTGCTTTAGAGCCAGAGAACCAGGTCAGTAGAGCTGCTTTCGAGCCAGAGAACCAGGTCAACAGAGCCGCTGTAGAGCCAGAGAACCAGGTCAACAGAGCCGCTGTACAGCCTGAGAACCAGGTCAGCAAAGCTTCTGTAGAGCCAGAGAACCAGGTCAGCAGAGCTGCTGTAGAGCCAGATAACCAGGTCAGCAGAGCTGCTGTAGAGCCAGATAACCAGGTCAGCAGAGCTGCTGTGAAGCCAGATAACAAGGTCAGCAGAGCTGCTCTACAGCCAAAGAACCAGGTAAGCAGAGCTGCTGTAGAGCCAGATAACAAGGTCAGCAGAGCTGCTTTAGAGCCAGAGAACCAGGTCAGCAGAGCTGCTGTAGAGCCAGATAACAAGGTCAGCAGAGGTGCTCTACAGCCAAAGAACCAGGTAAGCAGAGCTGCTTTAGAGCCAGAGAACCAGGTCAGCAGAGCTGCTTTCGAGCCAGAGAACCAGGTCAACAGAGCTGCTGTAGAGCCAGAGAACCAGGTCAACACAGCCGCTGTAGAGCCTGAGAACCAGGTCAGCAGAGCTGCTATAGAACCAGAGAACCAGGTCAGCAGAGCTGCTGTACAGCCAGAGAACCAGGTCAGCAGAGCTGCTTTAGAGCCAGGTCAGCAGAGCTGTTGTAGAGCCAGAGAACCAGGTCATCAGAGCTGCTGTACAGCCAGATAACCAGGTCAGCAAAGCTGCTTTAGAGCCAGAGAATCAGGTCAGCAGAGCTGCTCTAGAGCCTGAGAATCAAGTCAGCAGAGCCGTTCCAGAGCCAGAGAACCAGGTCAGCAGAGCCGCTGTAGAGCCAGAGAACCAGGTCAGCAGAGCTGCTGTACAGCCAGAGAACAAGGTCAGCAGAGGTTCTCTTCAGCCAGAGAACCAGGTCAGCAGAGCCGTTCTACAGCCTGAGAACCAGATCAGCAGAGCCGTTCTACAGCCTGAGAACCAGGTCAGCAAAGCTGCTGTAGAGCCAGAGAACCAGGTCAGCAAAGCTGCTCTAGAGCCAGAGAACCAGGTCAGGAGAGCTGCTCGAGAGTCTAAGAACCAGGTCAGCAGAGCTGCTGTAGAGCCAGAGAAACCAGGTCAGCAGAGCCGTTTTAGAGCCAGAGAACCAGGTCAACAGAGCCACTGTAGAGCCAGAGAACCAGGTCAGCAGAGCCGCTATAAAGCCAGAGAACCAGGTCAGCAGAGCCGTTCTACAGCCTGAGAACCAGGTCAGCAAAGCTGCTCTAGAGCCAGAGAACCAGGTCAGCAAAGCTGCTCTAGAGCCAGAGAACCAGGTCAGCAGAGCTGCTGTAGAGCCTGAGAACCAGGTCAGCAGAGCCGCTGCACAGCCAGAGAAACAGGTCAGCAGAGCCGTTGTAGAGCCAGAGAACCAGGTCAGCAGAGCCGCTCTAGAGCCAGAGAACCAGGTCAGCAGAGCCGCTCTAGAGCCAGAGAACCAGGCCAGCAGAGCTGCTCTAGAGACTAAGAACCAGGTCAACAGAGCCGCTGAAGAGCCAGAGAACCAGGTCAACAGAGCCGCTGTAGAGCCAGAGAACCAGGTCAACAGAGCCGCTGTACAGCCTGAGAACCAGGTCAGCAGAGCTGCTATAGAACCAGGTCAGCAGAGCTGCTTTCGAGCCAGAGAACCAGGTCAACAGAGCCGCTGTAGAGCCAGAGAACCAGGTCAACAGAGCCGCTGTACAGCCTGAGAACCAGGTCAGCAAAGCTGCTGTAGAGCCAGAGAACCAGGTCAGCAGAGCTGCTGTAGAGCCAGATAACCAGGTCAGCAGAGCTGCTGTAGAGCCAGAGAACCAGGTCAGCAGAGCTGCTGTAGAGACAGAGAACCAGGTCAGCAGAGCTGCTGTAGAGCCAGATAACCAGGCCAGCAGATCCATTGTAGAGCCAGAGAACCAGGTCAGCAAAGCTGCTTTACAGCCAGAGAAACATGTCTGTAGAGCCAGGGAACCAGGTCAGCAGAGTTGCTGTAGAGCCAGAGAACCAGGTCAGTGGAGCTGCTCTAGAGCCAGAGCACTAGGTCAGTAGAGCTGCTCTTGAGCCATAGAACCAGGTCAGCAGAGCCGCTGTAGAGCCAGAGAACCAGGTCAGCAGAGCCGCTCTAGAGCAAGAGAAATAGGTCAGCAGAGCCGCTCTAGAGCCAGAGAACCAGGCCAGCAGATCCATTGTAGAGCCAGAGAACCAGGTCAGCAAAGCTGCTTTACAGCCAGCGAAACAAGTCAGCAGAGCCGTTGTAGAGCCAGGGAACCAGGTCAGCAGATTTGCTGTAGAGCCAGAGAACTGGGTCAGCAGAGCTGCTTTAGAGCCAGAGAACCAGGTCAGCAGAGCTGCTGTACATCTAGAGAACAAGGTCAGCAGAGCTGCTCTACAGCCAAAGAACCAGGTCAGCAGAGCCGTTGTACAGCCTGAGAACCAGGTCAGCAAAGCTGCTCTAGAGCCAGAGAACCAGGTCAGCAGAGCTGCTCGAGAGCCAGAGAACCAGGTCAGCAGAGCTGCTTTAGAGCCAGGTCAGCAGAGCTGTTGTAGAGCCAGAGAACCAGGTCAGCAGAGCTGCTCGAGAGCCAGAGAACCAGGTCAGCAGAGCTGCTTTAGAGCCAGGTCAGCAGAGCTGTTGTACAGCCAGAGAACCAGGTCAGCAGAGCTGCTCTAGAGCCTGAGAACCAAGTCAGCAGAGCCGTTGTAGAGCCAGAGAACCAGGTCAGCAGAGCTGCTTTCGAGCCAGAGAACCAGGTCAACAGAGCTGCTGTAGAGCCAGAGAACCAGGTCAACAGAGCCGCTGTAGAGCCAGAGAACCAGGTCAGCAGAGCTGCTCGAGAGCCAGAGAACCAGGTCAGCAGAGCTGCTTTAGAGCCAGGTCAGCAGAGCTGTTGTACAGCCAGAGAACCAGGTCAGCAGAACCGTTCTACAGCCTGAGAACCAGGTCAGCAGAGCCGTTCTACAGCCTGAGAACCAGGTCAGCAAAGCTGCTCTAGAGCCAGAGAACCAGGTCAGCAAAGCTGCTCTAGAGCCAGAGAACCAGGTCAGGAGAGCTGCTCGAGAGTCTAAGAACCAGGTCAGCAGAGCCGCTATAAAGCCAGAGAACCAGGTCAGCAGAGCTGCTGTACAGCCAGAGAACAAGGTCAGCAGAGCTGCTGTAGAGCCTGAGAACCAGGTCAGCAGAGCCGCTGCACAGCCAGAGAAACAGGTCAGCAGAGCTACTGTAGAGCCAGAGAAACAGGTCAGCAGAGCTGCTGTAGAGCCAGATAACCAGGTCAGCAGAGCTGCTGTAGAGCCAGAGAACCAGGTCAGCAGAGCTGCTGTAGAGACAGAGAACCAGGTCAGCAGAGCTGATGTAGAGCCAGATAACCAGGCCAGCATATCCATTGTAGAGCCAGAGAACCAGGTCAGCAAAGCTGCTTTACAGCCAGAGAAACATGTCTGTAGAGCCAGGGAACCAGGTCAGCAGAGTTGCTGTAGAGCCAGAGAACCAGGTCAGTAGAGCTGCTCTAGAGCCAGAGCACTAGGTCAGTAGAGCTGCTCTTGAGCCATAGAACCAGGTCAGCAGAGCCGCTGTAGAGCCAGAGAACCAGGTCAGCAGAGCTGCTCTAGAGCTAGAGAAATAGGTCAGCAGAGCCGCTCTAGAGCCAGAGAACCAGGCCAGCAGATCCATTGTAGAGCCAGAGAACCAGGTCAGCAAAGCTGCTTTACAGCCAGCGAAACAAGTCAGCAGAGCCGTTGTAGAGCCAGGGAACCAGGTCAGCAGAGTTGCTGTAGAGCCAGAGAACTGGGTCAGCAGAGCTGCTTTAGAGCCAGAGAACCAGGTCAGCAGAGCTGCTGTACATCTAGAGAACAAGGTCAGCAGAGCTGCTCTACAGCCAAAGAAACAGGTCAGCAGAGCCGTTGTACAGCCTGAGAACCAGGTCAGCAAAGCTGCTCTAGAGCCAGAGAACCAGGTCAGCAGAGCTGCTCGAGAGCCAGAGAACCAGGTCAGCAAAGCTGCTCTAGAGCCAGAGAACCAGGTCAGGAGAGCTGCTCGAGAGTCTAAGAACCAGGTCAGCAGAGCTGCAGTAGAGCCAGAGAAACCAGGTCAGCAGAGCCGTTTTAGAGCCAGAGAACCAGGTCAACAGAGCCACTGTAGAGCCAGAGAACCAGGTCAGCAGAGCCGCTATAAAGCCAGAGAACCAGGTCAGCAGAGCCGTTCTACAGCCTGAGAACCAGGTCAGCAAAGCTGCTCTAGAGCCAGAGAACCAGGTCAGCAAAGCTGCTCTAGAGCCAGAGAACCAGGTCAGCAGAGCTGCTGTAGAGCCTGAGAACCAGGTCAGCAGAGCCGCTGCACAGCCAGACAAACAGGTCAGCAGAGCCGTTGTAGAGCCAGAGAACCAGGTCAGCAGAGCCGCTCTAGAGCCAGAGAACCAGGTCAGCAGAGCCGCTCTAGAGCCAGAGAACCAGGCCAGCAGAGCTGCTCTAGAGACTAAGAACCAGGTCAACAGAGCCGCTGAAGAGCCAGAGAACCAGGTCAACAGAGCCGCTGTAGAGCCAGAGAACCAGGTCAACAGAGCCGCTGTACAGCCTGAGAACCAGGTCAGCAGAGCTGCTATAGAACCAGGTCAGCAGAGCTGCTTTCGAGCCAGAGAACCAGGTCAACAGAGCCGCTGTAGAGCCAGAGAACCAGGTCAACAGAGCCGCTGTACAGCCTGAGAACCAGGTCAACAGAGCCGCTGTACAGCCTGAGAACCAGGTCAGCAAAGCTGTTGTAGAGCCAGAGAACCAGGTCAGCGGAGCTGCTGTAGAGCCAGATAACCAGGTCAGCAGAGCTGCTGTAGAGCCAGATAACCAGGTCAGCAGAGCTGCTGTAAAGCCAGAGAACCAGGTCAGCAGAGCTGCTGTAGAGACAGAGAACCAGGTCAGCAGAGCTGCTGTAGAGCCAGATAACCAGGCCAGCAGATCCATTGTAGAGCCAGAGAACCAGGTCAGCAAAGCTGCTTTACAGCCAGAGAAACATGTCTGTAGAGCCAGGGAACCAGGTCAGCAGAGTTGCTGTAGAGCCAGAGAACCAGGTCAGTGGAGCTGCTCTAGAGCCAGAGCACTAGGTCAGTAGAGCTGCTCTTGAGCCATAGAACCAGGTCAGCAGAGCCGCTGTAGAGCCAGAGAACCAGGTCAGCAGAGCCGCTCTAGAGCAAGAGAAATAGGTCAGCAGAGCCGCTCTAGAGCCAGAGAACCAGGCCAGCAGATCCATTGTAGAGCCAGAGAACCAGGTCAGCAAAGCTGCTTTACAGCCAGCGAAACAAGTCAGCAGAGCCGTTGTAGAGCCAGGGAACCAGGTCAGCAGAGTTGCTGTAGAGCCAGAGAACTGGGTCAGCAGAGCTGCTTTAGAGCCAGAGAACCAGGTCAGCAGAGCTGCTGTACATCTAGAGAACAAGGTCAGCAGAGCTGCTCTACAGCCAAAGAACCAGGTCAGCAGAGCCGTTGTACAGCCTGAGAACCAGGTCAGCAAAGCTGCTCTAGAGCCAGAGAACCAGGTCAGCAGAGCTGCTCGAGAGCCAGAGAACCAGGTCAGCAGAGCTGCTTTAGAGCCAGGTCAGCAGAGCTGTTGTAGAGCCAGAGAACCAGGTCAGCAGAGCTGCTCGAGAGCCAGAGAACCAGGTCAGCAGAGCTGCTTTAGAGCCAGGTCAGCAGAGCTGTTGTACAGCCAGAGAACCAGGTCAGCAGAGCTGCTCTAGAGCCTGAGAACCAAGTCAGCAGAGCCGTTGTAGAGCCAGAGAACCAGGTCAGCAGAGCCGCTGTAGAGCCAGAGAACCAGGTCAGCAGAGCTGCTGTACAGCCAGAGAACAAGTCAGCAGAGGTTCTCTTCAGCCAGAGAACCAGGTCAGCAGAGCCGTTCTACAGCCTGAGAACCAGGTCAGCAGAGCCGTTCTACAGCCTGAGAACCAGGTCAGCAAAGCTGATCTAGAGCCAGAGAACCAGGTCAGCAAAGCTGCTCTAGAGCCAGAGAACCAGGTCAGGAGAGCTGCTCGAGAGTCTAAGAACCAGGTCAGCAGAGCCGCTATAAAGCCAGAGAACCAGGTCAGCAGAGCTGCTGTACAGCCAGAAAACAAGGTCAGCAGAGCTGCTGTAGAGCCTGAGAACCAGGTCAGCAGAGCCGCTGCACAGCCAGAGAAACAGGTCAGCAGAGCTGCTGTAGAGCCAGAGAAACAGGTCAGCAGAGCTGCTGTAGAGCCAGATAACCAGGTCAGCAGAGCTGCTGTAGAGCCAGAGAACCAGGTCAGCAGAGCTGCTGTAGAGACAGAGAACCAGGTCAGCAGAGCTGCTGTAGAGCCAGATAACCAGGCCAGCAGATCCATTGTAGAGCCAGAGAACCAGGTCAGCAAAGCTGCTTTACAGCCAGAGAAACATGTCTATAGAGCCAGGGAACCAGGTCAGCAGAGTTGCTGTAGAGCCAGAGAACCAGGTCAGTAGAGCTGCTCTAGAGCCAGAGCACTAGGTCAGTAGAGCTGCTCTTGAGCCATAGAACCAGGTCAGCAGAGCCGCTGTAGAGCCAGAGAACCAGGTCAGCAGAGCCGCTCTAGAGCTAGAGAAATAGGTCAGCAGAGCCGCTCTAGAGCCAGAGAACCAGGCCAGCAGATCCATTGTAGAGCCAGAGAACCAGGTCAGCAAAGCTGCTTTACAGCCAGCGAAACAAGTCAGCAGAGCCGTTGTAGAGCCAGGGAACCAGGTCAGCAGAGTTGCTGTAGAGCCAGAGAACTGGGTCAGCAGAGCTGCTTTAGAGCCAGAGAACCAGGTCAGCAGAGCTGCTGTACATCTAGAGAACAAGGTCAGCAGAGCTGCTCTACAGCCAAAGAAACAGGTCAGCAGAGCCGTTGTACAGCCTGAGAACCAGGTCAGCAAAGCTGCTCTAGAGCCAGAGAACCAGGTCAGCAGAGCTGCTCGAGAGCCAGAGAACCAGGTCAGCAGAGCTGCTTTAGAGCCAGGTCAGCAGAGCTGTTGTAGAGCCAGAGAACCAGGTCAGCAGAGCTGCTCGAGAGCCAGAGAACCAGGTCAGCAGAGCTGCTTTAGAGCCAGGTCAGCAGAGCTGTTGTACAGCCAGAGAACCAGGTCAGCAGAGCTGCTCTAGAGCCTGAGAACCAAGTCAGCAGAGCCGTTGTAGAGCCAGAGAACCAGGTCAGCAGAGCCGCTGTAGAGCCAGAGAACCAGGTCAGCAGAGCTGCTGTACAGCCAGAGAACAAGTCAGCAGAGGTTCTCTTCAGCCAGAGAACCAGGTCAGCAGAGCCGTTCTACAGCCTGAGAACCAGGTCAGCAGAGCCGTTCTACAGCCTGAGAACCAGGTCAGCAGAGCTGCTGTACAGCCAGAGAACAAGGTCAGCAGAGCTGCTGTACAGCCAGAGAACAAGGTCAGCAGAGCTGCTGTAGAGCCTGAGAACCAGGTCAGCAGAGCCGCTATAAAGCCAGAGAACCAGGTCAGCAGAGCTGCTGTACAGCCAGAGAACAAGGTCAGCAGAGCTGCTGTAGAGCCTGAGAACCAGGTCAGCAGAGCCGCTGCACAGCCAGAGAAACAGGTCAGCAGAGCCGTTGTAGAGCCAGAGAAACAGGTCAGCAGAGCCGTTGTAGAGCCAGAGAACCAGGTCAACAGAGCTGCTGTAGAGCCAGAGAACCAGGTCAACAGAGCTGCTGTAGAGCCTGAGAACCAGGTCAGCAGAGCTGCTATAGAACCAGAGAACCAGGTCAGCAGAGCTGCTATAGAACCAGAGAACCAGGTCAGCAGAGCTGCTGTACAGCCAGAGAACCAGGTAAGCAGAGCTGCTTTCGAGCCAGAGAACCAGGTCAGCAGAGCTGCTTTCGAGCCAGAGAACCAGGTCAACAGAGCCGCTGTAGAGCCAGAGAACAAGGTCAACAGAGCCGCTGTACAGCCTGAGAACCAGGTCAGCAAAGCTTCTGTAGAGCCAGAGAACCAGGTCAGCAGAGCTGCTGTAGAGCCAGATAACCAGGTCAGCAGAGCTGCTGTAGAGCCAGATAACCAGGTCAGCAGAGCTGCTGTAGAGCCAGATAACAAGGTCAGCAGAGCTGCTCTACAGCCAAAGAACCAGGTAAGCAGAGCTGCTGTAGAGCCAGATAACAAGGTCAGCAGAGCTGCTTTAGAGCCAGAGAACCAGGTCAGCAGAGCTGCTGTAGAGCCAGATAACAAGGTCAGCAGAGCTGCTCTACAGCCAAAGAACCAGGTAAGCAGAGCTGCTTTAGAGCCAGAGAACCAGGTCAGCAGAGCTGCTTTCGAGCCAGAGAACCAGGTCAACAGAGCCGCTGTAGAGCCAGAGAACCAGGTCAACAGAGCCGCTGTAGAGCCTGAGAACCAGGTCAGCAGAGCTGCTATAGAACCAGAGAACCAGGTCAGCAGAGCTGCTGTACAGCCAGAGAACCAGGTCAGCAGAGCTGCTTTAGAGCCAGGCCAGCAGAGCTGTTGTAGAGCCAGAGAACCAGGTCATCAGAGCTGCTGTACAGCCAGATAACCAGGTCAGCAAAGCTGCTTTAGAGCCAGAGAACCAGGTCAGCAGAGCTGCTCTAGAGCCTGAAAACCAAGTCAGCAGAGCCGTTGCAGAGCCAGAGAACCAGGTCAGCAGAGCCGCTGTAGAGCCAGAGAACCAGGTCAGCAGAGCTGCTGTACAGCCAGAGAACAAGGTCAGCAGAGCTGCTCTACAGCCAAAGAACCAGGTAAGCAGAGCTGCTGTAGAGCCAGATAACAAGGTCAGCAGAGCTGCTTTAGAGCCAGAGAACCAGGTCAGCAGAGCTGCTGTAGAGCCAGATAACAAGGTCAGCAGAGCTGCTCTATAGCCAAAGAACCAGGTAAGCAGAGCTGCTTTAGAGCCAGAGAACCAGGTCAGCAGAGCTGCTTTCGAGCCAGAGAACCAGGTCAACAGAGCCGCTGTAGAGCCAGAGAACCAGGTCAACAGAGCCGCTGTAGAGCCTGAGAACCAGGTCAGCAGAGCTGCTATAGAACCAGAGAACCAGGTCAGCAGAGCTGCTGTACAGCCAGAGAACCAGGTCAGCAGAGCTGCTTTAGAGCCAGGTCAGCAGAGCTGTTGTAGAGCCAGAGAACCAGGTCATCAGAGCTGCTGTACAGCCAGATAACCAGGTCAGCAAAGCTGCTTTAGAGCCAGAGAACCAGGTCAGCAGAGCTGCTCTAGAGCCTGAGAACCAAGTCAGCAGAGCCGTTGCAGAGCCAGAGAACCAGGTCAGCAGAGCCGCTGTAGAGCCAGAGAACCAGGTCAGCAGAGCTGCTGTACAGCCAGAGAACAAGGTCAGCAGAGGTTCTCTTCAGCCAGAGAACCGGGTCAGCAGAGCCGTTCTACAGCCTGAGAACCAGGTCAGCAGAGCCGTTCTACAGCCTGAGAACCAGGTCAGCAAAGCTGCTCTAGAGCCAGAGAACCAGGTCAGGAGAGCTGCTCGAGAGTCTAAGAACCAGGTCAGCAGAGCTGCTGTAGAGCCAGAGAAACCAGGTCAGCAGAGCCATTTTAGAGCCAGAGAACCAGGTCAACAGAGCCACTGTAGAGCCAGAGAACCAGGTCAGCAGAGCTGCTGTAGAGCCTGAGAACCAGGTCAGCAGAGCCGCTGCACAGCCAGAGAAACAGGTCAGCAGAGCCGTTGTAGAGCCAGAGAACCAGGTCAGCAGAGCCGCTCTAGAGCCAGAGAATCAGGTCAGCAGAGCCGCTCTAGAGCCTGAGAACCAGGCCAGCAGAGCTGCTCTAGAGACTAAGAACCAGGTCAACAGAGTCGCTGTAGAGCCAGAGAACCAGGTCAACAGAGCCGCTGTAGAGCCAGAGAACCAGGTCAGCAGAGCTGCTGTAGAGCCAGATAACCAGGTCAGCAGAGCTGCTCTACAGCCAAAGAACCAGGTCAGCACAGCCATTGTACAGCCTGAGAACCAGGTCAGCAAAGCTGCTCTAGAGCCAGAGAACGAGGTCAGCAGAGCTGCTGTAGAGCCAGATAACCAGGTCAGCAGAGCTGCTGTAGAGCCAGAGAACCAGGTCAGCAGAGCTGCTGTAGAGCCAGAGAACTAGGTCAGCAGAGCTGCTCTAGAGCCAGAGAACCAGGTAAGCAGAGCTGCTTTAGAGCCAGAGAACCAGGTCAGCAGAGCTGCTGTAGAGCCAGAGAACCAGGTCAGCAGAGCTGCTGTAGAGCCAGAGAACCAGGTCAGCAGAGCTGCTGTACAGCCAGAGAACCAGGTAAGCAGAGCTGCTGTACAGCCAGAGAACCAGGTAAGCAGAGCTGCTTTAGAGCCAGAGAACCAGGTCAGCAGAGCTGCTTTCGAGCCAGAGAACCAGGTCAACAGAGCCGCTGTAGAGCCAGAGAACCAGGTCAACAGAGCCGCTGTAGAGCCAGAGAACCAGGTCAGCAAAGCTGCTGTAGAGCCAGATAACCAGGTCAGCAGAGCTGCTGTAGAGCCAGATAACAAGGTCAGAAGAGCTGCTCTACAGCCAAAGAACCAGGTAAGCAGAGCTGCTTTAGAGCCAGAGAACCAGGTCAGCAGAGCTGCTTTCGAGCCAGAGAACCAGGTCAACAGAGCCGCTGTAGAGCCTGAGAACCAGGTCAGCAGAGCTGCTATAGAACCAGGTCAGCAGAGCTGCTATACAGCCAGAGAACCAGGTAAGCAGTGCTGCTTTCGAGCCAGAGAACCAGGTCAACAGAGCCGCTGTACAGCCTGAGAACCAGGTCAACAGAGCCGCTGTACAGCCTGAGAACCAGGTCAGCAAAGCTGCTGTAGAGCCAGAGAACCAGGTCAGCAAAGCTGCTGTAGAGCCAGAGAACCAGGTCAGCAGAGCTGCTGTAGAGCCAGATAACCAGGTCAGCAGAGCTGCTGTAGAGCCAGAGAACCAGGTCAGCAGAGCTGCTGTAGAGTCAGAGAACCAGGTCAGCAGAGCTGCTGTACAGCCAGAGAACCAGGTAAGCAGAGCTTCTGTACAGCCAGAGAACCAGGTAAGCAGAGCTGCTTTAGAGCCAGAGAACCAGGTCAGCAGAGCTGCTTTCGAGCCAGAGAACCAGGTCAACAGAGCCGCTGTAGAGCCAGAGAACCAGGTCAACAGAGCGGCCGTAGAGCCAGAGAACCAGGTCAGCAAAGCTGCTGTAGAGCCAGAAAACCAGGTCAGCAGAGCTGCTGTAGAGCCAGATAACCAGGTCAGCAGAGCTGCTGTAGAGCCAGATAACAAGGTCAGAAGAGCTGCTCTACAGCCAAAGAACCAGGTAAGCAGAGTTGCTTTAGAGCCAGAGAACCAGGTCAGCAGATCTGATTTCGAGCCAGAGAACCAGGTCAACAGAGCCGCTGTAGAGCCAGAGAACCAGGTCAACAGAGCCGCTGTACAGCCAGAGAACCAGGTCAGCAGAGCTGCTGTAGAGCCAGAGAACCAGGTCAGCAGAGCTGCTGTAGAGCCAGAGAACCAGGTCAGCAGAGCTGCTGTAGAGCCAGATAACCAGGTCAGCAGAGCTGCTGTAGAGCCAGAAAACAAGGTCAGCAGAGCTGCTCTACAGCCAAAGAACGAGGTGCGCAGAGCTGCTTTAGAGCCAGAGAACTGGGTCAGCAGAGCTGCTTTAGAGCCAGAGAACCAGGTCAGCAGAGCTGCTGTACATCTAGAGAACAAGGTCAGCAGAGCTGCTCTACAGCCAAAGAAACAGGTCAGCAGAGCCGTTGTACAGCCTGAGAACCAGGTCAGCAAAGCTGCTCTAGAGCCAGAGAACCAGGTCAGCAGAGCTGCTCGAGAGCCAGAGAACCAGGTCAGCAGAGCTGCTTTAGAGCCAGGTCAGCAGAGCTGTTGTAGAGCCAGAGAACCAGGTCAGCAGAGCTGCTCGAGAGCCAGAGAACCAGGTCAGCAGAGCTGCTTTAGAGCCAGGTCAGCAGAGCTGTTGTACAGCCAGAGAACCAGGTCAGCAGAGCTGCTCTAGAGCCTGAGAACCAAGTCAGCAGAGCCGTTGTAGAGCCAGAGAACCAGGTCAGCAGAGCCGCTGTAGAGCCAGAGAACCAGGTCAGCAGAGCTGCTGTACAGCCAGAGAACAAGTCAGCAGAGGTTCTCTTCAGCCAGAGAACCAGGTCAGCAGAGCCGTTCTACAGCCTGAGAACCAGGTCAGCAGAGCCGTTCTACAGCCTGAGAACCAGGTCAGCAAAGCTGCTCTAGAGCCAGAGAACCAGGTCAGCAAAGCTGCTCTAGAGCCAGAGAACCAGGTCAGGAGAGCTGCTCGAGAGTCTAAGAACCAGGTCAGCAGAGCCGCTATAAAGCCAGAGAACCAGGTCAGCAGAGCTGCTGTACAGCCAGAGAACAAGGTCAGCAGAGCTGCTGTAGAGCCTGAGAACCAGGTCAGCAGAGCCGCTGCACAGCCAGAGAAACAGGTCAGCAGAGCCGTTGTAGAGCCAGAGAAACAGGTCAGCAGAGCCGTTGTAGAGCCAGAGAACCAGGTCAACAGAGCTGCTGTAGAGCCAGAGAACCAGGTCAACAGAGCTGCTGTAGAGCCTGAGAACCAGGTCAGCAGAGCTGCTATAGAACCAGAGAACCAGGTCAGCAGAGCTGCTATAGAACCAGAGAACCAGGTCAGCAGAGCTGCTGTACAGCCAGAGAACCAGGTAAGCAGAGCTGCTTTAGAGCCAGAGAACCAGGTCAGCAGAGCTGCTTTCGAGCCAGAGAACCAGGTCAACAGAGCCGCTGTAGAGCCAGAGAACAAGGTCAACAGAGCCGCTGTACAGCCTGAGAACCAGGTCAGGAAAGCTTCTGTAGAGCCAGAGAACCAGGTCAGCAGAGCTGCTGTAGAGCCAGATAACCAGGTCAGCAGAGCTGCTGTAGAGCCAGATAACCAGGTCAGCAGAGCTGCTGTAGAGCCAGATAACAAGGTCAGCAGAGCTGCTCTACAGCCAAAGAACCAGGTAAGCAGAGCTGCTGTAGAGCCAGATAACAAGGTCAGCAGAGCTGCTTTAGAGCCAGAGAACCAGGTCAGCAGAGCTGCTGTAGAGCCAGATAACAAGGTCAGCAGAGCTGCTCTACAGCCAAAGAACCAGGTAAGCAGAGCTGCTTTAGAGCCAGAGAACCAGGTCAGCAGAGCTGCTTTCGAGCCAGAGAACCAGGTCAACAGAGCCGCTGTAGAGCCAGAGAACCAGGTCAACAGAGCCGCTGTAGAGCCTGAGAACCAGGTCAGCAGAGCTGCTATAGAACCAGAGAACCAGGTCAGCAGAGCTGCTGTACAGCCAGAGAACCAGGTCAGCAGAGCTGCTGTAGAGACAGAGAACCAGGTCAGCAGAGCTGCTGTAGAGCCAGATAACCAGGCCAGCAGATCCATTGAAGAGCCAGAGAACCAGGTCAGCAAAGCTGCTTTACAGCCAGAGAAACATGTCTGTAGAGCCAGGGAACCAGGTCAGCAGAGTTGCTGTAGAGCCAGAGAACCAGGTCAGTGGAGCTGCTCTAGAGCCAGAGCACTAGGTCAGTAGAGCTGCTCTTGAGCCATAGAACCAGGTCAGCAGAGCCGCTGTAGAGCCAGAGAACCAGGTCAGCAGAGCCGCTCTAGAGCAAGAGAAATAGGTCAGCAGAGCCGCTCTAGAGCCAGAGAACCAGGCCAGCAGATCCATTGTAGAGCCAGAGAACCAGGTCAGCAAAGCTGCTTTACAGCCAGCGAAACAAGTCAGCAGAGCCGTTGTAGAGCCAGGGAACCAGGTCAGCAGAGTTGCTGTAGAGCCAGAGAACTGGGTCAGCAGAGCTGCTTTAGAGCCAGAGAACCAGGTCAGCAGAGCTGCTGTACATCTAGAGAACAAGGTCAGCAGAGCTGCTCTACAGCCAAAGAACCAGGTCAGCAGAGCCGTTGTACAGCCTGAGAACTAGGTCAGCAAAGCTGCTCTAGAGCCAGAGAACCAGGTCAGCAGAGCTGCTCGAGAGCCAGAGAACCAGGTCAGCAGAGCTGCTTTAGAGCCAGGTCAGCAGAGCTGTTGTAGAGCCAGAGAACCAGGTCAGCAGAGCTGCTCGAGAGCCAGAGAACCAGGTCAGCAGAGCTACTTTAGAGCCAGGTCAGCAGAGCTGTTGTACAGCCAGAGAACCAGGTCAGCAGAGCTGCTCTAGAGCCTGAGAACCAAGTCAGCAGAGCCGTTGTAGAGCCAGAGAACCAGGTCAGCAGAGCCGTTCTACAGCCTGAGAACCAGGTCAGCAGAGCCGTTCTACAGCCTGAGAACCAGGTCAGCAAAGCTGCTCTAGAGCCAGAGAACCAGGTCAGCAAAGCTGCTCTAGAGCCAGAGAACCAGGTCAGGAGAGCTGCTCGAGAGTCTAAGAACCAGGTCAGCAGAGCCGCTATAAAGCCAGAGAACCAGGTCAGCAGAGCTGCTGTACAGCCAGAGAACAAGGTCAGCAGAGCTGCTGTAGAGCCTGAGAACCAGGTCAGCAGAGCCGCTGCACAGCCAGAGAAACAGGTCAGCAGAGCTGCTGTAGAGCCAGAGAAACAGGTCAGCAGAGCTGCTGTAGAGCCAGATAACCAGGTCAGCAGAGCTGCTGTAGAGCCAGAGAACCAGGTCAGCAGAGCTGCTGTAGAGACAGAGAACCAGGTCAGCAGAGCTGATGTAGAGCCAGATAACCAGGCCAGCAGATCCATTGTAGAGCCAGAGAACCAGGTCAGCAAAGCTGCTTTACAGCCAGAGAAACATGTCTGTAGAGCCAGGGAACCAGGTCAGCAGAGTTGCTGTAGAGCCAGAGAACCAGGTCAGTAGAGCTGCTCTAGAGCCAGAGCACTAGGTCAGTAGAGCTGCTCTTGAGCCATAGAACCAGGTCAGCAGAGCCGCTGTAGAGCCAGAGAACCAGGTCAGCAGAGCTGCTCTAGAGCTAGAGAAATAGGTCAGCAGAGCCGCTCTAGAGCCAGAGAACCAGGCCAGCAGATCCATTGTAGAGCCAGAGAACCAGGTCAGCAAAGCTGCTTTACAGCCAGCGAAACAAGTCAGCAAAGCCGTTGTAGAGCCAGGGAACCAGGTCAGCAGAGTTGCTGTAGAGCCAGAGAACTGGGTCAGCAGAGCTGCTTTAGAGCCAGAGAACCAGGTCAGCAGAGCTGCTGTACATCTAGAGAACAAGGTCAGCAGAGCTGCTCTACAGCCAAAGAAACAGGTCAGCAGAGCCGTTGTACAGCCTGAGAACCAGGTCAGCAAAGCTGCTCTAGAGCCAGAGAACCAGGTCAGCAGAGCTGCTCGAGAGCCAGAGAACCAGGTCAGCAAAGCTGCTCTAGAGCCAGAGAACCAGGTCAGGAGAGCTGCTCGAGAGTCTAAGAACCAGGTCAGCAGAGCTGCAGTAGAGCCAGAGAAACCAGGTCAGCAGAGCCGTTTTAGAGCCAGAGAACCAGGTCAACAGAGCCACTGTAGAGCCAGAGAACCAGGTCAGCAGAGCCGCTATAAAGCCAGAGAACCAGGTCAGCAGAGCCGTTCTACAGCCTGAGAACCAGGTCAGCAAAGCTGCTCTAGAGCCAGAGAACCAGGTCAGCAAAGCTGCTCTAGAGCCAGAGAACCAGGTCAGCAGAGCTGCTGTAGAGCCTGAGAACCAGGTCAACAGAGCCGCTGCACAGCCAGAGAAACAGGTCAGCAGAGCCGTTGTAGAGCCAGAGAACCAGGTCAGCAGAGCCGCTCTAGAGCCAGAGAACCAGGTCAGCAGAGCCGCTCTAGAGCCAGAGAACCAGGCCAGCAGAGCTGCTCTAGAGACTAAGAACCAGGTCAACAGAGCCGCTGAAGAGCCAGAGAACCAGGTCAACAGAGCCGCTGTAGAGCCAGAGAACCAGGTCAACAGAGCCGCTGTACAGCCTGAGAACCAGGTCAGCAGAGCTGCTATAGAACCAGGTCAGCAGAGCTGCTTTCGAGCCAGAGAACCAGGTCAACAGAGCCGCTGTAGAGCCAGAGAACCAGGTCAACAGAGCCGCTGTACAGCCTGAGAACCAGGTCAACAGAGCCGCTGTACAGCCTGAGAACCAGGTCAGCAAAGCTGCTGTAGAGCCAGAGAACCAGGTCAGCAGAGCTGCTGTAGAGCCAGATAACCAGGTCAGCAGAGCTGCTGTAGAGCCAGATAACCAGGTCAGCAGAGCTGCTGTAGAGCCAGAGAACCAGGTCAGCAGAGCTGCTGTAGAGACAGAGAACCAGGTCAGCAGAGCTGCTGTAGAGCCAGATAACCAGGCCAGCAGATCCATTGTAGAGCCAGAGAACCAGGTCAGCAAAGCTGCTTTACAGCCAGAGAAACATGTCTGTAGAGCCAGGGAACCAGGTCAGCAGAGTTGCTGTAGAGCCAGAGAACCAGGTCAGTGGAGCTGCTCTAGAGCCAGAGCACTAGGTCAGTAGCGCTGCTCTTGAGCCATAGAACCAGGTCAGCAGAGCCGCTGTAGAGCCAGAGAACCAGGTCAGCAGAGCCGCTCTAGAGCAAGAGAAATAGGTCAGCAGAGCCGCTCTAGAGCCAGAGAACCAGGCCAGCAGATCCATTGTAGAGCCAGAGAACCAGGTCAGCAAAGCTGCTTTACAGCCAGCGAAACAAGTCAGCAGAGCCGTTGTAGAGCCAGGGAACCAGGTCAGCAGAGTTGCTGTAGAGCCAGAGAACTGGGTCAGCAGAGCTGCTTTAGAGCCAGAGAACCAGGTCAGCAGAGCTGCTGTACATCTAGAGAACAAGGTCAGCAGAGCTGCTCTACAGCCAAAGAACCAGGTCAGCAGAGCCGTTGTACAGCCTGAGAACCAGGTCAGCAAAGCTGCTCTAGAGCCAGAGAACCAGGTCAGCAGAGCTGCTCGAGAGCCAGAGAACCAGGTCAGCAGAGCTGCTTTAGAGCCAGGTCAGCAGAGCTGTTGTAGAGCCAGAGAACCAGGTCAGCAGAGCTGCTCGAGAGCCAGAGAACCAGGTCAGCAGAGCTGCTTTAGAGCCAGGTCAGCGGAGCTGTTGTACAGCCAGAGAACCAGGTCAGCAGAGCTGCTCTAGAGCCTGAGAACCAAGTCAGCAGAGCCGTTGTAGAGCCAGAGAACCAGGTCAGCAGAGCCGCTGTAGAGCCAGAGAACCAGGTCAGCAGAGCTGCTGTACAGCCAGAGAACAAGTCAGCAGAGGTTCTCTTCAGCCAGAGAACCAGGTCAGCAGAGCCGTTCTACAGCCTGAGAACCAGGTCAGCAGAGCCGTTCTACAGCCTGAGAACCAGGTCAGCAAAGCTGATCTAGAGCCAGAGAACCAGGTCAGCAAAGCTGCTCTAGAGCCAGAGAACCAGGTCAGGAGAGCTGCTCGAGAGTCTAAGAACCAGGTCAGCAGAGCCGCTATAAAGCCAGAGAACCAGGTCAGCAGAGCTGCTGTACAGCCAGAGAACAAGGTCAGCAGAGCTGCTGTAGAGCCTGAGAACCAGGTCAGCAGAGCCGCTGCACAGCCAGAGAAACAGGTCAGCAGAGCTGCTGTAGAGCCAGAGAAACAGGTCAGCAGAGCTGCTGTAGAGCCAGATAACCAGGTCAGCAGAGCTGCTGTAGAGCCAGAGAACCAGGTCAGCAGAGCTGCTGTAGAGACAGAGAACCAGGTCAGCAGAGCTGCTGTAGAGCCAGATAACCAGGCCAGCAGATCCATTGTAGAGCCAGAGAACCAGGTCAGCAAAGCTGCTTTACAGCCAGAGAAACATGTCTGTAGAGCCAGGGAACCAGGTCAGCAGAGTTGCTGTGTAGCCAGAGAACCAGGTCAGTAGAGCTGCTCTAGAGCCAGAGCACTAGGTCAGTAGAGCTGCTCTTGAGCCATAGAACCAGGTCAGCAGACCCGCTGTAGAGCCAGAGAACCAGGTCAGCAGAGCCGCTCTAGAGCTAGAGAAATAGGTCAGCAGAGCCGCTCTAGAGCCAGAGAACCAGGCCAGCAGATCCATTGTAGAGCCAGAGAACCAGGTCAGCAAAGCTGCTTTACAGCCAGCGAAACAAGTCAGCAGAGCCGTTGTAGAGCCAGGGAACCAGGTCAGCAGAGTTGCTGTAGAGCCAGAGAACTGGGTCAGCAGAGCTGCTTTAGAGCCAGAGAACCAGGTCAGCAGAGCTGCTGTACATCTAGAGAACAAGGTCAGCAGAGCTGCTCTACAGCCAAAGAAACAGGTCAGCAGAGCCGTTGTACAGCCTGAGAACCAGGTCAGCAAAGCTGCTCTAGAGCCAGAGAACCAGGTCAGCAGAGCTGCTCGAGAGCCAGAGAACCAGGTCAGCAGAGCTGCTTTAGAGCCAGGTCAGCAGAGCTGTTGTAGAGCCAGAGAACCAGGTCAGCAGAGCTGCTCGAGAGCCAGAGAACCAGGTCAGCAGAGCTGCTTTAGAGCCAGGTCAGCAGAGCTGTTGTACAGCCAGAGAACCAGGTCAGCAGAGCTGCTCTAGAGCCTGAGAACCAAGTCAGCAGAGCCGTTGTAGAGCCAGAGAACCAGGTCAGCAGAGCCGCTGTAGAGCCAGAGAACCAGGTCAGCAGAGCTGCTGTACAGCCAGAGAACAAGTCAGCAGAGGTTCTCTTCAGCCAGAGAACCAGGTCAGCAGAGCCGTTCTACAGCCTGAGAACCAGGTCAGCAGAGCCGTTCTACAGCCTGAGAACCAGGTCAGCAAAGCTGCTCTAGAGCCAGAGAACCAGGTCAGCAAAGCTGCTCTAGAGCCAGAGAACCAGGTCAGGAGAGCTGCTCGAGAGTCTAAGAACCAGGTCAGCAGAGCCGCTATAAAGCCAGAGAACCAGGTCAGCAGAGCTGCTGTACAGCCAGAGAACAAGGTCAGCAGAGCTGCTGTAGAGCCTGAGA
This sequence comes from Triturus cristatus, assembly GCF_964204655.1. NCBI lineage: Eukaryota > Metazoa > Chordata > Amphibia > Caudata > Salamandridae > Triturus > Triturus cristatus. The sequence continues at coordinate 1,114,477,324 of NC_140579.1, forward strand.
ACCAGGTCAGCAGAGCCGCTGCACAGCCAGAGAAACAGGTCAGCAGAGCCGTTGTAGAGCCAGAGAAACAGGTCAGCAGAGCCGTTGTAGAGCCAGAGAACCAGGTCAACAGAGCTGCTGTAGAGCCAGAGAACCAGGTCAACAGAGCTGCTGTAGAGCCTGAGAACCAGGTCAGCAGAGCTGCTATAGAACCAGAGAACCAGGTCAGCAGAGCTGCTATAGAACCAGAGAACCAGGTCAGCAGAGCTGCTGTACAGCCAGAGAACCAGGTAAGCAGAGCTGCTTTAGAGCCAGAGAACCAGGTCAGCAGAGCTGCTTTCGAGCCAGAGAACCAGGTCAACAGAGCCGCTGTAGAGCCAGAGAACAAGGTCAACAGAGCCGCTGTACAGCCTGAGAACCAGGTCAGCAAAGCTTCTGTAGAGCCAGAGAACCAGGTCAGCAGAGCTGCTGTAGAGCCAGATAACCAGGTCAGCAGAGCTGCTGTAGAGCCAGATAACCAGGTCAGCAGAGCTGCTGTAGAGCCAGATAACAAGGTCAGCAGAGCTGCTCTACAGCCAAAGAACCAGGTAAGCAGAGCTGCTGTAGAGCCATATAACAAGGTCAGCAGAGCTGCTTTAGAGCCAGAGAACCAGGTCAGCAGAGCTGCTGTAGAGCCAGATAACAAGGTCAGCAGAGCTGCTCTACAGCCAAAGAACCAGGTAAGCAGAGCTGCTTTAGAGCCAGAGAACCAGGTCAGCAGAGCTGCTTTCGAGCCAGAGAACCAGGTCAACAGAGCCGCTGTAGAGCCAGAGAACCAGGTCAACAGAGCCGCTGTAGAGCCTGAGAACCAGGTCAGCAGAGCTGCTATAGAACCAGAGAACCAGGTCAGCAGAGCTGCTGTACAGCCAGAGAACCAGGTCAGCAGAGCTGCTTTAGAGCCAGGTCAGCAGAGCTGTTGTAGAGCCAGAGAACCAGGTCAGCAGAGCCGCTGTAGAGCCAGAGAACCAGGTCAGCAGAGCCGCTGTAGAGCCAGAGAACCAGGTCAGCAGAGCTGCTGTACAGCCAGAGAACAAGGTCAGCAGAGCTGCTCTACAGCCAAAGAACCAGGTAAGCAGAGCTGCTGTAGAGCCAGATAACAAGGTCAGCAGAGCTGCTTTAGAGCCAGAGAACCAGGTCAGCAGAGCTGCTGTAGAGCCAGATAACAAGGTCAGCAGAGCTGCTCTACAGCCAAAGAACCAGGTAAGCAGAGCTGCTTTAGAGCCAGAGAACCAGGTCAGCAGAGCTGCTTTCGAGCCAGAGAACCAGGTCAACAGAGCCGCTGTAGAGCCAGAGAACCAGGTCAACAGAGCCGCTGTAGAGCCTGAGAACCAGGTCAGCAGAGCTGCTATAGAACCAGAGAACCAGGTCAGCAGAGCTGCTGTACAGCCAGAGAACCAGGTCAGCAGAGCTGCTTTAGAGCCAGGTCAGCAGAGCTGTTGTAGAGCCAGAGAACCAGGTCATCAGAGCTGCTGTACAGCCAGATAACCAGGTCAGCAAAGCTGCTTTAGAGCCAGAGAACCAGGTCAGCAGAGCTGCTCTAGAGCCTGAGAACCAAGTCAGCAGAGCCGTTGCAGAGCCAGAGAACCAGGTCAGCAGAGCCGCTGTAGAGCCAGAGAACCAGGTCAGCAGAGCTGCTGTACAGCCAGAGAACAAGGTCAGCAGAGGTTCTCTTCAGCCAGAGAACCGGGTCAGCAGAGCCGTTCTACAGCCTGAGAACCAGGTCAGCAGAGCCGTTCTACAGCCTGAGAACCAGGTCAGCAAAGCTGCTCTAGAGCCAGAGAACCAGGTCAGGAGAGCTGCTCGAGAGTCTAAGAACCAGGTCAGCAGAGCTGCTGTAGAGCCAGAGAAAGCAGGTCAGCAGAGCCATTTTAGAGCCAGAGAACCAGGTCAACAGAGCCACTGTAGAGCCAGAGAACCAGGTCAGCAGAGCTGCTGTAGAGCCTGAGAACCAGGTCAGCAGAGCCGCTGCACAGCCAGAGAAACAGGTCAGCAGAGCCGTTGTAGAGCCAGAGAACCAGGTCAGCAGAGCCGCTCTAGAGCCAGAGAATCAGGTCAGCAGAGCCGCTCTAGAGCCTGAGAACCAGGCCAGCAGAGCTGCTCTAGAGACTAAGAACCAGGTCAACAGAGTCGCTGTAGAGCCAGAGAACCAGGTCAACAGAGCCGCTGTAGAGCCAGAGAACCAGGTCAGCAGAGCTGCTGTAGAGCCAGATAACCAGGTCAGCAGAGCTGCTCTACAGCCAAAGAACCAGGTCAGCACAGCCATTGTACAGCCTGAGAACCAGGTCAGCAAAGCTGCTCTAGAGCCAGAGAACGAGGTCAGCAGAGCTGCTGTAGAGCCAGATAACCAGGTCAGCAGAGCTGCTGTAGAGCCAGAGAACCAGGTCAGCAGAGCTGCTCTAGAGCCAGAGAACCAGGTAAGCAGAGCTGCTTTAGAGCCAGAGAACCAGGTCAGCAGAGCTGCTGTAGAGCCAGAGAACCAGGTCAGCAGAGCTGCTGTAGAGCCAGAGAACCAGGTCAGCAGAGCTGCTGTACAGCCGGAGAACCAGGTAAGCAGAGCTGCTGTACAGCCAGAGAACCAGGTCAGCAGAGCTGCTTTAGAGCCAGAGAACCAGGTCAGCAGAGCTGCTTTCGAGCCAGAGAACCAGGTCAACAGAGCCGCTGTAGAGCCAGAGAACCAGGTCAACAGAGCCGCTGTAGAGCCAGAGAACCAGGTCAGCAAAGCTGCTGTAGAGCCAGATAACCAGGTCAGCAGAGCTGCTGTAGAGCCAGATAACAAGGTCAGAAGAGCTGCTCTACAGCCAAAGAACCAGGTAAGCAGAGCTGCTTTAGAGCCAGAGAACCAGGTCAGCAGAGCTGCTTTCGAGCCAGAGAACCAGGTCAACAGAGCCGCTGTAGAGCCTGAGAACCAGGTCAGCAGAGCTGCTATAGAACCAGGTCAGCAGAGCTGCTATACAGCCAGAGAACCAGGTAAGCAGTGCTGCTTTCGAGCCAGAGAACCAGGTCAACAGAGCCGCTGTACAGCCTGAGAACCAGGTCAACAGAGCCGCTGTACAGCCTGAGAACCAGGTCAGCAAAGCTGCTGTAGAGCCAGAGAACCAGGTCAGCAAAGCTGCTGTAGAGCCAGAGAACCAGGTCAGCAGAGCTGCTGTAGAGCCAGATAACCAGGTCAGCAGAGCTGCTGTAGAGCCAGAGAACCAGGTCAGCAGAGCTGCTGTAGAGTCAGAGAACCAGGTCAGCAGAGCTGCTGTACAGCCAGAGAACCAGGTAAGCAGAGCTGCTGTACAGCCAGAGAACCAGGTAAGCAGAGCTGCTTTAGAGCCAGAGAACCAGGTCAGCAGAGCTGCTTTCGAGCCAGAGAACCAGGTCAACAGAGCCGCTGTAGAGCCAGAGAACCAGGTCAACAGAGCGGCCGTAGGGCCAGAGAACCAGGTCAGCAAAGCTGCTGTAGAGCCAGAAAACCAGGTCAGCAGAGCTGCTGTAGAGCCAGATAACCAGGTCAGCAGAGCTGCTGTAGAGCCAGATAACAAGGTCAGAAGAGCTGCTCTACAGCCAAAGAACCAGGTAAGCAGAGTTGCTTTAGAGCCAGAGAACCAGGTCAGCAGATCTGATTTCGAGCCAGAGAACCAGGTCAACAGAGCCGCTGTAGAGCCAGAGAACCAGGTCAACAGAGCCGCTGTACAGCCAGAGAACCAGGTCAGCAGAGCTGCTGTAGAGCCAGAGAACCAGGTCAGCAGAGCTGCTGTAGAGCCAGAGAACCAGGTCAGCAGAGCTGCTGTAGAGCCAGATAACAAGGTCAGCAGAGCTGCTCTACAGCCAAAGAACGAGGTGCGCAGAGCTGCTTTAGAGCCAGAGAACTGGGTCAGCAGAGCTGCTTTAGAGCCAGAGAACCAGGTCAGCAGAGCTGCTGTACATCTAGAGAACAAGGTCAGCAGAGCTGCTCTACAGCCAAAGAAACAGGTCAGCAGAGCCGTTGTACAGCCTGAGAACCAGGTCAGCAAAGCTGCTCTAGAGCCAGAGAACCAGGTCAGCAGAGCTGCTCGAGAGCCAGAGAACCAGGTCAGCAGAGCTGCTTTAGAGCCAGGTCAGCAGAGCTGTTGTAGAGCCAGAGAACCAGGTCAGCAGAGCTGCTCGAGAGCCAGAGAACCAGGTCAGCAGAGCTGCTTTAGAGCCAGGTCAGCAGAGCTGTTGTACAGCCAGAGAACCAGGTCAGCAGAGCTGCTCGAGAGCCAGAGAACCAGGTCAGCAGAGCTGCTTTAGAGCCAGGTCAGCAGAGCTGTTGTACAGCCTGAGAACCAAGTCAGCAGAGCCGTTGTAGAGCCAGAAAACCAGGTCAGCAGAGCCGCTGTAGAGCCAGAGAACCAGGTCAGCAGAGCTGCTGTACAGCCAGAGAACAAGTCAGCAGAGGTTCTCTTCAGCCAGAGAACCAGGTCAGCAGAGCCGTTCTACAGCCTGAGAACCAGGTCAGCAGAGCCGTTCTACAGCCTGAGAACCAGGTCAGCAAAGCTGCTCTAGAGCCAGAGAACCAGGTCAGCAAAGCTGCTCTAGAGCCAGAGAACCAGGTCAGGAGAGCTGCTCGAGAGTCTAAGAACCAGGTCAGCAGAGCCGCTATAAAGCCAGAGAACCAGGTCAGCAGAGCTGCTGTACAGCCAGAGAACAAGGTCAGCAGAGCTGCTGTAGAGCCTGAGAACCAGGTCAGCAGAGCCGCTGCACAGCCAGAGAAACAGGTCAGCAGAGCCGTTGTAGAGCCAGAGAAACAGGTCAGCAGAGCCGTTGTAGAGCCAGAGAACCAGGTCAACAGAGCTGCTGTAGAGCCAGAGAACCAGGTCAACAGAGCTGCTGTAGAGCCTGAGAACCAGGTCAGCAGAGCTGCTATAGAACCAGAGAACCAGGTCAGCAGAGCTGCTATAGAACCAGAGAACCAGGTCAGCAGAGCTGCTATAGAACCAGAGAACCAGGTCAGCAGAGCTGCTGTACAGCCAGAGAACCAGGTAAGCAGAGCTGCTTTAGAGCCAGAGAACCAGGTCAGCAGAGCTGCTTTCGAGCCAGAGAACCAGGTCAACAGAGCCGCTGTAGAGCCAGAGAACAAGGTCAACAGAGCCGCTGTACAGCCTGAGAACCAGGTCAGCAAAGCTTCTGTAGAGCCAGAGAACCAGGTCAGCAGAGCTGCTGTAGAGCCAGATAACCAGGTCAGCAGAGCTGCTGTAGAGCCAGATAACCAGGTCAGCAGAGCTGCTGTAGAGCCAGATAACAAGGTCAGCAGAGCTGCTCTACAGCCAAAGAACCAGGTAAGCAGAGCTGCTGTAGAGCCAGATAACAAGGTCAGCAGAGCTGCTTTAGAGCCAGAGAACCAGGTCAGCAGAGCTGCTGTAGAGCCAGATAACAAGGTCAGCAGAGCTGCTCTACAGCCAAAGAACCAGGTAAGCAGAGCTGCTTTAGAGCCAGAGAACCAGGTCAGCAGAGCTGCTTTCGAGCCAGAGAACCAGGTCAACAGAGCCGCTGTAGAGCCAGAGAACCAGGTCAACAGAGCCGCTGTAGAGCCTGAGAACCAGGTCAGCAGAGCTGCTATAGAACCAGAGAACCAGGTCAGCAGAGCTGCTGTACAGCCAGAGAACCAGGTCAGCAGAGCTGCTTTAGAGCCAGGTCAGCAGAGCTGTTGTAGAGCCAGAGAACCAGGTCATCAGAGCTGCTGTACAGCCAGATAACCAGGTCAGCAAAGCTGCTTTAGAGCCAGAGATCCAGGTCAGCAGAGCTGCTCTAGAGCCTGAAAACCAAGTCAGCAGAGCCGTTGCAGAGCCAGAGAACCAGGTCAGCAGAGCCGCTGTAGAGCCAGAGAACCAGGTCAGCAGAGCTGCTGTACAGCCAGAGAACAAAGTCAGCAGAGCTGCTCTACAGCCAAAGAACCAGGTAAGCAGAGCTGCTGTAGAGCCAGATAACAAGGTCAGCAGAGCTGCTTTAGAGCCAGAGAACCAGGTCAGCAGAGCTGCTGTAGAGCCAGATAACAAGGTCAGCAGAGCTGCTCTACAGCCAAAGAACCAGGTAAGCAGAGCTGCTTTAGAGCCAGAGAACCAGGTCAGCAGAGCTGCTTTCGAGCCAGAGAACCAGGTCAACAGAGCCGCTGTAGAGCCAGAGAACCAGGTCAACAGAGCCGCTGTAGAGCCTGAGAACCAGGTCAGCAGAGCTGCTATAGAACCAGAGAACCAGGTCAGCAGAGCTGCTGTACAGCCAGAGAACCAGGTCAGCAGAGCTGCTTTAGAGCCAGGTCAGCAGAGCTGTTGTAGAGCCAGAGAACCAGGTCATCAGAGCTGCTGTACAGCCAGATAACCAGGTCAGCAAAGCTGCTTTAGAGCCAGAGAACCAGGTCAGCAGAGCTGCTCTAGAGCCTGAGAACCAAGTCAGCAGAGCCGTTGCAGAGCCAGAGAACCAGGTCAGCAGAGCCGCTGTAGAGCCAGAGAACCAGGTCAGCAGAGCTGCTGTACAGCCAGAGAACAAGGTCAGCAGAGGTTCTCTTCAGCCAGAGAACCGGGTCAGCAGAGCCGTTCTACAGCCTGAGAACCAGGTCAGCAGAGCCGTTCTACAGCCTGAGAACCAGGTCAGCAAAGCTGCTCTAGAGCCAGAGAACCAGGTCAGGAGAGCTGCTCGAGAGTCTAAGAACCAGGTCAGCAGAGCTGCTGTAGAGCCAGAGAAACCAGGTCAGCAGAGCCATTTTAGAGCCAGAGAACCAGGTCAACAGAGCCACTGTAGAGCCAGAGAACCAGGTCAGCAGAGCTGCTGTAGAGCCTGAGAACCAGGTCAGCAGAGCCGCTGCACAGCCAGAGAAACAGGTCAGCAGAGCCGTTGTAGAGCCAGAGAACCAGGTCAGCAGAGCCGCTCTAGAGCCAGAGAATCAGGTCAGCAGAGCCGCTCTAGAGCCTGAGAACCAGGCCAGCAGAGCTGCTCTAGAGACTAAGAACCAGGTCAACAGAGTCGCTGTAGAGCCAGAGAACCAGGTCAACAGAGCCGCTGTAGAGCCAGAGAACCAGGTCAGCAGAGCTGCTGTAGAGCCAGATAACCAGGTCAGCAGAGCTGCTCTACAGCCAAAGAACCAGGTCAGCACAGCCATTGTACAGCCTGAGAACCAGGTCAGCAAAGCTGCTCTAGAGCCAGAGAACGAGGTCAGCAGAGCTGCTGTAGAGCCAGATAACCAGGTCAGCAGAGCTGCTGTAGAGCCAGAGAACCAGGTCAGCAGAGCTGCTCTAGAGCCAGAGAACCAGGTAAGCAGAGCTGCTTTAGAGCCAGAGAACCAGGTCAGCAGAGCTGCTGTAGAGCCAGAGAACCAGGTCAGCAGAGCTGCTGTAGAGCCAGAGAACCAGGTCAGCAGAGCTGCTGTACAGCCGGAGAACCAGGTAAGCAGAGCTGCTGTACAGCCAGAGAACCAGGTCAGCAGAGCTGCTTTAGAGCCAGAGAACCAGGTCAGCAGAGCTGCTTTCGAGCCAGAGAACCAGGTCAACAGAGCCGCTGTAGAGCCAGAGAACCAGGTCAACAGAGCCGCTGTAGAGCCAGAGAACCAGGTCAGCAAAGCTGCTGTAGAGCCAGATAACCAGGTCAGCAGAGCTGCTGTAGAGCCAGATAACAAGGTCAGAAGAGCTGCTCTACAGCCAAAGAACCAGGTAAGCAGAGCTGCTTTAGAGCCAGAGAACCAGGTCAGCAGAGCTGCTTTCGAGCCAGAGAACCAGGTCAACAGAGCCGCTGTAGAGCCTGAGAACCAGGTCAGCAGAGCTGCTATAGAACCAGGTCAGCAGAGCTGCTATACAGCCAGAGAACCAGGTAAGCAGTGCTGCTTTCGAGCCAGAGAACCAGGTCAACAGAGCCGCTGTACAGCCTGAGAACCAGGTCAACAGAGCCGCTGTACAGCCTGAGAACCAGGTCAGCAAAGCTGCTGTAGAGCCAGAGAACCAGGTCAGCAAAGCTGCTGTAGAGCCAGAGAACCAGGTCAGCAGAGCTGCTGTAGAGCCAGATAACCAGGTCAGCAGAGCTGCTGTAGAGCCAGAGAACCAGGTCAGCAGAGCTGCTGTAGAGTCAGAGAACCAGGTCAGCAGAGCTGCTGTACAGCCAGAGAACCAGGTAAGCAGAGCTGCTGTACAGCCAGAGAACCAGGTAAGCAGAGCTGCTTTAGAGCCAGAGAACCAGGTCAGCAGAGCTGCTTTCGAGCCAGAGAACCAGGTCAACAGAGCCGCTGTAGAGCCAGAGAACCAGGTCAACAGAGCGGCCGTAGGGCCAGAGAACCAGGTCAGCAAAGCTGCTGTAGAGCCAGAAAACCAGGTCAGCAGAGCTGCTGTAGAGCCAGATAACCAGGTCAGCAGAGCTGCTGTAGAGCCAGATAACAAGGTCAGAAGAGCTGCTCTACAGCCAAAGAACCAGGTAAGCAGAGTTGCTTTAGAGCCAGAGAACCAGGTCAGCAGATCTGATTTCGAGCCAGAGAACCAGGTCAACAGAGCCGCTGTAGAGCCAGAGAACCAGGTCAACAGAGCCGCTGTACAGCCAGAGAACCAGGTCAGCAGAGCTGCTGTAGAGCCAGAGAACCAGGTCAGCAGAGCTGCTGTAGAGCCAGAGAACCAGGTCAGCAGAGCTGCTGTAGAGCCAGATAACAAGGTCAGCAGAGCTGCTCTACAGCCAAAGAACGAGGTGCGCAGAGCTGCTTTAGAGCCAGAGAACTGGGTCAGCAGAGCTGCTTTAGAGCCAGAGAACCAGGTCAGCAGAGCTGCTGTACATCTAGAGAACAAGGTCAGCAGAGCTGCTCTACAGCCAAAGAAACAGGTCAGCAGAGCCGTTGTACAGCCTGAGAACCAGGTCAGCAAAGCTGCTCTAGAGCCAGAGAACCAGGTCAGCAGAGCTGCTCGAGAGCCAGAGAACCAGGTCAGCAGAGCTGCTTTAGAGCCAGGTCAGCAGAGCTGTTGTAGAGCCAGAGAACCAGGTCAGCAGAGCTGCTCGAGAGCCAGAGAACCAGGTCAGCAGAGCTGCTTTAGAGCCAGGTCAGCAGAGCTGTTGTACAGCCAGAGAACCAGGTCAGCAGAGCTGCTCGAGAGCCAGAGAACCAGGTCAGCAGAGCTGCTTTAGAGCCAGGTCAGCAGAGCTGTTGTACAGCCTGAGAACCAAGTCAGCAGAGCCGTTGTAGAGCCAGAAAACCAGGTCAGCAGAGCCGCTGTAGAGCCAGAGAACCAGGTCAGCAGAGCTGCTGTACAGCCAGAGAACAAGTCAGCAGAGGTTCTCTTCAGCCAGAGAACCAGGTCAGCAGAGCCGTTCTACAGCCTGAGAACCAGGTCAGCAGAGCCGTTCTACAGCCTGAGAACCAGGTCAGCAAAGCTGCTCTAGAGCCAGAGAACCAGGTCAGCAAAGCTGCTCTAGAGCCAGAGAACCAGGTCAGGAGAGCTGCTCGAGAGTCTAAGAACCAGGTCAGCAGAGCCGCTATAAAGCCAGAGAACCAGGTCAGCAGAGCTGCTGTACAGCCAGAGAACAAGGTCAGCAGAGCTGCTGTAGAGCCTGAGAACCAGGTCAGCAGAGCCGCTGCACAGCCAGAGAAACAGGTCAGCAGAGCCGTTGTAGAGCCAGAGAAACAGGTCAGCAGAGCCGTTGTAGAGCCAGAGAACCAGGTCAACAGAGCTGCTGTAGAGCCAGAGAACCAGGTCAACAGAGCTGCTGTAGAGCCTGAGAACCAGGTCAGCAGAGCTGCTATAGAACCAGAGAACCAGGTCAGCAGAGCTGCTATAGAACCAGAGAACCAGGTCAGCAGAGCTGCTATAGAACCAGAGAACCAGGTCAGCAGAGCTGCTGTACAGCCAGAGAACCAGGTAAGCAGAGCTGCTTTAGAGCCAGAGAACCAGGTCAGCAGAGCTGCTTTCGAGCCAGAGAACCAGGTCAACAGAGCCGCTGTAGAGCCAGAGAACAAGGTCAACAGAGCCGCTGTACAGCCTGAGAACCAGGTCAGCAAAGCTTCTGTAGAGCCAGAGAACCAGGTCAGCAGAGCTGCTGTAGAGCCAGATAACCAGGTCAGCAGAGCTGCTGTAGAGCCAGATAACCAGGTCAGCAGAGCTGCTGTAGAGCCAGATAACAAGGTCAGCAGAGCTGCTCTACAGCCAAAGAACCAGGTAAGCAGAGCTGCTGTAGAGCCAGATAACAAGGTCAGCAGAGCTGCTTTAGAGCCAGAGAACCAGGTCAGCAGAGCTGCTGTAGAGCCAGATAACAAGGTCAGCAGAGCTGCTCTACAGCCAAAGAACCAGGTAAGCAGAGCTGCTTTAGAGCCAGAGAACCAGGTCAGCAGAGCTGCTTTCGAGCCAGAGAACCAGGTCAACAGAGCCGCTGTAGAGCCAGAGAACCAGGTCAACAGAGCCGCTGTAGAGCCTGAGAACCAGGTCAGCAGAGCTGCTATAGAACCAGAGAACCAGGTCAGCAGAGCTGCTGTACAGCCAGAGAACCAGGTCAGCAGAGCTGCTTTAGAGCCAGGTCAGCAGAGCTGTTGTAGAGCCAGAGAACCAGGTCATCAGAGCTGCTGTACAGCCAGATAACCAGGTCAGCAAAGCTGCTTTAGAGCCAGAGATCCAGGTCAGCAGAGCTGCTCTAGAGCCTGAAAACCAAGTCAGCAGAGCCGTTGCAGAGCCAGAGAACCAGGTCAGCAGAGCCGCTGTAGAGCCAGAGAACCAGGTCAGCAGAGCTGCTGTACAGCCAGAGAACAAAGTCAGCAGAGCTGCTCTACAGCCAAAGAACCAGGTAAGCAGAGCTGCTGTAGAGCCAGATAACAAGGTCAGCAGAGCTGCTTTAGAGCCAGAGAACCAGGTCAGCAGAGCTGCTGTAGAGCCAGATAACAAGGTCAGCAGAGCTGCTCTACAGCCAAAGAACCAGGTAAGCAGAGCTGCTTTAGAGCCAGAGAACCAGGTCAGCAGAGCTGCTTTCGAGCCAGAGAACCAGGTCAACAGAGCCGCTGTAGAGCCAGAGAACCAGGTCAACAGAGCCGCTGTAGAGCCTGAGAACCAGGTCAGCAGAGCTGCTATAGAACCAGAGAACCAGGTCAGCAGAGCTGCTGTACAGCCAGAGAACCAGGTCAGCAGAGCTGCTTTAGAGCCAGGTCAGCAGAGCTGTTGTAGAGCCAGAGAACCAGGTCATCAGAGCTGCTGTACAGCCAGATAACCAGGTCAGCAAAGCTGCTTTAGAGCCAGAGAACCAGGTCAGCAGAGCTGCTCTAGAGCCTGAGAACCAAGTCAGCAGAGCCGTTGCAGAGCCAGAGAACCAGGTCAGCAGAGCCGCTGTAGAGCCAGAGAACCAGGTCAGCAGAGCTGCTGTACAGCCAGAGAACAAGGTCAGCAGAGGTTCTCTTCAGCCAGAGAACCGGGTCAGCAGAGCCGTTCTACAGCCTGAGAACCAGGTCAGCAGAGCCGTTCTACAGCCTGAGAACCAGGTCAGCAAAGCTGCTCTAGAGCCAGAGAACCAGGTCAGGAGAGCTGCTCGAGAGTCTAAGAACCAGGTCAGCAGAGCTGCTGTAGAGCCAGAGAAACCAGGTCAGCAGAGCCATTTTAGAGCCAGAGAACCAGGTCAACAGAGCCACTGTAGAGCCAGAGAACCAGGTCAGCAGAGCTGCTGTAGAGCCTGAGAACCAGGTCAGCAGAGCCGCTGCACAGCCAGAGAAACAGGTCAGCAGAGCCGTTGTAGAGCCAGAGAACCAGGTCAGCAGAGCCGCTCTAGAGCCAGAGAATCAGGTCAGCAGAGCCGCTCTAGAGCCTGAGAACCAGGCCAGCAGAGCTGCTCTAGAGACTAAGAACCAGGTCAACAGAGTCGCTGTAGAGCCAGAGAACCAGGTCAACAGAGCCGCTGTAGAGCCAGAGAACCAGGTCAGCAGAGCTGCTGTAGAGCCAGATAACCAGGTCAGCAGAGCTGCTCTACAGCCAAAGAACCAGGTCAGCACAGCCATTGTACAGCCTGAGAACCATGTCAGCAAAGCTGCTCTAGAGCCAGAGAACGAGGTCAGCAGAGCTGCTGTAGAGCCAGATAACCAGGTCAGCAGAGCTGCTGTAGAGCCAGAGAACCAGGTCAGCAGAGCTGCTGTAGAGCCAGAGAACTAGGTCAGCAGAGCTGCTCTAGAGCCAGAGAACCAGGTAAGCAGAGCTGCTTTAGAGCCAGAGAACCAGGTCAGCAGAGCTGCTGTAGAGCCAGAGAACCAGGTCAGCAGAGCTGCTGTAGAGCCAGAGAACCAGGTCAGCAGAGCTGCTGTACAGCCAGAGAACCAGGTAAGCAGAGCTGCTGTACAGCCAGAGAACCAGGTAAGCAGAGCTGCTTTAGAGCCAGAGAACCAGGTCAGCAGAGCTGCTTTCGAGCCAGAGAACCAGGTCAACAGAGCCGCTGTAGAGCCAGAGAACCAGGTCAACAGAGCCGCTGTAGAGCCAGAGAACCAGGTCAGCAAAGCTGCTGTAGAGCCAGATAACCAGGTCAGCAGACCTGCTGTAGAGCCAGATAACAAGGTCAGAAGAGCTGCTCTACAGCCAAAGAACCAGGTAAGCAGAGCTGCTTTAGAGCCAGAGAACCAGGTCAGCAGAGCTGCTTTCGAGCCAGAGAACCAGGTCAACAGAGCCGCTGTAGAGCCTGAGAACCAGGTCAGCAGAGCTGCTATAGAACCAGGTCAGCAGAGCTGCTATACAGCCAGAGAACCAGGTAAGCAGTGCTGCTTTCGAGCCAGAGAACCAGGTCAACAGAGCCGCTGTACAGCCTGAGAACCAGGTCAACAGAGCCGCTGTACAGCCTGAGAACCAGGTCAGCAAAGCTGCTGTAGAGCCAGAGAACCAGGTCAGCAAAGCTGCTGTAGAGCCAGAGAACCAGGTCAGCAGAGCTGCTGTAGAGCCAGATAACCAGGTCAGCAGAGCTGCTGTAGAGCCAGAGAACCAGGTCAGCAGAGCTGCTGTAGAGTCAGAGAACCAGGTCAGCAGAGCTGCTGTACAGCCAGAGAACCAGGTAAGCAGAGCTGCTGTACAGCCAGAGAACCAGGTAAGCAGAGCTGCTTTAGAGCCAGAGAACCAGGTCAGCAGAGCTGCTTTCGAGCCAGAGAACCAGGTCAACAGAGCCGCTGTAGAGCCAGAGAACCAGGTCAACAGAGCGGCCGTAGAGCCAGAGAACCAGGTCAGCAAAGCTGCTGTAGAGCCAGAAAACCAGGTCAGCAGAGCTGCTGTAGAGCCAGATAACCAGGTCAGCAGAGCTGCTGTAGAGCCAGATAACAAGGTCAGAAGAGCTGCTCTACAGCCAAAGAACCAGGTAAGCAGAGTTGCTTTAGAGCCAGAGAACCAGGTCAGCAGAGCTGATTTCGAGCCAGAGAACCAGGTCAACAGAGCCGCTGTAGAGCCAGAGAACCAGGTCAACAGAGCCGCTGTACAGCCAGAGAACCAGGTCAGCAGAGCTGCTGTAGAGCCAGAGAACCAGGTCAGCAGAGCTGCTGTAGAGCCAGAGAACCAGGTCAGCAGAGCTGCTGTAGAGCCAGATAACCAGGTCAGCAGAGCTGCTGTAGAGCCATATAACAAGGTCAGCAGAGCTGCTCTACAGCCAAAGAACGAGGTGCGCAGAGCTGCTTTAGAGCCAGAGAACCAGGTCAGCAGAGCTGCTTTCGAGCCAGAGAACCAGGTCAACAGAGCCGCTGTAGAGCCAGAGAACCAGGTCAACAGAGCCGCTGTAGAGCCTGAGAACCAGGTCAGCAGAGCTGCTATAGAACCAGGTCAGCAGAGCTGCTTTTGAGCCAGAGAACCAGGTCAACAGAGCCGCTGTAGAGCCAGAGAACCAGGTCAACAGAGCCGCTGTACAGCCTGAGAACCAGGTCAGCAGAGCTGCTATAGAACCAGGTCAGCAGAGCTGCTTTTGAGCCAGAGAACCAGGTCAACAGAGCCGCTGTAGAGCCAGAGAACCAGGTCAACAGAGCCGCTGTACAGCCTGAGAACCAGGTCAACAGAGCCGCTGTACAGCCTGAGAACCAGATCAGCAAAGCTGCTGTAGAGCCAGAGAACCAGATCAGCAGAGCTGCTGTAGAGCCAGATAACCAGGTCAGCAGAGCAGCTGTAGAGCCAGAGAACCAGGTCAGCAGAGCTGCTGTAGAGCCAGAGAACCAGGTCAGCAGAGCTGCTGTAGAGCCAGATAACCAGGTCAGCAGAGCTGCTGTAGAGCCAGAGAACCAGGTCAGCAGAGCTGCTCTAGAGCCTGAGAACCAGGTCAGCAGAGCTGCTGTAGAGCCAGATAACCAGGCCAGCAGATCCATTGTAGAGCCCGAGAACCAGGTCAGCAAAGCTGCTTTACAGCCAGAGAAACATGTCTGTAGAGCCAGGGAACCAGGTCAGCAGAGTTGCTGTAGAGCCAGAGAACCAGGTCAGTAGAGCTGCTCTAGAGCCAGAGAACTAGGTCAGTAGAGCTGCTCTTGAGCCATAGAACCAGGTCAGCAGAGCCGCTGTAGAGCCAGAGAACCAGGTCAGCAGAGCCGCTCTAGAGCTAGCGAAATAGGTCAGCAGAGCCGCTCTAGAGCCAGAGAACCAGGCCAGCAGATCCATTGTAGAGCCAGAGAACCAGGTCAGCAAAGCTGCTTTACAGCCAGAGAAAATGTCAGCAGAGCCGTTGTAGAGCCAGGGAACCAGGTCAGCAGAGTTGCTGTAGAGCCAGAGAACTGGGTCAGCAGAGCTGCTTTAGAGCCAGAGAACCAGGTCAGCAGAGCTGCTGTACAGCTAGAGAACAAGGTCAGCAAAGCTGCTCTACAGCCAAAGAACCAGGTCAGCAGAGCCGTTGTACAGCCTGAGAACCAGGTCAGCAAAGCTGCTCTAGAGCCAGAGAACCAGGTCAGCAGAGCTGCTCGAGAGCCAGAGAACCAGGTCAGCAGAGCTGCTCGAGAGCCAGAGAACCAGGTCAGCAGAGCTGCTCTAGAGCCTGAGAACCAAGTCAGCAGAGCCGTTGTAGAGCCAGAGAACCAGGTCAGCAGAGCCGCTGTAGAGCCAGAGAACCAGGTCAGCAGAGCTGTTGTACAGCCAGAGAACAAGTCAGCAGAGGTTCTCTTCAGCCAGAGAACCAGGTCAGCAGAGCCGTTCTACAGCCTGAGAACCAGGTCAGCAGAGCCGTTCTACAGCCTGAGAACCAGGTCAGCAAAGCTGCTCTAGAGCCAGAGAACCAGGTCAGCAAAGCTGCTCTAGAGCCAGAGAACCAGGTCAGGAGAGCTGCTCGAGAGTCTAAGAACCAGGTCAGCAGAGCCGCTATAAAGCCAGAGAACCAGGTCAGCAGAGCTGCTGTACAGCCAGAGAACAAGGTCAGCAGAGCTGCTGTAGAGCCTGAGAACCAGGTCAGCAGAGCCGCTGCACAGCCAGAGAAACAGGTCAGCAGAGCCGTTGTAGAGCCAGAGAACCAGGTCAGCAGAGCTGCTTTCGAGCCAGAGAACCAGGTCAACAGAGCTGCTGTAGAGCCAGAGAACCAGGTCAACAGAGCCGCTGTACAGCCTGAGAACCAGGTCAGCAGAGCTGCTATAGAACCAGAGAACCAGGTCAGCAGAGCTGCTATAGAAACAGAGAACGAGGTCAGCAGAGCTGCTGTACAGCCAGAGAACCAGGTAAGCAGAGCTGCTTTAGAGCCAGAGAACCAGGTCAGCAGAGCTGCTTTCGAGCCAGAGAACCAGGTCAACAGAGCCGCTGTAGAGCCAGAGAACCAGGTCAACAAAGCCGCTGTACAGCCTGAGAACCACGTCAGCAAAGCTTCTGTAGAGCCAGAGAACCAGGTCAGCAGAGCTGCGGTAGAGCCAGATAACCAGGTCAGCAGAGCTGCTGTAGAGCCAGATAACCAGGTCAGCAGAGCTGCTGTAGAGCCAGATAACAAGGTCAGCAGAGCTGCTCTACAGCCAAAGAACCAGGTAAGCAGAGCTGCTTTAGAGCCAGAGAATCAGGTCAGCAGAGCCTCTGTACAGCCAGGGAACCAGGTCAGCAGAGCTGCTGTAGAGCCAGAGAACCAGGTCAGCAGAGCTGCTGTAGAGCCAGAGAACCAGGTCAGCAGAGCTGCTTTAGAGCTAGAGAACCAGGTCAGCAGAGCTGCTGTACAGCGTGAGAACAAGGTCAGCAGAGCTGCTCTACAGCCAAAGAACCAGGTCAGCAGAGCCGTTGTACAGCCTGAGAACCAGGTCAGCAAAGCTGCTCTAGAGCCAGAGAACCAGGTCAGCAGAGCCGTTGTAGAGCCAGAGAACCAGGTCAGCAGAGCTGCTGTACAGCCTGAGAACCAGGTCAGCAGAGCTGTTGTAGAGCCAGAGAACCAGGTCAGCAGAGCCACTGTAGAGCCAGAGAACCAGGTCAGCAGAGCCGCTGTAGAGCCAGAGAACCAGGTCAGCAGAGCTGCTGTAGAGCCAGAGAACCAGGTCAGCAGAGCCGCTCTAGAGCTAGAGAAATAGGTCAGCAGAGCCGCTCTAGAGCCAGAGAACCAGGCCAGCAGATCCATTGTAGAGCCAGAGAACCAGGTCAGCAAAGCTGCTTTACAGCCAGAGAAACATGTCAGCAGAGCCGTTGTAGAGCCAGGGAACCAGGTCAGCAGAGTTGCTGTAGAGCCAGAGAACCAGGTCAGTAGAGCTGCTCTAGAGCCAGAGAACTAGGTCAGTAGAGCTGCTCTAGAGCCAGAGAACTAGGTCAGTAGAGCTGCTCTTGAGCGATAGAACCAGGTCAGCAGAGCCGCTGTAGAGCCAGAGAACCAGGTCAGCAGAGCCGCTCTACAGCTAGCGAAATAGGTCAGCAGAGCCGCTCTAGAGCCAGAGAACCAGGCCAGCAGATCCATTGTAGAGCCAGAGAACCAGGTCAGCAAAGCTGCTTTACAGCCAGAGAAACATGTCAGCAGAGCCGTTGTAGAGCCAGGGAACCCGGTCAGCAGAGTTGCTGTAGAGCCAGAGAACTGGGTCAGCAGAGCTGCTTTAGAGCCAGAGAACCAGGTCAGCAGAGCTGCTGTACAGCTAGAGAACAAGGTCAGCAAAGCTGCTCTACAGCCAAAGAACCAGGTCAGCAGAGCCGTTGTACAGCCTGAGAACCAGGTCAGCAAGGCTGCTCTAGAGCCAGAGAACCAGGTCAGCAGAGCTGCTCGAGAGCCAGAGAACCAGGTCAGCAGAGCTGCTTTAGAGCCAGGTCAGCAGAGCTGTTGTAGAGCCAGAGAACCAGGGAAGCAGAGCTGCTTTAGAGCCAGGTCAGCAGAGCTGTTGTACAGCCAGAGAACCAGGTCAGCAGAGCTGCTCTAGAGCCTGAGAACCAAGTCAGCAGAGCCGTTGTAGAGCCAGAGAACCAGGTCAGCAGAGCCGCTGTAGAGCCAGAGAACCAGGTCAGCAGAGCTGCTGTACAGCCAGAGAACAAGTCAGCAGAGGTTCTCTTCAGCCAGAGAACCAGGTCAGCAGAGCCGTTCTACAGCCTGAGAACCAGGTCAGCAGAGCCGTTCTACAGCCTGAGAACCAGGTCAGCAAAGCTGCTCTAGAGCCAGAGAACCAGGTCAGCAAAGCTGCTCTAGAGCCAGAGAACCAGGTCAGGAGAGCTGCTCGAGAGTCTAAGAACCAGGTCAGCAGAGCCGCTATAAAGCCAGAGAACCAGGTCAGCAGAGCTGCTGTACAGCCAGAGAACAAGGTCAGCAGAGCTGCTGTAGAGCCTGAGAACCAGGTCAGCAGAGCCGCTGCACAGCCAGAGAAACAGGTCAGCAGAGCCGTTGTAGAGCCAGAGAAACAGGTCAGCAGAGCCGTTGTAGAGCCAGAGAACCAGGTCAACAGAGCTGCTGTAGAGCCAGAGAACCAGGTCAACAGAGCTGCTGTAGAGCCTGAGAACCAGGTCAGCAGAGCTGCTATAGAACCAGAGAACCAGGTCAGCAGAGCTGCTATAGAACCAGAGAACCAGGTCAGCAAAGCTGCTCTAGAGCCAGAGAACCAGGTCAGGAGGGGGAACAACCTTTACAACGCAACTTTTACAACGCACTACCATTACAACGCATTTTTTACAACGCATAATCCATTACAACGCATGACATTACAACGCATGACACTACAACGCATTTTTAAAAACTACCTTTACAACGCATTCCATTACAACGCATACTACCATTACAACGCATACCATTACAACGCATAATATTACACTATACTATCCAACACTTACCCTACTGATGCACCCCCTGGAGTTAGAATAGTAATTTTTACCCCTACACTATCCAACACTTACCCTACTGTTGCACCCCCTGGAGTTAGAATAGTAATTTTTACCCCTACACTATCCAACACTTACCCTACTGTTGCACCCCCTGGAGTCAGAATAGTAATTTTTACCCCTATACTATCCAACACTTACCCTACTGATGCACCCCCTGGAGTTAGAATAGTAATTTTTACCCCTATACTATCCAACACTTACCCTACTGATGCACCCCCTGGAGTTAGAATAGTAATTTTTACCCCTATACTATCCAACACTTACCCTACTGATGCACCCCCTGGAGTTAGAATAGTAATTTTTACCCCTATACTATCCAACACTTACCCTACTGATGCACCCCCTGGAGTTAGAATAGTAATTTTTACCCCTATACTATCCAACACTTACCCTACTGATGCACCCCCTGGAGTTAGAATAGTAATTTTTACCCCTATACTATCCAACACTTACCCTACTGATGCACCCCCTGGAGTTAGAATAGTAATTTTTACCCCTATACTATCCAACACTTACCCTACTGATGCACCCCCTGGAGTTAGAATAGTAATTTTTACCCCTACACTATCCAACACTTACCCTACTGTTGCACCCCCTGGAGTTAGAATAGTAATTTTTACCCCTATACTATCTAATACTTACCTTAAATGTAATTTAATATTATGCGTTGTAATGGTATGCGTTGTAAAGGTAATATGCGTTGTAATGGTAATGCGTTGTAAAGGTATTTTTTAAATAGAACCAGGTCAGCAGAGCCGCTATAAAGCCAGAGAACCAGGTCAGCAGAGCTGCTGTACAGCCAGAGAACAAGGTCAGCAGAGCTGCTGTAGAGCCTGAGAACCAGGTCAGCAGAGCCGCTGCACAGCCAGAGAAACAGGTCAGCAGAGCCGTTGTAGAGCCAGAGAACCAGGTCAGCAAAGCTGCTTTCGAGCCAGAGAACCAGGTCAACAGAGCTGCTGTAGAGCCAGAGAACCAGGTCAACAGAGCCGCTGTACAGCCTGAGAACCAGGTTAGCAGAGCTGCTATAGAACCAGAGAACCAGGTCAGCAGAGCTGCTATAGAACCAGAGAACCAGGTCAGCAGAGCTGCTGTACAGCCAGAGAACCAGGTCAGCAGAGCTGCTGTACAGCCAGAGAACCAGGTAAGCAGAGCTGCTTTAGAGCCAGAGAACCAGGTCAGCAGAGCTGCTTTCGAGCCAGAGAACCAGGTCAACAGAGCCGCTGTAGAGCCAGAGAACCAGGTCAACAGAGCCGCTGTACAGCCTGAGAATCAGGTCAGCAAAGCTTCTGTAGAGCCAGAGAACCAGGTCAGCAGAGCTGCTGTAGAGCCAGATAACCAGGTCAGCAGAGCTGCTGTAGAGCCAGATAACCAGGTCAGCAGAGCTGCTGTGAAGCCAGATAACAAGGTCAGCAGAGCTGCTCTACAGCCAAAGAACCAGGTAAGCAGAGCTGCTGTAGAGCCAGATAACAAGGTCAGCAGAGCTGCTTTAGAGCCAGAGAACCAGGTCAGCAGAGCTGCTGTAGAGCCAGATAACAAGGTCAGCAGAGGTGCTCTACAGCCAAAGAACCAGGTAAGCAGAGCTGCTTTAGACCCAGAGAACCAGGTCAGCAGAGCTGCTTTCGAGCCAGAGAACCAGGTCAACAGAGCTGCTGTAGAGCCAGAGAACCAGGTCAACAGAGCCGCTGTAGAGCCTGAGAACCAGGTCAGCAGAGCTGCTATAGAACCAGAGAACCAGGTCAGCAGAGCTGCTGTACAGCCAGAGAACCAGGTCAGCAGAGCTGCTTTAGAGCCAGGTCAGCAGAGCTGTTGTAGAGCCAGAGAACCAGGTCATCAGAGCTGCTGTACAGCCAGATAACCAGGTCAGCAAAGCTGCTTTAGAGCCAGAGAATCAGGTCAGCAGAGCTGCTCTAGAGCCTGAGAATCAAGTCAGCAGAGCCGTTCCAGAGCCAGAGAACCAGGTCAGCAGAGCCGCTGTAGAGCCAGAGAACCAGGTCAGCAGAGCTGCTGTACAGCCAGAGAACAAGGTCAGCAGAGGTTCTCTTCAGCCAGAGAACCAGGTCAGCAGAGCCGTTCTACAGCCTGAGAACCAGATCAGCAGAGCCGTTCTACAGCCTGAGAACCAGGTCAGCAAAGCTGCTGTAGAGCCAGAGAACCAGGTCAGCAAAGCTGCTCTAGAGCCAGAGAACCAGGTCAGGAGAGCTGCTCGAGAGTCTAAGAACCAGGTCAGCAGAGCTGCTGTAGAGCCAGAGAAACCAGGTCAGCAGAGCCGTTTTAGAGCCAGAGAACCAGGTCAACAGAGCCACTGTAGAGCCAGAGAACCAGGTCAGCAGAGCCGCTATAAAGCCAGAGAACCAGGTCAGCAGAGCCGTTCTACAGCCTGAGAACCAGGTCAGCAAAGCTGCTCTAGAGCCAGAGAACCAGGTCAGCAAAGCTGCTCTAGAGCCAGAGAACCAGGTCAGCAGAGCTGCTGTAGAGCCTGAGAACCAGGTCAGCAGAGCCGCTGCACAGCCAGCGAAACAGGTCAGCAGAGCCGTTGTAGAGCCAGAGAACCAGGTCAGCAGAGCCGCTCTAGAGCCAGAGAACCAGGTCAGCAGAGCCGCTCTAGAGCCAGAGAACCAGGCCAGCAGAGCTGCTCTAGAGACTAAGAACCAGGTCAACAGAGCCGCTGAAGAGCCAGAGAACCAGGTCAACAGAGCCGCTGTAGAGCCAGAGAACCAGGTCAACAGAGGCGCTGTACAGCCTGAGAACCAGGTCAGCAGAGCTGCTATAGAACCAGGTCAGCAGAGCTGCTTTCGAGCCAGAGAACCAGGTCAACAGAGCCGCTGTAGAGCCAGAGAACCAGGTCAACAGAGCCGCTGTACATCCTGAGAACCAGGTCAACAGAGCCGCTGTACAGCCTGAGAACCAGGTCAGCAAAGCTGCTGTAGAGCCAGAGAACCAGGTCAGCAGAGCTGCTGTAGAGCCAGATAACCAGGTCAGCAGAGCTGCTGTAGAGCCAGAGAACCAGGTCAGCAGAGCTGCTGTAGAGACAGAGAACCAGGTCAGCAGAGCTGCTGTAGAGCCAGATAACCAGGCCAGCAGATCCATTGTAGAGCCAGAGAACCAGGTCAGCAAAGCTGCTTTACAGCCAGAGAAACATGTCTGTAGAGCCAGGGAACCAGGTCAGCAGAGTTGCTGTAGAGCCAGAGAACCAGGTCAGTGGAGCTGCTCTAGAGCCAGAGCACTAGGTCAGTAGAGCTGCTCTTGAGCCATAGAACCAGGTCAGCAGAGCCGCTGTAGAGCCAGAGAACCAGGTCAGCAGAGCCGCTCTAGAGCAAGAGAAATAGGTCAGCAGAGTAGCTCTAGAGCCAGAGAACCAGGCCAGCAGATCCATTGTAGAGCCAGAGAACCAGGTCAGCAAAGCTGCTTTACAGCCAGCGAAACAAGTCAGCAGAGCCGTTGTAGAGCCAGGGAACCAGGTCAGCAGAGTTGCTGTAGAGCCAGAGAACTGGGTCAGCAGAGCTGCTTTAGAGCCAGAGAACCAGGTCAGCAGAGCTGCTGTACATCTAGAGAACAAGGTCAGCAGAGCTGCTCTACAGCCAAAGAACCAGGTCAGCAGAGCCGTTGTACAGCCTGAGAACCAGGTCAGCAAAGCTGCTCTAGAGCCAGAGAACCAGGTCAGCAGAGCTGCTCGAGAGCCAGAGAACCAGGTCAGCAGAGCTGCTTTAGAGCCAGGTCAGCAGAGCTGTTGTAGAGCCAGAGAACCAGGTCAGCAGAGCTGCTCGAGAGCCAGAGAACCAGGTCAGCAGAGCTGCTTTAGAGCCAGGTCAGCAGAGCTGTTGTACAGCCAGAGAACCAAGTCAGCAGAGCCGTTGTAGAGCCAGAGAACCAGGTCAGCAGAGCCGCTGTAGAGCCAGAGAACCAGGTCAGCAGAGCTGCTGTACAGCCAGAGAACAAGTCAGCAGAGGTTCTCTTCAGCCAGAGAACCAGGTCAGCAGAGCCGTTCTACAGCCTGAGAACCAGATCAGCAGAGCCGTTCTACAGCCTGAGAACCAGGTCAGCAAAGCTGCTGTAGAGCCAGAGAACCAGGTCAGCAAAGCTGCTCTAGAGCCAGAGAACCAGGTCAGGAGAGCTGCTCGAGAGTCTAAGAACCAGGTCAGCAGAGCTGCTGTAGAGCCAGAGAAACCAGGTCAGCAGAGCCGTTTTAGAGCCAGAGAACCAGGTCAACAGAGCCACTGTAGAGCCAGAGAACCAGGTCAGCAGAGCCGCTATAAAGCCAGAGAACCAGGTCAGCAGAGCCGTTCTACAGCCTGAGAACCAGGTCAGCAAAGCTGCTCTAGAGCCAGAGAACCAGGTCAGCAAAGCTGCTCTAGAGCCAGAGAACCAGGTCAGCAGAGCTGCTGTAGAGCCTGAGAACCAGGTCAGCAGAGCCGCTGCACAGCCAGAGAAACAGGTCAGCAGAGCCGTTGTAGAGCCAGAGAACCAGGTCAGCAGAGCCGCTCTAGAGCCAGAGAACCAGGTCAGCAGAGCCGCTCTAGAGCCAGAGAACCAGGCCAGCAGAGCTGCTCTAGAGACTAAGAACCAGGTCAACAGAGCCGCTGAAGAGCCAGAGAACCAGGTCAACAGAGACGCTGTAGAGCCAGAGAACCAGGTCAACAGAGGCGCTGTACAGCCTGAGAACCAGGTCAGCAGAGCTGCTATAGAACCAGGTCAGCAGAGCTGCTTTCGAGCCAGAGAACCAGGTCAACAGAGCCGCTGTAGAGCCAGAGAACCAGGTCAACAGAGCCGCTGTACAGCCTGAGAACCAGGTCAACAGAGCCGCTGTACAGCCTGAGAACCAGGTCAGCAAAGCTGCTGTAGAGCCAGAGAACCAGGTCAGCAGAGCTGCTGTAGAGCCAGATAACCAGGTCAGCAGAGCTGCTGTAGAGCCAGAGAACCAGGTCAGCAGAGCTGCTGTAGAGACAGAGAACCAGGTCAGCAGAGCTGCTGTAGAGCCAGATAACCAGGCCAGCAGATCCATTGTAGAGCCAGAGAACCAGGTCAGCAAAGCTGCTTTACAGCCAGAGAAACATGTCTGTAGAGCCAGGGAACCAGGTCAGCAGAGTTGCTGTAGAGCCAGAGAACCAGGTCAGTGGAGCTGCTCTAGAGCCAGAGCACTAGGTCAGTAGAGCTGCTCTTGAGCCATAGAACCAGGTCAGCAGAGCCGCTGTAGAGCCAGAGAACCAGGTCAGCAGAGCCGCTCTAGAGCAAGAGAAATAGGTCAGCAGAGTAGCTCTAGAGCCAGAGAACCAGGCCAGCAGATCCATTGTAGAGCCAGAGAACCAGGTCAGCAAAGCTGCTTTACAGCCAGCGAAACAAGTCAGCAGAGCCGTTGTAGAGCCAGGGAACCAGGTCAGCAGAGTTGCTGTAGAGCCAGAGAACTGGGTCAGCAGAGCTGCTTTAGAGCCAGAGAACCAGGTCAGCAGAGCTGCTGTACATCTAGAGAACAAGGTCAGCAGAGCTGCTCTACAGCCAAAGAACCAGGTCAGCAGAGCCGTTGTACAGCCTGAGAACCAGGTCAGCAAAGCTGCTCTAGAGCCAGAGAACCAGGTCAGCAGAGCTGCTCGAGAGCCAGAGAACCAGGTCAGCAGAGCTGCTTTAGAGCCAGGTCAGCAGAGCTGTTGTAGAGCCAGAGAACCAGGTCAGCAGAGCTGCTCGAGAGCCAGAGAACCAGGTCAGCAGAGCTGTTGTACAGCCAGAGAACCAGGTCAGCAGAGCTGCTCTGGAGCCTGAGAACCAAGTCAGCAGAGCCGTTGTAGAGCCAGAGAACCAGGTCAGCAGAGCCGCTGTAGAGCCAGAGAAGCAGGTCAGCAGAGCTGCTGTACAGCCAGAGAACAAGTCAGCAGAGGTTCTCTTCAGCCAGAGAACCAGGTCAGCAGAGCCGTTCTACAGCCTGAGAACCAGGTCAGCAGAGCCGTTCTACAGCCTGAGAACCAGGTCAGCAAAGCTGCTCTAGAGCCAGAGAACCAGGTCAGCAAAGCTGCTCTAGAGCCAGAGAACCAGGTCAGGAGAGCTGCTCGAGAGTCTAAGAACCAGGTCAGCAGAGCCGCTATAAAGCCAGAGAACCAGGTCAGCAGAGCTGCTGTACAGCCAGAGAACAAGGTCAGCAGAGCTGCTGTAGAGCCTGAGAACCAGGTCAGCAGAGCCGCTGCACAGCCAGAGAAACAGGTCAGCAGAGCTGCTGTAGAGCCAGAGAAACAGGTCAGCAGAGCTGCTGTAGAGCCAGATAACCAGGTCAGCAGAGCTGCTGTAGAGCCAGAGAACCAGGTCAGCAGAGCTGCTGTAGAGACAGAGAACCAGGTCAGCAGAGCTGCTGTAGAGCCAGATAACCAGGCCAGCAGATCCATTGTAGAGCCAGAGAACCAGGTCAGCAAAGCTGCTTTACAGCCAGAGAAACATGTCTGTAGAGCCAGGGAACCAGGTCAGCAGAGTTGCTGTAGAGCCAGAGAACCAGGTCAGTAGAGCTGCTCTAGAGCCAGAGCACTAGGTCAGTAGAGCTGCTCTTGAGCCATAGAACCAGGTCAGCAGAGCCGCTGTAGAGCCAGAGAACCAGGTCAGCAGAGCTGCTCTAGAGCTAGAGAAATAGGTCAGCAGAGCCGCTCTAGAGCCAGAGAACCAGGCCAGCAGATCCATTGTAGAGCCAGAGAACCAGGTCAGCAAAGCTGCTTTACAGCCAGCGAAACAAGTCAGCAGAGCCGTTGTAGAGCCAGGGAACCAGGTCAGCAGAGTTGCTGTAGAGCCAGAGAACTGGGTCAGCAGAGCTGCTTTAGAGCCAGAGAAACAGGTCAGCAGAGCTGCTGTACATCTAGAGAACAAGGTCAGCAGAGCTGCTCTACAGCCAAAGAAACAGGTCAGCAGAGCCGTTGTACAGCCTGAGAACCAGGTCAGCAAAGCTGCTCTAGAGCCAGAGAACCAGGTCAGCAGAGCTGCTCGAGAGCCAGAGAACCAGGTCAGCAAAGCTGCTCTAGAGCCAGAGAACCAGGTCAGGAGAGCTGCTCGAGAGTCTAAGAACCAGGTCAGCAGAGCTGCTGTAGAGCCAGAGAAACCAGGTCAGCAGAGCCGTTTTAGAGCCAGAGAACCAGGTCAACAGAGCCACTGTAGAGCCAGAGAACCAGGTCAGCAGAGCCGCTATAAAGCCAGAGAACCAGGTCAGCAGAGCCGTTCTACAGCCTGAGAACCAGGTCAGCAAAGCTGCTCTAGAGCCAGAGAACCAGGTCAGCAAAGCTGCTCTAGAGCCAGAGAACCAGGTCAGCAGAGCTGCTGTAGAGCCTGAGAACCAGGTCAGCAGAGCCGCTGCACAGCCAGCGAAACAGGTCAGCAGAGCCGTTGTAGAGCCAGAGAACCAGGTCAGCAGAGCCGCTCTAGAGCCAGAGAACCAGGTCAGCAGAGCCGCTCTAGAGCCAGAGAACCAGGCCAGCAGAGCTGCTCTAGAGACTAAGAACCAGGTCAACAGAGCCGCTGAAGAGCCAGAGAACCAGGTCAACAGAGCCGCTGTAGAGCCAGAGAACCAGGTCAACAGAGCCCCTGTACAGCCTGAGAACCAGGTCAGCAGAGCTGCTATAGAACCAGGTCAGCAGAGCTGCTTTCGAGCCAGAGAACCAGGTCAACAGAGCCGCTGTAGAGCCAGAGAACCAGGTCAACAGACCCGCTGTACAGCCTGAGAACCAGGTCAACAGAGCCGCTGTACAGCCTGAGAACCAGGTCAGCAAAGCTGCTGTAGAGCCAGAGAACCAGGTCAGCGGAGCTGCTGTAGAGCCAGATAACCAGGTCAGCAGAGCTGCTGTAGAGCCAGATAACCAGGTCAGCAGAGCTGCTGTAGAGCCAGAGAACCAGGTCAGCAGAGCTGCTGTAGAGACAGAGAACCAGGTCAGCAGAGCTGCTGTAGAGCCAGATAACCAGGCCACCAGATCCATTGTAGAGCCAGAGAACCAGGTCAGCAAAGCTGCTTTACAGCCAGAGAAACATGTCTGTAGAGCCAGGGAACCAGGTCAGCAGAGTTGCTGTAGAGCCAGAGAACCAGGTCAGTGGAGCTGCTCTAGAGCCAGAGCACTAGGTCAGTAGAGCTGCTCTTGAGCCATAGAACCAGGTCAGCAGAGCCGCTGTAGAGCCAGAGAACCAGGTCAGCAGAGCCGCTCTAGAGCAAGAGAAATAGGTCAGCAGAGCCGCTCTAGAGCCAGAGAACCAGGCCAGCAGATCCATTGTAGAGCCAGAGAACCAGGTCAGCAAAGCTGCTTTACAGCCAGCGAAACAAGTCAGCAGAGCCGTTGTAGAGCCAGGGAACCAGGTCAGCAGAGTTGCTGTAGAGCCAGAGAACTGGGTCAGCAGAGCTGCTTTAGAGCCAGAGAACCAGGTCAGCAGAGCTGCTGTACATCTAGAGAACAAGGTCAGCAGAGCTGCTCTACAGCCAAAGAACCAGGTCAGCAGAGCCGTTGTACAGCCTGAGAACCAAGTCAGCAAAGCTGCTCTAGAGCCAGAGAACCAGGTCAGCAGAGCTGCTCGAGAGCCAGAGAACCAGGTCAGCAGAGCTGCTTTAGAGCCAGGTCAGCAGAGCTGTTGTAGAGCCAGAGAACCAGGTCAGCAGAGCTGCTCGAGAGCCAGAGAACCAGGTCAGCAGAGCTGCTTTAGAGCCAGGTCAGCAGAGCTGTTGTACAGCCAGAGAACCAAGTCAGCAGAGCCGTTGTAGAGCCAGAGAACCAGGTCAGCAGAGCCGCTGTAGAGCCAGAGAACCAGGTCAGCAGAGCTGCTGTACAGCCAGAGAACAAGTCAGCAGAGGTTCTCTTCAGCCAGAGAACCAGGTCAGCAGAGCCGTTCTACAGCCTGAGAACCAGGTCAGCAGAGCCGTTCTACAGCCTGAGAACCAGGTCAGCAAAGCTGCTCTAGAGCCAGAGAACCAGGTCAGCAAAGCTGCTCTAGAGCCAGAGAACCAGGTCAGGAGAGCTGCTCGAGAGTCTAAGAACCAGGTCAGCAGAGCCGCTATAAAGCCAGAGAACCAGGTCAGCAGAGCTGCTGTACAGCCAGAGAACAAGGTCAGCAGAGCTGCTGTAGAGCCTGAGAACCAGGTCAGCAGAGCCGCTGCACAGCCAGAGAAACAGGTCAGCAGAACTGCTGTAGAGCCAGAGAAACAGGTCAGCAGAGCTGCTGTAGAGCCAGATAACCAGGTCAGCAGAGCTGCTGTAGAGCCAGAGAACCAGGTCAGCAGAGCTGCTGTAGAGACAGAGAACCAGGTCAGCAGAGCTGCTGTAGAGCCAGATAACCAGGCCAGCAGATCCATTGTAGAGCCAGAGAACCAGGTCAGCAAAGCTGCTTTACAGCCAGAGAAACATGTCTGTAGAGCCAGGGAACCAGGTCAGCAGAGTTGCTGTAGAGCCAGAGAACCAGGTCAGTAGAGCTGCTCTAGAGCCAGAGCACTAGGTCAGTAGAGCTGCTCTTGAGCCATAGAACCAGGTCAGCAGAGCCGCTGTAGAGCCAGAGAACCAGGTCAGCAGAGCCGCTCTAGAGCTAGAGAAATAGGTCAGCAGAGCCGCTCTAGAGCCAGAGAACCAGGCCAGCAGATCCATTGTAGAGCCAGAGAACCAGGTCAGCAAAGCTGCTTTACAGCCAGCGAAACAAGTCAGCAGAGCCGTTGTAGAGCCAGGGAACCAGGTCAGCAGAGTTGCTGTAGAGCCAGAGAACTGGGTCAGCAGAGCTGCTTTAGAGCCAGAGAACCAGGTCAGCAGAGCTGCTGTACATCTAGAGAACAAGGTCAGCAGAGCTGCTCTACAGCCAAAGAAACAGGTCAGCAGAGCCGTTGTACAGCCTGAGAACCAGGTCAGCAAAGCTGCTCTAGAGCCAGAGAACCAGGTCAGCAGAGCTGCTCGAGAGCCAGAGAACCAGGTCAGCAGAGCTGCTCTAGAGCCAGGTCAGCAGAGCTGTTGTAGAGCCAGAGAACCAGGTCAGCAGAGCTGCTCGAGAGCCAGAGAACCAGGTCAGCAGAGCTGCTTTAGAGCCAGGTCAGCAGAGCTGTTGTACAGCCAGAGAACCAGGTCAGCAGAGCTGCTCTAGAGCCTGAGAACCAAGTCAGCAGAGCCGTTGTAGAGCCAGAGAACCAGGTCAGCAGAGCCGCTGTAGAGCCAGAGAACCAGGTCAGCAGAGCTGCTGTACAGCCAGAGAACAAGTCAGCAGAGGTTCTCTTCAGCCAGAGAACCAGGTCAGCAGAGCCGTTCTACAGCCTGAGAACCAGGTCAGCAGAGCCGTTCTACAGCCCGAGAACCAGGTCAGCAAAGCTGCTCTAGAGCCAGAGAACCAGGTCAGCAAAGCTGCTCTAGAGCCAGAGAACCAGGTCAGGAGAGCTGCTCGAGAGTCTAAGAACCAGGTCAGCAGAGCCGCTATAAAGCCAGAGAACCAGGTCAGCAGAGCTGCTGTACAGCCAGAGAACAAGGTCAGCAGAGCTGCTGTAGAGCCTGAGAACCAGGTCAGCAGAGCCGCTGCACAGCCAGAGAAACAGGTCAGCAGAGCCGTTGTAGAGCCAGAGAAACAGGTCAGCAGAGCCGTTGTAGAGCCAGAGAACCAGGTCAACAGAGCTGCTGTAGAGCCAGAGAACCAGGTCAACAGAGCTGCTGTAGAGCCTGAGAACCAGGTCAGCAGAGCTGCTATAGAACCAGAGAACCAGGTCAGCAGAGCTGCTATAGAACCAGAGAACCAGGTCAGCAGAGCTGCTGTACAGCCAGAGAACCAGGTAAGCAGAGCTGCTTTAGAGCCAGAGAACCAGGTCAGCAGAGCTGCTTTCGAGCCAGAGAACCAGGTCAACAGAGCCGCTGTAGAGCCAGAGAACAAGGTCAACAGAGCCGCTGTACAGCCTGAGAACCAGGTCAGCAAAGCTTCTGTAGAGCCAGAGAACCAGGTCAGCAGAGCTGCTGTAGAGCCAGATAACCAGGTCAGCAGAGCTGCTGTAGAGCCAGATAACCAGGTCAGCAGAGCTGCTGTAGAGCCAGATAACAAGGTCAGCAGAGCTGCTCTACAGCCAAAGAACCAGGTAAGCAGAGCTGCTGTAGAGCCAGATAACAAGGTCAGCAGAGCTGCTTTAGAGCCAGAGAACCAGGTCAGCAGAGCTGCTGTAGAGCCAGATAACAAGGTCAGCAGAGCTGCTCTACAGCCAAAGAACCAGGTAAGCAGAGCTGCTTTAGAGCCAGAGAACCAGGTCAGCAGAGCTGCTTTCGAGCCAGAGAACCAGGTCAACAGAGCCGCTGTAGAGCCAGAGAACCAGGTCAACAGAGCCGCTGTAGAGCCTGAGAACCAGGTCAACAGAGCCGCTGTAGAGCCTGAGAACCAGGTCAGCAGAGCTGCTATAGAACCAGAGAACCAGGTCAGCAGAGCTGCTGTACAGCCAGAGAACCAGGTCAGCAGAGCTGCTTTAGAGCCAGGTCAGCAGAGCTGTTGTAGAGCCAGAGAACCAGGTCATCAGAGCTGCTGTACAGCCAGATAACCAGGTCAGCAAAGCTGCTTTAGAGCCAGAGAACCAGGTCAGCAGAGCTGCTCTAGAGCCTGAGAACCAAGTCAGCAGAGCCGTTGCAGAGCCAGAGAACCAGGTCAGCAGAGCCGCTGTAGAGCCAGAGAACCAGGTCAGCAGAGCTGCTGTACAGCCAGAGAACAAGGTCAGCAGAGGTTCTCTTCAGCCAGAGAACCAGGTCAGCAGAGCCGTTCTACAGCCTGAGAACCAGGTCAGCAGAGCCGTTCTACAGCCTGAGAACCAGGTCAGCAAAGCTGCTCTAGAGCCAGAGAACCAGGTCAGGAGAGCTGCTCGAGAGTCTAAGAACCAGGTCAGCAGAGCTGCTGTAGAGCCAGAGAAACCAGGTCAGCAGAGCCGTTTTAGAGCCAGAGAACCAGGTCAACAGAGCCACTGTAGAGCCAGAGAACCAGGTCAGCAGAGCTGCTGTAGAGCCTGAGAACCAGGTCAGCAGAGCCGCTGCACAGCCAGAGAAACAGGTCAGCAGAGCCGTTGTAGAGCCAGAGAACCAGGTCAGCAGAGCCGCTCTAGAGCCAGAGAATCAGGTCGGCAGAGCCGCTCTAGAGCCTGAGAACCAGGCCAGCAGAGCTGCTCTAGAGACTAAGAACCAGGTCAACAGAGTCGCTGTAGAGCCAGAGAACCAGGTCAACAGAGCCGCTGTAGAGCCAGAGAACCAGGTCAGCAGAGCTGCTGTAGAGCCAGATAACCAGGTCAGCAGAGCTGCTCTACAGCCAAAGAACCAGGTCAGCACAGCCATTGTACAGCCTGAGAACCAGGTCAGCAAAGCTGCTCTAGAGCCAGAGAACGAGGTCAGCAGAGCTGCTGTAGAGCCAGATAACCAGGTCAGCAGAGCTGCTGTAGAGCCAGAGAACCAGGTCAGCAGAGCTGCTGTAGAGCCAGAGAACTAGGTCAGCAGAGCTGCTCTAGAGCCAGAGAACCAGGTAAGCAGAGCTGCTTTAGAGCCAGAGAACCAGGTCAGCAGAGCTGCTGTAGAGCCAGAGAACCAGGTCAGCAGAGCTGTTGTAGAGCCAGGTCATCAGAGCTGCTGTACAGCCAGAGAACCAGGTCCGCAGAGCTGCTTTAGAGCCAGAGAACCTGGTCAGCAGAGCTGCTCTAGAGCCTGAGAACCAGGTCAGCAGAGCCGCTCTAGAGCCAGAGAACCAGGTCAGCAGAGCCGCTATAGAGCCAGAGAACCAGGTCAGCAGAGCTGCTGTACAGCCTGAGATCCAGGTCAGCAGAGCCGCTGTAGAGCCAGAGAACCAAGTCAGCAGAGCTGCTGTAGAGCCAGAGAACCAGGTCAGCAGAGCCGCTCTAGAGCTAGAGAACCACGTCAGCAGATACGCTCTACAGCTAGAGAAATAGGTCAGCAGAGCCGCTCTAGAGCCAGAGAACCAGGCCAGCAGATCCATTGTAAAGCCAGAGAACCAGGTCAGCAAAGTTGCTTTACAGCCAGAGAAACATGTCAGCAGAGACGTTGTAGAGCCAGGGAACCAGGTCAGCAGAGTTGCTGTAGAGCCAGAGAACCAGGTCAGTAGAGCTGCTCTAGAGCTAGAGAACTAGGTCAGTAGAGCTGCTCTTGAGCCATAGAACCAGGTCAGCAGAGCCGCTCTAAAGCCAGAGAACCTGGTCAGCAGAGCTGCTCTAGAGCCAGAGAACCAGGTCAGCAGAGCTGCTCTAGAGCCAGAGAACCAGGTCAGCAGAGCTGCTTTAGGGCCAGGTCAGCAGAGCTGTTGTAGAGCCAGAGAACCAGGTCATCAGAGCTGCTGTACAGCCAGATAAACAGGTCAGCAGAGCTGCTTTAGAGCCAGAGAACCAGGTCAGCAGAGCTGCTCTAGAGCCTGAGAACCAAGTCAGCAGAGCCGTTGTAGAGCCAGAGAACCAGGTCAGCAGAGCCGCTGTAGAGCCAGAGAACCAGGTCAGCAGAGCTGCTGTACAGCCAGAGAACAAGGTCAGCAGAGGTTCTCTTCAGCCAGAGAACCAGGTCAGCAAAGCTGCTCTAGAGCCAGAGAACCAGGTCAGGAGAGCTGCTCGAGAGTCTAAGAACCAGGTCAGCAGAGCTGCTGTAGAGCCAGAGAAACCAGATCAGCAGAGCTGCTTTAGTGCCAGAGAACCAGTTCAACAGAGCCACTGTAGAGCCAGAGAACCAGGTCAGCAGAGCCGCTATAAAGCCAGAGAACCAGGTCAGCAGAGCTGTTGTAGAGCCAGAGAACCAGGTCAGCAGAGCTGCTCTACAGCCAGAGAACTAGCTCAGCAGAGCTGCTGTAGAGCCAGAGAACCAGGTCAGCAGAGCTGCTGTAGAGCCAGAGAACCAGGTCAGCAGAGCTGGTCGAGAGCCAGAGAACCAGGTCAGCAGAGCTGGTCGAGAGCCAGAGAACCAGGTCAGCAGAGCTGGTCGAGAGCCAGAGAACCAGGTCAGCAGAGCTGGTCGAGAGCCAAAGAACCAGGTCAGCAGAGCTGCTCTACAGCCAGAGAACTAGCTCAGCAGAGCTGCTGTAGAGCCAGAGAACCAGGTCAGCAGAGCCGTTTTAGAGCCAGAGAACCAGGTCAGCAGAGCTGCTCTAGAGCCAGAGACCTAGGTCAGCAGAGCTGATATATGATTTAACGCGTTACTTGCAGAGCGGAAAGGATACGGGGGTTACCACAGGTAACATGGGGCTGATATTTGCTGCTGTTGCTATCGACCGATTACGGTCTTTTGCTATTTTTATATATTTCATTATAACCGGCTTCTCCCTCCGCATACCCACATTTTAAAACGAACCACTCACCTGCTGCTTTGAGCGGGGCTTCTTTCTGTCTTTCACCCTTTGTGAGCGCCATCTTGGGGGCAGTTGGTGTCAGAAATGGGCGCCATACTGGTGAGCGCGCTAGTGTTTAGAACACGATGGCGGACTACTTAAGCAAGCCAAATACTGCCTACCTCGGGTCAGCTGCAGGAAAAAGGCGCACTAACACATCCAGGAACCTTAACTGCGGGCTGATTAACAGCAGGTCATTAGTAAAACACCACACGGAAATTGCTCTGCTGATTGATGATATGAAGCTTGATGCTCTGTTTCTAACCGAAACCTGGATTAGAGCAGAATCAGCCGTAGAGATAGGTTTCGCCTGTCCGGACGGATTTAAAATTATACACAAACCAAGGAAAGAGGGTAAAGGGGGAGATGTGGGACTGATTTTCAGAGAAGAATTTAATTTCACTTTGCTACAGGTGGATGAGATAGACGGGATCAAAATGTTGGGATTTTCGCTTCAGGAAGCTAATGGTAGTCTTGTTTCAGGAATGCTTTGTTATCGCCCCTCAGGGAGCAACACCATACATCAGCTCCTCCTGAACACCATCGCCAACTTATCTCTAACACATTCTAAAATGGTTGTCCTGGGCGATTTTAACTTGTGGGAGAATGAAAGCATGAATAACCAGCTGACAGACTTGAAGTTTACTTGTACTAATCTCAATCTCCAACAACTGGTCACCTCCCCGACTCATCGGGGAGGGCATATACTCGACCTTCTATTTGCAAATGAGTCAGAGGTGGAGATATCAAATATTGTCCCCCAAAATTGAACAGATCACTACCTTATCCATTTTAAAATGCGGTTAGTTGATTGCCGAGGCCAAGCCAAAACCGCCGTGACGTTTCGGAGAGGCAGGAATTGGGCTAAACTAGATAGGACAGGCGCCCTTTTAGTACCACCCACAGCGAGCCCCTTTTGGGCATCTATCACGGTAGAGGATAATTACATCACTTATCAGGAGTTCATTACGGATGCCCTGGATTAACTAATTCCGCTGAGGAAAATAAAAACCAGAAATAAAATTTCAGCACCCTGGTATAACGATGAACTGAAACAGTCAAGACTACTGTGCAAAAAGGCTGAAAGGAAACGGAGGAAAGGGTACTCGGATGGGGACAAGTTAGTATTAAGGTCAGCACAGACTAGATACAAGATGCTTATCTTGGAAAGCAAAGCCAATTTCCATGCCAAATCCATTGTGCAAGCACCCAACAGGACTAAAGAACTTTCTGTCTGGAGAATAAAGTGGAGGCCTCACAGGAGTTGTGCGACGAGATTGCCGCCCACTTCAAGGACAAAGTGGCAAAGATCGTTGATTCCTTTAAGGATAACGAAGTCGCCGCACAGGACCTTGGTAAAGAGACAACTAAGGGGACCCTGGGTCAGCAATGTTCCTTGGTTAGTTTTCCTCTCCTTACAGACCTTATTTTTGACACAATGGTGCATAGTATTTCCTCAGGCTCGCCACTTGACCCCGTGCCCCAGAAAGTGTGGAAGACATACGGCCGCCTGACTCTTCCCTGGCTACGTCAGATCTGTAACCAATCTTTGGAAGAAGGCTTAGTCCTGAAGGGTTGGAAGCAGGCGGTGGTATCCCCTTTAATCAAAAAGCCCTCTCTGGACCCGACTAACCCAGCCAACTTTCGGCCTATTTCCCTCCTCCCTTTCCCAATTAAGATTTTGGAAAAGGTTGTGAGCAGATCTCTTTCAGATTATTTGGAGGAACATCACTTGCTGGACAGGGATCAGCTTGGTTTCCGTCCCGGTCACGGGACGGAGTCAGCCCTGATAACCATGATGGACAACTTGCGGATGCGGGCCGACAACGGGAGCACCGCGGTTCTGGTGCTCCTGGATATGTCGGCCGCATTCGACACAGTGAGTCACCCAATTCTGCTTGAGAGACTGGAAGGTATAGGGGTAAAAGGTCGGGCACTGCAGTGGCTTCGGTCCTACCTGACGGGGAGACAACAGGTGGTAACTCTGGGACCGTTTACTTCAGGGAAATCTCCCATAGTTTATGGGGTACCACAGGGTTCTAGTATTAGTCCCATTCTGTTTAATATATACTTACAGCCACTCTTTTCAATCATTAAAGCGTTCGGGGTTGAGTTAATCAATTATGCGGACGACACGCAATTGGTATTCTCACTACAGGGAAAACATGCGGTCCCCTTGGAACAATTCTAAAAATGCATGCGTCTGACTACAGATTGGCTGCGGAGAAACTCCTTGCAGTTCAATGGAGGAAAGACGGAGGTACTGTATTACTCACCGGCAAGGTTGGCCCTGCACTAGCCGGTGGAGTTCAGGCTTGACCCGGAGGAGGCTTTGTTGGCCCCGGCCAACACAATATGTAATCTTGGGGTTCTGATAGATAAAAACCTCCAACTGGACTCACAGGCAAGTAAGACAGCCAATGTGTGCTACGGGTTACTACGGCTGTTACGTCGGATCCTTCCAATCTTGCCAGAGGATATGCGACCCTTGATTGTAAGGAGCACGGTACTGAGTAGAATGGACTATTGTAACTCTCTGTAGTTAGGGGCCCCTCATTACATCTTGCAGGGGCTGCAGAGAGTCCAGTCGGCCGCGGCGAAGCTTGTGCTAAACCGAAGGCGCAACTCATCTTCTACCCAGGCTTTGAGAGAGCTCCACTGGCTGCCAGTCAGGGAAAGGGTCCTCTTTAAATCTCTCTGTTTGATTTATAGACCAACACATGCGATGGGCCCGGTTCCTCTTCAAGAAAGGTTTACCTGGTATCTCCCCCAGAGACAGCTGCGCTCTTCCAGTGCACATTTGCTGGTAAGGCCTAGATTCAAACGAGCCAGAATGGGCGGGAGGGCTTTTAGCGTGGTGGGCGCTCTGACGTGGAACGAGCTACCACAGAGGATCAGACAGATTGAATCCTTAATTGAATTCAGCAAAAGCCTTAAAACATGGCTTTTTCCGAGAGCCTGATTGACCTGCCCTGCCCAATCCCTCAGCACCAGTGATATTTGTTTTATCAGAGCGCCAGGATACCCGTGAGGTGACAGAGCGCTATACAAGCACCAATACAATACAATACAACCAGGTCAGCAAAGCTGCTCTAGAGCCAGAGAACCAGGTAAGCAGAGCTGCTTCAAAGCCAGAGAACCAGGGTAGCAGAGCTGCTCTAGAGCCAGAGAACCAGGTCAGCAGAGCTGTTGTAGCGCCAGAGACACCAGCTCAGCAGAGCTGCTTTAGAGCCAGAGAACCAGGTCAGCAGAGCTGCTGTAGAGCCAGAGAACCCTGGTTGTAATTAAGTGCTAGATGCCGTAAATACATTCACACTAGGATGTTTTTATTTTCTTCTCTTTCTTTTTCTTTTTTCTCAACCTTTCATAAATTTAGATGCCGTATCACTGGCCGTTAGCATGAATTTAGTTGAATTTATGCGGCACTGTGGTGCGGTCTGGATGTTTAAGATCACTTTTTCCAACTGTGTATATGTCTTGATTGTGCTACTTCTCGGCTACATTCTGATGAGGGTCATGTATACACTTTGGCTTTAAACTGTTTGCCAACAACGTATGTGCCCTGACTGAGGGATTTCCCCTGCCACAGGACATTAAGGCCCAGGGGGATTTTTTTACTGATGTATTAAATTCCTTGCTAATACCAGATGTTTCTGGCTGTAGGTCCAGGAGTCTCACGGATTCAGCTGCTCCTGGTTTCACAACCTTTTTTCAGTTGGAAGTATTCAAGCTTCACTGGACACCAAAAGGTGGCAACCCTGCTTAAGAGCAGGATTTTTTCTGGGATATATGTGTGTGCATAGAGTGAGCGGCAATCGACTGGCATCTTTAAAGCATTCTCCCAACGACATTGGGGCTTAGTTACAAGCCCCTTGTGCCGCCGCTGCGTCATATTTTCCCACACAAAAAGTGAAGCACCGGCGGTGCAAGGGACTTGTAAATTAGCCCCATTGTGCCCATTCGAACGCAATAAAACAGTTACGTAACCTTCACACCACGGAAAAGGTGAAATAAAGCACCAGTTTCTAAAGTTATTGCTCTTTCCACAGTTACTGGTAAATCAAGTCTCCTGCCCGAGGTCTACTCCATTTATTGTAATTTAAAACTTCAGGTATCAAAATGCAAAGTTGTGTGAGCTGTTAGCCTTACACTGGCTGAACAACTGCCTCCTACCATAGGACTGTTACGAGTGTCTACAAATCTAAGATTGTATTTTGGGATGTAGATGATGCACCTCATGCCTGCAACATAAAACAAGCATTTGCAATGCAATAGGGCTGGCATTACTAAAAGTTTGAGCTATTGGCGTTGCAAATGATAATGTTTGTTAGTGTTTGTATTTTTTTTGTTAAAAAATATTCCAGCAGTAGCATAAGTAACGAAATAAAATCCACGTAGAACACCAGTACCACCACCACTAACACCACCAGTACCACCACCGCGACAACTACCACAAGTACCATAACCACCACTACTCTGTGGTTATAGTAATAATGGTGGTAGTTATGGTACTGGTGGAAAATTACTATTAAAAATTACAATACCTGTTAATTTTTCAAAGGGCATTGCCATTTACAATACCAATAGCTCTAAAACTCGCAGTTGCGAGACCTATTGCATTCTAAATGCTTGTTAAATCTGGTCTTGTTCTCTGCCTACTTCGTTAAAGACTGCTCTCAACAATGCCTGGTCTTAAAATAATCTTGACAATTAGCCTCGACCTAATCTTAGTCCAAATCTGGAAGTGTGAAGAAGAATATAAGATCAAGAACTGGTTGTATTGTCAAGTCTATGTTGAACTTCCACCACACATCAGACCCAGAACCTCATCTGTATGTTCCCAGTCTTTAACTAATAACTGCTCATGTACCATGTAACTGTTGCCACATAAAGGCATTTTTTGTAAAAATGCTTCTGCTGCTACATAAAAAATATAAAAATAAAACCTAATGGGCAAGATTGACAATGCATCTCGCAGGAACCTAGAAATGGGCCCACTTGTTCCTCTGCAATCTTGGACAACTAGTTGGAAGTGTGT
This sequence comes from Triturus cristatus, assembly GCF_964204655.1. Taxonomy (NCBI): domain Eukaryota; kingdom Metazoa; phylum Chordata; class Amphibia; order Caudata; family Salamandridae; genus Triturus; species Triturus cristatus. The sequence continues at coordinate 1,114,514,860 of NC_140579.1, forward strand.
TCCTGTCAATGCGTGGGGTTTCTTGCAGGTCTTCCATAACACTCCAAAAACTTCATACAGCCACTGGAGAGAGGATTCACCAAAACCACCTTCCATTTCAAGTTTACCTTGACGACACAAAGAATCGCCCCTGCCCGGGCAGTTGGTCTGGGAGCCAAACACACATCACTAACTGGACAGGGGAGTGCATCTTGTATGTTAGTGTCATCAAAACACTATTAGGCTACATTAAAGACAAAAGTCCATAAACCTCTATGGATCATTCCTCAAAGAATGAAATACTCAAAGAAATCAATTTTAATATTCTTTGCTCTACAGAGCCCCCCTCCTTTCACTGTAAATTGGATCACTGAGCAGAGGAACCCAGATCGCTAGAAGCTAGGAGGCTTAAGTAGTTTGTCAATGATTGTTTTTTAAATGAGTAGGTGGTCACACCATAAGAGTTCCTAATATAAAGTGATGGGGAGTAGCGTCTTCTGGTTTTCTTTCTTCCGGGGTGTAGGCGCGAATGGTACGACGACCCCCAGGATGCTCAAAGAAAGAAACAAAATAGGACGGTAAGCACTCTGTTTTATATGGTGTCTTTTAGAAGAATGGAAGACCGTCCCCACACCCGGTGTATAGGGAAACGAAAAAAAGATGGCCAGGAAAGATCTCCAGTATCCTGGCTCACTGAGCAAATAGAGTGGATACTGTCTGTCTCCTATGACCACATGTGGTACTACGGTGGGGGGGGGGGGGGGGTTTACGGCGCTGCTTTAAGGAGTGAGAGAACAAGGGGGGGGGGGGGGGTTGAAAAAGAAACCTAGACGGGATGGTGCTTAACGAGGTCTATTTACAGTGCCCCAAGTTTCCCCTGTCCCGTACTTTCCAGCCTACTCTCCCTCAACGTCCCTTCCGCTTCCCGTGCTAAGTGCCGTGTCTCGTGTGCGGTGTCACTCGCCGTAACTCTCTGGAGTTACGGCGGTGTTTGCGCCTTCCTGGGGGGAAGGTATCCATCACTCCTCACACCACTCCTCTGCGTCTCCGGCGTCTTCGGTGGATTTCCCGGTCTCCTCGGCTCCACTCGGCATCTTATTTGGTTCCGTCCTCTCGGCTCCTCGCGACTCACTCTCCTTCCTCTCTTCCGGACTCCGTGACATCACCACGTCCTCCGTCCTGATCCACCTTTTCCTTCTCGCCATTCTCGTCCCGATTGGTCGGCCCCTTTTGTTCCGCCTCCCATTTCCTGCAATAGAGATGTCCTGGACCAAGAGTTACCCGGGTGTCCGACTGGTGGGTCCCTGACACAGATGATCTCGTCCGTGATTACAGGTAAGGGTTCCGCCCTTGTGGTATTCCTAGCAAGTCCCTTCTGATACTGGACTTTGGTAATGTGACCGACATAGACCCTCCCCCGTCTCACTGGATAACTGTAGTGAGTGCAATGTCTACCAACAAAAGTACCCTACGACAATTAGAAACAGGACCATATCAATCCTACCTTAAAAGGGTGCCCCTACAGCAAGCAAAATTAAATTCCAATCAGAAGCCACCTGCATCTAACACAAAGACCTCATGTCAACATGAACACCACCTCTCCTGAAAAATGCTGGTTCTGACCTGTCCATACGGCTAACTGAGAGCGCGAGACACAGTGACGAGAAGGACTCCACTGCACAGTAGCCCAGCCACACACGCAGTGTCCACCACTACAGACGAGATCATAGCTGCTCTATAGAAAACACCCACAAATGTAGAAAACTATAGCTCTCCTGTGTGAAGTCCAAGCTAATGTGATATCTAGCAGACAAGATCTATAGCTCTGCTGTGTGATCTATGAGATGTACGTCATCAGAGGCACAGGTTCCTCATGCGCCAACCGGACTTGGGCGGGGTGGGCATCGCGCTTAGAGAGACGCGATCGGCGCCCTACCTTGTCTCTCTCCTTGATTAAGCCCGCAAATATAGGTGATCCGGAAGCGCTTAAGTGCTTCCGGGTCACAAAACCAGAATCAAGCCAGGAAGCCGGATTCAGCTGGCTTCCCGACTGTGCAGGGTTAAAAGGGGCTGTGGAGCAGCAGGACGGCCTTTCGCGTCGCTGCTCCACCCCCACGCAACAACTCCAGACGGTCTCCAGTACTTTGGTTTGCAGTTTCCATGTCCTGTCCCGCAGGTTCATCGGTCGTTGGAGTTTATCGCAGCCCAGGTACCCAGCTGGGGGCGAAGAGAAGCGGAAGTATGGATAGTTGGTCACTCATATGTGAGCAGATTGAAGCAATTTTTCTTTACAGGCAGCTATGCACACCGGGCACGTCAGGCCGGTTTCAATGTTTCTTTGCATGGCCGTGGGGGTTTACGCCTTGACCAACTAAGGGATATGCTGGGAAGTTTACTGGACAAGATGCACAGGCCCCCCTCAGCAGTAATTTTGCATCTGGGGGGCAATGATCTGGTTCACCTGGGGAGGAAGGGTGTGGTGGAGGCACTGATGATTGAGGTGCGTTGGCTAGCAAGGAGATGCCCATAGGCAGTGCTGGCGTGGTCGCACATTGTCCCCAGATCCCAATGGCGGGGTGGTGAGTCTGTGTGGGCTTTAAACCATTCGGTCAAAAGAATCAACAAGCGTATTGATAAATTGTTTTGATCTCTAAAATTGCAGACTCGCGCATGGGTGCATCAGGGGGGAGAGGTTTTTTCTGCAGGATGGCGTGCATCTCTCAAAAATTGGTAATGAAATGAATCTGAAAAACTTACTTGCATTGTTAGAAGGAGCACGGAGCAAAGCATGACCTTTAAGTGCACGGGGGGGCAGATAGTTGGTCAACTATGCTGGCCTGTGGCGGTAAGGTCATGATTGGTGGGAATCTTTAACGGTCCTTAGTAGGCATCACCATTGTCAAATGAGGATGTCTGAGGGGTGGGGGAGAGGGGGACAGTTGGTCTCTCTTGGAACTCTAGGGGCAGTTCCAGCCGGTAGGCTGGAAGGGTACGGGGGAGGGGAAGTTCCGCTTCCGGTATGCTTTTGGGCCAACCCCCGAAAAAGCACATTGGCGCAAGAAACTTGGCATGACAGCAACACCCCTTGGGGATAATATTGAGGGCGTAGGGGGTGCCCGGGGGAGATAACCTTCTGGTGAACTGGGCGTCCTGTGCAAGGTCACTCCGGTAGGAGGGTGGGACCTAGCACGATCTTGGACCAGTCATTGACCTTGCCGTAGGCTCGAACAGGGATACGCAGAAAAGGATTGATGTTGATCATTTAGATTGTGACCGGCATGGCTACGTATTAGAAACATGTTAAGGTTAGCCAACTGGTGTGAGAAGTTGGCCTGATATATGCTGTCCACTAGTTATAGTGGGCACCCTGTATCAGTCCAAACAACCCCTTATGGTGAAAAGGTTAAAGACAACCTTTATTGAAAGCTATCCTAGTGGTACCTATGGAGAGCAGCCTTCAGGCTAAGTCTTGAAGGAATGTAAAGCAGCTTGTTTTACCAGTCTATAATCTCTTGAATGACCAAATAAAAAAGGACAACCACACCAGGTATATATTTAAAATATATGTATTGGAGGGAGGACCACCGGGGAGTCGGGGGGGACTGCTCCAGCCACCTCCCTTCCGCAAAGTTATAGCCGAGCGCCGCTGAGAAGCCTCCTAGGAGAGGTCCTTCTCCTGAGATCGTACTAGGCCCAGTAACACCACCACACAGGACTTCTGTATCAGTTGCTTATCTTGGTTCTTTATCAAAGGTAGCACATTCAATATTTACAGTGGGATCGAGTGATCCAAAAAGAGTCTCAATGTCTTTAGGGGGATAGGGTAGCGGGTCAGTCTCAGTACCAGCCAGGTACGGAGAGGCTCTGCGCCAGACCTTGCGGGCTGGTCTCGAAGTAGCTCGGACGGGGAGAGCCGCGACGGCGTCTGCAGGGCTCGGGTGGTAGTTCCGCTTGGGTCGAGCCGCGACACAGTCAGCAGGGCTCCGGTGGTAGGTCCGCTTTGGTCGAGCCGCGACGAGGTCAGCTGGGCTCTGGTGGCAATTTCAACAAGGTCGTGCCGCGACAGCCTCAGCAGGGCCCCAAAGGTTCGTGAAGGTCTTTAAGCACGGTGGAGCCGCGACGTCGTCAGCAGGGCTCAGGGTGTAGTTTCAGGATGAGTCTTTCTCTGTAGGGTCAGCCGCGATCCGATCAGCAGGGCTCTTGACTCCGGGATACAACTGTTGTCTTGTTGCCGGGTCGCCCCAGATATAGGACTGAAGCCCTTTGATGTCCGGACCCTTGCGCCCGGGGGGGGGGGGGCGGAGAGGCCGGGTAGGGAGCGGCCAGACGCCCAGCAGGAGAGGCGCCAGGCCCCAGAGAGCTGTGGGGCGCTCGCACCTAGGTGTGGAAGGACAGTTGGGGGTCCCATCGATACTGCCCTCCGCCGGGAGTGGGAAGGGTTCACGTGGTATCCCCCGGGCCAGGGGTTGGCACCTCGATGTCGGGCCTCGCTGGGACCGAGGCCGGGTGGAGCGGGGTCACGTCGGTGGTCACGTGGAGTGACGTATAATCCAAAATGGAGGAGCCCCGAGGTGCATGGGACCTCGTGCGGCTTAGCGAGGGGGAACAGGACCACGCCACGAGGCCGGCTCCAACATGCGTCCCCCCCAACTGAAGGCAGGGAGAGTCACCCATCTCCTTGGGGGGTTCTCCTCGCCGAGGCGGAAGAATCTGGACAGGCCGTCCGCATTGGCGTGGTCGTTGCCAGGCCGGTGCTCCACGGTGAAGTCCATCCCTTGCAGCGAGATGGACCATCGCAACAGCTTGGGGTTCTCGCCCCGCATTTGCATTAGCCACCTCAAGGGCCGGTGGTCAGTTTGGACTCTGAAGTGGGTGCTGAAAAGGTAGGGCCGGAGCTTCTTGAGAGCCCATACCACAGCGAAGGCTTCCCGCTCGATGGTGCTCCACCTCTGTTCCCGTGGCAGCAGTCGGCGGCTGATAAAGGCCACAGGTCGGTCGAGGCCCTCGGCGTCCATCTGGGAGAGGACCGCCCCGACCCCGTACTCTGATGCATCGGTCTGAACCACAAATTCCTTGCTGTAGTCAGGGGCCTGTAGCACAGGGGCAGCACACATGGCCGCCTTGAGGGCTTCAAAAGTGGTCTGACAGCGGGGCGTCCAGTGCACCGCCTTGGGCTGTTTCTTGGAAGTGAGCTCCGTAAGGGGCCCCACAATGCTGCCATAATCTTTAATGAATCGCCGGTAGTAGCCTGTGAGGCCTAAGAAGGCCCGGACAGCGGTTTGGGTTGCGGGGGGCTCCCACGCCTGGATGGCATCGACCTTTAACTGGAGGGGCGCCACCTGGCCACTCCCCACCTGGTGGCCCAGATAGGTCACAGATCCTTGACCGATCTGGCATTTGCTGGCCTTAATTGTGAGCCCGGCCCTTTGGAGAGCGGCCAGGACTTCTCTGAGGTGTCCTAGGTGCGCGGCCCACGGGTTGTCTGATGGCTCGATGACTCCGAGGGCGAGCATCTTGGAGACCTCGGTCTGTATGCAGGCTCGGACTCGGTCGGGTACTCTGTAGGCGCGGTGCCGCACCGGGGGGCTGTCCCCGGTGTCCACGTCGTGGACGCACCAGGGGGTCACCCCGGACGTGAGAGAGAAGAGGGCAGCGAAGGGTTGCAGCAGCTTCCGGCAGTCATGGCGCTGTTCTGGGGTCAGGGTGGCGGAGAGGTGGACGCCCTCCAGGGAGCCGTCTTGGCCCGAGGACCCCAGGAGGTCTGGTAGGGGCTCGGAGTCGCTTTCGCCCCCATCGTCGGTAGCTAGCAGCAGGCTTAGTTCAGTTCGGGCAAAGTGGGGCTTGAGCCGGTAGGCGTGTAGGACCCGGAGGGGGTTCCTCGGGGACTCCATGTCGACCAGGTAGGTGACGGGGCTCTTCCTCTCAACCACCTTGAAGGGCCTGGTCCACTTGTCCTGCAGGGCGCAGGGGTCCACGGGCGACATGACCCAGACTTGCTGGCCCGGCTCGAACTCGATGGTCGAGGCATTCTCGTCATACCAGCGTTTCATGTCTTCTTGGCTGGCTTCGAGGTTGGCTTCTGCCAGGGCCCGGAACCTCCGAGTCTGGTTCCGCAGGGTCAGGAGGTACCGGTAGACGTCGGGGGGGCATCTTGGACGTTCGCCTCCCAGCCCTCCCTGACCAGGCTGAGGGGCCCTCGGACGGGGTGCCCATACAATAGTTCGAAGGGGCTGAAGCCCAGGGATTTCTGTGGTACCTCTCAATAGGCGAACAGGAGGCAGGGCAGCAGGACGTCCCATCTCCTCCTCAGGGGCTCTTCCAGACCCTTGATCATTCCCTTCAGGGTTCTGTTGAACCGCTCGACCAGTCCGTTCCCCTGGGGGTGGTAAGGGGTGGTGAATTTGTAGGTGACCCCACATTGTTGCCAGAGGAATTTCATGTATTTTGAAATAAAGTTCGTACCCCTGTCGCTCGCCACTTCTCGGGGGAACCCCACTCTGGAGAAGATGCCCATCAGGGCCCGGCCCACCACTGGAGCGGTCACAGTGCGGAGTGGGATGGCCTCGGGGTATCGGGTGGCGTGGTCGACCAGTACCAGGATGAAGCGGTGTCCCAGGGCGGTCCGGGGGTCGAGGGGCCCCACGATGTCGATCCCTACTCGTTCGAACGGGGTGTGGACGGCTGGAAATGGTTGGAGGGGGGCCTCAACTCGACCCCCAGTCTTTCCGCTAGCCTGGCAGGTCTGGCAGGACCGGCAGTGATGGTCCACGTCTCTCCGCATTCGGGGCCAATAGAAATGGGTCACTAGGCGGCTGTAAGTTTTGTCTCGCCCGAGGTGTCCGGCGAGGGGCACGTCATGCGCCAAGTTCAGGAGGAACTCTCGGAATCGGAGGGGAACCACCAACACCCGGCCGGCTCCCAGTTCGGCGACTTTCCGCTCGCTATACAATAAGTCATTGTCCCAATAGATCCAGTGGGTTCCTGTGGGGTCCCCCGAGGCCTGGGCGGCCGCTTGCTGTCGGGCCCCCTCGAGGGACGGGCAGGCCTTTTGCTCTTTCTGGAATTGTTTGCGGGTGGGGCCCCCGTCGTCGCGCCACTGGGCCAGCTCTGGGATCTCGCTGAGGGAGGCGGCCTCGTCGGGAGGAAGTTCGGATGGCCCGGCCTCATCGTCAGGTTCCTCCGTGCCGGAGGAGGGTGGTAGTTCTGGGCCCGTAGGCTCGTCGGGGGCCGCGGCAGCGGCAGGTTGGGCGGTCATGGACCGGGTGGTGGCGCAGGCCCACTCGGGCAGCCCCAGCATCCCCAGATGCTCGCGGCGCTCCACCTGGGCCCATGGGGAGCTCTCTAGGTCATTCCCCAGGAGGCAGTCCACCGGGGCGTCGTCGCGGACAGTTACTTTGAGGGTGCCTAACACTCCTCCCCACTCGAAGGGGATCCTGGCCATCCGGCACATGCTTTCGGTGTTGTCCGCGGTCCGGACAGGGCATAGGACATGCGGCGGGATTTGTTCGGGGGTCACCAGGTGGCAGCGGACAGCGGTCACGCTGGCCCCAGTGTCCCGGAGAGCTTCGGCCCGTTGTCCATTGATGGTGACCCACTGCTGGTACTTCTGGGTATTGCTTGGGATGGCAGCCCGGGGCACCATTTCTCGGGGGCCCAGGCATACGAGTGACATGGCAGCTGGTTCCCACTCGGGGGACCCGTCCTCGCGGTTTTCCTCCTCTTCCTCCCCTTCCACCAGGGCTGCGGCGGTAATTTGTCGGGGAGGGGGCCCAGCGGTCCCGCTCCGCCGGTTCACAGGGCAGGCCGGGTCGCTCGCATAGTGGCCGGTCTGTTGGCAGCCGAAGCAGGTCACTGTTGGTCGGGGTCCAGGCCTGGCGATGGGGGTCCCCCTTCGGACCAGGGTCGGGGAGGTGTGGTTGGCGGCTTGGCCTCGTGGCGGGCTTCTGGGCGGCCAGGTCGGGAAGTCTCGACTGCGGTGGGACCCCCCTCCTCCGCCCCGCTGGCGAGGAGGTCCCGTGGTACTCCGTTGGTAGTCCCCCACGGGGTTCCAGGGGACCCGGGTGTTGACCCATCGGTCGGCTTCGGCGGCGAGCTTCCGGGGCTCGGTCAGCTTACTGTCCAGGAGGTGTTGCCTTAGTTCCACAAAGCAGTTGTTGGCGAGGCGCTCCCAGACAATGAGGTCGAATAGTTCGTTGTACGAGGTGACCTTGCTCCCTTTTATCCACCCTTCAAAGGCCCGGCTGAAGAAGTCCACATATTCGACCCATGTGGTGCCGGGGAGCTTCTTACGGTCCCGGAAGCGCTGCCGGTACATCTCGGCTGATAGTCCGTAGCGTGTGAGTAGGGCTTCTTTCATGTGGTCGTATGAGGTCATCACCGCGTCGGGGAGTTGCAGCAGGGTATCCCGGCCCTCGCTGAGGAACCTCCCCCATAGGCCGGCACCCCAATCCTTCCGGGGTACCCGATGGGAGGTCATGGCTACCTCGTAGGCTCGGAACCACTGCTGGATGTCGTCGTTTTTGTAGTATTCCTTGACAACATCCTTGGGGATATGAACCTTCGGCTCGGTTAGTGGCAGAGCGTCCCGGGCCCGGGGGTGCTGGTCTCCCCCGTTTTGGATTTCAGTTCGAGTGCCTTGAGGCCCCTCTCGTGCTCGAGGGTTAGCCGTTTCTCTTCTAGTTCTCGCTGCCGTTTCTTTGCTTTGATTTCCTCCTGCAGCCGGAGTTGCTCCAAGGCTAGTTTCTTCTCTGCCAGCAGGAGTTCACTGTCCAGCCGGAGTCGGGCGAGGTCCATTTCGTGTGTCCGGACCCTCTCCCGTTCTTGCATCTCTTCGTGGGACATGCCGGCTTCCAGGATGCTTCGTCCCCCATCTGTCGGGGTTATGGTCGGTGGCAGGTTTCCGCCCCGGGTCGTGGTTCCTTCGGCTCGGGGGGGAGTGGTCTCGGATTCTGCCCAGGTTTTCAGGGCTTTCTGCATTTCTTCCTTGGTGCCCAATCCTGTGGTTGGGATCCCTTTGTCCTTGCAGAATTGTTTCAGTTCTTTGTGGGTGTATTCTTCCAGCTTTTCCAGTTGGAAGGTTGCGGCGCTGGTTGCTTCTTGGTCGTTCATGGTTCCCTTCTTTCCGTCTGGTTAGGTAGTGGTTGCGTTACTTGCTTGTACGATTGCGTCTGGCTCGGATCCCGTCGCTGGCCACCAAATGTTGGAGGGAGGACCACCGGGGAGTCGGGGGGACTGCTCCAGCCACCTCCCTTCCGCAAAGTTATAGCCGAGCGCCGCTGAGAAGCCTCCTAGGAGAGGTCCTTCTCCTGAGATCGTACTAGGGCCAGTAACACCACCACACAGGACTCTGTATCAGTTGCTTATCTTGGTTCTTTATCAAAGGTAGCACATTCAATATTTACAGTGGGATCGAGTGATCCAAAAAGAGTCTCAATGTCTTTAGGGGGATAGGGTAGCGGGTCAGTCTCAGTACCAGCCAGGTACGGAGAGGCTCTGCGCCAGACCTTGCGGGCTGGTCTCGAAGTTGCTCGGACGGGGAGAGCCGCGACGGCGTCTGCAGGGCTCGGGTGGTAGTTCCGCGTGGGTCGAGCCGCGACACAGTCAGCAGGGCTCCGGTGGTAGGTCCGCTTTGGTCGAGCCGCGACGAGGTCAGCTGGGCTCTGGTGGCAAGTTCAACAAGGTCGGGCCGCGACAGCGTCCGCAGGGCCCCAAAGGTTCGTGAAGGTCTTTAAGCACGGTGGAGCCGCGACGTCGTCAGCAGGGCTCAGGGTGTAGTTTCAGGATGAGTCTTTCTCCGTAGGGTCAGCCGCGATCCGATCAGCAGGGCTCTTGACTCCGGGATACAACTGTTGTCTTGTTGCCGGGTCGCCCCAGATATAGGACTGGAGCCCTTTGATGTCCGGACCCTTGCGCCCGGGGGGGGGGGGGCGGAGAGGCCGGGTAGGGAGCGGCCAGACGCCCAGCAGGAGAGGCGCCAGGCCCCAGAGAGCTGTGGGGCGCTCGCACCTAGGTGTGGAAGGACGGTTGGGGGTCCCATCGATACTGCTCTCCGCCGGGAGTGGGAAGGGTTCACGTGGTATCCCCGGGGCCAGGGGTTGGCGCCTCGATGTCGGGCCTCGCTGGGACCGAGGCCGGGTGGAGCGGGGTCACGTCGGTGGTCACGTGGAGTGACGTATAATCCAAAATGGAGGAGCCCCGAGGTGCATGGGACCTCGTGCGGCTTAGCGAGGGGGAACAGGACCACGCCACGAGGCCGGCTCCAACAATATGTATTTAAGATAAAACACACCCCTCTAGTCTCTTTATGAGACTGGAGTTCGAAGTACTTAAGTTACAAGTTAGCAATCAACAGTAATAGCACAAATACACATTTGGGCCCTAGGGGTGTACCAAACCATATACCAATAAAGTGGTATAAGAACCACGACGGAATTAGACACAAGGCCTATAGACTGTAGAATCGCTGGGACCCCAAGAAACCACCCAAGGTAGTGACACAGGGGACCCACGGGGGCCGTGTGCAGTGTGTGAACACAGCAGCGGGTTCCCGTAAGCTTCTATGGGCAATGTCGCGGTTGGAAATTTAAAGATTAGGGACACTTAGAAATGAGTCAAGACCAAACCCTTTTGGTCTTAGGAAGTTTTAGGGCTAGCACCCACGGGAGCACCGGAGTACTCGTGTTACCTCACTCAGGGAACATAGGTGTCTTTTGGTGTCGGGTCGCGTAGTCTATTTCAATGGAAGCTGGCGAGGAAGTGCTGCTGCCGTGAAGAGGAGAAGTGTCCAAAGCGATCCAAGCCTGGATCTAGGATGGAAGGAACCTGAAAGCAGAGGGGACAGAGTCTGGGTCACTTACCAGTGACCAAGGGCACGATAGACCAATGCCCACAGATGTCGGGTGCTTCAGGTGAGTTGACGGGTTGTTGTAAATTGGCTGCGATTGGATTAGCATTAGCGGAATCCATCTCGTATTTAGAGGCTATCTTGTCCATTTTGTGGAATCCATTTGTATTTCTGGCAGCCATTTTGCCTGCCATGTGCTCACCAAGAGCTGTTTCCTTCTTCACTGTTGTTTTCCCTTGTGCTCTGTTTAAAGGACTGGCTATACTTAGACTCTGCTACTCTGCACATGCGCAGAAGAGTCTAACTGTCCATGCATCTGTTTTTAGTCTGTAGCTGTCAGGTTGTTTCTACCAGAGTCAGCAACTGCTAGCTCCTCCTTTACTGTTGACTGTGCATTTCTGTATGACCATCTATGTGCACAACTCTTCTCATGTATACTTGTACCGCCTTTTTTCAGCCCCTGTGTGGGTATAAAAGGACCATGCTCTTTCTGTTCAGTGTGCTACTTCACTCAATACCGAAGGGTGCTGTTTGAATGTAGTTCCACCTCATGAGGTTTATTAAACTTTGTATTTTCTATTCCAGTTTCTGTGCCAACTTCTTCCTATTGGTCTGAGGACTCTGTGCAGAGAAGGGCGAACCCCTTGCACTGGTAGGCCTAGCTGAGGTCCACTTCTACAAATTGGCGCCCAACCAGTGGGGCTCATCGGCGACTCGGATGCCCAAAGGATTGGTCGCGACGAAGGATTGGAATCTCACTCTGGACGCGATCGCTGCCCGATGAGACCCGAGTCTTGGCAACCACGGCGTTTTCCCTTTCTTTCTGATCTGACCATCCAGGTGGTGCCAGTCCTCGACTGAGATCTCTTCTGTTGACCCGCCGTGCAGTGACCATTTGGTCGATTTTAGAACTTGGCAGTTGGAACCTGGACACCAAGTGATTGGTAAGTGTCCTTCTGCGGCGCTTGCTGTTGGTTTTGATGCCTGGGATTGGTAAGGTAGTTTAGTAACACTTATTGTGGCTTTTGGATTGCGCCTTTTTGTTGGCCAACTTGGTTTGTTATGATATATATATATATATATATATATAAGTTGCAACCTATATAGGCAGGTAATGAGGAGAATTTTCTCTATCTGAATTGATTTGAACGGCACATCGTACTAAAGGTACCTTAAGTGCTACTTTGATTATAATACTGCATATTCTGCACTATTTTTGGCATGCTTGTTTTTAGCACACTTCGTAGGATGTGTTGCTTTTGTAGTGGTACCAATTTGAGACTCGATGAAGCACAACCGGCCCCCCCGGAGGGGACGCCTAATAGGGATATGTATATTAAGCATGGTCTTTCTTCTACAATGTACAGCACATTATGGAATAAATACACTCGTAAGGATCCTGAGTTGCGTTGGCCTATGTATGGGTCATTTGATTTACGAAAGATTGAGTATGTGGAACAATGTCTGTGTAAGCGAAAGACTAGGCAAGATATGTTTGTGTACGAATGTGGGAGAACGAAGTGCATGAACGAATGAAGCGTGAGCAAGCTTTGATTGAAAAAGAACAGTGAAAGAACATTTATGTGAAAGCATTAGAGCTGAAGAACAAAGAAATAAGAGTTAAAAGAGAGAGAAGATAGGGAGCTCAGTTTACAGGTAACTGGCCAATACGCTGTTCGGCGGCCCCTTTATCCTATACTTAATAAACCACAAGATGATTCCTTATTATTAGATCGCCCTCCACCTCCGTATACTGTTCCGTCTGCCCCCCATGAGTCAGATGAGGACTCTAGTTCGGAGGAAAATAAGGCACGAGAAACTCCTTCTATGTTGGATGCTGCGCGTTCGTCCCAGCTCCGATCTGCTGCTCGTAAAGCAGTTCATAGCACTGCCCCCACCTCTGAACTTCTAGATAGTATGAGAGGGTGGTATGAAAGGGAGCAGCTGTATTTTACTGCGGTGTTTGCCGCAGAGGTCCTTGAGCTGTTTAGGAAATATTCTGAGGAGTTAGAGCCTGACGATATAGCAGATAATTATAAACAAATGCGTGATGGTCTTCTTGTTTTCTCCCATGTGGCTGATACAATCAGGTGTTTCGTTAAACTGCGTGTTGATGCAGTCCGTTTGCGAGAGGAGAAAAAGGCTGCAGACGTAGCTGCACAGACATCTCAGACCGGCATGGCACAAGCTTTTACCTCCGGAACAGATAAGACTATGATAGTTCATGTGAAACCTATGCGGGAGGCCGCGCCTTTGTATGTTCCTCCTAAAGGACAGGGTACAAGTGATGATAAGGCCTCTATTGATGCGAAGGGTTATTTTTTTTATAATTTGGTTTACACTCCTTGGAATAGGACGGATGTCATGGCACTTAAAACTGCATTACCTGATCAGCGAAAAAATCCAGCCGCTTTTTATGAGGAAGTTTAGGGTGCTATTAGCTCTTGCACTATGACTTTGCCTGATATTGATTTATTTTTCGGATTGATATTACCACCTGATATGTGGAGAACTGTTCGTAAAATTGATGATCGTGCAGCTTTTGGGGCGTTATGGAGAGACTTAGAACAAATGGATGTAGAAAGGGAACCCGCACAGAAGCCATGTCAGTTAATTTTAGATCTTCCTGCAGCTATATTAGTTAAGTTAAAAATGATTATTCCCCCTAAAAAGATAGATTGGACTGTTTTAGCATCTTGTAAGCAAAAGGCAGATGAATCGGTCTCGGATTTCTTTACACGCTTTGAAGAAGCATTCCACGATTTTAGTGGCCAGTCATTGACAGATGACACAGGCAGACATCTGTTTGTCGATAAATATGTCGCAAACCTGTTGCCAGGAATAGCTAGTCGCCTAAAGGCCAGTGAGAGTTCATGGACTACCTCTTCCCCGGTTTCTCTCTTGACTATGGCTCAGTATTATGAACGCCAGGAATTAGAAGCAAAGGGTAATGAGGATAAGAAGACTAAACCATTTAAAACAAAGGTTATGTTGGCTCAGGCTTATGGTCCGCCTTTTAGAGGTAGTGATAGAGGTGGACGTGGATCTTATGGTTCGTCTTTCCCTTCTTATACTCGTTCGAATTTGTCTGCAGACCAGTGCGCGTACTGTAAGAAATTCGGGCACTGGGTTTCCGATTGTCCAGCACGGCCTGCTCAGCAGTGTACACGTGGTAGGGGACAAATGAGAAATCGTCCAGGATATTCAGGGCCTAGAGGAAGCACAGGTGATCGTGCTAGGTTTGATGCTAATATACGTGGGCAGGATGGGTTCAACACTTTTGATAGAAGGAACCAATATCAAATGTCTGACTATGTGCCATCTGATTCTCAAGATTCTACTTATGCAGAGGATTGCCTAGGATGGGGTAAGGAATCAGTTGAAGTTCCAGTAGATCAGAGGGGTCCCTATGTTACAGCAAATGTTTTGGGCTCCACTGATGATACAGGAGCTACTCGTAGCGCCTTGTCTAAACAATTGGTTCCAAGGGCTCCCCTGTCTGGCTTAACCATTACATCGATAGGCTTCGATGGAACCCCTTCCCTTAGCCCATTGTCGCAACCACTTGCATTCCATGTGGATAAATTTACTGCTCCATGTCCATTTTTGCTTTCCCCAAATACACCAGACAATATTGTAGGTCTAGATAGGCTTAAGTATTTCAGGGCTACGATACGATGTTCTCCAGAAGGTGTACGTGTTATCTTGAATGACAACCATCCTGTGATGGAGAGAGCTTGTCTTGTTAAAGAGGATATTGCATTAGCTTCACTCCCTAGTACTTTGTGGGCTGCTTCAGACACTGATGTAGGGCAAATGGTTATTCCACCGGTACACATTAGTGTCAAGGAGGGCGCTGTGCTGCCACGTTTGCCTCAATACAAAATTTCACAGGAAGGTGAAGAAGCACTCATACGTATTGTCCATGATCTCATTGAAGTGGGGGTTGTTGAGGAAGTTCCTTACAATGTTTGTAACAGTCCGATTCTTCCTATTCTGAAAAAAGATACTGACACTAGGGTTTACAGATTTATTATTGATTTGCGAGAAGTTAATAAGATTGTAGTACCACAATACCCCGTGGTTTCTGACATAACGACACTTCTTACTTTGGTTCCCCCGACAGCGACTACATTTTCTGTGATAGACTTGAAGAATGCTTTCTTTTCGATCCCTATTCATCCTGATAGCTGATATTTGTTCGGTTTCACTTTGAATAATCGATCGTATAGATTCTGTAGAGTTCCTCAAGGCTATACTGAGAGTCCTAGTATTTACAGTCAAGCATTAAAAAGACAACTTGATTCTTTCATTTTGCCTGAAGGAGTGGCTCTCATACAATATGTCGATGACATCTTGTTGGCAGCCGACACCCCTGAGCAGTGTGAAAAATGTACTTTGTCCTTGCTGTCTTTTCTTGCTTCCCATCATCACAAAGTATCACGAAAGAAATTGCAATATTGTAGACCGAAGGTGACCTACTTAGGTCACCTACTTAGGTCACCTTCTGTCTAAGGAGGGCCGTGCACTCACACCAGATCGCATTCAAGCTATTTTAGACACACCAGTGCCCCGTACTCAGAAAGATGTCCGTGCATTCATTGGTCTTACTTCTTTTTGTAGGCAATGGATATTAGGATTTTCACACATTGTTAAACCCTTGCTAGCACTTTTGACCAAAGATACTCCAATGCCCCTCCCATGGACAGATGAATGTGAGACTGCTTTCCGACAGTTACGACAAGCTCTTTGTTCAGCACCAGTGTTAGGTACTCCAGATTATACGAAGCCTTTTACATTATATGTACACGAGAAAGATGGATGCGCATTGTCAGTTTTAGTACAGACACACGGTGACAAACAGCGTCCATGTGCATATTTTTCAGCAGTACTTGATCCTGTTGCTCGTGCGTTACCTGGATGCTTCCGTTCAGTTGCAGCAACAGCTGTGTCAATACGTCAGAGTGAAGGGATAGTTTTGTCACATAAGCTGTTGGTGCTAGTACCCAATGCGGTTGATGCCCTTTTAAATCAGACGAAGACGCAGCATTTAACTAGTGCTCGTCTGACAGGATACGAATTGACATTATTGGCCCCTCACATTACACTAAAGAGATGTGCGATACTAAACCCAGCCACTTTGTTGCCATACCCGGCGACTCAGTCTCAGTCACAGGAGTCTCATGATTGTATATTCCTTACTGAGGAACAGACAAAGGGCTGTGTCGATTTGCAAGACCCGCCCCTTTCAAGTGTTGATGGGGAACTATGGGTTGATGGGTCCTGTTTGAAGTTACCAGATGGTACAACGTCAGCTGCATATGCAATTACAACACTTCAGACGGTAGTTGAGACAGCTCGTATTCCACAGAAGTCAGCTCAGGCAGCTGAGCTAATAGCGTTGACACGAGCATGTGAACTTAGTACTGACTTATCTGTGAACATTTATACAGACAGCCGCTATGCTTTCGGAGTGGCTCATGATTTTGGGCTACTCTGGAAGGAGAGGGGCTTTCTTACATCCCACGGGGTGCAAATAATGCATGGAGAACTAGTACATAATCTCTTGATTGCTTTAACATACCCGAAGAGGATAGCAATGGTTAAATGTAGCGCACATAAGAAAATAATTGATAAGATAGGACAAGGCAATGCTTTTGCAGACCAAACAGCCCATGGAACTGCCATGCAGCGAAGCACCACGTCTATGTACGTAGTGAAGTCACAGGCTGAACGCTGGCATGATACCAGACAGGAAGTGCTAGATATGCAGAGATCTGCTTCTGCAGAAGAAATTGAGCAATGGTCTAAGGAGGGAACATTGGATGATGAGGGCTGTTGGAGGAATAAAGAGATGAGCAAGTGGAGATTGCCGACAGCTTATTTACAACCTATGATTCATATGGCGCATGGGCCGACACATGTTGGAGCCTCCTCGATAACGAAATTGCTCATGCAAGTTTGGGAGCATTCAGAAATTGCCGATACAGCTAAAAAGATGGTGCAGTCTTGTCTGATTTGTCTTCAGCATAATCCTGGTAAAGGGACACGAACTCCTACAGGAGGGTTTGCTACGCCAACCGCACCTTTTCAAGTTTTGCAAATGGATTACATCCAGCTTGAGCGCTGTAATAACTTAAAGTATGTTTTGGTAGTGGTATGTGCCTTTAGTAAATGGATAGAGGCATACCCTACGAAGGACAATACAGCTCTCACTACAGCAAAGGTGCTTTTGAAGGAATTTTTCCCTAGATTTGGTGTTTGTAAACTTTTATGGAGTGATAACGGACCCCATTTTATTGGGCAAGTTGTCGAATATGTCCTGAAGGGGTTAGGGATAAAGCAGAAGTTCCACGCTGCTTTCCATCCACAATCAGCAGGGTTAGTGGAAAGGTATAATGCCACACTTAAATTAAAACTGGCGAAAATACTGGCTTCCACATCCTTGAATTGGCCAGACGCATTACCTTTGGCACTGTTGTCCATTAGATCAGTGCCACATTCGCGATCTGGTCTTACACCATATGAGGTGGTGTTTGGAAGGCCTATGAACATTTGGGGAATTCCTAAATCACGTCCCATACATGATGTACCATGTGTGTTGATGAGTGACTACCTATCACAATTGACTGACAGTTTGGTTTCTATTCATCAACAGGTTCGAGAAGCTCTTTCTGATAGGTCTGCAGGTGAAGGCCATGGACTTCGACCTGGAGACCAGGTGATGATCCGATCGTTCCAGAGGTTGAGCAGCTTGGAACCGAGGTGGCGCGGCCCGGAGCAGGTGCTCCTTTCAACGAGAACTGCGGTTCGAGTGACGAACAGGAGGAACTGGGTGCACTCCACCCACTGCAAGAAAGTGCCGTCTACCTTGGTGGATCCTGTTGCTTTCATCGACCATCGGGACATCCTGGATACAGAGAAAGGCCAAGCCATATCACCTGACGAACCTGAGGAAGTCTTCCCGGACCACACAATTCCTGGAGTATCCCGATACCAACTGAGACAACGGAAAGAGCCTGCATTGCTGAAATAGACTGGTTGAGCAACCTCCCTGGGTTAGTGAAACGGAATGCCGATGTGGCAAGGGGGGAGGATCAGTTCTGTATAGTGTAGCGACACCCATCTTGACCCTCGGTGAAGAAATCAACGGCTGCCCTGGGATAAGAGCTCCAACGATTGTTTTCAACAACAAACTGATCATGTCCACAATGAGATCAACTGTTGCTAAGAGAAAGATCATTTGTGCTATAGGGTTTGTTGTTGCTATGGTGGCTGTAGCAGTAATAACCTGGTTCGTTGAGAAACTGGCTCCTGCTCGAGAACTTTTGATCGCCACTACTCCAGTATCAGTTGAACACCACTACTTTACGCTTCCCTACCATGAGCAGAAGCATCGACAATCCTATTTAAATAATACCTTTATCCAGATGTTGCATCATACTCATAATGCCACAAATACTACCAACTGTTGGGTGTGTGGGATGATACCTGCACATCAAAAGAAAGGAGGAACACCTTTTATTCCTCTTCCCTTTTCTCATAATGGTTCTTGTCAAGCTTGGTATGCGCTTTTGTTTGCATCTGGAAGACGCACAGTAGGCTAGCTTCTTTTTCGCCTCAATAAAGTATGCTATCAAGATAAAGATGGTTATCCTCAAGCCAAAGGGACCAAATGGGAATGGGAAGAGTATCAACCGGACAATATTTCAACGCCATATATCTTCACAAATATGAGAACTTTTACCAGTAATAAACAATTTGTGATTTCTGTTACCAGAGCTAAAGCAGATTTATGTGTAAGCAGTACTGGAAGAATTCCAGTGGGGAAAAGCAAATGTACTGTAATTCTGTCTATTGAAGGTATAAACAATAGCACTTTCATAGCCTCACACAATACTTATTTTATCTGTGGTAGCCACGGATATTATCAACTACCTGCTGGGTGGTCAGGCGTGTGCTATGTGTCCTTTCTATTGCCCCCTGTGTTTCTGGCACCTGCATCCTACCACCGGGACCTTAAATTATTCGACGATATCTCTAGGAATAGATACAAAAGGACAATAAGTGTTGACAAAGTAGACCAAACTGATACCACTCTGCAACAATATGTCGATTTTAATTTAGGTTTGTTCTCCTTTGTGGGTGCTGCATGAAACAGTAGGAAAGTAAGACGATTAACTAGAGTTGTGGAAGCTGTTACCAATCAGACAGCTATGGCACTCGGGAACATTACGGAGGAGCTGCAAATTGCAAGGATTGTAGCTTTCCAGAACCGAATGGTCCTAGATGTGGTTCTGGCTGATCGAGGTGGTGCATGTCGCATCATCGGTAGCAGCTGTTGCGTATTCATACCGGATCACTCACCTTCAGTATATGACGCAATATCGAAGCTGCATAAGATTACTGCAGAAATTCATCCAGAGACTGGTACTTGGACTCTGGCTGGATGGTTTTGGACTCTCGTTTCTGCTTGGGGCTGGAAGTTACTAACTATCCTGTGTATAATTATTTCGATACTTTTTATATGCTGTGTATGTATCCAATGTGGTCCAATGCTTTGCTCTATTTGCATTTCTGTCTGTATACCTGTCAAAAGGAATATTGCAGAGACAAAGGCCCAACAAATGTTGAATAAAGAAGTGGCCGAAATAATGCTAATAGATGTACGGGATGCATATTTAGATTACCCCAGAGGAACAGATGTCTTCAGCTAATGCTAAAAGGGTCGTCTGTTGTAAATTGGCTGCGATTGGATTAGCATTAGCGGAATCCATCTCGTATTTAGAGGCTATCTTGTCCATTTTGTGGAATCCATTTGTATTTCTGGCAGCCATTTTGCCTGCCATGTGCTCACCAAGAGCTGTTTCCTTCTTCACTGTTGTTTTCCCTTGTGCTCTGTTTAAAGGACTGGCTATACTTAGACTCTGCTACTCTGCACATGCGCAGAAGAGTCTAACTGTCCATGCATCTGTTTTTAGTCTGTAGCTGTCAGGTTGTTTCTACCAGAGTCAGCAACTGCTAGCTCCTCCTTTACTGTTGACTGTGCATTTCTGTATGACCATCTATGTGCATAACTCTTCTCATGTATACTTGTACCGCCTTTTTTCAGCCCCTGTGTGGGTATAAAAGGACCATGCTCTTTCTGTTCAGTGTGCTACTGCACTCAATACCGAAGGGTGCTGTTTGAATGTAGTTCCACCTCATGAGGTTTATTAAACTTTGTATTTTCTATTCCAGTTTCTGTGCCAACTTCTTCCTATTGGTCTGAGGACTCTGTGCAGAGAAGGGCGAACCCCTTGCACTGGTAGGCCTAGCTGAGGTCCCCTTCTACAGGATGTCTTGACTCTTTAGCCACGAGGTCCAGGAGGCAGCGATGACGATCGGGGTCTGGATTCGAGCTGACCCACGAAGTCTGTCGAGTGCTGCGGTGTCGGTGACCAGATTGGACCCAACAAGCCTTGGCAACGGCAAGTCACTTGGAATCAGAGAAAGGACGGCGGTGCAGACCAGCAAGGTCTGGGGGACTCACCTAGCGAGGGTAAGTAAAGCACGTCTGGAGCAACCAGGAAAGCCCAATCAGAAGAGGAGTTGCCTTCGTGGGGACCCACTAGCCAACGGGCTAGCGATCGCAAAGGAGCCTCGAGCGGTTGCACTGGAAACTGGGCCACGGGTCACTCGTGGAGTGGAGGCCAGAAATCTTCAGTGCAGGAGATGCTCAAGGCTGGGGCTACTCAGAGCCCAAAGCACAACTTCGAGGAAGAACAGGAAGATGATGGTGCTGCAAAAGTTCACGGTGTCCAGGGGTCACGGTTCCACGTCACCCACGATAGCCACGTGCCTCAGTCTGGAAATCCACATCTGGGGATGCAGAGACTTCGGCGTCCGGCGGGAGCTTCAGAATTGCAGACCGGACAGTTGCTTCTTTGGTGCCTGCCAAGCAGGGGAGTCACTCCTTGACCCCAAGGAAGATTTCTTCAGGCTTCTAGTTAAAGTAGAATGTCGAAGGTCCAGGATATATATTGTAGAGTTTCGTCCAGGGTAATCTAAAGTCTCAAGGACTATGTTCCCATACTTATACTAAGTTTGGGGGTTGGACATACTCTAGGGACCCAACTATGGGAGGGTTTGGAAAGAGGGGTGGTTACACCCATTTCCTTTGTCCAGTTTCACGCCAGAGCAGGGGCAGGTAGCCCCTGCAACCGGTTTGAACTGGACTATGCACATGGACACCAAGTGTGCTCCCAGTGCAGGACTTCAAAGCACCAGAGAGTGCTCCCGCCCAACCCCAATACACATCTGCCTGTCTGGGGAGGTGGTTACACCTCCCTGGGACAGGAAACCTATTGTCCAGGCCTCCCCTGCCGGAGTTTCGGTCAGCAGCAGGAAGCCAGACCTTTCTGTGGCAGAGGCATCCATTTTGTGATGCCAGGGCTGTAGAAAGTCCTACCGGGTTAGACCAGTGTGAACATGTCTCTCCCTCTAGAAGGGTGGAATGCTACCCCCGCCGCCAGAACTGGTGAGGGGGGGGTAGTATTCCAAAGTGTTTGACACCAAACACCACATGTTTCCATGCAGCCCTCCCAAAGTTCGCATTTACCGCAAGGTTATAATGCACTTAAGAGTATATGGTTAGGCTGCACCACAAACAGCATCAGAGGAGGTACTTCGAATGCTGCAGAGGCACCCTCTCACATAAAAACCAAGCACTCTGCCTTCAGGATTGTTAAGGCCTGCCATAGGAGTGACTTATAGGTTTCATTCAAGCACCACCTTACTCAGGCTGCAGTAGCAGACCTGTGGTGTCATTTTGGAGTGCTTCCCAGGTGTGGCATAATACATGCTTCAGCCCCTGGTAGGCCTCTGAGGTACCTATGCCCTAGGTAAATAGTATACCATATACTAGGGGCTTATAAGGCACTCCAGAATCCAATTAGAAATGTACCTAATGCACATGGAAACCATTTTAGAGAGAAAGCAGCTAGGCTGGTCCCGGATTAGCAGGGCCACAGCCAGACTGTTAGACACGGGGTAGTGTGGTGCAGAGCGGGAGGGCCAAACTCCGGAGGAAATGTGTAAAGCATCCACGCAGCACACACAGGCGGCACACAAGGCACACTACAAAAAGAGACCACACCAGTTTAGGTGAAAAACAGCATATGTATTATGCAAAACACGTTAGGATCTTATCACAAGTATGAACACGATGCCAACTGACACCAGGTGTCTATTTACAGGGCAGGGCCAGTCGGGCCGCTGCCAGAATCATCACACGGTACAACTAGGATAAAGGTAAGTGCAAGGAATAAATGTAGAGTCCATCAGCATTAGGGGTAGGCATTAGGCATCATCCGGAGCATAAGTGCATTATACATAAAACAAAGGCCCATTTTGCATAAACCTATTAGCATCTTAGGGGTAGAACACCACCTTAGGCATAGCATTAGGCATAAACATCTGCATGGGGCCTCATTAGGGTGTAAACCACACATCCTGTAACGAAAACATCATGGCATCACAATAGGCAACATCACATGCAGAAGGCATCGCCATGAGCCCGAACACCTCAGGCTTCCTCAGTAGGCAGGAAAACAGTAGGCATAAAAACTCATTATGCATCAGAACCCATAAGGAATAGAACATTAGGCTAAATCACATGCATTCGGCATGGAAACCTGCGGCATAATCTCATTATCATCAGCAACATTAACATAAATCATAGGCCTGAATCCCGTAGCATGAACGTATTAACCATGCACAGTAGGCATAAATCGAAACATCAGGTAAGGCATAGGCCTCTTCTTATGCGTGTATCCAAGACCAGTAACATTTCCTAAGCATGTAAGCTTTCTCAAACCACTGGGCATTATGGGTGAACCTTCCCGAGACTCTATTCGATGCGGGCAATCTGGCTCACTTAGGTAGGTACAACAGGTACTGAGGCCCAGTCACGCATACCCTCCAGGTACCAGGTCTAATGCAGATGTACAATCATACCGGGCACATTCCCAGGGTAGAGATTCCCTGCAGGCAGTATTTATGAGGCAAAGGCTGCCCCCAGACAGGTCTGTAGCGTGCTTGGGAGTCTTTCACTAGGTATCCCGGGCCCCTGGATCCCCTGGGGCTTTTCCTGCTGTCTGGGGAAGGGGCCTCCTCGCACACTCCCTCTCCCTCACTCACCACTTTAGTCCTGGAGGGAATGCAGGCCTCGCAGCCACGCCGGCCCTGGCAGATGCAGGCTGCCTCCTCCCCTATCAGCCCCCTCCTGCCCTCGGGGCTTGATCTGGGGGAGGCGGGCTCTCTATCCGCCCCCTCTACTTTAGAAGGCCTGGTCCGGGTCAGTCAGGGTGCCGCTTTCCTCAGCGCTGCCCTCCCCGAGGCCTGGCCGGCCTCCGGACTCCTCGAACGATTTGGGTGCAGGAACCGGTTGCCGAGCAACACTCCCTCGCGCTCTTCAGGCCTGGAGCGGCCTTCGCAGGAGCCGCGGCGGCTCTCCCTTCGCTTCGAGGGCCGCGGCGGCGTTCAGGTCCCCGCAGTGTCCCTCTTCAGCAGCACCTGGGCAGCGTCTATGATTCTGGCCACAGCGCTTCTCGGACTCAAGGCGGTTGTACGCAGAGACCCGGCCAGCGGCGGTGAGTCTGGGCAATTGTAGACATCGGGGTAGGCTCCCGCTTACTGTAAATAAGCAAAGTGCCGCTGTTGGACTTGGCCCTTTTTGCAGGGTCATCCCTAAACTTTTTGCCTTCCTCCTGCATTTTTTCTGACCTGTTGTTGGCTGTTTTATGACTCTGGGCACTTTACCACTGCTGTTCAGTGCTAAAGTGCATATGGTCTCCCCATTGTAAATGTATATGTTGGTTGGATTCCATGATTGGCTTATTTGGTTTACTATCGGACCCCAGTAAAGTGCACCAGGAGTGCCAGGGCGTGTAAATACAAATGCCGTTGGTTGGCTTGCAGCACTGGTTGTGCCACCCACAGAAGCGGCCTGGTAAAATGTGTCTAGGTCTGCCATTGCAGAACCTGCGTGCAGTCTGGTACTGACATGCTGACTGGCAAGTGCACCCACTTGCCAGTTCCTAAACCTTCCCTTAACTTCATGTTAGTCACCCCTATGGTAGGCCCAAGGGCAGGGTGCATTGTAGCATAAGGCAGGACAAGCCCTGATGTGTGTGGCATGTCCTAATAGTGAATTACAGCCATTTTAGTTTTTCACTATTGTAAGGCTACCCTGTTCTCATAGGCCAGAATGGGCTGTTAAGATTGTTACGTCCTATGATCCTAACAGACCCAGGGAACGTGGTAGAAAATCGAGTTTAGTATGTCTGAACTCAGAATAATAAGGTACATCTTTTAGTAAGGTTTATTTTAATATTCTGCGTTTGCAAATGCCACTTTTAGAAAGTTGGCCTTTGCTTGCCTAACCATTTCAGCCCGCCTCTGCGTGATGTGTATCTGCTGTCTGGCTTGTGTGAGTGAGAGGGCTGGGGAAACCCAGATGGGCAGGGCTAGGTAGCCTGGTGGTGAATAGAAAGTTTGACCTGTAGATGGGTGGGAGGAGTACACCTGGACTCTGAATAGGGCTTTGCTCTGCCACCACAATGCTGGCTCCGCCCCCTGTGGAGCGTCTGATGGCTCTGCCCTGCACCCTGAAAGAAGAAGCCTGCATCGCAGCAACTAAGTGCTTCAGAACTGGACTGAACTAGGCAAGGGCCCCCCTGGCCTGAGAGAACAAAGGATTTGTGGTATGAATGTAGGAGCCCTGCTTCTAAGAAACTAGATCCTGTCCTGCCAAGAAGAAACCTCTGCCCGACCTGAAGGAACTGGAAAAGCTGCATGGAGGAGTACGGTCCCTGACCTGGGGGATTGGCCTGCAGTGGTTGCCTTGCTGCTGAAGAAGAGGAAGAAAAGGCTCAAGGAACTTTTATTTGACTTGTGCTGAGAGAGCTCCAAGGGCTTGTGAGTGAGCTTGCCCCCTGAACGAAGTCCCAGGACCAGTGGACTTCCCCGCCGTGAGATCGCCTTGGAAAGCGGACCGTTTTCCCCACATCTTTGACTCGAACTGCTGCGTACGTCTCGCTGATCGCAGCGCACCCCCTGAAAGCTGGTATCCCGCTGTCCGGCCCGAACAACGTGACTAAGGCCCCTCTACGAGCCATAGCTCGCACCGCAAAGGAAGGTATCGTCCGGCCTGAGTAACACGACTAACGGGCCCCTACGAGCCGTAGCTCGCACCGTAACGGAAGGACTGCGAACCGTACTTGCTACTATCCCCTACGAACCGTACTGCCGGCGTACGCTCCTTTCCCCTGCTTTGGAAAGGCTGCGGTGCGTACGGTAGTTGCGTACGTCTCCCCTGTGCGGAGCGTACTGTTCGCTTGTATCCAGCGCTTCGAGTCAAGATTGCCGATCTCATGGTACGGCACGAACGCCGCGACGAACTTTGAACGCACCGTACCTATTCACCGTCCCCTGAAGCCCTGCACGGCCAAGGTCTAACGTTCCGTAGTACGCATCGCACCCGGAGGACAATGCACCGTACATCGCGCTTGATGTCAGCGCAGCATCCGTGACGAACTCACCAAAAGTAAAGGTACTGTGCCTGTTCGCACCGTAGAGTGTAGGCTTCATCCCGAAGCGCCTTCAGTGCGTGTGAGACCCGTTCCCAAGCAGTTTTTACCGCGTACGAAGCGTACAAAAAGGAACGAAGCGCACAGAACTTTAAAATTACGCTAAAACCAAGAACTCTTTGTCTAATAAGTATTGTGGGCCGCTTAAACGTTATCTGGTCTTGTGCTAAGCCTAAACTATATATATAAAGTGTTATTTTTCTATATATCTCAGTGTGGAGTCCATTTGTGGGGTTGTCACTGATTTGCTGTGTGTATAATTACAAATGCTTAACTGTGTACACCCTGAAGTTTAGCCTTGATTGCTCGCGCCACGCACCTAGAGGGTGAGCAGGGGTTATTCTAAAGAGCCATCCTTTGCCCTGACTAGAAGTAAAGGGTCCCTGCTTGTCTCTGGTACTTACCTGCGCCAACCAATGCCCCCTCATTTCTAACAGCGGCACACACGCAGGGTAGGCACCCGCCTGCCAAAATATCACCAATGCGGGGTGGGCACCCGCGACAGTCAGTAAAGCGCCGCCATTACACGGGGTGGGCACCCGCTGTAAAAATAAAGTACCCAGGCGGCAGAAACACGGGGTAGGCTCCCGCTGTTTCAATTCAGTAAAAGTGCCGCAATAATGCGGGGTGGGCTCCCGCTTTTCCGTTCAGCAGCGCTGGGGGAATCGCGCACGCCGGGATTCCCTGGGGACACGTGGGCAGCACTGCGCTGCCGAATCCAGCTCCTCTTCTCCTGGGCAATCGGCATATAGCGCCGCCCTCACCAGGCTCTAGATAGCGAGTAGGATAGGCGTGTAACACTCACAAGGAGCTAGGGTGCAGGCAGGAAAGCACAGACAATTCAAGTTTAGCGCTTTTTTCTTCCTGGGAGTACAGGCCAGTCCACTATATAGCGCTCCCACGGCGCTAGGTCCCACGAAGCAGGGTTGTAGCGCTCAAGAGGCGCTAGGCAGGAGAGCAGCAGGCAATACTGGGTAAGTTCAGCATGCAGGGGGCACTCATCAAGACAAGAAAGCATTTCTTGGGAATGGTCATCGCCCATCCAGTGGCACTCCTCCTGGCACCGCAGTCTTCCCTCCAGCAGAGGCTCACACTAGCCCGGTGGACAGCAGAGGGGTTACAGTTGGGCACAGGGGCCAGCACACAGGCCCATGCGGCGGTACCTCCTGGCAGTATGTCCCCTCACATTCAAGTCCATGCTCCGTCTGAGCACATGGAGGCACAGCCCCCCTATTTATATGCCCCTCACCCCACCTACCAGACAGTGCCAGCATCTTCTAGAAGCGTCTGGGGAAACTGGTCCTAACTGGTCTAGGGGGAGGTGTCCAGCACCCTGTCTGCCAGGTTTCCCTCCAAAAGCTGGGGTTGCTGGGAAACAAACAACTAGACTGGCAACCCAGCTTCGGCAGACAGGCACAAGCACACAGCAATGGCGTCCATTTTAAAAGTAACCCTTCTGCCAAGGTGAAAATAACTCTGCGCACGCCATTGCGCAGCATTTATTATTTTCCATCTTACACATCAACCATACATATTTATCGTGTTTCCTTTCAAACCACCAATTCCAAGTTAGCAAAAAACTAGGGGGAAAGGCAAAAGAATTCAGGGAAAAAGGGCCAAGTCCAACACAGACTAAGGTCGAAAAACAGTGAAACACCAGCAAAAAGTGGGGGTACCCATGTGAAGCAGGTCCTACTCTCCTACACAACCCTCCCCCAAACGCAGGGACATTAAACTAACCTTGACCAGTTGAGTCTTCATGTCCTAAGTGGAAATACCTAGAGAGTCCATCTGCATTGGCATGGTTACTCCCAGGTCTATGTTCCACTGTAAAGTCCACCCCCTGTAGGGAAATGGACCACCTAAGCAGTTTGGGGTTTTCACCCTTCATTTGTTTTAGCCATAAGAGGGGCTTATGGTCTGTCTGAACTAGGAAGTGAGTACCAAACAAGTATGGCCTCAACTTCTTCAGAGACCAAACCACAGCAAAGGCCTCCCTCTCAATGGCTGACCAACTTTTCTCTCTAGGGGTCAGCCTTCTGCTTATGAAAGCTATTGGCTGATCATGACCTTCATCATTCAATTGTGACAGTACAGCCCCTACCCCCAATTCAGATGCATCTGTTTGGACAATGAACTTCTTGGAGTAGTCAGGACTCTGCAGAATGGGAGCAGTGCACATGGCCTGCTTCAGGTCATCAAATGCCTTATGACAGCTTGCTGTCCACTGAACCTTTTTGGGCATCTTTTTAGAAGTTAAGTCATTCAGGGGTGTCCCTACTGATCCATAACCCTTGACAAATCTCCTCTAGTACCCAGTCAGGCCTAAGAAGGCTCTCACCTGAGTCTGGATAGTTAAAGCAACCCTGTCCATTATGGTCTGGATTTTGCTCTGTAATGATTGAACCTGGCCTCCACCTGCAAGGTGGCCCAGGTACACCACCTGACTCTGCCCTAACTGGCACTTAGTAGCCTTGATAGTTAGGCCTGCTTTTTGCAGGGCCTCTAAAACATTCCTCAGGTGGACCAGGTGATCCTCCCAGGTGGAGCTAAAGACAGCAATATCATCTGGATATGCTGCACTAAAGTCTTCCAAGCCTGTTAGGACTTGATTCACCAACCTTTGGAAAGTGGCAGGTGCATTCCTCAAACCAAAGGGCATTACCACAAACTGATAGTGGCCATTAGGGGTAGAAAATGCTGTCTTTGGCTTTGCATCATCAGCTAGTCTGATCTGCCAGTAGCCAGCTGTCAGGTCAAATATGCTTAGAAACTTGGCCAAAGTATCTATTAGCTCATCTGCCCTGGGGATGGGATGGGCATCAGTCCTAGTGACTGCATTGAGACCCCTGTAGTCTACACAAAACCTAATTTCTCTCTTTCCATATGTGGTGTGAGGTTTAGGTACCAGGACTACTGGACTAGCCCAAGGGCTAACTGAGGGTTCAATCACTCTCAAATCCAACATCTTTTGGACTTCTGTCCTTATACAGTCCCTGACATGGTCAGGTTGCCTGTAGATCTTATTCTTCACAGGTAGACTGTCCCCAGTGTCCACTTCATGAGTGCACCAGGTGGTCTGACATGGAGTCAGAGAAAACATATGTCTGAACTGGCTGAGAAGGTTTCTGCAGTCAGTTTGCTGCTGGGCAGTGAGGCTGCCTGCCAAGGCTACACCATCAACTGACCCATCATCAGGGTTCTGAGAAAGCAGGTCAGGGAGTGGGTTACTCTCTTCCTCCTGTCCTTCATCAGTAGCCATGAGCAAGCCTATGTGTGAGAAGGTGGCCTGATATATGCTGTCCACTACTTCTAGTGGGCACCTTGTATCAGTCCAAACAACCCCTCATGGTGAATTGGTTAAAGACAACCTTTATTGAAAGCTATCCTAGTGGTAGCTATGGAGAGCAGCCTTCAGGCTAAGTCTTGAAGGAATGTAAAGCAATTTGTTTTACCAGTCTATAATCTCTTGAATGACCAAATGAAAGGACAACCACACCAGGTATATATTTAAAATATATGTATTTAGGATAAAACATTCCCCTCTAGTCTCTTTATGAGGCTGGAGTTAGAAGTACTTAATTTACAAGTTAGCAATCAACAGTAATAGCACAAATATACGTTTGGGCCCTAGGGGCGTACCAAACCATATACCAATAAAGTGGTATAAGAACCACGACTGGACTAGACACAAGGCCTAGAGCCTGTAGAAGTGCTTGGACCACAAGGAACCACCCAAGGTAGTGACACAGGGGACTTTTATCTTATTTTAACTTCTATGGGGAATGTCGCGGCTGGAAATTAAGAGTTTAAGGACACTTGGAGCGAACCTTTTTGGACTTAGAGGTGTCTAGGGTCAACACCCACGGGAGCACCGGAGTACTCGAGTTACCTCACCCAGGGAAGCCGGGTGCATAGGTGTCAAATGGTGTCGGGTCACGTCACTGTTTTCAATGGAAGCTGCTCAAGAAGTGCTGCTGCCGTGAAGAGGAGAAGTGTCCGAAGTGATCCAAGCCTGGATCTAGGATGGAAGGAACCTGAAAGTAGAGGGGGCAGAGTATGGGTCACTTACCAGTGACCAGGGGCACGATAGTCCAATGCCCACAGATTTCGGGTGCTTCAGGTGAGTTGACGGGTGTCTTGATTCTTCAGCCATGAGGTCCAAGAGGCGTCGACGACGACCAGGAGCTGGATTTGAACTGTCCCACGAAGTCTGTTGAGTGTTGCGGTGTCGGCGACCAGATTGCACCCAACAAGCCTTGGCAACAGAAAGTCACATGGAGATAGAACAAGCATTGAAAATGCAATCGGTTTTGCCTTTAATTAAGTTAAAGCCATTTGTTTTACTAATGGTATTGTGTAGCAAAGCAAATGGCTTTAACTTAATGAAAGGCGAGACCTATTGCATACTCCATTACAGCCTGTCTCGCAGAGCGAGTAGTGCAGGCGCGCTAGGCTCGACCTAAAAATATGCACCACAAAGACACCTTCTATCTATGAATTGGTTTTAGAGATGTTTTAAGGCATTGGCAAAGTGGGCTCTGGCTCAGAGCCCCACCCATTCAGGGGGCCACTGATAGAGCCATTCTCTGTTCTCAGAAGCCTTGCCCTGATGCCCTTGAATAATTCTGAAACAGATTGTTTTAAATACTCTTTTCCTTTAATTCATTGTGTGAGAGTCTATTACAGAAATGTTGTGTTTATAGTTCATGCAACATCCATCAAAAAGTTTCTTTTAGATCAAAACAGGAGCTCACATATGAGAAATGGGAGAGGGTCGCAGATTATTTGCAGGAATATTTGTGAGCTGCTGCTGTGTTACAATATTGAAAACACACATCACTATCCTTGAATATTAAATAAAAACACATTTAGAAATTGGAGAGTGTGTCTGTGGACTATCAGTGACCCGGCCAAAGAGGGCATGAATGAGCTGAAATTGGATCATACATTCAAAGCTGTTCCCAACAGGGGCCCTCAAAATATGTTTGGACCAGAGACCCCCGAAATCCTTAAAATATCCCTGATGGGTAATTCACTTAACATCTACGTGTAAAAAGTAGGAGTTAAGGGCATTACACTGGATACCTATGGGTACCAAGGGTAAGGGAGCAGCACCTGCCAAAACGCAGACGCAGGGAACATTAAACTGAATACCTACTGAGATGAAGAGGCATTGGCTATTTGACTGAAAGCCTGGGGTTATTATAATGACTACTTACAACGCGATAAACAGAATCGTAACCTTACTAAGCATACTCTCCTTTTCTCACTGGAACTGTTGCAGACTGTTTAGTAGGCGAAAAACCGCACCCAACCTCAGTCATTTCGTGCACAGGTTTGCGTCAGCTTACAATATATTTACAATCCCTGGCATGCTGAATATCCCCTCTCTCCAGTGAGTGTTGTCATACGTCGGAGCAGTTCTCCTACTTCGGGTGCTTAATCACCATCCTCGGATTTTATCCAATTACCTCTGCTCCAACCCCCACGACCTCCCTATAGCTTGTGGAAGACAAGTGGCTTGTGGATGAGGTGTGGCGCAGCGGCCAGTGTGGCTGACTCCAGAATTTGGGGCTCACGGTTTGATCGCACGGCAGGTTAACCCAGCACCATGTGACCCTGGGCAATAGCTCGCTTAATCTTCCCGACGCCAGCGCCTTGACACCCATTGGGGAAATTGTTTGCGCTATACAAATATCAGTATTTTCATTTTTTCTACTCAACCGTGTATTCCTCATCAGCCAGGACTGCGGCCAGAAAGAGCACCGTGAGAAGGGCCCCCTGCATAGCAAGGCCTGCCTAGTCCCTCCTCTCCTGGGATGCCAGCGGGCCCTGGCCCCCTCGGTGGACAAGGGCCCCATCCTTTCCAGCCAGACTCTTCGGGAGGTCACCAGGGGTGATAGTCAGCCCATAAAGATGCAGATACAGTTTATGCGAGCCCGTTCATCTTTCCATAGCGCAGTCTCTAGGCCTCTACCACCACCACGAAGGCGTCACTGAACAGGCCCAGGGGCCGACGCACAGCGCAATCCCTTTGAAACAAGTGATCCCAGGCGCTCCTTTTAATCCTCTGTTAGAATCCGGGTTCTCTGGTTGGCACAGGTAGGTACTTGTGTCAAGCAGGGAACCTTTCCTCCAGTCAGGATGGGGGGTACACTGCAACAATAACCCCTGCTCACCCTCTAGGTAGCTTGGCGCGAGCAGACAAGGCCTATCTCAGAGCGTCTAGGTTAAACATTTGTGAACACACACACAGTAACTCAATGACAACCCCACAAATGGACTCCACACTGGGATATATAAAAAATAACACTTTATATATATAGATTAGGCTTAGCACAAGACCAGATAACGTTTAAACGGCCCACATTACTTATTAGACAAAGAGTTCTTGGGTTTAGCGTAGTTTTAAAGAGTTCTGTGCGCTTCGTTCCTTTCCGTACGCTTCGTACGCGGTAAAAACTGCTTGAGAACGGGTCTCACACGCACTGCAGGCGCTTTGGGATGAAGCGTACACCCTACGGTGCGAACAGGCACAGTCCCTTTATTTTTTGGTGAGTTCGTCACGGATGCTGCGCTGACATCAAGCGCGATGTACGGTGCGTTGTCCTCCTGGTGCGGTGCGTACTACGGTACGTTAGACCTTGGGCGTGCAGGGCTTCAGGGGACGGTGCGTAGGTACGGTGCTTTCAATATTCGTCGCGGCGTTCACGCTGTACCATGAGATTGGCAATCTTGATTCGAAGCGCTGGATACAAGCGAACAGTACGCTCCGCACAGGGGAGACGTAAGCGACTACCGTGCGCACCGCAGCCTTTCCAAAGCAGGGGAAAGGAGCGTACGCTGGGCAGTATGGTTCGTAGGGGATAGAAGCAAGTACGGTTCGCAGTCCATCCGTTACAGTGCGAGCTACGGCTCGTAGGGGCCTGTTAGTCGCGTTGCTCAGGCCGGACGATACCTTCCTTTGCGGTGCGAGCTACGGCTCGTAGAGGGGCCTCAGACGCTTTGTTCGGGCCAGACAGCGGGATACCAGCTTGCAGGGGGTACGCTGCGATCAGCGAGACGTACGCAGCAGTTCGAGTCAAAGATGCGGGGAAAACGGTCCGTTTTCCAAGGCGATCTCACGGAGGTGAAGTCCACTGGTCCTGGGACTTCGTTCAGGGGGCAAGCTCACTCACAAGCCCTTGGAGATCTCTCAGCACAAGTCAAATAAAAGTTTCTTGAGGCTTTTCTTCCTCTTCTTCAGCAGCAAGGCAACCACTGCAGGCCAATCCCCCAGGTCAGGGACAGTACTCCTCCATGCAGCTTTTCCAGTTCCTTCAGGTCGGACAGAGGTTTCTTCTTGGCAGGACAGGATCTAGTTTCTGAGGAGCAGGACTCCTACATTTATACCACAAATCCTTTGTTCTCTCAGGCCACGGGGGCCCTTGCCTAGTTCAGTCCAGTTCTGGAGCACTTTGTTGATGCGATGCAGGCTTCTTCTTTCAGTGTGCAGGGCAGAGCCATCAGACGCTCCACAGGGGGCGAGCCAGCATTGTGGTGGCAGAGCACAGCCCTATTCAGAGTCCAGGTGTACTCCTCCCACCCATCTACCTGCCAATCTTCCTATTCACCACCAGGCTACCTAGCCCTGCCCATCTGGGTTTCCCCAGCCCTGTCACTCACACAAGCCAGACAGCAGATACACATCACGCAGAGGCGGGCTGAAATGGCTAGGCAAGCAAAGGCCAACTTTCTAAAAGTGGCATTTGCAAACGCAGAATATTAAAATAAACCTTACTAAAAGATGTACCTTATTATTCTGAGTTCAGGCATACTAAACTCGAATTTCTACCATGTTCCCTGTGTCTGTTAGGATCATAGAATGTAACAATTTTAACAGCCCTGTTGGACTTGGCCCTTCTGGCAAGTTCACCCCTAGAACTTTTTGCATTTATCCTAGCCTTTTTCCTATGGGTCTGTTATGATCATAGGATGTAACAATCTTAACAGCCCATTCTGGCCTATGAGAAAAGGGTAGCCTTACAATAGTGAAAAACGAAAATGGCTGTAATTCACTATTAGGACATGCCACACACATCAGGGCTTGTCCTACCTTATGCTTACAATGCACCCTGCCCTTGGGCCTACCATAGGGGTGACTAACATGAAGTTAAGGGAAGGTTTAGGGACTGGCAAGTGTGTGCACTTGCCCAGTCAGCATGTCAGTACCAGACTGCACGCAGGTTCTGCAATGGCAGACCTAGACACATTTAAACAGGCCTCTTTTGTGGGTGGCACAACCAGTACTGCAAGCCCACCAGCGGCATTTTTATTTACACGCCCTGGCACTCCTGGTGCACTTTACTGGGGTCTGATAGTAAACCAAATAGGCCAATCATGGAATATAACCAACATATACATTTACAATGGGGAGAGCATATGCACTTTAGCACTGAACAGCAGTGGTAAAGTGCCCAGAGTCCTAAAACAGCCAACAACAGGTCAGAAAAAAGGCAGGAGGAAGGCAAAAAGTTTAGGGATGACCCTGCAAAAAGGGCCAAGTCCAACATCCTCCTTGCCATTAATCCTGCACACAGATTACCCCAGACGTTTAGCAGCAAAGATAACCTCCATTTAAGGGGCTTCAACCCATTTAAAAGCCAGCTTCCATGGAAATGTCTTCCCAAAGTCACTAACTCTGCATCAGGCCCGAAATCCCTTTCCATGCAATTTATCGCCCTGGAAAAAAATACAGCTTGACAAGCGTCACTGAGAATGAGTGCACACCTTACTCGGTGCACTGAGAACGGTCAGTTCTCCCTTTAACAAGTGGAGTGAGCACCGCCGCACCCGGGTACAGGCTCCAGCACTGTTGAAACACCACTCGCGCCGCACGGCTCACTTACATCACAATTACACGTCACAGTCGTACAAGGAGACTCGACGAGGGCTGAAGGGGGGTCGTTTTCAGGGAGTAGGGCTGACGGCTAAAGAACAGAATAGCAGCGAGTGAAGCGGATTTACTCCACCGTTCCGAGCCTACCTTGCCTTTGCGCGTGGATCCATTAGGAGCCTCAACATAGGGTGAACAACTGTCATGGGTGCAAATTCAGGACGGCGAGTGTATCAAGAAATCGACGGGACGCAAGTGAAAGTACAAGCAATAGCAGAAAAAATCGAAAAGGGGAATAACAAGCCATCACTGTACCTGGTCATGTTCGGCGCGCGCTCTCTGGATGCGGCTCTATTGTTCCGCGTGTGTGGGAATGGCGATGGCAGGGGGGGTGGAGTCTCGTTGAGCTGCTAAGGCACGGTCGGCTTTCACTTTCGTCCTTCGCAAAGCTTTCTTGTCTTTATGGGGCCATATGTTTGAAACACATGGCCCCATAAAGATAAGAAAAGCATTTCCCACAAACGTAAAGCAACCGAGCCAGTCCAACTGGGACGGCTCTAAAAGAGAAAACTGTACGTCACTAGATGCTCTTTTCGCAGTCTACGCCAGGCGAGACCTAAAAAGGACGTTGGGGCAGACCAGCAAGGTCTGGGGGACTCACCCAGCGAGGGTAAGTCGGGGCACGTCTGGAGCAACCAGGAAAGCCTAATCAGAAGAGGAGTTGCCTTTGTGGGACCTACTATTCAACGGGCTAGCGATCACGAACCAGCCTCGAGCGGTCGCATTTGAAACCGGCCCCACGGGTCACTCGTGGAGTGGAGGCCAGAAATATTTGGTGCAGGAGGTGCTGAAGGCTGGGGCTACTCGTAGCCCAAAGCCCAACTTCGAGGAAGACCAGGAAGATGATGGGTCAGCCAAAGATCACGGTGTCCAGGGGTCACGGTTCCACGTCATCCGCGCTTTGCTGTGGACTCAAGGTAGCCTCGAGGAAATCTGGAAATCCACCTCTGGGGATGCAGAGACTTCGGCGTCCGCAGGGAGTTTCAGAATTGCAGACCGGACAGTTGCTTCTTTGGTGCCTGCCAAGCAGGGGAGTCACTCCTTGACCCCAAGGGAGATTTCTTCTGTCTTCTAGCCGAACTAGAAAGTCAAAGGTCCAGGATATATGTTGCAGAGTTACGTCCAGGGTAATCTAAAGTCTCAAGGACTGGGTTCCCATACTTATACAAAGTTTGGGGGTTTGACATACTCTAGGGACCCACCTATGGGAGGTTTTGGAAAGAGGGGTGGATACACCCATTTCCTTTGTCCAGTTTCGCGCCAGAGCAGGGGCAGGTAGCCCCTGTAACCGGTTTGAACTGGACTATGCACAGGGACACCAAGAGTGCTCCCAGTGCAGGACTTCAAAGAACTAGAGAGTGCTCCTGCCCAGCCCCAATACACATCTGCCTGTCTGGGGAGGTGGTTACACCTCCCTGGGACAGGAAACCTATTGTCCAAGCCTCCCCTGCCGGAGTTTCAGGCAGCAGCAGGAGGCCAGACCCGTGTCTGTGGCAGAGGCATTATTTTGTGATGTCAGGGCTTTAGAAAGTCTCTAGAAGGGTGGAATGCTACCCCCGCCACCAGAACTGGCGGGGGGGGGCTAGTATTCCAAAGCGTTTGACACCAAACACGATATGTTTCCATGCAACCATCCCAAAGTTAGCATTTACCACGAGGTTATAATGTACTTAAGAGTATATGGTCAGGCTGCACCACAAACAGCATCAGAGGAGGTACTCCGAACGCTGCAGAGGGGCTCTGCTCATGCAGGGGCACCCTCTCACGTAAAAACCAAGCACTCTGCCTTCAGGATTGTTAAGGCCTGCCATAGGAGTGACTTATAGGTTTTATATGTGTGTGTAATGGTAGTGATATAGGTAGCCTATACCACAGTAAGGGGTGCATGCACCACCTTACTCAGGCTGCAGTAGCAGACCTGTGGTGTCATTTTGGAGTGCTTCCCAGGAGTGGCATAATACATGCTTCAGCCCCTGGTAGGCCTCTGAGGCACCTATGCCATAGGAACATATACCATATACTAGGGGCTTATAGGGCACTCCTGAATCCAATTAGGAATGTACCTAATGTACATGGAAACCATTTTAGAGAGGAAGCAGCTAGGCTGGGGTCCTGATTAGCAGGGCCACAGCATTACTAGGGTCGAAAAACAGTGAAACACCAGTAAAAAGTGGGGTTACCCATGTGAAGCAGATCCTACTCTCCTACAGATGTGCACTTGCAGGACTGTGCTCTGGTCTCAGTACTGGATCATCAGTGGGTGCAAGTTGAGGTGCACTGGCAGGGCTGTGCTCGGATCTTAGTACTGGATCAGCAGTGGGTGCAAGTTGAGGTGCACTGGCAGGGCTGTGCTCGGGTCTCGGTACTGGATCAGCAGTGGGTGCGAAATGAGGTGCACTAGCAGGGCTGTGCTCGGGTCTCAGCACTAGGACAGCAGTGGGTGCGAGCTGATGTGCACTGGCAGGGCTGTGCTCGGGTCTCAGTACTACGAGAGCAGTGGGTGCAAGCGGAGGAGTACTGGCAGGGCTATGCTCGGGTCTCAGTACTAGGACAGCAGTGGGTGCAAGCTGAGGTGCAATGGCAGGGATGTGCTTTGGTCTCGGTACTGGATCAGCAGTGGGTGCGAACTGAGGTGCACTGGCAGGGCTTTGCTCAGGTCTCAGTACTAGGACAGCAGTGGGTGCGAGCAGAGATGCTCTGGCAGGGCTGTGCTCGGGTCCCAGTACTGGGACAGCAGTGGGTGCGAGCTGAGGTACACTGGCAGGGCTGTGCTTGGGTCTCAGTACTGGATCAGCAGTGTTAAAATTGGGGATCTCTGGTTGGCACAGGTAGGTACTTGTGACAAGCAGGGACCCTCTCCTCTAGTCAGGGTAAGGAGTTACACTCCTAAAATAACCCCTGCTCACCCTCTAGGTAGCTTGGCGCGAGCAGACAAGGCCTATCTCAGAGCGTTATAGGTTAAGCGTTTGTGACCACATACAGTAACTCAGTGACAACACCACAAATGGACTCCACACTGGGATTATCAAAAATAAGCATTTTATATCGGGCTTAGCACAAGACCAAATAACGATAAAAAGGCCCACAGTACTATTAGCAATAAACAGTTCTTTGTTACGGACTTTAAAAGTTCTGTGCGCTTCGTTCTTCTTGGTTCGGCCCATACGGGGATGAATTGGCCTACAGGATGAGTCTATAA
Source organism: Triturus cristatus (assembly GCF_964204655.1). Classification (NCBI taxonomy): domain Eukaryota; kingdom Metazoa; phylum Chordata; class Amphibia; order Caudata; family Salamandridae; genus Triturus; species Triturus cristatus. Next base: position 1,114,552,449 of record NC_140579.1, read on the forward strand.
GCGCTGCGGACGCTCCGGTGCGAAGCATACACCCTACGGTGCGAACATACACAGTACCTTAGTTTTGGAGAGTTCGTCACGGACGCTGCGGTGAAAGCAAAGCGTTGTACGCTGCGATGTCCTCCTTTCGCGGTGCGAGCTTACGGCTCGTTGGGGCCCTGAGTCGCGGTGCTTGAGGGGACGGGACGTTGTACGGTGCTTTTGTTCGTTGCGGCGTACGAGCCGTACTGCGGGAGCCGCTCTCAGTCTTTGGCTGCAGTGTGGGGCGTACGTACGGTGAGTACTTTCCTCCCCTTCGATGCGAGCGGCAGACTTAACTTCAGCGGTAGGGTGCGGTTCGCACCAACCAAGATAGCTCGATGAAGCGCAGCGTTGTACGCGGCAAAGTCAGCCAGTCACGGTGCGATCTACGGGTCGTAGGACGCGTTGTTCGATGCGCGGCGGGTACGGTGCGTTGCTGGATACAATTTGGCGGTACGAAGCGTACACAGCTCGCGGCCTCGGCAAATGCTAAAAACAGCGTTTCTAGCAGCGGATTGCGAGACGGATGAAGTCCACTGGTCCTGGGACTTCGTTCAGGGGGCAAGCTCACTCACAAGCCCTTGGAGATCTTTAAGCACAATTTGAAGCAAAGTTTCTTTTTAGTCTTTCTCCTCTCCTTCAGCAGCAAGGCAACCACTGCAGGCCAGTCCCCCAGGTCAGGGACAGTACTCCTCCTTACAGCTTTCCCAGTTCCTTCTCCTCAGGCAGAGGTTCTTCTTGTCAAGCAGGATCTAATTTCTTGGGAGCAGGTTCCCAATACTTATAGTGCAATTCTTTTGTTCTTGCAGGCCAGGGGGACTATGCCCAGTTCAACCCAGTTCTGGAGTACTTTGTTTACCGGACTCTGGCTTCTCCTTTCAGTGTGCAGGGCAGAGACATCAGGCGCTCCCCAGGGGGTGGAGCCAGCATTGTGGTGGGAAGGCATAGCCCTATTCAGAGTGCAGGTGTACTCCTCCCACCCATCTATATGTAATCTCTCTATTCACTACCTGGCTGCCCAGCCTGTCTCCTGGAATTCCCCAGCCCTGTCACTCACAGAAACCAGACAGCAGATACACATCATAGCAGAGGCGGGCTGAAATGGTTAGGCAAGCAAATACCAGCTTTCTAAAAGTGATATTTGCAAACACAGAATATTAAAATAAACTTTACTAAAAGATGTATTTTATTATTCTGAGTTCAGGCATACTAAACTCGAATTTCTACCATGTTCCCTGTGTCTGTTAGGATCATAGAATGTAACAATTTTAACAGCCCTGTTGGACTTGGCCCTTCTGGCAAGTTCACCCCTAGAACTTTTTGCATTTATCCTAGCCTTTTTCCTATGTTGCATTAGTGGTTTTAGGCCTCTAGGCACTTTTACACTGTGTCCCAGTGGAAAGTGCGTGCGCTCTGTGTATGTTTTAGTGAGACTGACCTGCCCTCCCATAGGAATGCATGGGGGATCTGAGTGACCGTGTTAAGTACTGATGTGAGAGGAGTGCAGGGTCGAGTTTGGTATGTGCGAACTCGTGAGATTTAATGCTGCGCGATGATGTGTGTGGCGTTACTGTGTCTAGTGTAGAAGTGCCACTTCTAGAAGCTGGCCTGTCTGTGTAAAAAATGTGAAATGACTGTCTGGCTTGTGATTGGCTGGTGTGCCTGGCTCCAGGAGTCAGGATGGGTCTGCCCTGGTGGTGAATGGAGAGATCTGCATGTTGATGGCAGGGAGGAGTACACCTGGGACCTGAATAGGGCTGGGCTTTCCCCCTACAATGCTGGCTCCACCCCCTGTGGTGCGTCTGATGTCTCTGGCCTGTCCTGTGAATAGGGAGAGGGGCTGAGCAAAACAAAGTGCTCAGGAACCAGTTGCATCTGGTTCGCCCCTTCCCTGCACCTTTGGAGACAAAGGATTCTGTGTATAAAAGAGGGGTTGTGACCCCATGAAAATGTTCTTGTTCTTGTGTTCTGACTTGAATCTACCAGGGGCATGCTGCTGCTGAGGCCCAGAGGAAGGATTGCCTCCCTGGGCACTGCCCAGCGCCTGGATGCTGGAGGACTTCTTTTGGACCCTCCTGCCTGGCCTGAGGATGGTTGGGAGACTGTCCTTGCCCTTCATTCTTAAGGACTTATTATTTTTGATTGCTGAGGACTTGTGCTTTTTGGAGCTAGGGCTCCTTGCGCCCTGTGAGCGCTTTGCTTTTTAGATTCCATGGCCTTGAGGACTGGGACTGCATATAGCGCCTCGTGTGCAATTTCTTTCAATTCCCCTAGGAGAGGGGAGTGCTAGAGCTTCGCAGCATCAAGCTGCCCATCGCTCCGGAGGGAATCCCCAGGGAAGGGATTCCCCCCACATTGCCGTAATCGAGCGGGTGCCACCCCGCATGGCCGCCTATTTTTGTATTTTAACTGGCGGGTGCCCACCCTGCTTATTGTCCATCCTGGCGGGTGCCTACCCCGCTTACTTGCCGTCCCGGCGGGTGCCCACCCCACCGGTATCTTGATTTTAACTCGCGGTGCCCACCCCGCATCGCCGCCGACATCTGATGAGAAATCACCGCCGCGGCCGGGCGCAGGAGGAGGGAAGCCCCGCCAGTGAGAGGAGCAGAAGTCCCGGGTCCCCGGAGGGGGGCCGAGTGAAGGGAGGCAGGCGACCGAGGGTCTCCCAGGAGTGCAGGGAAGCCACGAGAAGAGTGCTGCTGCTCCCGCCTGCTGTGTCCAGAGAAGTCCCGGTCCCAGAAGAGGGACCGGGTGTGAAAAAGAGTCCCGGTGAGTGGGGGGGGCTCCCTGTGTGCCTTTGTGTGCCTGTTCGAGGCACAAGCGCCAGCACGCTTCATTGGGGGCAATGTTATTTTAAAGAGCCCCCAACAGGGCCCAGAGGGCACCGTGTGCCAGGGCCCATTTCATCCTTCCCCCCCCCCCCCCCCCCCACAGTTCATTAGGGGACATCATGATTGTTCTTGAGCCTAGAGGGCTCCAATGATTGGCGCATATTGATTTCAGGAGTCCGTGCGCTCCATGGGGACATAATTGTTTTCTGAGCCAGATGGCTCCAACGTGTGGCACATTGGTTTCAAGGGCCATTGAGAGCCCATGCCTCATATTTAACTTCCACAGCTGCGCAGCACTTAGTGCCAACTGCAGCGTTTAGGCCCTGTTCTTGTCCCCAGCTGCCCAGCAAGTAGTGGGCAGCTGCTACGTTTAGGTTCTGGCGCAACCTGGACCCTAATGTGATTGAAGTACTATTGTGATTTATATGCTAATTCTTTGGGTGTTAGGAAATGTACCATGTGTAGTATGTTTTGCGCACCCTGTGTTTTTCTACCTCTACATAGGATTTCTGCATAGGAGGTTGTTTAATGCATTGGGTGTTAGGAAATGTACCGTGTGTAGTATGTTTTGCGCACCCTGTGTTTTATACCTCTAGATATGATTTCTGCATAGGAGGTTGTTTAATGCGTTGGGTGTTAGGAAATGTATTGTGTGTAGTATGTTTTGCGCACCCTGTGTTTTATACCTCTAGATATGATTTCTGCATAGGAGGTTGGTTAATGCGTTGGGTGTTAGGAAATGTACTGTGTGTAGTATGTTTTGCGCACCCTGTGTTTTATACCTCTAGCTAATTCTGACAGTGGTCCATGTGGCCCTGTCTTGTGTAAATAGTCCCCTGTAAAAGTCTGCCCAGTGCCAGTTGGCACAGTGTAAATTATGTGATTATCATCTGATGTGTTTATTATAATACAATGGCAATTTTTTATATATACCTTGTGTGGAGTTTCTTTTGTGGTGGGCCTAGGGTGTTGTTGCTGTGTGCGCGCGCACATTGCCTCCGGGATAAGCCTGACTGCTCGTGCCAAGCTACCAAGGGGGTGAGCAGGGGTTATCTTTGGCGTGTAACTCCCCAACCCTGACTTAGAGTGGTGGTCTCTGCCTGGTTTGGCGCAAGCCTTAGCCAACCAGAAATCCCATTTCTAACATTGGTGATCAGCGGTGGGATTAGGACTTGCATTTGTGCAGTATCACAGCGACAACTGGCTACACTGCAAAACTCTGCATTTTTGACAGTCACATGGAAAGGGATTATTGTTCTAAGTTGTTTTAAGTGTCATTTCTGTGAAAATGTGTTTTTTGTGCACTTTGAGTTGGGTGTCCTGCCAAGGACAGAAGCCAGAAGCTGGAGGAGGTAACTGCCCTTGTGCAGACAGCTATTTCTTGGGTTGGCTTGCAGTAGAAGCTGGAGGAGGTAACTGCCCCTGTGCTATTTACTATTTCTTGGGTTGGCCTACAGTGGGGACTTAATTGGTATGGAGTCACTAGCTCGGGAGGGTAGATGATCCCCTAAGTGTAGTGTGTTTTCTGGATTCACCAGTAAGGGTGGAATCTAGTGGTGGCAGAAGATGTGTGTCCAGTGCATGTATTCCCATTCCCAGTTCCCGGAGTAATGGTACCTGTGTTACGTAGGGGTGGTCAGGTTGAGAAATCAGGGGCGGTAGAAACTGTCTTACCAGTCTTGGGAGGGGTTTGGGGATGAATGTGTGATGCGCTGGATGAATGTGAACGTCCTATTCCCAGTTCCCGGAGTAATGGTACCTGTGTCACGTAGGGGTGGTCAGGTTGAGAAATCAGGGGTGATAGAAACTGTCTTACCAGTCTTGGGAGGGGTTTGGGGATGAATGTGTGATGCGCTGGATGAATGTGAACGTCCCATTCCCAATTCCCGGAGTAATGGTACCTGTGTCGCGTAGGGGTGGTCAGGTTGAGAAATCAGGGGCGGTAGAAACTGTCTTACCAGTCTGGGGAGGGTGAGTGTGAGTTCACTGAAATAGGGAGCTTGCATTGGGGAGTGATTCCAAAAGGAGTGGCTGAGGTGTCTTCCAACCCAGCGTGGTGGAAGAGGTTCAGAGTAGCCCAGCTAGGTCTCGGTGTAGGCGCTCATGTCCTGACTCTGCGGAGAAGGGGTGGGTGGGACTGCGTGTCTCCAGGTGCCCGAAACCCAGTCTCAGGGCCTGGATGATTTCTTTAGGGAACATCAGGTCGGGGGCCTAGGCTGTACCAATAGGTCATTTGAGGAGGATCTTCCCGTGTTCTAGGATCTGAAGAGGCATTTGGGAGTGATCACTTTAGGAAACAAGGAGAAACTTTTGTCGGGTAGAGGAACCAGATGAAACTAAGGACAGGCTATCCCTGAAACCGAGGGAAGTGTCCTGCAGTGGTTGCCTGACTGCCAAAGAAAGGAATAAGGAACTGTGTGTGTACTTAATTTTCAACTTGTGTAGGATCTCCCAGTGTCTAGAGGACGTGGAGTGTCTGTAATCAGAGCTCCAGCAGTTCTGGTGTCTGGCGGTACCGCTCCAGTTGGGAGGGTGCGGAAGTCCAGAGGGAGGGGTGAGAGGGGGAGGGAGTCCCCTGTGGGAACCAGTAGGTCAGGGACCAGCCGGGAGGGCCGAGTCGCCACTGAGTGACCATGGTGACGCCACTTCTGTCCTGGGGGGTCTGCACGCACTGTCAGATGGACAGGAGGTCGTGAGATCAGCGCCAGGCAGACTGTCACACGACCCATTAGTTATGTGTCACCCTCGTTAAGTCCTGGTTCGCCAGGCATCTGACCAAAGGGTACGTCCCTCGGTTGGGGAGCCAGTAGTCTGTGTTTCCGGATCTGGACGTAAGGGCAGCTGTAGTCCTGAGGGCAGGTGGGGCTCATCGTACGTGAAGAGACCCTGCTCTACAGTGGAAGGGGGTGCAGAGGGAGGGAGTCCTCGCCTCTGACCCCAGTGGATCCCAGGTGGTAGACCAGTTGATGGAGAGAGGTCCTGAACTGGTGAGAGAGTTGTGTTCTGGAGGGTGCTTCTCCTGGGAGGGCGCGCAACACCAGAAGTAGAGGTAGGGTGGGGCATTCTTGCCCGTGACCTCTGGTCAGCCTGAGGGTGCGGACCCTATGTTGAAGGATCAGTGGTAGTTTGGAACAACACTGAGAGGGAGAGTGGAGAATGGCTTGTATGCCAGGGGTTACTACCCCCCACTCTGTAGTTTGGCAAGGACCAGTGGTATCTGGGTGGCCTAGGGCCTGGTCCTGGCCGTGGACAACTAGGTAGTACCAGTGGGGTAGCCTAGTTGGGCCTGAGGTTTTTGTTGTTTGTTTTTTTCAGATGGAACCACGTTGATTCAGAATGGCGTAGAAACGGAGGGTGTCCCTGCAGTGCGGGCCTGCGTCCGTGTTTTATCGCCCCAAGCAGGGAAGACCATCACGGTGGTGGTTGGTCTGCCCTGCGTTTTGGCTAGAAGAGGGAAGTGTTGGACTTGGCCCTTCTGGCAAGTTCACCCCTAGAACTTTTTGCATTTATCCTAGCCTTTTTCCTATGTTGCATTAGTGGTTTTAGGCCTCTAGGCGCTTTTACACTGTGTCCCAGTGGAAAGTGCGTGCGCTCTGTGTATGTTTTAGTGAGACTGACCTGCCCTCCCATAGGAATGCATGGGGGATCTGAGTTACCGTGTTAAGTCCTGATGTGAGAGGAGTGCAGGGTCGAGTTTAGTATGTGCGAACTCGTGAGATTAAATGCTGCGCGATGATGTGTGCGGCGTTACTGTGTCTAGTGTAGAAGTGCCACTTCTAGAAGCTGGCCTGTGTTGGACTTGGCCCTTCTGGCAAGTTCACCCCTAAAACTTTTTGCATTTATCCTATCCTTTTTCCTATGTTGTATTAGTGGTTTTAGGCCTCTAGGCGCCTTTACACTATGTCCCAGTGGAAAGTGCGTGCGCTCTGTGTATGTTTTAGTGAGACTGACCTGCCCTCTGTTAGAAATGGGATTTCTGGTTGGCTAGGGCTTGCGCCAAAGCCAGGTAGAAACCACCACTCTAAATCAGGGCTGGGGAGTTACATGCCAAAGATAACACCTGCTCACCCCCTGGGTAGCTTGGCACGAGCAGTCGGGCTTATCCCGGAGGCAATGTGTAAAGCGTTTGCGCGCGCACACAGCAACAACACCCTAGGCCCACCACAAAAGAAACTCCACACAAGGTTATATATAAAAAATAGCCTTTGTATTACAATAAACACATTAGATGATAATCACATAATTTACACTGTGCCAACTGGCACTGGGCAGAATTTTACAGGGGACTATTTACACAAGACAGGGCCACATGGACCACTGTCAGAATTAGCACAAATCACCAATTGTAAATGTAGAACATATACCAACTGGAACACAAATTATAACTGTAGAGCACAACCAGTAACTACTGGCGCAATAATGACCTCAGCATTATCACAATAGAATCAGGTATAAAACCTATCCTGTATACATCACAGGGGCATAAACACATTATGCAATCTCTCACAAGTCTAACGCATTAGACCCTAACCTCCTAAGTATAACTACCTTAGGGAATAATTCTCACTAGCCTAAACCATCATATGTGAACCAACCTCATAATCATGAATCACATTTAGAGGTATAACACCGGGTGCGTAAAACAAACTACACACATTACATTTCCTAGCACCAAAATCACATCAGGGCCTGACGCCCTATAGACCTAACAATCCCACCAGCCCCCCTGGCCAACTGGCCATCGCAAAGGAGGGGTTCAAATGCCCCGTGTCCCAACAGTCAAGGCGCGCTGCCAAGGCAGCGACGGTCCAATGGCGCCATTGCGCAATCCTAAAAGGTGCAGCTGGCACTAATTGCTGCGCAGCTGTAGATCTCACTGTAGGCGTGGGTCCTCACCGGGACTCCTATTATAAAGAAAGGCTGCCAACCGTTGCAGCTGCCCGCGCTGGTGCGGCGCAGCTGTGAGCAAAGTGACAGGGGGCTCTCTAAATAAACTCACCCCTCGGTGCAGCTGCCCTCTGCAAGCGGGGCAGCTGGGATACACAAACTGGAGGGGCCCTGGCACATCGGTGGCCTCAGGGCCCTACTAGGCTTTTTAACCATTGCCCCCCCCATGTGGGAGCCCACGGGCTCTCCTGAGCAAATGCACCCAAAAGACTTTTCCCGCAAGCGTTGGAGCGGCCCTCTGCCAGACGGGGCCGCTCTGACTCTGTGCCTCTCCCAGGCACTACGTACTCGAGCCCCACTCACCGGCTCACTGGCGCTGCTCGGGGTCTCCTTTCTGCTCTTCTCTCAGCAGGCCCGGGGCTTCCCTTCCCTCATGGGAGCCCCGCGCTGCTGTCGGCGGCTGTCGGCCATGTTTTATCTTTACCCGGGCCCCCTCCTGGGACCCGGGACTCCTCGATACTTCGGCCGCCATCACGGGGCTCTCCCTTGCACCTGGGAGCCCCGTCGCCATTGCTGCCGGCATCCTCACTCGCGGGGCTTCCCTTCCCTCTCGGAAGCCCCGCCCACAGGGACGCAGCTGCTCCTGCCTTCCGGGTCGCACTGGGCAGCGGCCCGGAAGAGGTTTCATTGCGACTCGGGCCGCGGCGGTGATTTCTTTGCGGGCACTACGGGGTAGGCTGTGATTGGCTGGTGTGCCTGGCTCCAGGAGTCAGGATGGGTCTGCCCCGGTGGTGAGTGGAGAGATCTGCATGTTGATGGCAGGGAGGAGTACACCTGGGACCTGAATAGGGCTGGGTTTCTCCCTACAATGCTGGCTCCACCCCCTGTGGTGCGTCTGATGTCCCTGGCCTGTCCTGTGAATAGGGAGAGGGGCTGAGCAAAACAAAGTGCTCAGGAACCAGTTGCATCTGGTTCGCCCCTTCCCTGCACCTTTGGAGACAAAGGATTTTGTGTATAAACGAGGGGCTGTGACCCCATGAAAATGTTATTGTGTTCTGACTTGAATCTACCAGGGGCGTGCTGCTGCTGGGGCCCAGGGGAAGGCTTGCCCCCCTGGGCCCTGCCCAGCCCCTGGATGCCCTGGATGCTGGAGGACTTCCTTTGGACCCTCCTGCCTGGCCTGAGGATGGCTGGGAGACTGTCCTTGCCCTTCATTCCTAAGGACTTATTATTTTTGATTACTGAGGACTTGTGATTTTGGAGCTAGGGTTCCTTGCGCCATGTGAGTGCTTTGTTTTTATATTCCATGGCCTTGAGGACTGGGACTGCATATAGCGCCTCGTGTGCGCTTTCTTTCAATTCCCCTAGGAGAGGGGAGTGCTAGTGCCTCGCAGCGTCAAGCTGCCCATCGCTCCGGAGGGAATCCCCAGCGTAGGGATTCCCCCCACATTGCCGTAATCGCGGGAGCCCACCCCGCTTATTGAGCATCATCACGGGTGCCCACCCCGCTTATTTAATTATTTTGTTTGTGCGCGGGTGCCCACCCCACGACTTCGCCCGTAATTAACGCAGGTGCCCACCCCGCATCTGATCCAAAAAATAATCACCACCGCGGCCCAAGCCGCACCTTGAATTCCCTCCGGGCCGCTGCCCAGTGCGACCCGGAAGGCAGGGACTCCGTGGGCGGGGCTTCCGGGAAGGGAAGCCCCGCGAGAGAAGAGTCCACGCAGGACCGATGAAAGAAGACGGGAGAGGACGGGAGCCTACCCCGCCTCCCCGAGTGGCCCTGCAGAGTCCCGGGTCCCAGGAGGGGGCCCGGGTGAATAAAAATCACCGCCGCCGCCAGCAAGGCTCTCCAGAGAGAGAGAGAGCCCCGCCCGCTACACCGGGTGAAGCCGAGTGCCGGTCCCGATCCAGGGCCCGGATGAAGCTAGAGGCGACCAGAGGAGTCCTGCCCACAGCCGGTGAGTGGGGCTCCGGGTTTTCTTTGGTGTAGTGCCTGGTGCCTGGTGGAGGCACAGAATCAGAGCTGTCCCGTCTGATAGCGGGCCGCTCCAACAAGGGGGGCGTATTTGTTGTCAGAGCCCTGAAGGCTCCAACATGGGCCATGTTTGTTCAGAGCCGAGGTGGCTCCAACGTTGGCCAAATCATCCTTAGAGCCTAGGTGGCTCCAACAAAGGGGGCATGTTTTTGTTTACAGAGCCTACGTGGCTCCAACGCTGGGGGTCTAGTTATTTTTAGTACGTGATTGCTCAGAGCCCCGTGTGGCTCCCACAATGGCCCTAATTGTTTTAGACGGGCCCAGAGAGGCCCAGGCTTGTTCCCCTGTTGTGTGGTCACCCTTCACAGCTGCCCCGCTTGCGAGAGGGCAGCTGCAACGTTCTTGGGCACATGGGTTGGAAGGGCACAGTGAGTGCCAGTGCCCACATCGTGATTCAACACCTGCGCAGCACTTAGTGTCAGCTGCAGCGTTTAGGCCCTGTTGTCCCCAGCTGCCCAGCAAGTAGTGGGAAGCTGCTACGTTTAGGTTCTGGCGCAACCTGGACCCTAATGTGATTTAGGTGCTATTGTGATTGATATACTAATGCTTTGGGTGTTAGGAAATGTACCGTGTGTAGTATGTTTTGCGCACCCTGTGTTTTATACCTCTAGATATGATTTCTGCATAGGAGGTTGTTTTACCTGTTTAGGTTTATGTTAGGGAGATTATACTTCCCTGTGTGATGTACGCCCCTAGTGTAATTATACTTAGGAGGTAGGGTCTAATGCGTTAGACTTGTGAGAGATTGCATAATGTGTTTATGCCCCTGTGATGTATACAGGATAGGTTTTATACCTGATTCTATTGTGATAATGCTGAGGTCATTATTGCGCCAGTAGTTACTGGTTGTGCTCTACAGTTATAATTTGTGTTACAGTTGGTATATGTTCTACCTTTACAATTGGTGATTTGTGCTAATTCTGACAGTGGTCCATGTGGCCCTGTCTTGTGTAAATAGTCCCCTGTAAAATTCTGCCCTGTGCCAGTTGGCACAGTGTAAAATATGTGATTATCATCTAATGTGTTTATTATAATACAAAGGCTATTTTTTATATATAACCTTGTGTGGAGTTTCCTTAGTGGTGGGCCTAGGGTGTTGTTGCTGTGTGCGCGCCCAAACGCTTTACACATTGCCTCCGGGATATGCCTGCCTGCTCGTGCCAAGCTACCAAGGGGGTGAGCAGGGGTTATCTTTGGCGTGTAACTCCCCAGCCCTGACTTAGAGTGGTGGTCTCTGCCTGGCTTTGGCGCAAGCCTTAGCCAACCAGAGATCCCATTTCTAACATTGGTGATCAGCGGTGGGATTAGGACTTGCGTTTGCGCAGTACCACAGCAACAACTGACTACACTGCAAAACTCTGCATTTTAGATAGTCACATGGAAAGGGATTAATGTTCTAAGTTGTTTAAAGTGTCATTTCTGTGGAAATGTGTTTCTTGTGCACTTTGAGTTGGGTGTCCTGCCAAGGACAGAAACCAAAAACTGGAGGAGGTAACTGCCCTTGTGCAGACAGCTATTTCTTGGGTTGGCCTGCAGTAGAAGCTGGAGGAGGTAACTGCCCCTGTGCTGTTTGCTATTTCTTGGGTTGGCCTACAGTGGGGACTTAATTGGTATGGAGTCACTAGCTCGGGAGGGTAGATCATCCCCTAAGTGCAGGGTGAGTTTTCTGGATTCACCAGTAAGGGTGGGATCCAGTGGTGGCAGCAGATGTGTGTCCAGTGCATTGTATTCCCATTCCCAGTTCCCGGAGTAATGGTACCTGTGTCACGTGGTGGTCAGGTTGAGAAATCAGGGGCGGAAGAAACTGTCTTACCAGTCTGGGGGGGGGGGGGGTGGATGAATGGTGTGTTGCACTGGACAAGTGAGTGTGAGTTCTCTGAGATAAGGAGCTTGCTGGTTGATTGGGTGTGAGTTCACTGAAATAGGGAGCTTGCATTGGGGAGTGATTCCAAAAGGAGTGGCTGAGGTGTCTTCCAGCCCAGCGTGGTGGAAGAGGTTCAGAGTAGCCCAGCTAGGTCTCGGTATAGGGGCTCACGGCCTGTCTCTGCGGAGAAGGAGTGGGTGGGACTGCGTGTCTCCAGGTGCCCGAAACCCAGTCTCAGGGCCTGGATGGTTTCTTTAGGGAACATCCGGTCGGGGGCCTAGGCTGTACCAATAGGCCATTTGAGGAGGATCTCCCAGTGTCTAGAGAACGGGGAGCTTCTGTAAGCAGAGCTCCAGTAGTTCTGGTGTCTGGCGGTACCGCTCCAGTTGGGAGGGTGCGGAAGTCCAGAGGGAGGGGTGAGAGGGGGAGGGAGTCCCCAGTGGGAACCAGTAGGTCAGGGACCAGCCGGGAGGGCTGAGTCGCCACTGAATGACCATGGTGTCGCCACTTCTGTCCTGGGGGGTCTGCACGCACTGTCAGATGGACAGGAGGTCGTGAGATCAGCACCAGGCAGACTGTCACACGACCCATTAGTTATGTGTCACCCTCGTTAAGTCCTGGTTCGCCAGGCCTCTGACCAAAGGGTACGTCCCTCGGTTGGGGAGCCAGTAGTCGGTGTTTCCGGATCTGGACGTAAGGGCAGCTGTAGTCCTGAGGGCAGGTGGGGCTCATCTTAAGTGAAGAGACCCTGCTCTACAGTGGAAGGGGGTGCAGAGGGAGGGAGTCCTCGCCTCTGACCCCGGTGGATCCCAGGTGGTAGACCAATTGATGGAGAGAGGTCCTGAACTGGTGGGAGAGTTGTGTTCTGGTGGGTGCTTCCCTGGGAGGGTGCGGAACCCCAGAAGTAGAGGTAGGGTATGGCATTCTTGCCCATGACCTCTGGTCAGCCTGAGGGTGGGGACCCTAGGTTGAAGGATCAGTGGTAGTTTGGAACTACACTGAGAAGGAGAGTGGAGAATGGCTATTGGATGGCAGGGGTTACTGCCCCCCACTCTGTGCTTGGCAAGGACCAGTGGTATCTGGGTGGCCTAGGGCCTGGTCCTGGCCGTGGACAACTAGGTAGTCACAGTAGGGAAGCCTAGTTGGGCCTGAGTTTTTTTTCAGATGGAACCACGTTGATTCAGAATGGCGTAGAACCGGAGGGTGTCCCTGCAGTGCGGGCCTGCGCCCGTGTTCTATCGCCCCAAGCAGGGAAGACCATCACGGTGGTGATTGATCTGCCCTGCGTTTTGGCTGGAAGGGGGTAGTGTTGGACTTGGCCCTTCTGGCAAGTTCACCCCTAGAACTTTTTGCATTTATCCTAGCCTTTTTCCTATGTTGCATTAGTGGTTTTAGGCCTCTAGGCGCTTTTGCACTGTGTTCCAGTGGAAAGTGTGTGCGCTCTGTGTATGTTTTAGTGAGACTGACCTGCCCTCCCATAGGAATGCATGGGGGATCTGAGTGACCGTGTTAAGTCCTGATGTGAGAGGAGTGCAGGGTCGAGTTTGGTATGTGCGAACTCGTGAGATTGAATGCTGCGCGATGATGTGTGCGGCGTTACGGTGTCTAGTGTAGAAGTGCCACTTCTAGAAGCTGGCAGGTCTGTGTAATAAATTTGCAGTGACTGTCTGGCTTGTGATTGGCTGGTGTGCCTGGCTCCAGGAGTCAGGATGGGTCTGCCCCGGTGGTGAATGGAGAGATCTGCATGTTGATGGCAGGGAGGAGTACACCTGGGACCTGAATAGGGCTGGGCTTTCCCTCCACAATGCTGGCTCCACCCCCTGTGGTGCGTCTGATGTCCCTGGCCTGTCCTGTGAATAGGGAGCGGGGCTGAGCAAAACAAAGTGCTCAGGAACCAGTTGCATCTGGTTCGCCCCTTCCCTGCACCTTTGGAGACAAAGAATTTTGTGTATAAAAGAGGGGCTGTGACCCCATGAAAATGTTCTTGTTCTTGGACTAGAAACTACCAGGAGCGTGCTGCTGCTGGGGCTCAGGGGAAGGCTTGCCTCTCTGGGCCCTGCCCAGCCCCTGGATGCCCTGGATGCCTGGAGGACTTCTTTTGGGGGACCCTTCTGCCCTGCATTTCCCTTCATTCCTAGGGACTCATCGTTTTTGATTGCTGAGGACTTGTGCTTTTGGGGCTGGGGCTCCTTGCGCCCTGTGAGCGCTTTGCTCTTGATATTCCATGGCCTGGAGGACTGGGACTGCATATAGCGCCTCGTGTGCGCTTTCTTTCAATTCCCCTAGGAGAGGGGAGCGCTACAGCCGCGCAGCGTCAAGCTGCCCATCGCTCCGGAGGGAATCCCCAGCGTAGGGATTCCCCCCACATTGCCGTAGTCGAGCGGGTGCCACCTCGCATGGCCGCCTATTTTTGTATTTTGAATGGCGGGTGCCCACCCCGCTTGTTGTCCGTCCTGGTGGGTGCCTGCCCCGCTTACTGGCCGTCCCGGCGGGTGCCCACCCCGCCGGTATTTTGATTCTGACTCGCGGGTGCCTACCCCGCTTTTTGTTTAAACTTTGAGAGGGAGCCTACCCCTCATTTCCGCCGAGATCGCCGCTGCCGTCCGCGGCACGCCTGGTTGTGGGCGGGGCCGCCGGACGGAAGCGGAAGACGAGAGGCAGTGCCGGGTTGCGAGGGGCTCCCGTGTGCGAAGGGAAGCCCTGCGCGCCGCACCGGAGGGAAGTCCTGAGGAGCCTCGCGGGCTCCGGGTGTGAGGTAAAAGTCCCGGATCCCAGGGGGGGCCCGGGTGAAGAAAGGCAGCCGGAGCAGGCCGTGACCCAGAGATAGTCAATGCGGGGCTCTCGTGAGTAAAGGAGAGCCCCGCACCACGAGGAAGGAGACCGGTAGAGTCCAGCCTCCAGTCCAGTCTCCAGGAAGAGCCGGTGAGTAGGGCTCCGTGGTGTTGCTTGGTTTCTGTGCCGATGCGAGGCACAGAGTCAGAGCGGCCCCGTCTGAGAGCTGGCCGCTCCAGCGGTTGGGAGACATGGTCAATTGGTGGGGGCATGTTGTTTTGAGCACCAGGACTGCTCCACCGTGGACATCGTAATTGTTTCTAGAGCCCCAGATGGCTCCAACGACGGGCATAATTGTTTCTAGAGCCCCAGATGGCTCCAACATTTGGGGGCATGTTATCTTTAGAGCCTCCATGGCTCGCACAAATGCACATTTCATTTATTTAAAACGCCAGTGCGCGCCCCAGTGCTCAGGGCCAGTCCTCCTTTTTCTGTATTGGCGCATATTGATTTCAGGAGCCCGTGCGCTCCATGGGGACATGTTTGTTTTCTGAGCCAGATGGCTCCAACGTGGGGCACATTGGTTTCCTCATATTTGACTTCCACAGCTGCGCAGCACTTAGTGCCGGCTGCAGCGTTTAGGCCCTGTTCTTGTCCCCAGCTGGCCAGCAAGTAGTGGGCAGCTGCTACGTTTAGGTTCTGGCGCAACCGGACCCTAATGTGATTGAAGTACTATTGTGGTTTAATGCTTTGGGTGTTAGGAAATGTACCGTGTGTAGTATGTTTTGCGCACCCTGTGTTGATGCTTATGGTGTTAGGAAATGTACCGTGTGTAGTATGTTTTGCGCACCCTGTGTTAATGCTTATGGTGTTAGGAAATGTACCGTGTGTAGTATGTTTTGCGCTCCCTGTGTTTTATACCTCTAGATATGATTTCTGCATAGGAGGTTGTTTTACCTGTTTAGGTTTATGTTAGGGAGATTATACTTCCCTGTGTGATGTACGCCCCTAGTGTAATTATACTTAGGAGGTAGGGTCTAATGCGTTAGACTTGTGAGAAATTGCATAATGTGTTTATGCCCCTGTGATGTATACAGGATAGGTTTTATACCTGATTCTATTCTGATAATGCTGAGGTCATTATTGCGCCAGTAGTTACTGGTTGTGCTCTACAGTGATAATTTGTGTTACAGTTGGTATATGTTCTACATTTACAATTGGTGATTTGTGCTAATTCTGACAGTGGTCCATGTGGCCCTGTCTTGTGTAAATAGTCCCCTGTAAAATTCTGCCCAGTGCCAGTTGGCACAGTGTAAATTATGTGATTATCATCTAATGTGTTTATTATAATACAAAGGCTATTTTTGTATATATAACCTTGTGTGGAGTTTCTTTTGTGGTGGTCTAGGGTGTTGTTGCTGTGTGCGCGCGCAAACGCTTTACACATTGCCTCCGGGATAAGCCTGACTGCTCGTGCCAAGCTACCAAGGGGGTGAGCAGGGGTTATCTTTGGCGTGTAACTCCCCAGCCCTGACTTAGAGTGGTGGTCTCTGCCTGGCTTTGGCGCAAGCTCCAGCCAACCAGAGATCCCATTTCTAACACCTCTCCTTAGTTTCATCTGGTTCCTATACCCAACAAAAGTTTCTCCTTGTTTCCTAAAGTGATCACTCCGAAATGCGTCTTCAGCTCCTAGAACACGGGAAGATCCTCCTCAAATGCCTATTGGTACAGCCTAGGCCCCCGACCTGATGTTCCCTAAAGAAACCATCCAGGCCCTGAGACTGGGTTTTGAGCACCTGGAGACACGCAGTCCCACCCACTCCTTCTCCGCAGAGTCAGGACGTGAGCCCCTACACCGAGACCTAGCTGGGCTACTCTGAACCTCTTCCACCACGCTGGGCTGGAAGACACCTCAGCCACTCCTTTTTGAATCACTCCCTGTTAGACCAGGCCTTGTGGCGTGGCCATCCCTGACCCCTAGCCACACACCCTGACCCGTGCACCTCATTCAGCCACCGAGTACACGGCCTAGCCGGTCCTTCCCGCCAAAACCCACACACACCCGACCCGGACTTCCCCGTCCGTGCCCTCCATCTTCCCAGCACCACAGGGCCCGCGTGCCCACTTCATGCAGCTACGATGGCCGCCCGGCTCCAGCGCAACCTCGGCCTAGAGGCGCCGCCCCGGCTGGAGGACATCGCGCTCCCACGCAGTGAGAGAGGGAGGAGCAGTTTCCATCGCACCTCTGACCTCCCCTTGGGAGATGGGTTTCGATCGGCCCTGCGGCCTCCCTGAGGGCTGGCTCCACGCCTGCTGCGTGTCTGGGACTCCTCCCGACCCGGCCCTGAAAGGATCAAAGGACGACCTGGCAGGAAACTACAACAAGCGACCCCCAGGTGCTAAGACCCCTGCCTACACAGACTCCGGACATCAAAGAGGAGTTGACCTATAACAAGGGGTGCTCTGGGACTATCTGGCAGATTCGACTCTGGAACGACGAGAGCCCTGCTGACGTGGTCGCGGCTCCCTTGCAACCTTGGCACACCTGAGCCCTGCTGAGTGACTCGCGGCTCCCCCGAAGATCGTAAGACCTCCGACCTTGTGCTTGAGCCCTGCTGAGTGACTCGCGGCTCCCCTGAAGATCGTAAGACCTCCGACCTCGTGCTTGAGCCCTGCTGAGTGACTCGCGGCTCCCCTGAAGTTCGTAAGACCTCCGACCTTGTGCTTGAGCCCTGCTGAGTGACTCGCGGCTCCTGAAGACTCCCTCGGTCCGGCTGGACCCCAGTGACCACAGCGTATCCCCCAGCTCGAGGATTGTGAGCTGTGCGCCGGGTACGTCCCTGCATTGATCCGGATCCCCAAAGACTGTCCCGCTTCCCCCTATCCCTACCGAGACTCTTTGAGCCCGTGCTCTATTTGTAAATATCCACCTTGTTGATCCTAGAGATCCTACGAAGCTGATTAGATAAAGATCTGTTCCCAAGAACATACAGTGTGGTGTCTCTTTGTCGTGTGGTGCAGTGTGTACGATCCTAGACACGAGACTCTTCCCCTGAGGAGTCTCCCGTCAGTGCCCGGCTACGATACCCCGAGGGTAGGTCTCAGGGTGCTCAGGTACCCTCCCTGTCTCCTCTGAGGTCGCCTTCTAACATTGGTGGCAAGCGACGGGATTCGGGCCCATAATCTAGAGATTGTACCGTAAACGGCTGACGCACTACCGGTAAAGACGGCAGAAGAAAACGCCATGAGTCTCACAGAAACCGACGCGAGTACTGTGTTCCAGGCGGAACAACTGGAAGAGTACACGCACAAAGAACTGAAGCAATTCTGCCAAGAACTAAAAATCGCTACCACTGGTCTCAACACCAAAGAAGATATGCAGAAGGCACTGAAAGCTTGGGTGGAATCCGGAGCCCCCCGCCCAGAAGGAGCGGTGGAGCTCCACGACGAAGCTGGACCCTCCCAAAGAGAAAGCAGCAGCAACCAGGTACGAAGCTTCGCACCAGACGGGGGTCTATCCCCGGAAGAACTCGTAGACAGAGAGAGAAGTCGTAATCACGAACTCGAACTGGACAAACTGAAAATCGAGGGCGAGTTGAAATTTGCTGAGGACTAGCAGTAGAACAGATGCGAGTACAAGGCGAACTAGAAGAGAAGAAACTCCAACGGGAGCACGAAGGAAGAAGACTTCAACTGGAGCACGAACGCAGCTTGAAAGAAATCGAGCTCAAAGCAAGGAGCGAAGAAGCTCGACCCCCGGAGAACCGAGAGGCTGCCCCCCCGGCAGAACAGAAGGTCCACATCCCCAAAGATGTGGTCAAGGAATATTACAAAAACGATGACATCCAACAATGGTTCAAGGCCTACGAGGTCGCCATGACCTCACACCGAGTCCCTCAGAAGGATTGGGGGGCCGGGGAGAGACACCCTGCTCGACCTACCATCCTCCATGCAGACCTCCTACAGCCACATGAAGGAGGCCCTCCTCACAAGGTACGGCCTTACCCCGGAGATGTACCGCCAGCGGTTCCGGGACTGCACGAAGATCCCTGGCACCACGTGGGTGGAGTATGTGAACTTTTTCAGCCGTGCATTCGACGGGTGGATTAAGGGCAGCAAAGTAACCACCCTGGACAAACTAACCGACCTCATGTTATGGGAACACCTGGCCGCGAACTGCTTTGTGGAACTACGCCAGCATCTGCTCGACAGCAAGCTCACGGATCCGAGGAAGCTGGCTGTCGAGGCGGATCGCTGGACCAACAACCGGGTCTCCCGGGGCCCTGTAGGAGAATACCCCCGAGCCAGTCAGGGACCACCCCGCCAGAGAGGGGGAGGGAACCAGGGAGGGCAGAAAGAATCCCAGTCCGGTCCTCCGAAAAACCAACCTCCGCACTTCCCGGCACCCCCACCAGCTGTATCCGGTCCACCCGTGAGACGGGGGCACCGGGTGACCATCACTTGTTTCCGTTGCCAGAAGCCCGGGCATTACGCCAATGACCCCGAATGCCCCATGGCCCTGCGCATCCCCACTACACCCCCCCCAGCCAGACAGATAGCCAATGTAGCCCTAGGGGAGGAGATGGAGGAGACCGTCGAGTGGGAACCCGCCGCCATGGCCTTAGTATCATTAGGAGACAGAGAAATCGTCCCTGGGAGCCTCCTGCCCTCCAACACGAAGAAATACGGGGAGCTAGTGACGATCAATGGCCAACAGGTAGAGGCCCTTCGTGACACCGGGGCGAGCATCACCAGTGTCCTCAGCCACTTAGTCCACGAAGACCAGGTCCTCCCCAATATATTTTGCCCTGTAATTGCAGCTGACAACACTTTGAGAGCCTCTGTAAGGTAGCCCTGGTGCCTTTTGAATGGGGAGGAGTGGTCGGTAAATTGAAAGTAGCAGTAAGAACCGCCCAGCCGGTCGACTGTCTCCTCGGGAACGACCTGGAAAGTTCCCCCTGGAAGCAAGTCAAGCGCAAGACCCACCTAGGGATGATGGGTCTCCCCGAGTGGGTGTGCGCCACCACCCGATCTATGGCAGCCCGACTGCCCCCCCTTGGGGAAGTCGAGGACGCACCTGCCAACGAGGACAGGATCGTCCCAGCCGAGGTCCCCTCCATCTCCCCACGAGGAGAATCTGTCGCCAGCGACGAACCTCTATCTTCCGACCCCGCACAGATCGCAGAGTTAGGCGATCTGCCCGAGTTGGCCCAGTGGCGCCACGAGGGGGGCCCCTCCCGAGAGGAGTTCTGCCAGGAGCAAGCTACCTGTCCTTCCCTGGTCTGACCCCGGCGGCAAGCAGAGGCCCAAGCCGCGGGCGACCAATCTGGAACACACCGGTTATATTGGGAAAATGACCTTTTGTACAGCGAGCAGAAGTCGGTGGAGCTAGGATCAGCCCGGGTGCTGGTGGTACCCGTACGCTTCCGAGACTTCCTCCTGGGCTTGGCCCACGATGTCCCCCTCGCAGGCCACTTGGGCCAAGACAAAACCTACAGTCGCCTAGTGACTCACTTCTACTGGCCTAAAATGAAAGCAGATGTAGAAAACCACTGCAAGTCCTGTCCTACGTGCCAGGCTAGTGGGAAAAGTGGAGGAAAGCGCAAGGCTCCCCTCCAACCCTTCCCTGTCGTCAGTACCCCTTTTGAATGGGTCGGGATCGACATCGTGGGGCCCCTGGACCCCCCAACCTCACAAGGTCACCGCTTCATCCTCGTCCTAGTGGACCATGCCACCCGATACCCTGAGGCCATTCCCCTGCGCACCATCACAGCCCCCGTGGTGGGCCGGGCGTTGATGGGGATCTTTTCCCGTGTGGGTTTTCCCCACGAGGTCGTGAGCGATCGCGGGACGAACTTTATCTCCAAATACATGACGTCCCTGTGGCAACAATGTGGAGTGTCCTATAAGTGCACCACCCCGTACCATCCCCAAGGAAATGGCCTAGTAGAGCGGTTTAACCAGACTCTGAAGGGGATGATCGCGGGCCTGGAAGAGCCCCTCCGGTGCAAGTGGGACGTCCTGCTCCCCTGCCTTTTGTTCGCCTACCAGGAAGTTCGCCAGAAATACTTGGGGTTCAGCCCGTTTGAGTTACTCTACCTGCATCCCGTCCGGGGGCCCCTCAGCCTGGTCAAGGAAGGGTGGGAGGCGGCGCCCCGAGACCCCCCCCCCCCCGAGATGTGTTCCGATACGTTCTGACCCTCTAAAACCAGACTAGGAAGTTTCGAGAACTGGCCGAGGCCAACCTGGAGGCGAGCCAGGAAGAAATGAGGCACTGGTACGATCAGAATGCCACTCTGGTCGAGTTCCAGCTGGGCCAGCAGGTATGGGTCATGGCCCCAGTGAAACCTTGCGCCCTCCAGGATAAATGGACCGGGCCCTTCAAAGTCGTTGAGCGGAAGAGCCAGGTCACGTACTTGGTGGACGTCCAGTCACCCCGGGACCCCCTTCGGGTCCTTCACGTGAACCGCCTCAAGCCTCACTTCGTGCGGACGGAGCTGAGTCTACTACTGACCACCGAT
Organism: Triturus cristatus; assembly: GCF_964204655.1. NCBI lineage: Eukaryota > Metazoa > Chordata > Amphibia > Caudata > Salamandridae > Triturus > Triturus cristatus. The sequence goes on from NC_140579.1 coordinate 1,114,573,386, forward strand.
GACGGGGCCGAAGAGGAGTCAGATCCCCTCCCTGACCTCCTGTGTACCAAGGAGAAGGATGGCTCCGTGGAAGGAGTGAACCTCTCTCCATCTCTCACTTCCCAGCAACGCGAGGACTGCCGCCAGCTCTTAGAGCAGTTCCCCGACTTATTCTCTCTTGTCCCCCAAGTCACCGACTGGTGTGTCCATGACGTGGACACCGGAGACAGCCCGCCGGTGAAGCACCAAGCCTACCGAGTCCCTGATCGAGTCCGGTCCTGCATTCAGGCCGAGGTCTCGAAGATGTTGACCTTGGGGGTGATCGAACCCTCAGACAGCCCCTGGGCCAGCCCCGTGGTACTGGCCCCGAAAGCAGCTGCCCCCGGTGTCGCCCCAGAACTCGGTTCTGTGTGGACTACCGGGGACTCAATGAAGTCACCCGAGCCGACGCTCACCCCATTCACCGAGCAGACGAGCTCATTGACCGTCTCGGGTCTGCTCATTTCCTCAGCACATTCGATCTAACCTGCGGGTACTGGCAAATTGCGCTCACAGAAGGAGCCAAGGAGCGGTCCGCCTTCTCCACCCCGGATGGGCACTATCGCTTTTGCGTGATGCCCTTCGGGATGAAAAATGCCCCGGCCATCTTCCAGCGACTGGTAAATAGAGTCCTGGCCGGGCTGGAAAAGTTCAGCGCCGCATATCTAGACGATATCGCGGTTTTCAGTTCCGAATGGAGTGAGCACCTCCAGCACCTCCGGAGGGTGCTAACGGCCCTGCGCCAGGCAGGCCTCACAGTAAAAGCCAGCAAGTGTCAGATTGGGCAAGGTTCGGTGGTCTACCTAGGGCACCGGGTCGGAAGCGGGCAGATCGCCCCTTTGCAGCCTAAGATCGACGCCATCCTAGCCTGGGAACCACCCACTACCCAAACGGAGGTCCGAGCCTTTCTGGGCCTCACCGGCTACTACCGGAGATTCATCCGGGGGTACGGCAGCCTTGTCGGTCCCCTCACGGAACTCACGTCCAAGAAACAGCCCAAGAAAGTGCAGTGGACCTCTGCCTTCCAGGAGGCGTTCGATGCCCTGAAAGCGGCCATGTGTACTGCCCCCGTGCTCCAGGCCCCCGACTACTCCAAGGAGTTTGTGGTGCAAACTGATGCCTCCGAGCATGGCATTGGGGTAGTCCTGTCACAGGTGAATGACCAAGGCCTAGACCAGCCCGTAGCCTTCCTCAGCCGAAGGCTGTTACCCAGAGAACAGAAATGGTCAATCTCCCTCCAGGGGATGGATTTCACCGTAGAGCATCGCCCTGGTACTGACCACGCCAACGCTGACGGCCTCTACCGGTTCTTCCGCCTCAGCGAAGAGAACCCCCAAGGGGATGGGTAGTTCTCTCCGGCTTTCAGCTGGGGGGGGACGCGTGTTAGACCCGGCCTTGTGGCGTGGCCATCCCTGACCCCTAGCCACACACCCTGACCCGTGCACCTCATTCAGCCCCCGAGTACACGGCCTAGCCGGTCCTTCCCGCCAGAACCCACACACACCCGACCCGGACTTCCCCATCCGTGCCCTCCATCTTCCCAGCACCACAGGGCCCACGTGCCCACTTCATGCACCTACGATGGCCGCCCGGCTCCAGCGCAACCCCGGCCTAGAGGCGCCGCCCCAGCTGGAGGACATCGCGCTCCCACGGAGTGAGAGAGGGAGGAGCAGTTTCCATCGCACCTCTGACCTCCCCTTGGGAGATGGGTTTCGATCGGCCCTCCGGCCTCCCTGAGGGCTGGCTCCACGCCTGCTGCGTGTCTGGGACTCCTCCCGACCCGGCACTGAAAGGATCAAAGGACGACCTGGCAGGAAACTCCAACAAGCGACCCCCAGGTGCTAAGACCCCTGCCTACACAGACTCCGGACATCAAAGAGGAGTTGACCTATAACAAGGGGTGCTCTGGGACTATCTGGCAGATTCAACTCTGGAATGACGAGCGCCCTGCTGACATGGTCGCGGCTCCCTTGCAACCTTAGCAAAAACCAAGGTCAACTGTTGTTTTTGCATTTGTCACCCCGAGTGGGAAGGGTATGCCCAGACGTGGGTCCCGTGCTCTCCACGCCACTGGAATCAAGCTATCCTGGCTGAAGAGGGGTGAAACCCCGAAACCGGTCCTAGGATGCTTGTTTCCAGACCAGGGAGGACCTGGCTTGGCAGTTCGGGCTGGACTGTTCCCATGAGGCACAGGGTCAAGACTGATCTGCATATGGCTGGGTTCAAACTGGAACGGCATGGTGAGCAAAAAAACGATGGATTTAGACCCAGATCTCTGTACTGGGGTGAATGTATGACATTGTTCTGCATTCTGTCCATCAACTGTTGTTTTTGCATTTGTCACCCCGAGTGGGAAGGGTATGCCCAGACGTGGGTCCCGTGCTCTCCACGCCACTGGAATCAAGCTATCCTGGCTGAAGAGGGGTGAAACCCCGAAACCGGTCCTAGGATGCTTGTTTCCAGACCAGGGAGGACCTGGCTTGGCAGTTCGGGCTGGACTGTTCCCATGAGGCACAGGGTCAAGACTGATCTGCATATGGCTGGGTTCAAACTGGAACGGCATGGTGAGCAAAAAAACGATGGATTTAGGCCCAGATCTCTGTACTGGGGTGAATGTATGACATTGTTCTGCATTCTGTCCATCAATTGCTAATTTTGCATTTGTCACCCCGAGTGGGAAGGGTATGCCCAGATGTGGGTTCCGTGCTCTCCACGCCACTGGAATCAAGCTATCCTGGCTGAAGAGGGGTGAAACCCCGAAACCGGTCCTAGGATGCTTGTTTCCAGACCAGGGAGGACCTGGCTTGGCAGTTCGGGCTGGACTGTTCCCATGAGGCACAGGGTCAAGACTGATCTGCATATGGCTGGGTTCAAACTGGAACGGCATGGTGAGCAAAAAAACGATGGATTTAGGCCCAGATCTCTGTACTGGGGTGAATGTATGACATTGTTCTGCATTCTGTCCATCAACTGTTGTTTTTGCATTTGTCACCCCGAGTGGGAAGGGTATGCCCAGACGTGGGTCCCGTGCTCTCCACGCCACTGGAATAAAGCTATCCTGGCTGAAGAGGGGTGAAACCCCGAAACCGGTCCTAGGATGCTTGTTTCCAGACCAGGGAGGACCTGGCTTGGCAGTTCGGGCTGGACTGTTCCCATGAGGCACAGGGTCAAGACTGATCTGCATATGTCTGGGTTCAAACTGGAACGGCATGGTGAGCAAAAAACGATGGATTTAGGCCCAGATCTCTGTACTGGGGTGAATGTATGACATTGTTCTGCATTCTGTCCATCAACTGTTGTTTTTGCATTTGTCACCCCGAGTGGGAAGGGTATGCCCAGACGTGGGTCCCGTGCTCTCCACGCCACTGGAATCAAGCTATCCTGGCTGAAGAGGGGTGAAACCCCAAAACCGGTCCTAGGATGCTTGTTTCCATACCAGGGAGGACCTGGCTTGGCAGTTCGGGCTGGACTGTTCCCATGAGACACAGGGTCAAGACTGATCTGCATATGGCTGGGTTCAAACTGGAACGGCATGGTGAGCAAAATAACGATGGATTTAGGCCCAGATCTCTGTACTGGGGTGAATGTATGACATTGTTCTGCATTCTGTCCATCAACTGTTGTTTTTGCATTTGTCACCCCGAGTGGGAAGGGTATGCCCAGACGTGGGTCCCGTGCTCTCCACGCCACTGGAATCAAGCTACCCTGGCTGAAGAGGGGTGAAACCCCGAAACCGGACCTAGGATGCTTGTTTCCAGACCAGGGAGGACCTGACTTGGCAGTTCGGGCTGGACTGTTCCCATGAGGCACAGGGTCAAGACTGATCTGCATATGGCTGGGTTCAAACTGGAACGGCATGGTGAGCAAAAAAACGATGGATTTAGGCCCAGATCTCTGTACTGGGGTGAATGTATGACATTGTTCTGCATTCTGTCCATCAACTGTTGTTTTTGCATTTGTCACCCCGAGTGGGAAGGGTATGCCCAGACGTGGGTCCCGTGCTCTCCACGCCTCTGGAATCAAGCTATCCTGGCTGAAGAGGGGTGAAACCCCGAAACCGGTCCTAGGATGCTTGTTTCCAGACCAGGGAGGACCTGGCTTGGCAGTTCGGGCTGGACTGTTCCCATGAGGCACAGGGTCAAGACTGATCTGCATATGGCTGGGTTCAAACTGGAACGGCATGGTGAGCAAAAAAACGATGGATTTAGGCCCAGATCTCTGTACTGGGGTGAATGTATGACATTGTTCTGCATTCTGTCCATCAACTGTTGTTTTTGCATTTGTCACCCCGAGTGGGAAGGGTATGCCCAGACGTGGGTCCCGTGCTCTCCACGCCACTGGAATCAAGCTATCCTGGCTGAAGAGGGGTGAAACCCCAAAACGGGTCCTAGGATGCTTGTTTCCATACCAGGGAGGACCTGGCTTGGCAGTTCGGGCTGGACTGTTCCCATGAGACACAGGGTCAAGACTGATCTGCATATGGCTGGGTTCAAACTGGAACGGCATGGTGAGCAAAAAAACGATGGATTTAGGCCCAGATCTCTGTACTGGGGTGAATGTATGACATTGTTCTGCATTCTGTCCATCAACTGTTGTTTTTGCATTTGTCACCCCGAGTGGGAAGGGTATGCCCAGACGTGGGTCCCGTGCTCTCCACGCCACTGGAATCAAGCTATCCTGGCTGAAGAGGGGTGAAACCCCGAAACCGGTCCTAGGATGCTTGTTTCCAGACCAGGGAGGACCTGGCTTGGCAGTTCGGGCTGGACTGTTCCCATGAGGCACAGGGTCAAGACTGATCTGCATATGGCTGGGTTCAAACTGGAACGGCATGGTGAGCAAAAAAACGATGGATTTAGGCCCAGATCTCTGTACTGGGGTGAATGTATGACATTGTTCTGCATTCTGTCCATCAACTGTTGTTTTTGCATTTGTCACCCCGAGTGGGAAGGGTATGCCCAGACGTGGGTCCCGTGCTCTCCACGCCACTGGAATCAAGCTATCCTGGCTGAAGAGGGGTGAAACCCCGAAACCGGTCCTAGGATGCTTGTTTCCAGACCAGGGAGGACCTGGCTTGGCAGTTCGGGCTGGACTGTTCCCATGAGGCACAGGGTCAAGACTGATCTGCATATGTCTGGGTTCAAACTGGAACGGCATGGTGAGCAAAAAAACGATGGATTTAGGCCCAGATCTCTGTACTGGGGTGAATGTATGACATTGTTCTGCATTCTGTCCATCAACTGTTGTTTTTGCATTTGTCACCCCGAGTGGGAAGGGTATGCCCAGAAGTGGGTCCCGTGCTCTCCACGCCACTGGAATCAAGCTACCCTGGCTGAAGAGGGGTGAAACCCCGAAACCGGACCTAGGATGCTTGTTTCCAGACCAGGGAGGACCTGACTTGGCAGTTCGGGCTGGACTGTTCCCATGAGGCACAGGGTCAAGACTGATCTGCATATGGCTGGGTTCAAACTGGAACGGCATGGTGAGCAAAAAACGATGGATTTAGGCCCAGATCTCTGTACTGGGGTGAATGTATGACATTGTTCTGCATTCTGTCCATCAACTGTTGTTTTTGCATTTGTCACCCCGAGTGGGAAGGGTATGCCCAGACGTGGGTCCCGTGCTCTTCACGCCACTGGAATCAAGCTATCCTGGCTGAAGAGGGGTGAAACCCCGAAACCGGTCCTAGGATGCTTGTTTCCAGACCAGGGAGGACCTGGCTTGGCAGTTCGGGCTGGACTGTTCCCATGAGGCACAGGGTCAAGACTGATCTGCATATGGCTGGGTTCAAACTGGAACGGCATGGTGAGCAAAAAAAAGATGGATTTAGGCCCAGATCTCTGTACTGGGGTGAATGTATGACATTGTTCTGCATTCTGTCCATCAACTGTTGTTTTTGCATTTGTCACCCCGAGTGGGAAGGGTATGCCCAGAAGTGGGTCCCGTGCTCTCCACGCCACTGGAATCAAGCTACCCTGGCTGAAGAGTGGTGAAACCCCGAAACCGGACCTAGGATGCTTGTTTCCAGACCAGGGAGGACCTGACTTGGCAGTTCGGGCTGGACTGTTCCCATGAGGCACAGGGTCAAGACTGATCTGCATATGGCTGGGTTCAAACTGGAACGGCATGGTGAGCAAAAAAACGATGGATTTAGGCCCAGATCTCTGTACTGGGGTGAATGTATGACATTGTTCTGCATTCTGTCCATCAACTGTTGTTTTTGCATTTGTCACCCCGAGGGGAAAGGGTATGCCCAGACGTGGGTCCCGTGTTCTCCACGCCACTGGAATCAAGCTATCCTGGCTGAAGAGGGGTGAAACCCCGAAACCGGTCCTAGGATGCTTGTTTCCAGACCAGGGAGGACCTGGCTTGGCAGTTCGGGCTGGACTGTTCCCATGAGGCACAGGGTCAAGACTGATCTGCATATGGCTGGGTTCAAACTGGAACGGCATGGTGAGCAAAAAAACGATGGATTTAGGCCCAGATCTCTGTACTGGGGTGAATGTATGACATTGTTCTGCATTCTGTCCATCAACTGTTGTTTTTGCATCCCTTGCAACCTTGGCACACCTGAGCCCTGCTGAGTGACTCGCGGCTCCCCTGAAGATCGTAAGACCTCCGACCTTGTGCTGAGCCCTGCTGAGTGACTCGCGGCTCCCCTGAAGATCGTAAGACCTCCGACCTTGTGCTTGAGCCCTGCTGAGTGACTTGCGGCTCCCCTGAAGATTGCAAGACCTCCGACCTTGTGCTTGAGCCCTGCTGAGTGACTCGCGGCTCCTGAAGACTCCTTCGGTCCGGCTGGACCCCAGTGACCACAGCGTATCCCCCAGCTCGAGGATTGTGAGCTGTGCGCCGGGTACGTCCCTGCATTGATCCGGATCCCCAAAGACTGTCCCGCTTCCCCCTATCCCTACCGAGACTCTTTGAGCCCGTGCTCTATTTGTAAATATCCACCTTGTTGATCCTAGAGATCCTACGAAGCTGATTAGATAAGGATCTGTTCCCAAGAACATACAGTGTGGTGTCTCTTTGTCGTGTGGTGCAGTGTGTACGATCCTAGACACAAGACTCTTCCCCTGAGGAGTCTCCCGCCAGTGCCCGGCTACGATACCCCGAGGGTAGGTCTCAGGGTTCTCAGGTACCCTCCCTGTCTCCTCTGAGGTCGCCTTCTAACACTCCCCAATGCAAGCTCCCTATTTCAGTGAACTCACACTCACCCTCCCCAGACTGGTAAGACAGTTTCTACCGCCCCTGATTTCTCAACCTGACCACCACGTGACACAGGTACCATTACTCCGGAAACTGGGAATGGGACGTTCACATTCATCCAGCGCATCACACATTCATCCCCAAACCCCTCCCAAGACTGGTAAGACAGTTTCTACCGCCCCTGATTTCTCAACCTGACCACCACGCGACACAGGTACCATTATTCCGGGAACTTGGAATGGGAATACATGCACTGAACACACATCTGCTGCCACCACTGAATCCCACCCTTTCTGGTGAATCCAGAAAACACACTGCACTTAGGGGATGATCTACCCTCCCGAGCTAGTGACTCCATACCAATTAAGTCCCCACTGTAGGCCAACCCAAGAAATAGCAAACAGCACAGGGGCAGTTACCTCCTCCAGCTTCTACTGCAGGCCAACCCAAGAAATAGCTGTCTGCACAAGGGCAGTTACCTCCTCCAGTTTCTGGTTTCAGTCCTTGGCAGGACACCCAACTCAAAGTGCACAAGAAACACATTCCCACAGAAATGACACTTAAAACAACCGTAGAACAATAATCCCTTTCCATGTGACTGTCTAAAATGCAGAGTTTTGCAGTGTAGCCAGTTGTTGCTGTGATGCTGCGCAAATGCAAGTCCTAATCCCACCGCTGATCACCAATGTTAGAAATGGGATCTCTGGTTGGCTAAGGCTTGCGCCAAAGCCAGGCAGAGACCACCACTCTAAGTCAGGACTGGGGAGTTACACGCCCAAGATAACCCCTGCTCACCCCCTTGGTAGCTTGGCACGAGCAGTCAGGCTTATCCCGGAGTGTTAGAAAGGATAGACGGACCGGGAGGGTCGGCCGGGGTCAGGAGGAGAGGTCTCCGGGGAGAGCCGTCTCCAGCGATCGTACAGATAAGTAACTTCCCCCCCACAGACAGATACCACACACGGATAAGGTTCAGTGTTCTTTATAAGCACTTCTTAAGGTACGGTTGGATGGTACAAGGAGGTCTGGACTCAGGGGTCCCCTCGATTCAAGTCTCTCAAAGCAGGGTAAGGGGTAGCGGGACAGTCTGTCTACCAGTCAGGTAGTTTGGATGAGATGATGATTAGCTCACAATCCTCGAGCTTAGTTGGTGCGGGCCGCGGCAGCGCCAGCAGGTCCCGGAACGATGGTCGATGTACGGTCCGCGGCAGCGCCAGCAGGTCCCGGTGAGGATGGTCGTTACAACGGGCCGCGGCGGCGCCAGCAGGTCCCGACGAGGATGGTCGTTACAACGGGCCGCGGCAGCGCCAGCAGGTCCCGACGAGGATGGATGTTGTAGAAGGCCGCGGCAGCGCCAGCAGGCAGGACGATGGTTCACAAGAGCGGGCTACGGCAGCGCCAGTAGTCCGTCAAGGCTGAGTTCTCTCGGTGTCTCTCGACTCCAGGATACAACTGCCTTCCTGCTCCGGAGTTGCCCCAGTTATAGGGCAGGCGCTCTTTGATGTCCGGACCCTCGCACTTGGAGGTCGGAGGGCCCGGGATGGAGGTGTCCAGACACCCAGCAGGGGGTGGAGCCAGCGCCCGGGGGAGCTGGGGGCGATCGGCACCTGGCGGGGGAAGAGCTCTTGACACTTCGTCCTCCCATTGACCTGCCAAGTGGTCCGCTCACCTCCTGGGTGGATGGTGGTGCCGGGATGTCGGGGCCGGTCAGGCCCGGGGTTAGGGTCGGGGCGAGGCCACGCGGCCTCGTGGTGCAGGGCCCAAGATGGCGGCTTGAACCGGCCGGGGAAGCCGGTGGGGCTGGGCCCCGTGATGAGTAGAGGTCCGAGGGCAGAAGATCCGTCGGGAGACGGGGTACGGGTGCTTTTCGTGGGTTATGCCTGGTGGGCCGGAGCTCGGGCCCTGTCGTGCGGGGAGGGAGCAAGCCCTTCGTGTGGCCTGTCCAACATGCGTCCCCCCCAGCTGAAGACGGGGAGAGTCACCCATCTCCTTGGGGACTCTCCTCGTCGAGGCGGAAAAAGCGGGACAGGCCATCCGCGTTGGCGTGGTCTTGGCCTGGTCGGTGCTCCACAGTGAAGTCCATTCCCTGCAGGGAAATGGACCAGCGCAAGAGTTTTGGGTTCTCCCCCCGCATCTGCATCAGCCACTGCAGGGGTCGATGGTCGGTTTGTACCCGGAAGTGGGTACCGAAGAGATAGGGCCGGAGCTTTTTGAGGGCCCACACCACTGCGAAGGCCTCCCTCTCGATGGTGCTCCAGCGCTGTTCTCGGGCCAGGAGACGTCGACTGATGAAGGCCACCGGCTGGTCATGACCTTCGGGGTTTAACTGAGAAAGGACGGCTCCGATGCCGTGGTCGGAGGCGTCGGTCTGTACCATGAATTCCCGACTGTAATCGGGGGCCTGGAGCACAGGGGCGGTGCATAGAGCGGCCTTCAGCTTCTCGAAGGCCGCTTGACAATCGGGGGTCCAGTTAATCCGCTTCGGCTGGTTCTTGGACGTGAGACCCGTGAGGGGCCCCACGATGCTGCCGTAGTCTTTCACGAACCGCCGGTAGTAGCCGGTGATCCCCAAGAAGGCTCGGACCTCGGTCTGGGTGACGGGGGGCTGCCAGGACTGGATGGCAGCAATCTTAAGTTGTAGCGGGGCCACCAGCCCGCTTCCCACTTGGTGCCCAAGGTAGGTCACAGACCCTTGGCCAATTTGGCACTTGCCGGCCTTAATTGTGAGGCCGGCCCGCTGGAGGGCCTGTAGGACCTTTTGGAGGTGACGGAGGTGGTCGGGCCAGTGGTGGCTGTACACAGCGATATCGTCCAGGTAGGCAGCGCTGAACTCTTCGAGCCCCGCCAAGACCTGGTTCACGAGGCGTTGAAACGTGGCGGGGGCATTCTTCATGCCGAAGGGCATGACCTTGAATTGGTAGTGGCCATCGGGGGTAGAGAAGGCTGACCGTTCCTGAGCCCTGGGTGTGAGGCCGATCTGCCAGTAGCCCGCTGTTAGGTCGAAGATACTGAGGTAGCGGGCGGCCCCCAGCCGGTCGATCAGCTCGTCTGCTCGGGGGATCGGATGAGCGTCGGTCCGGGTGACAGCGTTCAAGCCCCGGTAGTCGACGCAGAATCTCAGTTCAGGTGCGGTGCCGGGGGCAGCGGCTTTGGGGACCAATACAACCGGACTGGCCCAGGGACTGTCCGAGGGCTCGATGACCCCGATTGTGAGCATCTTGGCCACCTCCTCCTGTATGCAGGCCCGTACCCGATCTGGTACGCGGTAGGCCCGGTGTCGGACAGGGGGACTGTCCCCGGTGTCCACGTCGTGCAAACACCAAGGGGTGACCCCGGGGGTGAGGGAGAACAGGGTAGCGAACTGCAGCAGGAGGTTCCGGCAGCCCTGGCGTTGCTCCGAAGTGAGGGTGTCAGAGAGCCGGACCCCGTCCACGGAGCCGTCATTCTCCTGAGTCTTCAGAAGATCCGGGAGGGGTTCGGAGTCTTCCTCTGCCCCACTGTCCGTAGCCATCAGGAGGCTGAGTTCTGAGCGCACAAAGTGTGGTTTGAGTCGGTTGGTGTGGAGGACCCGAAGGGGGTTCCGGGAGGTCCCCAGGTCGATGAGGTAAGTGACGGGGCTTTTGCGCTCGACCACTTTGAAGGGCCCCGTCCACTTATCTTGCAAGGCACATGGTTCGGTGGGGGACATCACCCATACTTGTTGTCCAGGCTCGAACTCAACGGAGGAGGCATTGTGATCATACCACCTCTTCATGTCCTCCTGGCTGGCCTCGAGGTTCGCCTTGGCCATCTCTCTGAAGCGCCGGGTCTGATTGCGTAGGGCCAGGAGGTATTTGAAGACGTCTGGAGGGGTCTTTAGGGGGGCCATCTCCCAACCTTCTTTTACTAGGCTGAGGGGCCCTCGCACAGGGTGCCCGTACAGGAGTTCGAAAGGGCTAAAACCGAGGGACTTCTGGGGAACTTCGCGGTAGGCGAAGAGGAGGCACGGGAGTAGTACATCCCACTGGCGACGGAGGGGCTCTTCCAATCCCCCAATCATCCCCTTGAGGGTGCGGTTAAAACGCTCCACTAGTCCGTTCCCTTGGGGGTGATAGGGGGTCGTGAATCTGTAGGTGACCCCGCATTGTTGCCAGAGGGACTTCATGTATTTGGATATAAAGTTCGTGCCTCGGTCGCTGACGACTTCTCGGGGGAAGCCTACCCGGGAGAAGATCCCCATTAGGGCCCGGCCAACCACCGGAGCTGTCACGGTCCGTAGGGGCACCGCCTCGGGGTAGCGGGTGGCATGGTCCACCAGTACTAAGATGAACCTGTGTCCTTGTGCCGTGCGGGGGTCCAGAGGCCCCACGATGTCTATCCCCACCCTCTCGAACGGGGTGGTGACCACAGGGAAGGGTTGCAGAGGGGCTTTCAGCTTCCGACCACTCTTCCCGCTGGCTTGGCATGTGGGGCAAGATCGGCAGTGGTTCAGGACGTCATTCCTCATCTTCGGCCAGAAAAAGTGGGTCACTAGGCGGCTGTACGTTTTATCTTGGCCCAGGTGTCCAGCCAGGGGGACATCGTGGGCCAGGTTGAGCAGAAAGTCTCTGAAGCGGAGAGGTACCACCAGTACTCGACCGGCCCCCAGCTCGGCGATTCTTTGCTCGCTGTATAGCAGGTCGTTATCCCAGTAGACCCAGTGAGTTCCGGTGGAGTCCCCTGCGTTCTGGGCGCTGGCTTGTTGGCGGAGTCCCTCGAGGGAGGGACAGGCCTTTTGTTCCTGGCGGAACTGTGCTTGGGTGGGCCCCCCCTCTTGACGCCACTGAGCCAGGTCAGGAAGGTCCTGGGGTTGCGCGTCCCCTTCGGCCGTCGGGTCTGGGAGGCGGGCCTCGTCGGTGTCTTCTACTGGGGCGACTGGGGGCGGAGGTGCTGGCCATTCTGGTTCTTCTGATCGAGGGACGGCACGGGCGGCCATGGACCGGGTGGTTATGCAGGCCCAGTCCGGGAGGCCCAGCATCCCCAGGTGCTCTCTTCTCTCAACGGTGGCCCACGGGGAACTCTCGAGGTCATTTCCCAGGAGGCAGTCCACGGGGGCATCGTCCCGGACCGTCACCTCCAACAGGCCGGAGACCCCTCCCCATTCGAATGGAACGCAGGCCATTTGACACATACTTTCAGAGTTGTCTGCCGAGCGGACGGGGCAGAGAATGTTCGGCAGGATCTGCTCGGGCTTCACCAGGTGACAGCGGACGGCCGTCACACTGGCGCCTGTGTCACGCAAGGCCTCGGCTCGCTGTCCATTAATGGTCACCCACTGACCGTATTTCCTGGTGTTAGCGGGTAGGGGAGCCCGCGGGACCATGTCTCTTCCCCCTAAGCACGCCAGGACCATGGCGGCCGGTTCCCACTCTTGCTGGGCCGGCTCATACTCCTCTGGTTCCTCCAATGATCGCTCTTCCCCCAGGGCGGCGGCAGCTACCTGGCGGGGCTTGGGTGTTTGGTTCTGCGGGCAGCTCGGGTCATTGGCGTAGTGGCCGATTCGCTGGCATCGGTGGCACGTGACGTTGGCTCGGACCCCAGGACGCCACGGGGGGTTGCCCCGACCGGCCGGAGCCGGGGTGCTGGCCACGGGTGTTGCGGGCAAGGCGTCTCTCCCTCGCCCCTGGCCCCCTCCTCCTCCCCGAGGACGGTGCTGGCCTTGGTTGTTTCTGTTCTGTTCGTGTGGCCCCCTCCGGCCCACTCGGGTGCTTTCCCATCGGTCAGCTTCGGCGGCGAGCTGCCGGGGGTCAGTCAGCTTACTGTCGAGGAGGTGCTGCCTGAGCTCGACGAAGCAGTTGTTCGACAGGTGCTCCCATACCATCAGGTTAAAGAGTTGTTCGTAGGTGGTGACCTGGCTCCCCTTTATCCAACCCTCGAAGGCACGGCTGAAATAGTTCACGTATTCTACCCAAGTTGTACCTGGGATCCGGGTGCAATCTCTGAACCTCTGGCGGTACATCTCGGGTGTGAGGCCGTAGCGGGTGAGGAGGGCAGCCTTCATGTGGTCGTAGGACGACATTTGGTGATCTGGGAGCTGCAGTAGGGCATCGCGCCCCTCGTTGATAAACCTCCCCCAGAGTCCGGCTCCCCAATCACTCCGGTCGATCCGGTGGGAGGTCATGGCGATCTCGTAGGCTTTAAACCACTGTTGTATGTCGTCTTCTCGGACATACTCGCGGACAACATCCTTGGGGATGTGGACTTTTTTCTCGATTGGCCCCGGGGTGTGTGGTCGCTCAGGCACCCCCAGTTCTTTATTCTGTTTCCGAAGTTCTATTTCCGCCAGTTTGCGCTCGTGCTCGAGCGTTATTTTTTTCTCCTCCAGCTCTCTCTGTCTCTGCTTCTCTTCTCGTTCATCTCGGAGCCGCATGTGCTCGAGGTTGAGTTTCTGTTCAGCTAACTTGAGTTCCCCATCCATCTTGAGTCGTGCCATTTCCAACTCGTGCAATCTGGTTCTTTCTCTTTCTCGGATCTCCTCCTGCGAGAGGCCCGTTCCCCGCTCCTCGGGAGCCGTGGCGTTCCCCTCTGGTGTGATGCTGCTTTGGTCGGAGGGTCCGGCGACCCCAGTTTCTGCCCACGACTCTAGGGCGTGCTTTAGATCCTCTTTGGTACTCAGGCCGGTGGTAGCAATGCCAAGTTCTATGCAGAATTGTCTCAGTTCGCGGTGGTTGTATTCTTCTAATTTCTCCATTTGGAATTTCTCGGTGGAGTTGCTATCTTTGGCTGACATCGTGTTGTTGTCGTGGGGTGAGCTACTCTCTGTACGATTACGCGTTGATTCGGATCGCGCCGCTGGCCACCAATGTTAGAAAGGATAGACGGACCGGGAGGGTCGGCCGGGGTCAGGAGGAGAGGTCTCCGGGGATAGCCGTCTCCAGCGATCGTACAGATAAGTAACTTCCCCCCCACAGACAGATACCACACACGGATAAGGTTCAGTGTTCTTTATAAGCACTTCTTAAGGTACGGTTGGATGGTACAAGGAGGTCTGGACTCAGGGGTCCCCTCGATTCAAGTCTCTCAAAGCAGGGTAAGGGGTAGCGGGACAGTCTGTCTACCAGTCAGGTAGTTTGGATGAGATGATGATTAGCTCACAATCCTCGAGCTTAGTTGGTGCGGGCCGCGGCAGCGCCAGCAGGTCCCGGAACGATGGTCGATGTACGGTCCGCGGCAGCGCCAGCAGGTCCCGGTGAGGATGGTCGTTACAACGGGCCGCGGCGGCGCCAGCAGGTCCCGACGAGGATGGTCGTTACAACGGGCCGCGGCAGCGCCAGCAGGTCCCGACGAGGATGGATGTTGTAGAAGGCCGCGGCAGCGCCAGCAGGCAGGACGATGGTTCACAAGAGCGGGCTACGGCAGCGCCAGTAGTCCGTCAAGGCTGAGTTCTCTCGGTGTCTCTCGACTCCAGGATACAACTGCCTTCCTGCTCCGGAGTTGCCCCAGTTATAGGGCAGGCGCTCTTTGATGTCCGGACCCTCGCACTTGGAGGTCGGAGGGCCCGGGATGGAGGTGTCCAGACACCCAGCAGGGGGTGGAGCCAGCGCCCGGGGGAGCTGGGGGCGATCGGCACCTGGCGGGGGAAGAGCTCTTGACACTTCGTCCTCCCATTGACCTGCCAAGTGGTCCGCTCACCTCCTGGGTGGATGGTGGTGCCGGGATGTCGGGGCCGGTCAGGCCCGGGGTTAGGGTCGGGGCGAGGCCACGCGGCCTCGTGGTGCAGGGCCCAAGATGGCGGCTTGAACCGGCCGGGGAAGCCGGTGGGGCTGGGCCCCGTGATGAGTAGAGGTCCGAGGGCAGAAGATCCGTCGGGAGACGGGGTACGGGTGCTTTTCGTGGGTTATGCCTGGTGGGCCGGAGCTCGGGCCCTGTCGTGCGGGTAGGGAGCAAGCCCTTCGTGTGGCCTGTCCAACACGGAGGCAATGTGTAAAGCGTTTGCGCGCACACACAGCAACAACACCCTAGGCCCACCACAAAATAAACTCCACACAAGGTTGTCAGAATTAGCTAGAGGTATAAAACACAGGGTGCGCAAAACATACTACACACGGTACATTTCCTAACACCCAACGCAATAAACAACCTCCTATGCAGAAATCATATCTAGAGGTATAAAACACAGGGTGCGCAAAACATACTACACACAGTATATTTCCTAACACCCAACGCATTAACCAACCTCCTATGCAGAAATCATATCTAGAGGTATAAAACACAGGGTGCGCAAAACATACTACACACGGTACATTTCCTAACACCCAAAGCATTAGTATATAGATCACAATAGCACCTAAATCACGTTAGGGTCCAGGTTGTGCCAGAACCTAAACGTAGCAGCTGCCCACTACTTGCTGGGCATCTGTGAATGTTAAAAATGCGGCAGGGGCTCTCAATAGCCCTTAAAACAATTGTGTAAACCTTGGGGCTCCCTAGGCTCTAAAAATGATGGGGGCAAGCGTAGGAAAGAACCCGGGCTCCTTCGGCCCTTTTTCCTGTCGTGGCCTCTTGAAGCAAATATGCCCCCAGCACTGTGGAGCCACACGGGGCTTGGAAAACGAATATGCCAAGTGTTAGAGCCTCACGGGGCTCTGTAAACAACTATGCCCTCTTTCGTTACAGCTGCCCTCTAGGAAGCAGGGCAGCTGTAGGACTGGTCCATCTGGTAGGCGCTCGGGCCCATCTTGGTTCTCCTAAGTAAATAAGAACGGTGAAGTGGCCCGCTCTCTGGCGGGACCGCTCAGGATCTGGGCCTCAACCGGCACCACCCCGCCCCCTCGAGCCCTCACTCCGCGGCTCTGGGGGCAGGACTCCGGTCCAGCTTCTGTTTTTCACCCGGGCCCCCTCCTGGGACCCGGGACTCCTCTCGCTGCACACGCGGGGCTCTCTCTTCCCAATGAGAGCCCCGCCGGGAATCCTCATCGGCACGTGGGGCTCCTTCTTTGCAACGGGAGCCCCGTAGGGGCAATGGCCGAACTCTGGGTCGCCTTCCTTCACACTTCTGCTCATCTCACTGGCGGGGCTTCCCTCCTCCTGCGAGGAAGCCCCGCCCACGGGAACAGTCTTGCCTTCTTTCTGGGTCGCGCTGGGCAGCGGCCCGAAAGAGGTTCCATTGCGGCCCGGCCGCGGCGCTGATTTCTCATCAGATATCGGCGGCGATGCGGGGTGGGCACCCGCGAGTTAAAATCAAGATACCGACGGGGTGGGCACCCGCCGGGACGGCAAGTAAGCGGGGTAGGCACCCGCAAGTTAAAATCAAGATACCGGCGGGTGGGCACCTGCCGGGACGGCAAGCAAGCGGGGTAGGCACCCGCCAGGACGGACAATAAGTGGGGTGGGCACCCGCCAGTTAAAATACAAAAGCAGGTGGCCATGCGGGGTGGCACCCGCTCGATTACGGCAATGTGGGGGGAATCCCTACGCTGGGGATTCCCTCCGGAGCTATGGGCAGCTTGATGCTGCGAGACTCTAGCACTCCCCTCTCCTAGGGGAATTGAAAGAAAGCGCACACGAGGCGCTATATGCAGTCCCAGTCCTCAAGGCCATGGAATCTAAAAAGCAAAGCTCTCACAGGGCGCAAGGAGCCCTAGCTCCAAGAGCACAAGTCCTCAGCAATGAAAAATAATAAGTCCTTAGGAATGAAGGTCAAGGACAGTCTCCCAATCATCCTCAGGCAGGAGGGTCCAAAAGAAGTCCTCCAGCATCCAGGGCATCCAGGGGCTGGGCAGGGCCCAGGGAGGCAAGCCTTCTCCTGGGCCCCAGCAGCAGCACGCCCCTGGTAGATTCAAGTCAGAACACAATAACATTTTCATGGGGTCACAGCCCCTCTTTTATACACAAAATCCTTTGTCTCCAAAGGTGCAGGGAAGGGGCGAACCAGATGCAACCGGTTCCTGAGCACTTTGTTTTGCTCAGCCCCTTTCCCTATTCACAGGACAGGCCAGGGACATCAGACGCACCACAGGGGGTGGAGCCAGCATTGTGGAGGGAAAGCCCATCCCTATTCAGGTCCCAGGTATACTCCTCCCTGCCATCAACATGCAGATCTCTCCATTCACCACCGGGGCAGACCCATCCTGACTCCTGGAGCCAGGCACACCAGCCAATCACAAGCCAGACAGTCACTTCACATTTATTACACAGATATGCCAGCTTCTAGAAGTGGCACTTCTACACTAGACACAGTAACGCCGCACACATCATCGCACAGCATTCAATCTCACGAGTTCGCACATACCAAACTCGACCCTGCACTCCTCTCATATCAGGACTTAACACGGTCACTCAGATCCCCCATGCATTCCTATGGGAGGGCAGGTCAGTTTCACTAAAACATACACAGAGCGCACGCACTTTCCACTGGGACACAGTGTAAAAGCGCCTAGAGGCCTAAAACCACTAATGCAACATAGGAAAAAGGCTAGGATAAATGCAAAAAGTTCTAGGGGTGAACTTGCCAGAAGGGCCATATTCAACACTGCTTGTCACATGTACCTACCTGTGCCAACCAGAGATCCTCAATTCTAACAGCTGTGCTCCGGTCTTGGTACTGGGACAGCAGTGGGTGCAAGCTGAGGTGCACTGGCAGGGCTGTGCTTCGGTCTCAGTACTGAAACAGCAGTGGGTGCGAGCTGAGGTGCACTGGCATGGCTGTGCTCCGGTCTCGGTACTGGAACAGCAGTGGGTGCAAGCTGAGGTGCACTGGCAGGGCTGTGCTCCGGTCTCGGTACTGGAACAGCAGTGGGTGCAATCAGAGGTGCGCTGGCAGGGCTGTGCTCGGGTCTCACTACAGGGAAAGTAGTGGGTGCAAGGAGAGGTGCACTAGCAGGGCTATGCTCGGGTCTCAGTACTGGGACAGCAGTGGGTGCAGGTTGAGGTGCACTGGCAGGGCTGTGCTCGGGTCTCCGTACTGGAACAGCAGTGGGTGCAAGCTGAGGTGCACTGGCAGGGCTGTGCTCCAGTCTCGGTACTGGAACAGCAGTGGGTGCAAGCTGAGGTGCACTGGCAGGGCTGTGCTCGGGTCTCCATAGTGGAACAGCTGTGGGTGCAAGCTGAGGTGCACTGGCAGGGCTGTGCTCCAATGGGTGCAAGCTGAGGTGCACTGGCAGGGCTGTGCTACGGTCTCCGTACTGGTACAGCAGTGGGTGCAAGTTGAGG
The DNA here is from genome assembly GCF_964204655.1 of Triturus cristatus. Lineage (NCBI taxonomy): Eukaryota > Metazoa > Chordata > Amphibia > Caudata > Salamandridae > Triturus > Triturus cristatus. The sequence continues at coordinate 1,114,591,776 of NC_140579.1, forward strand.
TGCACTGGCAGGGCTGTGCTCCGGTCTCCGTACTGGTACAGCAGTGGGTGCAAGCTGAGGTGCACTGGCAGAGTGTTAGACCTGGCACCTTGGCGTGAGTCTCCCTTCCACTTTTTGTCGCTGTGCCTTATGTGTTTTTATGGTGTTGGCCGCTCAGAGCACTGTGCCTCTGCCAACCAGTGCCACAGTGCAAGTGCTCCCTATGTAAAATGTATATGTTGGTTGTATTCCATGATTGGCTTATTTGGTTTACTATCAGACCCCAGTAAAGTGCACCAGGAGTGCCAGGGCGTGTAAATACAAATACCGCTGGTGGGCTCGCAGCACAGGTTGTGCCACCCACAGAAGCGGCCTGGTAAAATGTATCTAAGGTCTGCCATTGCAGAACCTGCGTGCAGTCTGGTGCTGACATGCTGACTGGGCAAGTGCACACACTTGCCAGTCCCTAAAACCTTCCCTTAACTTCATATTAGTCACCCCTATGGTAAGCCCCAGGGCAGGGTCCATTGTAAGCCTAAGGTAGGTCAAGCCCTGTGTGTGTGGCATATCCTAATAGTGAATTACTGCCATTTTCGTTTTTCACTATTGTAAGGCTATCCTGTTCTCATAGGCCAGAATGGGTTGTTAAGATTGTTACATCCTATGATCCTAACAGGCCCAGGGAACATGGTAGAAGATCGAGTTTAGTATACCCGAACTCAGAATAATAAGGTACACCTTTTAGTAAGGTTTATTTTAATATTCCGCGTTTGCAAATGCCGCTTTTAGAAAGCTGGCCTTTGCTTGCCTAACCATTTCAACCCTCCTCTGCGTGATGTGTATCTGCTGTCTGGCTTGCATGGGTGACAGGGCTGGGGAAACCCAGATGGGCAGGGCTAGGTAGCCTGGTGGAGAATAGGACGATTGACAGGTAGATGGGTGGGAGGAGCGCACCTGGACTCTGAATAGGACTGTGCTCTGCCACCACAATGCCGGCTCCACCTCCTGTGGAGCATCTGATGACTCTGCCCTGCACCCTGAATAAAGAAGCCTGCATCGCATAAACAAAGTGCTCCAGAACTGGACTGAACTAGGCAAGGGCCCCCCTGGCCTGGGAGAACAAAAGAAATGTGGTATAAATGAAGGAGCCCTGCTCCTAAGAAATCAGATCCTGCTACAAGACGAACCTCTGCCTGAGGAGAAGGAACCGGGAAAGCTGTAGGAGGAGTACTGTCCCTTACCTGGGGGATTGGCCTGCAGTGGTTGCCTTGCTGCTGAAGGAGAGGGGAAAGATTGCTGATAAACTTTGCTTCAACTTGTGCTGTTTAAGGTCTCCAAGGGCTTGTGCTGAGCTTGCCCCCTGAACGAAGTCCCAGGACCAGTGGACTTCACCTCCTTTGAGAACCGCCGTTCTCCCCGTGAAGCTGACGCCGAGAGAAGTGTGCGCCTCCCAACCCGGCGCGTACTTTCGCAAGCCTGTGCCCCCTGCCCGGCCAAATCACCGTGACTAAGGCCCCCGAGCCGTAGCTCGCAACGCAAAGGAAGGACTTTGTGACATCTGATTTGCCTCTCTGCATCGTGCCACTTTGCGTGCCCCCTACCCTTGCTGAGGGCAGGTTGTGGCTCATAGAGTGGTTGGGTCGTGGCTCCCCACCGGAGCGTGTGACCGGCTTTGCATCACGCCGAGAACAAAGGCGCCGCCCTCAAAGGTATGGCTCGAACGCCGCAACTAAAGAGCCAGCACACCGTACGTCTGCACCGTCCCCCTGAGCACCGCGACTGAGGCCCCCTTCGAGCCGGAGCTCGCACCGCGATTGAAAGGACATCGCGCCGTACACGCGTGCTGAGGATTTACTGCGCCGTCCCTGACGAACTTCTACAAAGACCAAGGTACTGTGTCTCCTTCACACCGTGAGGTGCACGCGTCACCCGGAGTGTCTGCCGACGCTTGTGAGCCCCGCTCGCAGCCTCTTATCACCACACAAACCGGCCGCCGCGCACGAAGCGCTCAGACCTCCTGAACTAAGCTTTAACCAAGAACGCTTTATCTAAATAGTATTGTGGGCCCGTGTTACACGTTATTGGGTCTTGTGATAAGTCTGCTTACATAAAGAAGTATATTTTTGATAACCCAGTGTGGAATCCATTTGTGGGGGGTCTCATTGAATTGTTGTATGTAGTCACAAATGCTTAACCATTACGCCTGAGATAACGCCTTGTCTGCTCGCGCCAAGCTACCTAGAGGGTGAGCAGGGGTTATTGATAGAGTGTAACCCCTTACCATGACTGGAGGAAAGGTCCCCTGCTTGGTATAAGTACCTACCTGTGCCAACCAGGGAATCTGAATTCTAACACAGGGCGCTGTTCCAGTCTCAGTACTGGAAGAGCAGTGGGTGAGAGTGGAGTTGCAATGGCAGGGCTGTGCTCCGGTCTCGGTACTGGAACAGCAGTGGGTGCAAGCTGAGGTGCACTGGTAGGGCTGTTCTCCGGTCTCGATACTGTAACAGCAGTGGGTGCAAGTAAGGGTGCACTGGCAGGGCTGTGCTCCGGTCTCAGTACCGGGACAGCAGTGGATGCAAGCTGAGGTGCACTGGCAGGGCTGTGCTCTGGTCTCGGTACTAGGACAGCAGTGGGTGCAAGCTGAGCTGCACTGGCAGGGCTGTGCTCGGGTCTCGGTACTGGAACAGCAGTGGGTGCAAGCTGAGGTGCACTGGTAGGGCTGAGCTCGGGACTCCGTACTGGAATAGCAGTGGGTGGAAGCTGAGGTGCACTGGCAGGGCTGTGCTCCAGTCTTGGTACTGGGACAGCAGTGGGTGCAAGCTGAGGTACACTGGCAGGGCTGTGCTCCGGTCTTGGTACTGGAACAGCAGTGGGTGCAAGCACAGGTGCACTGGCAGGACTGTGCTTGGGTCTCGGTACTGGGACAGAAGTGGGTGCAAGCTGAGGTACACTGGCAGGGCTTTGCTCGGGTCTCAGTACTGGAAGAGCTTTGGGTGCGAGCCTAGGCGCACTGGCAGGGCTGTGCTCGGGTCTCGGTACTGGATCAGCAGTGGGTGTGAGATGAGGTGCACTGGCAGGGCTGTGCTCCGGTCTCGGTACTGGTTCAGCAATGGATGCAAGCTGAGGTGCACTGGCAGGGCTGTGCTCGGGTCTCAGTACTGAGACAGCAGTGGGTGCAAGCTGAGGTGCACTGGCAGGGCTGTGCTCCAGTTCGGTATTGGGACAGCAGTGGGTGCAAGCTGAGGTGCACTGGCAGGGCTGTGCTCCGGTCTTAGTACTGGATCAGCAGTGGATGCAAGCTGAGGTGCACTGGCAGGGTTGCGCTCGGGTCTCAGTACTGGGACAGCAGTGGGTGCAAGCTGAGGTGCACTGGCAGGGCTGTGCTTCAGTTCGGTACTGGGACAGGAGTGGGTGCAAGCTGAGGGGCACTGGCAGGGCTGTGCTCCGGTCTCGGTACTGGAACAGCAGTGGTTGCAAGCTAAGGTGCACAGGCAGGGCTGTGCTCTGGTCTCGGTACTGGGACAGCAGTGGGTGCAAGCTGAGGTGCACTGGCAGGGCTGTGCTTCGGTCTCAGTAGAGGACCAGCAGTGGGTGCAAGCTGAGGTGCACTGGCAGGGCTGTGCCGAGTGTCAGTACTGGATCAGCACTGGATGCAAGCTGAGGTGCACTGGCAGAGCTGTGCTCCGGTCTCTTTACTGAAACAGCAGTGCGTGCAAGCAGAGGTGCACTGGCAGGGCTGTGCTCCGGTCTTGGTACTGGGAGAGCAGTGGGTGCAAGCTGAGGTGCACTGGCAGGGCTGTGCTTCGGTCTCAGTACTGGATCAGCAGTGGGTGCGAGCTGAGGTGCACTGGCAGGGCTGTGCTCCGGTCTCAGTACTGGAACAGCAGTGGGTGCAATCAGAGGTGCACTGGCAGGGCTGTGCTCGGGTCTCACTGCAGGGAAAGTAGTGGGTGCAAGGAGAGGTGCACTGGCAGGGCTGTGCTCGGGTCTCAGTACTGGGACAGCAGTGGGTGCAGGTTGAGGTGCACTGGCAGGGCTGTGCTCGGGTCTCCGTACTGGGACAGCAGTGGGTGCAAGCTGAGGTACACTGGCAGGGCTTTGCTCCAGTCTCAGTACTGGAAGAGCAGTGGGTACGAGCCTAGGCGCACTGGCAGTGCTGTGTTTTGGTCTTGGTACTAGAACAGCAGTGGGTGCGAGCTGAGGTGCACTGGCAGGGCTGTGCTCCAGTCTAGGTACTGGATCAGCAGGGGGTGCAAGCTGGGGTGCAGTGGCAGGGCTGTGCTCCGGTCTAGGTACTGGAACAGCAGTGGGTGCGAGCTGAGGTGCACTGGCAGGACTGTGCTCAGGTTTCAGTACTGGGACACCAGTGGGTGTAAGCTGAGGTTCACTGGCAGGGCTATGCTCGGGTCTCAGTACTGTATCAGCAGTGGATGCAAGCTGAGGTGCACTGGCAGGGCTGTGCTCCAGTCTTGGTACTGGGACAGCAGTGGGTGCAAGTTTTGGTGCACTGGCGAGGCTGTGCTCCGGTTTCGGTACGGGAACAGCAGTGGGTGCAAGCTGAGGTGCACTGGCAGGGCTGTGTTCAGGTCTTGGTACTAGAACAGCAGTGGGTGCAAGCATAGGTGCACTGGCAGGGCTATGCTCGGGTCTCGGTACTGGGACAGCAGTGGGTGCAAGCTGAGGTACACTGGCAGGGCTTTGCTCAGGTTTCAGTACTGGGACATCAGTGGGTGCAAGCAGAGGTTCACTGGCAGGACTATGCTCGGGTCTCAGTACTGTATCAGCAGTGGATGCAAGCTGAGGTGCACTGGCAGGGCTGTGCTCCAGTCTTGGTACTGGGACAGCAGTGGGTGCAAGTTTTGGTGCACTGGCGAGGCTGTGCTCCGGTTTCGGTACGGGAACAGCAGTGGGTGCAAGCTGAGGTGCACTGGCAGGGCTGTGTTCCGGTCTTGGTACTAGAACAGCAGTGGGTGCAAGCATAGGTGCACTGGCAGGGCTATGCTCGGGTCTCGGTACTGGGACAGCAGTGAGTGCAAGCTGAGGTACACTGGCAGGGCTTTGCTCCAGTCTCAGTACTGGAAGAGCAGTGGGTGCGAGCCTAGGCGCACTGGCAGGGCTGTGTTTCGGTCTTGGTACTAGAACAGCAGTGGGTGCAAGCATAGGTGGACTGGCAGGGCTGTGCTCTGGTCTCGGTACTGGATCAGCAGTGGCTGCGAGCTGAGGTGCAATGGCAGGGCTGTGTTCCGGTCTTGGTACTAGAACAGCAGTGGGTGCAAGCATAGGTGCACTGGCAGGGCTGTGCTCCAGTCTTGGTACTGGGACAGCAGTGGGTGCAAGCTGTGGTGCACTGGCAGGGCTGTGGTCCTGTTTTGGTACGGGAACAGCAGTGGGTGCAAGCTGAGGTGCACTGGCAGGGCTGTGTTCCAGTCTTGGTACTAGAACAGCAGTAGGTGTAAGCATAGGTGCACTGGCAGGGCTGTGCTCCAGTCTTGGCACTGGGACAGCAGTGGGTGCAAGCTGTGGTGCACTGGCAGGGCTGTGGTCCGGTTTCGGTACGGTAACAGCAGTGGGTGCAAGCTGAGGTGCACTGGCGGGGCTGTGTTCCAGTCTTGGTACTAGAACAGCAGTGGGTGCAAGCATACGTGCACTGGCAGTGCTGTGCTTCGGTCTCGTTACTGGATCAGCAGTGGGTGCGAGCTGAGGTTCACTGGCAGGGCTGTGCTTGGGTCTCAGTACTAGGACAGCAGTGGGTGCAAGCGGAGGCGTACTGGCAGGGCTGTGCTTTGGTCTTAGTACTGGGACAGCAGTGGGTGCAAGCTGAGGTTCACTGGCAGGTCTATACTCGGGTCTCGGTACTGGATCAGCAGTGGGTGCAAGTTGAGGTGCACTGGCAGGGCTGTGCTCGGGTCTCAGTACTGGATCAGCAGTGAGTGCAAGCTGAGGTGCACAGGCAGGCTTGTGCTCAGGTCTCGACACTGGATTAGCAGTGGGTGTGAGCCGAGGTGCACTGGAAGGGCTGTGCTCGGGTCTCAGTACTGGATCAGCAGTGGGTGCAAGCTGAGGTGCACTGGCAGGGCTGTGCTCGGGTCTCGGCGAAGGGACAGCAGTGTGTGCGAGCTTAGGTGCTCTGGCAGGGCTGTGCTTTGGTCTTAGTACTGGGACAGCAGTGGGTGCAAGCTGAGGTTCACTGGCAGGTCTGTGCTCCGGTCTAGGTACTGGATCAGCAGTGGGTGCAAGCTGGGGTGCAGTGGCAGGGCTGTGCTCCGGTCTAGGTACTGGAACAGCAGTAGGTGCGAGCTGAGGTGCACTGGCAGGACTGTGCTCAGGTCTCAGTACTGGGACACGAGTGGGTGCAAGAAGAGGTTCACTGGCAGGGCTATGCTCGGGTCTCAGTACTGGATCAGCAGTGGATGCAAGCTGAGGTGCACTGGCAGGGCTGTGCTCATGTCACAGTACTGGTCAGCAGTGGGTGCAAGCTGAGGTGCACTGGCAGGGCTGTGCTCGGGTCTTGGCGCTGGGACAGCAGTAGGTGCGAGCTGAGATGCTCTGGCAGGGCTGTGCTCAGGTCTCAGTACTGGGACAGCAGTGGGTGCGAGGTGAGGTGCACTGAAAAAGCTGTGCTCTGGTCCTAGTACTGGATCAGAAGTAGGTGCAAGCTGAGGTGCACTGGCAGGGCTGGCCTCCATTCTCAGTACTGGATCAGCAGTGGATGCAAGCTGAGGTGCATTGGCAGGGCTGTGCTCGGGTCTCAGTACTGAGACAGCAGTGGGTGCAAGCTGAGGTGCACTGGCAGGGCTGTGCTCGGGTGTCAGTACTGGATCATCAGTGGATGCGATCTGAGGTGCACTGGCAGAGCTGTGCTCCGGTCTCGGTACTGAAACAGCAGTGCGTGCAAGCTGAGGTGCACTGGCAGGGCTGTGCTCCGGTCTTGGTACTGGGACAGCAGTGGGTGCAAGCTGAGGTGCACTGGCAGGGCTGTGCTTCGGTCTCAGTACTGGAACAGCAGTGGGTGCGAGCTGACGTGTACTGGCAAGGCTGTGCTCGGGTGTCAGTACTGGATCATCAGTGGATGCGATCTGAGGTGCACTGGCAGGGCTGTGCTCGGGTCTCACTACAGGGAAATTAGTGGATGCAAGGAGAGGTGCACTGGCAGGGCTGTGCTCGGGTCTCACTACAGGGAAAGTAGTGGGTGCAAGCTGAGGTGCACTGGCAGGGCTGTGCTATGGTCTCTGTTAGAAATGGGATTTCTGGTTGGCTAAGGCGTGCGCCAAAGCCAGTTAGAAACCACCACTCTAAGTCAGGGCTGGGGAGTTACACGCCAAAGATAACCCCTGCTCACCCCCTTGGTAGCTTGGCACGAGCAGTCAGGCTTATCCCGGAGGCAATGTGTAAAGCGTTTGCGCGCGCACCCAGCAACAACACCCAAGGTCCACCACAAAAGAAACTCCACACAAGGTATTATATAAAAATAGCCTTTGTATTATACCAAAACACATTAGATAATATTCACACAATTTACACTGTGCCAACTGGCACTGGGCAGAATTTTACAAGGGACTATTTACACGGGACAGGGCCACATGGACCACTGTCAGAATCAGCACAGATCACCAATAGTAAATGTAGAACATATACCAATGGAAACACAAAGTAACTGTAGAGCACAACCAGTAACTACTGGCGCAATAATGACCTCAGCGTCATCACACTAGCATCATGTCTAAAACCTATCCCGCATCCATCACAGGGGCATAACGCATTATGCAATTTCTCATTAGTCTAACGCATTAGACCTAACCACCTAAGTATAACTACACTAGGGGTGTATATCGCACAGGGAAGTACAATCTCCCTAACATCACCCTAAACAGGTAAAACAACCTCCTAGGCAGAAATGACCATAGTTAAGGGTATAAAACACAGGGTGCGCAAAACATGCTATACACAGTACATTTCCTAACACCCACATCACATTAGAAGTCTAAACGCATTAGACACTAACATCATGAATCACATTAGCATGAATCACAATGTTAGACGGACCGGGAGGGTCGGCCGAGGACAAGGGGAGAGGTCTCCGGGGAGAGCCGTCTCCAGCGATCGTACAGACGAGTAACTTCCCCCCCACAGATGTCCACCACACAAGGATAATGTTGGACAGGCCACACGAAGGGCTTGCTCCCTCCCCGCACGACAGGGCCCGAGCTCCGGCCCACCAGGCATAACCCACGAAAAGCACCTGTACCCCGTCTCCCGACGGATCTTCGGACCTCTACTCATCACGGGGCCCAGCCCCACCGGCTCCCCCGGCCGGTTCAAGCCGCCATCTTGGGCCCTGCACCCCGAGGCCGCGTGGCCTCGGCCCGACCCTAACCCCGGGCCTGGCCGGCCCCGACATCCCGGCACCACCCTCCACCCAGGAGGTGAGCGGACCACTTGGCAGGTCAATGGGAGAACGAAGTGTCAAGAGCTCTTCCCCCCGCCAGGTGCCGATCGCCTCCAGCTCCCCCCAGGCGCTGGCTCCACCCCCTGCTGGGTGTCTGGACACCTTCATCCCGGGCCCTCCGACCTCCAAGTGCGAGGGTCCGGACATCAAAGGGCGCCTGCCCTATAACTGGGGCAACTCCGGAGCAGGAAGGCAGTTGTATCCTGGAGTCGAGAGACACCGAGAGAACTCAGCCTTGACGGACTACTGGCGCTGCCGTAGCCCGCTCTTGTGAACCATCGTCCTGCCTGCTGGCGCTGCCGCGGCCTTCTGCAACATCCATCCCCGTCGGGACCTGCTGGCGCTGCCGCGGCCCGTTGTAACGACCATCCTCGTTGGGACCTGCTGGCGCTGCCGCGGCCCGTTGTAACGACCATCCTCACCGGGACCTGCTGGCGCTGCCGCGGACCGTATATCGATCATCTTTCCGGGACCTGCTGGCGCTGCCGCGGACCGTGTACCGACCATCTCAACCGGGACCTGCTGGCGCTGCCGCGGCCCGTACCAACTAAGCCACCAAGCTCGAGGATTGTGAGCTAATCATCATCTCATCCGAACTACCTGACTGGTAGACAGACTGTCCCGCTACCCCTTACCCTGCTTTGAGAGACTTGAATCGAGGGGACCCCTGAGTCCAGACCTCCTTGTACCCTTCAACCGTACCTTAAGAAGTGCTTATAAAGAACACTGAACCTTATCTGTGTGTGGTATCTGTCTGTGAGGGGGAAGTTACTTGTCTGTACGATCGCTGGAGACGGCTCTCCCCGGAGACCTCTCCTCCTGACCCCGGCCGACCCTCCCGGTCCATCTACCCTTTCTAACATTGGTGGCCAGCGGCGCGATCCGAATCAACGCGTAATCGTACAGAGAGTAGCTCACCCCACGACAAAAACACGATGTCAGCCAAAGATAGCAGCTCCACCGAGAATTTCCAAATGGGGAAATTAGAAGAATACAACCACCGCGAACTGAGACAATTCTGCATAGAACTTGGCATTGCTACCACCGGCCTGAGTACCAAGGATGATCTAAAGCACGCCCTAGAGTCGTGGACAGAAACTGGGGTCGCCGGACCCTCCGACCAAAGCAGCATCACACCAGAGGGGAACGCCACGGCTCCCGAGGAGCGGGGAACGGGCCTCTCGCAGGAGGAGATCCGAGAAAGAGAAAGAACCAGATTGCACGAGTTGGAAATGGCACGACTCAAGATGGATGGGGAACTCAAGTTAGCTGAACAGAAACTCAACCTCGAGCATATGCGGCTCCGAGACGAACGAGAAGAGAAGCAGAGACAGAGAGAGCTGGAGGAGAAAAAAATAACGCTCGAGCACGAGCGCCAACTAGCGGAGATAGAACTTCGGAAACAAAATAAAGAACTGGGGGTGCCTGAGCGACCACACACCCCGGGGCCAATCGAGAAAAAAGTCCACATCCCCAAGGATGTTGTCCGCGAGTATGTCCGAGAAGACGACATACAACAGTGGTTTAAAGCCTACGAGATCGCCATGACCTCCCACCGGATCGACCGGAGTGATTGGGGAGCCGGACTTTGGGGGAGGTTTATCAACGAGGGTCGCGATGCACTACTGCAGCTCCCAGATCACCAAATGTCGTCCTACGACCACATGAAGGCTGCCCTCCTCACCCGCTACGGCCTCACACCCGAGATGTACCGCCAGAGGTTCAGAGATTGCACCCGGATCCCAGGTACAACTTGGGTAGAATACGTGAACTATTTCAGCCGTGCCTTCGAGGGTTGGATAAAGGGGAGCCATGTCACCACTTACGAACAACTCTTTAACCTTATGGTATGGGAGCACCTGTCGAACAACTGTTTCGTCGAGCTCAGGCAGCACCTCCTCGACAGTAAGCTGACTGACCCCCGGCAGCTTGCCGCCGAAGCTGACCGATGGGAAAGCACCCGAGTGGGCCGGAGGGGGCCACACGAACAGAACAGAAGCAACCCAGGCCAGCACCGTCCTCGGGGAGGAGGAGGGGGCCAGGGGCGAGGGAGAGACGCCTTGCCAACAACACCCGTGGCCAGCACCCCGCCTCCGGCCGGCCGGGGCAACCCCCCGTGGCGTCCTGGGGCCCGAGCCAACGTCACGTGCCACCGATGCCAGCGAGTCGGCCACTACGCCAATGACCCGAGCTGCCCGCAGAACCAAGCACCCAAGCCCCGCCAGGTAGCTGCCGCCGCCCTGGGGGAAGAGCGATCATCGGAGGAACCAGAAGAGTATGAGCCGGCCCAGCAAGAGTGGGAGCCGGCCGCCATGGTCCTGGCGTGCTTAGGGGGAAGAGACATGGTCCCGCGGGCTCCCCTACCCGCTAACACCAGGAAATACGGTCAGTGGGTGACCATTAATGGACAGCGAGCCGAGGCCTTGCGTGACACAGACGCCAGTGTGACGGCCGTCCGCTGTCACCTGGTGAAGCCCGAGCAGATCCTGCCGAACATTCTCTGCCCCGTCCGCTCGGCAGACAACTCTGAAAGTATGTGTCAAATGGCCTGCGTCCCATTCGAATGAGGAGGGGTCTCCGGCCTGTTGAAGGTGACGGTCCGGGACGATGCCCCCGTGGACTGCCTCCTGGGGAATGACCTCGAGAGTTCCCCGTGGGCCACCGTTGAGAGAAGGGAGCACCTGGGGATGCTGGGCCTCCCGGACTGGGCCTGCATAACCACCCGGTCCATGGCCGCCCGTGCCGTCCCTCGATCAGAAGAACCGGAATGGCCGGCACCTCCGCCCCCGGTCGCCCCAGTAGAAGACAACGACAAGGCCAGCCTCCCAGACCCGACGACCGAAGGGGACGCACAATCCCAGGACCTTCCTGACCTGGCTCAGTGGCGTCAAGAAGGGGGGCCCACCCAGGAACAGTTCCGCCAGGAACAAAAGACCTGTCCCTCCCTCGAGGGACTCCGCCAACAAGCCAGCGCCCAGAACGCAGGGGACTCCACCGGAACTCACTGGGTCTACTGGGATAACGACCTGCTATACAGCGAGCAAAGAATCGCCGAGCTGGGGGCCGGTCGAGTACTGGTGGTACCTCTCCGCTTCAGAGACTTTATGCTCAACCTGGCACACGATGTCCCCCTGGCTGGACACCTGGGCCAGGACAAAACGTACAGCCGCCTAGTGACCCACTTTTTCTGGCCGAAAATGAGGAACGACGTCCTGAACCACTGCCGATCTTGCCCCACATGCCAAGCCAGCGGGAAGAGTGGTCGGAAGCTGAAAGCCCCTCTGCAACCCTTCCCTGTGGTCACCACCCCGTTCGAGAGGGTGGGGATAGACATTGTGGGGCCTCTGGACCCCCGCACGGCACAAGGACACAGGTTCATCTTATTACTGGTGGACCATGCCACCCGCTACCCCGAGGCGGTGCCTCTACGGACCGTGACAGCTCCGGTGGTTGGCCGGGCCCTAATGGGGATCTTCTCCCGGGTAGGCTTCCCCCGAGAAGTCGTCAGCGACCGAGGCACGAACTTTATATCCAAATACATGAAGTCCCTCTGGCAACAATGCGGGGTCACCTACAGATTCACGACCCCCTATCACCCCCAAGGGAACGGACTAGTGGAGCGGTTTAACCGCACTCTCAAGGGGATGATTGGGGGATTGGAAGAGCCCCTCCGTCGCCAGTGGGATGTACTACTCCCGTGCCTCCTCTTCGCTTACCGAGAAGTTCCCCAGAAGTCCCTCGGTTTTAGCCCTTTCGAACTCCTGTACGGGCACCCTGTGCGAGGGCCCCTCAGCCTAGTAAAAGAAGGTTGGGAGATGGCCCCCCTAAAGACCCCTCCAGACGTCTTCAAATACCTCCTGGCCCTACGCAATCAGACCCGGCGCTTCAGACAGATGGCCAAGGCGAACCTCGAGGCCAGCCAGGAGGACATGAAGAGGTGGTATGATCACAATGCCTCCTCCGTTGAGTTCGAGCCTGGACAACAAGTATGGGTGATGTCCCCCACCGAACCATGTGCCTTGCAAGATAAGTGGACGGGGCCCTTCTAAGTGGTCGAGCGCAAAAGCCCCGTCACTTACCTCATCGACCTGGGGACCTCCCGGAACCCCCTCCGGGTCCTCCACACCAACCGACTCAAACCACACTTTGTGCGCTCAGAACTCAGCCTCCTGATGGCTACGGACAGTGGGGCAGAGGAAGACTCCGAACCCCTCCCGGATCTTCTGAAAACTCAGGAGAATGACGGCTCCGTGGACGGGGTCCGGCTCTCTGACGCCCTCACTTCGGAGCAACGCCAGGGCTGCCGGAACCTCCTGCTGCAGTTCGCTACCCTGTTCTCCCTCACCCCCGGGGTCACCCCTTGGTGTCTGCACGACGTGGACACCGGGGACAGTCCCCCTGTCCGACACCGGGCCTACCGCGTACCAGATCGGGTACGGGCCTGCATACAGGAGGAAGTGGCCAAGATGCTCACAATCGGGGTCATCGAGCCCTCGGACAGTCCCTGGGCCAGTCCGGTTGTATTGGTTCCCAAAGCCGCTGCCCCCGGCACCGCACCTGAACTGAGATTCTGCGTCGACTACCGGGGCTTGAACGCTGTCACCCGGACCGACGCTCATCCGATTCCCCGAGCAGACGAGCTGATCGACCGGCTGGGGGCCGCCCGCTACCTCAGTATCTTCGATCTAACAGCGGGCTACTGGCAGATCGGCCTCACACCCAGGGCTCAGGAACGGTCAGCCTTCTCTACCCCCGATGGCCACTACCAATTCAAGGTCATGCCCTTCGGCATGAAGAATGCCCCCGCCACGTTTCAACGCCTCGTGATCCAGGTCTTGGCGGGGCTCGAAGAGTTCAGCGCTGCCTACCTGGACGATATCGCTGTATACAGCCGCCACTGCCCCGACCACCTCCGTCACCTCCAAGAGGTCCTACAGGCCCTCCAGCGGGCCGGCCTCACAATTAAGGCCGGCAAGTGCCAAATTGGCCAAGGGTCTGTGACCTACCTTGGGCACCAAGTGGGAAGCGGGCTGGTGGCCCCGCTACAACTTAAGATTGCTGCCATCCAGTCCTGGCAGCCCCCCGTCACCCAGACCGAGGTCCGAGCCTTCTTGGGGCTCACCGGCTACTACCGGCGGTTCGTGAAAGACTACGGCAGCATCGTGGGGCCCCTCACGGGTCTCACGTCCAAGAACCAGCCGAAGCGGATTAACTGGACCCCCGATTGTCAAGCGGCCTTCGAGAAACTGAAGGCCGCCCTGTGCACCGCCCCTGTGCTCCAGGCCCCCGATTACAGTCAGGAATTCGTGGTACAGACCGACGCCTCCGACCACGGCATCGGGGCCGTCCTTTCTCAGTTAAACCCCGAGGGTCATGACCAGCCGGTGGCCTTCATCAGTCGACGTCTCCTGGCCCGAGAACAGCGCTGGAGCACCATCGAGAGGGAGGCATTCGCAGTGGTGTGGGCCCTCAAAAAGCTCCGGCCCTATCTCTTCGGTACCCACTTCCGGGTACAAACCGACCATCGACCCCTGCAGTGGCTGATGCAGATGCAGGGGGAGAACCCAAAACTCTTGCGCTGGTCCATTTCCCTGCAGGGAATGGACTTCACTGTGGAGCACCGACCAGGCCAAGACCACGCCAACGCGGACGGCCTGTCCCGCTTTTTCCGCCTCGACGAAGAGAGTCCCCAAGGAGATGGGTGACTCTCCCCGCCTTCAGCTGGGGGGGACGCATGTTGGACAGGCCACACGAAGGGCTTGCTCCCTCCCCGCACGACAGGGCCCGAGCTCCGGCCCACCAGGCATAACCCACGAAAAGCACCTGTACCCCGTCTCCCGACGGATCTTCGGCCCTCGGACCTCTACTCATCACGGGGCCCAGCCCCACCGGCTCCCCCGGCCGGTTCAAGCCGCCATCTTGGGCCCTGCACCCCGAGGCCGCGTGGCCTCGGCCCGACCCTAACCCCGGGCCTGGCCGGCCCCGACATCCCGGCACCACCCTCCACCCAGGAGGTGAGCGGACCACTTGGCAGGTCAATGGGAGAACGAAGTGTCAAGAGCTCTTCCCCCCGCCAGGTGCCGATCGCCTCCAGCTCCCCCCAGGCGCTGGCTCCACCCCCTGCTGGGTGTCTGGACACCTTCATCCCGGGCCCTCCGACCTCCAAGTGCGAGGGTCCGGACATCAAAGGGCGCCTGCCCTATAACTGGGGCAACTCCGGAGCAGGAAGGCAGTTGTATCCTGGAGTCGAGAGACACCGAGAGAACTCAGCCTTGACGGACTACTGGCGCTGCCGTAGCCCGCTCTTGTGAACCATCGTCCTGCCTGCTGGCGCTGCCGCGGCCTTCTGCAACTTCCATCCCCGTCGGGACCTGCTGGCGCTGCCGCGGCCCGTTGTAACGACCATCCTCGTTGGGACCTGCTGGCGCTGCCGCGGCCCGTTGTAACGACCATGCTCACCGGGACCTGCTGGCGCTGCCGCGGACCGTATATCGATCATCTTTCCGGGACCTGCTGGCGCTGCCGCGGACCGTGTACCGACCATCTCAACCGGGACCTGCTGGCGCTGCCGCGGCCCGTACCAACTAAGCCACCAAGCTCGAGGATTGTGAGCTAATCATCATCTCATCCGAACTACCTGACTGGTAGACAGACTGTCCCGCTACCCCTTACCCTGCTTTGAGAGACTTGAATCGAGGGGACCCCTGAGTCCAGACCTCCTTGTACCCTTCAACCGTACCTTAAGAAGTGCTTATAAAGAACACTGAACCTTATCTGTGTGTGGTATCTGTCTGTGAGGGGGAAGTTACTTGTCTGTACGATCGCTGGAGACGGCTCTCCCCGGAGACCTCTCCTCCTGACCCCGGCCGACCCTCCCGGTCCATCTACCCTTTCTAACAGATAAGGTTTAACATTCTTTATAAGCAATCTTTAGGTACGATAGAAGGGTACAAGGAGGTCAGGACTCAGGGGTCCCCTCGATTCTAGTCTCTTGGTTGGGAAAAGGGGGTAGCGGGACAGTCTTGTTACCAAACTGGTAGATGCGATGATATGATGGATAGCTCACAATCCTCGAGCTCGGTGTTCTAGCTGGACGGGCCGCGGCAGCGCCAGCAGGTCCCGGTGAAGGTGGTCGTTACACGGTCCGCGGCAGCGCCAGCAGGTCCCGATGAAGATGGTGGTTGCAACGGTCCGCGGCAGCGCCAGCAGGTCCCGATGAAGATGGTGGTTGCAACGGTCCGCGGCAGCGCCAGCAGGTCCCAACGAAGGTGGTAGTTACAACGGTCCGCGGCAGCGCCAGCAGGTCCCAATGAAGGTGGTAGTTACAACGGTCCGCGGCAGCGCCAGCAGGTCCCGACGAGGATGGAGGATGCAGAAGGCCGCGGCAGCGCCAGCAGGCAGGATGATAGTTCACAAGGCAGGGCTACGGCAGCGCCGGTAGTCCGTCAAGGATGAGTTCTTCTCGGTGTCTCTCGACTCCAGGATACAACTGCCTTCCTGCTCTGGAGCTGCCCCAGTTATAGGTCTGGCGCCCTTTGATGTCCGGACCCTCGCACTTGGAGGTCGGGAGGTCCGGGATGAGGGAGTCCAGACACCCAGCAGGGGGGTGGAGCCAGCGCCCGGGGGAGCTGGGGGGCGATCGGCACCTGGCGGGGGAGAGCCATCGACACTTCTTTCTCCCATCGACCTGCCAAGTGGTCCGTTCACCTCCTGGGTGGATGGTGGTGCCGGGATGTCGGGGCCTGGCCAGGCCCAGGGTTAGGGTCGAGCTGAGGCCACGCGGCCTCGTGGTGCAGTGTCCAAGATGGCGGCCGGGCCGGGCGAGGGAGCCGGTAGTGGTTCGGCCCCATGATACAGAGAGGTCCGGGGGCAGGAGTCCCGTCTGGGGACGGGGTGCGGGTTGTTTCTGTGGGTAACACCTGGAGGGCCGGGGCTCGGGCCCTGTCATGCGGGGAGGGAGCAAGCCCTTCACGTGGCCTGTCCAACATGCGTCCCCCCCAGCTGAAGGCGGGGAGAGTCACCCATCCTCTTGGGGACTCTCCTCGTCGAGGCGGAAAAAGCGTGACAGGCCATCTGCGTTGGCGTGGTCTTGGCCCGGTCGATGTTCCACAGTGAAGTCCATCCCCTGCAGGGAGATGGACCAACGCAATAGTTTGGGGTTTTCCCCCCGCATCTGCATTAGCCACTGCAGGGGTCGATGATCTGTTTGCACCCGGAAGTGGGTACCGAAGAGATAGGGCCGGAGCTTTTTGAGGGCCCACACCACTGCGAAGGCCTCCCTCTCGATGGTGCTCCAGCGCTGTTCTCGGGCCAGGAGGCGTCTGCTGATGAAGGCCACCGGTTGGTCAAGTCCCTCGGAGTTCAGCTGAGAGAGGACCGCCCCGATGCCATGGTCGGAGGCATCTGTTTGTACGATGAATTCCCGACTGTAGTCGGGGGCCTGGAGCACAGGGGCAGTGCACATGGCGGCTTTCAGCTTCTCGAAGGCCGCTTGACAGTCGGGGGTCCAGTTGACCTTCTTCGGGTGGTTTTTGGATGTGAGTCCCGTGAGGGGCCCCACAATGCTGCCATAGTCCCTCACGAACCGCCGGTAGTAGCCGGTGAGCCCCAAGAAGGCTCGGACCTCGGTCTGCGTGACTGGAGGCTGCCAGGACTGGATGGCAGCGATTTTGAGTTGCAGAGGGGCCACCCGACCACTTCCCACCTGGTGTCCGAGATAGGTCACGGACCCCTGACCAATTTGGCACTTGCCGGCCTTGATTGTGAGGCCGGCCCGTTGGAGGGCCTGCAGGACCTCTCGGAGGTGGTGGAGGTGGTCGGACCAGTGGCGGCTGTACACAGCGATATCGTCCAGGTAGGCGGCGCTGAACTCCTCGAGCCCCGCCAAGACCTGGTTCACCAGTTGCTGAAAGGTAGCTGGGGCATTCTTCATGCCGAAGGGCATGACTTTGAAGTGGTAGTGGCCATCGGGGGTAGAAAAGGCGGATCGTTCTTGGGCCCGGGGTGTGAGACCGATCTGCCAGTAGCCCGCTGTCAGGTCGAAGATGCTGAGGTAGCGGGCAGCCCCCATGCGGTCGATCAGTTCATCCGCTCGGGGGATGGGATGAGCGTCGGTTCTGGTGACAGCATTCAAGCCCCGATAGTCGACGCAGAATCGGAGCTCAGGAGTGGTGCCGGGGGCAGCAGCTTTGGGGACCAGCACGACCGGGCTGGCCCAGGGGCTGTCCGAGGGCTCGATGACCCCGAGCGTGAGCATCTTTGATACCTCCTCTTGGATGCAGGCCCGTACCCGATCTGGTACGCGGTACGCCCGGTGTCTGATAGGGGGACTGTCCCCAGTGTCCACGTCGTGCAAGCACCAGGGGGTGACCCCTGGGGTGAGGGAAAACAAGGTAGCAAACTGCAGCAGGAGGTCCCGGCAGCCTTGGCGCTGTTCCGGGGTGAGGGCATCGGAGAGCCGGACCCCGTCCACGGAACCATCTTTCTCACGAGTCTTCAGGAGATCAGGGAGAGGCTCGGAGTCTTCTTCCGCTCCACTGTCTGTAGCCATCAGGAGGCTGAGCTCCGAGCGCACAAAGTGGGGTTTGAGTCTGTTGGTGTGGAGGACCCGGAGGGGGTTCCGTGGAGATTCCATATCGATGAGATAGGTGACGGGGCTCTTGCGTTCGACCACTTTGAAGGGCCCCGTCCACTTGTCCTGCAAGGCACATGGTTCGGTGGGGGACATCACCCACACTTGTTGACCAGGTTCGAATTCGATGGAGGAGGCATTTTGATCGTACCATTTTTTCATGTCCTCCTGACTGGCCTCAAGGTTCGCTTTCGCCATTTCTCTGAATCGCCTGGTCTGATTGCGTAGGGTCAGGAGGTACTTGAAGACGTCTGGAGGGGTCTTTAGGGGGGCCATCTCCCAACCTTCTTTGACTAGGCTGAGGGGCCCTCGCACAGGGTGCCCGTACAAGAGTTCGAAAGGGCTAAAGCCGAGGGACTTCTGGGGAACTTCTCGATAGGCGAAGAGGAGGCACGGAAGTAGTACATCCCACTGGCGACGGAGGGGCTCTTCCAATCCCCCAATCATTCCCTTGAGCGTGCGGTTGAACCGCTCGACTAGTCCGTTTCCCTGAGGGTGATAGGGGGTCGTGAATCGGTAGGTGACCCCGCACTGTTGCCAGAGGGAATTCATATACTTCGAAATAAAGTTTGTGCCTCTGTCGCTGACGACTTCTCGGGGGAAGCCCACCCGGGAGAAGATCCCCATTAAGGCCCGGCCGACCACCGGGGCTGTTACAGTTCGCAGGGGCACAGCCTCGGGGTAGCGGGTGGCGTGGTCCACCAGTACCAGGATGAACCGATGTCTTTGTGCTGTACGGGGGTCCAGGGGCCCCACAATGTCTATTCCCACCCTCTCGAACGGGGTGGTGACAACTGGGAAGGGTTGCAGAGGTGCTTTGAGTTTGCGGCCGCTCCTCCCGCTGGCCTGGCACGTGGGGCAGGACCGGCAGTGGTTGAGGACGTCGTTTCTCATCTTTGGCCAGAAAAAGTGGGTCACCAGGCGACTGTAGGTTTTGTCCTGGCCCAGGTGTCCAGCCAGAGGGACATCGTGGGCCAAATTTAACAGGAAATCTCTAAAACGGAGGGGCACCACCAGCACTCGACTGGCCCCTAACTCCGTGATTCTCTGTTCACTGTACAATAGGTCGTTGTCCCAATAGATCCAATGGGCTCCGATGGTGTCCCCTGCGCTCTGGGCGAGGGCTTGCTGGCGGAGTCCCTCGAGGGAAGGACAGGTCTTCTGTTCTTGACGGAACTGTTCCTGGGTGGGCCCCCCTTCTTGACGCCACTGAGCCAGGTTGGGAAGGTCCTGGGGCTGAGCGAGCCCTTCGGGGGTTTGCTCTGGGGGGTCGGTATGGTCGGTGTCCTCTACTGGAGCGATCGGGGGAGGAGGTGCTGGCCATTCGGGTTCTTCTGGTCGGGGGATGGCACGGGCGGCCATGGACCGGGTGGTTACGCACGCCCAGTCCGGGAGGCCCAACATCCCCAGGTGCTCTCTTCTTTCTACGGCGGCCCACGGGGAACTCTCAAGATCATTCCCCAGGAGACAGTCCACGGGGGCATCATCTCGGACCGTCACCTTCAACATGCCGGAGACTCCTCCCCATTCGAAGGGGATGCAGGCCATCCGACATAGACTCTCCGAATTGTCGGCTGAACGGACGGGGCAGAGAATGTTCGGCAGGATCTGCTCTGGTTTTACCAGGTGACAGCGGACGGCCGTCACACTGGCCCCCGTGTCACGTAGTGCTTCGGCCCGGCGTCCATTAATGTTCACCCACTGACTATATTTTCTGGTGTTGGCGGGTAGGGGAGCCCGCGGGACCATGTCTCTTCCCCCTAGGCACGCTAGAACCATGGCGGCCGGTTCCCACTCGTGTTGTTCCTGCTCGTATTCTTCCTGTTCTTCGGAGATTTGTTCTCCCCCCAGGGCGGCGGCCGCTACCTGGCGGGGTCTCGGAGTTTGGTTCTGTGGACAGTTCGGGTCATTGGCGTAGTGGCCGACTCGCTGGCATCGGTGACACGTGACATTGGCTCGGAACCCCGGGCGCATCGGGGGGTTGCCCCGGCTGGCCGGGGGCGGGGTGCTGGCAGCGGGAGCGGCCGGGACGGTGTCTCTTCCTCGTCCCTGGCCTCATCCTCCTCCTCGGGGACGGTGCTGACCTTGGTTGTTCCGGTTCTGTTCGTGCGGCCCTCTCCGGCCCACTCGGGTGCTTTCCCACCGGTCAGCTTCGGCGGCGAGTTGCCGTGGGTCAGTCAATTTACTGTCGAGGAGGTGCTGCCTGAGCTCGACGAAGCAGTTGTTAGAGAGGTGCTCCCGCACCATGAGATTAAAAAGTTGCTCGTAGGTCGTTACGTGGCTTCCCTTGATCCAACCCTCGAAGGCTCGGCTGAAATAGTTGACATATTCCACCCAAGTTGTACCCGGGATCCGGGTGCAGTCTCGGAACCTCTGGCGGTACATTTCGGGTGTGAGCCCATATCGGGTGAGGAGGGCAGCCTTCATGTGGTCATAGGATGACATCAGATGGTCTGGGAGCTGTAACAGGGCATCGCGGCCTTCATTGACGAACCTCCCCCATAGACCGGCTCCCCAGTCACTTCGATCGATCCGGTGCGAGGTCATGGCGATCTCGTAGGCCTTGAACCACTGTTGTATGTCGTCCTCTCGGACATACTCTCGAACGACATCCTTGGGGATGTGGACTTTCTTTTCTGTCGCTCCCGGGGTGCGCGGTCGCTCGGGCACCTCCAGTTCTTTGTTCTGCTTCCGTAGGTCTATTTCTGCCAGTTTGCGCTCGTGTTCGTACGCTAATCTCTTTTCTTCGAGCTCTCTCTGCCTCTGTTTTTCTTCCCGTTCTTCTCGGAGCCGCAGATGTTCTAGGTTCAGTTTTTGTTCGGCTAATTTTAGTTCACCGTCCATTTTGAGCCGTGCCATTTCTAGCTCATGTAGTCTGCTTTTTTCTCTCTCTTGGATCTCTTCCTGCGAGAGACCCGTTCTTCGCTCCTCGGGAGCCGTGGTGTTCCTCTCTGATGCTGCAATGTTTTGGTCCGGGGATCTCGCGGCCCCGGTTTCTGCCCACGACTCAATGGCGTGCTTGAAATCGTCTTTGGTGCTCAGGCCGGTGGTAGCAATACCTAGTTCAATGCAGAATTGTTTCAATTCACGATGGTTGTACTCTTCCAATTTCTCCATCTGGAATTTCTCGGTGGATCCACTCTCTTTGGTTGACATTGTGGTTTCGTCGTGGGGTGAGCTACTCTCTGTACGATTACGCGTTGATTCGGATCGCGCCGCTGGCCACCAATGTTAGACGGACCGGGAGGGTCGGCCGAGGACAAGGGGAGAGGTCTCCGGGGAGAGCCGTCTCCAGCGATCGTACAGACGAGTAACTTCCCCCCCACAGATGTCCACCACACAAGGATAAGGTTTAACGTTCTTTATAAGCAATCTTTAGGTACGATAGAAGGGTACAAGGAGGTCAGGACTCAGGGGTCCCCTCGATTCTAGTCTCTTGGTTGGGAAAAGGGGGTAGCGGGACAGTCTTGTTACCAAACTGGTAGATGCGATGATATGATGGATAGCTCACAATCCTCGAGCTCGGTGTTCTAGCTGGACGGGCCGCGGCAGCGCCAGCAGGTCCCGGTGAAGGTGGTCGTTACACGGTCCGCGGCAGCGCCAGCAGGTCCCGATGAAGGTGGTGGTTACAACGGTCCGCGGCAGCGCCAGCAGGTCCCAACGAAGGTGGTAGTTACAACGGTCCGCGGCAGCGCCAGCAGGTCCCAATGAAGGTGGTAGTTACAACGGTCCGCGGCAGCGCCAGCAGGTCCCGACGAGGATGGAGGATGCAGAAGGCCGCGGCAGCGCCAGCAGGCAGGATGATAGTTCACAAGGCAGGGCTACGGCAGCGCCGGTAGTCCGTCAAGGATGAGTTCTTCTCGGTGTCTCTCGACTCCAGGATACAACTGCCTTCCTGCTCTGGAGCTGCCCCAGTTATAGGTCTGGCGCCCTTTGATGTCCGGACCCTCGCACTTGGAGGTCGGGAGGTCCGGGATGAGGGAGTCCAGACACCCAGCAGGGGGGTGGAGCCAGCGCCCGGGGGAGCTGGGGGGCGATCGGCACCTGGCGGGGGAGAGCCATCGACACTTCTTTCTCCCATCGACCTGCCAAGTGGTCCGTTCACCTCCTGGGTGGATGGTGGTGCCGGGATGTCGGGGCCTGGCCAGGCCCAGGGTTAGGGTCGAGTTGAGGCCACGCGGCCTCGTGGTGCAGTGTCCAAGATGGCGGCCGGGCGAGGGAGCCGGTAGTGGTTCGGCCCCATGATACAGAGAGGTCCGGGGGCAGGAGTCCCGTCTGGGGACGGGGTGCGGGTTGTTTCTGTGGGTAACACCTGGAGGGCCGGGGCTCGGGCCCTGTCATGCGGGGAGGGAGCAAGCCCTTCACGTGGCCTGTCCAACACACAACAACACCTCAATCACATTCGGGTCCAGGTCGCACCAAAACCTAAACGTAGCAGCTGCCCAGCTGGGCAGCTGGGGACAAGAGCAGGGCCTAAACGCTGCAGCTGGCACTAAGTGCTGCGCAGCTGTGGAAGGCAAATAGTAGGCATGGGCTCTCAATAGCTCCTGAAAAAATATCCAAAACGTTGGAGCCACCTAGGCTCGAAAATAACATGTCCCCATGGAGCGCACGGGCTCCTGAAATAATTGTGCGCCAGTACAGGAAAAGAGCTTGCCCCAAAGTACAATGGAGCGCACTGGCGCTCAGAAACAGATCATGGCAACTGTGGGAGCCACTCAGGGGTCTTGAAGCAAATGTGCCCCCCAAAGCGTAGGAGCCACACGGGACTCTAAAACAATTAAGGCCCCAACTGAGGCAACCACGGGCTCCTCTGGCCCTTAAAACCAATATGCCCCCCTTCGTTGGAGCCACCTAGGCTCTAAGAACAATTATGCCCGTGGGGGGGGGCGACCTGGCGAAAATGCACATGCCCCCCATGCTGGAGCCACACAGGGCTCTAAACAGACAATGCCAAATGAGGGGGGAGCGGCCCACTCAATAACAAAACTATACAGCGGGGTGGGCACCCGTCAACGACCACGGCAATGTCCCTGGCAGGGTGGGCACCTGCCAGGGGACTTCAGGATCGGCCAAGAACGGGGCAAATGCCGGGTGGGCACCGGCTTTCAGAAATAAAGCGCTCCTAGCGCTAAGGGTCCCGAATAAAGCGCTCCTAGCGCTATAAGTCAAATAAAAGCACTTCCAGGCGCTTTAGAGGTACAAATAAAGCGCTCCCAGCGCTTAGGAGAGAATATAAAAAAGTCCAGCAAAGTTCTCCTCTGTATGCAGCAAGGCAGGGGGGGGGGCACGGCTGGGCCCAGAGCCAGCTCACTGGGCCTCCAGGCAGGGAGGTAGTCCAAGTGGCGGTCCTCTGGCCCAGCAACAGCCGCAGCCCCCTCAGGCAGGATTCTGGAAGAGAACATTTTACTTGGGGTCACAGCCCCTTCTTATACACAGGATTCCTTTGTCTCAAGGTGCTGGGAAGGGGTGAACCAGTTACAACTGGTTCCTGAGCACTTTGTTTTGCTCAGCCCCTCTCCCTATTCAGAGAACAGGCCAGGGTCATCAGTCGCACCACAGGGGGCGGAGCCAGCATTGTGTGGGGAAAGCCCAGCCCTATTCAGGTCCTAGGTGTACTCCTCCCACCCATCTGGCTGCTGATCTCCCTATTCACCACTGGGTGACTCCTCCTGTCTCTGGGGCTTCCCTAGCCCGTCACATGACCTCAGCCAGCCAATCGCCAGACAAGGCACACATTTCACACTGCACACAGAAGTGCCCACTTCTAGAAGTGGCACTTCCACACTAGATACATGCACGCCGCACACATCATCACGCAGCATTTCATCACACGAGTCCGTACATACCAAACTCGCACCTGCACTCCCCATGCATCAGGAACTACCAGGGACACATACATTCCCCCATGCATTCCTATGGGAGGGCAGGCCAACCTCAATACACGCACGCACTTTACCCTGGGACACAGTGGTAAAGTGCGCAGAAGCCAAAAATCACTACACCAGGTCAAAATAAAAAGCAAAAAGTTTAGGGGTGAACCTGCCAGAAGGGCCAAGTCCAACATTCTCGGTACTGGTACAGCAGTGGGTGCAAGCTAAGGTGCACTGGAAGGGCTGTGCTCCGGTCTCGACACTGGAACAGCAGTGGGTGCAAGTAGAGGTGCACAGCCCTGCCAGTGCACCTCAGCTTGCACCCACTGGGCGCTGCTCCAGTCTCAGTACTGGAAGAGCAGTGGGCGAGAGTGGAGGTGCAATGGCAGGGCTGTGCTCCGGTCTCGGTACTGGAACAGCAGTGGGTGCAAGCTGAGGTGCACTAGTAGGGCTGTTCTCCGGTCTCGATACTGGAACAGCAGTGGGTGCAAGTAGAGGTGCACTGGCACGGCTGTGCTCCGGTCTCAGTACCGGTACAGCAGTGGGTGCAAGCTGATGTGCACTGGCAGGGCTGTGGTCCAGTCTCAGTACTGGGACAGCAGTGGGTGCAACCTGAGGTGCACTGGCAGGGCTGTGCTCCGGTCTCGGTACTAGGACAGCAGTTGGTGCATGCTGAGGTGCACTGGCAGGGCTGTGCTCGGGTCTCTGTACTGGAACTGCAGTGGGTGCAAGCTGAGGTGCACTGGCAGGCCTGAGCTTGGGTCTCCGTACTGGAACAGCAGTGGGTGGAAGCTGAGGTGCACTGGCAGGGCTGTGCTCCAGTCTTGGTACTGGGACAGCAGTGGGTGCAAGCTGAGGTGCACTGACAGGGCTGTGCTCCGGTTTCGGTATGGGAAGAGCAGTCTGTGCAAGCTGAGGTGCACTGGTAGGGCTGTTCTCCGGTCTCGATACTGGAACAGCAGTGGGTGCAAGTAGAGGTGCACTGGCACGGCTGTGCTCCGGTCTCAGTACCAGGACAGCAGTGGGTGCAAGCTGATGTGCACTGGCAGGGCTGTGGTCCAGTCTCAGTACTGGGACAGCAGTGGGTGCAACCTGAGGTGCACTGGCAGGGCTGTGCTCCGGTCTCGGTACGAGGACAGCAGTTGGTGCAAGCTGAGGTGCACTGGCAGGGCTGTGCTCGGGTCTCTGTACTGGAACTGCAGTGGGTGCAAGCTGAGGTGCACTGGCAGGCCTGAGCTTGGGTCTCCGTACTGGAACAGCAGTTGGTGGAAGCTGAGGTGCACTGGCAGGGCTGTGCTCCAGTCTTGGTACTGGGACAGCAGTGGGTGCAAGCTGAGGTGCACTGACAGGGCTGTGCTCCGGTTTCGGTATGGGAAGAGCAGTCGGTGCAAGCTGAGGTGCACTGGCAGGGCTGTGCTCCGGTCTTGGTACTGGAACAGCAGTGGGTGCAAGCACAGGTGCACTGGCAGGGCTGTGCTTGGGTCTCGGTACTGGGACAGAAGTGGGTGCAAGCTGAGGTACACTGGCAGGGCTTTGCTCGGGTCTCAGTACTGGAAGAGCTTTGGGTGCGAGCCTAGGCGCACTGGCAGGGCTGTGCTCCGGTCTCGGTACTGGATCAGCAGTGGGTGTGAGATGAGGTGCACTGGCAGGGCTGTGCTCTGATCTCGGTACTGGTTCAGCAGTGGATGCAAGCTGAGGTGCACTGGCAGGGCTGTGCTCGAGTCTCAGTACTAGGACAGCAGTGGGTGAAAGTTGAGGTGCACTGGCAGGGCTGTGCTCCAGTTCGGTATTGGGACAGCAGTGGGTGCAAGCTGAGGTGTACTGGCAGGGCTGTGCTCCGGTCTCAGTACTGGATCAGCAGTGAATGCAAGCTGAGGTGCACTGGCAGGGCTGTGCTCGGGTCTCAGTACTGGGACAGCAGTGGGTGCAAGCTGAGGTGCACTGGCAGGGCTGTGCTTCAGTTCGGTACTGGAACAGCAGTGGGTGCAAGCTGAGGTGCACTGGCAGGGATGTGCTCCGGTCTCGGTACTGGAACAGCAGTGGGTGCAAGCTGACGTGCACAGGCAGGGCTGTGCTCTCGTCTCTGTACTGGGACAGCAGTGGGTGCAAGCTGAGGTGCATTGGCAGGGCTGTGCTTCGGTCTCGGTACAGGACCAGCAGTGGGTGCAAGCTGAGGTGCTCTGGCAGGGCTGTGCCCGGGTGTCAGTACTGGATCAGCAGTGGATGCAAGCTGAGGTGCACTGGCAGAGCTGTGCTCCGGTCTCTTTACTGAAACAGCAGTGCGTGCAAGCTGAGGTGCACTGGCAGGGCTTTGCTCCGGTCTCAGTACTGGAACAGCAGTGGGTGCGAGCTGAGGTGCACTTGCAGGGCTGTGCTCTGGTCTCAGTACTGGAATAGCAGTGGGTGCAAGCTGAGGTGCACTGGCAGGGCTGTGCTTCGGTCTCAGTACTGGAACTGCAGTGGGTGCGAGCTGAGGTGCACTGGCTGGGCTCTGCTCCGGTCTCAGTACTGGAACAGCAGTGGGTGCAATCAGAGGTGCACTGGCAGGGCTGTGCTTCGGTCTCAGTACTGGAACAGCAGTGGGTGCGAGCTGAGGTGCACTGGCAGGGCTGTGCTTCGGTCTCAGTACTGGAACAGCAGTGGGTGCGAGCTGAGGTGCACTGGCACGGCTGTGCTCCGGTCTCAGTACTGGAATAGCGGTGGGTGCAAGCTGAGGTGCACTGGCAGGGCTGTGCTTCGGTCTCAGTACTGGAACAGCAGTGGGTGCGAGCTGAGGTGCACTGGCTGGGCTATGCTGGGGTCTCACTACAGGGAAAGTAGTGGGTGCAAGGAGAGGTGCACTGGCAGGGCTGTGCTCGGGTCTCAGTACTGGGACAGCAGTGGGTGCAGGTTGAGGTGCACTGGCAGGGCTGTGCTCGGGTCTCCGTACTGGAAAAGCAATGGGTGCAAGCTGAGGTGCACTGGCAGGGTTGTGCTCCAGTCTCGGTACTGGAACAGCAGTGGGTGCAAGATGAGGTGCACTGGCAGGGCTGTGCTATGGTCTCGGTACTGGTACAGCAGTGGGTGCAAGCTGAGGTGCACTGGCAGGGCTGTGCTCCGGTTTCGGTCCTGGAACAGCAGTGGGTGCAAGTTGAGGGTGTTAGAAATGGGATCTCTGGTTGGCTAAGGCATGCGCCAAAGCCAGGCAGAGACCACCAATCTAAGTCAGGGCTGGGGAGTTACACGCCAAAGATAACCCCTGTTCACCCCCTTGGTAGCTTGGCACGAGCAGTCAGGCTTATCCCGGAGGCAATGTGTAAAGCGTTTGCGCGTGCACACAGCAACAACACCCTAGGCCCACCACAAAAGAAACTCCACACAAGGTTATATATAAAAAATAGCCTTTATATTATAATAAACACATTAGATGATTGTTGGACTTGGCCCTTTCTGCAGGGTCATCCCTGAACTTTTTTTGTTTGCCTTCCTCCTATATTTTTTCTGACCTGTTGGCTGTTTTATGACTCTGGGCATATGCTCTCCCTATTATAAAATGTATCTGTTGGTTGGATTCCATGATTGGCTTATTTGGTTTGCTGTCAGACCCCAGTAAAGTGCACCAGGAGTGCCCAGGGCTTGTAAATACAAATGCTGCTGGTGGGATTGCAGCACTGTTTGTGCCACCCACAGAAGCGGCCTGGTAAAATGTGTCTAAGGTCTGCCATTGCAGAACCTGCATGCAGTCTGGTGCTGTCATGCTGACTGGGCAAGTGCACCCACTTGCCAGTCCCTAAACCTTCCCTTAACTTGATATTAGTCACCCCTATGGTAGGCCCAAGGGCAGGGTGCATTGTAAGCATAAGGTAGGACATGTCCTGATGTGTGTGGCATGTCCTAATAGTGAATTACAGACATTTTTCGTTTTTCACTATTGTAAGGCTACCTGTTCTCATAGGCCAGAATGGGCTGTTAGAATTGTTACATCCTATGATCCTAACAGACCCAGGGAACATGGTAGAAAATCGAGTTTAGTATGCTTGAACTCAGAATAATAAAATATATCTTTTAGCAAAGTTTATTTTAATGTTCTGTGTTTGCAAATGCCACTTTTAGAAAGTTAGAAAAATTAGAAATTCTAGACCAATGTCTAGAAATACCGAGTGCACTACTGAATGCCCGATGGGGGCGTACTCACGTATACAAAATTGTCAGTAACAGGTTTTAAAAACATTTACAAACAGAATGTTATACAATTTGAAACCAATTGTTTGTGAAGTGTAACACAATGAAATGAGAACACAATAATCAAGATGATTCCAAAAATTGAATGAAGTCTTCTGCCTTTATTCTTGATGAATGCAGATAGCTTCTCGTAAACAATAAACAGAACGTTGCTTGTAGTCAGCAATGATATATTATTGAAACTTCACGTATTAACAGAAAATCCCAATGCATTTCGGGCTTTAGACTGAGCCCTTCATCAGGGGAATCTACGGATATAAACAATAATCATATGTAATTTATAGATACGAAAAAATGCCTACAATGATATACTTTATTTGTTATGGACTCAACAGGAGTCAGGGGTTTATGTGTTGTAACATTCCGTCAATCAAAGAAAGAATCCACCATGAAAGTATGAAAGTGAAGTCCCACAGCCAAAAGGAAACTGAAAATTCATAAAAATAAACACCCGTGTGGATATGATAAGTCCGTTCTATTATAAATCGTCAGCAACTAGGAAGCGTGCCTGTTGTTCCGCAACCAAAATAGGACTAAAGACTATTCAACACCCGTGTATATATAACAAGTTCGTTATGAATAAAATCACCAATAACTGGGAGGCGTACCTTTAATTAACTGAAGTACGTGGATTGAGAAGTGAATACGCTGAGTCGATAAATCCACAAAAAATGAATGAAGTGATGTCAGGACTGTCCTTGACGTAAAATATCTATGAACCGAAAGGAACTGCATCAATATCAAATGCCTATCACCAAGACTAGCTATGGCGGATAACCAGCAAAAAATCGCTTACCAGCAATCAACCAAACGTGGCGTCAAAGTTAAATGTGCAACGCCCGTCTTAGTGCCAAAACAGATTTTCAACACAGGTATCTATATCGGAAAAATAAATGGATACAAATGGAACAATGTTTGCCTCATGAGTAAAATAACCATCCTCGAAACAACTCAATTTCACACTACGGAATATATGACAAAATATCGCGCTTACCCGCAAACTATGTAAACAGCAACAACTCCACGACCTGACACGCCAAGTTCTTGGCTCGATGAACATTGCCTGGCCACGTGTTGATTTAAAAAAAACGGTGAAACTATCATAGAAACAGGACTCAGTTACTGGTTAATTCAGCCGACCATCGGCCCGTGCTGCACAAGTTAGTCTCAAAGGCAAGCTATAATAACAGTCGCCATATTAGAACGGGAAGCCCATCACCAAGAACAAATTCAAGTAAACAACTTGAAAAAATAGAGAATGTAAAAACGTCATGCAAAAAGACAATAAAGTTGGAATGAAAGAGATGAAAAGAAATGAAATTCAAAGACCTTAGAGCAAAAAGATGCCTAAAAAGAAAACTATAAATATGCAATTGAACATTAAGAATTATCACAATGTCAACATTGGTACAGAATGTAGCATCATAACGATATTACTTTTGTTACCAAATGTAAGAACAATACAATATCAGCATAGAGTGAGCAAATGACAACTACTCACTTAATGGCGTACATAATGCGCATTAGGAACCAACCAGGATGGAATCATTTTAAAGAAAACATGCCAGTTCGAATTTATCATTTAACCCTTTTGGAAGTAAGGTTTGTAAAAACCAAATCCAGTAGGATTCGCGTTGTGACAGAAACTTCGTCATATCCCTATCTAAACGTGGTTCTACTTTTTCTAAGACGCAGAATCTTAATTGCGCTATAGAGTGCTTCATCTCTGACCAGTGCAGTGCTAGAGGTGAACTTGTGGTTTTGGTACGTATTCTACTCTTGTGCTCAGTTATACGAATACGTAAAACCCTCTCAGTTTTGCCCACATAATACAGATCACACGGACATTTGATCAAATAAATCACATGATGACTGTTACAATTCGCATCAAAATTCAACAAAATCTTTTTACCAGTCCACGGATGAATAACATATCTACCAATGATGACGTTGTTGCAGTGTGAGCAATTTGAACATTTTGTCATGCCTCTAAATACAATGTTAGAGCTAGCTGTGGTGCGATTCTAAATTTCTTTAAGATTACAAGATCTTTTATATGCAAACAAGGGTGGCTCTGAAAAAATTCCTTTAAAATCAGGTTCTGTTTGCAACAAATCCCATCTTTGTAAAATACTTTTTTTAACTGAGTCAGAGTTAGTAGAAAAAGTCGATACAAATACTTCACGGTTAGGTCCTGGTGGCTTATCTTGCTTTTGTAATAAAGCCTCACGACTTCTTGTCGAAGATCTAATTTCGGCTTCATTAATCACTTGCAAAGGGTAACCCCTCGCTAAAAACTTATTTTTAGACTCTTGAATGGTCTGCACGCATGACTCCGGATTAGAGGAAATACGCCTAATCCTTAAAAACTGTGAGTAAGGTAGGTGCCTTTTCAATGACCATGGGTGAAAGCTGTGGTATTGCAGGGCGTTATTGCGATCAGTAGGTTTTTTAAACACTGAAGTCTCGATAGTGTCTCCCAATCTGTTTAATACAACGTCTAGATAAGCAATACTCTGAGTGTGAATAAGATGAGTAAACTGGATCCTCGGATTAATCTTATTGAGTTTGTGAATTTGCAATTCTAGTTCACATTGTGTACCATGCCATACAATCAAGATGTCGTCAATGAAACGGCGATATAAAATGAGCCTCGACGACAAGAGTGGATCAGAGAGCATATTTTCAGTCTCGAATTTAAGCATGAAAATGTTGGCATAGCTGGGCGCTCCAGAAAAGCCCATGGACGTACCGTTAGCTTGAATATAAAATTGCCCCTTCCACTGGAAGTAGCTATGATACAAGCAGAAATGTAAAAGTTCAACTAGAAACACCTTGTGAGCCCTGATTGGATCATGCCTCAGTAAGGCCCATTCAATGGCATCAATACCCTCGTTGTGGGGGATCGAGGTGTACAGTGCCACAACATCAATAGTACACAACAGAATCTCTGATGACTCGGGATCTTAATGTCATCAAGAATATTCAGTAAGTGAGTGGTGTCTTGAAGATACGATGGACTTGACTGCACAATTGGCTGAAAGAATGTATCTAGATATCGTCCCAGAAGATCATGTAGTGACCCGCATCCGGAAACAATTGGTCTCAACAGGGGGTCAACAACATTCTTATGAATTTTAGGTAACATGTACAGAGAGGGTCTACGTGGAAATCGTGTGAATAGAAACTCCCTCGTTTTGTTACTAATCCAGAGCATGTCGACGGCATGCTGTAGAATAGAATCAAGCAAGGAAGAAAAAGAAACCGTTGGATCTTTAGTTAACAGAATGTAGGTAGTGGAGTCTTGTAACATCAAAAACACTTTTTGTTCATAATGATTAAGATCCATTACAACTAACTAACTAAGGCCTTTGTCAGCCTTCGTAAAGTGTAAGGTGGTGTTGTGTTTCAAGGAATTCAATGCAATTTTTTCACCTTTTGATAAGTTCAATGATGTGGGCTTAAAGGATGAAATTTTAACAAGATCTTGTTTTACCAAGTTTTCAAACAAATCGATAGTTTTGTGTGAAAAAGGTGGAACAAAAGAGCTCCATCCTCCTGAGCAGAGTCTGAAGTGGTCTCAATAGTGGAAAAGAAATGACGAAGTCGAAGTTTTCTGATGAATTTATAAAGGTCCACTTGAGGCTCTAGACTCTTGCCAAAGTACGTGGGAACAAAAGAGCAACCTTTATTCAAAACCGCAATTTGCTTTTGGGTTAAAACTTTAGAGGAAATATTAACCACTAGTGTCTCTTCCCTCGTCTCGTGGAGCCTGTTTTTGCAGAATCTATGACCTCGACGGGTTTGACTAATGGTGTTGGTGTGGGAGGTTGATTTGATGCTAGGCTTGTCTCTAAAAAAGCGACTTTAGAAGTACTTGGACCAGCAACCACTGGTTCACTCACTTGAGACTGAGAAATTGTGGGAGCAGGTGGACGAGATAGTTGAGTATCAGATATTGATACTAAACTCTCTTCAGAGGAAGTGGTTCCCTGTTTTTTCCAGCTTCGTTTTTGGGCATAGACTTCCGCCCAGGTGTACACCTCGTCCAGTTTGTAGTCAATCGTATCTCTACGAAATTTCCAAATCTTACGTTCATGTATCTCTTTAGCGTAAGTGTCTAGTTTTAAATTGATGTCATCCAAAGTTTTAGACCATAAATCTGTATCCATTTGTGATGTCAAAGTAGCTTGTAAATTTTTAATTTCAGATTCTAGTTCTGCTAGAACCTGAGACAACTCTTCAACAATTAGTAGAATTAAATCCAAAGAACACTTGTTAAGAATGGCGTACCACTTTTCCATACATTTTTTGTTCATATGGAACAGCATAGGTTTAATCGCTAAACGTAAACCTCTTGGAATTCGACTAGCTTTGTGGTACTGAATGAGAGTCGTTGCGTGCAGACGTTGGTTGATTTCTCTGCGCATTAGATACCCAAGTTGACGAATCTGTTGTATCGTTGAGCCTGAAGTGGTACCAAACGATCTGACTTCCTTAATGAGCCCATAGATATCACTGGCTTCAGCGGATGAATAAACTTTAGAGTGAGCTCTATTGTCTGTCAAATGTACTATATCCTCGAACTACATCGTTCTTCACAACTTCAACTTTTGTTCCACCTTTTTCACAGAAAACTATCGATTTGTTTGAAAACTTGGTAAAACAAGATCTTGTTAAAATTTCATCCTTTAAGCCCACATCATTGAACTTATCAAAAGGTGAAAAAATGGCATTGAATTCCTTGAAACACAACACCACCTTACACTTTACGAAGGCTGACAAAGGCGGGGCGTTAGTTGTAATGGATCTTAATCATTATGAACAAAAAGTGTTTTTGATGTTACAAGATCCACTACCTACATTCTGTTAACTGAAGATCCAACGGTTTCTTTTTCTTCCTTGCTTGATTCTATTCTACAGCATGCCATCGACATGCTCTGGATTGGTAACAAAACGAGGGAGTTTCTATTCACACGATTTCCACGTAGACCCTCTCTGTACATGTTACCTAAAATTCATAAGAATGTTGTTGACCCCCCGTTGAGACCAATTGTTTCCGGATGCGGGTCACTACATGATCCTCTGGGACGTTATCTAGATACATTCTTTCAGCCAATTGTGCAGTCAAGTCCATCGTATCTTCAAGACACCACTCACTTACTGAATATTCTTGATGACATTAAGATCCCCGAGTCATCAGAGATTCTGTTGTGTACTATTGATGTTGTGGCACTGTACACCTCGATCCCCCACAACCAGGGTATTGATGCCATTGAATGGGCCTTACTGATGCATGATCCAATCGGGGCTCACAATGTGTTTCTAGTTAAACTTTTGCATTTCTGCTTGTATCATAGCTACTTCCAGTGGAAGGGGCAATTTTATCTTCAAGCTAACGGTACGTCCATGGGCTTTTCTGGAGCGCCCAGCTATGCCAACATTTTCATGCTTAAATTCGAGACTGAAAATATTCTCTCTGATCCACTCTGGTCGTCAAGGCTCATTTTATATCGCCGTTTCATTGACGACATCTTGATTGTATGGCATGGTACACAATGTGAACTAGAATTGCAAATTCACAAACTCAATAAGATTAATCAGAGGATCCAGTTTACTCATCTTATTCACTCTCAGAGTATTGCTTATCTAGACGTTGTATTAAACAGATTGGGAGACACTATCGAGACTTCAGTGTTTAAAAAACCTACTGATCGCAATAACGCCCTGCAATAACACAGCTTTCACCCATGGTCATTGAAAAGGCACCTACCTTACTCACAGCTTTTAAGGATTAGGCGTATTTCCTCTAATCCGGAGTCATGCGTGCAGACCATTCAAGAGTCTAAAATTAAGTTTTTAGCGAGGGGTTACCCTTTGCAAGTGATTAATGAAGCCGAAATTAGATCTTCGACAAGAAGTCGTGAGGCTTTATTACAAAAGCAAGATAAGCCACCAGGACCTAACCGTGAAGTATTTGTATCGACTTTTTCTACTAACTCTGACTCAGTTAAAAAAAGTATTTTACAAAGATGGGATTTGTTGCAAACAGAACCTGATTTTAAAGGAATTGTTTCAGAGCCACCCTTGTTTGCATATAAAAGATCTAGTAATCTTAAAGAAATTTTGAATCACACCACAGCTAGCTAGCTTAGAGGCATGACAAAATGTTCAAATTGCTCACACTGCAACAACGTCATCATTGGTAGATATGTTATTCATCAGTGGACTGGTAAAAAGATTTTGTTGAATTTTGATGCGAATTGTAACAGTCATCATGCGATTTATTTGATCAAATGTCCGTGTGATCTGTATTATGTGGGCAAAACTGAGAGGGTTTTACGTATTCGTATAACTGAGCACAAGAGTAGAATACGTACCAAAACCACAAGTTCACCTCTAGCACTGCACTGGTCAGAGATGAAGCACTCTATAGCGCAATTAAGATTCTGCGTCTTAGAAATAGTAGAACCACGTTTAGATAGGGATATGACGAAGTTTCTGTCACAACGCGAATCCTACTGGATTTGGTTTTTACAAACCTTACTTCCAAAAGGGTTAAATGATAAATCCGAACTGGCATGTTTTCTTTAAAATGATTCCATCCTGGTTGGTTCCTAATGCGCATTATGTACGCCATTAAGTGAGTAGTTGCCATTTGCTCACTCTATGCTGATATTGTATTGTTCTTACATTTGGTAACAAAAGTGATATCGTTATGATGCTACATTCTGTACCAATGTTGACATTGTGATAATTCTTAATGTTCAATTGCATATTTATAGTTTTCTTTTTAGGCATCTTTTTGCTCTAAGGTCTTTGAATTTCATTTCTTTTCATCTCTTTCATTCCAACTTTATTGTCTTTTTGCATGACGTTTTTACATTCTCTATTTTTTCATGTTGTTTACTTAAATTTGTTCTTGGTGATGGGCTTCCCGTTCTAATATGGCGACTGTTATTATAGCTTGCCTTTGAGACTAACTGTTGTGCAGCACGGGCCGGTGGTCGGCTGAATTAACCAGTAACTGAGTCCTGTTTCTATGATAGTTTCACCGTTTTTTTAAATCAACACGTGGCCAGGCAATGTTCATCGAGCCAAGAACTTGGTGTGTCAGGTCGTGGAGTTGTTGCTGTTTACATAGTTTGCGGGTAAGCGCGATATTTTGTCATATATTCCGTAGTGTGATATTGAGTTGTTTCGAGGATGGTTATTTTACTCATGAGGCAAACATTGTTCCATTTGTATCCATTTATTTTTCCGATATAGATACCTGTGTTGAAAATCTGTTTTGGCACTAAGATGGGCGTTGCACATTTAACTTTGACGCCACGTTTGGTTGATTGCTGGTAAGCGATTTTTTGCTGGTTATCCGCCATAGCTAGTCATGTTGATAGGCATTTGATATTGATGCAGTTCCTTTCGGTTCATAGATATTTTACGTCAAGGACAGTCCTGACATCACTTCATTCATTTTTTGTGGATTTATCGACTCAGCGTATTCACTTCTCAATCCATGTACTTCAGTTAATTAAAGGTACGCCTCCCAGTTATTGGTGATTTTATTCATAACGAACTTGTTATATATACACGGTGTTGATTAGTCTTTAGTCCTATTCTGGTTGCGGAACAACAGGCACGCTTCCTAGTTGCTGACGATTTATAATAGAACGGACTTATCATATCCACACGGGTGTTTATTTTTATGGATTTTCAGTTTCCTTTTGGCTGTGGGACTTCACTTTCATACTTTCATGGTGGATTCTTTCTTTGATTTACGGAATGTTACAACACATAAACCCCTGACTCCTGTTGAGTCCATAACAAATAAAGTATATCATTGTAGGCATTTTTTCGTATCTGTAAATTACATATGATTATTGTTTATATCCGTAGATTCCCCTGATGAAGGGCTCAGTCTAAAGCCCGAAATGCATTGGGATTTTCTGTTAATACGTGAAGTTTCAATAATATATCATTGCTGACTACAAGCAACGTTCTGTTTATTGTTTACGAGAAGCTATCTGCATTCATCAAGAATAAAGGCAGAAGACTTCATTCAATTTTTGGAATCATCTTGATTATTGTGTTCTCATTTCATTGTGTTGCACTTCACAAACAATTGGTTTCAAATTGTATAACATTCTGTTTGTAAATGTTTTGAAAACCTGTTACTGACAATTTTGTATACGTGAGTACGCCCCCATCGGGCATTCAGTAGTGCACTCGGTATTTCTAGACATTGGTCTAGAATTTCTAATTTTTCTATTCAAGCTAGGTGGCTGGCAGTGTCACTTACCTGGTGCACACATTTATGAGTATTGATATTTTACATTTATTACAAGTATTGATGAATTGATTATTTTGTTCAAAAGAGTGCATACTTAGCTGCTATTTTCTACACTTTTAGAAAGTTGGCATTTGCTTGCCTAACCATTTCAGCCCGCCTCTGCGCTGATATGTATCTGCTGTCTGGTTTGTGTGAGTGACAGGGCTGGGGAATCCCAGAGGGGCAGGGCTAGGTAGCCTGGTGGTGAATAGAGAGATTGACATATAGATGGGTGGGAGGAGTACACCTGGACTCTGAATAGGGCTGTGCTCTGCCACCACAATGCTGGCTCCACCCCCTGTGGAGCGTCTGATGACTCTGCCCTGCACACTGAAAGCAGAAGCCTGCCTCATGTCAACAAAGTGCTCAGAAACCGGACCGAACTAGGCAAGGGCCCCCCTGGCCTGCAAGAACAAAATAAATGTAGTATAAGTATAGGAGCCCAGCTCCTAAGAAATCAGATCCTGCTACAAGACGAACCTCTGCCTGAGGGGAAGGAACCGGGAAAGCTGTAGGAGGAGTACTGTCCCTGACCTGGGGGACTGGCCTGCAGTGGTTGCCTTGCTGCTGAAGGAGAGGAGAAAGATTGCTGATATACTTTGCTTCAACTTGTGCTGTTTAAGGTCTCCAAGGGCTTGTTACTGAGCTTGCCCCATGAACGAAGTCCCAGGACCAGTGGACTCCCCCCCCCCCCCCCCTTGTGAATCGCCGCTGAGAACCACCGTTCTCACCGTGAAGCTGACGCCGAGAGAAGTATGCGCTCCCCAGATCGGCGCGTACACTAAGCAAGCCTGTGCCCAGCTGTCCGGCCCAAGCAACGCAACTAAGGCCCCCCTACGAGCCGTAGCTCGCAGCGTAAAGGAAGGACTTCGTGACGCACTTTTATTGCCCCCTCTCCGCATCGTACTGCTCAGCATGCCCCCCTACCCCTGTTGTGGGCAGGCTGTGGCGCGTGGAGTGGTGGCTACGTCGCTCACCATCAGAGCGTACTGCCTGCTTCGCACCGCGCTTCAAGAAAAGGCACCGATTCCAAGGTACGGCTCGTACGCCGCAACGAAGAGCTAACGCACCGTACTTTCGCACCGTCCCTTCAAGCATCGTGACTAAGGCCCCCCTACAAACCGTAGCTCGCAGTGCAACAGGACGACATCGCACCGTACAACGCGCTGGGATTCAACGCATCGTCCGCGACGAAATTTCCAAGATAAGGTACTGTGTCTGCTCACACCGTAAGGTGTACGCATCGCCCGGAGTGCCTGCAGCCGTTGTGAGCCCCGTTCGTACGCCCCGTAGGGTGTACGCATCGCCCGGAGCACCTGCAACGCTTGTGAGCCCCGCTCGTGAGCACCGCAGGGTGAACGCTTCGTCCGGAGCGCCTGCAACGCTTGTGAGCCCCGCTCGTAAGCTCTTTTCAGCCCGTACAAACCGTACGAGGTACACGAAGCGCACAGAACTATTGAAATACGCTTAACTTCAAGAACTGCTTATTACTAAAAGTATTGTGGGCCCGTTTTACGTTATTGGGTCTTGTGCTAAGTCTTCCTTTATATAAAATAATTATTTGTGATAAACCCAGTGTGGAATCCATTTGTGGGGGATCATTGAATTGCTGTGTGTGGTCCCAAATGCTTAACCATTGCGCCCTGAGATAAGCCTTGTCTGCTTGCGCCAAGCTACCTAGAGGGTGAGCAGGGGTTATTGTTGGGGTGTAACCCCTTACCCTGACTGGAAGGGAGGATCCCTGCTTGACACAAGTCCCTACCTGTGCCAACCAGAGATTCCCAATTCTAACATTGGTGGTCAGCGGTGAGGATTCTGAATTTGCATTTGGGATTCATGTACAGTGATTTGGTGAACGCCACCTAGTGAGTTCAGACCAATAACGCAGCCACATACTTGTTTGATTTTTGTTTGCCAAGGAATCTCCATTTTTGAAAAATCATGCCTGGTTCAGTCATTGTTGAGAAGGCGTCATCTGTAGTCTCTGAAAGAGAAGAAGTAGAATGGGAAGAGGAGAGACTAAAGAGCTACACCAAGGCCCAGCTGAAGGGCTTCTGCAAAAAATTCAAAGACCCTCATGTTGGATGTAAAGTCAAAGCAGACCTACTCAAGGCGCTGAGGGCCTGGATTGAGTCAAGGTCTCCTGGAGATGTGGTAGTAGTTGAACCAGCAGAGAGCGTCCATAGCTTTGGCAGAGGCCTGTCGCCAGAGGAGTTGGCAGACATGAAAGAAGCCAGGATACATGAAATGGAGATGGCAAAACTCGAATTGAATGGGCAGCTGGAGCTGGAAAGCAAAAAGCTGGCTCTGGAAGAAAAGAAAATGCAAATGGAGCATGGCTTAATAATGAGGACGTTTGATATGGAGCTCGAGAGGCTTGAGGCCATGAGTGCCTCAGCCCAGCAACAAGAAATGTGTGTAGCTCAGAGATTGAGCTTTGCTGAGTGGGAGGAGGAATCCAGCTCAGATGGTGGCAGCAATATTGAATTTTCTAGTGCTGAGAGAGTAGCACACACACCCAGAGATATGGCGCCTGACTTGAAGGAGGGGGTTAATTTACACAAGGAGGTTCAAGGATATGAGGTAGCTCCAGTGGTGCGTAGTGTTCGTGAGGTGAATTGGGAAACTGGCACAGGGGTTCATAGTCCTAGTGGTGGGAGGGATTCCCCCATGGTTGAGATTCTGGTGTGTGAGTGTGAAGACCGCCCAGAAGAGTGTGGGTTGAGTGACAGAGACAATCAGATACTGTCTCGCCAATCTCAGGAGAGTGGTGTGGAGTACGTGTGCGAGGCACTGGATGGGGAGGTGAAGGATAGTTTGGTTAACCCTGCTAGGGGGCTGTGTGATCCAATTGTGGGAGAGCATATTGTAAGTCCCTGTTTTCCAGAGCTATGTCAACACCTGTGGGAGAGTGAGTTCTCTGACCGCATGGAGCTCACATTGGAGGCAGACCTTTTGGTGGAGTCCAAAGGGTCTGGAAAGGCATTGGGGAGTTGTTAGAAATGGGGGTCTCTAGTTGGCAATGGCTGGCCACTGTCCAAGTATGGACCCTTCTTCCTAAGTCAGAGTAAGCAGCCTACACACTTTGATAACCCCTGCTCAACCCTGTGGTAACATAGCACGAGCAGCTAGGCTTATCTCAGAGGCAGTGTGTGAAGCATTTATGACCATACACAGTAATATAATGAGGAACACTACAAAAGGACACCACTCAAGTAGTTATAAAAAATAAGTATATTTATATAGACTTAACACAAGACCAATAACAGTAAAAATCCACAATACTAAGAAAATAGGGTTACTTTAAAAATGCTGCAAAAATAGTTCAAGGTGCAGAAAGTGATGTTCAGTTCAATGCAGTGGTCTCTGCGACCCTTTTACTCACAAGGTATCTGGATTCTGTAGCAAAGCAACAAAAATGTCGCTAAGGAGTTGTAGCGATAGATTTCCTCACGCTAACCAGCGATGCGTTGAATCCTTACCGCATGGGAGGATGATGCGCTGGGTTGCGGGCAGGACAAAGCGACAAACTTCTGCACGCTAAGCCGACGATGCGATAAAATCCTTGCCGCTGAGGGAGGATGATGCGCCGAGCCTGTTGCGTGTGCGATCTTGCTGCGATCAAAGAAAATGGCGCTCCGCGAGGGAGCGACAATCCTGATGCGATGCGGGGAAAATGGCGAACGCTCGGCATCCGCGCTGCGATGAACTTGGTGCGATGATTTTTGGTTAGCGAGCGCTTTGGGGCACGCTAACAAGCAATGCGACAATCTTCGGGTCTTTAGCGAGCGTTTTCAGGCCCGCCATCAGGCGATTCAATAACTTGGGTTTAGCGAGTGGTTTGGAACCCGCTGACAGGCTCTGCGATGATCTTCGGGCTAGCGGGCGTTTTCAGGCCCGCAGACAGGTGATGCGACGTACTTGGGTTAGCGGGCGTTTTGGGGCCCGCTGACAGGTGATGCGATAATCTTGGGGTTTATCGAGCGTTTTTCAGCACTCTTTTCTCAACAGTAGAACTAGAGGCCCTGGAACTCACAGGAGCCTCACCTGCAGATAGAAATCCTCGCTGGGAGGAAACAGGAGGCTGGTGGAGGAGTCTGATGTGCCTGAGACTCCTGCAGGAGGCTAGCTCTCTTCTAGCCCTTGGGTGATTGCTGTAGCAAAAATATAAGTTCCTTCAAAGTCCTTTTCCTCTTCTTCCAAGTCCAGTAGTAACCACTGCAGGCCAGTCCAAGAAACAGCACACAAGCACAAGGACAGTCCTCTCCTGCAGATTCCTTCAGTTACACGGACAGAGGTTCTTCTTGTTGTCCAGGAGCAATACAAATTGTAGGGATTTGGGCACAAATATTTATACCCCCAAAGTCTTTGTTCTTAGGAGTCACAAGTCTCTGAACCCAGCCAGAACCAGTTCTGCCCAGCCCTGGAGCACTTTGTTGACCAGGCTGCATCCTTCCTTTCAGAAAGAGGGGGGCCTTCAGACGCACAGTGGGAGGTGGAGCCAGTATTCACCTTGCCAGGCACAGCCCTATTCAAGTGCAGGAGCTACCCCTACCCTCACTCCAAGGCAGATCTCTCTATTCAACCCAGGTCTGACTCAGCCTGCCCTGTCCCTCCAAAACCAGACAGCCAATACACATAATAGCAGAGCACACTGGAAGGCTTAGGCAAGAAAGTACCTATACTCTAAAAGTGGTAGTTTCAAACACAGAATATAAAAATAACCTTCACTAAAAGATGTATTTTAATATTCTGAGCTCAGGCATACTAAATTCGTTTTTCTACCATGTTCTGTGGGTCAGTTAGGACTATAGGATGTAATAGCCCAAACCTCCCATTCTGGCCTATGGAGAACAGGTAGCCTTACAGCAGTGAAAAACGAAATTTGGTGTAATTCACTACTAGGACATGCTACACACATCAGAGCATGTCCTACCTTACACATACAATGCACCCTATCATAAGTGTGGCT
This sequence comes from Triturus cristatus, assembly GCF_964204655.1. Taxonomy (NCBI): domain Eukaryota; kingdom Metazoa; phylum Chordata; class Amphibia; order Caudata; family Salamandridae; genus Triturus; species Triturus cristatus. The sequence continues at coordinate 1,114,633,227 of NC_140579.1, forward strand.
TACAGGATGTCGAGGGAAGGTTCAGGGGCTGGGAAGTGGGTGCACTTCACAGCCAAGATGGCAGTTCTGGACTGCACGCAGACACTGCAGTGGCAGGCCTGAGACACACTTTACAAGCTGCTTCTGTGGGTGGCACAAACCAGTGCGGCAGGCCCACCAGCAGCATTTGGTTCACCAGCCCCGGGCACACACAGGTCACGCTACTGGGGACTGACAGGTAAACAAAATAAGCCAATCATGGATGTACCAATTCACATGTTATCTTTATAAAGGGAGCATTCGCGCTGTGGCACTGAATGGCAGTGGCACAGCGCCCAGAGCATCTATAACCAGCAAAAACAAAGGAGACACAGCAAAAAATAGAAGGGAGATTCACGCCAATAGTTCCAGGTCTAACACGCGTCCGCTCCAGCTGAAATGTGGGGAGAACTACCCATCCCCTTGGAAGTTCTCATCACTAAGACTGAAAAATCTGGACAGACCATCAGCATTGGCGTGTTCTGTACCAGGGCGATGTTCCACCGTGAAGTCCATACCCTGTAGGGAAACGGACCACCTTAACAACTTGGGATTCTCACCCCTCATCTGCATCAACCATCTGAGGGGCCTGTGGCCTGTCTGAACCCGGAAGTGAGTCCCAAACAGGTAGGGTCTCAGCTTCTTCAGTGCCCAGACCACAGCAAATGCCTCACGCTCAATTGCACTCCACCTCTCTTCCCGTGGAAGTAACCTCCTACTGATGAAGGCTACAGGTTGGTCTAGTCCCTCCTCATTCATCTGTGACAGAACAGCCCCCACCCCATGCTCTGAAGCGTCTGTCTGGACAATAAATAACTTAGCAAAGTTGGGCGCCTGGAGTACGGGTGCTGTACACATGGCAGTCTTGAGGGCATCAAAAGCTTTCTGACAGGTGTTAGTCCAGTTCACAATCTTTGGCCGCTTATTGGAAGTCAGCTCAGTCAAGGGGGCAACGATGTTGCCATACCCCTTGACAAACCTCCTGTAATAACCCGTGAGTCCTAAGAAGGCCCTCACCTGGGTCTGGGTCCTTGGGGGCTCCCAAGCCAGGATGGTTTCAATCTTGGGCTGTAGGGGTGCCACCTGGCCACTCCCTACCTGGTGTCCTAAGTACACCACAGAACTCTGCCCAATCTGGCACTTACTGGCCTTGATTGTGAGGCCTGCTCTGCGCAGCGCCATCAACACTTCCCAGAGGTGGTGCAAGTGGTCCTCCCATGAGGAACTAAACACTGCAATGTCATCCAGGTAGGCGGCACTGAAATCCTCCAGCCCGGCAGTTGGACTTGGCCCTTTTTGCAGGGTCATCCCTGAACTTTTTGCCTTCTTCCTGGGCACCTTACCACTGCTGATCAGTGCTAAGGTGCATATGCTCTCCCTATTATAAAATGTATACGTTGGTTGGATTCCATGATTGGCTTATTTGGTTTACTGTCAGACCCCAGTAAAGTGCACCAGGAGTGCCCAGGGCTTGTAAACACGAATGCTGCTGGTGGGCTTGCAGCACTGGTTGTGCCACCCACAGAAGCGGCCTGGTAAAATGTGTCTAAGGTCTGCCATTGCAGGACCTGCGTGCAGTCTGGTACTGTCATGCTGACTAGGCAAGAGCACCCACTTGCCAGTCCCTAAACCTTCCCTTAACGTTATATTAGTCACCCCTATGGTAGGCCCAAGGGCAGGGTGTATTGTAAGCATAAGGTAGGACAAGCCCTGATGTGTGTGGCATGTCCTAATAGTGAATTACAGCCATTTTCGTTTTTCACTATTGTAAGGCTACCTGTTCTCCATAGGCCAGAATGGGCTGTTAGAATTGTTTCATTCTATGATCCTAACAGACCCAGGGAACATGGTAGCAATTCGAGTTTAGTATGCCTGAACTCAGAATAATAAAATACATCTTTTAGTAAAGTTTATTTTAATATTCTGTGTTTACAAATGCCACTTTTAGAAAGCTGGTACTTGCTTACCTAACCATTTCAGCCCGCCTCTGCTAGGATGTGTATCTGCTGTCTGGGTTCTGTGAGTGACAGGGCTGGGGAATTCCAGGAGACAGGCTGGGGCAGGCCGGTGGTGAATAGAGAGATTTACATCCAGATGGGTGGGAGGAGTACACCTGGACTCTGAATAGGGCTGTGCTCTGCCACCACAATGCTGGCTCCACCTCCTGTGGAGCGGCTGATGTCTCTGCCCTGCACCTTGAATAGAAAGTCAGAGTCATGTCAACAAAGTGCTCAGGAACTGGTTCTGGCTGGGCAAAGGCCCCTCTACCCCAGAGGAACAAAGGAATTAGGGGTATAAGTATTGGGACCCTGCTCCCAAGAAATTAGATCCTGATTGACAAGAAGAACCTCTGCCTGAGGAAAAGAAACTGGGAAAGCTGTAAGGATGAGTACTGTCCCTGACCAGGGGGATTGGCCTGCAGTGGTTGCCTTGCTGCTGAAGGAGAGGAGAAAGACTACAAAAGCCTTTACTTCAACTTGTGCTTAAAAAGATCTCCAAGGGCTTGGAATAGAGCTTGCCTCCTGCTGAAGTCTCAGGAACAACAGACTTCACCCCCCAGCTCCCCAGAGTTCTTTGGAAGTGCCTGCTGCTGTTGTTGGGCCTTCTGAGGGACTGCGTGTCGCAAGGAGCTGGAAGCGCGACTCAAGGAGGAGAAGCGTGCCGCCATCGGAGCTGTTGTTGTCGCATCTCGTAAAGGGTGTTGCCGCTGCAGCATCGCATCGAGCGGAAGCATCTCGCATCATCCAGGAAGTGTCTCGCAACGCCGAAGAAGCGTGTCGCCATCACAGCCATCGTAGCTGACGCATCGCACCGCATCAAGAGAAGAGTCTCGCATCGAGGAAGAAGCGTGTCGCCATCGCAGCCATCGTAGCTGTCGCATTGCACCGCATCAAGAAAAGCGCCTCGCATCCACAGAGAAGCGTGCCGCCGTCGGAGCTGCTGTCGTCGTATCGCGTAAAGGGGTGTCGCCGCTGCAGCTGATGCAGCGAGTCGAGTCTTCTCGCAACATCGGAGAAGCGTGCCGCATCTGGAAGATCTTCACGTCTTTATTTCTTTGCACCAAAAACTTCATCGCATCAATATCGTTGCAACACTTTCGTTGCCCTGCGTGTCGCATCTAAAAGGTACATTGATTTAAAGTGTTGCATTTAAGAACTTAAGAGAACTAAGCAACCTTCTACCATCTAAGGTAACAGTATTGTGTATTTTTGGCGTTTAATGGTCTTGTGATAACTCTATATAAAGAATACTTATTTTTTATATAAAACCTGTGTGGTGTCCATCTGTAGTGTTGTCATTGGGATACTGTATGTGTTCACAAATGCTTTACACACTGCCTCTGAGATAAGCCTGTCTGCTCGTGCCAAGCTACCAAGGGGGTGAGCAGGGGTTATTTTAGGAGTGTACCCCCCTACCCTGACTGGAGGAAAGGTTCCCTGCTTGACACAAGTACCTACCTGTGCCAACCAGAGAACCCGGATTCTAGCATTGGTGGTCAGCGGTGAGGATTCTGGACTTGCATTTGTGACTCATGTACAGTGATTGGTGAACACTACTTAGTGAGTGAAGACCTTAACGCAACCAATACTTGTTGGTAGATTTCTTTTTGGGACTGTCTATTTTTGAGTACTGCCAAGCTTAACCATGGTGGAGAAAGCAGCATCCATAGTCTCTGTTGATAATGAATGGGAATGGGAAGAAGAGAAACTGGAAAGCTACAAAGTATCACAGCTAAAGTTTTTCTGCAGGAAATTCAATGTTTGCACCACTGGATGCAAAAATAAGCCAGAGTTCTACAAGGCGCTGAGGGCATGGGTAGAAGCAAGGAATGCCACTGATGATGATAATGCAGAGAGGAGCAGCTGGATGGGCCAGTGGGTCCAAGAGGAAGGCGACCCCCCCACCCTGCCGGTAGCAGTGTTTCTGTTAAAAGTCTATCTCCAGAGGAATTGGCAGATAGAAGAGAGGGTAGGATGCACGAAATGGAGATGGCAAGACGTAAATTGAATGGGCAACTGGAGCTGGAAAGCAAAAAGCTGGCTCTGGAAGAAAAGAAAATGCAAATGGAGCATGACTTGATAATGAGGAAGCTTAACTTACAGCTCGAGAGGCTTGAGACCATGAGTGTCTCAGCCCAGCAACAAGAAATGTGTGTAGCTCAGAGATTGAGCTTTGCTGAGTGGGAGGAGGAATCCAGCTCAGATGGTGGCAGCAATATTGAATTTTCTAGTGCTGAGAGAGTAGTACACACACCCAGAGATATGGCGACTGACTTGAAGGAGGGGGTTAACATACACCAGGAGGTTCAAGGACATGAGATAGCTCCAGTAGTGCGCAGTGTCCCTGAGGCGAATAGGCTAACTGGCGCAGGGGTTCATGGTCCTAGTGGTGGGAGGGACACTCTACTGACTCTAGATGAGAGGTGCAGGGAGAGGGGTTCCCCCAAAATTGAAGTCCTAGTATGTGAGTGTGAAGACCACCCAGAAGAGTGTGGGTTGTGTGACCGAGACAGTCAGATACTGTCTTGCCAGTCTCAGGAGAGTGGTGTGGAGTACGTGTGCGAGGCACTGGATGGGGAGGTGAAGGATAGTTTGGTTAACCCTGCTAGGGGGCTGTGGGATCCAATTGTGGGAGAGCATATTGTAAGTCCCTGTTTTCCAGAGCTACGCCAACACCTGTTGGAGAGTGAGTTCTCTGACCCCAGGGAGCTCACATTGGAGGCAGACCTTTTGGTGGATTCCAGAGGGTCTGAAGAGGCATTGGGGAGTGATCCCAAGATGAGTGGTTCAGGTATCTTCTCACCCAGTGAGGTGGAAGTGGCTCGGAGTAGCCCAACTAGGTCCTGTAGTAGTGAGAGGAGTGTAGGGCCTCACGTCCTGTCTTTAAGGGGAAGGAGTGAGAATGGGTTATGTCCTGGTAGTGCCCAACCTCAGTCTCAGAGCCTCGATGGCTCTTTAATGGAACACCAGGTGGGGAGCCTAGTCTGTCCTGAGGGGCTGCCCGTTGTGCGGGATCCCCTAGTGTCTGGTGAACGGGGAGTGTCTGTAGGCAGGCCTTCATCAGTTCTGGTGTCTGGCAGTACCGCTCCAGTTGGGAGGGTGCAGAAGTCCAGAGTGAGGGGTGAGAGGGGGAAAGAGTCCCCAGTGGAAGAACCAGTGGGTCAGGGGCCATCCAGAAGGGCTGCGTCCCCAGTGAATGACCATGGTGACACCACTACTCTCCTGGGGGATCTTCGCACACTGTCAGATGGACAGGGGTTGGGAGATCTGCGCCAGGCAGACTGTCACACGACACATGAGTTATGTGTCACCCTCAGGGGGGGCATGCGTGCTCCCCGGGAAGTCCTGGTGCGCCAGGTGAGCATTCAACCGCATGGGTTGGTCCCATGGTTGGGACGCCAGGTTCAGGTGTTGTCTGACCTGGGGGGTGGGACAACTGTAATCAGTGTCCTGACCCATGTTGCTTCTAGGGGTACCACTCCAGTTGGGAGTGTGCAGTACTCTGGAAGGGGGTGCAAAGGGAGGGAGTCCTCACCTCTGACCCCGGCTCAACTGAAGGGTTTAGACCCTAGGTTGGAGGGCCAGGTTCAGGGTGTCCCCCCTGACCTAGACGCCCAGTTGCAGGATAAAACCCCTGAACTGGTGGGCGAATTGCGCAGGACACCTGCCACAGGTGCCCTGGCAATTCTGGAAGGGGGTACCACTCTAAGTGGGGGGGTACAGAGCCCCAAAGAGGAGGACCGGGTGTGGGAGAGGCCACCCCAGTCTTTGGTCCAGCCGCCGGGTACAGGCCTGGGGCTGGTGGGTCAGTGCCAGGATGTCATACCTGACCTGACAGGAGGGAGAATGGACAAAGGGTGCCAAGCACCTGGGGCTACTGCCCCCCGCTCCCTGGCGCCACAGAGGTTTGAGAGCCCTGAGAGGCATACGGCCTGGGTCTCATCCCTGACTACTGTCAGTGGCCACTGTAGCATTTTGCTGTCTGTCTGTTGGGACACACCTGTGGGCCAGTTAAGGTTAGGTGCTGCACAGGTGATGTCCACAGGTGAGGAGAAGGGTTCACCATGGATTGGCTTGGTGAGCCATGAGAGTATGGACAGAGGGAGTCCAATAGGTTCAAATTGGCATAGAACTGGAGTCTGTCCCTGCAGTTGCGGGCCAGGTCCTTGTTCTATCGCCCAAAGCAGGGAAGCCCCTGCGTTTTGGCTGGAAGGGGGTTGTGGTGGACTTGGCCCTTTCTGCAGGGTCATCCCTGAACTTTTTTTGTTTGCCTTCCTCCTATATTTTTTCTGACCTGTTGGCTGTTTTATGACTCTGGGCATATGCTCTCCCTATTATAAAATGTATATGTTAGTTGGATTCCATGATTGGCTTATTTGGTTTGCTGTCAGACCCCAGTAAAGTGCACCAGGAGTGCCCAGGGCTTGTAAACACAAATGCTGCTTGTGGGATTGCAGCACTGGTTGTGCCACCCACAGAAGCGGCCTGGTAAAATGTGTCTAAGGTCTGCCATTGCATGCAGTCTGGTACTGTCATGCTGACTGTGCAAGTGTACCCACTTGCCAGTCCCTAAACCTTCCCTTAACTTCATATTAGTCACCCCTATGGTAGGCCCAAGGGCAGGGTGCATTATAAGCATAAGGTAGGACATGCCCTGATGTGTGTGGCATGTCCTAATAGTGAATTACAGCCATTTTCGTTTTTCACTATTGTAAGGCTACCTGTTCTCATAGGCCAGAATGGGCTGTTAGAATTGTTACATCCTATGATCCTAACAGACCCAGGGAACATGGTAGAAAATCGAGTTTAGTATGCCTGAACTCAGAATAATAAAGTACATCTTTTAGCAAAGTTTATTTTAATGTTCTGTGTTTGCAAATGCCACTTTTAGAAAGTTGGCATTTGCTTGCCTAACCATTTCAGCCCGCCTCTGCGCTGATGTGTATCTGCCTTCTGGTTTGTGTGAGTGACAGGGCTGGGGAATCCCAGAGGGGCAGGGCTAGGTAGCCTGGTGGTGAATAGAGAGATTGATATATAGATGGGTGGGAGGAGTACACCTGGACTCTGAATAGGGCTGTGCTCTGCCCCCACAATGCTGGATCCACCCCCTGTGGAGCGTCTGATTACTCTGCCCTGCACACTGAAAGCAGAAGCCTGCATCATGTCAACAAAGTGCTCAGAAACCGGACCGAACTAGGCAAGGGCCCCCCTGGCCTGCAAGAACAAAAGAAATGTAGTATAAGTATAGGAGCCCTGCTCCTAAGAAATCAGATCCTGCTACAAGACGAACCTCTGCCTGAGGGGAAGGAACCAGGAAAGCTGTAGGAGGAGTACTGTCCCTGACCTGGGGGACTGGCCTGCAGTGGTTGCCTTGCTGCTGAAGGAGAGGAGAAAGATTGCTGATATACTTTGCTTCAACTTGTGCTGTTTAAGGTCTCCAAGGGCTAGTTACTGAGCTTGCCCCCTGAACGAAGTCCCAGGACCAGTGGACTTCACCCCCCCCCCCTTGAGAATCGCCGCTGAGAACCACCGTTCTCACCGTGAAGCTGACGCCGAGAGAAGTGTGCGCTCCCCATACCAGCGCGTACACTAAGCAAGCCTGTGCCCAGCTGTCTGGCCCATGCAACGCGACTAAGGCCCCCCTACGAGCCATAGCTCGCAACGTGAAAGAAGGACTTTGTGACACACTTTTATTGCCCCCTCTCCGCATCGTACTGCTCAGCGTGCCCCCCTACCCCTGTTGTGGGCAGGCTGCGGCACGTGGAGTGGTGGGTACGTCGCTCACCATCGGAGCGTACTGCCTGCTTTGCACCGCGCTTCAAGAAAAGGCGCCGATTCCAAGGTACGGCTCGTACGCCGCAACGAAGAGCCAACGCACCGTACTTTCGCACCGTCCCCTCAAGCATCGTGACTAAGACCCCCTATGAGCTGTAGCTCGCACCGCAACAGGAGGACATCGCACCGTACAATGCGCTGGGATTCAACGCATCGTCCGTGACGAACTTTCCAAGATAAGGTACTGTGTCCGCTCATACATAAGGTGTACACATCGCCCGGAGTGCCTGCAGCCGTTGTGAGCCCCGTTCGTATACCCCGTAAGGTGTACGCATCGCCTGGAGTGCCTGCAGCAGTTGTGAGCCCCGTTTGTACGCCCCGTAGGGTGTACGCATCGCCCGGAGCGCCTGCAACACTTGTGAGCTCCGGTCATGAGCACCGTAGGGGGTACGCTTCGTCCGGAGCGCCTGCAACGCTTGTGAGCCCCGCTCGGAAGCTCTTTTCAGCCTGTACGAACCGTACGAGGTACACGAAGCGCACATAACTATTGAAATACACTAAGCATCAAGAACTGCTTATTACTAAAAGTATTGTGGGCCCGTTTTACGTTATTGGGTCTTGTGCTAAGTCTGCCTTTATATAAAATAATTATTTGTGATAAACCCAGTGTGGAATCCATTTGTGGGGGATCATTGAATTGCTGTGTGTGGTCACAAATGCTTAACCATTGCGCCCTGAGATAAGCCTTGTCTGCTCGCGCCAAGCTACCTAGAGGGTGAGCAGGGGTTATTGTTGGAGTGTAACCCCTTAACCTGACTGGAATAGAGGATCCCTGCTTGACACAAGTCCCTACCAGTGTCAACCAGAGATTCCCAATTCTAACAATGATAATCACATAATTTACACTGTGCCAACTGGTACTGGGCAGAATTTTACAGGGGACTATTTGCACAAGACAGGGCCACATGGACCACTGTCAGAATTAGCTAGAGGTATAAAACACAGGGTGCGCAAAACATACTACACACGGTACATTTCCTAACACCCAACACATTAACCAACCTCCTAAGCAGAAATAATATCTAGAGGTATAAAACACAGGGTGCGCAAAACATACTACACACGGTACATTTCCTAACACCCAAAATCACATTGAAAATGTTCTTGTTCTTGTGTTCTGACTTGAATCTACCAGGGGCGTGCTGCTGCTGCTGGGGCCCAGGGGAAGGCTTGCCTCCCTGGGCCCTGCCCAGCCCCTGGTTTTCCTGGATGCTGGAGGACTTTCCTGGCTGAGACCTATTCTTTCTATCCAGGACTTTCTGTTGCCTCTAGTGCCTGGGAAGCACTATCTTTCCCCCAAGAAGGAGGAACATGTGGGCCTTGGCAGCGCTGCGCTGCATGAGGAAGAAAAAGGAATCCCCAGTGTAGGGATTCCCCCGTAATGCCGGCCTCGCGGGTGCCCACCCCGCATGCTGGTGCCTTTGACTCTTGACTTGCGGGTGCCCAACCCGCTTTCATCTCTGCAATTCCTTTTGGTTGCCGGCGGGTGCCCCCCCGCATCATGGCCGCATCGGTTTTGCTCCGATTTGCGGGTGCCCACCCCGCCTTCCCTGAGGAGCTTTGCGGGTGCCCACCCCGCGTTGCTGGCCATTGTTTTACTTGCGGGTGCCCACCCTGCGTTACTGGAATGGAGAGATCACCGCCGCGGCCCTGGGCCGTGAACTACCGATAAACGCGTCCGCCTGACCGTGGGCGGACGGAAGCAGGAAGACGTCCGGAGCCTGCCCACGGAGAAGCCCCGGTCCCGAGAGAGTGGACCGGGCGAAGTCAGCCGACGGAAGTTGCCTCGCGTCCCCGCGGGGCTCCCTTGAGCGGCTGGGAGCCTTGGGAGGCCCGGGGGAAGAACAAGACGAGCAGCGCTAGTGGAAGCCCCGGTCCCGGAAGAGGGGACCGGGTGAAGAGTCCGGCTGCGAGGAAGAGCCCGGTAAGTGAGGGCTGATCTCGGGGCGGGCAGCCACCATTGGATTTCGAAGTCCCTGTGGGGGACTTGGGGGCCTCATGTGTTCACAGCTCCCCGTGAGATCCAACGCTGGGGGCCATATTTATTTACGGAGCCAGTGCGCTCCAGAGGACCTGCTTACTGTCAGAGCCCCGTGTGGCTCCAACGAAGGGGACATGTTTATTTTTTAGAGCCTAGGTGGCTCCAACGATGGCCATAATTATTTAGGAAGGCCCAGAGGGGCCCATGCTTTTATTGTCTGGGAGCATTATTTACTGTCAGAGCTCCGGGTGGCTCCAACGCCTGGCACACTTGTTCTAAGGGCCCTTGCGAGCCCAAGCCCCAGTTGAATGTTTTCCAGCTGCCCAGCAAGTAGTGTGCAGCTGCACGGTTTAGGTCTTTCTTCCTAGGGACTTGCTTTTTGTGAACTCAGGAGTGGGACGCACTCCTTCGCCCCTACTGTGGCCTTCCACAGCTGCGCAGCACTTAGTGCCAGCTGCACCGTTTAGGCCCTGTTCTTGTCCCCAGCTGCCCAGCAAGTAGTGGGCAGCTGCAACGTTTAGGTTCTGGCGCAACCTGGACCCTAATGTGATTTAGGTGCTATTGTGATTTATATACTAATGCTTTGGGTGTTAGGAAATGTACCGTGTGTAGTATGTTTTGCGCACCCTGTGTTTATACCTCTAGATAGGATTTCTGCATAGGAGGTTGTTTTACCTGTTTAGGTTTATGGTAGGGAGATTATACTTCCCTGTGTGATGTACGCCCCTAGTGTAATTATACTTAGGAGGTAGGGTCTAATGCGTTAGACTTGTGAGAGATTGCATAATGTGTTTATGCCCCCGTGATGTATACAGGCTAGGTTGTATACCTGATTCTATTGTGATAATGCTGAGGTCATTATTGCGGCAGTATTTACTGGTAGTGCTCTACAGTTATAATTGATGTTACAGTTGGTATATATTCTATATTTACAATTGGTGATTTGTGCTAATTCTGACAGTGGTCCATGTGGCCCTGTCTTGTGTAAATAGTCCCCTGTACAATTCTGCCCAGTGCCAGTTGGCACAGTGTAAATTATGTGATTATCATCTAATGTGTTTATTATAATACAAAGGCTATTTTTTATATATAACCTTGTGTGGAGTTGGTGGGCCTAGGGTGTTGTTGCTGTGTGCGCGCGCAAACGCTTTACACATTGCCTCCGGGATAAGCCTGACTGCTCGTACCAAGCTACCAAGGGGGTGAGCAGGGGTTATCTTTGGCGTGTAACTCCCCAGCCCTGACTTAGAGTGGTGGTCTCTGCCTGGCTTTGGCACAAGCCTTAGCCAACCAGAGATCCCATTTCTAACATTGGTGATCAGCGGTGGGATTAGGACTTGCATTTGCGCAGTACCACAGCGACAACTGGCTACACTGCAAAGCTCTGCATTTTAGACAGTCACATGGAAAGGGATTATTGTTCTAAGTTATTTTAAGTGTAATTTCTGTGGAAATGTGTTTCTTGTGCACTTTGAGTTGGGTGTCCTGCCAAGGACAGAAACCAGAAACTGGAGGAGGTAACTGCCTGTTAGAATTCGGGTTCTCTGGTTGACACAGGTAGGGACTTGTGTCAAGCAGGGATCCTTTCTTCCAGTCAGGGTAAGGAGTTACGCTCTAACAATAACCCCTGCTCACCCTCTAGGTAGCTTGGCGCGAGCAGACAAGGCCTATCTCAGAGCGTTTAGGTTAAGCATTTGTGAACACACACACAGTAACTCAGTGACAACCTCACAAATGGACTCCACACTGGGATATATAAAAAATAGTACTTTATATATATAGATTAGGCTTAGCACAAGACCAGATAACGTTTAAACGGCCCACAATACTTATTAGAAAATGAGTTCTTAGGTTTAGCGTAGTTTTAAAGTTCTGTGCGCATCGTTCCTTTCCGTACGCTTTGTATGCGGTCAAAACTGCTTGGGAACGGGTCTCACACACACTGTAGGCGCTTCGGGATGAAGCGTACACCCTACGGTGCGAACAGGCACAGTACCTTTATCTTTTGGTGAGTTTGTCACGGGTGCTGCGCTGACATCAAGCGCGATGTACAGTGCGTTGTCCTCCGGGTGCAGTGCGTACTACAGTACGTTGGACCTTGGGTTTGTAGGTACGGTGCTTTCAATGTTCGTTGCGGCGTTCGCGCCGTACCGTGAGATCGGCAATCTTCATTTGAAGTGCTGGACACAAGCGAACAGTACGTTCCGCTCAGGGGAGACGTACGCGACTACCGTACGCACCGCAGCCTTCCCAGGGGAAAGGAGCGTGCGCTGGGCAGTACGGTTCACAGTCCTTCCGTTACGGTGCGAGCTACGGCTCGTAGGGGCCTGTTAGTCGCGTTGCTCAGGCCGGACGATACCTTCCTTTGCGGTGCGAGCTACGGCTCGCAGGGGGGCCTTAGTCACGTTGTTCGGGCCGGACAGCTTGGTGCAGGCTTCCAGGGGGGGTACGCTTCGATCGTCAACTCGTACACAGCAGTTCGCTTCAGGATTACGGGGAAAACGGTCCGTTTTCCGGTGCGCTCTCACGGCGGTGAAGTCCACTGGTCCTGGGACTTCGTTCAGGGGGCAAGCTCACTCACAAGTCCTTGGAGATCTTCAGCACAAGACAAATAAAAGTTTCTTTTGTCTTTTCTTCCTCTTCTTCAGCAGCAAGGCAACCACTGCAGGCCAATCCCCCAGGTCAGGGACAGTACTCCTCCATGCAGCTTTCCCAGTTCCTTCTCATCGGACAGAGGTTTCTTCTTGGCAGGACAGGATCTCATTTCTTAGGAGCAGGGCTCCTACATTTATACGCCATTTCTTTTGTTCGTGCAGGCCAGGGGGGCCCTTGCCTAGTTCAGTCCAGTTTTTGAGCACTTTGTTGACATGATGCAGGCTTCTTCTTTCAGTGTGCAGGGCAGAGTCATCAGACGCTCCACAGGGGGTGGAGCCAGCATTGTGGTGGCAGAGCACAGCCCTATTCAGAGTCCAGGTGTACTCCTCCCACCCATCTATATGTCAATCTCTCTATTCACTACCAGGCTACCTAGCCCTGCCCCTCTGGGATTCCCCAGCCCTGTCAGTCACACAAGCCAGACAGCAGATACCCATCAGCGCAGAGGCGGGCTGAAATGGTTAGGCAAGCAAAGGCCATCCTTCTAAAAGTGGCGTTTGCAAACACAGAACATTAAAATAAACCTTGCTAACAGATGTATTTTGTTATTCTGAGTTCAGGCATACTAAACTCGATTTTCTACCATGTTCCCTGGGTCGGTTAGGATCATAGGATGTAACAATTCTAACAGCCCATTCTCGCCTATGAGAACAGGGTAGCCTTACAATAGTGAAAAATGAAAATGGCTGTAATTCACTATTAGGACATGCCACACACATCAGGGCTTGTCCTACCTTATGCTTACAATGCACTCTGGCCTTGGGCCTACCATAGGGGTGACTAACATAAAGTTAAGGGAAGGTTTAGGGACTGGCAAGTGGGTGCACTTGCCAGTCAGCATGACAGTACCAGACTGCACGCAGGTTCTGCAGTGGCAGACCTTAGACACACTTTACCAGGCTGCTTCTGTGGGTGGCACAACCAGTGCTGCAAGCCCACCAGCGGCATTTGTATTTACAAGCCCTGGGCACTCCTGGTGCACTTTACTGGGGTCTGACAGTAAACCAAATAAGCCAATCATGGAATCCAACCAACATATACATTTTAAAAAGGGAGCATTTGCACTGTGGCACTGGTTGGCAGTGGCACAGTGCTCTGAGCAGCTAACACCAGCAAAACACATGAGGCACAGCGACAAAAAGTGGAAGGGAGACTCACGCCAAGGTGCCAGGTCTAACACGTGTCCCCTCCAGCTGAAATGTGAGGAGAACTACCCTACCCCAGGGAGTTCCTTATCACTAAGGCGGAAAAATCTGGACAGACCGTCAGCATTGGTGTGATCTGTACCAGGGCGATGTTCCACTGTGAAATCCATACCCTGTAGGGAAATGGACCACCTCAACAGCTTAGGATTCTCACCCCTCATATGCATCAACCATCTGAGGGGCCTGTGGTCTGTCTGAACCCGGAAGTGAGACCCAAACAGGTAGGGTCTTACCTTCTTCAGTGCCCAGACCACAGCAAATGCCTCACGCTCAATAGCACTCCATCTCTGTTCCTGTGGAAGTAACCTCCTGCTAAGGAAGGCTACAGGTTGATCTAGGCCCTCCTCATTAATCTGTGAAAGAACAGCCCCCACACCATGCTCTGAAGCGTCTGTCTGAACGATAAACTCTTTGAAGAAGTTGGGAGCCAAGAGCACGGGCGCCGTGCACATAGCAGCTTTCAGGGCCTCAAAAGGTTTCTGACAGGTGTCAGTCCAAATCACTTTCCTGGGCTGCTTCCTAGAAGTCAGCGCTGTCAAGGGGGCAACAATGTTGCCATACCCCTTGACAAACCTCCTGTAGTACCCGGTGAGACCTAGGAAGGCTCTCACCTCTGTCTGGGTTTTGGGCGACTCCCAATTCAGGATGGTTTCTATCTTGGGTTGAAGGGGCGCCACCCGGCCGCTCCCAACCTGGTGCCCCAAGTACACCTCAAACTCTGCCCGATCTGGCACTTACTCGCCTTGATCGTGTGGCCTGCCCTCCGCAGTGCCATCAACACTTCCCAGAGGTGGCGCAGGTGTTCTTCCCAAGTGGTGCTGAAGACTGCGATGTCATCCAGGTAGGCAGCACTGAACGAATCCAGTCCAGCCAACACCTGGTTGACCAACCTCTGGAAGGTGGCAGGGGCATTCTTCATCCCAAAGGGCATAACCCGGAACTGGTAGTGCCCATCTGGGGTGTAAAATGCTGACCTCTCTTTGGCCCCATCTGTCAAGGCGATCTGCCAGTACCCAGACGTTAAATCAAACGTGCTGAGGTAGTTGGCAGCCCCTAGCCGATCTATGAGCTCATCAGCTCTGGGGATGGGGTGTGCATCAGTCCTGGTGACTGAATTGAGTCCTCTGTAGTCCACACCGAACCGGAGTTCGGGTGTGGCTCCAGGCGCTGCAGCCTTTGGGACCAAGACCACTGGGCTGGCCCAAGGACTGCTGGAGGACTCAATTACCCCGAGTGCAAACATCTTGGAGACCTCCTCCTTGATGCAGGCCCTCACCTTGTCAGTCATCCTGTAGGCCTTGTGCCACACAGGTGTACTATCCCCAGTGTCCACATCATGGACGCACCAATCAGTGACACCGGGAACCAGGGAAAACAGATCAGAAAATAGTCCCAGCAGCTGGCGACAATCATTCTGTTGCTCAGGGGTCAGGGCGGAAGAGAGGATGACACCATCCACTAACCCATCTTGCTCCTGGGCTGACAGGAGGTCAGGAAGAGGCTCGGTCTCCTCTTCCATCCCAGCATCTGTTGCCAAGAGCATGCCCACTTGGGACCTCTCCAAGTGGGACTTGAGGCGGTTGACATGAAGGACCCTTAAGGGGTTCCTTGGAGACCGCAAGTCCACCAAATAGGTAACAGGACTCTTGCGCTCCACAACCTCAAAGGGACTGGTCCACTTATCCTGGAGCGCACAAGGCTCCACGGGGCCAAGATCCCCACCTTCTGTTCAGGCTGAAGCTCTACCAGAGTGGCATTCTGGTCGTACAATTGCTTCATCTCCTCCTGGCTGGCTTCCAGATTTGCCTCAGCAAGTTGCCTGAATCGCCTAGTCTGATTCCTGAAGGCCAGCATGTAGCTATATACATTCTGGGGAGGTTTCCTGGGAGAATGCTCCCAGCCTTACTTGACCAGACTTAGAGGTCCTCTCACTGGGTGGCCATACAGGAGCTCAAAGGGGCTGAACCCTAGAGACTTCTGTGGCACTTCACGGTACGCAAAGAGAAGGCATGGCAAGAGGACGTCCCACTTACGCCTCATGGGTTCTTCTAGAGCCATTATCATGCCCTTGAGGGTACGGTTGAATCTCTCAACCAACCCGTTTCCTTGGGGGTGGTAAGGGGTGGTGAACTTGTAGGTTACACCACACTCTTGCCAAAGGGATTTCATATACTTGGATATGAAATTGGTATCCCGGTCAGACACCACCTCTAGAGGGAATCCCACTCTGGAGAAAATTCCCATCAGTGCACATCCCACCACGGGGGCTGTCACTGTCCTCAGAGGGATGGCTTCCGGGTACCGGGTGGCATGGTCCACCAGGACCAGGATAAACCTGTTGCCCATGGCTGTCCTGGGGTCCAGTGGCCCCACAATGTCAATCCCCACTCGCTGGAATGGGGTACCGACCACAGGGAATGGCTGGAGAGGAGCCTTCTGCTTCCTCCCACTCTTTCCACTTGCCTGGCAAGTCTGACAGGTCCTGCAGTGAGTGTCTGAACTCCTGCGCATTTGGGGCCAATAAAAGTGGGTGACAAGCCTTTCAAAGGTCTTGTCCTGCCCCAAATGTCCTGCCAATGGCACATCGTCAGCCAGCCCCAGTAGGAAGGCTCTGAAGTCCTGGGGTACCACCAGCGCACGGGCTGACCCATGCTCAGCAACCTTAGGCTCTGTATATAGGAGGTCGTTCTCCCAGTAAATGAAATGTGACCCAGACTGATCACCTGCGGCCTGGTCTGCAGCCTGCTGCCGCATACCCACGAGAGAAGGGCATTCTTTCTGTGCCTTACAAAAGTCCTCCCTGGAGGGGCCTCCGTCCTGCTGCCAATGGGTCAGCTCCAGCAGGTCCCCCAGTTCAGCTATCTGTTCCCCGGTAGGCTCCAGGGCATCCCCCTCAAGGTCTGCTTCCACCTGGGCCGTGGGAACTTCAGGGGCCGGTTTCCCGCGCCCCCTGCCTCTTCTCTCTAAGGCCGGTCCCTGGGCCTCCCTCACAGGCTCCAGGACCTCTTGAGCACCTCTACTTGCTGCCATGGACCGTGTGGTGACCCACGCCCAATCCGGCATACCCAACATCTCCAGGTGAGCACTCCGCTCCACCGTAGCCCAAGGTGAGCTCTCCAAATCGTTCCCTAACAGACAGTCTACAGGCATGGCGGGCCTTACAGCTACCT
The DNA here is from genome assembly GCF_964204655.1 of Triturus cristatus. Taxonomy (NCBI): domain Eukaryota; kingdom Metazoa; phylum Chordata; class Amphibia; order Caudata; family Salamandridae; genus Triturus; species Triturus cristatus. The sequence goes on from NC_140579.1 coordinate 1,114,650,091, forward strand.
GAAGAGTACCAGAGACCCCCTACTCAAAGGGAACCTGAGCCACCTTGCAGTGACTCTCTGTGTTGTCAGCGGCAACAACTGGATAGAATGCTCCTGGGACAACCTGCTCTTGAGATACCAGGTGGCACTTGACAGCTGTCACACTGGCTCCTGTATCTCTTAGAGCTTCCACCCTACGGCCATTAATGGTCACCCACTGCCTGTATTTCTTAGTGTTATCAGGCAGGTGGGTTCGGGGGAACATCTCACAGTCTCCTAATGAGACAAGGGACATCTCTGCGGGACCCGACCCACCTTGGACTGCTATCTCCTCCCCCAAGGTTACACTAGCCATCTGCCGGGGTGGAGCACCAGTGGGTGCTGGTTTACCAAACAAAGGACACTTTAAATCAGAGGCATAATGCCCTATTGTACCACACTTGTAACATATTATGAGCCCCTTTTGAACAGGTGGACCTGTCGGGGTCCCGGTCGGTTTCTGGGGTGGGAGAGGCTGAGAACCGTTCCCTTGGGGATTACTTTGGGGCCTTTTTGGGAACTCCCTCTGGTTGCCCCTGTCCCCTCCACTCTTCTGCTGGGGACCCTGCCCACCTTTGGCGGAATCTCTCAAGTGACCCTTGTGGACCCTGGTACTGACCCAGCGGTCCGCCTCCTCAGCAAGCTTTCTAGGGTTAGTCAGCCTACTATCAATCAGGTGCTGGCGTAGCTCAGGAAAACAATTACTGGACAAGTGCTCCCATGCCATTAAATCAAGAAGCCCTTGAAAATCATCAACCTTGCTACCCTTCACCCCACCATCCAGTGCTCTGCAAAAAAAAGTTACATACTCAACATACGTACTGTTTGGAATCTTTGTGCAACCCCTGAACCTTTGCCTATACAACTCAGGGGTCAACCCATACCTAGTCATCAAAGCTGCCTTCATATGGGGATAGGAATTATAATCATCTGAAGGCAAATCTAGCAGTGTGTCCCGCCCCTCACTAAGGTACCGTCCCCACAACCCCGCTCCCCAATCCTTCTCAGGGACCGGGTGGGAAGACATGGCTACCTCATAGGCTTTGAACCACTGCCCTATGTCATCATTTAAAAAAATTCTTATACTACATCTTTTGGTATGTACACCCTTGATTCTACCTGCACTGACGGTGTGCTGCCACCAGAGGGAGTAGACTCTAAACTCTTAGCCTTTAGATCTAATTCCCTCAACTTCATTTCATGCTCCATTTAGATTCTTCTCTCTTCCAGAGCCAGCTTTTTGCTTTCCAGCTCCAGTTGCCCATTCAATTTAAGTTTTGCCATTTTCATTTCATGCATCCTGGTTTCTTTCCTGTCTGCCAACTCTTCTGGTGACAGGCCTCTGCCAAAACTATGGACGCTTCCTGCTGGTTCAATTATTTCTGCCTCCTCATGCGATCTTGACTCAATCCAGGCCCTCAGCGCCTTGAGTAGATCTGCCTTGACCTTGCATCCAGTATGGGGGAGTTTGATTTTTTTACAGAAGCCTTTAAGCTGGGCCTTGGTGTAGCTCTCTAGTCTCTCCTCTTCCCATTCAATATCTTCAATTTCAGAGACTACAGATGCTGCTCTCTCCACAATGACTGAACCAGGCATGATTTCTTAGAAAATGGCAAAACGAAAATTAAAAAGTATGTGGTTGCGCTATTGGTCTGCCTTCACTATGTGGCGTTCACCAATCACTGTATATGTATCACAAATGCAAATTCGGAATCCTCACCGCTGACCACCAATGTTAGAAGACTTGTGTCAAGCAGGGATCCTTTCTTCCAGTCAGGGTAAGGGGTTACGCTCTAACAATAACCCCTGCTCACCCTCTAGGTAGCTTGGCGCGAGCAGACAAGGCCTATCTCAGAGCGTTTAGGTTAAGCATTTGTGAACACACACACAGTAACTCAGTGACAACCCCACAAATGGACTCCACACTGGGATATATAAAAAATAGTACTTTATATATATATATAGATTAGGCTTAGCACAAGACCAGATAACGTTTAAACGGCCCACAATACTTATTAGAAAAAGACTTCTTAGGTTTAGCGTAGTTTTAAAGTTCTGTGCGCTTCGTTCCTTTCCGTACGCTTCGTACGTGGTCAAAACTGCTTGGGAACGGGTCTCACACGCACTGTAGGCGCTTTGGGATGAAGCGTACACGGTGCGAACAGGCACAGTACCTTTATCTTTTGGTGAGTTCGTCACGGGTGCTGCGCTGACATCAAGCGCGATGAACGGTGCGTTGTCCTCTGGGTGCGGTGCCTAATACGGTACGTTGGACCTTCGGTTTGCAGGGCTCCAGGGGACGGTGCATAGGTACGGTGCTTTCAATGTTCGTCGCGGCGTTCGCGCCGTACCGTGAGATCGGCAATCTAGATTTGCAGTGCTGGACACAAGCGAACAGTACGCTCCGCCCAGGGGAGACGTACGCGACTACCGTACGCACCGCAGCCTTCCCAAAGCAAGGGAAAGGAGCGTTCGCTGGGCAGTACGGTTCGTAGGGGATGGAAGCAAGTACGGTTCACAGTCCTTCCGTTACAGTGCGAGCTACGGCTCGTAGGGGGGCTTTAGTCACGTTGTTCGGGCCGGACAGCTTGGTGCAGGCTTCCGGGGGGGTACGCTTCGATCGTCGAGGCGTACACAGCAGTTCGCTTCAGGATTATAGGGAAAACGGTCCGTTTTCCGGTGCACTCTCACGGCGGTGAAGTCCACTGGTCCTGGGACTTCGTTCAGGGGGCAAGCTTACTCACAAGCCTTTGGAGATCTTCAGCACAAGTCAAATAAAAGTTTCTTTGGTCTTTTCTTCCTCTTCAGCAGCAAGGCAACCACTGCAGGCCAATCCCCCAGGTCAGGGACAGTACTCCTCCATGCAGCTTTCCCAGTTCCTTCTCGTCGGACAGAGGTTTCTTCTTGGCAGGACAGGATCTAGGGGCATATGCATCAACATTAGCATTTGCGATTCCTTATTAGCGAAAAATAAGGAATCGCTAATAAGGAATAGCAAAAGGCTATGCATGTAGGAATCGCTATTCAAATAGCGATTCCTTAACATTCCTTATTACCGAATCGGTAATACCGATTCGGTAATAAGGAATACCTACCCATTCATTCCTATGGGCTTGGAGGCCCATAGGAATGAATGTAAAGCCATTCTGTATTAGCGATTCGGTATTACCGAATCGCTAATAGCTGGAGCACTTTCAAGGGTGCCAGGGTGTCAAAAGGACACCCTGTTGCACCCCTGAAAATGATATGTGCACATATGTTGCACACACACATGCTCTAAGGGCATGTGTGTGCGCAACATGACACTTTGAAAAATGCACAAAAGTGCATTTTTCAAAGTGTTTGCAAATTACCATGCAGTTCATCTTCATGGTAATTTGCTCCCCTTATTAGCGAAATCGCTAATTTTTTAACTTTGATGCATTGCATTTAAGGAATCTCACTTTGGGATTCCTTAAATGCAATCGCTATTTAAGGAATCGGTATTTAAGGAATCCCTATTTAAAGAATCGCTATTTAAGGATTCCTTAAATACCGATTTCTGCTTTTGGGTTGATGCATTGGGATTGGGTATTTTTTACTTAATACCGGGAGCTAATAAGGAATCGGTATTTTACCGACTGGATTTTGGCTTGATGCATAAGGGTGCTAATTTCTTAGGAGCAGGCTTCTTCTTTCAGTGTGCAGGGCAGAGTCATCAGACGCTCCACAGGGGGTGGAGCCAGCATTTTGGTGGCAGAGCACAGCCCTATTCAGAGTCCAGGTGTACTCCTCCCACCCATCTATATGTCAATCTCTCTATTCACCACCAGGCTACCTAGCCCTGCCCCTCTGGGATTCCCCAGCCCTGTCACTCACACAAGCCAGACAGCAGATACACATCAGCGCAGAGGCGGGCTGAAATGGTTAGGCAAGCAAAGGCCATCCTTCTAAAAGTGGTGTTTGCAAACACAGAACATTAAAATAAACCTTGCTAACAGATGTATTTTATTATTCTGAGTTCAGGCTTACGAAACTCGATTTTCTACCATGTTCCCTGGGTCTGTTAGGATCATAGGATGTAACAATTCTAACAGCCCATTCTGGCCTATGAGAACAGGGTAGCCTTACAATAGTGAAAAACGAAAATGGCTGTAATTCACTATTAGGACATGCCACACACATCAGGGCTTGTCCTACCTTATGCTTACAATGCACCCTGCCCTTGGGCCTACCATAGGGGTGACTAACATGAAGTTAAGGGAAGGTTTAGGGACTGGCAAGTGGGTGCACTTGCCAGTCAGCATGACAGTACCAGACTGCACGCAGGTTCTGCAGTGGCAGACCTTAGACACACTTTACCAGGCCACTTCTGTGGGTGGCACAACCAGTGCTGCAAGCCCACCAGCGGCATTTGTATTTACAAGCCCTGGGGACTCCTGGTGCACTTTACTGGGGTCTGACAGTAAACCAAATAAGCCAATCATGGAATCCAACCAACATATACATTTTAAATAGGGAGCACTTGCACTGTGGTACTGGTTGGCAGTGGCACAGTGCTCTGAGCAGCTAACACCAGCAAAACACATGAGGCACAGCGACAAAAAGTGGAAGGGAGACTCACGCCAAGGTGCCAGGTCTAACACAGCCCTTGTACAGACAGCTATTTCTTGGGTTGGCCTACAGTGGGGACTTAATTGGTATGGAGTCACTAGCTCGGGAGGGTAGATCATCCCCTAAGTGTAGTGTGAGTTTTCTGGATTCACCAGTAAGGGTGGGATCCAGTGGTGGCAGCAGATGTGTGTTCAGTGCATGTATTCCCATACCCAGTTCCCGGAGTAATGGTACCTGTGTCACGTGGTGGTCAGGTTGAGAAATCAGGGGCGGTAGAAACTGTCTTACCAGTCTTGGGAGGGGTTTGGGGATGAATGTGTGATGCGCTGGATGAATGTGAACGTCCCATTCCCAGTTCCCGGAGTAATGGTACCTGTGTCACGTAGTGGTCAGGTTGAGAAATCAGGGGCGGTAGAAACTGTCTTACCAGTCTGGGGAGGGTGAGTGTGAGTTCACTGAAATAGGGAGCTTGCATTGGGGAGTGATTCCAAAAGGAGTGGCTGAGGTGTCTTCCAGCCCAGCGTGGTGGAAGAGGTTCAGAGTAGCCCAGCTAGGTCTCGGTGTAGGGGCTCACGTCCTGACTCTGCGGAGAAGGAGTGGGTGGGACTGCGTGTCTCCAGGTGCCCGAAACCCAGTCTCAGGGCCTGGATGGTTTCTTTAGGGAACATCAGATCGGGGCCTAGGCTGTACCAATAGGCCATTTGAGGAGGATCTTCCTGTGTTCTAGGAGCTGAAGAGGCATTTCGGAGTGATCACTTTAGGAAACAAGGAGAAACTTTTGTTGGGTAGAAGAACCAGATGAAACTAAGGAGAAGCTATCCCTGAAACTGGGGGAATTGGCTTGCAGTGGTTGCCTGACTGCCCAAGAAAGGAGTAAGTAACTGTGTGTGTACTTAATTTTCAACTTGTGTAGGATCTCCCAGTGTTTAGAGGACGTGGAGTGTCTGTAATCAGAGCTCCAGCAGTTCTGGTGTCTGGCGGTACCGCTCCAGTTGGGAGGGTGCGGAAGTCCAGAGGGAGGGGTGAGAGGGGGAGGGAGTCCCCAGTGGGAACCAGTAGGTCAGGGGCCAGCTGGGAGGGCTGAGTCGCCACTGAGTGGCCATGGTGTCGCCACTTCTGTCCTGGAGGGTCTGCACACACTGTCAGATGGACAGGAGGTCGTGAGATCAGCGCCAGGCAGACTGTCACACGACCCATTAGTTATGTGTCACCCTTGTTAAGTCCTGGTTCGCCAGGCATCTGACCAAAGGGTACGTCCCTCGGTTGGGGAGCCAGTAGTCGGTATTTCCGGATCTGGACGTAAGGGCAGCTGTAGTCCTGAGGGCAGGTGGGGCTCATCGTAAGTGAAGAGACCCTTCTCTACAGTGGAAGGGGGTGCAGAGGGAGGGAGTCCTCGCCTCTGACCCGGTGGATCCCAGGTGGTAGACCAGTTGATGGAGAGAGGTCCTGAACTGGTGGGAGAGTTGTGTTCTGGTGGGTGCTTCCCTGGGAGGGTGCGGAACCCCAGAAGTAGAGGTAGGGTGGGGCATTCTTGCCCGTGACCTCTGGTCAGCCTGAGGGTGCGGACCCTAGGTTGAAGAATCAGTGGTAGTTTGGAACTACAATGAGAGGGAGAGTGGAAAATGGCTTGTATGCCAGGGGTTACTACCCCCCACTCTGTGGTTTGGCAAGGACCAGTGGTATCTGGGTGGCCGAGGGCCTGGTCCTGGCCGTAGACAACTAGGTAGTACCAGTGGGGTATCCTAGTTGGGCCTGAGTTTTTGTTGTTTTTTTTTTCAGATGGAACCACGTTGATTCAGAATGGCGTAGAACCGGAGGGTGTCCCTGCAGTGCGGGCCTGCGTCCGTGTTCTAGCGCCCCAAGCAGGGAAGACCATCACGGTGGTGATTGGTCTGCCCTGCGTTTTGGCTGGAAGGGGGTAGTGTTGGACTTGGCCCTTCTGGCAAGTTCACCCCTAAAACTTTTTGCATTTATCCTAGCCTTTTCCTATGTTGTATTAGTGGTTTTAGGCCTCTAGGTGCTTTTACACTGTTTCCCAGTGGAAAGTGCGTGCGCTCTGTGTATGTTTTAGTGAGACTGACCTGCCCTCCCATAGGAATGCATGGGGGATCTGAGTGAACGTGTTTAGTCCTGATTTGAGAGGATTGCAGGGTCGAGTTTGGTATGTGCGAACTCGTGAGATTGAATGCTGCGTGATGATGTGTGCGGCGTTACTGTGTCTAATGTAGAAGTGCCACTTCTAGAAGCTGGCATGTATGTGTAATAAATGTGATGTGAGTGTCTGGCTTGTGATTGGCTGGTGTGCCTGGCTCCAGGAGTCAGGATGGGTCTGCCCCGGTGGTGAATGGAGAGATCTGCATGTTGATGGCAGGGAGGAGTGCACCTGGAACATGAATAGGGCAGGTCTTTCCCTCAACAATGCTGGCTCCACCCCCTGTGGTGCGTCTATTGTCCCTGGCCGGTCCTGTGAATAGGGAGAGGGGCTGAGCAAAACAAAGTGCTCAGGAACCAGTTGCATCTGGTTCGCCCCTTCCCTGCACCTTTGGAGACAAAGGATTCTGTGTATAAAAGAGGGGCTGTGACCCCATGAAAATGTTCTTGTTCTTGTGTTCTGACTTGAATCTACCAGGGGTGTGCTGCTGCTGGGGCCCAGGGGAAGGCTTGCCTCCCTGGGCCCTGCCCAGCCCCTGGATGCCCTGGATTCTGGAGGACTTTCCTGGCTGAGACCTATTCTTTCTATCCAGGACTTTCTGTTGCCCCTAGTGCCTGGGAAGCACTATCTTTCCCCCAAGAAGGAGGAACATGTGGGCCTTGGCAGCACTGTGCGAGGAAGAAAAAGGAATCCCCAGTGTAGGGATTCCCCCGTAATGCCGGCCTCACTGGAGCCCACCCCGCATACTGGTGCCTTTGACTCTTGACTTGCGGGTGCCCACCCCGCTTTCATCACTGCAATTGCTTTTGGTTGCGGCGGGTGCCCACCACGCATCATGGCCGCATCTGTTTTGCTTTGATTTTCGGGTGCCCACTTCGCCTTCTCTGAGGAGCTTTGCGGGTGCCCACACCGCGTTGCTGGCCGTTGGTTTACTTGCGGGTGCCCACCCCGGGTTACTGGAATGGAGAGATCACCTCCGCGTCCCTGGGCCGCGATCTACCAACAAACGCGTCCACCTGACCGTGAGCGGGGCTCCACGGACGGAAGCAGGAAGATGTCCGGAGCCCGCCCACAGAGAAGACCCGGTCCCGAGAGAGTGGACCGGGCGAAGCCAGCCGACGGAAGTTGCCTCGCGTCCCCGCGGGGCTCTCTTGAGCGGCTGGGAGCCTCTGGAGCCCCGGGGGAAGAACAAGACGAGCAGCGCGAGTGGAAGCCCTGGTCCCGGAAGTGGGGATCGGGTGAAGAGTCTAGCTGCGAGGAAGAGCCCAGTAAGTGAGGGCTGATCTCGGGGCGGGCAGCCACCATTGGATTTCGAAGTCCCTGTGGGGGACTTGGGGGCCTCATGTGTTCACGGCTCCCCGTGAGCTCCAACGCTGGGGGCTGTTGGACTTGGCCCTTCTGGCAAGTTCACCCCTAGAACTTTTTGCAGTATTCTAGCCTTTTTCCTGTGTTGTACTAGTGGTTTTAGGCCTCTAGGCGCTTTCACACTGTGTTCCAGTGGAAAGCGCGTGCGCTCTGGGTTACATTGAGTGAGACTGACCTGCCCTCCCATAGGAATGCATGGGGGATCTGAGTGACCATGTTAGTTCCTGATGCGTGGGGAGTACAGGGCCGAGTTTGGTATGTGCGGACTCGTGTGATGAAATGCTGCGCGATGATGTGTGCGGCATCAATGTACCTAGTGTAGAAGTGCCACTTCTAGAAGTGGGCATTTCTGTGAGCAGTGTGAGATGAGTGGCTTGTCTGGTGATTGGCTGCCTGAGGTCATGTGACGGGCTAGGGAATCCTCAGAGTCAGGAGGAGTCACCCAGTGGTGAATGGGGAGATCAGCAGCTGGATGGGTGGGAGGAGTACACCAAGGACCTGAATAGGGCTGGGCTTTCCCCACACAATGCTGGCTCCGCCCCCTGTGGTGCGACTGATGACCCTGGCCTATTCTGTGAATAGGGAGAGGGGCTGAACAAAACAAAGTGCTCAGGAACCAGTTGTTTCTGGTTCGCCCCTTCCCTGCACCTTTGAGAACAAAGGATTATGTGTATAAAAAGGGGCTGTGTCCCCTTACAAAATGTTCTGCTTTTGGATCCTGACAGGAGGGGGCTTGCTGCTGGTGGGGCCCAGGAGGGACCGCCATGGGGGCTGCCTCCCTGCTGGGGGGCCCTGTGTGCTGGCCCCTGGGCCCTACATTGCCCCCTTGATGCCTCCAGGACTTTCTGTTGACCCAGCGCCTGGGAAGCGCTATCTTTCCCCCCAAGAAGGAGGAACATGTGGGCCTTGGCAGCGCTGCGCTGCAGGAGGAGAAAGAGGGAATCCCCAACGTAGGGATTCCCCCCGCGATGCCGGCCTTGCGGGAGCCCACCCCGCTTATTTTGTTGCTTAGGTGCGCAGGTGCCCACCCTGCGTCTTCGGTTCACGTGACGGCCTTGCGGGAGGCCACCCCGCTAATGTGATCCCTCGCGGGTGCCCACCCCGCCTCCTCGCTGTTTCGGGTTGCAGGTGCCCACCCCGCACTTTTTCGCTGTTTTGCGGGTGCCCACCCCGCTGTGGTGTGCCGAGTGCTTTTGTTCCCAATGCGGGTGCCCACCCCGTGTTTCACCGCCCCGGCCCGAGCCGCATTCAAAAATTGCCGCTGAGTCCGCGGCCCACCTGGTTGTGGGCGGGGCCGCGGGACGGAAGCGGAAGTGCCGCCATTCCCCCGTGATGCGGAAGTCGGAGCCTCGCAGGCTCCTTCAGAGAAGTCCCGGTCCCGAGATGGGGGACCGGGTGAAGACCGCGGCGCGTCTAGAGGACGGGGCTCTCACGAGGTGAGAGAGCCCCGCCATGATTACTGCTGAAGAGTCACCCAGAGAGGACACGAGTGAGGAGAGGCGGTTTGGAGCAAGCCTGCCCCGCCGCCTGTGTGACGTCCCGGCCCCTCGGAGAGGGACCGGGGGAAAAGAAAAGGACGACAGCTGCCTTCGCCGCGAGCCGGTAAGAGGGGGCTCAAGGGTGTTCCCGTTAGGTTGCTTCTTGAGCGGACCCGCCGGTGCGGGCCGCTCCAACGAGAGGGGCCAGTCCTTTTGAGGTTATGCCGCTCCAACCGGGGCATGTTGTTTCTTAGAGCCCTAGCATGACTCCAACGTACAGGGACATTGTTTAGAGCCCTAGCATGGCTCCAACGTCGGGGGCATTATTTTCTCTGAGCCCACGAGGCTCCAACATTATTCGGGGGCATTTCCTGGGTGTTTTGAGCCTAGAGGGCTCCAGCGTTTGGGGACACATGCCATTTCGCCGCCAGTGCGCTCCACAGTACTTTGGGGCAAGGTCCTCTTCTATGTTGGCGCATATTGATTTCAGGAGCCCGTGTGCTCCATGGGGGACATGTTGTTTCGAGAGCCTAGGTGGCTCCCATGTTGTGACAGTGTGTCAAGGACTATTTGAGAGCCCATGCCTCATTTTACTTCCCCAGCTGCGCAGCACTTAGTGCCAGCTGCAGCGTTTAGGTCCTGTTCTTGTCCCCAGCTGCCCAGCAAGTAGTGGGCAGCTGCTACGTTTAGGTTCTGGCGCAACCTGGACTCTAATGGGATTTTGGTGCTAGGAAATGTACTGTGTAGTATGTTTTGCGCACCCTGTGTTCATGCTTATGGTGCTAGGAAATGTACTGTGTATAGCATGTTTTGCGCACCCTGTGTTTTATACCTCTAAATGTGGTCATTTCTGCCTAGGAGGTTGTTTCACCTGTTTAGGTTGGTGTTTGGGAGATTGTACTTCCCTGTGCGATATACGCCCCTAGTGTAGGTATACGTAGGTGGTTAGGTCTAATGCGTTAGACCAATGAGAAGATTGCATAATGTGTTTATGCCCCTGTGATGGATGCAGGATAGGTTTTATACCTGATGCTAGTGTGATGACGCTGAGGTCATTATTGCGCCAGTAGTTACTGGTTGTGTTCTACAGTGCTAATTTGTGTTATGTTTAGGCTGTCCGGTTTTAGGTTTAAACCTATAATAACTGATAAAACCCCACTGAAAGAGAAATAGCCCTCACCAGTGAAAACATATAAACACTGAAAAAACACCTGCACAACCACAAACTAAATTCCATTCATAGAAAGGAAAAAGGGAGTGAAAGAGTCATATTTTTCTTCCTGAAGGGGCCAATACAATGTAACTTTGTTATACAAGCTTGCAGTAAGAAAGTCTGGCCTAACATTATTCTGTGTGAGTTTTGTTGTTTAGGGATGCCACTAAAATATTGTTTCTTCTTCCTTTTATTTTTTTCAGTTCTGTGGTCTTTGGTCTAAAGATGCAGAGTTTAGAAGCATGTTTTAGGTCTTGTTTAATTAGTTTATAAATGTAGCGAATCAGGAAATATCAAAATCATAGTGATTTTTTCACTGATGGGTAAAATGGCTGGTTTTATAAGAATCTTTCCTAATATGTGTCATCACATTTACCCACAGAGAAAGGGTAAAAACCCTTTATACATCAGCCCCCAGATTCTAGGGAGTCAGTATTGATAGTAGGCGAATAGCCAACACCTCAGGCTTTAAACATTCAATGCAAGGTATCGTGACAAGTATATGTGAAAAGAGCGCTATCACCAAGCATCTGGGATAGTGGTTAAAACATGACACTAGAATTTTGGAAAACATAACTGCCGTAGTGGACATAATAAAAAACTATAGTCTGAAAACACCCTTGTCTGCCAAGTGTTCAGCATAATTGGTGTAGATGTGAAACATCTCCATGAGAGTAGGCTGGGCGACACCTTTAGTGACTTTGGCACTGCAACATGTTGCATATTAGATTGCTTAGCAGTCCGTAAGCAAAGCAATGATGAAGAGCAATTCAGGAACTTTTATTTTACAATGTATGAGAAATGGCTTGCAATGATGCATAGAAATGTCCCTTCACCATCAATGGCATTTGAAGTCAATGAAACCTCACTGTGGTACTCTGTTCTAGATCCCTTCCGTAAAGGGTAATTTCTTCAGTAGTTTTAAAAGTGCTGCTTCATTTTTGAACACTTTAATAACTCTGAGGGCATAATCGCCCAGATCAGCGCAAATGCTGCAGAACCTGCCCTGAGAATGGCAATCTTCAAGTGAACCAGTATTGGCATGGAAAGCTATGTCAATGGCCGAAGTTAACAAATTGTCTACTGGCTGTTTTGGCCAACATTTAGAGGGCCTTTTCACAGAAGTTTACATGGGAAGGAAAGAGCGAGCACACATGACCAAAGACTCACTGAAGTATTGTATAGTGTACTACAATAAGTTTAATTTTAAAAAAACTATTTGGACCTCATATACACTATACTTGCACTGTCTATATACCATGCGCTATCAGTGCAGAAAGCAAGCAATAATAAAAGTGAAATGTTCCATAAACACCGGAAAAACACTGTTTCTGTAGTTTTTAATGGCGTGAAAATGTGTAACCACTGACAACCACTGTTTTTTAAGGTATTAAAATCACTTGAAAACACTGAAAAAACCCCACCAGAATTTACCAAAAATAGAAACTGAAAACAGGACAGCCTAGTTATGTTCTACATGTACACTTGGTGATTTCTGCTAATTCTGACAGTGGCCCATGTGGCCCTGTCCCGTGTAAATAGTCCCTTGTAAAATTCTGCCCAGTGCCAGTTGGCACAGTGTAAATTGTGTGAATATTATCTAATGTGTTTGGTATAATACAAAGGCTATTTTTATATAATACCTTGTGTGGAGTTTCCTTTGTGGTGGGCCTTGGGTGTTGTTGCTGTGTGCGCACGCAAACGCTTTACACATTGCCTCCGGGATAAGCCTGACTGCTCGTGCCAAGCTACGAAGGGGGTGAGCAGGGGTTATCTTTGGCGTGTAACTCCCCAGCCCTGACTAGAGTGGTGGTTTCTGCCTGGCTTTGGCGCAAGCCCTAGCCAACCAGAAATCCCATTTCTAACATTGGTGATCAGTGGTGGGATAGGACTTGCGTTTGCGCCGTACCGCAGCAGCAACTGGCTGCACTACAAAACTCTGCATTTTAGATAGTCACATGGTATAGGGATTATTGTTCTAAGTTTGTTTTTAAGTGTCATTTCTGTGGAAATGTGTTTCTGAATTCACCAGTAAGGGTGGGATACAGTGGTGGCAGCAGATGTATGTCCAGTGCATGTATTCCCATTCCCAGTTCCCGGGGTAATGGTACCTGTGTCACGTGGTGGTCAGGTTGAGAAATCAGGGGCGGTAGAAACTGTCTTACCAGTCTTGGGAGGGGTTTGGGGATGAATGTGTAATGCGCTGGATGAATGTGAATGTCCCATTCCCAGTTCCCGGAGTAATAGTACCTGTGTCACGTGGTGGTTAGGTTGAGAAATCAGGGGCGGTAGAAACTGTCTTACTAGTCTGGGGGGTGTGTGTCTGGATGAATGGTGTGAGTTCTCTGAAATAAGGAGCTTGCTGAATACTTTGGTGTGAGTTCTCTGAAATAAGGAGCTTGCTGGTTGATTGGGTGTGAGTTCTCTGGGATAGGGAGCTTGCATTGGGGAGTGATTCCAAAAGGAGTGGCTGAGGTGTCTTCCAGCCCAGCGTGGTGGAAGAGGTTCAGAGTAGCCCAGCTAGGTCTCGGTGTAGGGGCTCACGGCCTGTCTCTGCGGAGAAGGAGTGGGTGGGACTGCGTGTCTCCAGGTGCCCGAAACCCAGTCTCAGGGCCTGGATGGTTTCTTTAGGGAACATCAGGTCGGGGGCCTAGGCTGTACCAATAGGTCATTTGAGGAGGATCTCCCAGTGTCTAGAGAACGTGGAGTGTCTGTAATAAGAGCTCCAGTAGTCCTGGTGTCTGGCGGTACCGCTCCAGTTGGGAGGGTGCAGAAGTCCAGAGGGAGGGGTGAGAGGGGGAGGGATTCCTCAGTGGGAACCAGTAGGTCAGGGACCAGCCGGGAAGGCTGAGTCGCCACTGAGTGACCGTGGTGTCGCCACTTCTGTCCTGGGGGGTCTGCACGCACTGTCAGATGGACAGGAGGTCGTGAGATCAGCGCCAGGCAGACTGTCACACGACCCATTAGTTATGTGTCACCCTCGTTAAGTCCTGGTTCGCCAGGCATCTGACCAAAGGGTACGTCCCTCGGTTGGGGAGCCAGTAGTCGGTGTTTCCGGATCTGGACGTAAGGGCAGCTGTAGTCCTGAGGGCAGGGGAGGCTCATCTTGGGTGAAGAGACCCTGCTCTACAGTGGAAGGGGGTGCAGAGGGTGGGAGTCCTCGCCTCTGACCCCTTGGATCCCAGGTGGTAGACCAGTTGGTGGAGAGAGGTCCTGAACTGGTGGGAGAGGTGTGTTCTGGTGGGTGCTTCTCTGGGAGGGTGCGGAACCTCAGAAGTAGAGGTAGGGTGGGGCATTCTTGCCCGTGACCCTGATTTCTCAACCTGACCACCACGTGACACAGGTACCATTAACCCGGGAACTGGGAATGGGAATACATGCACTGGACACACATCTGCTGCCACCACTGGATCCCACCCTTACTGGTGAATCCAGAAACACATTTCCACAGAAATGACACTTAAAAACAAACTTAGAACAATAATCCCTTTCCATGTGACTATCTAAAATGCAGAGTTTTGTGGTGCAGCCAGCTGTCGCTGTGGTACGGCGCAAACGCAAGTCCTAATCCCACCGCTGATCACCAATGTTAGAAATGGAATTTCTGGTTGGCTAGGGCTTGCGCCAAAGCCAGGCAGAAACCACCACTCTAGTCAGGGCTGGGGAGTTACACGCCAAAGATAACCCCTGCTCACCCCCTTGGTAGCTTGGCACGAGCAGTCAGGCTTATCCCGGAGGCAATGTGTAAAGCGTTTGCGCGCGCACCCAGCAACAACACCCAAGGCCCACCCTAAAAGAAACTCCACACAAGGTATTATATAAAAATAGCCTTTGTATTATACCAAAACACATTAGATAATATTCACACAATTTACACTGTGCCAACTGGCACTGGGCAGAATTTTACAAGGGACTATTTACACGGGACAGGGCCACATGGGCCACTGTCAGAATTAGCACAAATCACCAATTGTACATGTAGAACATAACACAAATTAGCACTGTATAACACAACCAGTAACTACTGGCGCAATAATGACCTCAGCATCATCACACTAGCATCAGGTATAAAACCTATCCTGCATCCATCACAGGGGCATAAACACATTATGCACTTTCTCATTAGTCTAACGCATTAGACCTAACCACCTAAGTATAACTACTCTAGGGGCGTACATCGCACAGGGAAGTACAATCTCCCTAACATAACCCTAAACAGGTAAAACAACCTCCTAGGCAGAAATGACCACATTTAGAGGTATAAGACACAGGGTGCGCAAAACATGCTATACACAGTACATTTCCTAACACCCAATCACATTAGCATGAATCTCAATAACACCTCAATCACATTAGGGTCCAGGTCGCACCAGAACCTAAACGTAGCAGCTGCCCACTACTTGCTGGGCAGCTGGGGACAAGAACAGGGCCTAAACGCTGCAGCTGGCACTAAGTGCTGCGCAGCTGTGGAAGGCAAATAGGAGGCATGGGCTCTCAATGGCCCCTGTAACAATATCCAAGACGTTGGAGCCACTTAGGCTCGACACACACCATGGCGCTCAAACTAATCATGCCAACACGCTGGAGCCCCCTGGGCTCTGAAAACATACACATGTCCCCAAGTTGGAGCCTCTCCTGGCTCTGAAATAATAATGCCCCTGGGAGCCACGCAGGCTCGAGAAACAATCGTGCCCACATGGGGGCGGGGGCGCTTAAACACAACATGCCCACGTTGGAGCGGACCTTCGAGCCCTCTAGGCTCTGGAACAATAATGCCCCCTTCGTTGGAGCGCACTCGTGCTCGAAGCAAATAATGCTGCGTAGGTTGGAGCCCTCTGGGCTCTTTAAACAATGTGCCCCCGTCGTTGGAGCGTCCTCCTGCGCTCAACATTCTGCCCCCGTAACGTGGGAGCCTCGGGGCTCTAAACAAATATTTGCCCCGTCATTGGAGCCTCACAGGCTCTAAACAAACAATGCGCGACGTTGGAGTTGCGGGGGGGGGAGGGGGAGGCACCGGCCAGGCCCTTCACACACCCCCCTCCTCCGGTCTGACACGAGGCCCCACTCACCGGACTGACGCGAGGCTCCTCCGGTTGGGTCTTCTCTCTTCCTGAAGACCTGCAGGGCTCCCTCCACACACGGGAGCCCTGCGCGAGGAGCCACCGCCACCGTCCTCACTCCCCCGGTCTTCTTCTGTTCGCAGGAGCGCGGGGTAGGCTCCCGTCTGCTTCCTGCTGTTGGGGTCAGGCTCCGCCCACGATCAGGGCTTCCTGCACTGCTTCCGGGTCACTGCGGGCAGCGTGGCGGCCCTGGAGGCTTTGGCGCCGGCAACACGGGGTAGGCTCCCGTTCTTCGAATACACAATGCGGGGTGGGCTCCCGCACTTTAACTAAATAGATAAGCGGGGTGGGCACCCGCGGCAGACACACATATGCGGGGTGGGCTTCCGCAAAATAAAGAGATCAGCGGGCTCGGCACCCGCCAACGAGCGCCACAGTGCGGGGTGGGCACCCGCTTTCAACACGGCAAAAGCGGGGGAATCCCTACGTCGGGGTTCCCTTGCAAACTATCGCAGCTCAGTGCTGCTGGCCACAAATGAAGGTGCTCCTCAGCCAATAGGTACAGCGCTTCCCAGGCGCTTGAAGGCAAGTCAAGGCAAAGCGCTTCCCAGGCGCTTGAAGGCTGTATCAAGCCTTGGCAGAGTAAAGGGACCAGCAAAAAGGTCCAAAAAGGGTCCTGAAGGAGTCCAGGGGGCAAGGTAGGGCCCGGGCCAGCACACAGGACCCTCCAGAAGGGAGGTAGCCCCCATGGCGGTCCCTCCTGGGCCCCACCAGCAGCAAGCCCCCCTCTGTCCGGATCCAAAAAGAGAACATTTTTTAAGGGGACACAGCCCCTTTTTATACACCTAATACCTTTGTCTCCAGGTGCAGGGGAGGGGCGAACCAGATGCAACTGGTTCTTGAGCACTTTATTTTGCTCAGCCCCTCTCCCTATTCACAGGACAGGCCAGGGTCATCAGTCGCACCACAGGGGGCGGAGCCAGCATTGTGTGGGGAAAGCCCAGCCCTATTCAGGTCCTAGGTGTACTCCTCCCACCCATCTGGCTGCTGATCTCCCCATTCACCACTGGGCGACTCCTCCTGACTCTGGGGATTCCCTAGCCCATCACCTGACCTCAGCCAGCCAATCATGCGCCAGGCAGTCACTGCACATTTATGCCAGCGTCTAGAAGTGGCACTTCCATACTAGCTACATGGACACCGCACACATCATCGCGCAGCATTTCATCACACGAGTCTGCACATACCAAACTCGCACCTGCACTCCCCACGCATCAGGAACTACCAGGGACACATACATTCCCCCATGCATTCCTATGGGAGGGCAGGTCAGTCTCACCAAACCTTACACAGAGCGCACGCGCTTTCCTCTGGGACACAGTGTGAAAGCGCCTAGAGGCCTAAAACCACTAGTACAACACAGGAAAAAGGCTAGGATACTGCAAAAAGTTCTAGGGTTGAACTTGCCAGAAGGGCCAAGTCCAACACTTGCCTAACCATTTCAGCCCGCCTCTGCGCTGATGTGTATCTGCTGTCTGGTGGTGAATAGAGAGATTGACATATGGATGGGTGGGAGGAGTGCACCTGGACTTTGAATAGGGCTATGCTCTGCCACCACAATTCTGGCTCCACCCCCTGTGGAGCATCTGATGTCTCTGCCCTGCACACTGAAAGAAGAAGCCTGCATCATGTCAACAAAGTGCTCAGAAACCGGACCGAACTAGGCAAGGGCCCCCCTGGCCTGCAAGAACAAAAGAAATGTAGTATAAGTATAGGAGCCCTGCTCCTAAGAAATCAGATCCTGCTTCAAGACAAACCTCTGCCTGAGGGGAAGGAACCGGGGAAGCTGTAGGAGGAGTACTGTCCCTGATCTGGGGGACTGGCCTGCAGTGGTTGCCTTGCTACTGAAGGAGAGGAGAAAGATTGCTGATATACTTTGCTTCAACTTGTGCTGTTTAAGGTCTCCAAGGGCTTGTTGCTGAGCTTGCCCCCTGAACGAAGTCCCAGGACCAGTGGACTTCAACCCCCCCTTGAGAATCGCCACTGAGAAGCGCTGTTCTCCCTGTGAAGCTGACGCCGAGAGAAGTGTGTGCTCCCCCGATCGGCGCGTACACTAAGTAAGCCTGTGCCCAGCTGTCCGTCCCAAGCAACGTGACTAAGGCCCCCCTACGAGCCGTAGCTCGCAACGTGAAGGAAGGACTTCGTGACGCACTTGTATTGCCCCCTCTCCGCATCGTACTGCTCAGCGTGCCCCCCTACCCCTGTTGTGGGCAGGCTGCGGCGCGTGGAGTGGTGGGTACGTCGCTCACCATCGGAGCTTACTGCCTGCTTCGCACCTCGCTTCAAGAAAAGGCGCCGATTTCAAGGTACGGCTCGTACGCCACAACGAAGAGCCAACACACTGTACTTTCGCACCGTCCCCTTGAGCATCGTGACTGAGGCCCCCTACGAGCCGTAGCTCACACCGCAAGAGGAGGACATCGCACCGTACAACGCGCTGGGATTCAACGCATCGTCCGTGACGAACGTCTAAAGTTAAAGGTACTGTGTCCGCTTTGTACCGTATGGTGTACGCTCCGCACCGGAGCACCTGTAGCTTGTGTGAGCCCCGCTCGTGCGCATCGTAAGAGTACGCTCCGCACCGGAGCATCGGGGACGTCTGTGAACCCCGTCCGTAAGCACCGTAGGAGTACGCTTCGCAAGAGCATCTGCAAACGCTTGTGAGCCCCGCTCGTAAGCTTCTTTCAAAGCCCGTACGAACCGTACGAAGAGGGGGAAGCGCACAGAACTAACAAAATATGCTTAAAACCAAGCACTGCTTATTACAAATTATATTGTGGGCCCGTTTATCGTTATTGGATCTTGTGCTAAGTCTACCTCTATATAAAGTAACTATTTTTGATAAAACTAGTGTGGAGTCCATTTGTGGGGGATCATTGAATTACTGTGTGTGGTCACAAATGCTTAACCATTGCGCCCTGAGATAAGCCTTGTCTGCTCGCGCCAAGCTACCTAGAGGGTGAGCAGGGGTTATTGTTAGAGTGTAACCCCTTACCCTGACTGGAAGAGAGGATCCCTGCTTGACACAAGTCCCTACCTGTGTCAACCAGAGATTCCCAATTCTAACACTGGGCAAGTGCACCCACTTGCCAGTCCCTAAACCTTCCTTTAACTTCATATTAGTCACCCCTATGGTAGGCCCAAGGGCAGGGTGCATTGTAAGGATAAGGTAGGACAAGCCCTGATGTGTGTGGCATGTCCTAATAGTGAATTACAGCCATTTTTGTTTTTCACTATTGTAAGGGTGAGCAGGGGTTATTGTTAGAGTGTAACCCCTTACCCTAACTGGATCCCCGCTTGACACAAGTCCCTACCTTTGTCAACCAGAGATTCCCAATTCTAACATTGGTGGTCAGCGGTGAGGATTCTGAATTTGAATTTGTGATTCATATACAGTGATTTTGTGAACGCCACTTAGTGAGTTCAGACCAATAACGCAGCCACATACTTTTTGATTTTTGTTTGCCAAGAAATATCTATTTTTTGAGGAAACATGCCTGGTTCAGTCATTGTTGAGAAGGCGCCATCTGTAGTCTCTGAAAGCGAAGAAGTAGAATGGGAAGAGGAGAGACTAGAGAGCTACACCAAGGCCCAGCTGAAGGGCTTCTGCAAGAAATTCAAAGTTCCTCATGTTGGATGTAAAGTCAAAGCAGACCTACTCAAGGCGCTGAGGGCCTGGATTGAGTCAAGGTCGCCTGGAGAGGTGGTATTTGAACCAGCAGAAAGCGTCCATAGTTTTGGCAGAGGCCTGTCGCCAGAAGAGTTGGCAGACAGAAAAGAAACCAGGATGCATGAGATGGAAATGGCAAAACTTAAATTGAATGGGCAACTGGAGCTGGAAAGCAAAAAGCTGGCTCTGGAAGAGAGAAGAATCCAAATGGAGCATGAAATGAAGTTGAGGGAATTAGATCTAAAAGCTAAAAGTTTAGAGTCTACTCCCTCTGGTGGCAGCACACCGTCAGTGTAGACAGAATCAAGGGTGTACATACCAAAGGATGTGGTAAAAGAGTTTTTTAAGAATGATGACATAGGGCAGTGGTTCAAAGCCTATGAGGTAGCCATGTCTTCCCACCAGGTCCCGGAGAAGGATTGGGGAGCGGGGTTGTGGGAACGGTTCCTTAGTGAGGGGCGGGACACACTGCTAGACTTGCCCTCAGATGATTATAATTCGTATCCCCATATGAAAGCAGCTTTGATGACTAGGTATGGGTTGACCCCTGAGTTGTATAGGCAAAGGTTCAGGGGTTGCACAAAGATTCCAAACACTACTGTTGGACTTGGCCCTTTTGGCAGGTTCACCCCCAAAACCTTTTGCAATTATCCTAGCTTTTTCCCTATGTTGTGTAAGTGGTTTTAGGCCTCTAGGCGCTTTTACACTGTGTCCCAGTGGAAAGTGCGTGCGCGCTGTGTATGTCTTTAGTGAGACTGACCTGCCCTCCCATAGGAATGTATGGGGAATGTGTGTGTCCATGGTAGTTCCTGATGTGTGGGGAGTGCAGGGTCAAGTTTGGTATGTGTGAACTCGTGAGATTGAATGCTGCGCGATGATGTGTGCGGTGTTACTGTGTCTAGTGTAGAAGTGCCACTTCTAGAAGCTGGCATGTCTGTGTAATAAATGTGAAGTGACTGTCTGGCTTGTGATTGGCTGGTGTGCCTGGCTCCAGGAGTCAGGATGGGTCTTTCCCCACACAATGCTGGCTCCGCCCCCTGTGGTGCGACTGATGTCCCTAGCCTGTCCTGTGAATAGGGAGAGGGGCTGAGCAAAACAAAGTGTTCAGGAACCAGTTGCATCTGGTTCGCCCCTTCCCTGTACCTTGGGAACAAAGGCAATGTGTATATAAAAAGGGGCTGTGACCCAAAGTAAAATGTTCTTCTTCTGATCCTAATTGGAGGGGGGGGGGCCTGCTGCTGCTGCTGGGCGCCAGGAGAGACCGCCACTGGGGACTGCCTCCCTGCCTGGAGGGCCCTGTGAGCTGGCCCCTGGGCCCAGCCCTTGCCCCCCTGCCTCCTGAAAGACTTTTCCTGGACTCTGTAACTCCAGCGCCTGGGAAGCGCTATGGCTTGGTGATCGCTTGACTTTTCAGCCTGGAAAGCGCTTTATTCCTGTCCTGAGGAGCGCCTTCGTGGGGAACAGCAGCGCTGAGCTGCGATAATTTCCAAGGGAATCCCGACGTAGGGATTCCCCCGATTTGTGCCTTTTGAGCGGGAGCCCACCCCGCACTATTGCCGCCTTGAAGATTTACCTATCGTAAAGCGGGTGCCCACCTCGCATTGCAGTTCTCTTGCGGGTGCCTACCCCGCTTATTTCATTATATTTTACTTAAACGAAGGCGGGAGCCCACCCCGCGCTTCGGTGAGAGAAGAAGGAAAAATGACCGCTGCAGCCCGGTCTGGACAGGAAGCCAGGCAACCTGTGTGAGGACGTGGGCGGGGCTTAACCAGGAAGTGGACGGGAGCCTACCCCGCGCTCCTGTGATCGCCGCCGCAAGGAAGCAGACGGGAGCCTACCACGCGCTTCTGAGGAGGAGAAACTGGAAGCTGACGGGAGCCCACCCGCGCTCCGGCACGAAGAGCAGAAGACACCCGAAGACGCGTCCAGGCGGGAGCCCACCCCGCGCTGGACGGTGTGCGGAGGAGTGCAGCAGTGGCTGGCGGGGCTCCCGTGCCGAGAGGGAGAACCCCGCGCCTACACCAGAGGAGGCGTCCCCCACCTTGAGGAGTCCCCGCTTCAGTCCGGTGAGTGGGGTGAACAGGGGGCCTGCCTTGGTGACTAAGCCCCGTGGGGCCCGCGCACATCTAGCTGGTGCCTGCTTCAGGGCACATTGTCGGTGCTCGCAGCTGCCCCACTTGTCAGAGGGCAGCTGCAACATGTGGGCACAACTTTGGATTCCCCTTTGAGTCCGAGAGCGGGACTCCAACGTTTAGAACTAGTTCATCCCCAGTGGGGGCCCAACAGGCACCGGGAGTGCCAGGCTTCCTTGGTGCATGTTCCCCAGCTGCCCTGCGAGAGCGCAGGCAGCTGCAACGAGGGGGCCATTTGGTATTTAGCAGTCCCTGAGTGGGACTTGGGGGCATTTGGCATTACGAGTCCCAAAGAGGGGCTCAGGAGGCACGCTAGTGCCCAGGCTCATTTTCCCAGCTGCCCAGCACTTAGTGGGCAGCTGCAACGTTTAGGTTGTGCCCCTGTGCGCTTTTGCTTACGCTGCCTGCGCAGCCCAGCCCTGACATTTCGGACAAAGGGCGTTTGAGCCCCTGAGAGGCCAAGTTGGCCTGGAGACAGTTTTCCTGTGTTGTGCCCTCACCTAGGGTACATGGTTATTTTTACCTGTGTACGTTTGCGCAATGTGCATTGCCTTTATGCTATTTTTTTATTCCTAACTGTGTAGACTGTTTTCCTAGTATAGGTTATGCTAGTGAGTTCATGGTTCCCTGCGTGATATATGCCTAAGGTGTTTAGGATGTACTTACCTTTTACCAGTGGTTACTGGTTGTGCGCTACATTTATTATTTGTTCTACATTTCTAAAGTTACAATTGGTGATTTGTGCTAATTCTGACAGTGGTCCATGTGGCCCTGTCTTGTGTAAATAGTCCCCTGTAAATTCTGCCCAGTGCCAGTTGGCACAGTGTAAATTGTGTGAATATTATCTAATGTGTTTTGGTATAATACAAAGGCTATTTTTATATATAACCTTTTGCGGAGTTTCTTTTGTGGTGGGCCTTGGGTGTTGTTGCTGGGTGCGCGCGCAAACGATTTACACATTGCCTCAGGGATAAGCCTGACTGCTCGTGCCAAGCTACCAAGGGGGTGAGCAGGGGTTATCTTTGGCGTGTAACTCCCCAGCCCTGACTTAGAGTGGTGGTTTCTGCCTGGCTTTGGCGCAAACCCTAGCCAACCAGAAATCCCATTTCTAACAAGTACCTATGTTGAGTATGTAACTTTTTTTTGCAGAGCACTGGATGGTTGGGTGAAGGGTAGCAAGGTTGATGATTTTCAAGGGCTTCTTGGTTTAATGGCATGGGAGCACTTGTCCAGTAATTGTTTTCCTGAGCTACGCCAGCACCTGATTGATAGTAGGCTGACTAACCCTAGAAAGCTTGCTGAAGAGGCGGACCGCTGAGTCAGTACCAGGGTCCACAAGGGTCACGTGGGAGATTTCGCCAAAGGTGGGCAGGGTCCCCAGCAGAAGAGTGGAGGGGACAGGGGTAACCAGAGGGATTTCCAAAAAAGGCCCCAAAGTAACCCCCAAGGGGACCAAGGGAAAGGTTCTCAGCCTCTCCCACCCCAGAAACCGACCAGGGCCCGACAGGTCCACCTGTTCAAAAGGGGCCCATAAAATGTTACAAGTGTGGTACCATAGGGCATTATGCCTCTGATTTAAAGTGTCCTTTGTTTGGTAAACCAGCACCCACTGGTGCTCCACCCCGGCAGATGGCTAGTGTAGCCTTGGGGGAGGAGATGGCAGTCCAAGGTGGGTGGGGTCCCGCAGAGATGTCCCTTGTCTCATTAGGAGACTGTGAGATGGTCCCCCAAACCCAGCTGCCTGATAACACCAAGAAATACAGGCAGTGGGTGACCATTAATGGCTGTAGGGTGGAAGCTCTAAGAGATACAGGAGCCAGTGTGACAGCTGTCAAGTGTCACCTGGTGTCTCAAGAGCAGGTTGTCCCAGGAGCATTCTATCCAGTTGTTGCCGCCGGCAACACAGAGAGTCACTGCAAGGTGGCTCAGGTTCCCTTTGAGGGGGGGGGGGGTCTCTGCTATGTGAGGCCCGCCATGCCTGTAGACTGTCTGTTAGGGAACGATTTGGAGAGCTCACCTTGGGCTAAGGTGGAGCGGAGTGCTCACCTGGAGATGTTGGGTATGCCGGATTGGACGTGTGTCACCACACGGTCCATGGCAGCAAGTAGAGGTGCTCAAGAGGTCCTGGAGCCTGAGAGGGAGGCCCAGGGACCAGTCTTAGAGAGAAGAGGCAGGGGGCGCGGGAAACCGGCCCAGGAGGAAGCAGACCTTGAGGGGGATGCCCTGGAGCCTACCGGGGAACAGATAGCTGAACTGGGGGACCTGCCTGAGCTGACCCATTGGCAGCAAGAAGGAGGGCCCTTTAGGGAGGACTTTTGTAAGGCGCAGAAAGAATGCCCTTCTCTCGTGGGTATGCGGCAGCAGGCTGCAGACCAGGCTGCAGGTGATCTGTCTGGGTCACATTTCATTTACTGGGAGAACGACCTCCTATATACACAGCCTAAGGTTGCTGAGCCTGGGTCAGCCCGTGCGCTGGTGGTACCCCAGGACTTCAGAGCCTTCCTACTGGGGCTGGCTCACGATGTGCCATTGGCAGGACATTTGGGGCAGGACAAGACCTTTGAAAGGCTTGTCACCCACTTTTATTGGCCTCAAATGCTCAGGAGTTCAGATACTCACTGCAGGACCTGTCAGACTTGCCAGGCAAATGGAAAGAGTGGGAGGAAGCAGAAGGCTCCTCTCCAGCCATTCCCTGTGGTCGGTACCCCATTCCAGCGAGTGGGGATTGACATTGTGGGGCCACTGGACCCCAGGACAGCCATGGGCAACAGGTTTGTCCTGGTGGACCATGCCACCCGGTACCCGGAAGCCATCCCTCTGAGGACAGTGACGGCCGCCGTGGAGGGACGTGCACTGATGGGAATTTTCTCCAGAGTGGGATTCCCTCTAGAGGTGGTGTCTGACCGGGGTATCAATTTCATATCCAAATATATGAAATCCCTTTGGCAAGAGTGTGGTGTAACCTACAAGTTTACCACACCTTACCACCCCCAAGGAAACAGGTTGGTTGAGAGATTCAACCGTACCCTCAAAGGCATGATTATGGGTCTGGAAGAACCCATGAGGCATAAGTGGGACGTCCTCTTACCATGCCTTCTCTTTGCGTACCGTGAGGTGCCACATATGTCTCTAGGGTTCAGCCCCTTTGAGCTCCTGTATGGCCACCCAGTGAGAGGACCTCTAAGTCTGGTCAAGGAAGGCTGGGAGCTATCTCCCAGGAAACCTCCCCAGAATGTATATAGCTACATGCTGGCCTACAGGAATCAGACTAGGCGATTCAGGCAACTTGCTGAGGCAAATCTGGAAGCCAGCCAGGAGGAGATGAAGCGGTGGTACGACGAGAATGCCACCCTGGTAAAGCTTCAGCCTGGACAGAAGGTGTGGGTCTTGGCCCCCGTGGAGCCTTGTGCGCTCCAGGATAACTGGACTGGTCCCTTTGAGGATGTGGAGCGCAAGAGTCCTGTTACCTATTTGGTGGACTTGCGGTCTCCAAGGAACCACTTAAGGGTCCTTCATGTCAACCGCCTCAAGCCCCACTTGGAGAGGTTCCAAGTGGGCATGCTTTTGGCAACAGATGCTGGGATGGAAGAGGAGACCGAGCCTCTTCCTGACCTCCTGTCAGCCCTTGAGCAAGATGGGTCAGTGGATGGTGTCATCCTCTCTTCCGCCCTGACCCCTGAGCAACAGAATGATTGTCGCCAGCTGCTCAGACAATTTTCTAATCTGTTTTCCCTGATTCCTGGTGTCACTGATTGGTGCGTCCATGATGTGGACACTGGGGATAGTACACCTGTGAGGCACAAGGCCTACAGTATGATTGACAGGGCGAGGGCATGCATCAAGGAGGAGGTCTCCAAGATGTTTGCACTCTGGGTCATTGAGTCCTCCAGCAGTCCTTGGGACAGCCCAGTGGTCTTGGTCCCAAAAGCTGCAGCGCCGGGAGCCACACCCGAACTCCGGTTCTGTGTGGACTACAGAGGACTCAATTCAGTCACCAGGACTGATGCACACCCCATCCCCAGAGCTGATGAGCTCATAGATCGGCTAGGGGCTGCCAACTACCTCAGCATGTTTGATTTAACCTCTGGGTACTGGCAGATCGCCTTGACCGATGGGGCCAAAGAGAGGTTAGCATTTTCCACCCCAGTTGGGCCCTACCAGTTCCGGGTTATGCCCTTTGGGATGAAGAATGCCCCTGCCACCTTCCAGAGGTTGGTCAACCAGGTGTTGGCTGGGCTGGATTCGTTCAGTGCAGCCTACCTGGATGACATCGCAGTGTTCAGCTCCACTTGGGAAGAACACCTGCGCCACCTCTGGGAAGTGTTGATGGCGCTGCGGAGGGCAGACCTCACGATCAAGGCAAGTAAGTGCCAGATCGGGCAGGGTTCCGTGGTGTACTTGGGGCTCCAGGTTGGGAGCGGCCAGGTGGCGCCCCTTCAACCCAAGATAGAAACCATCCTGAATTGGGAGTCGCCCAAAACCCAGAGAGAGGTGAGAGCCTTCCTAGGTCTCACCGGGTACTACAGGAGGTTTGTCAAGGGGTATGGCAACAATGTTGCCCCCTTGACAGCGCTGACTTCTAGGAAGCAGCCCAGGAAAGTGATTTGGACTGACACCTGTCAGAAAGCTTTTGAGGCCCTGAAATCTGCTATGTGCACGGCGCCCGTGCTCTTGGCTCCCAACTTCTCCAAAGAGTTTATCGTTCAGACAGACGCTTCAGAGCATGGTGTGGGGGCTGTTCTTTCACAGATTAATGAGGAGGGCCTAGATCAACCTGTAGCCTTCCTTAGCAGGAGGTTACTTCCACGGGAACAGAGATGGAGTGCTATTGAGCGTGAGGCATTTGCTGTGGTCTGGGCACTGAAGAAGCTAAGACCCTACCTGTTTGGGTCTCACTTCCGAGTTCAGACAGACCACAGGCCCCTCAGATGTTTGATGCATATGAGGGGTGAGAATCCTAAGCTGTTGAGATGGTCCATTTCCCTACAGGGTATGGATTTCACAGTGGATCATCGCCCTGGTACAGATCACGCCAATGCTGACGGTCTGTCCAGATTTTCCCGCCTTAGTGATGAGGAACTCCCTGGGGTAGGGTAGCTCTCCCCACATTTCAGCTGGAGGGGACACGTGTTAGACCTGGCACCTTGGCGTGAGTCTCCCTTCCACTATTTATCGCGGTGCCTCATGTGTTTTGCTGGTGTTAGCTGCTCAGAGCACTGTGCCACTGCCAACCAGTGCCACAGTGCAAGTGCTCCCTATATAAAATGTATATGTTGGTTGGATTCCATGATTGGCTTATTTGGTTTACTGTCAGACCCCAGTAAAGTGCACCAGGAGTGCCCAGGGCTTGTAAATACAAATGCTACTGGTGGGCTGGCAGCACTGGTTGTGCCACCCACAGAAGCGGCCTGGTAAAATGTGTCTAAGGTCTGCCACTGCAGAACCTGCGTGCAGTCTGGTACTGTCATGCTGACTGGCAAGTGCACCCACTTGCCAGTCCCTAAATCTTCCCTTAACTTCATGTTAGTCACCCCTATGGTAGGCCCAAGGGCAGGGTGCATTGTAAGCATAAGGTAGGACAAGCCCTGATGTGTGTGGCATGTCCTATTAGTGAATTACAGCCATTTTTGTTTACACTATTGTAAGGCTACCCTGTTCTCATAGGCCAGAATGGGCTGTTAGAATTGTTACATCCTGTGAGAAGTTGGCCTGGCATATGCTGTCTCCTAGTTATAGGGGACACCTTGCACCAGTCCAATTCGACTCTTATTGATGATAGGTTTAAGACAACCTTTAAAGAAAGCTATCCTAGTGGTAGCTGTAGAGAGCAGCCTTCAGGCTAAGTCTTGAAGGAGTGTTAAGCTTATTGTTTTACCATAGATAACCTCTTGAATGACCAAATGAAAGAGTAGCCCACACAGGTATATATTTAAAATATATGTCTTTATTCTAAACAGAATCCCACAAGTCTCTTTATGAGGCTGAGGCAAAGTTACAATTCAAACAAGCATTGATAGATACAATAAATAGCACTGGAATCATAGGGCCCCAGAGGGGGACCAAACCATATATTAAAAAAGTGGTATAAGAACCACGACAATTCTACAGACAATGCCTAGGGCATTTAGGATCGCTGGCCCCTTAAGAATCCACCCCAGGTTATGAGGAAGGGGACCCACGGGAGGCGCGTGCAGTGGAAATAGCTGCTATCGGGATCTCTATTAAAGCCTATGGAGAATGTCGCGGTTTGATTTAAACAGATTAAAGTCACTTCTAGCAGGAGTACATAGTTAAAACTTTAGAGTTAAGCTTTTGAGGAGCCCACTACCATGAGAGTACCGAGGTACCACTGTTACCTGCCCCAGGGAAGCCGGGTGCGTAGGTCGTTTTCAATGTCGGGTCGCGGGCTGATTTTCAATGGGAAAATTTACAAAACTGCTGCTAGCCAAAAGCGTTGAAGATGCCGTGAAGATTGAAGTTGTAGATCTTGTAGAGAAGAACATTAAAGCAGAGGGGACAGAGTCTGGGTCACGGCACAGTGACCAGGGAGCTCAAAGGAAAGAGCCCTTTAATGTCGGGTGCTTCAAGTGGAAAAAAGTGTAGCTTGGATCTGCAGCCACGGGCTCCGGGAGGCTTCAAGGAAGGCCAGCTTCGGGAGGGCGACTGTCCCACGTCGGGGGAGGGTCGCTGCGGTGTTAGTGTCCGGATTGGATCCACTAAGCCTTGGCAACCGCAACCCACGCAAGATGAACAAATCAGCTACTGGTGCAGACCCACGAGGTCTGTGAGAGGTCTCCTTTGGAGAGACTGGAGAGCAGGCCTGGAGCAACCAGGGGAACTCTTAAATGTCTAGATTGTCCTCCGCTCGGGCCCACAAGTCGAGGGACAAGGGACCGCGGAAGGCAGCAAAATGGAGTGCGTAAAATGGAGCCCACGGGCCACCGAAGGGGGCTAGGGCGCTGATCTTTGGCACAATTGCTGCTTGGTGGTTGGCTCAAAAATGGGCCAAAGCACAGCTTCTCCACTGGTCAGGGTCGTGTGCTATGCAAGAGGTGTCCGGTGTCCTGGGGTATTGGGAATCTCGGCTCCCACGCGGTCCACAGTGCTCAGGTTTGCTGTGTACACTCACTGGCCTCTGGGATGCTTAGGAAACCCACCTCGAGGTTGCTGGAGGTCGACGAAGTTCGTAGGAGCAGCGAAGTTCCAACCGGGTCACTTGCAGTGTTTCAGGTGCCTGCCAAGCAGGGGGGTAACTCCTTTACCCCAAGGGAGATTTCTTCAGTCAACTGGGCAGCAGCTCGTCGAAGGTCAAGTCTGTGATGTCCAAGATTAATCTGATGCTCTGGGGCCACGTTATTCACCTTTATCCCCAAGATTAGGGTAGTGTCCAGAGTAGTGTCCACCAATGAGAGGTGAGGCGGGAAAGGGTGGCTACACCCTCTCCCCTTTGTGTGTTTCCCGCCTGGGCGATGGGCAGGATGCCCCTGAACCGGTTCCAGGCGGTGTATGCAGAATGTAGGCGCTGTAGCTGCCTACGTGCAACTCTGAAAGCAACATATGGTGCACCCACCCTGTTCCAATCCACATATCCTGTCTGGGGAGATGCTAGCACCTCCCTGCCACATGAACCCTATTGTCCAGCTGGCGAGGCTGGGATTTTCCCCAGCAACAGCGAGCCAGAGTCGTGTGGGTGGCGGGTAGTAGCCATTTTGTACTACGTGTGCACTTTTAAATTGGTGTCTGAATTCTGCCGCTTTTCCCATATCGCCCCTCTAGCATGGGGGAATCGTGCCCTCATGCCCATGGCTGGACTGGGGGTAGGATTCCTTCATGTTTGACACCAAACACGATATGGTTCTGTGTAGCCATTCTTAAGTTATCACGCTATCGCGATAGACTTATAATGCGGTTAAGAGTATATGGTATGGCTACACTACAAACAACCCAGCAATGATTTTACGAAGGTTGCAGAGAGGCCCCACTCAGGTATGGGTCCTCCCTCACACATACCTCAGCACCCTGCCCTGTAAGATTAGCAAGGCCTGCTATAGGGGTGACCTATGAGAGTATATGTGTTGTAATGGGGTGGGATATAGGGTACCTATATCCCTGTAAGGGGTGCTAGCACCACCGTACCCAGACTACAGTAGTGGTCTGGTGGTGTCAGTTTGTATGGCTGTTCCAGGGTGGCACAATAAGTGCTACAGCCCTGGTAGGCCTACTGAGGGACCCATGCCCTGGGTGCCTAGGGTACCATCTACAAGGGACTGTCAGGGCATCCTCAGCATTCAATTGGTTTGTACCTAGGGTACTCACATCGTTTAACAGAGGAAGCAGATAGGCTGGGGTCCTGGATAGCAGGGCCAAAGCCTGGCTAAAGTCATAAAACATTCAAAATATCAGCAAAAAGTTGGGGGCAACTATGCAGTCGATGCCACTCTCCTACATGACCCCCCCCCCCACCAAACGCAGGGACATTAAACTAACCTTGACCAGTTGAGTCTTCATGTTCTAAGTGGAAATATCTGGAGAGGCCATCTGCATTGGCATGGTTGCTCCCAGGTCTATGTTCCACTGTATAGTCCATCCCCTGTAGGGAAATGGACCACCTGAGTAGTTTGGGGTTTTCACCCTTCATCTGTTTTAGCCATAGGATTGGCTTATGGTCTGTTTGAACAATGAAGTAAGTGCCAAACAAGTATGGCCTCAGCTTCTTCAAGGCCCAGACCACAGCAAAGGCCTCCCTCTCTATAGCTGACCAACGTTTCTCTCTGGGGGTCAACCTTCTGCTAATAAAAGCTACTGGTTGATCCTGGCCCTCCTCATTCAGTTGTGATAACACAGCACCTACCCCCACCTCTGAAGCATCAGTTTGAACTATGAATTCTTTGGAGTAGTTGGGGCTTTGGAGCACTGGAGCAGAGCACATTGCCTGTTTTAGGTCATCAAAAGCTTTCTGACAGCTGACAGTCCACTGAACCTTTTTGGGCATCCTCTTAGAGGTGAGGTCATTCAAGGGGGTCACAATTTACAAACCTCCTATAGTAACCAGTCAGGCCCAAGAAAGCTCGAACCTGAGTCTGGGTGGTTGGAGCAACCCAGTCCATGATGGTCTGGATTTTGCTCTGAAGTGGTTGAACCTGGCCTCCACCTACAAGGTGACCCAGGTACACAACCTGACTCTGCCCTATCTGGCACTTAGTAGCCTTGATAGTGAGCCCAGCCTTTTGCAGGGCTTCCAAAACTTTCCTCAGGTGGATCAGGTGATCTTCCCAGGTAAAGACAGCAATATCATCTAGATATGCTGCACTAAAGTCTTCCAGACCTGAGAGGACTTGGTTCACCAACCTTTGAAAAGTGGCAGGTGCATTTGTCAAACCAAAGGGCATCACAATAAATTAATAATGCCCACCAGGGGTAGAAAATGCAGTTTTGGCTTTTGCAGACTCAGCTAACCTTATCTGCCAGTAGCCAGCTGTCAGATCAAATGTGCTCAGATATTTGGCTGAGGCCAATCTATCTATGAGCTCATCTGCTCTGGGAATTGGGTGAGCATCAGTCTTAGTGACTGCATTGAGTCCCCTGTAGTCAACACAGAACCTCATCTCTCTCTTACCATCCTGGGTGTGAGGTTTTGGTACAAGGACTACTGGGATAGCCCAAGGGCTATCTGAGGGCTCAATCACTCCTAATTCCAACATCTTTTGGACTTCTGTCCTTATGCAGTCCCTGACATGGTCACGTTTCCTGTAGATTTTATTCTTGACAGGCAGACTGTCCCCAGTGTCCACTTCATGAGTGCACCAGGGGGTCTGACTTGGAGTCAGAGAAAACCTATGTCTATAAGACTGAAGAACTTGTCTACAGTCTGCTTGCTGCTGGTCAGTGAGGCTGCCTGCCAAGGCTACTCCATCAACTGACCCATCGTCAGGGTTCTGAGAGAGCAGGTCTGGGAGAGGGTCACTCTCTTCCTCCTGTCCCTCATCTGTTGCCATGAGCAAGCCCATGTCAGCCCTGTCCAGATATGCTTTCAACCTATTGACATGAAGTACCCTGTGGGGACTTCTGGGAGTGCCAAGGTCTACCATGTAGGTAACCTCTCTCTTTTTCTCCAAAATGTTATGGGGTCCACTCCACTTATCTTGGAGAGCTGCTGGGGCCACTGGCTCCAACACCCATACCTTCTGTCCTGGCTGGTACACCACCAGTACAGCCTTTTGGTCATGCCAGGCTTTCTGTAATTCCTGACTTGCCTCCAGGTTTTTAGTTGCCTTCTTCATGTACTCAGCCATCCGGGAGCGGAGACCAAGTACATAGTCCACAATATCCTGTTTAGGGGCTTTGAGAGGTTGCTCCCATCCCTCCTTCACTAGACAGAGTGGCCCTCTAACAGGATGGCCAAACAAAAGTTCAAAGGGGCTATAACCAACCCCCTTTTGTGGCACCTCCCTGTATGCAAGAGAAGGCAGGGCAGAAGAACATCCCATTTTCGCCTAAGCTTTTCTGGGAGCCCTTTGATCATACCCTTTAAGGTCTTGTTGAATCTCTCAACAAGGCCATTGCATTGAGGACTTATAGTTAACCCCACACTCCTTCCACATTGCCTTGAGGTAGCTACTCATAAAGTTTGTACCTCTGTCAGACAATACCTCCTTAGGAAAACCCACCCTGGAAAAGACTCCCAGGAGGGCTCTTGCCACCACAGGTGCTGTCATGGTCCTAAGTGGAATAGTTTCTGGGTATCTAGTGGCATGATCCACTACCACTAGAATGAACCTGTGCCCAGATGCTGTTGGTGGGTCTAGGGGACCAACAATGTCAATCCCCACCCGTTCAAAGGGCACCCCCACCACAGGCAATGGTATCAGGGGGGCCTTTGTGGATTTACCTGCCTTGCCACTGGCTTGACAGGTAGTGCAAGAGCTGCAAAAGCTCTTACAGTCCTTACTCATTTGGGGCCAATGAAAGTGAGGGACAATTCTGTCCCAAGTCTTGTTTTGGCCCAGGTGTCCTGCTAAGGGAATATCATGGGCCGGTGTGAGCAGGAAGCCCCTAAACTTTTGAGGTATGACCAACCTCCTGGCTGCACCAGGCTTGGGGTCTCGACCCTCAGAGTAAAGGAGCCCATCATCCCAATATACCTTATGGGTCCCACTGGCATTCCCTGCAGTTTCAACATCAGCTTGCTGTCTGAGGGGTTCAAGAGTGGGGCAGCCTGCTGCTCCAGGCTCAAGTCTGCCCTAGAAGGTCCCCCTGCCCCCAAGAACTCAACCTGATCAGGTTCCAGTTCATCTGGGGCAGTTCCTTCTTCAGGAGCTAGATCCTCTTCTGCTAAAAGAGTTTCTACAGACTGATCCTGGGGGGAAGGCTCTGCCTTACCCCTGCTACTCCTCCTCTTAGAAGGTCCTTGGTCCATTTTTTCAGGATACAAGGCCTGTTCAGTTCCTGTCAGCTTTGCTTTTGACCTTGTCAGGGCAAATACTTCTGCTGGTATACCCAACATTGCTGCATGGGTACTTAGCTCCACCTCAGCCCATGCTGAGGTCTCCAAATCATTCCCTAGTAAACATTCAACAGGTAGGTCTGCACTCACCACGACTTTCTTGAGGCCAGTTACCCCTCCCCAGGAGAAGTTCACAACTGCTAGAGCATGGTTAGTACTAACGTTGCTTGCATTGGTCACTTGGTAAGTGTCCCCAAGTATGATCTGGTTAGGGTCCACAAGGTCCTTAGTCACCATGGTGACACTGGCCCCTGTATCCCTGTAAGCTAGTGACTCCCTTCCATTTATTTTTGGCTGTTGTCTGTATTTGCCCAGACCACTGGGGCTCACAAACAGGGACAGGTCCCCATCACAAACTAGAACAGCCTGAGTAGGAGTTCTGACTAGGCCAGAGTCCTCTCCAGATCCCAGGCTCAACCCTACTATGCCCTTGTTCTGTGTACCACCACCTATAGCTGGACTAGGGGGAACAGGTGCCTTAGGGGCAGGTGTGGTACTGGTGGAGTCTTTGGCCTTATTACAATCTGACGTCCAATGGGTTTTCTGTTTACAGAATTTACACCATGGCTTCCTTGGTTGTTTAGCTTTAGTAGCTTGGGTATTATCAGATGCAGATTTTTGGGGGCCTGTTGAAGGCTGCTGGTCTTTTCCCTTTTCCCCACCCTTCTCAGAGTTCTTGGCATCTTCCTTTTTAGTTGCACCCCCCAAGGGCTGGACCTTCTGCTTAATCCTGGTTCTGACCCATTTGTCTGCCTTCTTTCCCAATTCTTGGGGAGAGGTCAGATCTGAGTCCACCAGGTGCTGATGTAAGAGCTGATTCTGACAATTATTAAGGATCTGCTCCCTCATTATGAGATTATACAATCCTTGGTAATCATTTACTTTACTGCCAGTTAACCAACCTTCCAGTGCCTTGGTAGCACAATCAACAAAGTCTACCCAATCTTGATTCTGTGCTTTTTGGGTGTCTCTGAACTTAAGTCTGTACTGATCAGTGGTTAAGCCAAACCCATCTATTAAAGCATCTCTCAAGATATAGTAATCATCTGCATCCTCTTCTCTTACAGAGAGGAGCTTGTCTCTTCCTTTGTCTGCAAAGGAGAGCCACAGGATTGCTGCCCACTGCTCTACTGGGACCCTTTGTACTTTACAGGCCCTCTCAAGAGCAGAGATCCATTTGTGGATGTCATCCCCTGTATGATAGGGGGGCACAATCTTGTGGAGGTTCCTATTGTAATGGACTTTCTCTCTAACTCTAGGGGTTTCATTACTGCCACCAGGTGTCTCTAGACCCCACTTTCTTGAAGCTTTCTGAAGCTCCAGGGATTCCCTGTCCAATGCTAACTGTTCTCTCCTGAGCTGTAGTTTAGCCTGCTCAAACTGGATCAGTCTGCATTTCCTCTCTTGGGAGGATTCTCTTCTGTGAGAAGAGGCAGAGGTCCCCTTGGATCTCTCAGAATGGTTGGACCCCTCTGAGGGGGATCTGTTCCTTCTGTTTGGATCCACCATTCTCCCTTTAGGGATGGAGAGAGTGCCTCTTGGGCCATCACCTCCATGTTGTGAATGGTTTTGTTCATCCAGGTTAAGTTCATCTTCCTCTTCCTGGTCCTCATCAGAGTCCACCCCAGGGGTGTCCTCTTCTGGGGGATGCCCACCCAACCTGTCTACCCCATCAGACATTAAAGTCTGCTTAAAGTCTGCTATGAGCAGGATTTCCCTGAGACGTTGGGTATTGGCACCTTTGTTTGTCTTAAGTTGCCTAGTGGTGCACATCTCCGTCAGCTCAGCAAAGGAGAGATGATCATATCTGTCGACTGGGACCCTCTGGGGTCCTTCCAGAGCCTTATGGGCACCTGAACTTAAAGGCATTTCTAGTGTAGTGGTACTGGTGTATCTACCTACACTAGGTGTGGCCTACTGAACCCTTTCTTGAGTTGTAGTCAAGGTGTGCTAAACCCTCTACACACAACTCCTAAGTTCAGTAGAACTTATTGTATTCTAAGCTTGAATTTATATGTACCTTTGGTACCAAGTGGCTTTCACTTTAGAAATTCAATTTGTTATCTGGTAAAACAATGGCAAGCTTGAATCCAATCGCTGCACACCAATGTGAGAAGTTGGCCTGCCATATGCTGTCTCCTAGTTATAGGGGACACCTTGCACCAGTCCAATTCGACTCTTATTGATGATAGGTTTAAGACAACCTTTAAAGAAAGCTATCCTAGTGGTAGCTGTGGAGAGCAGCCTTCAGGCTAAGTCTTGAAGGAGTGTTAAGCTTATTGTTTTACCATAGATAACCTCTTGAATGACAAAATGAAAGAGTAGCCCACACAGGTATATATATAAAATATATGTTTTTATTCTAAACAGAATCCCACAAGTCTCTTTATGAGGCTGAGGCAAAGTTACAATTCAAACAAGCATTGATAGACACAATAAATAGCACTGGAATCATAGGGCCCCAGGGGGGGACCAAACCATATATTAAACAAGCATTTGCAATGCATTAGGTCTCGCATTTACGCGAGTTTGAGCTATTGACATTGCAAATAACAATGCCTATTGGCATTGTCATTTACAATGCCAATAGCTTTAACTCGTGTAACTGCGAGACCTAGTGCATTGCAAATGCTTGTTCTGCATTGCTGTAGTAAATGACTCAACATTTTCCCCATAGGTTAAAAGCGGAAGGAGGAATAGTTGTTGACGCAGGTGCCTTCATATTTTGTAATGTTTACCTGTGTGTGTGTGCTAAAACGATGCCATCCACTGCTGAAGGTGAAGATCTTGTGATGTTGACAAGCTCTCCATTTTGCTTGTGTTCCGACTCTTTGGTTTGTGCTCTTCGTGGCTAGCAAAGCCCGTGTTTTTTGTGTTTTGCTTTCTGGGGTAGATTTTTCATAAGTAAAAATTGCATTTTGAATCGTTTCTGTGCATGTTTGCTGTTTTGAAACTGAATAACATTGGTGACATTTGTTTATGGAGGGGAAAGAAGCGTGTTAAACATGTACTTGAACGACTTTGAGTTTACAGGTCCGTGTCTGAAAAGCTTTTGAGGAAAAACGTGTTCTCATTTAAAACAAAGGTCATTATCACAGCATGCCGACAGGCGCCCCATGCTGCGGACCTATAATTAACTCAGCAGGTCTTCCGGAGAAGAGCACTCAACGCGCAAATGCTGTTCATGTGAAGCGCGTTCACAGACAGTAATCACACATCACAACACTCTGCGCGTGCCCCAGTCTGTCTCCCTTGAGAGGCATCTCGGCGACAATAGGTCTAGAGAGCGAGACCTAAAAAGTGGTATAAGAACCACGACAACTCTACAGACAATGCCTAGGGCATTTAGGATCGCTGGCCCCTTAAGAATCCACCCCAGGTTATGAGGAAGGGGACCCACGGGAGGCGCGTGCAGTGGAAATAGCTGCTATCGGGATCTCTATTAAAGCCTATGGAGAATGTCGCGGTTTGATTTAAACAGATTAAAGTCACTTCTAGCATGAGTACAAAGTTAAATCTTTAGAGTTAAGCTTTTGAGGAGCCCACTACCACGAGAGTACCGAGGTGCCACTGTTACCTGCCCCAGGGAAGCCGGGTGCATAGGTCGTTTTCGATGTCGGGTCGCGGGCTGATTTTCAATGGGAAAATGTACAAAACTGCTGCTAGCCAAAAGCGTCGATGATGCCGTGAAGATTGAAGTTGTAGATCTTGTAGAGAAGAACCTGAAAGCAGAGGGGACAGAGTCTGGGTCACGGCACAGTGACCAGGGAGCTCAAAGGAAAGAGCCCTTCAATGTCGGGTGCTTCAAGTGGAAAAAGGTGTCGCTTGGATCTGCTCCGGGAGGCTTCAAGGAAGGCCAGCTTCGGGAGGGCGACTGTCACACGTCAGATGAGGGTCGCTGCGGTGTTAGTGTCCGGATTGGATCCACTAAGCCTTGGCAACCGCAACCCACGCAAGATGAACAAATCAGCTACTGGTGCAGACCCACGAGGTCTGTGAGAGGTCTCCTTTGGAGAGAATGAAGAGCAGGCCTGGAGCAACCAGGGGAACTCTTAAATGTCGAGATTGTCCTCCGCTCGGGCCCACAAGTCGAGAGACAAGGGACCGCGGAAGGCAGCAAAATGGAGTGCGTAAAAGGGAGCCCACGGGCCACCGGAGGGGGCTTGGGCGCTGATCTTTGGGACAATTGCTGCTTGGTGGTTGGCTCAAAAATGAGCCAAAGCACAACTTCCCCACTGGTCAGGGTCGTGTGCTATGCAAGAGGTGGCCGGTGTCCTGGGGTATTGGGAATCTCGGCACCCACGCGGTCCACAGTGCTCAGGTTTGCTGTGTACACTCACTGGCCTCTGGGATGCTTAGGAAACCCACCTCGAGGTTGCTGGAGGTCGACGAAGTTCGTAGGAGCAGCGAAGTTCCAACCGGGTCACTTGCAGTGTTTCAGGTGCCTGCCAAGCAGGGGGGTAACTCCTTTACCCCAAGGGAGATTTCTTCAGTCAGCTGGGCAACAGCTCGTCGAAGGTCAAGTCTGTGAAGTTCAAGAATAATCTGAGGCTCTGGGGCCACGTTATTCACCTTTATCCCCAAGATTAGGGGAGTGTCCAGAGTAGTGTCCACCAATGAGAGGTGAGGCGGGAAAGGGTGGCTACACCCTCTCCCCTTTGTGTTTTTCCCACCTGGGCGATGGGCAGGATGCCCCTGAACCGGTTCCAGGCGGTGTATGCAGAATGTAGGCGTTGTAGCTGCCTACGTGCAACTCTGAAAAGCAACATATGGTGCACCCACCCTGTTCCAATCCACATATCCTGTCTGGGGAGATGCTAGCACCTCCCTGCACAGGAGCCCTATTGTCCAGCTGGCGAGGCTGGGATTTTCCCCAGCAACAGCCATCCAGAGTCGTGTGGGTGGCGGGTAGTAGCCATTTTGTACTACGTGTGCACTTTTAAATTGGTGTCTGAATTCTGCCGCTTTTCCCATATCGCCCCTCTAGCATGGGGGAATCGTGCCCTCATGCCCATGGCTGGACTGGGGGTAGGATTCCTTCATGTTTGACACCAAACATGATATGGTTCTGTGTAGCCATTCTCAAGTTATCACGCTATCGCGATAGACTTATAATGCGGTTAAGAGTATATGGTATGGCTACACTACAAACAACCCAGCAATGATTTTACGAAGGTTGCAGAGAGGCCCTACTCAGGTAGGGGTCCCCCCTCACACATACCTCAGTACCCTGCCCTGTAGGATTAGCAAGGCCTGCTATAGTGGTGACCTATGAGAGTATATGTGTTGTAATGGGGTGGGATATAGGGTACCTATATCCCTGTAAGGGGTGCTAGCACCACCTTACCCAGACTACAGTAGTGGTCTGGTGGTCTCTGTTTGTATGGCTGTCCCAGGGTGGCACAATAAGTGCTGCAGCCCTGGTAGGCCTACTGAGGGACCCATGCCCTGGGTACCTAGGGTACCATCTACAAGCGACTGTCAGGGCATCCTCAGCATCCAATTGGTTTGTACCTAGGGTACTCACATCGTTTAACAGAGGAAGCACATAGGCTGGGGTCCTGGATAGCAGGGCCACAGCCTGGCTAAAGTCATAAAACAGTCAAAACATCAGCAAAAAGTTGGGGGCAACTATGCAATCGATGCCACTCTCCTACACATCCTATGATCCTAACAGACCCAGGGAACATGGTAGAAAATCGAGTTTAGTATGCCTGAACTCAGAATACTAAAATACATCTTTTAGCAAAGGTTATTTTAATGTTCTGTGTTTACAAATGCCACTTTTAGAAAGTTGGCCTTTGCTTGCCTAACCATTTCAGCCCGCCTCTGCGCTGATGTGTATCTGCTGTCTGGTTTGTGTGAGTGACAGGGCTGGGGAATTCCAAGAGACAGTCTGGGCAGCCAGGTGGTGAATAGGAAGATTACACCAGGATGGGTGGGAGGAGTACACCTGGACTTTGAATAGAGCTGTGCTCTGGCACCACAATGCTGGCTCCACCCCCTGTGGAGCGTCTGATGTCTCTGCCCTGCACACTGAAAGAAGAAGCCTGCATCATGTCAACCAAGTGCTCAGAAACCGGACCGAACTAGGCAAGGGCCCCCCTGGCCTGCAAGAACAAAAGAAATGTAGTATAAGTATAGGAGCCCTGCTCCTAAGAAATCAGATCCTGCTACAAGACAAACCTCTGCCTGAGGGGAAGGAACCGGGGAAGCTGTAGGAGGAGTACTGTCCCTGACCTGAGGGACTGGCCTGAAGTGGTTGCCTTGCTGCTGAAGGAGAGGAGAAGGATTGCTGATATACTTTGCTTCAACTTGTGCTGTTTAACTCTCCAAGGGCTTGTTACAGAGCTTTCCCCCTGAACGAAGTCCCAGGCCCAGTGGACTTCACCCCCCCTTTGAGAATCGCCGCTGAAAACCGCCGTTCTCCCCGTGAAGCTGACGCCGAGAGAAGTGTGCTCTCCCCAGATCGGCGCGTACACTAAGCAAGCCTGTGCCCAGCTGTCCGGCCCAAGCAACGCGACTAAGGCCCCCCTACGAGCCGTAGCTCGCAACGTGAAGGAAGGACATCGTGATGCACTTTTATTGCCCCCTCTCCGCATCGTACTGCTCAGCGTGTCCCCCTACCCTTGTTGTGGGCAGGCTGCGGCGTGTGGAGTGGTGGGTACGTCGCTCACCATCGGAGCGTACTGCCTGCTTCGCACCGCGCTTCAAGAAAAGGCGCAGATTCCAGGGTACGGCTTGTATGCTGCAACGAAGAGCCAATGCCCCGTACTTTTGCACCGTCCCCTCAAGCATCGTGACTAAGGCCCCCCTACGAGCCGTAGCTCGCACCGCAACAGGAGGACATCGCACCGTACAACGCGCTGGGATTCAACGCATCGTCCGTGACGAAATTTCCAAGATAATGTACTGTGTCTGCTCGCACCGTAAGGTGTACGCATCTCCCGGAGTGCCTGCAGCAGTTGTGAGCACCGTTCGTACGCCCCGTGAGGTGTACGCATCGCCCGGAGTGCCTGCAGCAGTTGTGAGCCCCGTGAGGTGTACGCATCGCCGGAGCGCCTGTAACGCTTGTGAGCCCCGCTCGTGAGCACCGTAGGGTGTACGCTTCGTCCGGAGCGCCTGCAACGCTTGTGAGCCCCGCTCGTAAGCTCTTTTTCAGCCGTACGAACCGTGCGAGGTACACAAAGCGCACAGAACTATTGAAATTCGCTTAACATCAAGAACTGCTTATTACTAAAAGTATTGTGGGCCCGTTTTACGTTATTGGGTCTTGTGCTAAGTCTGCCTTTATATAAAATAATTATTTGTGCTAAACCCAGTGTGGAATTCATTTATGGGGGATCATTGAATTACTGTGTGTGGTCACAAATGCTTAACCATTGCGCCCCGAGATAAGCCTTGTCTGCTCGCGCCAAGCTACCTAGAGGGTGAGCAGGGGTTATTGTTGGAGTGTAACCCCTTACCCTGACTGGAAGAGAGGATCCCTGCTTGACACAAGTCCCTACCTGTGTCAACCAGAGATTCCCAATTCTAACATTGGTGGGCAGCGGTGAGGATTCTGAATTTGCATTTGTGATTCATATACAGTGATTTTGTGAACGCCACTTAGTGAGTTCAGACCAATAACGCAGCCACATACTTTTTGATTTTTGTTTGCCAAGAAATATCAATTTTTTGAGGAATCATGCCTGGTTCAGTCATTGTTGAGAAGGCGCCATCTGTAGTCTCTGAAAGCGAAAAAGTAGAATGGGAAGAGGAGAGACTAGAGTGCTACACCAAGGCCCAGCTGAAGGGCTTCTGATAGAAATTCAAAGTTCCTCATGTTGGATGTAAAGTCAAAGCAGACCTACTCAAGGTGCTGAGGGCCTGGATTGAGTCAAGGTCGCCTGGAGATGTGGTAGTAGTTGAACCAGCAGAAAGCGTCCATAGTTTTGGCAGAGGCCTGTCGCCAGAAGTGTTGGCAGACAGAAAAGAAACCAGGATGCATGAGATGGAAATGGCAAAACTTAAATTGAATGGGCAACTGGAGCTGGAAAGCAAAAAGCTGGCTCTGGAAGAGAGAAGAATCCAAATGGAGCATGAAAGGAAGTTGAGGGAATTAGATCTAAAAGCTAAAAGTTTAGAGTCTACTCCCTCTGGTGGCAGCACAATGTCAGTGCAGACAGAATCAAGGGTGTACATACCAAAGGATGTGGTAAAAGAGTTTTTTAAGAATGAATACATAGGGCAGTGGTTCAAAGCCTATGAGGTAGCCATGTCTTCCCACCGGGTCCCTGAGAAGGATTGGGGAGCAGGGTTGTGGGGACGGTTCCTTAGTGAGGGGCGGGACACACTGCTAGACTTGCCCTCAGATGATTATAATTCTTATCCCCATATGAAAGCAGCTTTGATGACTAGGTATGGGTTGACCCCTGAGTTGTATAGGCAAAGGTTGAGGGGTTGCACAAAGATTCCAAACAGTACGTATGTTGAGTATGTAACTTTTTTTTGCAGAGCACTGGATGGTGGGGTGAAGGGTAGCAAGGTTGATGATTTTCAAGGGCTTCTTGATTTAATGGCATGGGAGCACTTGTCCAGTAATTGTTTTCCTGAGCTACGCCAGCACCCGATTGATAGTAGGCTGACTAACCCTAGAAAGCTTGCTGAGGAGGCGGACCGCTGGGTCAGTACCAGGGTCCACAAGGGTCACGTGGGAGATTCCGCCAAAGGTGGGCAGGGTCCCCAGCAGAAGAGTGGAGGGGACAGGGGTAACCAGAGGGAGTTCCCAAAAAGGCCCCAAAGTAATCCCTAAGGGATCCAAGGGAAAGGTTCTCAGCCTCCCCCACCCCAGAAACCGACCGGGGCCCCGACAGGTCCACCTGTTCAAAAGAGGCCCATAAAATGTTACAAGTGTGGTACCGTAGGGCATTATGCCTCTGATTTAAAGTGTCCTTTGTTTGGTAAACCAGCACCCACTGGTGCTCCACCCCGGCAGATGGCTAGTGTAGCCTTGGGGAAGGAGATGGCAGGTCAAGGTGGGTGGGGTCCCGCAGAGATGTCCCTTGTCTCATTAGGAGACTGTGAGATGGTCCCCCAAACCC
The DNA here is from genome assembly GCF_964204655.1 of Triturus cristatus. Lineage (NCBI taxonomy): Eukaryota > Metazoa > Chordata > Amphibia > Caudata > Salamandridae > Triturus > Triturus cristatus. The sequence goes on from NC_140579.1 coordinate 1,114,692,418, forward strand.
AGCTGCCTGATAACAGTAAGAAATACAGGCAGTGGGTGACCATCAATGGCCGTAGGGTGGAAGCTCTGAGAGATACAGGAGTCAGTGTGACAGCTGTCAAGTGCCACCTGGTATCTCAAGAGCAGGTGGTCCCAGGAGCATTCTATCCAGTTGTTGCCGCTGACAACACAGAGAGTCACTGCAAGGTGGCTCAGGTTCCCTTTGAGTAGGGGGGGGGTCTCTGGTACTCTTCAGGTAGCTGTGAGGCCCGCCATGCCTGTAGACTGTCTGTTAGGGAACGATTTGGAGAGCTCACCTTGGGCTAAGGTGGAGCGGAGTGCTCACCTGGAGATGTTGGGTATGCCGGATTGGGCGTGTGTCACCACACGGTCCATGGCAGCAAGTATAGGTGCTCAAGAGGTCCTGGAGCCTGAGAGGGAGGCCCAGGAACCGGCCTTAGAGAGAAAAGGCAGGGGGCGCGGGAAACCGGCCCCTGAAGTTCCCACGGCCCAAGAGGAAGCAGACCTTGAGGGGGATGCCCTGGAGCCTACCGGGGAACAGATAGCTGAACTGGGGGACCTGCCTGAGCTGACCCATTGGCAGCAAGAAGGAGGCCCCTCCAGGGAGGACTTTTGTAAGGCGCAGAAAGAATGCCCTTCTCTCGTGGGTATGCGGCAGCAGGCTGCAGACCAGGCCGCAGGTGATCAGTCTGGGTCACATTTTAATTTACTGGGAGAACGACCTCCTATATACAGAGCCTAAGGTTGCTGAGCGTGGGTCAGCCCGTGCGTTGGTGGTAACCCAGGACTTCAGAGCCTTCCTACTGGGGCTGGCTCACGATGTGCCATTGGCAGGACATTTGGGGCAGGACAAGACCTTTGAAAGGCTTGTCACCCACTTTTATTGGCCTCAAATGCACAGGAGTTCAGATACTCACTGCAGGACCTGTCAGACTTGCCAGGCAAGTGGGAAGAGTGGGAGGAAGCAGAAGGCTCCTCTCCAACCATTCCCTGTGGTCGGTACCCCATTCCAGCGAGTGGGAATTGACATTGTGGGGCCACTGGACCCCAGGACAGCCATAGGCAACAGGTTTATCCTGGTCCTGGTGGACCATGCCACCCGGTACCCGGAAACCATCCCTCTGAGGACAGTGACGGTCCCCGTGGAGGGACGTACACTGCTGGGAATTTTCTCCAGAGTGGGATTCCCTCTAGTGGTGGTGTCTGACCGGGGTACCAATTTCATATCAAAATATATGAAATCCCTTTGGCAAGAGTGTGGTGTAACCTACAAGTTTACCACCCCTTACCACCCCCAAGGAAACGGGTTGGTTGAGAGATTCAACCGTACCCTTAAAGGCATGATAATGGGTCTCGAAGAACCCATGAGGCATAAGTGGGACGTCCTCTTACCATGCCTTATCTTTGCATACCGTGAGGTGCGACATAAGTCTCTAGGGTTCAGCCCCTTTGAGCTCCTGTATAGCCACCCAGTGAGAGGACCTCTAAGTCTGGTCAAGGAAGGCTGGGAGCAATCTCCCAGGAAACCTCCCCAGAATGTATATAGCTACATGCTGACCTTCAGGAATCTGACTAGGCGATTCAGGCAACTTGCTGAGGCAAATCTGGAAGCCAGCCAGGAGGAGATGAAGCGGTGGTACGACCAGAATGCCACTCTGGTAGAGCTTCAGCCTGGACAGAAGGTGTGGGTCTTGGCCCCCGTGGAGCCTTGTGCGCTCCAGGATAAGTGGACCGGTCCCTTTGAGGTTGTGGAGCGCAAGAGTCCTTTTACCTATTTGGTGGACTTGTGGTCTCCAAGGAACCCCTTAAGGGTCCTTATCGTCAACAGCCTCAAGCCCCACTTGGAGAGGTCCCAAGTGGGCATGCTCTTGGCAACAGATGCTGGGATGGAAGAGGAGACCGAGCCTCTTCCTGACCTCCTGTCAGCCCAGGAGCAAGATGGGTCAGTGGATGGTGTCATCCTCTCTTCTGCCCGGACCCCTGAGCAACAGAATGATTGTCGCCAGCTTTCTGATCTGTTTTCCCTGGTTCCCGGTATCACTGATTGGTGCGTCCATGATATGGACACTGGGGATAGTACACCTGTGAGGCACAAGGCCTACAGGGTGACTGACAGGGTGAGGGCATGCATCAAGGAGGAGGTCTCCAAGATGTTTGCACTCGGGGTTATTGAGACCTCCAGCAGTCCTTGGGCCAGCCCAGTGGTCTTGGTCCCAAAGGCTGCAGCGCCGGGAGCCACACCCAAACTCCGGTTCTGTGTGGACTACAGAGGACTCAATTCAGTCACCAGGACTGATGCACAGTGTTGGACTTGGCCCTTCTGGCAAGTTCACCCCTAAAAACTTTTTGCATTTATCCTAGCCTTTTCCTATGTTGTATTAGTGGTTTTAGGCCTCTAGGCGCTTTTACACTGTGTCCCGGTGGAAAGTGCGTGCGCTCTGTGTATGTTTTAGTGAGACTGACCTGCCCTCCCATAGGAATGCATGGGGGATCTGAATGACCGTGTTAAGTCCTGATGTGAGAGGAGTGCAGGGTCGAGTTTGATATGTGCGAACTCGTGAGATTGAATGTCGCGCGATGATGTGTGCGGCGTTACTCTGTCTAGTGTAGAAGTGACACTTCTAGCAGCTGGCGTGTCTGTGTAATAAATGTGAAGTGACTGTCTGGCTTGTGATTGGCTGGTGTGCCTGGCTCCAGGAGTCAGGATGGGTCTGCCCCGGTGGTGAATGGAGAGATCTGCATGTTGATGGCAGGGAGGAGTACACCTGGGACCTGAATAGGGCTGGGCTTTCCCTCCACAATGCTGGCTCCACCCCCTGTGGTGCATCTGATGTCCCTGGTCTGTCCTGTGAATAGGGAGAGGGGCTGAGCAAAACAAAGTGCTCAGGAACCAGTTGCATCTGGTTCGCCCCTTCCCTGCACCTTTGGTGACAAAGGATTTTGTGTGTAAATGAGGGGCTGTGACCCCATGAAAATGTTCTTGTTCTTGGACTCGAATCTGCCAGGGGTGTGCTGCTGCTTTGGCCCAGGGGAAGGCTTGCCTCCCTGGGCCCTGCCCAGCCCCTGGATGCCTGATGGACTTCTGGGTGTTAGGAAATGTACAGTGTGTAGTATGTTTTGCGCACCCTGTGTTTTGTACCTCTAGATATGATTTCTGCATAGGAGGTTGTTTAATGCGTTGGGTGTTAGGAAATGTACCGTGTGTAGTATGTTTTGCGCACCCTGTGTTTTATACCTCTAGCTAATTCTGACGGTGGTCCATGTGGCCCTGTCTTGTGTAAATAGTCCCCTGTAAAATTCTGCCCAGTGCCAGTTGGCACAGTGTAAATTATGTGATTATCATCTAATGTGTTTATTATAATACAAAGGCTATTGTTTATATATAACCTTGTGTGGAGTTTCTTTTGTGGTGGGCCTAGGGTGTTGTTGCTGTGTGCGCGCGCAAACGCTTTACACATTGCCTCCGGGATAAGCCTGACTGCTCGTGCCAAGCTACCAACGGAGTGAGCAGGGGTTATCTTTGGTGTGTAACTCCCCAGCCCTGACTTAGAGTGGTGGTCTCTGCCTGGCTTTGGCGCAAGCCTTAGCCAACCAGAAATCCCATTTCTAAGACACACCCCGTCCCCAGAGCTGATGAGCTCATAGATCGGCTAGGGGTTGCCAACTACCTCAGCACGTTTGATTTACCGTCTGGGTACTGGCAGATCGCCTTGACCGCTGGGGTCAAAGAGAGGTCAGCATTTTCCACCCCAGATGGGCACTACCTGTTCCGGGTTAGGCCCTTTGGGATGAAGAATGCCCCTGCCACCTTCCAAAGGTTGGTCAACCAGGTGTTTGCTGGGCTGGATTCGTTCAGTGCAGCCTACCTGGATGACACCGCAGTGTTCAGCTCCACTTGGGAAGAAACCTGCCCCACCTCTGGGAAGTGTTGATGGCACTGCGGAGGGCAGGCCTCACGATCAAGGCGAGTGAGTGCCAAATCGGACAGGGTTCCGTGGTGTACTTGGGGCACCAGGTTGGGAGCGGCCAGGTGACGCCCAGTCAACCCAAGCTAGAAACCATCCTGAATTGGGAGTCGCCCAAAACCCAGACAGAGGTGAGAGCCTTCCTAGGTCTCACCGGGTACTACAGGAGGTTTGTCAAGGGGTATGGCAACATTGTTGCCCCCTTGACAGCGCTGACTTCTAGGAAGCAGCCCAGGAAAGTGATTTGGACTGACACCTGTCAGAAAGCTTTTGAGGCCCTGAAAGCTGCTATGTGCACGGCGCCCGTGCTCTTGGCTCCCAACTTCTCCAAAGAGTTTATCGTTCAGACAGACGCTTCAGAGCATGGTGTGGGGGCTGTTCTTTCACAGATTAATGAGGAGGGCCTAGGTCAACCTGTAGCCTTCCTTAGCAGGAGGTTATTTCCACGGGAACAGAGATGGAGTACTATTGAGCGTGAGGCATTTGCTGTGGTCTGGGCACTGAAGAAGCTAAGACCCTACCTGTTTGGGTCTCACTTCCGAGTTCAGACAGACCACAGGCCCCTCAGATGGTTGATGCATATGAGGGGTGAGAATCCTAAGCTGTTGAGATGGTCCATTTCCCTACAGGGTATGGATTTCACGGTTGAACATCGCCCTGGTACAGATCACGCCAATGCTGACGGTCTGTCCAGATTTTTCCGCCTTAGTGATGAGGAACTCCCTGGGGTAGGGTAGTTCTCCCCACATTTCAGCTGGAGGGGACACGTGTTAGACCTGGCACCTTGGCGTGACTCTCCCTTCCACTTTTTATCGCGGTGCCTCATATGTTTTGCTGGTGTTAGCTGCTCAGAGCACTGTGCCACTGCCAACCAGTGCCACAGTGCAAGTGCTCCCTATATAAAATGTATATGTTGGTTGGATTCCATGATTGGCTTATTTGGTTTACTGTCAGACCCCAGTAAAGTGCACCAGGAGTGCCCAGGGCTTGTAAATACAAATGCTGCTGGTGGGCTGGCAGCACTTGTTGTGCCACCCACAGAAGCGGCCTGGTAAAATGTGTCTAAGGTCTGCCACTGCAGAACCTGCGTGCAGTCTGGTACTGTCATGCTGACTGGCAAGTGCACCCACTTGCCAGTCCCTAAATCTTCCCTTAACTTCATGTTAGTCACCCCTATGGTAGGCCCAAGGGCAGGGTACATTGTAAGCATAAGGTGGGACATCCCCTGATGTGTGTGGCATGTCCTAATAGTGAATTACAGCCATTTTTGTTTACACTATTGTAAGGCTACCCTGTCCTCATAGGCCAGAATGGGAATTGTTACATCCTATGAGCCTAACAGACCCAGGGAACATGGTAGAAAATCGAGTTTCGTATGCCTGAATTCAGAATACTAAAAATACATCTTTTAGCAAAGGCTATTTTAATGTTCTGTGTTTACAAATTCCACTTTTAGAAAGTTGGCCTTTGCTTGCCTAACCATTTCAGCCCGCCTCTGCGCTGATGTGTATCTGCTGTCTGGTTTGTGTGAGTGAGAGGGCTGGGGAATCACAGAGGGGCAGGGCTAGGTAGCCTGGTGGTGAATAGAGAGATTGACATATGGATGGGTGGGAGGAGTGAACCTGGACTTTGAATAGGGCTGTGCTCTGCCACCACAATGATGGCTCCACCCTCTGTGGAGTGTCTGATGTCTCTGCCCTGCACACTGAAAGAAGAAGCCTGCATCATGTCAACAAAGTGCTCAGAAACCGGACCGAACTAGGCAAGGGTCCCCCTGGTCTGCAAGAACAAAAGAAATGTATTATAAGTATAGGAACCCTGCTCCTAAGAAATCAGATCCTGCTACAAGACGAACCTCTGCCTGAGGGGAAGGAACCGGGGAAGCTGTAGGAGGAGTACTGTCCCTGACCTGGGGGACCGGTTTGCAGTGGTTGCCTTGCTACTGAAGGAGAGGAGAAAGATTGCTGATATACTTTGCTTCAACTTGTGCTGTTTAAGGTCTCCAAGGGCTTGTTACTGAGCTTGCCCGCTGAATGAAGTCCCAGGACCAGTGGACTGCAACCCCCCTTGAGAATCGCCGCTGAGAACCGCCATTCTCCCCGTGAAGCTGACGCCGAGAGAAGTGTGCGCTCCCCCGATCGGCGCGTACACTAAGTAAGCCTGTGCCCAGCTGTCCGGCCCAAGCAACACGACTAAGGCCCCCCTACGAGCCGTAGCTCGCAACGTGAAGGAAAGACTTTGTGACGCACTTGTATTGCCCCCTTTCCGCATCGTACTGCTCAGCGTGCCCCCATACCCCTGTTGTGGGCAGGCTGTGGCGCGTGGAGTGGTGGGTACGTCGCTCACCATCGGAGCGTACTGCCTGCTTCGCACCGCGCTTCAAGAAAAGGCGCAGATTTCAATGTACAGCTCGTATGCCGCAACGAAGAGCCAACGCACCGTACTTTCGCACCGTCCCCTTCAGCATTGTGACTGAGGCCCCCTACGAGCCGTAGCTCGCACCGCAAGAGGAAGACATCGCACCGTACAACACGCTGGGATTCAACGCATCGTCCGTGACGAACGTCTAAAGTTAAAGGTACTGTGTCCGCTTCGCACCGTATGGTGTACGCTCCGCACCGGAGCACCTGTAGCGTGTGAGAGCCCCGCTCGTGCGCACCGTAAGAATACGCTCCGCACCGGAGCGTCGGGGTCGTCTGTGAGCCCCGTCCGTAAGCACCGTAGGAGTACGCTTCGCCGGAGCAACTGCAAACGCTTGTGAGCCCCGCTCGTAAGCTTCTTTCAAAGCCCGTAAGAACCGTACGAAGAGCGCGAAGCGCACAGAACTAACAAAATACGCTTAAAACCCAAGTACTGCTTATTACAAATTGTATTGTGGCCCGTTTATCGTTACTGGGTCTTGTGCTAAGTCTACCTCTATATAAAGTAACTATTTTTGATAAAACTAGTGTGGAGTCCATTTGTGGGGGATCATTGAATTACTGTGTGTGGTCACAAATGCTTAACCATTGCGCCCTGAGATAAGCCTTGTCTGCTCGCGCCAAGCTACCTAGAGGGTGAGCAGGGGTTATTGTTAGAGTGTAACCCCTTACCCTGACTGGAAGAGAGGATCCCTGCTTGACACAAGTTCCTACCTGTGTCAACCAGAGATTCCCAATTCTAACACTGGGCAAGTGCACCCACTTGCCAGTCCCTAAACCTTCCTTTAACTTCATATTAGTCACCCCTATGGTAGGCCCAAGGGCAGGGTGCATTGTAAGGATAAGGTAGGACAAGCCCTGATGTGTATGGCATGTCCTAATAGTGAATTACAGCCATTTTTGTTTTTCACTATTGTAAGGCTACCTGTTCTCATAGGCCAGAATGGGCTGTTGGAATTGTTACATCCTATGATCCTAACAGACCCATGGAACATGGTAGAAAATCGAGTTTAGTATGCCTGAACTCAGAATAATAAAATACATCTGTTAGCAAGGTTTATTTTAATGTTCTGTGTTTGCAAACGCCACTTTTAGAAAGATGGCCTTTGCTTGCCTAACCATTTCAGCCCGCCTCTGCGCTGATGTGTATCTGCTGTCTGGTTTGTGTGAGTGACAGGGCTGGGGAATTCCAAGAGACAGTCTGGGCAGCCAGGTGGTGAATAGGAAGATTACACCAGGATGGGTGGGAGGAGTACACCTGGACTTTGAATAGGGATGTGCTCTGCCACCACAATGCTGGTTCCACCCCCTGTGGAGCGTCTGATGTCTCTGCCCTGCACACTGAAAGAAGAAGCCTGCATCATGTCAAAAAAGTGCTCAGAAACCGGACCGAACTAGGCAAGGGCCCCCCTGGCCTGCAAGAACAAAAGAAATGTAGTATAAGTATAGGAGCCCTGCTCCTAAGAAATCAGATCCTGCTACAAGACGAACCTCTGCCTGAGGGGAAGGAACCGGGAAAGCTGTAGGAGGAGTACTGTCCCTGACCTGGGGGACTGGCCTGCAGTGGTTGCCTTGCTGCTGAAGGAGAGGAGAAGGATTGCTGATATACTTTGCTTCAACTTGTGCTGTTTAAGGTCTCCAAGGGCTTGTTACAGAGCTTGCCCCCTGAACGAAGTCCCAGGCCCAGTGGACTTCACCCCCCCCTTGAGAATCGCCGCTGAAAACCGCCGTTCTCCCCGTGAAGCTGACGCCAAGAGAAGTGTGCTCTCACCAGATCGGCGCGTACACTAAGCAAGCCTGTGCCCAGCTGTCCGGACCAAGTAACGCGACTAAGGCCCCCCTACGAGCCGTAGCTCGCAACGTGAAGGAAGGACATCGTGACGCACTTTTATTGCCCCCTCTCCGCATCGTACTGCTCAGCGTGTCCCCCTACCCCTGTTGTGGGCAGGCTGCGGCGTGTGGAGTGGTGGGTACGTCGCTCACCATCAGAGCGTAGTGCCTGCTTCTCACCGCGCTTCAAGAAAAGGCGCAGATTCCAGGGTACGGCTTGTATGCCGCAACGAAGAGCCAACGCCCCGTACTTTCGCACCGTCCCCTCAAGCATCGTGACTAAGGCCCCCCTTCGAGCCGTAGCTCGCACCGCAACAGGAGGACATCGCACCGTACAACGCGCTGGGATTCATCGCATCGTCCGTGACGAAATTTCCAAGATAATGTACTGTGTCCACTCGCACCGTAAGGTGTACGCATCTCCCGGAGTGCCTGCAGCAGTTGTGAGCACCGTTCGTACGCCCCGTGAGGTGTACGCATCGCCCGGAGTGCCTGCAGCAGTTGTGAGCCCCGTGAGGTGTATGCATCGCCGGAGCGCCTGTAACGCTTGTGAGCCCCGCTCGTGAGCACCGTAGGGTGTACGCTTCGTCCTTAGCGCCTGCAACGCTTGTGAGCCCCCGCTCGTAAGCTCTTTTTCAGCCGTACGAACCGTATGAGGTACACAAAGCGCACAGAACTATTGAAATTCGCTTAACATTAAGAACTGCTTATTACTAAAAGTATTGTGGGCCCGTTTTACGCTATCGGGTCTTGTGCTAAGTCTGCCTTTATATAAAATAATTATTTGTGATAAACCCAGTGTGGAATTCATTTATGGGGGATCAGTGAATTACTGTGTGTGGTCACAAATGCTTAACCATTGCGCCCCGAGATAAGCCTTGTCTGCTCGCGCCAAGCTACCTAGAGGGTGAGCAGGGGTATTGTTGGAGTGTATCCCCTTACCCTGACTGGAAGAGAGGATCCCTGCTTGACACAAATCCCTACCTGTGTCAACCAGAGATTCCCAATTCTAACATTGGTGGGCAGCGGTGAGGATTCTGAATTTGCATTTGTGATTCATATACAGTGATTTTGTGAACGCCACTTAGTGAGTTCAGACCAATAACGCAGCCAATTACTTTTTGATTTTTGTTTGCCAAGAAATATCCATTTTTTGAGGAATCATGCCTGGTTCAGTCATTGTTGAGAAGGCGCCATCTGTAGTCTCTGAAAGCGAAGAAGTAGAATGGGAAGAGGAGAGACTAGAGAGCTACACCAAGGCCCAGCTGAAGGGCTTCTGCAAGAAATTCAAAGTTCCTCATGTTGGATGTAAAGTCAAAGCAAACCTACTCAAGGCGCTGAGGGCCTGGATTGAGTCAAGGTCGGCTGGAGATGTGGTAGTAGTTGAACCAGCAGAAAGCGTCCATAGTTTTGGCAGAGGCCTGTCGCAAGAAGAGTTGGCAGACAGAAAAGAAACCAGGATGCATGAGATGGAAATGGCAAAACTTAAATTGAATGGGCAACTGGAGCTGGAAAACAAAAAGCTGGCTCTGGAAGAGAGAAGAATCCAAATGGAGCATGAAAGGAAGTTGAGGGAATTAGATCTAAAAGCTAAACGTTTAGAGTCTACTCCCTCTGGTGGCAGCACACCGTCAGTGCAGACAGAATCAAGGGTGTACATACCAAAGGATGTGGTAAAAGAGTTTTATAAGAATGATGACATAGGGCAGTGGTTCAAAGCCGATGAGGTAGCCATGTCTTCCCACCGGGTCCCTGAGAAGGATTGGGGAGCAGGGTTGTGGGGACGGTTCCTTAGTGAGGGGCGGGACACACTGCTAGACTTGCCCTCAGATTATTATAATTCTTATCCCCATATGAAAGCAGCTTTGATGACTAGGTATGGGTTGACCCCTGAGTTGTATAGGCAAAGGTTCAGGGGTTGCACAAAGATTCCAAACAGTGCGTATATTGAGTATATAACGTTTTTTTGCAGAGCACTGGATGGTGGGGTGAAGGGTAGCAAGGTTGATGATTTTCAAGGGCTTCTTGATTTAATGGCATGGGAGCACTTGTCCAGTAATTGTTTTCCTGAGCTACGCCAGCACCTGATTGATAGTAGGCTGACTAACCCTAGAAAGCTTGCTGAGGAGGCGGACCGCTGGGTCAGTACCAGGGTCCACAAGGGTCACGTGGGAGATTCCGCCAAAGGTGGGCAGCGTCCCCAGCAGAAGAGTGGAGGGGACAGGGGTAACCAGAGGGAGTTCCCAAAAAGGCCCCAAAGTAATCCCCAAGGGAACCAAGGGAAAGGTTCTCAGCCTCCCCAACCCCAGAAACCGACCGGGGCCCCGACAGGTCCACCTGTTCAAAAGGGGCCCATAAAATGTTGCAAGTGTGGTACCGTAGGGCATTATTCTCTGATTTAAAGTGTCCTTTGTTTGGTAAACCAGCACCCACTGGTGCTCCACCCCGGCAGATGGCTAGTGTAGCCTTGAGGGAGGAGATGGCAGTCCAAGGTGGGTGGGGTCCCGCAGAGATGTCCCTTGTCTCATTAGGAGACTGTGAGATGGTCCCCCAAACCCAGCTGCCTGATAACAGTAAGAAATACAGGCAGTGGGTGACCATCAATGGCCGTAGGGTGGAAGCTCTGAGAGATACAGGAGCCAGTGTGACAGCTGTCAAGTGTCACCTGGTGTTTCAAGAGCAGGTGGTCCCAGGAGCATTCTATCTAGTTGTTGCCGCTGACAACACAGAGAGTCACTGCAAGGTGGCTCAGGTTCCCTTTGAGTGGGGGGGGTCTCTGGTACTCCTTAGGTAGCTGTGAGGCCCGCCATGCCTGTAGACTGTCTGTTAGGGAATGATTTGGAGAGCTCACCTTGGGCTAAGGTGGAGCGGAGTGCTCACCTGGAGATGTTGGGTATGCTGGATTGGGCGTGTGTCACCACACGGTCCATGGCAGCAAGTAGAGGTGCTCAAGAGGTCCTGGAGCCTGAGAGGGAGGCCCAGGAACCGGCCTTAGAGAAAAAAGGCAGGGGGCGCGGGAAACCGGCCCCTGAAGTTCCCACGGCCCAGGAGGAAGCAGACCTTGAGGGGGATGCCCTGAAGCCTACCGGGGAACAGATAGCTGAACTGGGGGACCTGCCTGAGCTGACCCATTGGCAGCAAGAAGGAGGCCCCTCCAGGGAGGACTTTTGTAAGGCGCAGAAAGAATGCCCTTCTCTCGTGGGTATGCGGCAGCAGGCTGCAGACCAGGCCGCAGGTGATCAGTCTGGGTCATATTTAATTTACTGGGAGAACGACCTCCTATATACAGAGCCTAAGGTTGCTGAGCCTGGGTCAGCCCGTGCGTTGGTGGTACCCCAGGACTTCAGAGCCTTCCTACTGGGGCTGGCTCACGATGTGCCATTGGCAGGACATTTGGGGCAGGACAAGACCTTTGAAAGGCTTGTCACCCACTTTTATTGGCCTCAAATGCACAGGAGTTCAGATACTCACTGCAGGACCTGTCAGACTTGCCAGGCAAGTGGGAAGAGTGGGAGGAAGCAGAAGGCTCCTCTCTAACCATTCCCTGTGGTCGGTACCCGATTCCAGCGAGTGGTGATTGACATTGTGGGGCCACTGGACCCCAGGACAGCCATGGGCAACAGGTTTATCCTGGTCCTGGTGGACCATGCCACCCGGTACCCGGAAGCCATCCCTCTGAGGACAGTGACAGCCCCCGTGGTGGGACGTGCACTGATGGGAATTTTCTCCAGAGTGGGATTCCCTCTAGAGGTAGTGTCTGACCGGGGTACCAATTTCATATCCAAATATATGAAATCCCTTTGGCAAGAGTGTGGTGTAACCTACAAGTTCACCACACCTTACCACCCCCAAGGAAACGGGTTGGTTGAGAGATTCAACCGTACCCTTAAAGGCATGATAATGGGTCTGGAAGAACCCATCAGGCATAAGTGGGACGTCCTCTTACCATGCCTTCTCTTTGCGTACCGTGAGGTGCCACAGAAGTCTCTAGGGTTCAGCCCCTTTGAGCTCCTGTATGGCCACCCAGTGAGAGGACCTCTAAGTCTGGTCAAGGATTGGCTGGGAGCAATCTCCCAGGAAACCTCCCCAGAATGTATATAGCTACATGCTGGCCTTCAGGAATCAGACTAGGCGATTCAGGCAACTTGCTGAGGCAAATCTGGAAGCCAGCCAGGAGGAGATGAAACGGTGGTACGACCAGAACGCCACTCTGGTAGAACTTCAGCCTGGACAGAAGGTGTGGGTCTTGGCCCCCGTGGAGCCTTGTGCGCTCCAGGATAAGTGGACCGGTCCCTTTGAGGTTGTGGAGCGCAAGAGTCCTGTTACCTATATGGTGGACTTGCGGTCTCCAAGGAACCCCTTAAGGGTCCTTATTGTCAACCGCCTCAAGCCCCACTTGGAGAGGTCCCAAGTGGGCATGCTCTTGGCAATAGATGCTGGGATGGAAGAGGAAACCGAGCCTCTTCCTGACCTCCTGTCAGCCCAGGAGCAAGATGGGTCAGTGGATGGTGTCATCCTCTTTTCTGCCCTGACCCCTGAGCAACAGAATGATTGTCGCCAGCTGCTGGGACGATTTTCTGATCTGTTTTCCCTGGTTCCCGGTATCACTGATTGTTGGGTCCATGATGTGGACACTGGGGATAGTACACCTGTGAGGCACAAGGCCTACAGGGTGACTGACAGGGTGAGGGCATGCATCAAGGAGGAGGTCTTCAAGATGTTTGCACTCTGGGTCATTGAGACCTCCAGCAGTCCTTGGGCCAGCCCAGTGGTCTTGGTCCCAAAGGCTGAAGCGCCGGGAGCCACACCCGAACTCCGGTTCTGTGTGGACTACAGAGGACTCAATTCAGTCACCAGGACTGATGCACAGTGTTGGACTTGGCCCTTCTGGCAAGTTCACCCCTAAAAACTTTTTGCATTTATCCTAGCCTTTTCCTATGTTGTATTAGTGGTTTTAGGCCTCTAGGCGCTTTTACACTGTGTCCCGGTGGAAAGTGCGTGCGCTCTGTGTATGTTTTAGTGAGACTGACCTGCCCTCCCATAGGAATGCATGGGGGATCTGAGTGACCGTGTTAAGTCCTGATGTGAGAGGAGTGCAGGGTCGAGTTTGGTATGTACGAACTTGTGAGATTGAATGCTGCGCGATGATGTGTGCGGCGTTACTGTGTCTAGTGTAGAAGTGCCACTTCTAGCAGCTGGCATGTCTGTGTAATAAATGTGAAGTGACTGTCTGGCTTGTGATTGGCTGGTGTGCCTGGCTTCAGGAGTCAGGATGGGTCTGCCCCGGTGGTGAATGGAGAGATCTGCATGTTGATGGCAGGGAGGACTACACCTGGGACCTGAATAGGGCTGGGCTTTCCCTCCACAATGCTGGCTCCACCCCCTGTGGTGCGTCTGATGTCCCTGGCCTGTCCTGTGAATAGGGAGAGGGGCTGAGCAAAACAAAGTGCTCAGGAACCAGTTGCATCTGGTTCGCCCCTTCCCTGCACCTTTGGAGACAAAGGATTTTGTGTATTAAAGAGGGGCTGTGAGCCCATGAAAATGTTCTTGTTCTTGGACTCGAATCTGCCAGGGGCGTGCTGCTGCTGGGGCCTAGGGGAAGGATTGCCTCCCTGGGCCCTGCTCAGCCCCTGGATGCCTGATGGACTTCTGGGTGTTAGGAAATGTACCGTGTGTAGAATGTTTTGCGCACCCTGTGTTTTATACCTCTAGCTAATTCTGACAGTGGTCCATGTGGCCCTGTCTTGTGTAAATGGTCCCCTGTAAAATTCTGCCCAGTGCCAGTTGGCACAGTGTAAATTATGTGATTATCATCTAATGTGTTTATTATAATACAAAGGCTATTTTATATATATAACCTTGTGTGGAGTTTCTTTTGTTGTGGGCCTAGGGTGTTGATGCTGTGTGCGCGTGCAAACGCTTTACACATTGCCTCCGGGATAAGTCTGACTGCTCGTGCCAAGCTACCAAGGGGGTGAGCAGGGGTTATCTTTGGTGTGTAACTCCCCAGCCCTGACTTAGAGTGGTGGTCTCTGCCTGGCTTTGGCGCAAGCCTTAGCCAACCAGAAAGCCCATTTCTAACATTGGTGATCAGCGGTGGGATTAGGACTTGCGTTTGCGCAGTACCACAGCGACAGCTGGCTGCACTACAAAACTCTGCATTTAGATAGTCACATGGAAACGGATTATTGTTCTAAGTTGTTTTAAGTGTCATTTCCGTGGAAATGTGTTTTTGTGCACTTTGAGTTGGGTGTCCTGCCAAGGACAGAAACCAGAAGCTGGAGGAGGTAAGTGCCCTTGTGCAGACAGCTATTTCTTGGGTTGGCCTGCAGTAGAAGCTGGAGGAGGTAACTGCCCCTGTGCTGTTTGCTATTTCTTGGGTTGGCCTACAGTGGGGACTTAATTGGTATGGAGTCACTAGCTCGGGAGGGTAGATCATCCCCTAAGTGCAGTGTGTTTTCTGGATTCACCTGTAAGGGTGGAATCCAGTGGTGGCAGCAGATGTGTGTCCAGTGCATGTATTCCCATTCCCAGTTCCCGGAGTAATGGTACCTGTGTCACGTGGTGGTCAGGTTGAGAAATCAGGGGCGGTAGAAACTGTCTTACCAGTCTAGGGAGGGGTTTGGGGATGAATGTGTGATGCGCTGGATGAATGTGAACGTCCCTGTCACGCCCCGCGCCACAGATCAGAGGAGTCTACTGATTGTGTTCTGTTCCTGTTTTATTGTTTTCACAGGCACGTGTCTAGGGGTATAGGGAAGAGGGATCATAAAGGAGGTTGCTGAAAGGGAGGGGTCGCTGTTGGGCTCTTCTGGTTTCTTTGCTTCCCAGCGTCGATGACGGTCGTTTCCTCGGGCGTGGTCCAGCCAGTCGTCCCCTTGGAATAAACAGAAACACTGAGGCAATTATTACCTGTCTTTAACTTCCTGTTGTTTTTTCCTCCCCTTTTGTTTTGGGATCGTTTGTGGATACCCAACCCCTTACTTCCTCTATGCTGTGGGCTTTCCTGTTCCGTCGTCCCCGGGCCCTTATTTTGAGGTGAGTCCCGCTGGAGATGGGTTAGAGCCCGCCCGTTCGCCCACCCCTTCTTTACCCTACGGGTGGTTGTCTATAGGCCCGAGTAGGACTAATGAGCGCCACCAGCCCACGAGGGACCTCCCTGTTTCCCAGACCACTTGCCTGAAGCCGGGGCCCGGTACAGGGGTCCCGGCTGCCTCGTCCTCTGGTCCTTCCTCGGGGCACGTCCCGGCGTGTCCTCGGGTTTCCGCCGTCGTCTCTCTCTTGTTCTGCTTCTCGTTCCGCTCCTCGCTCCTCTCCTCGCTCCGCTCTTCGCTCCTCTCCTCGCTCCGCTCTTCGCTCCTCTCCTCGCTCCGCTCTTCGCTCCTCTCCTCGCTCCGCTCCTCGCTATGCTCCTCGCTCCGCTCCTCGCTCCGCTCCTCGCTCTGCTCCTCGCTCTGCTCCTCGCTCTGCTCCTCGCTCTGCTCCTCGCTCCGCTCCTCGCTCCGCTCCTCGCTCTGTCCCTCGCTCCACTCCTCGCTCTTCCGACGTCCCTTCCCCTCTGTGTCTGCTTCCGGTGGTTTTGAGTCCTCCAAGCCCCTCCCCTTGGGTGTGAGAGTCAGTACTGGTAGTAACGACCTGGTGCCCCCTGGGTCCTTCGGCAGCTCCCCCTCCTCACAGTCCCATTCCCAGTTCCCGGAGTAATGGTACCTTTCTCACGGGGTGGTCAGGTTGAGAAATCAGGGGCGGTAGAAACTGTCTTACCAGTCTGGGGAGGGTGAGTTCACTGAAATAGGGAGCTTGCATTGGGGAGTGATTCCAAAAGGAGTGGCTGAGGTGTCTTCCAGCCCAGCGTGGTGGAAGAGGTTTAGAGTAGCCCAGCTAGGTCTCGTTGTAGGGGCTCACGTTCTGACTCTGCAGAGAAGGAGTGGGTGGGACTGCGTGTCTCCAGGTGCCCGAAACCCAGTCTCAGGGCCTGGATGGTTTCTTTAGGGAACATCAGGTCAGGGGCCTAGGCTGTACCAATAGGCCATTTGAGGAGGATCTTCCCGTGTTCTAGGAGCTGAAGAGGCATTTGGGAGTGATCACTTTAGGAAACAAGGAGAAACTTTTGTTGGGTAGAGGAACCAGATGAAACTAAGGAGAGGCTATCCCTGAAACTGAGGGAAGTGGCCTGCAGTGGTTGCCTGACTGCCCAAGAAAGGAGTAAGGAACTGTGTGTGTACTTAATTTTCAACTTGTGTAGGATCTCCCAGTGTCTAGAGGACGTGGAGTGTCTGGAATCAGAGCTCCAGCAGTCCTGGCGTCTGGCTGTACCGCTCCAGTTGGGAGGGTGCGGAAGTCCAGAGGGAGGGGTGAGAGGGAGAGGGAGTCCCCAGTGGGAACCAGTAGGTCAGGGGCCAGCCGGAGGGCTGAGTCGCCACTGAGTGGCCGTGGTGTCGCCACTTCTGTCCTGGGGGGTCTGCACGCACTGTCAGATGGACAGGAGGTCGTGAGATCAGCGCCAGGCAGACTGTAACACGACCCATTAGTTATGTGTCACCCTCGGTAAGTCCTGGTTCACCAGGCATCTGACCAAAGGGTACGTCCCTCGGTTGGGGAGCCAGTAGTCGGTGTTTCCGGATCTGGACGTAAGGGCAGTTGTAGTCCTGAGGGCAGGTGGGGCTCATCTTAAGTGAAGAGACCCTGCTCTACCGTGGAAGGGGGTGCAGAGGGAGGGAATCCTCGCCTCTGACCCCGGTGGATCCCAGGTGGTAGACCAGTTGATGGAGAGAGGTCCTAAACTGGTGGGAGAGTTGTGTTCTGGTGGGTGCTTCCCTGGGAGGGTGCGGAACCCCAGAAGTAGACGTAGGGTGGGGCATTCTTGCCCGTGACCTCTGGTCAGCCTGAGGGTGCGGACCCTAGGTTGCAGGATCAGGGGTAGTTTGGAACTACACTGAGAGGGAGAGTGGAGAATGGCTATTGGATGCCAGGGGTTACTGCCCCCCCTCTGTGCTTGGCAAGGACCAGTGGTATCTGGGTGGCCTAGGGCCTGGTCCTGGCCGTGGACAACTAGGTAGTACCAGTGGGGTAGCCTAGTTGGGCCTGAGTTTTTTTTCAGGTGGAACCACGTTGATTCAGAATGGCGTAGAACCGGAGGGTGTCCCTGCAGTGCGGGCCTGCGTCCGTGTTCTATCGCCCCAAGCAGGGAAGACCATCACGGTGGTGATTGGTCTGCCCTGCGTTTTGGCTGGAAAGGGGTAGTGTTGGACTTGGCCCTTCTGGCAAGTTCACCCCTAAAAACTTTTTGCATTTTTCCTAGCCTTTTCCTATGTTGTATTAGTGGTTTTAGGCCTCTAGGCGCTTTTACACTGTGTCCCAGTAGAAAGTGCGTGTGCTCTGTGTATGTTTTAGTGAGACTGACCTGCCCTCCCATAGGAATGCATGGGGGATCTGAGTGACCGTGTTAAGTCCTGATGTGAGAGGAGTGCAAGGTGGAGTTTGGTATGTGCGAACTCATGAGATTGAATGCTGCGCGATGATGTGTGCGGCGTTACTGTGTCTAGTGTAGAAGTGACACTTCTAGCAACTGGCGTGTCTGTGTAATAAATGTGAAGTGACTGTCTGGCTTGTGATTGGCTGGTGTGCCTGGCTCCAGGAGTCAGGATGGGTCTGCCCCGGTGGTGAATGGAGAGATCTGCATGTTGATGGCAGGGAGGAGTACACCTGGGACCTGAATAGGGCTGGGCTTTCCCTCCACAAGGCTGGCTCCACCCCCTGTGGTGCGTCTGATGTCCCTGGCCTGTCCTGTGAATAGGGAGAGGGGCTGAGCAAAACAAAGTGCTCAGGAACCAGTTGCATCTGGTTCGCCCCTTCCCTGCACCTTTGGAGACAAAGGATTTTGTGTATAAATGAGGGGCTGTGACCCCATGAAAATGTTCTTGTTCTTGGACTCGAATCTGCCAGGGGTGTGCTGCTGCTGTGGCCCAGGGAAAGGCTTGCCTCCTGGGGCCCTGCCCAGCCCCTGGATGCCTGATGGACTTCTGGGTGTTAGGAAATGTACCGTGTGTAGTATGTTTTGCGCACCCTGTGTTTTGTACCTCTAGATATGATTTCTACATAGGAGGTTGTTTAATGCGTTGGGTGTTAGGAAATGTACCGTGTGTAGTATGTTTTGCGTACCCTGTGTTTTATACCTCTAGCTAATTCTGACAGTGGTCCATGTGGCCCTGTCTTGTGTAAATAGTCCCCTGTAAAATTCTGCCCAGTGCCAGTTGGCACAGTGTAAATTATGTGATTATCATCTAATGTGTTTATTATAATACAAAGGCTATTATTTATATATAACCTTGTGTGGAGTTTCTTTTGTGGTGGGCCTAGGGTGTTGTTGCTGTGTGCGCGCACAAACGCTTTACACATTGCCTCCGGGATAAGCCTGACTGCTCGTGCCAAGCTACCAAGGGGGTGAGCAGGGGTTATCTTTGGTGTGTAACTCCCCAGCCCTGACTTAGAGTGGTGGTCTCTGCCTGGCTTTAATGCAAGCCTTAGCCAACCAGAAATCCCATTTCTAACACACACCCCATCCCCAGAGCTGATGAGCTCATAGATCGGCTAGGGGCTGCCAACTACCTCAGCACATTTGATTTACCGTCTGGGTACTGGCAGATCGCCTTGACCGATGGGGCCAAAGACAGGTCAGCATTTTCCACCCCAGATGGGCACTACCAGTTCCGGGTTATGCCCTTTGGGATGAAGAATGCCCCTGCCACCTTCCAAAGGTTGGTCAACCAGGTGTTGGCTGGGCTGGATTCGTTCAGTGCAGCCTACCTGGATGACATCGCAGTGTTCAGCTCCACTTGGGAAGAACACCTGCGCCACCTCTGGGAAGTGTTGATGGCGCTGCGGAGGGCAGGCCTCACGATCAAGGCGAGTAAGTGCCAGATCGGGCAGGGTTCCGTGGTGTACTTGGGGCACCAGGTTGGGAGCGGCCAGGTGGCGCCCCTTCAACCCAAGATAGAAACCATCCTGAATTGGGAGTCGCCCAAAACCCAGACAGAGATGAGAGCCTTCCTAGGTCTCACCGGGTACTACAGGAGGTTTGTCAAGGGGTATGGCAACATTGTTGTCCCCTTGACAGCGCTGACTTCTAGGAAGCAGCCCCGGAAAGTGATTTGGACTGACACCTGTCAGAAAGCTTTTGAGACCCTGAAAGCTGCTATGTGCACGGCGCCCGTGCTCTTGGCTCCCAACTTCTCCAAAGAGTTTATCGTTCAGACAGATGCTTCAGAGCATGGTGTGGGGGCTGTTCTTTCACAGATTAATGAGGAGGGCCTAGATCAACCTGTAGCCTTCCTTAGCAGGAGGTTATTTCCACAGGAACAGAGATGGAGTACTATTGAGCGTGAGGCATTTGCTGTGGTCTGGGCACTGAAGAAGCTAAGACCCTACCTGTTTGGGTCTCACTTCCGAGTTCAGACAGACCACAGGCCCCTCAGATGGTTGATGCATATGAGGGGTGAGAATCCTAAGCTGTTGAGATGGTCCATTTCCCTACAGGGTATGGATTTCACGGTGGAACATCGCCCTGGTACAAATCACGCCAATGCTGACGGTCTGTCCAGATTTTTCCGCCTTAGTGATGAGGAACTCCCTGGGGTAGGGTAGTTCTCCCCACACTTCAGCTGGAGGGGGACACGTGTTAGACCTGGCACCTTGGCGTGAGTCTCCCTTCCACTTTTTATCGCGGTGCCTCATGTGTTTTGCTGGTGTTAGCTGCTCAGAGCACTGTGCCACTGCCAACCAGTGCCACAGTACAAGTGCTCCCTATATAAAATGTATATGTTGGTTGGATTCCATGATTGGCTTATTTGGTTTACTGTCAGATCCCAGTAAAGTGCACCAGGAGTGCCCAGGGCTTGTAAATACAAATGCTGCTGGTGGGCTGATAGCACTGGTTGTGCCACCCACAGAAGCGGCCTGGTAAAATGTGTCTAAGGTCTGCCACTGCAGAACCTGCGTGCAGTCTGGTACTGTCATGCTGATTGGGAAGTGCACCCACTTGCCAGTCCCTAAACCTTCCCGTAACTTCATATTAGTCACCCCTATGGTAGGCCCAAGGGCAGGGTGCATTGTAAGCATAAGGTAGGACAAGCTCTGATGTGTGTGGCATGGCCTAATAGTGAATTACAGCCATTTTCGTTTTTCACTATTGTAAGTCTACCTGTTCTCATAGGCCAGAATGGAATTGTTACATCCTATGATCCTAACAGACCCATGGAACATGGTAGAAAATCGAGTTTAGTATGCCTGAACTCAGAATAATAAAATACATCTGTTAGCAAGTTTTATTTTAATGTTCTGTGTTTGCAAACGCCACTTTTAGAAAGATGGCCTTTGCTTGCCTAACCATTTCAGCCCGCCTCTGCGCTGATGTGTATCTGCTGTCTGGTTTGTGTGAGTGACAGGGCTGGGGAATTCCAATAGACAGTCTGGGGAGCCAGATGGTGAATAGGAAGATTACACCAGGATGGGTGAGACGAGTGCACCTGGACTTTGAATAGGGCTGTGCTCTGCCACCACAATGCTGGCTCCACCCCCTGTGGAGCGTCTGATGTCTCTGCCGTGCACACTGAATGAAGAAGCCGGCATCATGTCAGCAAAGTGCTCAGAAACCGGACCGAACTAGGCAAGGGCCCCCCTGGCCTGCAAGAACAAAAGAAATGTAGTATAAGTATAGGAGCCCTGCTCCTAAGAAATCAGATCCTGCTACAAGACGAACCTCTGCCTGAGGGGAAGGAACCGGGAAAGCTGTAGGAGGAGTACTGTCCCTGACCTGGGGGACTGGCCTGCAGTGGTTGCCTTGCTGCTGAAGGAGAGGAGAAAGATTGCTGATATACTTTGCTTCAACTTGTGCTGTTTAAGGTCTCCAAGGGCTTGTTACTGAGCTTGCCCCTGAACGAAGTCCCAGGACCAGTGGACTTCACCCCCCCCTTGAGAATCGCCGCTGAGAACCGCCGTTCTGCCCGTGAAGCTGACGCCGAGAGGTGTGCGCTCCCCAGATCGGCGCGCACACTAAGCAAGCCTGTGCCCAGCTGTCCGGCCCAAGCAACGCGACTAAGGCCCCCCTACGAGCCGTAGCTCGCAACGTGAAGGAAGGACTTCGTGACGCACTTTTATTGCCCCCTCTCAGCATCGTACTGCTAAGCGTGCCCCCGATACCCCTGTTGTGGGCAGGCTGCGGTGCGTGGAGTGGTGGGTACGTCGCTCACATCGGAGCGTACTGCCTGCTTCGCACAGCGCTTCAAGAAAAGGCGCCAATTCAAGGGTACGGCTCGAACGCCGCAACGAAGAGCCAAAGCCCCGTACTTTCGGACCGTCCCTTCAAGCATCGTGACTAAGGCCCCCCTACGAGCGGTAGCACGCCGCGCAACAGGAGGACATTGCACCGTACAACGCGCTGGAATTTAACGCATCGTCCATGACGAACTTTCCAAGATAAGGTACTCTGTCCGCTCGCACCGTAAGGTGTACGTATCGCCCGGAGTGCCTGCAGCAGTTGTGAGCCCCGTTCGTGCGCCCCGTGAGGTGTACGCATCGCCGGAGCGGCTTTAACGCTTGTGAGCACCGCAGGGTGTATGCTTCGTCCGGAGCTCCTGCAACGCTAGTGAGCCCCGCTCGTAAGCTCTTTTTCAGCCGTACGAACCGTACGAGGTACACGAAGCGCACAGATCTATTGAAATACGCTTAACATCAAGAACTGCTTATTACTAAAAGTATTGTGGGCCCGTTTTACGTTATTGGGTCTTGTGCTAAGTCTGCCTTTATATAAAATAATTATTTGTTATAAACCCAGTGTGGAATCCATTTGTGGGAGATCATTGAATTACTGTGTGTGGTCACAAATGCTTAACCATTGCGCCCTGAGATAAGCCTTGTCTGCTCGCGCCAAGCTACCTAGAGGGTGAGCAGGGGTTATTGTTGGAGTGTAACCCATTACCCTGACTGGAAGAGAGGATCCCTGCTTGACACAAGTCCCTACATGTGTCAACCAGAGATTCCCAATTCTAACAGCTGTGCTCCAGTGGGTGCAAGCTGAGGTGCACTGGCAGGGCTGTGCTCCGGTCTTGGCACTGGAACAGCAGTGGGTGCAAGCTGAGGTGCACTGGCAGGGCGGTGCTCCAGTCTCAGTACTGGAAGAGCAGTGGTTGAGAGTGGAGGTGCACTAGCAGGGCTGTGCTCCGGTCTCGGTACTGGAATGTTGGACTTGGCCCTTCTGGCAAGTTCACCCCTAGAACGTTTTGAATTTATCCTAGCCTTTTCCTATGTTGTATTAGTGGTTTTAGGCCTCTAGGCGCTTTTACACTGTGTCCCAGTGGAAAGTGCGTGCGCTCTGTGTATGTTTCAGTGAGACTGACCTGCCCTCCCATAGGAATGCATGGGGGATCTGAGTGACTGTGTTAAGTCCTGATGTGAGAGTAGTGCAGGGTCGAGTTTGGTATGTGTGAACTCGTGAGATTGAATGCTTCGCGATGATGTGTGTGGCGTTACTGTGTCTAGTGTAGAAGTACCACTTCTAGAAGCTGGCATGTCTGTGTATTAAATGTGAAGTGACTGTCTGGCTTGTGATTGGCTGGTGTGCCTGGCTCCAGGAGTCAGGATGGGTCTGCCCCGGTGGTGAATGGAGAGATCTGAATGTTGATGGCAGGGAGGAGTACACCTGGGACCTGAATAGGGCTGTGCTTTCCCTCCACAATGCTGGCTCCACCCCCTGTGGTGCGTCTGATGTCCCTGGCCTGTCCTGTGAATAGGGAGAGGGGCTGAGCAAAACAAAGTGCTCAGGAACCAGTTGCATCTGGTTCGCTCCTTCCCTGCACCTTTGGAGACAAAGGATTTTGTGTGTAGAAAAAGGGGCTGTGACCCCATGAAAATTTTCTTGTTCTTGGACTGGAAACTACCAGGGGCGTGCTGCTGCTGGGGCTCAGGGGAAGGCTTGCCTCCCTGGGCCCTGCCCAGCCCCTGGATGCCTGGATGACTGTTTGGGACCCTTTTGCTTGCTTAGGTCCCTTATTTTTAGGGTGCAGAACTTTGTGATGCCTCCAGCGCCTTGTGTGCGCTTCCTGTCCATTTTCCCCCAAGAAGAGCGTGTGAGCTGCACCGCTTTGTTGCTGCATCCCACTTGGAGAAGGAATCCCGGCGTGAGGGATTCCCTCGTGATGCCTCTGAAAGCGGGTGCCCACCCCGCATTCTTTTCATGCCTAGCGGGAGCCTACCACGCTTATTTTTATATCTAAATGCGGGTGCCCACCCCGTATCATGGCCGCATCTGTGTTGCTCCGATTTGCGGGTGCCCACCCCGCCTTATATCTTAAATTTTGGAGAGAGCCTACCCCTCGTTGCCGGCGAGAGCCGAGATCGCCGCTGCCGTCCGCGGCCTGCCTGGTTGTGGGCCAGGCCGCCAGACGGAAGCGGAAGTAGCCGGCATAACGTGCTGACGCGGGGCTCCCATGCTCGTGGGAGAGCCCCGCGGTGGCGGCCGGATAGAGGAAAAGCCCCGGGTCCCAGGAGGGGGCCCGGGTGAAGAACCAATGGATCCAGGCGGGAGCCCACCCCGCGCTGGACCTTGAGGGGAAAAGTGGCGCCGTAGCCTGTTCCCACGGAGGGGGCGCGAGGCACATTGCCGGTGCCTGCTCCCGCCGCATCCAGAAGAGAAGTCCCCTGCGCCGGAGCCCGGTGAGTAAGGGCTGGGCAGGGTACAGGGCTGCATTTCGCTCCCGCTCCACAAAGGGAGCAGGTTTTGTTTTCGGTGCTAGTGTGAGGCACCGAGTCAGAGCGGCCCCGTCTGTCAGCCGGCCGCTCCACCGAAGGGGGCATTATTATTCTAGAGCCCAGAGAGGCTCCAACGATGGGGGGAAATTAATTACTAGCTGTTAGACCTGGCACCTTGGAGTGAGTCTCCCTTCCACTTTGTCGCTGTGCCTCATGTTTTTGCTGGTGTTAGCTGCTCAGAGCACTGTACCACTGCCAGCCAGTGCCACAGTGCAAGTGCTCCCTGTATAAAAGGTATATGCTGGTTGGATTCCATGATTGGCTTATTTGGGTTACTGTCAGACCCCAGTAAAGAGCACCAGGAGTGCCCAGGGCTTGTAAATACGAATGCTGCTGGTAGGCTTGCAGCACTGGTTGTGCCAACCACAGAAGTGGCCTGGTAAAATGTGTCTAAGGTCTGCCACTGCAAGACCTGCGTGCAGTCTGGTACTGTCATGCTGACTGGGCAAGTGCACCCACTTGCCAGTCCCTAAACCTTCCCTTAACTTCATATTAGTCACCCCAATGGTAGGCCCAAGGGCAGGGTGCATTGTAAGCATAAGGTAGGACAAGCCCTGATGTGTGTGGCATGTCCTAATAGTGAATTACAGCCAATTTCGTTTTTCGCTATTGTAAGGCTACCTTTTCTCCATAGGCCAGAATGGGCTGTTACAATTGTTACATTCTATGATCCTAACAGACAAAGGGAACATGGTAGAAATTCGAGCTTAGTATGCCTGAACTCAGAATAATAAAATACATCTTTTAGTAAAGTTTATTTTAATATTCTGTGTTTGCAAATGCCACTTTTAGAAAGCTGGTATTTGCTTGCCTAACCATTTCAGCCCGCCTCTGCTAGGATGTGTATCTGCTGTCTGGTTTCTGTGAGTGACAGGGCTGGGGGATTCCAGGAGACAGGCTGGGGCAGCCCGGTGGTGAATAGAGAGATTTACATCCAGATGGGTGGGAGGAGTACACCTGGACTCTGAATAGGGCTGTGCTCTGCCACCACAATGCTGGCTCCACCTCCTGTGGAGCGGCTGATGTCTCTGAATGGAAAGTCAGAGACATGTCAACAAAGTGCTCAGGAACTGGTTTGGACTGGGCAAAGGCCCCGCTACCCCAGAGGAACAAAGGAATTAGGGGTATAAGTATTGGGACCCTGCTCCCAAGAAATTAGATCCTGCTTGACAAGAAGAACCTCTGCCTGAGGAGAAGGAACTGGGAAAGCTATAAGGAGGAGTACTGTCCCTGACCTGGGGGACTGGCCTGCAGTGGTTGCCTTGCTGCTGAAGGAGAGGAGAAAGACTATAAAGAAACTTTGCTTCAACTTGTGCTTAAAAATCTCCAAGGGCTTGTGAGTGAGCTTGCCTCCTGAACGAAGTCCTAGGACCAGTGGACTTCATCCGCCTTGCAATCCGCTGCTAGAAACGCTGTTTTTAGCATTTTCCGAGGCCGGGAGCTGTGTACGCTTCGTACCGCCAAATCGTATCCAGCAACGCACCGTACCCCGCCTGTCCGCCTCGAACAACGCATCCTACGACCCGTAGATCGAACCGTGACTGGCTGACTTCGCCGCGTCCAACGCTGCGCTTCATTGAGCTAACTTGGTTTGTGCGACCCGCACCCTGCCGCTGAAGTGAATGCTGCCGCTCGCATCGAAGGGGAGGAAAGTACTCACCGTACGTACACCCCGCACTGCAGCCAAAGACTGAAAGCCGCTCCCGCAGTACGGCTCGTACACCGCAACAAACAGCTAAGCACCATACAACGTCCAGTCCCCTCAAGAAATGCGACTCAGGGCCCCAACGAGCCGTAAGCTCGCACCGCGAAAGGAGGACTTCGCAGCGTACAACGCATTGCCTTCACCGTAGCGTCCGTGACGAACTCTCCAAAGTTAAAGGTACTGTGTACGTTTCACCCCGTAGGGTGTACGCTTCGCACCGGAGCATCCGCAGCGCTTATAGATTCATTTTGTAGGCCAGTTCATCCCCGTACGGGCCGAAGCAAGAAGAACGAAGCGCACAGAACTTTTAAAGCACGCTGCAACAAAGAACTGTTTATCACTAAAAGTACTGTGGGCCTTTTTATCGTTATTTGGTCTTGTGCTAAGCCTTATATAAAATACTTATTTTTGATATTCCCAGTGTGGAGTCCATTTGTGGTGTTGTCACTGAGTTACTGTATGTGTTCACAAATGCTTAACCTATAACGCTCTGAGATAAGCCTTGTCTGCTCGCGCCAAGCTACCTAGAGGGTGAGCAGGGGTTATTTTAGGAGTGTAACCCCTTACCCTGACTAGAGGAGAGGGTCCCTGCTTGTCACAGGTACCTACCTGTGCCAACCAGAGATCCCCAATTCTAACACTAGCCCTGAAGGGGGGGGGGGGGGTAGCAGAGGGCACCGTTGTGGCAGGCCCCCATCTCCCTTCACAGCTGCCCCGCTTGCGAAAGGGCAGCTGCCACGTTCTGGGGCATGTTTATTGTTGGACTTGGCCCTTTTTGCAGGGTCATCCCTAAACTTTTTGCCTTCCTCCTGTATTTTTCCTGACCTGTTGTTGGCTGATTTATGACTCTGGGCACCTTACCACTGCTGATCAGTGCTAAGGTGCATATGCTCTCCCTATGGTAAAATGTATACATTGATTGGTGTCCATATTTGGTTTACTATCAGCCCCTAGTAAAGTGCACCAGGAGTGCCAGGGCTTGTAAATACAAATGCTGCTGGTGGGCTTGCAGCACTGGTTGTGCCACCCACAGAAGCGGCCTAGTAAAGTATGTCTAGGGTCTGCCATTGCAGAACCTGCGCGCGGTCTGGTACTGTCGCGCTGATTGCGCAAGTGCACCCACTTGCCAGTCCCTAAACCTTCCCTTAACTACATATTAGTCACCCCTCTGGTAGGCCCAAGGGCAGGGTGCATTGTAGGCATAAGGTAGGACATGCCCTGATGTGTGTGGCATGTCCTAATAGTGAATTAGAGCCATTTTCGTTTTTCACTATTGAAGGCTACCTGCTCTCCATAGGCCAGAATGGGCTGCTGGAATTACTACACGCTGTAATCCCAGTGGACTCAGAGAGCATGGTAGAAAGTCAAGTTTAGTATGCCTGAACTCAGAATAATAAAATACTTCTTTTAGTAAAGTTTATTTTAATATCCTGTGTTTGTAAATACTACTTTTAGAAAGTTAGTATTTACTGACCTGGCCATTTCAGGCCGCCTCTGCTGTGTCTGTGTGAGTTCTGCCTAGTTACAGTGAAGAGCAGGGCTGGGGAATTCCAGGAGACAGGCTGGCTGCCAGGTGGTGGGTAGAGAGATTACACCAGGATGGGTGGGAGGAGTACACCTTTGACTCTGAATAGACCTGTGCTCTGCCAGCACAACGCCGGCTCCGCACCCTATGGAGCGGCTGATGTCTCTGCCCTGCTGCTGAAAGGAAAGAGCAGAGTCACCACAACAAAGTGCTCCAAAACTGGACTGAGCCAGGCCCAGGCCCCCTGGCGACAAAGAACAAAAGAAACTTGCTATAAAAGAAGGAGCCCTGCTCCTAAGAAATCAGATCCTGTTTGCGCCAAGATGAACCTCTGCCTGAAGGAGAAGGACCTGGAGAAGCTGAAGGAGGAATACTGTCTCTCTGCCTGAGAGACTGGCCTTCAGTGGGTGCCTGTCTGCTGGAATGAGAGGGAAAGACTAAAGGAAAAGACTTTGATTCAACATGTGCTTTTAAACAATCTCCAAGGGCTTGCTTGTGAACTTGCCCCCTGACCTGCGCCCCAGGAACAGTGGGCGCTACCTTCCCCCAAGTAGAAGAGAAACTGCTGGAGACGATCCTTGAACGCTGACCCCAGAGAACCCGTGCGTCCCCCTCTCTCTAAGCACCGCGACTTCTGCCACCGGGGCTGCTGTGAGCACAGTAAAGGCCTGCCTGGCCCGAGCACAGCAAGCAACTGCCCCCCGAGCCGTAGCTCGCAAAGTAAAGAAGAACCTGACCATGCTCCAAGCGCTGAGCCTCTGCGACCCCTGGAAGTGGAGAGCATTGTAAGGACCTGCGACGCCCTGTTTACCCCCTGAGTGAAGCCGACAGCGCGACGCGCTGAAGAGATTGCCCCCGAGCTGCCCCTCCTTCTTCTGCCCGTGATCGTGTAGCGAGACCGTCCTGGAGCACCCCACGAAGCACCGCCGCCCACTGCCAAAGAGGGACGACAACGCGACGTGGGACGCTCCTGCAGGGACCCCTGAAGCTGCTGCGATCACCCTTGTGAGAGAAATCAGGTACTGTGTGCGAGCGCGCTGAAGTACGACCCGTCCGCTGCTTTGTTCGGGCCGTACTAGCGCTGTAGACCGAAATCAGCTGTTCGAGGCGTCCCGACGAAGGTACGGCTCGTCCAGCATTAGATACATGACGGCACTCACACGGGAAGCGTGAGCTTTGGCAGGAGGCGTACCGGACGTGTACGACGCGTACCAACGAAGGTACGGTCCGTACGGTTCACGTCCCGAGTACGCGTGCTCACGCGAGAAGCGTGAGAAATGGCAAGTGACGTCCAAAACATCATACGAAGGGTACACAAGGCGCTACGAAGCGCACTGACACCCTAAAGAAGCTGTCTTAAGTACAATTTTGCCATTTTAAGAACTGTGGACTGCCTGAAAGCCTTCAAGAGTAACTGGAACCTTATTTAAGTTAAAGACTGTATTTTTGACAACCTGCCTAAAGAAACCTTTTATATAAAGAACTTTATTTTAATACAAATACAGCCTTGTGTCTTTGTGTGGTGGGGTGGTGATTATTGTGTGGGACAACTTGAATGCTTAACCTAATGCCCTCTGGAAATCTAGCCTGACTGCTCGCGCCACGTTACCTAGAGGGTGAGCAGGGGTTATTTTTAAAGAGGTAATCCTACGCCTTGACTTAGAGGAAAGGGTCCCTGCTTGTCGCAAGTGCATACCTGCGCCAACCAGAGACCCCGGATTCTAACATTTATTCTCAGAGCCAGGTGGCTTTAACGCTGAACACATTGGATTTAAAGGGCCAGAGGAGCCCACGCTCTTTCCCACGTTGCCCCATCCTGTTCTGAGCCTGATGGCTCCAACGTGGGGCACATTGGTTTCAAGGGCCATTGAGGGCCCATGCCTCATATTTAACTTCCACAGCTGCGCAGCACTTAGTGCCAGCTGCAGCGTTTAGGCCCTGTTCTTGTCCCCAGCTGCCCAGCAAGTAGTGGGCAGCTGCTACGTTTAGGTTCTGGCGCAACCTGGACCCTAATGTGATTTAGGTGCTATTGTGATTTATATGCTAATGCTTTGGGTGTTAGGAAATGTAAAGTGTGTAGTATGTTTTGCGCACCCTGTGTTTTATACCTCTAGATATGATTTCTGCATAGGAGGTTGTTTTACCTGTTTAGGTTTATGTTAGGGAGATTATACTTCCCTGTATGATGTACGCTCGTAGTGTAATTATACTTCGGGGGAAGGGTCTAATGCGTTAGACTTGTGAGAGATTGCATAATGTGTTTATGTCCAGGTGATGTAAACCGGATCGGTTTTATACCTGATTCTATTGTGATAATGCTGAGGTCATTATTGCGCCAGTAGTTACTGGTTGTGCTCTACAGTTATAATTTGTGTTACAGTTGGTATATGTTCTACATTTACAATTGGTGATTTGTGCTAATTCTGACAGTGGTCCACGTGGCCCTGTCTTGTGTAAATAGTCCCCTGTAAAATTCTGCCCAGTGCCAGTTGGCACAGTGTAAATTATGTGATTATCATTGTTGGACTTGGCCCTTTCTGCAGGGTCATCCCTGAACTTTTTTTGTTTGCCTTCCTCCTGTATTTTTTCTGACCTGTTGGCTGTTTTCTGACTCAGGGCACTTTACCTCTGCTGATCAGTGCTAAAGTGCATATGCTCTCCCTATTGTAAATTGCTATATTGATTGGATTCCATGATTGGCTTATTTGGTTTACTGTCAGACCCCAGTAAAGTGCACCAGGGGTGCCCAGGGCTTGTAAATACAAATGCTGCTGGTGGGCTTGCAGCACTGGTTGTGCCACCCACAGAAGCGGCCTAGTAAAATGTGTCTAAGGTCTGCCATTGCAGAACCTTCGTGCAGTCTGGTACTGTCATGCTGACTGGGCAAGTGCACTCACTTGCCAGTCCCTAAACCTTCTCTTAACTTCATATTAGTCACCCCTATGCTAGGCCCAAGGGCAGGGTGCATTGTAAGCATAAGGTAGGACAAGCCCTGATGTGTGTGGCATGTCCTAATAGTGAATTACAGCCAATTTCGTTTTTCACTATTGTAAGGCTACCTGTTCTCATAGGCCAGAATGGGCTGTTAGAATTGTTACATCCTATGATCCTAAGAGACCCAGGGAACATGGTAGAAAATCGAGTTTAGTATGCCTGAACTCAGAATAATAAAATACATCTTTTAGCAAAGTTTATTTTAATGTTCTGTGTTTGCAAATGCCACTTTTAGAGGGTTGGCATTTGCTTGCCTAACCATTTCAGCCCGCCTCTGCGCTGATGGGTATCTGCTGTCTGGTTTGTGTGAGTGACAGGGCTGGGGAATTCGAAGAGACAGTCTGGGCAGCCAGGTGGTGAATAGGAAGATTACACCAGGATGGGTGGGAGGAGTGCACCTGGACTTTGAATAGGGCTGCCACCACAATGCTGGCTCCACCTCCTGTGGAGCGTCTGATGTCTCTGCCCTGCAAACTGAAAGCAAGAGCCTGCATCATGTCAACAAAGTGCTCAGGAACCGGACCGAACTAGGCAAGGCCCCCCCTGGCCTGCAAGAACAAAAGAAATGTAGCATAAATGTAGGAGCCCTGCTCCTAAGAAATTAGATCCTGCTACAAGACGAACCTCTGCCTGAGGGGAAGGAACCGGGAAAGCTGTAGGAGGAGTACTGTTCCTGACTTGGGGGATTGGCCTGCAGTGGTTGCCTTGCTTCTGAAGGAGAGGAAAAAGATTGCTGATAAACTTTACTTCAACTTGTGCTTTTTAAGATCTCCAAGGGCTTGTGACTGAGCTTGCCCTCTGAACGAAGTCCCAGGACCAGTGGACTTCACCTCCCTTGAGAATCGCCTACGAAAACCGCCGTTCTCACCACAAACCCGAAGCCGAGGAAAGCATGCGCCGCCTAGATCGGCACGCACACTCGAAAGCCTGTGCCCAGCTGTCCGGCCGAAACAACGTGAATAAGGCCCCCTACGAGCCGTAGCTCGCACCGTGAAGGAAGGACTTTGTGTCGCACTTTTGTTTCCCCTCTTCGAATCACACGGCTCTGGCGTGCCCCCCTACCCCTGTTGTGGGCAGGCTGTGGCGCGTAGAGTGGTTGGTACGTCGCTCACCATCGGAGCGTACTACCTGCTTCGCACCGCGCTGAAAGAAAAGGCGCCGATCTCAAGGTACGGCTTGTACGCCGCACGAACATCAAGAGCACCGTATCTCCGCACCGTCCCCTCGAACAACGTGACTGAGGCCCTATATGAGCCGTAGCTTGCACCGTAACAGGAGGACATCGCAACGTACAACGCGCTTGTTGTCATCGCATCGTCCGTGACGAACTCTCCAAGATAAGGGTACTGTGTCCGCTTCGCACCGTAAGGTGTACGCTCCGCACCGGAGCGCCTGCAGCGTTTGTGAGCCCCGTTCATAAGCACCGCAGGGTGTACGCTTCGCCCGGAGCGTCTGTGGCGTTTGTGAGCCCCATTCGTAAGCACCGCAGGGTGTGCGCTTCGCCCGGAGCGTCTGCAACACTTGTGAGCCCCGCTCAGAAGCATCTTTCATCCCGTACGAACCGTACGAAGTAACACGAACCGCACAGAACTGTAAAAGACGCTTGAATCAAGAACTGCTTATTGCCAAGAGTATTGTGGGACTTGGGATCGTTATTTGGTCTTGTGCTAAGTCTGCCTGTATATAAAATAATTATTTCTGATAAACCCAGTGTGGAGTCCATTTGTGGGGTTGCCATTGAATTACTGTATGTGGTCACAAATGCTTAACCATTGCGCCCTGAAATAAGCATAGTCTGCTCGCGCCAAGCTACCTAGAGGGTGAGCAGGGGTTGTGTTGGGAGTGTAACCCCTTACCCTGACTAGAGGAGAGGATCCCTGCTTGACACAAGTACCTACCTGTGTCAACCAGAGATCCCCAATTCTAACAATCATCTAATGTGTTTATTATAATAAAAAGGCTATTTTTTATATATAACCTTGTGTGGAGTTTCTTTTGTGGTGGTCTAGGGTGTTGTTGCTGTGTGCGCGTGCAAACGCTTTACACATTGCCTCCGGGATAAGCCTGACTGCTCGTGCCAAGCTACCAAGGGGGTGAGCAGGGGTTATCTT
Source organism: Triturus cristatus (assembly GCF_964204655.1). Classification (NCBI taxonomy): domain Eukaryota; kingdom Metazoa; phylum Chordata; class Amphibia; order Caudata; family Salamandridae; genus Triturus; species Triturus cristatus. The sequence goes on from NC_140579.1 coordinate 1,114,724,768, forward strand.
TGGCGTGTAACTCCCCAGCCCTGACTTAGAGTAGTGGTCTCTGCCTGGCTTTGGCGCAAGCCTTAGCCAACCAGAGATCCCATTTCTAACATTCGTGGCAGCGGTGGGATTAGGACTTGCGTTTGCGCAGTACCACAGCGACAACTGGCTACACTGCAAAACTCTGCATTTTAGATAGTCACATGGAAAGGGATTATTGTTCTAAATTGTTCTAAGTGTCATTTCCTTGTGAATTGTGTACTCCTGTTTTAGCTCAGACATCTAGGTTCCTTGTTTTGAACTTTTCTTGAGAACGTCCGCCAAAACGGAGCCTGCTTTTAATTTCTGTGGTCTGTTTAGATACAGTATGTTGGAGTTGGTAAGGTTCTGGGAAGAGAGAGACATAAAGGTGGGTGAGTCAGATACCCAGTCCAAACTGAGGGACAACCTGATCCTATGGCAAAAGGATCAATGGGACCTTGAGCGCAGTTGTAGTTTTCTGGATTCCCCAGTGAGGGTGGGATCCAGTGGTGGCAGCAGATGTGTGTCCAGTGCATGTATTCCCATTCCCAGTTCCCGGAGTAATGGTACCTGTGTCACGTGGTGGTCAGGTTGAGAAATCAGGGGCGGTAGAAACTGTCTTACCAGTCTTGGGAGGGGTTTGGGGATGAATGTGTGATGCGCTGAATGAATGTGAACGTCCCATTCCCAGCTCCCGGAGTAATGGTACCTGTGTCACGTGGTGGTCAGGTTGAGAAATCAGGGGCGGGAGAAACTGTCTTACCAGTCTGGGGGGGGTGTGTGTGGATGAATGGTGTGTTGCACTGGACAGGTGAGTGTGAGTTCTCTGAGATAAGGAGCTTGCTGAATACTTTGGTGTGAGTTCTCTGAAATAAGGAGCTTGCTGGTTGATTGGGTGTGAGTTCACTGAAATAGTGAGCTTGCATTGGGGAGTGATTCCAAAAGGAGTGGCTGAGGTGTCTTCCAGCCCAGCGTGGTGGAAGAGGTTCAGAGTAGCCCAGCTAGGTCTCGGTGTAGGGGCTCACATCCTGACTCTGCGGAGAAGGAGTGGGTGGGACTGCGTGTCTCCAGGTGCCCGAAACCCAGTCTCAGGGCCTAGATGGTTTCTTTAGGGAACATCAGGTCGGGGGCCTAGGCTGTACCAATAGGCCATTTGAGGAGGATCTCCCAGTGTTTAGAGAACGGGGAGTGTTAGAATTGGGAATCTCTGGTTGACACCGGTAGGGACTTGTGTCAAGCAGGGATCCTCTCTTCCAGTCAGGGTAAGGGGTTACACTCCAACAACAACCCCTGCTCACCCTCTAGGTAGCTTGGCGCGAGCAGACAAGGCTTATCTTAGGGTGCAATGGTTAAGCATTTGTGACCACATACAGTAATTCAATGATACCCCCACAAATGGACTCCACACTGGTTTTATCAAAAATAATTACTTTATATAGAGGTAGACTTAGCACAAGACCCAATAGCGATAAACGGGCCCACAATACAATTTGTAATAAGCAGTTCTTGGTTTTAAGCGTATTTCATTAGTTCTTTGCGCTTCGCGCTCTTCGCACGGTTCATACGGGCTGGAAAGAACCTCACGAGCGGGGCTCACAAGCGTTTGCAGACGCTCCGGGCGAAGCGTACTCCTACGGTGCTTACGGACGAGGCTCACAGACGCCCCCGACGCTCCGGAGCTAAGCGTACCCCTGCGGGGCTCACGAGCGGGGCTCACACATGCTACAGGTGCTCCGGTGCGGAGCGTACACCATACGGTGCGAAGCGGACACAGTACCTTTATCTTTAGAAGTTCGTCACGGACGATGCGTTGAATCCCAGCGCGTTGTACGGTGCGATGTCCTCCTCTTGCGGTGCGAGCTATGGCTCGTAGGGGGCCTCAGTCACGATGCTCAAGGGGACGGTGCGAAAGTACGGTGCGCTGGTTCTTTGTTGCGGCGTACGGGCCGTACTTTGAAAGCGGTGCCTTTTCTCTCAGCGCGGTGCGAAGCAGGCAGTATGCTCCGGTGGGGAGCCACGTACCAACCACTCTACGCGACGCCACCTGCCCACAACAGGGGTAGGGGGGCATGCTGAGCAGTACGATTCGGAGAGGGGGCAACAAAGGGCGTCACAAAGTCCTTCCTTCACGTTGCGAGCTACGGCTCGTAAGGGGCCTTAGTCACGTTGTTTGGGCCGGACAGCGGGGCACAGGCTTGCCAGTGTACGTGCCGATTTGGGAGGCGCACACTTCTCTCGGCGTCAGCTTCACGGCGAGAACAGCGGCTCTCAAGGGGGTGAAGTCCACTGGTCCTGGGACTTCGTTCAGGGGGCAAGCTCAAGCACAAGCCCTTGGAGATCTTAAACAGCACAAGTTGAAGCAAAGTTTATCAGCAATCTTTCTCCTCTCCTTCAGCAGCAAGGCAACCACAGCAGGCCAATCCCCCAGGTCAGGGACAGTACTCCTCCTACAGCTTTCCCGGTTCCTTCCCCTCAGGCAGAGGTTCGTCTTGTAGCAGGATCTGATTTCTTAGGAGCTGGGCTCCTATACTTATACTACATTTATTTTGTTCTTGCAGGCCAGGGGGGCCCTTGCCTAGTTCGGTCCGGTTTCTGAGCACTTTGTTGACATGATGCAGGCTTCTGCTTTCAGTGTGCAGGGCAGAGACATCAGACGCTCCCCAGGGGGTGAAGCCAGCATTGTGGTGGAAAGGCACATCCCTATTCAGAGTCCAGGTGTACTCCTCCCACCCATCTGGATTTAAATCTCTCTATTCACCACCGGGCTGCCCCAGCCTGTCTCCTGGAATTCCCCAGCCCTGTCGCTCACAGAAACCAGACAGCAGATACACATCCTAGCAGAGGCGGGCTGAAATGGTTAGGCAAGCAAATACCAGCTTTCTAAAAGAGGTATTTGCAAACACTGAATATTAAAATAAACTTTACTAAAAGATGTCTTTTATTAGTCTGAGTTCAGGCATACTAAACTCGAATTTCTACCATGTTCCCTGGGTCTGTTAGGATCATAGAATGTAACAATTCTAACAGCCAATTCTGGCTTATGGCGAACAGGTAGCCTTACAATAGTGAAAAACAAAATGGCTGTAATTCACTATTAGGACATGCCACACACATCAGGGCTTGTCCTACCTTATGCGTACAGTGCACCCTGCCCTTGGATCTACCATAGGGGTGACTAATATGAAGTTAAGGGAAGGTTTAGGGACTGGTAAGTGGGTGCACTTGCACAGTCAGCATCACAGTACCAGACTGCACGCAGGTTCTGCAATGGCAGACCTTAGACACATTTTACTAGGCCGCTTCTGTGGGTGGCACAACCAGTGCTGCAAGCCCACCAGCAGCATTTGTATTTACAAGCCCTGGGCACCCCTGGTGCACTTTACTGGGGTCTGACAGTAAACCAATTAAGCCAATCATGGATTCCAACCAATATATACATTTTATATAGGGAGCACTTGCACTGTGGCACTGGTTGGCAGTGGCACAGTGCTCTGAGCAGCTAACACCAGCAAAAACATGAGGCACAACTAAACAAAAAGTGGAAGGGAGACTCACGCCAAGGTGCCAGGTCTAACACGTGTCCCCTCCAGCTGAAATGTGGGGAGAACTACCCTACCCCAGGGTGTTCCTCATCACTAAGGCGGAAAAATCTGGACAGACCGTCAGCATTGGCGTGATCTGTACCAGGGCGATGTTCCACCGTGAAATCCATACCCTGTAGGGGGAAATGGACCACCTCAACAGCTTTGGATTCTCACCCCTCATATGCATCAACCATCTGAGGGGCCTGTGGTCTGTCTGAACCCGGAAGTGAGACCCAAACAGGTATGGTCTTAGCTTCTTCAGTGCCCAGACCACAGCAAATGCCTCACGCTCAATAGCACTCTATCTCTGTTCCCGTGGAAGTAACCTCCTGCTAAGGAAGGCTACAGGTTGATCTAGGCCCTCTTCATTAATCTGTGAAAGAACAGCCCCCACACCATGCTCTGAAGCGTCTGTCTGAACGATAAACTCTTTGGAGAAGTTGGGAGCCAAGAGCACGGGCGCTGTGCACATAGCAGATTTCAGGGCCTCAAAGGCTTTCTGACAGGTGTCAGTCCAAATCACTTTCCTGGGCTGCTTCCTAGAAGTCAGCGCTGTCAAGGGGGCAACAATGTTGCCATACCCCTTGACAAACCTCCTGTAGTACCCGGTGAGACCTAGGAAGGCTCTCACCTCTGTCTGGGTTTTGGGCGACTCCCAATTCAGGATGGTTTCTATCTTGGGTTGAAGGGGCGCTCTCAACCTGGTGCCCCAAGTACACCACGGAACCCTGCCCGATCTGGCACTTACTCGCCTTGATCGCGAGGCCTGCCCTCCGCAGCGCCATCAACACTTCCCAGAGGTGGCGCAGGTGTTCTTCCCAAGTGGAGCTGAACACTGCGATGTCATCCAGGTAGGCTGCACTGAACTAATCCAGCCCAGCCCAGCCAACACCTGGTTGACCAACCTCTGGAAGGTGGCAGGGGCATTTTTCATCCCAAAGGGCATAACCCGGAACTGGTAGCGCCCATCTGGGGTGGAAAATGCTGACCTCTCTTTGGCACCATCGGTCAAGGCGATCTGCCAGTACCCAGACGTTAAATCAAACGTGCTGAGGTAGTTGGCAGCCCCTAGCCGATCTATGAGCTCATCAGCTCTGGGGATGGGGTGTGCGTCAGTCCTGGTGACTGAATTGAGTCCTCTGTAGTCCACACAGAACCGGAGTTCGGGTGTGGCTCCCGGCGCTGCAGCCTTTGGGACCAAGACCACTGGGCTGGCCCAAGAACTGCTGGAGGACTCAATTACCCCGAGTGCAAACATCTTGGAGACCTCCTCCTTGATGCATGCCCTCACCCTGTCAGCCACCCTGTAGGCCTTGTGCCTCACAGGTGTACTATCCCAGTGTCCACATCATGGACGCACCAAGGGAACCAGGGAAAACAGATCAGAAAATTGTCCCAGCAGCTGGCGACAATCATTCTGTTGCTCAGGGGTCAGGGCGGAAGAGAGGATGGCACCATCCACTGACCCATCTTGCTCCTGGGTTGACAGGAGGTCAGGAAGAGGCTTGGTCTCCTCTTCCATCCCAGCATCTGTTGCCAAGAGCATGCCCACTTGGGACCTCTCCAAGTGGGGTTTCAGGCAGTTGACATGTAGGACCCTCAAGAAGTTCCTGGGAGACCGCAAGTCCACCAAATAGGTAACAGGACTCTTGCGCTCCACAACCTCAAAGGGACCGGTCCACTTATCCTGGAGCGCACAAGGCTCCACGGGGGCCAAGACCCACACCTTCTGTCCAGGCTGAAGCTCTACCAGAGTGGCATTCTGGTCGTACCACCGCTTCATCTCCTCCTGGCTGGCTTCCAGATTTGCCTCAGCAAGTTGTCTGAATCGCCTAGTCTGATTCCTGAAGGCCAGCATGTAGCTATATACATTCTGGGGAGGTTTCCTGGGAGATTGATCCCAGCCTTCCTTGACAAGACTTAGAGGTCCTCTCACTGGGTGGCCATACAGGAGATCAAAGGGGCGGAACCCTAGAGACTTCTGTGGCACCTCACGGTACGCAAAGAGAAGGCATGGCAAGAGGACGTCCCACTTGCGCCTCATGGGTTCTTCCAGACCCATTATCATGCCTTTGAGGGTACGGTTGAATCTCTCAACCAACCCGTTTCCTTGGGGGTGGTAAGGTGTGGTGAACTTGTAGGTTACACCACACTCTTGCCAAAGGGATTTCATATATTTAGATTTGAAATTGGTACCCCGGTCAGACACCACCTCTAGAGGGAATCCCACTCTGGAGAAAATTCCCATCAGTGCACCTCCCACCACGGGGGCCGTCACTGTCCTCAGAGGGATGGCTTCCGGGTACCGGGTGGCATGGTCCACCAGGACCAGGATAAACCTGTTGCCCATGGCTGTCCTGGGGTCCCGTGGCCCCACAATGTCAATCCCCACTCGCTGGAAAGGGGTACTGACCACAGGGAATGGCTGGAGAGGAGCCTTCTGCTTCCTCCCACTCTTTCCACTTGCCTGGCAAGTCTGACAGGTCCTGCAGTGAGTGTCTGAACTCCTGTGCATTTGGGGCCAATAAAAGTGGGTGACAAGCCTTTCAAAGGTCTTGTCCTGCCCCAAATGTCCTGCCAATAGCACATCGTGAGCCAGCCCCAGTAGGAAGGCTCTGAAGTCCTGGGGTACCACCAGCGCACGGGCTGACCCAGGCTCAGCAACCCTAGGCTCTGTATATAGGAGGTCGTTCTCCCAGTAAATGAAATGTGACCCAGACTGATCACCTGCGGCCTGGTCTGCAGCCTGCTGCCGCATACCCACGAGAGAAGGACATTCTTTCTGCACCTTACAAAAGTCCTCCCTGGAGGGGCCTCCCTGCTGCTGCCAATGGGTCAGCTCAGGCAGGTCCCCCAGTTCAGCTATCTGTTCCCCGGTAGGCTCCAGAGCATCCCCCTCAAGGTCTGCTTCCTCCTGGGCCGTGGGAACTTCAGGGGCCGGTTTCCCGCGCCCCTTGCCTCTTCTCTCTAAGGCCGGTCCCTGGGCCTCCCTCTCAGGCTCCAGGACCTCTTGAGCACCTCTACTTGCTGGCATGGTCCGTGTGGTGACACGCCCAATCCGGCATACCCAACACCTCCAGGTGAGCACTCCGCTCTGTCTTAGCCCAAGGTGAGTTCTCCAAATTGTTCCCTAACAGACAGTCTACAGGCATGGCGGGCCTCACAGCTACCTGAAGAGTACCAATGACCCCCCCCCACTCAAAGGGAACCTGAGCCACCTTGCAGTGACTCTCTGTGTTGTCAGCGGCAACAGCTGGATAGAATGCTCCTGGGACAACCTGCTCTTGAGACACCAGGTGACACTTGACAGCTGTCACACTTGCTCCTGTATCTCTTAGAGCTTCCACCCTACGGCCATTAATGGTCACCCACTGCCTGTATTTCTTAGTGTTATCAGGCAGCTGGGTTTGGGGGACCATCTCACAGTCTCCTAATGAGACAAGGGACATCTCTGTGGGACCCCACCCACCTTGGACTGCCATCTCCTCCCCCAAGGCTACACTAGCCATCTGCCGGGGTGGAGCACCAGTGGTTGCTGGTTTACCAAACAAAGGACACTTTAAATCCTTTGTTACCACACTTGTAACATTTTATGGGCCCCTTTTGAACAGGTGGACCTGTCGGGGCCCTGGTCGGTTTCTGGGGTGGGGGAGGCTGAGAACCTTTCCCTTGGTTCCCTTGGGGATTACTTTGGGGCCTTTTTGGGAAATCCCTCTGGTTACCCCTGTCCCCTCCACTCTTCTGCTGGGGACCCTGCCCACCTTTGGCGGAATCTCCCACGTGACCCTTGTGGACCCAGGTACTGACCCAGCGGTCCGCCTCCTCAGCAAGCTTTCTAGGGTTAGTCAGCCTACTATCAATCAGGTGCTGGAGTAGCTCAGGAAAACAATTACTGGACAAGTGCTCCCATGCCATTAAATCAAGAAGCCCTTGAAAATCATCAACCTTGCTACCATTCACCCAACCATTCAGTGCTCTGCAAAAAAAAGTTACATACTCAACATACGTACTGTTTGGAATCTTTGTGCAACCCCTGAACCTTTGCCTACACAACTCAGGGGTCAACCCATACCTAGTCATCAAAGCTGCCTTCATATGGGGATAAGAATTGTAATCATCTGAAGGCAAATCTAGCAGTGTGTCCCGCCCCTCACTAAGGAACCGTCCCCACAACCACGCTCCCCAATCCTTCTCAGGGACCTGGTGGGAAGACATGGCTACCTCATTGGCCTTGAACCACTGCCCTATGTCATCATTTAAAAAAAAATCCTTTACCACATCCTTTGGTATGTACACCCTTTATTCTGTCTGCACTGACGGTGTGCTGCCACCAGAGGGAGTAGACTCTAAACTTTTAGCTTTTAGATCTAATTCCCTCAACTTCATTTCATGCTCCATTTGGATTCTTCTCTCTTCCAGAGCCAGCTTTTTGCTTTCCAGCTCCAGTTGCCCATTCAATTTAAGTTTTGCCATCTCCATCTCATGCATCCTGGTTTCTTTCCTGTCTGCCAACTCCTCTGGCGACAGGCCTCTGCCAAAACTATGGACGCTTCCTGCTGGTTCAATTATTTCTGCCTCCTCATGCGATCTTGACTCAATCCAGGCCCTCAGCGCCTTGAGTAGATCTGCCTTGAGCTTATATCCAACGATGGGGACTTTGAAATTTTTACAGAAGCCCTTCAGCTGGGCCTTGGTGTAGCTCTCTAGTCTCTCCTCTTCCCATTCAATATCTTCAATTTCAGAGACTACAGATGCTGCTCTCTCCACAACGACTGAATCAGGCATGATTTCTTAGAAAATGGCGATTTCCAGCAAAACGAAAATGAAAAAGTATGTGGTTGCGCTATTGGTCTGCCTTCACTATGTGGCGTTCACCAATCACTGTATATGTATCACAAATGCAAATTCGAAATCCTACCCTTGCCACCAATGTTAGAATTGGGAATCTCTGGTTGACACCGGTAGGGACTTGTGTCACGCAAAGATCCTCTCTTCCAGTCAGGGTAAGGGGTTACACTCCAACAACAACCCCTGCTCACCCTCTAGGTAGCTTGGCGCGAGCAGACAAGGCTTATCTCAGGGCGCAATGGTTAAGCATTTGTGACCACATACAGTAATTCAATGATACCCCCACAAATGGACTCCACACTGGTTTTATAAAAAATAATTACTTTATATAGAGGTAGACTTAGCACAAGACCCAATAACGAAAAACGGGCCCACAATACAATTTGTAATAAGCAGTTCTTGGTTTAAGCGTATTTCATTTGTTCTGTGCTCTTCGTACGGTTCGTACGGGCTGGAAAGAAGCTCACGAGCGGGGCTCACAAGCGTTTGCAGATGCTCCGGGTGAAGCGTGCTCCTACGGTGCTTACGGACGGGGCTCACAGACGCCCCCGACTCTCCGGTGCGAAGCGTACCCCTGCGGTGCTCACGAGCGGGGCTCACACACTCTACAGGTGCTCCGGTGCGGAGCGTGCACCATACGGTGCGAAGCGGACACAGTACCTTTATCTTTAGAAGTTCGTCACGGACGATGCGTTGAATCCCAGCGCGTTGTACGGTGCGATGTCCTCCTCTTACGGTGCGAGCTACGGCTCGTAGGGGGCCTCAGTCACGATGCTCAAGGGGACGGTGTGAAGGTACGGTGCGCTGGCTCTTCGTTGCGGCGTACGAGCCGTACCTTGAAAGCGGCGCTTTTTTTCTCAGCGCGGTGCGAAGCAGGCAGTACGGTCCGGTGGGGCGCCACTACCAACCACTCTACGCACCGCAACCTGCCAAAAACAGGGGTAGGGGGGCACGCTGAGCAGTACGATGCGGAGAGAGGGGGCAACAAAGGGCGTCACAAAGTCCTTCCTTCACGTTGCGAGCTACGGCTCGTAAGGGGCCTTAGTCACGTTGTTTGGGCCGGACAGCGGGACACAGGCTTGGCAATGTACGCACCTATTTGGGAGGCGCACACTTCTCTCGGCGTCAGCTTCACGGCGAGAACGGCGGCTCTCAAGGGGTGAAGTCCACTGTTCCTGGGACTTCGTTCAGGGGGCAAGCTCAAGCACAAGCCTTTGGAGATCTTAAACAGCACAAGTTGAAGCAAAGTTTATCAGCAATCTTTCTCATCTCCTTCAGCAGCAAGGCAACCACTGCAGGCCAATCCCCCGGTCAGGGACAGTACTCCTCCTACAGCTTTCCCGGTTCCTTCCCCTCAGGCAGAGGTTCGTCTTGTAGCAGGATCTAATTTCTTGGGAGCAGGATCCCAATACTTATAGTGCAATTCTTTTGTTCTTGCAGGCCAGGGGGCCTTTGCCCAGTTCAACCCAGTTCTGGAGTACTTTGTTTACCGGACTCTGGCTTCTCCTTTCAGTGTGCAGGGCAGAGACATCAGACGCTCCCCAGGGGGCGGAGCCAGCATTGTGGTGGAAAGGCACAGCCCTATTCAGAGTCCAGGTGTACTGCTCCCACCCATCTGGATGTAAATCTCTCTATTCACCACCGGGCTGCCCCAGCCTGTCTCCTGGAATTCCCCAGCCCTGTCACTCACAGAAACCAGACAGCAGATACACATCCTAACAGAGGCGGGCTGAAATGGTTAGGCAAGCAAATACCAGCTTTCTAAAAGTGGTATTTGCAAACACAGAATATTAAAATAAACTTTACTAAAAGATGTATTTTATTATTCTGAGTTCAGGCATACTAAACTCGAATTTCTACCATGTTCCCTGGGTTTGATAGGATCATAGAATGTAACAATTCTAACAGCCAATTCTGGCCTATGGCGAACAGGTAGCCTTACAATAGTGAAAAACGAAAATGGCTGTAATTCACTATTAGGACATGCCACACACATCAGGGTTTGTCCTACCTTATGCTTACAGTGCACCCTGCCCTTGGGCCTACCATAGGGGTGACTAATATGAAGTTAAGGGAAGGTTTAGGGACTGGCAAGTGGGTGCACTTGCCAGTCAGCATGACAGTACCAGACTGCACGCAGGTTCTGCAATGGCAGACCTTAGACACATTTTACTAGGCCGCTTCTGTGGGTGGCACAACCAGTGCTGCAAGCCAACCAGCAGCATTTGTATTTACAAGCCCTGGGCACCCCTGGTGCACTTTACTGGGGTCTGACAGTAAACCAATTAAGCCAATCATGGAATCCAACCAACATATACATTTTATATAGGGAGCACTTGCACTGTGACACTGGTTGGCAGTGGCACAGTGCTCTGAGCAGCTAACACCAGCAAAAACATGAGGCACAACTAAACAAAAAGTGGAAGGGAGACTCACGCCAAGGTGCCAGGTCTAACAGGGAGCCTCTGTAACCAGAGCTCCAGTTGTTCTGGGGACTGGCGGTACCGCTCCAGTTGGAAGGGTGGGGAAGTCCAGAGGTAGGGGTGAGAGGGGGTGGGAGTCCTCAGTGGGAACCAGTAGGTCAGGGACCAGCCGGGAGGGGTGAGTCACCACTGAGTGACCATGGTGACGCCACTTCTGTCCTGGGTGGTCTGCACGCACTGTCAGATGGACAGGAGGTCGTGAGATCAGCGCCAGGCAGACTGTCACACAACCCATTAGTTATGTGTCACCCTCGTTAAGTCCTGGTTCGCCAGGCATCTGACCAAAGGGTACGTCCCTCGGTTGGGAAGCCAGTAGTCGGTGTTTCCAGATCTGGATGTAAGGGCAGCTGTAGTCCTGAGGGCAGGTGGGGCTCATCTTAAGTGAAGAGACCCTGCTTTACAGTGGGAGGGGGTGCAGAGGGAGGGAATTCTCGCCTCTGACCCCGGTGGATCCCAGGTGGTAGACCAGTTGATGTAGAGAGGTCCTGGACTGGTGGGAGAGTTGTGTTCTGGTGGGTGCTTCCCTGGGAGGGTGCGGAACCCCAGAAGTAGAGGTAGGGTGGGGCATTCTTGCCCGTGACCTCTGGTCAGCCTGAGGGTGCGGATATTAGGTTGAAGGATCAGTGGTAGTTTGCAACTACACTGAGAGGGAGAGTGGAAAATGGCTTGTATGCCAGGGGTTACTACCCCGCCACTTTGTGGTTTGGCAAGGACCAGTGGTATCTGGGTGGCCTAGGGCCTGGTCCTGGCCGTGGACAACTAGGGAGTACCAGTGGGGTAGCCTAGTTGGGCCTGCGGTTTTTGTTGCTTGTTTTTTTTCAGATGGAACCACGTTGATTCAGAATGGCGTAGAACCGGAGGGTGTCCCTGCAGTGCGGGCCTGCGTCCGTGTTCTATCGCCCCAAGCAGGGAAGACCATTATGGTGGTGATTGGTCTGCCCTGCGTTTTGGCTGGAAGGGGGTAGTGTTGGACTTGGTCCTTCTGGCAAGTTCACCCCTAGAACTTTTTGCATTTATCCTAGCCTTTTCCTATGTTGTATTAGTGGTTTTAGGCCTCTAGGCGCTTTTACACTGTGTTCCAGTGGAAAGTGTGTGCGCTCTGTGTATGTTTCAGTGAGACTGACCTGCCCTCCCATAGGAATGCATGGGGGATCTGAGTGACCGTGTTAAGTCCTGATTTTAGAGGAGTACAAGGTCGAGTTTGCTATGAGCGAACTCGTGAGATTGAATGCTGCGCGATGATGTGTGCGGCGTTACTGTGTCTAGTGTAGAAGTACCACTTCTAGAAGCTGGCATGTCTGTGTAATAAATGTGAAGTGACTGTCTGGCTTGTGATTGGTTGGTGTGCCTGGCTCCAGGAGTCAGGATGGGTCTGCCCCGGTGGTGAATGGAGAGATCTGCATGTTGATGGCAGGGAGGAGTACACCTGGGACCTGAATAGGGCTGGGCTTTCCCTCCACAATGCTGGCTCCACCCCCTGTGGTGCGTCTGATGTCCCTGGCCTGTCCTGTGAATAGGGAGAGGGGCTGAGCAAAACAAAGTGCTCAGGAACCAGTTGCATCTGGTTCGCCCCTTCCCTGCACCTTTGGAGACAAAGGATTTTGTGTATAAAAGAGGGAAAATGTTCTTGTTCTTGGACTGGAAACTACCAGGAGCATGTTGCTGCTGGGGCTCAGGGGAAGGCTTGCCTCCCTGGGCCCTGCCCAGCCCCTGGATGCCTGGAGGACTGTTTGGGACCCTTTTGCTTACTTAGGTCCCTTATTTTTAGGGTGCAGAACTTTGTGATGGCTCCAGTGTGCGCTTCCTGTCCATTTTTCCCCAAGAAGAGCGTGTGGGCTGCACCGCGTTGTTGCTGCATCCCGCTTGGAGAGGGAATCCCGGCGTGAGGGCCTCGTGATGCCTCTGAAAGCGGGTGCCCACCCCGCATTCTTTTCATGCCTAGCGGGAGCCTAACCCGCTTATTTTTATATCTAAATGAGGGTGCCCACCCCGTATCATGGCCGCATCTGTGTTGCTCCGATTTGCGGGTGCCCACCCCGCCTTATATCTTAAGTTTTGGAGGGAGCCTACCCCTCGTTGCCCCCGAGAGCCGAGATCGCCGCTGCCGTCCGCGGCCCGCCTGGTTGTGGGCGGGGCCGCCGGACGGAAACGGAAGTAGCTGGCGTAACGTGCTGATGCGGGGCTCCCATGCTCGAGGGAGAGCCCCGCGGTGGTGGCCGGATAGAGGAAAAGCCCCGGGTCCCAGGAGGGGGCCTGGGTGAAGAATCCAATGGATCCAGGCGGGAGCCCACCCCGCGCTGGACCTTGAGGGGAGAAGTGGCGCCGCAGCCTGTTCCCGCGGACGGGGCGCGAGGCACATTGCCGGTGCCTGCCCCTGGCGCATCCAGAAGAGGAGTACCCTGCGCCGGAGCCCGGTGAATAAGGGCTGGACAGAGGACAGGGCTGCATTTCGCTCCCGCTCCACAAAGGGAGCAGGTTTTGTTTTCGGTGCTAGTGCGAGGCACAAAGAGAGCGGCCACGTCTGTCAGTGGGCCGCTCCACCGAAGGGGGCATTATTATTCTAGAGCCCAGAGAAGCTCCAACGATGGGGGGAAATTAATTACTAGCCCCGAGGGGGGGGGGGGGGATGGCAGAGGGCACCGTTGTGTCAGGCCCCGATCTCCCTTCACAGCTGCCCCGCTTGCGAGAGGGCAGCTGCCACGTTCTGGGGCATGTTTATTCTCAGAGCCAGGTGGCTCTAACGCTGAACACATTGGATTTAAAGGGCCAGAGGAGCCCACACTCTTTCCCACATTGCCCCATCCTGTTCTGAGCCCGATGGCTCCAACGTGGGGCACATTGGTTTCAAGGGCCATTGAGAGCCCATGCCTCATATTTAACTTCCACAGCTGCGTAGCACTTAGTGCCAGCTGCAGCGTTTAGGCCCTGTTCTTGTCCCCAGCTGCCCAGCAAGTAGTGGGCAGCTGCTACGTTTAGGTTCTGGCGCAACCTGGACCCTAATGTGATTTAGGTGCTATTGTGATTTATATGCTAATGCTTTGGGTGTTAGGAAATGTACCGTGTGTAGTATGTTTTGCGCACCCTGTGTTTTATACCTCTAGATATGATTTCTGCATAGGATGTTGTTTTACCTGTTTAGGTTTATGTTAGGGAGATTATACTTCCCTGTGTGATGTACGCCCCTAGAGTAATTATACTTAGGAGGTAGGGTCTAATGCGTTAGACTTGTGAGAGATTGCATAATGTGTTTATGTCCCGGTGATGTATACCGGATCGGTTTTATACCTGATTCTATTGGGATAATGCTGAGGTCATTATTGGGCCAGTAGTTACTAGTTGTGCTCTACAGTTATAATTTGTGTTACAGTTGGTATATCTTCTACATTTACAATTGGTGATTTGTGCTAATTCTGACAGTGGTCCATGTGGCCCTGTCTTGTGTAAATAGCCCCCTGTAAAATTCTGCCCAGTGCCAGTTGGCACAGTGTAAATTATGTGATTATCATCTAATGTGTTTATTATAATACAAAGGCTATTTTTTATATATAACCTTGTGTGGAGCTTCTTTTGTGGTGGGCCTAGGGTGTTGTTGCTGTGTGCGTGGGTAAACGCTTTACACATTGCCTCCGGGATAAGCCTGACTGCTCGTGCCAAGCTACCAAGGGGGTGAGCAGGGGTTATCTTTGGCGTGTAACTCCCCAGCCCTGACTTAGAGTGGTGGTCTCTGCCTGGCTTTGGCGCAAGCCTTAGCCATCCAGAGATCCCATTTCTAAAATGGAACAACAGTGGGTGCAAGCTGAGATGCACTGGTAGGGCTGTTCTCCGGTCTCGATACTGGAACAGCAGTGGGTGCAAGTAGAGGTGCACTGGCAGGGCTGTGCTCCGATCTCAGTACTGGGACAGCAGTGGGTGCAAGCTGAGGTGCACTGGCAGGGCTGTGGTCCGGTCTGAGTACTGGGACAGCAGTGGGTGCAAGCTGAGGTGCACTGGCAGGGCTGTGCTCCGGTCTTGGTACTAGGACAGCAGTGGGTGTAATCTGAGGTGCACTGGCAGGGCTGTGCTCGGGTCTCGGTACTGGAACAGCAGTGGGTGCAAGCTGAGGTGCACTGGCAGGGCTGTGCTCAGGTCTCGGCACTGGAACAGAAGTGGGTGCAAGCTGAGGTGCACTGGCAGGGCTGTGCTTGGGTCTCGGTACTGGAACAGCAGTGAGTGGAAGCTGAGGTGCACTGGCAGGGCTGTGCTCCAGTCTTGGTACAAGGACAGCAGTGGGTGCAAGCTGTGGTGCACTGGCAGGGATGTGATCCAGTTTCGGTACGGGAACAGCAGTGGGTGCAAGCTGAGGTGCACTGGCAGGGCTGTGTTCCAGTCTTGGTACTAGAACAGCAGTGGGTGCAAGCCTAGGTGCACTGGCAGGGCTATGCTCGGGTCTCGGTACTGGGACAGCAGTGGGTGCAAGCTGAGGTACACTGGCAGAGCTTTGCTCGGGTCTCAGTACTAGAAGAGCAGTGGGTGCAAGCCTAGGCGCACTGGCAGGGCTGTGTTCCGGTCTTGGTACTGGATTAGCAGTGGGTGCGAGCTGAGGTGCACTGGAAGGGCTGTGCTCGGGTCTCAGTACTGGATCAGCAGTGGGTGCAAGCTGATGTGCACTGGCAGGGCTGTGCTCGGGTCTCGGCGAAGGGACAGCAGTGTGTGCGAGCTTAGGTGCTCTGGCAGGGCTGTGCTTTGGTCTTAGTACTGGGACAGCAGTGGGTGCAAGCTGAGGTTCACTGGCAGGTCTGTGCTCCGGTCTAGGTGCTGGATCAGCAGTGGGTGCAAGCTGGGGTGCCGTTGCAGGACTGTGCTCCGGTCTAGGTACTGGGACAGCAGTGGGTGTGAGCTGAGGTGCACTGGCAGGACTGTGCTCAGGTCTCAGTACTGGGACACCAGTGGATGCAAGCAGAGGTTCACTGGCAGGGCTATGCTCGGGTCTCAGCACTGGATCAGCAGTGGATGCAAGCTGAGGTGCACTGGCAGGGCTGTGCTCATGTCTCACTACTGGTCAGCAGTGAGTGGAAGCTGAGGTGCAATGGCAGGGCTGTGCTCCAGTCTTGGTACTGGGACAGCAGTGGGTGCAAGCTGTGGTGCACTGGCAGGGCCGTGCTCCGGTTTCGGTACGGTAACAGAAGTGGGTGCAAGCTGAGGTGCACTGGCAGGGCTGTGTTCCGGTCTTGGTACTAGAACAGCATTGGGTGCAAGCCTAGGTGCACTGGCAGGGCTGTGATCCGGTCTTGGTACTGGGACAGCAGTGGGTGCAAGCTGAGGTGCACTGGCAGGGCTGTGCTTCGGTCTCGGTACTGGAACAGCAGTGGGTGCATGCTGAGGTGCACTGGCAGGGCTGTGCTCCGGTCTCGGTACTGGAACAGCAGTGGGTGCATGCTGAGGTGCACTGGCAGGGCTGTGCTCCGGTCTCGGTACTGGAACAGCAGTGGGTGCAATCAGAGGTTGTTGGACTTGGCCCTTTTTGCAGGGTCATCCCTAAACTTTTTGCCTTCCTCCTGCATTTTTTCTGACCTGTTGTTGGCTGTTTTATGACTCTGGGCACCTTACCACTGCTGTTCAGTGCTAAAGTGCATATGCTCTCCCCATTGTAAAATGTATATGTTGGTTGGATTCCATGATTGGCTTAATTTGGTTTACTGTCAGACCCCAGTAAAGTGCACCCGGAGTGCCAGGGCGTGTAAATACAAATGCCGCTGGTGGGCTTGCAACACTGGTTGCGCCACCCACAGAAGCGGCCTGGTAAAATGTGTCTAGGTCTGCCATTGCAGAATCTGCGTGCAGTCTGGTACTGACATGCTGACTGGCAAGTGCACCCACTTGCCAGTCCCTAAACCTTCCCTTAACTTCATGTTAGTCACCCCTATGGTAGGCCCAAGGGCACGGTGCATTGTAGCATAGTGAATTACAGCCATTTTCGTTTTTCACTATTGTAAGGCTACCCTGTTCTCATATGCCAGAATGGGCTGTTAAGATTGTTACATCCTATGATCCTAACAGACCCAGGGAACATGGTAGAAAATCGAGTTTAGTATGCCTGAACTCAGAATAATAAGGTACATCTTTTAGTAAGGTTTATTTTAATATTCTGCTTTTGCAAATGCCACTTTTAGAAAGTTGGCCTTTGCTTGCCTAAGCATTTCAGCCCGCCTCTGCGTGATGTGTATCTGCTGTCTGGCTTGTGTGAGTGACAGGGCTGGGGAAACCCAGATGGGCAGGGCTAGGTAGCCTGGTGGTGAATAGAAAGATTGACCTGTAGAGGGGTGGGAGGAGTACACCTGGACGCTGAATAGGGCTGTGCTCTGCCACCACAATGCTGGCTCCGCCCCCTGTGGAGCGTCTGATGGCTCTGCCCTGCACCCTGAAAGAAGAAGCCTGCATCGCATCAACAAAGTGCTCCAGAACTGGACTGAGCTAGGCAAGGGCCCCCTGGCCTGAGAGAACAAAGGATTTGTGGTATAAATGTAGGAGCCCTGCTCCTAAGAAAGTAGATCCTGTCCTGCCAAGAAGAAACCTCTGTCCAACCTGAAGGAACTGGAAAAGCTGCATGGAGGAGTACTGTCCCTGACCTGGGGGATTGGCCTGCAGTGGTTGCCTTGCTGCTGAAGAAGAGGAAGAAAAGACTCAAGGAACTTTTACTTGACTTGTGCTGAGAGATCTCCAAGGGCTTGTGAGTGAGCTTGCGCCCTGAACAAAGTCCCAGGACCAGTGGACTTCACTGCCGTGAGATCGCCTTGGAAAACGGACCGTTTTCCCCGCAGCTTCGACTCGAACTGCTGCGTACGTCTCGCTGATCGCAGCGTACCCCCTGAAGGCTGGTATCCCGCTGTCCGGCCCGAACAACGTGACTAAGGCCCCTCTACGAGCCGTAGCTCGCACCGCAAAGGAAGGTATCGTCCGGCCTGAGCAATACGACTAACAGGCCCCTATGAGCCGTAACTCGCACCGTAACGGAAGGACTGCGAACCGTACTTGCTACTATCCCCTACGAACCGTACTGCCGACGTACGCTCCTTTCCCCTGCTTTGGAAAGGCTGCGGTGCATACGGTAGTTGCGTACGTCTCCCCTGTGCGGAGCGTACTGTTCGCTTGTATCCAGCGCCTCGAGTCAAGATTGCCGATCTCAGGGTACAGCACGAACACCGCAACAAACTTTGAACGCACCGTACCTACGCACCGTCCCCTGAAGCCCTGCACGCCCAAGGTCTAACGTACCGTAGTACGCATCGCACCAGGAGGACAACGCACCGTACATCGCGCTTGATGTCAGCGCAGCATCCGTGACGAACTCACCAAGTAAAGGTACTGTGCCTGTTCGCACCGTAGGGTGTACGCTTCATCCCGAAGCGCCTACAGTGCGTGTGAGACCCGTTCCCAAGCAGTTTTTACCACGTACGAAGTGTACGGACAGGAACGAAGCGCACAGAACTTTAAAACTACGCTAAAACCAAGAACTCTTTGTTTAATAAGTATTGTGGGCCGTTTAAACGTTATCTGGTCTTGTGCTAAGCCTAAACTATATATAAAGTATTATTTTTCTATATCCCAGTGTGGAGTCCATTTGTGGGGTTGTCACTGGGTTACTGTGTGTGTGTTCACAAATGCTTAAACTGAACGCTCTGAGATAGGCCTTTTCTGCTCGCGCCAAGCTACCTAGAGGGTGAGCAGGGGTTATTGTTGGAGTGTACCCCCCTTGACACAAGTACCTACCTGTGCCAACCAGAGAACCCGGATTCTAACATTGGTGGCAGCGGTGGGATTACGAATTTGCATTTGTGATACATACACAGTGATTGGTGAACGCCACATAGTGAAAGCAGACCAATAGCGCAACCACTTACTTTTAATTCGCATTTTTTCGGAAATCGCCAGTTGTTAAAGGAATCATGCCTGGTTCAAGTGTTGTGGAAAGGGCAGCATCCCTCATCTCTGAAACTGAAGACGTGGAATGGGAAGAAGAGAGATTAGAGAGTTACACCAAGGCCCAGCTGAAGGGCTTTTGCAGAAAATTCTAAGTCCCCACTGTTGGATGTTAGACCTGGCACCTTGGCGTGAGTTTCCCTTCCACTTTTTGCTGATGTGCCTCATTGTGTTTTGTTGGTGTTAGCTGCTCAGGGCACTGTGCCACTGCTAATCAGTGCCACAGTGAAAGTGCTCCCTTTTGAAAAGTGTATACATTGATTGGTGTCCATGTTTGGCTTATTTGGTTTACTATCAGCTCCTAGTAAAGTGCACCAGGAGTGCCAGGGCTTGTAAATACAAATGCTGCTGGTGGGCTTGCAGCACTGGTTGTGCCACCCACAGAAGCGGCCTAGTAAAATGTGTCTAGGATCTGCCACTGCAGAGCCTGCGCGCGGTCTGGTACTGTCGCGCTGATTGCGCAAGTGCACCTACTTGCCAGTCCCCAAACCTTCCCTTAACTACATATTAGCCACCCCTCTGGTAGGCCCAAGGGCAGGGTGCATTGTAGGTATAAGGTAGGACATGCCCTGATGTGTGTGGCATGTCCTAATAGTGAATTACCGCCATTTTCGTTTTTCACTATTGAAGGCTACCTGCTCTCCATAGGCCAGGATGGGCTGCTGGAATTACTACACGCTGTAATCCCAGTGGACTCAGAGAGCATGGTAGAAAGTCAAGTTTAGTATGCCTGAACTCAGAATAATTAAATACTTGTTTTAGTAAAGTTTATTTTAATATCCTGCGTTTGTAAATACTACTTTTAGAAAGTTAGTATTTACTGACCTGGCCATTTCAGTCCGCCTCTGCGCTGTGTGTGTGTGGGTGAGCAGTCTAAATATCGACTTTTTAATATCGAGGGACCTAAATATCGAGTAAAAAATATCTAATGTAAAAAGTATAGAAATAGATAATATCGATGTAAAAAATATAGTTTTTGTTTTTTTAATTATATGTCGATGTAAGTGATATCGTCAGTAATAATATCGACATGTAAAAATATCGTTATTGTATGTTTAGTTAATATTTTTAAGTTTTTGTATAAATTGTTAAAATGTATATAGTATGAAAAATATTTATATTGTTTTAGGGGCGGGATGTTGGGTTATAGGGGATAAGGGTGGGGAGTGTTTAAAAAATATTTATTAATTTTGTAATATTTTTTAAAATTTAATTAGAAATTTTAATTAAATTTTGAAATTTATATTTAATTTTAGGAGCGGGATTTTGGGTTACAGGGGATAAGGGTGGGAAGTGTTGTAAAATTTTGTTTTTAATTTGGAATATTAAATAAAATTTATTTTGAAATTTAGAATAAAATTTAGAATTTTATATTTAATTTTAGGAGCGGGATGTTGGGTTATGGGGATAAGGGTGTGGAGTTTTTTATTTTTTTAAATAATTTTTGCAATATTGTATAAAATTTATTTAGAAATTTTGATTTAGATTTTTAAATTTATATTTAATTTTAGGAGTGGGATGTTGGGTTATAGGGGATAAGGGTGGGGAGTGTTTTAAAAATGTTTTATTAAATTGGAATGTTTTATAAAATTAATTTAGAAAATTAGAAATACATTTTGAATATTATATTTAAATTTAGGAGTTGTATGTTGGGTTATTGGGGATAAGGATGGGGAGTGTTTTAAACATGTTTATTTATTTTGGAATATTTAATAAAATTAAGTTAGAAATAACAATGACATTTCGAATGTAATATTTATATTTAGGAGTGGGATGTTGGGTTATAGTGGATAAGGGTGGAGTGTGTGAAAACATTTTTATTTTGTTCTAATATTTTATAAAATGTATTTACAAATATTTAAATTAATTTTGATTTGTATATTTAATTTTATGAGGTGGATGTTGGGTTATAGGGGATAAGGGTGGGGAGTGTTTTAAAAAAGTATTTTAAATTTGTAATATTGAGTAATTTATAATGTAAAAAAATATATTCAAATATAATTTTTTTTGATAAATTTCGGATTGGGGAGTTGGATTTGTAGAGGATAAGGGTGGGTATTGTTTTATGTAAAATTTGGAATAATGATTAAAACTAACCCTTTTTTTTAAATATATTTTTATATTTATATTGCACCTACCCTAATTAAATACATATTGGAGTGGGAATATTAAATTAATTAAGATCAGTGTACATGATCTAGTCTAAATAAATATTTTTAGGAGTGGGAATACTAAATTAATTAAGTTCAGTGTCCTGCACCTACTCTAATTAAATATAGATTGGAGTGAGAATAGTAAATGTATTAAGTTCAGTGTCCAGCATCTACCCTAATTAAATATATTTTGGAGTGGGAATAGTAAATTAATTAAGTTCAGTGTCCAGCAGCTACCCTAATTCAATATAGATTGGAGTGAGAATAGTAAATTAATTAAGTTCAGTGTCCAGCACTTATTTTAATTAAATATAGACTGGAGTGGGAATAGTAAATTAATTAAGTTCAGTGTCCAGCACCTACCCTAATTAAATATAGATTGGAGTGACAATAGTAAATTAATTAAGTTCAGTGTCCAGCACTTATGTAAATTTAATAAAGACTGGAGTGGGAATAGTAAATTAATTAAGTTCAGTGTCCAGCACTTATCTTAATTAAATATAGGCTGGAGTGGGAATAGTAAATTAATTACGTTCAGTGTCCAACACCTACCCTAATTAAATATATTTTGGAGTCGGAATAGTAAATTAATTAAGTTCAGTGTCCAGCACCTACTCTAATTCAATATCGATTGGAGTGAGAATAGTAAATTAATTAAGTTCAGTGTCCAGCACTTATCTTAATTAAATATAGACTGGAGTGGGAATAGTAAATTAATTAAGTTCAGTGTCCAGCACCCATCCAAATTAAATATAGATTGGAGTGACAATAGTAAATTAATTAAGTTCAGTGTCCAGCACCTACCCTAATTAAATATATTTTGGAGTGGGAATAGTAAATTAATTAAGTTCAGTGTCCAGCAGCTACCCTAATTCAATATAGATTGGAGTGAGAATAGTAAATTAATTAAGTTCAGTGTCCAGCACTTATCTTAATTAAATATAGACTGGTGTGGGAATAGTAAATTAATTAAGTTCAGTGTCCAGCACCTACCCTAATTAAATATAAATTGGAGTGACAATAGTAAATTAATTAAGTTCAGTGTCCAGCACTTATCTAAATTTAATAAAGACTGGAGTGGTATTAGTAAATTTATTAAGTTCAGTGTCCAGCACTTATCTTAATTAAATATAGGCTGGAGTGGGAATAGTAAATTAATTAAGTTCAGTGTCCAGCACCTACCCTAATTAAATATATTTTGGAGTGGGAATAGTAAGTTAATTAAGTTCAGTGTCCAGCACCTACTCTAATTCAATATAGATTGGAGTGAGAATAGTAAATTAATTAAGTTCAGTGTCCAGCACTTATCTTAATTAAATATAGACTGGAGTGGGAATAGTAAATTAATTAAGTTCAGTGTCCAGCACCTATCCTAATTAAATATAGATTGGAGTGACAATAGTAAATTAATTAAGTTAAGTGTCCAACACTTATCTTAATTAAATATAGGCTGGAGTGGGAATAGTAAATTAATTAAGTTCAGTGTCCAGCACCTACCCTAATTAAATATATTTTGGAGTGGGAATAGTAAATTAATTAAGTTCAGTGTCCAGCACTTATGTAAATTTAATAAAGACTGGAGTGGGAATAGTACATTATTTAAGTTAAGTGTCCAGCACTTATCTTAATTAAATATAGGCTGGAGTGGGAATAGTAAATTAATTAAGTTCAGTGTCCAGCACCTACCCTAATTAAATATATTTTGGAGTGGGAATAGTAAATTAATTAAGTTCAGTGTCCAGCACTTATCTTAATTAAATATAGATTGGAGTGAGAATAGTAAATTAATTAAGTTCAGTGTCCAGCACTTATCTTAATTAAATATCGGCTGGAGTGGGAATAGTAAATTAATTAAGTTCAGTGTCCAGCACCTACCCTAATTAAATATATTTTGAAGTGAGAATAGTAAATTAATTAAGTTAAGTCTGTAGTGGGAGTAGTAAATTAATTAAGTTTGTTAAACAGCAATTATTATCATTAAATATAGAGTTGAATAGGAACAGTTAAATTACTTTGTTTTAATTTACAATAATTCTGTAGATTTCAGTTTTTGTTGGATAAAACATAGAAGTCATATCAGAATGCAAATAGAAATTTTTGGTATTAAATAGTGCAAAGGAAAATATGATTTTTTTTATAGTTGTTGGAAGGTATATTAATTACAGAGAAAATATTGTTTATTATTAGGCATATTATAACAATTAAATTATTGAAATAAACATGTAATAAAATAATTAGTATTTAACATTTGTATTATTGTAATAAATATTTTATAATGGATAGCAATTTTTATAATGTATATTTTGGACATTAATATATTAACAGAAAAGATAAATATATTTTTTTCCTGATTTTTATAGCTGTTTAACATTTTTTAATCTATATTGTATACTGTAAATATTTGTACACTTTATTTGAAATTATAAGAAATTGTATGTTTTGAAATATATGATTAATATATTTTAATTATTAATATTAGATAATTAATATTGATAATTTTTACATTTTATAACAGTTGTTCTTTTTATTTTTAGTTCTGGTATGTTGTAGATACAATGGTGCCGATTCGGATCCTGGAGAAACCGGGTACGAACCGTCGGACGGAGCATTTTCTCCGTCCGACTGGTACGCGGTTAAAAAACATTACAAAAATGCAAGTACGATTCGCACGGAAACACCATTTCCGTACGAATCGTAAAAAACACCGACCGATGAAAAAATACATACCAATGTGATCCGAGACAGCGCCGACGTGACGTCGGGACGCATGCAGGCTGCGCTCCACGAACCAGGAAGTACGATCCGCACCGACGTCACCCCGCACGGATAAAATTCTCCGCCTGCCAAAAACTGCCGGGAAATCAGGACGACGCGCGCAAGGAGCACCTGTACGCGACGGACAGCCATGGACCTGAACCTACGTGTCATCCCAGCCCTCATAGCAGTCCACCTGCTCTACAGGAACCGATGCAGACGCCGCAGAAGGTCAGAACAACACCCAGGGGCAAAGGGGGGGGCAGGGGCAGGACACAAAACCCCCACCCAAGTCACAAATCATACATGCCCTGGACATACCTGACCTTCAGGGCCTGGTCACTTCGAGGGGGTGGGGGCGTGTCCAGCAACGGAAGTGGATGTAGACGCGAACCGGCAACACAACAAGTCCGGTACGTACCGTACCCACGCCTTAAGAGCGTGGGTACGAGTCGTACCACGCCCACCCCTACGTCACCCCAATAATGGCGGTACGGCCCGTACCCACGTTCCAAAGACCTGGGTACGGGCCGTACCCCCACCCGTGTATGTACGGCGCGTACCAACACCCCACCCATGGATGTACGGACCGTACCCACACCCGCGTACGTATGGAGCGTACCCCCACCCCAACAGTGTATGTATGGAGCGTACCCCCACCCCAACAGTGTATGTATGGAGCGTTCCCTCCACCCCAACAGTGTATGTACGGACCGTACCCACACCCGTGTATGTATGGAGCGTACCCCCACCCCAACAGTGTATGTATGGAGCGTACCCCCACCCCAACAGTGTATGTATGGAGCGTACCCCCCCCAACAGTGTATGTACGGACCGTACTCACACCCAATTATGCATGGAGCGTACCCAGACCCGCGTATGTTCGGAGCGTAGCCCCACCCATGTATGTACGGACCGTACCTACACCCGCGTACGTATGGAGCGTACCCCCACCCCAACAGTGTATGTATGGAGCGTACCCCCACCCCAACAGTGTATGTATGGAGCGTACCCCCACCCCAACAGTGTATGTACGGACCGTAGCCCCACCCGTGTATGTATGGAGCGTACATGGCCAGACACAGGAGGGGTGTGTGCAGAGTCCTCCCAGCAGTGCCCAGACGCAGGAGGGGTGGGTGCAGAGTCCTCCCAGCAGTGCCCAGACACAGGAGGGGTGTGTGCACAGTCCTCCCAGCAGTGCCCAGACGCAGGAGGGGTGGGTGCAGAGTCCTCCCAGCAGTGCCCAGACACAGGAGGGGTGTGTGCAGAGTCCTCCCAGCAGTGCCCAGACGCAGGAGGGGTGTGTGCAGAGTCCTCCCAGCAGTGCCCAGACACAGGAGGGGTGGGTGCCTATCACTCCCAGCAGTGCCCAGACACAGGAGGGGTGTGTGCAGAGTCCTCCCAGCAGTGCCCAGACACAGGAGGGGTGGGTGCCTATCACTCCCAGCAGTGCCCAGACACAGGAGGGGTGTGTGCAGAGTCCTCCCAGCAGTGCCCAGACACAGGAGGGGTGGGTGCCTATCACTCCCAGCAGTGCCCAGACACAGGAGGGGTGTGTGCAGAGTCCTCCCAGCAGTGCCTAGACACAGGAGGGGTGGGTGCCTATCACTCCCAGCAGTGCCCAGACACAGGAGGGTGTGTGCAGAGTCCTCCCAGCAGTGCCCAGACACAGGAGGGGTGTGTGCAGAGTCCTCCCAGCAGTGTCCAGACACAGGAGGGGTGTGTGCAGAGTCCTCCCAGCAGTGCCCAGACACAGGAGGGGTGTGTGCAGGGTCCTCCCAGCAGTGCCCAGACACAGGAGGGGTGTGTGCAGAGTCCTCCCAGCAGTGCCCAGACGCAGGAGGGGTGGGTGCAGAGTCCTCCCAGCAGTGCCCAGACACAGGAGGGGTGGGTGCAGAGTCCTCCCATCAGTGCCCAGACACAGGAGGGGTGGGTGCCTATCACTCCCAGCAGTGCCCAGACACAGGAGGGGGTGTGCAGAGTCCTCCCAGCAGTGCCCAGACGCAGGAGGGGTGGGTGCAGAGTCCTCCCAGCAGTGCCCAGACACAGGAGGGGTGTGTGCACAGTCCTCCCAGCAGTGCCCACACGCAGGAGGGGTGGGTGCAGAGTCCTCCCAGCAGTGCCCAGACACAGGAGGGGTGTGTGCAGAGTCCTCCCAGCAGTGCCCAGACGCAGGAGGGGTGTGTGCAGAGTCCTCCCAGCAGTGCCCAGACACAGGAGGGGTGGGTGCCTATCACTCCCAGCAGTGCCCAGACACAGGAGGGGTGTGTGCAGAGTCCTCCCAGCAGTGCCCAGACACAGGAGGGGTGGGTGCCTATCACTCCCAGCAGTGCCCAGACACAGGAGGGGTGTGTGCAGAGTCCTCCCAGCAGTGCCCAGACACAGGAGGGGTGGGTGCCTATCACTCCAAGCAGTGCCCAGACACAGGAGGGGTGTGTGCAGAGTTCTCCCAGCAGTGCCCAGACGCAGGAGGGGTGTGTGCAGGGTCCTCCCAGCAGTGCCCAGACACAGGAGGGGTGTGTGCAGTTTCCTCCCAGCAGTGCCCAGACACAGGAGGGGTGTGTGCAGAGTCCTCCCATCAGTGCCCAGACACAGGAGGGGTGGGTGCCTATCACTCCCAGCAGTGCCCAGACACAGGAGGGGGTGTGCAGAGTCCTCCCAGCAGTGCCCAGACGCAGGAGGGGTGTGTGCAGGGTCCTTCCAGCAGTGCCCAGACACAGGAGGGGTGTGTGCAGAGTCCTCCCAGCAGTGCCCAGACGCAGGAGGGGTGGGTGCAGAGTCCTCCCAGCAGTGCCCAGACACAGGAGGGGTGGGTGCCTATCACTCCCAGCAGTGCCCAGACACAGGAGGGGTGTGTGCAGAGTCCTCCCAGCAGTGCCCAGACGCAGGAGGGGTGTGTGCAGAGTCCTCCCAGCAGTGCCCAGACACAGGAGGGGTGTGTGCACAGTCCTCCCAGCAGTGCCCAGACGCAGGAGGGGTGGGTGCAGAGTCCTCCCAGCAGTGCCCAGATACAGGAGGGGTGGGTGCCTATCACTCCCAGCAGTGCCCAGACACAGGAGGGGTGTGTGCAGAGTCCTCCCAGCAGTGCCCAGACGCAGGAGGGGTGTGTGCAGAGTCCTCCCAGCAGTGCCCAGACACAGGAGGGGTGTGTGCAGAGTCCTCCCAGCAGTGCCCAGACGCAGGAGGGGTGGGTGCAGAGTCCTCCCAGCAGTGCCCAGACACAGGAGAGGTGTGTGCAGAGTCCTCCCAGCAGTGCCCAGACACAGGAGGGGTGTGTGCAGAGTCCTCCCAGCAGTGCCCAGACGCAGGAGGGGTGTGTGCAGAGTCCTCCCAGCAGTGCCCAGACACAGGAGGGGTGTGTGCAGAGTCCTCCCAGCAGTGCCCAGACGCAGGAGGGGTGTGTGCAGAGTCCTCCCAGCAGTGCCCAGACACAGGAGGGGTGTGTGCAGAGTCCTCCCAGCAGTGCCCAGACGCAGGAGGGGTGGGTGCAGAGTCCTCCCCGCAGTGCCCAGACACAGGAGGGGTGTGTGCAGAGTCCTCCCAGCAGTGCCCAGACACAGGAGGGGTGTGTGCAGAGTCCTCCCAGCAGTGCCCAGACGCAGGAGGGGTGTGTTCAGAGTCCTCCCAGCAGTGCCCAGACACAGGAGGGGTGGGTGCCTATCACTCCCAGCAGTGCCCAGACACAGGAGGGGTGGGTGCCTATCACTCCCAGCAGTGCCCAGACAAAGGAGGGGTGGGTGCAGAGTCCTCCCAGCAGTGCCCAGACGCAGGAGGGGTGGGTGCAGAGGCCCCCAGCAGTGCCCATGGAAAGAAAAAGGGTGGAGTACCCACAGATCCAATGGCCACAATTGTCAGTCAGGTGCACAAAGACCCTGCAGTACATGATACACATGTGTGCGAGGCTGGGAGTACACACATGCATACTGCCTAAAAGGGAACATGTCCACATGAAGTCATGTCAACAGACTACATACACAAGTACAGTGATCACCAAGGATGCCACGAATGATGCAGGTGGAGACATCGCTCTGCATGCATGTCCAAAGTTGAAGGGGTCCGTCACACACCCAGCTAATGTAGACACAGCTCAGCACAACATATTGGAAACACCCTGCAGGGAAGATGTCAGGGTACACAGAGGAAGGAACACACCTTGGGACAATTTCACCAGGCAGTAACTGCTTACATGAACAAAGAAACTTAGCTAACACCTTGTGATGGCACACAGATACCAGGGTCCCCCCTATGACCAGCACACTACTACATTTCCCACACACCCAACACATGATCACCACCCAAAATCATGTAGCAGCCCCACCAACAGCAATACCAGAAAAGCAGTAGTGTTCTAAGGAAAAAAAATGGCTTTATTCAGCATGATCAAAAAATGTTTGTTTGGATAAAGTTCAATATTTACAAAGCCCATAGGGCAGTCCATAAGTCACAGCTGGATGGGGGACACAGTGGGACGCGTGTCCCCTAGCTTGCCTGCACAGTTCAGACCACCCTGTCTTCCACAGGGGGGGGGGCATCATGTGGGGGGGAAGGACCAGGCACTGCAGGGACAGGAGGGGCAAGGGCAGGCGTTGTGGGTGCAGGGACGGAGGACTCCACCACAGGGGGTGGGGCAGCGCCAAAGGAGGTGGTGAGGATGGCGCTGCATACGTCAGCAAGGTCCCCCAGCGTCTCCCCTGCACACGAAGGAACCACAGGCCTCAAGGAGGGGGGGGCGGAGGAATGGGTCGCTGCGCCACTGGGGGAGGGTGTGGACAGGGGGGGGCACTCAACTACCCTGACCGGGGACTCCTTTGCCCGCTTGCGGGGTGGTGTCACTGTTGGGCTCAGGGACAGAGCGGCCATGAAGGAATCTTTGCTGGATTCGTGGCCAGGAGAGCTGAGGGGAGTGGATTTGGAGGGTGTGGATTTTGCGGACTGCGGACTCCCACTCTGGCTGCGTGACTTACGTTTGCCCCCCGACCCAGTGGGTGTGCCTACCTCACCCTGTGTGTGCGTGCCAGGAGGTGTGCGCTTGCCCTGCCCTGCTGGTGTGGTGCCTGTGTCTGGTGGGGTGCGTGCATGCTGACGTCTGGGTGTACGTGGGACAGGCATGGGAGTGGGAAGTGTGGATGGGGCAGGGGTAGGGGGTGGGACGTAGCGCTGCAGGAGACCCACTGCTGCAGTCAGTGTCGAGTCTATGGACCTCAGCAAGTTGCGTTGGTCAGACTGCGCGGCTGAAATGCCCTCCAAGTATGCCTCCATCTGGTTGAGCACTCGGCTGTGGCCATGGAGGACATTAAGCGTCGCAGTCTGACCAACCCGCAACTGCCGCAGGATGTCCACAGACTCGGCATTGGTGGCAGCAGTGGAGACAGGGGCAGGGGGTGCGGTGCCTGGCAAGAAGGAGACACGTGGTGACCGAGCACGGCGGGAAGGGACACGAGCAAGTGGGAGGCCGGTGATCGGAATGGAGGGGGTGGGTAGTGATGGAGTGCTGGTGTCAGCTGTGGGACCAGCCTCCGCCCCCTCGGAGTGCTCAGCCTCGGACCCGTCTGCGTCATAGTCGGTGGTGGTTTGACTGGACAGGTCCTCCGCTGCACTCCCATCGGCCTCCGTGGCACTCGATGTGCCAGACAACTCTGCACTGCTGGCACTGGTGCCCGCTCCCTCCTCACGGTCCGTGCCAGTGTCTCCCTCGGTGTCCCCCGACGATGCTGTGGGCAAGGTGAAGAGACAGGAAATAATCAGACACCTGTATACATATGTCACATGAGTCAAATCCACATAGGTCACAGTGCATAGCCTGAAAAGCAACATGAGTAACATCTACAACACAAGGTACATATGTAGGCCCTGCAACACACAGTTGGTTGACCCACCATGCCACTGACCAACTATGGAGAGCATGACACAAAAGCAAATAACATGATATGGATTTGGACAGAGGAGCCAGGCACTGGGGACAATCCAGCACAGCATCTGCAGCACACAGCGTTGGCGTAAAAAGGGATGAGCAGGAACCATGTCTATTAACTGTAGGCACATGCTGCAAAGGTAATACTTAAAAACATGCCCAACATTAATGGGTCACTGCACCTTGAGTGTATGTCCAGACAAACATCACACACTGGCCAGACCTAGCAAGGAGACTTCAGGTTTAGACATGTAGGCCTTGGCCGCACCAACCACCCCCTACATGAGACAATTTTTTGAGACACAGGAAGCACTTACATCTCTTAGTCTGGAATAAAAACACATGGCCTGCAAGAAATCCTGATTGGACACAAAATACCCCTGGTGCGCCGTTACAAATACATCATCTACAAATGGCCATCATCAGATCATTTTACCAAGACACACAGGCACTGGCCCCCGTGAGTATGAACAAGGGACATTTGGTCAGCCTGTACAGTGGACACATGTAGCAGAGTTTAGGTAAATACAAATGGTGCCAGGGTACAATGGGACAGAGCACAACCTATGCTGTAGACACAGAGATTGTCGACATTTTTGGATTACACACATGATACCTAGGAAAAGATGCCCCAGGGGACAGTAGTGGCCACACTACTCCATGGTCCTGAATGGTAATGACTGCAACACAAGCCACCATCCCTGCACTCTGCATATCTCACACTCATGCACATCATGTCACAGGCCACAAAATAGGACATGCATGCTGTAAAGCAATACACTTTAGAGACACACTCCTATGTCTGGACTCAGCATCAGTGACAACTGACATGGACCCCACAAGTACTGAACTGGACAGGGCACAGGCAAGGTCCCAAAACCTGTTACACACCACCCCCACACATGAAGCTGCAAGCATTGGGCACATCGATAAACTGGCAGCCTAGATAACCTTGTGCAAGTGTGACTACACACAGACCAGGGTACACATGGCAAGGAGGGGAAGGGAGGAAGGACAGCACCGCTACACTTTAGGGACCAGGAACTGCACTAAACATGTAAACCCTGGCAGTGTATCCATGCAACTGTGCACTTACAAATGCTGGTGACACACAACAAACACACATGTACCTACCCCCTTCCTGCTGCTGCTTTTCCCGTAAGCGCCTGTCCATGTCAGGGAAGACGACCGCCAGCACACGCTTGTGGATGTGGGTCAGACGGCGGCGCCCATGGTTCTTTTGGCTCACAGGTGAGTCCCCCAGCAGGACCCGTGCGATCCTCCGCGTCCAGCACCGGATATCCTGCCAGCGTTTCCTCATCTGGGCTAGGCGCCGCTTCCGACCCTGCGTCTTCCTCACGGCACTGACGGCGTCCTTCCAGATCTGCTCCTTGGCACAGGCGCCTACCTGTGAGGATGAAAAAGTGAGACAACATCAATACACCTGCGACATGTCACAGAGACACACATTAGAACAATTTGGCTGGTTTTAACAGGGCATAGAATGCATCAAACTCATTAAACCTGTGTCATAGGGACATTTTCCTCTGTGGAAGGCAAAATGCACTAGGTGGCATTGTAGAGTAGACAGGTGGCATGAGGGGTACGACACAATCAATCATCCAGGCTCACACTGTGCATCACAAGCGACACCAGGATTATGTGCAGCACCTCAAAGAAGTCACATGCCACAGGTCACTGAGGCGCCCTCAGCAGAGTACACAGACACACACAGCCACAGGACAATCACCTGCCATTGCCAACTGCAGCTACACACCTCACTCTGCACATGTGCCACTAGACTGGGGGGTGTCACAGGTGTGGGGCTGGCCTAACACCGCAGACACACAGCACTGCTCCCTGCTCACATCACATGGGCAGGGTATATCCATCCCTCATGCAGCTGGGGTGCTAAACTCCACATATGCACTCACCCACATGACAGGGGACTTACACACACACACCAATGTCCAGGGGACAAACACATAATTTGTACACTCTCAGCACATGTACACTAAACAAACACACATCTGTGGGTACTGCCACCTGTCACACTGGGGGGACCACAGATTCACATAAGGACTGTAGTAACAACATTCCCAGGAGGATTAGACAGGCAGAATGTGTAATGCCACATGCAGTGATTGTCACAGTACACACAATGCAAGTGAGGAGAGCAGACATGCACCACAGCATGCTCTGGCTGGGAGACATTAGGCATTCCCCCACCCGGGACCCACCCTACAGTACATAGCATGTGTGTTACACCTGGACACAATGGCAGAAGTCACAGTCACAAAAAAGGGGCACAGTCTTTGCTAGTGGACTCAGCACTCACCTGAACCCCTGGTCGACCATACAGCATGGTGTACTGTGGGAGGATCACATCCAGCAGGGCTTGGTTCTCCTCGTGGGTGAAAGGCTGGGCCCTCTCCACAGACCTGGACATGGTGCCAGAGGATTCACGAGCAGCAGCAGTGTTGTTGAATCATAGGATGTGCAGGCAAGTGCTCTCTCATGGGACCTGGCTGCCTTATATCTGCCTTGCTGCCCTGTTTCATTCACAGGAGTACAGAGTGATTGGTCACTCACATTTGCATCCTATGTTTCCTCCAATCCCTTTAAACCTACCACAGTCAGTGGCTTTGCTTTTTTTTTAATTGAGCATGATGTCAACTCAACAACCACTTTGCAACAAAGTAGATTATTTCAAACCGACTTTAGCTGGGCACCTGATGAAAAAAATTCAAACTGTAAACTCGGTCTCCATGACAACCAGCATGCATGTAGGGCTTTATACTTGTCCCTCATGTGTCCCCTATGTAATTTGGACATTCACACACAGGTACGGTGAGTTCCAGGGCCCTAGGGCACCCCAAATGCATAGAAACGGCCCATACACGCGCGTGTACGGGGCGTATCACTATGGGTACGCATACGCGAGCAAACCCATATTGAAATGGCCCGTACACGCGCGTGTACGAGCCGTTTCACTATGGGTTTGCTCGCGTATGCGTACCCATAGTGAAACGGCCCGTACACGCGCGTGTACGAGCCGTTTCACTATGGGTTTGCTCGCGTATGCGTACACATAGTGATACGCCCCGTACACGCGCGTGTACGAGCCGTTTCACTATGGGTAGGCCTACGGCAGCACTCCCATAGTGATGGGGAACGT
Organism: Triturus cristatus; assembly: GCF_964204655.1. Taxonomy (NCBI): domain Eukaryota; kingdom Metazoa; phylum Chordata; class Amphibia; order Caudata; family Salamandridae; genus Triturus; species Triturus cristatus. Next base: position 1,114,757,635 of record NC_140579.1, read on the forward strand.
ACACACGCCCTCAGAGCGCATGTACGGTGCATTTCACACCTGACAGTGGTGACAGGCAGCACACAGAAAGGAATATAGCTGACATACTTGTCCAAGGCTGGACATCAAGGCATTGTCTGTGCAGTACTACATGTGTGGGGCACAGGTGTGTCAGGCTGTAATGTGGCACATTACTCCTGAGTTGTGAAGGCAATAGATGTATGATGAGATGTGTACAGATGTCATGTGTGATGGTGGACTATGTGCCAGACCTCCCCTTCACTCCTTTGACATGTGTGCATGTAGTACAGAACACTTGTGAAAAGCGTCACTGCCATGGCACAGTCAACAACACACGCAACTGTCCCCTGATGCCAGCTACAGGGGTTTTCACACCTGACATGTGACTACCCGCGTTGCACGATGTGACTATGTCATGTATGTGTCGTGTGTTCCCATTAGCTTGCTGTAGGTGTTTGGTCAAATGCATCTGCAGTTGCTGCAACCAACATGTGTCTGTGTGTAGATGGCCATGGCACAGTGTTACGCATACCAGGCCACATGTGGAATCCGACGTGAGGTGTGTGTGTATGCATCGACACGGAGTTGCAAAACAAGGACATATCTGCATCCTCTCAATGTATGTGTGATCATTCTTGAAATGTAATCCTTCATGGCAAGGTGTGTGGTCTGTCCTTTTTCTATTACATGTGACCTGTGCCTCTAGTGTTCCGCAACCTGTCTGTACAATAAATATCCTTCCTCTGCACATATTTGGTTGTCTGTAACTCCTGTAATGCGTCTGCCTGCTCACTTACACTGGCCCACAGCTAGTTTCATGGCATGGCATAATGAGGTTGAGAATAAACGTTTGGAGCTGTCTCTTGGTAGGAGTGTCACATGGCTGGCATACGTGTCCAGGGCATATTGCACAGACCTGACTCTGTATGTAGCATATGTGTATTGCCTGTTGACCATGTGCTCAGTACATTGACATTGGTGGTGTACTGTACTCACTCTTCGTTGTCCCTTCTAATTCACTGCAGGGCTCCGCCTCTCCCTCGAGCAATTCCGGACTTGGCTGACATGCGGGAAAATGACTGTATACGCCGCTACCGCTTCCCCCAACGTTTGATTGTGGACTTGACGACACGGCTGGCAGCACACCTCCAACCGCTACACAGGTATCCTGGTGCACTGACACCCAAGATGAAGGTGATGGCAGCCCTACATTTCTTGGCCACGGGTACCTTTCAACATACCATTGCCCATGTCGGTGGGATGTCCCAAACCATGTTTAGCCGTGGTCTGCATGATTTTTTAGAGGCCATGTTGGAGCACCTTGATGAGTTCATAAAATTCCCAACTCCTGAGCAGTTGACAGCTGTCAAGCGTGAGTTCTATGCCCTGGGAGGGATGCCCCATGTCATTGGGTCCATAGATGGAACACATGTAGCTTTGGTACCACCACAGGCACAGGAGGTAGCCTTCCGTAACCGCAAGCATTACCACTCCATTAATGCCCTTGCGGTGTGTCTTGCCAACATGGTGATTTCACATGTCTGTGCTCGTTTTCCAGGATCAGCACACGATGCGTACATCATGAGGCGTAGCAGGGTGCCTGAAATGATGCTGCAGCTGCGCAACGAACGAGCATGTATTGTTGGTGGGTATACTCTGCCAGTCCTGTATTTAACGTCATCTTCCTGTCTTACTGCTTCTCCTGACCCACTCTTGTCCGTGATGTTTCCATGTAGGGGACGCTGGCTATCCCAACATGCCATGGCTGATCACGCCTCTCCGCAACCCCAGCACGGATGCCGATCACCGCTACAACAACGCCCATGGGCGGACCAGGCGAGTGATAGAGAGGACGTTTGGCCTCCTGAAGAGCCGATTCCGTTGCCTCCACAAGACCGGTGGCGCACTCCCATATGCACCGGTGGAAGTCTGCAAGATATTCCTCGTGTGCTGCATGCTGCACAACATGGCAGTGGAGAAAGCTGTGGCACTCATCCTGGATCCAGATGAGCAGGACCATCCACCCGTGGAGGATGAAGGGCTTGGGCACGAGGCAAGTGATGTGGAGGAGGAGGAGGCGGTAGAGGACATGCGGAGTCGGCTCATACGCGACTTCTTTGCTTAGTGGTGAGTTCCAGTGTCTGAGTGTGCACGCATTTGGCTGTGTGTGGCATGTGTTGCAATGTGTGTGTCCATCTGCATGTCTTCCAAGTGAGTCTGAGGTGTTTGGATGTGTCACTCGAGTGATGGTGCAATAGAATAATGTTGTTCCAGAGTCATCATTGTCACCTCGCATGTTGACAACCTAATACGTGTCGAGTACATGCACATGCATGCGGATGGGCTTCTTTTGGCTGACTTCTGGTGTGTCTCCCATCCACAGGTACTTGCGCATGCTGTCTGCTGGTGGCATTGTTGTGCTCCTGCTATTCCTCATGAACACAGCAACATGTGCTGAATCAGCGTGACATGCACGGACAAGTTCGAAAATCTCCTTCGGGTAAGGGATGCAGCACGGCTTTTTGGGAGTGGTATTTGTTTTGAATGTGTGTGCACTGCTCCTGTTCAAATTTGGATACTTCACATACATGTAGATTCACCATGGGGCACATGACCATGAGCAGAATTCACTGAATTGATGGTCAGACTTGGTGACAGTCATCTGTAATGGGATTGTGATGGAGCCATCAATGTGTGTAACACTGGCCTCGGAAACATACGGGTTGCACCGGGTTGACATGGTGTGTGAATTCCCCATTAGGGGCTCCATGGTGTATAGCAGGCTCTCTGTGAGCAGCAGGGGGTGTTTAGCTGTAATCCGTCACTTGTGTGCCAGTGCCATGGATTTCCAGCATCTGTGGTGGTAAGGGGGGTGCCAGTGTTGGTCCCATGTGTTCATCCACATGAACTGTGTATTTGTTGACAGAGTTGCATTAGCATTCCGACACACACGAGTAATAAAGGTGTCCCTCTGCCTCCAAGGTGCCTCATCTCTGTCAATGGTGGTCTGTTGCCACTGTGCATGCGGCATGTCTGGCATTGTTCTCAGAGATGGTGCATATGAGTCTATGTGTAGAGTAGCAAGATGCAAGCTGTTTGTCAGGGATTAGATTCTGTATTGTGCATGATGTCCATGGCTGTGTAGGTTTTGTGGCATGTCAGTCTCCACGACGGCCACTGTGCCGCATGTGAATCCATTGTGTGTGTGTGTGCCATGTTGAACCAGACATTCCTTCCTTGACATACACCTTTTGCATGGTTCCTTCCTGAGATCCTTGTCTTTGTGTGCTACTTGTGGCATTGTTTCCTTGACATGGCGCATGCTGCTGCAGGCCCTGCTGCAAGGGCACCCAGTGTCCACGTAAACGAGCTGGTGTTCATCATGGATTGCTTGCTGACATGTGCTATGCTGATCAGCAGCATCTGTGCCTCATGCGGCAGCACACTCTGCATTATGCACAAGATCCCCAGTTCCATCTACCTCAAGGCAAGAGGGAGACCATCCCCCAGGTCAACTATGACATCCGTGTCTACTCCTACCCTGCACTCCACGGACATGTGCGTTAGAAATCCCATGATACTTGTCCACATCCAGGGTGCATCTGCACAGCTCTGCTACTACATCCGGCGACCAGGCTACATCAACGTCCAACAGAGATGGGGGAGTGGATCACTGCCAGCTGCAGGATGACCTTCTCAATCCACGCACACCCTCAGGATGCAGCCCACACCCACAACACAACCTTGTGGCACTGTGATCCAACACCCAATTGTGCCATCTCCATGCATCCAACCTTGGCTGGCCCACCATTCACCACATCCACCTGACTCAAGCATGCAGGACATGGTTCTGCCACGTGTCTACACATACCTGGGACTCCCACCCCAGGACACTCCACATGATCCCTGACCTCTGCGCATGACTGTTGCTCTTTTAAATAGGTCTGTGGGCACAGTTGTGCGGGTACCCCCTCAGCTGGTTGGGCCCATCACGGGTGAGTATGGTGCTCCATGTCTGTCTTGGATGGTACGTTGTGACCCATGTGTGTCCTGTGCCAGACTCAGACACCAGGGTATGGATGTTTGGAGTTAATTTAGTAATCAGGCATGGTTTGACTTTACAACACAGACATGTAGTGGAATAATGCAAAATGACGGCATCATCTTGTGATTGTGATGATTTTTATTACTGCTGGGGTACGTGTTTGGGGGGGGTGACAAGAGGTGCTTGGCGGGAGTGTAGAATCCAAAGTTCACAGGGGGAGTTGGTGTCCTTGCCATTGACAGTCATCAGAGTCTGTGCCACAGTCTTAGTCAACATTGGTCAGACAGTGACCAGCAAGGCCATGTGGCAGAGAATGTCCTTTGCTGCTGTGCTGCTGTTGGGCCAGAGGGCCAGGTGCCAGGCAAGGTGACCTGGGAGATGGTGATGTTCCGCTGACTCTCACGGTCTTTTTCGTGGACGACCCACCTTCCTGCGGGGACCCTCAGACGCCTGCCTTGACGATGCAAGGGACGCTCCATCAAATGTATCCTCCTCCTTCCCTGTGTCTGGTGGTGGTCTACGCCTGGTGGCACAGGGAGGGTTTGCCAGGCTTTGGGCGATCTGATGGAGGGATTGGCTCACGTCCCTGTGCACCGCCAAGAGCTCTGGAAGTCTTGCCTCCATCCTGGCATGATGCTCGACCTGCAGGGCCTTCATCTCATTGAGGGTCCCCACTACCTGGCCGATGCCTCTGGAGTCACGCCGGTATGCGTCCAGGATGGTTCTGACGTGTGCCATAGCCGGGTCCTGAGCCAACTGGTCAGGTTCGCGCCTCCGCCGTCCTCCACTCCCACCACCCCTGCCCACTTGCGCCTGGCCTGCCGTTGCGTGCACATCGGGTCTCCGGGACCCCTGAGGGATGGCATTTGCGGTGTCGCCTGCCTCCTCCTGGGTGCCCGGAGAACCTTGTCCCTCCTGGACAGACTGGCTGCGTTGTTGTGTGCGGGCAGGGCTCCTGGGTGTCTCCTGGGATGTGGCAGGAATGGGGGTGGTGGTTGGCACAGTTGTACCTGACGCAGGTGCTGCAGGTGGTTGGACACCAGAGGGGCCAGGTTGGTCTGGGTCATCCACGGAGTGGTGAGAGTCGTCGCTGTCGGTGGTGTCCTCTTCACGCAGAGCCTGGTCCTGTGAGTCTTCCCCCCCCAGTGTTGGGGGGAGATCGATGACGTTGACCTGTGTGTGAGAGAGACAGTGTTAATTGTGTTACATGCGACATCCATGTTTCATTCTTTTTTGATTTGGCACAGTTCCTCTGGGTGGTTGGATTTGGCTAGCATTCCTCACACAGTGCACTTGTGCATGGGTATGTCCCTAGGCCACAGCTTTCGACACTTTACCTATGTGTGACACAATCTTAGTTGATGCATCTTTTGGGAACGCAGTCAGCAGTGCAGTGAGCGGGCGTAGCAAGCCATGCAGAGCCGCCTTACGTGTTGCACTGTACGTGGCCAAATGGTGTTTATTCCATGCTATTTGAGAATGCAGGTAGGTAACTTAACAATTTGTGAGAGGGTTCTGACGAACACAGTGGGTAGGTATACTGGGTGTAAGGTTCTGTTTGTGCCTGCAGCACGGATGTACTCGTGCACAGATTGACACATGGCCTAGTGTTTATCAAAGGTTGAAGGGGGGGTTAAGGCACTGCCAAACCTTGTCTACATGCACACAGTCCACCTGCTGACGAGCAGACATGGCCACACCACCCAAGGGTGATTTGGTCTCCCCCTGTCTCCCTTTCTCCCTCCCTCTGTCAGCCTCCTCCCACTGTCCGTCTCCCTCTGTCTCCCTTTCTCCCTCCCTCTGTCAGCCTCCTCCCTCTGTCCGTCTCCCTTTCTCCCTCCCTCTGTCAGCCTCCTCCCTCTGTCCGTCTCCCTTTCTCCCTCCCTCTGTCAGCCTCCTCCCTCTGTCCGTCTCCCTTTCTCCCTCCCTCTATCAGCCTCCCCCCTCTGTCCGTCTCCCTCTATCTCCCTTTCTCCCTCCCTCTATCAGCCTCCTCCCTCTGTCCATCTCCCTTTCTCCCTCCCTCTGTCAGCCTCCCCACTCTGTCCATCTCCCTCTATCTCCCTTTCTCCCTCCCTCTATAAGCCTCCTTCCTCTGTCCGTCTCCCTTTCTCCCTCCCTCTGTCAGCCTCCTCCCTCTGTGCGTCTCCCTCTGCCTCCCCTTCTCCCTCCCTCTGTCAGCCTCCTCCCTCCCTCTGTCTGTCTCCCTGTGTCCACCTCTGTCTCTGTCCCTCTCTCTGCCCCTCTCCCTCCCTCTGTGTGTCACCCTCTGTCACCTCAGCCCAGCTTCCTGGGCACACACAGTTTGCAGGTCTTGCAAAGGCCATTGGCTTGTTCATGTGGGTTTGTTTCTTCTCTGCGGGCACCCATTGGGCGGAGTGTGTGAGTCTGCGCTGCTGCTGTGGTGGTGTGTGCTGACACTCTTTCAGTGTGCTGCGTCTTCATTGGCTGCTGTTATGTGCAAATTGTGCCTTCATACCCATGTCGTCCTGCAACGCGGCCACCATTAGTAGGCAAAACAGTACTGTGTGGGGACACACTGTTTGTATGGCTGTGCCCTTAGCCATATGGGCTGAGGGCATTGTTGTGTGCTTCAGAGTTGCTCTATGTTGGTTTTGAGGCCCACCCTCCCGGCATCAGGGACATCCTGTCTTGTGTTGGTGTTTTGTGTGGCCTGTGACTTGGGATGGCCTTGCTTGGGGCATGGGGCATGGAGGCGCTAGTGGCATGTGTGTGTTTTTGGAGTGTGTTTGTGTCTGGTGCTGGCTTTGGGGGGGTTGCTTGCATGATTGGTATTTGGGTTGTATATGGCGTTCCCCCCATGTGAGTTGAGTTGTTTGTGTACTCACCAGGCAGCGTGGCCATCACCTTCTCCTCCCAGGGATGGTAGTGTACCGGTCTGCGGGCCGGACCTCCTCCAGTGATGTTGGCCTGGTTGTGGTCGTCTGTCATTTTTCTCTTGACCGTCCTCCGCAGATCGTACCACCTGGCTTGGCACTCAAACCTGGTCCTTCTGGTGGCCCCAACAGCATTCACGGAATTGACTATCCTCTCCCATATGGCAGTTTTTTCTGATATGCTGGTCCGTCTGACCAATGTTCCGAAGAGCTGTGGCTCGACTCTGATGATTTCGTCGACAAGGGACTCCAGCTCGTCCTTGGTGAACTTTGGATTCTTGTTGGTGGGCATGGTGTGGGGTGTGGGTGTGGATGGTTGTGGGGGTGGGGTTGTGGATGGGTGTGGGTGTGGATGGTTGTGGGTGTGCAGGTGTGTGTGTGTGAATGTGATGAGGGTGTGTTTGTGATGCTGGTTGTGTGAAGGAGTGCAAGTGTAAGGTGTATTGATGGTTGAAGTATGGTGCAGTGCGTTGTCTCTGGGGTCTGGCAGCAGTGGATCTGTTGCAAAGGATCATGGTTTGTGTGTGTTGGGCCTTTTTATTGGTCCATTTGTGGGTGTGGCTGTGTTTGAACTTTGGGTGGGTGTGTTATAAGGAGTGGTAGTGGTTTGGGCCTCTGTTTCTCTGTTTGTCAGTTGCAGGTCAGTGTATAGGATGTATTTTGCCTTGTTGGATATGTTTTGTGGTGTTGTGTGAAATAGGTAGTAAGGAGCACTCCAATTTGTGCGTGATGTTGAAGGTTATTTAAAATTGATAAGGGTTAAACATTTTGGTAAGGGTGCTGAGGTACTGCATCCGGTGTCACTTCGGATGTGGAATTAATGAGAAACAAGGAAAAGTGGGGGGACCCACTAAGTGCCTCGCACTGTTCACTGGGTGGGAACAAGACCCTGGGTGTACATGTTCAAAATACAAATTTCAGACAAATACTTCTAGGTTGTAAGCAAGAAATCTATTGCTAACTTTCAGTCAGTTTTAACCTTAGGTAAGAAACAAAACAAAAATCATTTCATTATCACATCTATATTGTTAGTTTCACAATATGATGAACAGTAAATACATCTTGTGTAAATATACAAGGTTTCCATTAGAAGAGAAAAGAATCAATCAAGTAGTTTATATCTTCATTGGTGTTGGAGCCCAATGCATTTCGGGATTCGTAGTATCCCTTCGTCAGGGGCAGTCTAAAACGTAAACAGAAAACAGAAACATGTCTCTAGACAATGTATAGTGACTATTCAAATACAAATCTGATGGTACATAGGTGGAAATACATTTGCATGAACCTTGAGGGTTAGTAGTATATGTAGTTAGTGAGCCAGTACAATGAGTGAGCCAGTGGTGTTATGTAAAATGCTCATGTGATAAGGATCCTGATAAAACAAATCCACAGGGTGGAAAAAAACCAAGTATAACTGTGAAGCCTGGCGATTAGATACCAATGCGAACTGTCCGTATTAGTATTTAGCAGGAAAGTTCAGCAAGCCGTTCAATGGTGTTCTGTGGATTGCACAAATGATAAGGACCCTGTTGGAAGTCCAAAAGGGTTCTGTAAGGCAATGATCGTGAGTGAAAAGGAAAAGGGAAAAGAGTCCCGAATATACCATATGGTCAGTGTTGTTCAAAAGAATAGAACAGTGATGTTTAGCGAATGAAAAGCGCGTGAACCTCATGTGCCCATGATGTAAGGTAGTGAAAAGGAAAGCGACAGAGAAGCCGATCTGATGGTGGCTCACCTCTTAAAGCGGCAATGCGGGATAAGAGATGAAGACAAGCAAATAGTCAGTCAGTGATGGACTGAAGTAAAGTTCTTCAAGTTCTGCAGGAAAAATGGAATGAAAAAGGCATGGTGGTATACTAACAGAAAGTGTGGCCCGTGTTGTCCCGAGTGAATGATGAAATGAAATAAGTACCTGGAGTCTCAACGAGACTGCAAAGGCTGAATGTCCGTGATGAGCTCGGTAGCTGGACCGTATCGCGGCAGTGATGGTTATCGGGGAAAACCTTCAGTCGATAATGATCGGTTCTGTAAGAGTGGCGGGAGTTTAGTTTACTGTGCATTGATATGCCAGTCACGGTCTAAGGGTAGAGCTGGGTGATAAAATAAGAAGTACCTGAACGGCAGAAGTTGACGGGATGTACGTGACGTGGTGTTGATGGCAGCCGTATACCGGAACTCAACGAGGAGGAACGCAGAGTGACGCCAGTGAGTGACGGAGCGTGTGATAAACGTGCATTCATGAAGGCAAAAATAGGACTGGAAGTAAAATGGAGCGATGGAACTACGAAAGTCAATAAAGAATAGACCTGTGCTCTGCCAGCACAAAGTCGGCTCCGCCCCCTGTGGAGCGGCTGATGTCTCTGCCCTGCTGCTGAAAGGAAAGAGCAGAGTCACCACAACAAAGTGCTCCAAAACTGGACTGAGCCAGGCCCAGGCCCCCTGGCGACAAAGAACAAAATAATTGGTGTATAAAAGAAGGATCCCTGCTCCTAAGAAATCAGATCCTGTTTGCGCCAAGACGAACCTCTGCCTGAAGGAGAAGGACCTGGAGAAGCTGAAGGAGGAATACTGTCTCTCTGCCTGAGAGACTGGCCTGCAGTGGGTGCCTGTCTGCTGGAAGGAGAGGATAAGACTAAAGGAAAAGACTTTGATTCAACTTGTGCTAAACTTATCTCCAAGGGCTTGCTGGTGAACTTGCCCCCTGAACTGCGCCCCAGGAACAGTGGGCGCTACCCCCCCCCCCTTGAAGAAGAAGAGGCTGCAGTGGGTGATTCTGCACCACTGACCCCGGAGAACCTGTGTGCCCTTATCTCGCTGAGCAACGCGACTTCTGCCGCCGGAGCTGCTGTGAGCACCGTAAAGGCCTGCAAGCCTGAGCAAAGCAAGCAACTGCCCCCTCGAGCCGTAGCTCGCAGCGTAAGGAGGAGGTTACAGTGTCTGAGCGCTGAGCCCTTGCGACCCTCCCCGGGCCGTAGAGACTTCTGTAAAGACCTGAAACGCACTGGTTCGCCATCCGGACGAAGCTAACAGCAGCGCTGAGACCTCACCCCTGGGCTGCCTCTCCTGCTTTTAACCTCGCTGGTGTGCTGAGAAGTTGGGAAAGCGTCCCCACGAAGCATCGCAGTCCACGGAGGAGCCGGGACTAGGACGCGACGTGGGACACTCGAGAAAGACGTCTACAAGCCTCCACGAACATTTGCCCCCAAAGAAATAAGGTATTTTGTGCCCTGTGTGCCTTGGTACGACCCGTACTTGCCTTGTACGAGCCGTGCCTGCTTTGCCGTCCGTGTGCGGCGCGTCCCTACTACTGTACGGTCCGTACCGTATTAAATCCATTGCCGGCGCTCACGCGGGAAGCGTGAGGTTTGGCACGGAGCGTCCCGAACGTGTACGATGCGTACCTACGAGGGTACGGTCCGTACGGTTCGAGTCCGGCATACGCGTACTCACGCGAGAAGCGTGAGAAACGGCAAGACACCTCTAAAACCTGGTACAAAGCGTAACAAAGGCGCTACGAGGCGCACAGAACCCCTAAGAAGCCTATTTTAAGTACAATTTTGCCATTTTAAGATCTGTGGACTGCCTGAAAGCATTTACAAGTAACTGGAACATTATTGAAGCAAGAGAACTGTATTTTGACAACCTGCCTAAAGAAATCTTTTATATAAAGAACACTATTTTTGATAAATACAGCCTTGTGTCTTTGTGTGGTGAGGAGTGATTATTGTGTGAGATATCTTGAACGCTTAACCTAATGCCCTCTGGAACCTAGCCTGACTGCTCGCGCCACGTTACCTAGAGGGTGAGCAGGGGTTATTTTCCCAGAGTAATCCTTCGCCCTGACTTAGAGGAAAGGGTCCCTGCTTGTCGCAAGTGCATACCTGCGCCAACCAGAGACCCCGGATTTTAACATTGGTGGCAGCGGTGAGGATTTACGGATTTGCGTTCTTGGTGTCTGCACAGTGATTACTAACCATTGCACAGTGAGGACAGTCCAGTAGCTTGAGCCACAGAACTTTTAATTTTGATTTCACTTGCCAAGTAAAGAAGATCCCTTGCGTTTGAAGCCATGCCGGGCCCAAACAGCATAGAGAAAACAGCATCTGAAGCCTCAGAGGATGGAGAATTGGAATGGGATGAATCAGAGCTGGACAGCTACTCAAGAAAACAACTCAAGTACTTTTGCAAGAAGTTCAAGGTTCCACAGGTAGGATGTAGGCTCAAAGGAGAGCTCCACAAGGCATTGAAAGCCTGGATGGAATCAAGGGGTGCAGCTGATGATGTTGTACCTGAGGTTGACCTAGTGGGACCGGCGGAGAGCATTCACAGTTTTGGCAGAGGTCTGTCGCCAGAGGAGCTGGCAGACAGACAAGCCGCAAGAGAGCAAGAGGTCACTTTGGCAAAACTGAAATTAAGTGGTCAATTGGAGCAAGAGGTCACTTTGGCAAAACTGAAATTAAGTGGTCAATTGGAGCTAGAAAGCAAAAAGCTGGCTCTAGAAGAAAAGAAAATGGCTCTTGAAGAAAAAAAGATTCTGATGGAGCACGACGCAAGAATGAGGGAGCTGGCGATAAAAGAGAAAAGTTTAGACAACCCTCCCTCTGGTTGCAGCGCAACGCCGGTGCAGGTAGAGTCAAGGGTGTACATGCCAAAAGATGTAGTTAAAGAGTGCTTCAAGAATGATGACATAGGGCAATGGTTCCGGGCCTATGAGATAGCCATGTCCTCCCACCGGGTCCCTGAGAGAGATTGGGGAGCGGGGTTGTGGGGACGGTTCCTCAGTGAGGGGCGGGACACACTTTTAGATTTGCCCTTTGACATGCAGAATTCTTACCCCCACATGAAAGAAGCTTCAATGACCAGATATGGGCTAACTCCTGAATTGTATAGACAGAAGTTCAGGGGGTGCACCAAGATTGCGGGGAGTACGTATGTGGAGTATGTGACCTTTTTCTGCAGAGCACTGGATGGCTGGGTGAAGGGTAGCAAAGTTGATGATTACCAAGGTCTCTTTGATTTAATTGCATGGGAGCACTTGTCGCTTAATTGTTTTCCTGAGCTACGCCAACACCTCATAGATAGCAAGCTGACTAACCCTAGGAAGCTTGCTGAAGAGGCAGACCGCTGGGTCAGCACCAGGGTCCACAAGGGTCAAGTGGGAGACTCCGCCAAGGGTAGGCAGGGTCCCCAGCAGAAGAGTGGGGGTACAAGGGGAAACAGAAAAGGTTCCAAAAAGGCCCCCAAAGTAATCCCCAAGGGCACCAGCAGAAAGGTTCTCAGCCTCCCCCACCCCCAAAGCCGACAGGGGCCCCGACAGGTAAACCTGTTCCCAAGGGGCCCCCTCAATGTTATAAATGTGGTGAACTAGGTCACTTTGCCAGTGATCCCAAGTGTCGCCAGTATGTGAAACCCGCACCCACTGGTGCTCTACCGAAGAAAGTGGCTACAGTAGCCTTTGGGGAGGAGGTAGAAGTCCCAGGTGGGTGGGACCCCGTCCAACTGACCTTAGTCTCACTAGGAGACAGTGAGATGGTCCCAAACGCCGACTTGCCCTCTAACACTAAGAAATATGGGTAACTGGTGACCGTCAATGGGAAGAAGGTAGAGGCTTTTAGAGATACAGGAGCCAGCGTGACTGCAGTGCGGCAGCACCTGGTATCTCAAGAGCAGGTCGTACCCCATGCCTATTGTCGGGTTGTCAATGCTGACAACACAGAGAGTCATTGTCCAATGGCTCAAGTTCCCTTTGAGTGGGGGGGTGGTCTTTGGTACTCTGCAAGTCGCTGTGAGAACTGCCATGCCTGTAGACTGTCTCCTAGGTAATGATTTGGAGAGCTCCCCTTGGGAAAAGGTGGAGAAGACAGCTCACCTGCGGATGGTGGGCTTACCTGATTGGGCGTGCGTGACCACCCGGTCGATGGCAGCCAGTAGGAGTGTTGAAGGGACCCTGGATCCTGAGGGAGAGGCCCAGGAACCGGCTTTAGGGAGAGGGCGCAGGAGGCACGGGAAACCGGCTCCTAAAGTTCCCACGGCCCAGGAGGAAGCAGACCTTGAGGGGGATGCCCTGGAGCCTACCGGGGAACAGATAGCCGAACTGTGGGACCTGCCTGAGCTGACCCATTGGCAGCAAGAAGGAGGCCCCACCAGGGAGGAATTCTGCAGGGAGCAGAAAGAGTGCCCCTCTCTAGTGGGTATGCGGCAGCAGGCTGCAGCCCAAGCCAATGGTGATCAGTCCGGTACTCACTTGATCTACTGGGAGAACGACCTCCTGTACTCAGAGCCTAAGGTTGCTGAACCTGGGTCAGCCCGTGCGCTGGTGGTACCCCAGAAGTTCAGAGCCTTCCGACTGGGGCTGGCTCACGACGTTCCGTTAGCAGGGCATTTGGGGCAGGACAAGACCTTCGAAAGGCTTGTCACCAACTTTTATTGGCCTCAAATGCGCAGGAGTTCTGACACTCACTGCAGGACATACCAGACATGCCAGGCAAGTGGCAAGAGTGGAAGTAAGCTGAAGGCTCCACTCCAACCTTTCCCTGTGGTCAGTACCCCATTCCAGCGAGTGGGGATCGACATTGTGGGGCCACTGGACCCCAAGACAGCCATGGGCAACAGGTTTATCTTGGTCTTGGTGGACTATGCCACCCGGTACCCTGAAGCCATCCCTCTGAGGACAGTGACGGCCCCCGTGGTGGGACGGGCACTGATGGGAATTTTCTCACGAGTAGGATTCCCTCTAGAGGTGGTGTCCGACAGGGGGACCAATTTCATATAGAAATATATGAAATCCCTTTGGCAAGAGTGTGGTGTGACATACAAGTTCACCACCCCTTACCATCCCCAAGGAAACGGGTTGGTTGAGCGCTTCAACCGAACCCTAAAAGGCATGATTATGGGTCTTGAGGAACCCATGAGGCGTAAGTGGGACGTCCTCTTACCATGCCTTCTCTTTGCGTACCGCGAGGTGCCACAAAAGTCTCTGGGGTTCAGTCCCTTTGAGCTTTTGTATGGCCACCCAGTACGAGGACCTCTTAGTCTGGTCAAGAAAGGCTGGGAGCAATCTCCCGGGAAACCTCCCCAGAATGTATATAGTTACATGCTGGCCTTTCGGAAGCAGACTCGGCGTTTCAGGCAACTTGCTGAGGCAAACCTGGAAGCCAGCCAGGAGGAAATGAAGCGGTGGTACGACCAGAACGCCACTCTGGTTGAGCTTCAACCTGGTCAAAAGGTATGGGTCCTGGCCCCGGTGGAGCCTTGTGCACTCCAGGACAAGTGGGCAGGACCCTTTGAGATTGTGGAGCGCAAGAGTTCTGTTACCTACTTGGTGGACTTGCAGTCTCCGAGGAACCTCTTAAGGGTCCTCCATGTCAATCGACTGAAGCCCCACTTGGAGAGGTCCGAAGTGGGCATGCTCTTGGCCACCGATGATGGGACGGAAGAGGAGTCTGAGCCTCTTCCTGACCTCTTGGTAGCCTCAGAGCAAGACGGGTCAGTGGATGGAGTTAACCTCTCACCCACCCTGACCCATGAACAACAGAATGACTGCCGCCAGCTGCTGGGGCAGTTTCCTGACCTGTTCTCCCTGGTTCCTGGTATCACAGATTGGTGCGTCCATGACGTGGATACAGGAGACAGCTTACCTGTGAAGCACAAGGCTTACAGGGTAACTGACAGGGTCAGAGCCTGCATCAAAGAAGAGGTCTCAAATATGCTTGCTCTTGGGGTGGTTGAGTCCTCCAGCAGTCCTTGGGCCAGCCCAGTGGTCTTGGTCCCAAAGGCTGCAGCGCCGGGTGCCACACCCGAACTCCGGTTCTGTGTGGTCTACAGAGGACTCAATTCAGTCACGAAGACTGACGCGCACCCCATCCCCAGAGCTGATGAGCTCATCGATCGGTTAGGGGCTGCACGGTACCTCAGCACGTTTGATTTAACGTCTGGGTACTGGCAGATCGCCTTGACTGATGGGGCCAAAGAGAGGTCCGCGTTCTCCACACCAGATGGGCATTTCCAGTTCTGGGTTATGCCATTTGGGATGAAGAATGCCCCTGCCACCTTCCAGAGGTTGGTCAACCAGGTGTTGGCTGGGCTGACCGAGTTCAGCGCAGCATACCTGGATGATATCGCAGTGTTCAGTGGCACATGGAAAGAACACCTGCAACACCTCTGGGAAGTGTTGATGGCACTGCGCAAGGCAGGCCTCACGATCAAGGCAAGCAAGTGTCAGATCGGGCAGGGTTCCGTGGTGTACTTGGGACACCAAGTAGGGAGCGCCCAGGTGGCGCCCCTACAATCCAAGATCGAAACCATCCTGGCTTGGGAGCCCCCAAAGACGCAGACAGAGGTGAGGGCCTTTTTAGGACTCACAGGGTACTACAGGAGGTTTGTCAAGGGGTACGGCAGCATCGGTGCCCCCTTGACAGAGCTGACTTTGAAGAAGCAGCCCAGAAAAGTGATATGGACTGACACCTGTCAGAAGGCCTTTGACACCCTGAAAACTGCCATGTGCACGGCGCCCGTGCTCTTGGCTCCTGACTTCTCCAAAGAATTCCTAGTGCCGACAGACGCATTAGAGCATGGTGTAGGGGCTGTTCTCTCACAGATGACTGAGGAGGGCTGGGACCAACCTGTAGCCTTCATAAGTAGGAGGTTACTTCCACGGGAACAAAGGTGGAGTGCGATAGAGCGAGAAGCATTTGCTGTGGTCTGGGCGCTGAAGAAGCTGAGGTCCTACTTGTTTGGGACTCACTTCCGGGTTCAGACCGACCACAGGCCCCTCAGATGGTTGATGCAAATGAGGGGTGAGAGCCCAAAACTGTTGAGGTGGTCCATCTCCCTACAGGGTATGGACTTTACGGTGGAGCATCGCCCTGGCACAGATCACGCCAATCCTGACGGTCTGTCCAGGTTTTTCCGCCTTAGTGAAGAGGAACTCCCTGGGGTAGGGTAGTTCCCCCCACATTTCAGCTGGAGGGGACACGTGTTAGACCTGGGACCTTGGCGTGAGTTTCCCTTCCACTTTTTGCTGATGTGCCTCATTGTGTTTTGTTGGTGTTAGCTGCTCAGGGCACTGTGCCACTGCTAATCAGTGCCACAGTGCAAGTGCTCCCTTTTGAAAAGTGTATACATTGATTGGTGTCCATGTTTGGCTTATTTGGTTTACTATCAGCCCCTAGTAAAGTGCACCAGGAGTGCCAGGGCTTGTAAATACAAATGCTGCTGGTGGGCTTGCAGCACTGGTTGTGCCACCCACAGAAGCGGCCTAGTAAAATGTGTCTAGGATCTGCCACTGCAGAGCCTGCACGCGGTCTGGTACTGTCGCACTGATTGCGCAAGTGCACCTACTTGCCAGTCCCCAAACCTTCCCTTAACTACATATTAGCCACCCCTCTGGTAGGCCCAAGGGCAGGGTGCATTGTAGGTATAAGGTAGGACATGCCCTGATGTGTGTGTCATGTCCTAATAGTGAATTACTGCCATTTTCGTTTTTCACTATTGAAGGCTACCTGCTCTCCATAGGCCAGAATGGGCTGCTGGAATTACTACACGCTGTAATCCCAGTGGACTCAGAGAGCATGGTAGAAAGTCAAGTTTAGTATGCCTGAACTCAGAATAATAAAATACTTCTTTTAGTAAAGTTTATTTTAATATCCTGCGTTTGTAAATACTACTTTTAGAAAGTTAGTATTTACTGACCTGGCCATTTCAGTCCTTCTCTGCGCTGTGTGTGTGTGTTCTGCCTAGTAACAGGGAAGGAGCAGGGCTGGGGAATTCCAGGAGACAGGCTGGCTGCCAGGTGGTGGGTAGAGAGATTACACCAGGATGGGTGGGAGGAGTACACCTTTGACTCTGAATAGACATGTGCTCTGCCAGCACAAAGCCGGCTCCGCCCCCTGTGGAGCGGCTGATGTCTCTGCCCTGCTGCTGAAAGGAAAGAGCAGAGTCACCACAACAAAGTGCTCCAAAACTGGACTGAGCCAGGCCCAGGCCCCCCGGGCGACAAAGAACAAAAGAATTGGTGTATACAAGAAGGAGCCCTGCTCCTAAGAAATCAGATCCTGTTTGCGCCAAGACGAACCTCTGCCTGAAGGAGAAGGACCTGGGGAAGCTGAAGGAGGAATACTGTCTCTCTGCCTGAGAGACTGGCCTGCAGTGGGTGCCTGTCTGCTGGAAGGAGAGGAAAAGACTAAAGGAAAAGACTTTGATTCAACTTGTGCTAAACTTATCTCCAAGGGCTTGCTGGTGAACTTGCCCCCTGAACTGCGCCCCAGGAACAGTGGGCGCTACCCCCCCCTTGAAGAAGAAGAGGCTGCCGTGGGTAATTCTGCACCACTGACCCCGGAGAACCTGTGTGCCCTTATCTCGCTGAGCAACGCGACTTCTGCCGCCGGACCTGCTGTGAGCACCGTAAAGGCCTGCAAGCCTGAGCAAAGCAAGCAACTGCCCCCTCGAGCCGTAGCTCGCTACGTAAGGAGGAGGTAACTGTGTCTGAGCGCTGAGCCCTTGCGACCCTCCCCGGGCCGTAGAGACTTCTGTAAAGACCTGAAATGCACTGGTTTGCCATCCGGACGAAGCTAACAGCGCGCCGCGCTGAGACCTCACTCCTGGGCTGCCTCTCCTGCTTTTAACCTCGCTGGTGTGCTGAGAAGTTGGGAAAGCGTCCCCACGAAGCATCGCAGTCCATGGAGGAGCCGGGACTAGGACGCGACGTGGGACACTCGAGAAAGACGTCTACAAGCCTCCACGAACATTTGCCCCCAAAGAAATAAGGTATTTTGTGCCCTGTGCACCTTGGTACGATCCGTACTTGCCTTGTACGAGCCGTGCCTGCTTTGCCGTCCGTGTGCGGCGCGTCCCTGCTACTGTACGGTCCGTACCGTATTAAATCCATTGCCGGCGCTCACGCGGGAAGCGTGAGGTTTGGCAAGGAGCGTCCCGAAGGTGTACGACGCGTACCTACGAGGGTACGGTCCGTATGGTTCGAGTCCGGCATACGCGTACTCACGCGAGAAGCGTGAGAAACGGCAAGACACCTCTAAAACCTGGTACAAAGCGTAACAAAGGCGCTACGAAGCGCACAGAACCCCTAAGAAGCCTATTTTAAGTACAATTTTGCCATTTTAAGATCTGTGGACTGCCTGAAAGCATTTACAAGTAACTGGAACATTATTGAAGCAAGAGAACTGTATTTTGACAACCTGCCTAAAGAAATCTTTTATATAAAGAACTATATTTTTGATAAATACAGCCTTGTGTCTTTGTGTGGTGGGGAGGTGATTATTGTGTGAGATATCTTGAACGCTTAACCTAATGCCCTCTGGAACCTAGCCTGACTGCTCGCGCCACGTTACCTAGCGGGTGAGCAGGGGTTATTTTCCCAGAGTAATCCTTCGCCCTGACTTAGAGGAAAGGGTCCCTGCTTGTCGCAAGTGCATACCTGCGCCAACCAGAGACCCCGGATTCTAACATTGGTGGCAGCGGTGAGGATTTACGGATTTGCGTTCTTGGTGTCTGCGCAGTGATTACTAACCATTGCACAGTGAGGACAGTCCAGTAGCTTGAGCCACAGAACTTTTAATTTTGATTTCACTTGCCAAGTAAAGAAGATCCCTTGCGTTTGAAGGCATAGAGAAAACAGCATCTGAAGCCTCAGAGGCTGGAGAATTGGAATGGGATGAATCAGAGCTGGACAGCTACTCAAGAAAACAACTCAAGTACTTTTGCAAGAAGTTCAAGGTTCCACAGGTAGGATGTAGGCTCAAAGGAGAGCTCCACAAGGCATTGAAAGCCTGGATGGAATCAAGGGGTGCAGCTGATGATGTTGTACCTGAGGTTGACCTAGTGGGACCGGCAGAGAGCATTCCCAGTTTTGGCAGAGGTCTGTCGCCAGAGGAGCTGGCAGACAGACAGGCCGCAAGAGAGCAAGAGGTCACTTTGGCAAAACTGAAATTAAGTGGTCAATTGGAGCAAGAGGTCACTTTGGCAAAACTGAAATTAAGTGGTCAATTGGAGCTAGAAAGCAAAAAGCTGGCTCTAGAAGAAAAGAAAATGGCTCTTGAAGAAAAAAAGATTCTGATGGAGCACGACGCAAGAATGAGGGAGCTGGCGATAAAAGAGAAAAGTTTGGACAACCCTCCCTCTGGTGGCAGCGCAACGCCTGTGCAGGTAGAGTCAAGGGTGTACATGCCAAAAGATGTAGTTAAAGAGTACTTCAAGAATGATGACATAGGGCAATGGTTCCGGGCCTATGAGATAGCCATGTTCTCCCACCGGGTCCCTGAGAGAGATTGGGGAGCGGGTTTGTGGGGACGGTTCCTCAGTGAGGGGCGGGACACACTTTTAGATTTGCCCTTTGACATGCAGAATTCTTACCCCCACATGAAAGAAGCTTTAATAACCAGATATGGGCTAACTCCTGAATTGTATAGACAGAGGTTCAGGGGGTGCACCAAGATTGTGGGGAGTACGTATGTGGAGTATGTGACCTTTTTCTGCAGAGCACTGGATGGCTGGGTGAAGGGTAGCAAAGTTGATGATTACCAAGGTCTCTTTGATTTAATTGCATGGGAGCACTTGTCGCTTAATTGTTTTCCTGAGCTACGCCAACACCTGATAGATAGCAAGCTGACTAACCCTAGGAAGCTTGCTGAAGAGGCGGTCCGCTGGGTCAGCACCAGGGTCCACAAGGGTCAAGTGGGAGACTCCGCCAAGGGTGGGCAGGGTCCCCAGCAGAAGAGTGGGGGGGGGGACAAGGGGAAACAGAAAGGGTTCCAAAAAGGCCCCCAAAGTAATCCCCAAGGGAACCAGCAGAAAGGTTATCAGCCTCCCCCACCCCCGAAGCCGACAGGGGCCCCGACAGGTAAACCTGTTCCCAAGGGGCCCCCTCAATGTTATAAATGTGGTGAACTAGGTCACTTTGCCAGTGATCCCAAGTGTCGCCAGTATGTGAAACCCGCACCCACTGGTGCTCTACCGAAGCAAGTGGCTACAGTAGCCTTTGGGGAGGAGGTAGAAGTCCCAGGTGGGTGGGACCCTGTCCAACTGACCTTACTCTCACTAGGAGACAGTGAGATGGTCCCAAACGCCGACTTGCCCTCTAACACTAAGAAATATGGGCAAGTGGTGACCGTCAATGGGAAGAAGGTAGAGGCTTTTAGAGATACAGGAGCCAGCGTGACTGCAGTGCGGCAGCACCTGGTATCTCAAGAGCAGGTCGTACCCCATGCCTATTGTCAGGTTGTCAATGCTGACAACACAGAGAGTCATTGTCCAATGGCTCAAGTTCCCTTTGAGTGGGGGGGGGGTCTCTGGTACTCTGCAAGTCGCTGTGAGAACTGCCATGCCTGTAGACTGTCTCCTAGGTAATGATTTGGAGAGCTCCCCTTGGGAAAAGGTGGAGAAGACAGCTCACCTGCGGATGGTGGGCTTACCTGATTGGGCGTGCGTGACCACCCGGTCGATGGCAGCCAGTAGGGGTGTTGAAGGGACCCTGGAGCCTGAGGGAGAGGCCCAGGAACCGGCTTTAGGGAGAGGGCGCAGGAGGCACGGGAAACCGGCTCCTAAAGTTCCCACGGCCCAGGAGGAAGCAGACCTTGAGGGGGATGCCCTGGAGCCTACCGGGGAACAGATAGCCGAACTGTGGGACCTGCCTGAGCTGACCCATTGGCGGCAAGAAGGAGGCCCCACCAGGGAGGAATTCTGCAGGGAGCAAAAAGAGTGCCCCTCTCTAGTGGGTATGCGGCAGCAGGCTGCAGCCCAAGCCAATGGTGATCAGTCCGGTACTCACTTGATCTACTGGGAGAACGACCTCCTGTACTCAGAGCCTAAGGTTGCTGAACCTGGGTCAGCCCGTGCGCTGGTGGTACCCCAGAAGTTCAGAGCCTTCCTACTGGGGCTGGCTCACGACGTTCCGTTAGCAGGGCATTTGGGGCAGGACAAGACCTTCGAAAGGCTTGTCACCAACTTTTATTGGCCTCAAATGCGCAGGAGTTCTGACACTCACTGCAGGACATGCCAGACTTGCCAGGCAAGTGGCAAGAGTGGAAGGAAGCTGAAGGCTCCACTCCAACCTTTCCCTGTGGTCAGTGCCCCATTCCAGCGAGTGGGGATCGACATTGTGGGGCCACTGGACCCCAAGACAGCCATGGGCAACAGATTTATCCTGGTCTTGGTGGACCATGCCACCCGGTACCCTGAAGCCATCCTTCTGAGGACAGTGACGGCCCCCGTGGTGGTACGGGCACTGATGGGAATTTTCTCACGAGTAGGATTCCCTCTAGAGGTGGTGTCCGACAGGGGGACCAATTTCATATCGAAATATATGAAATCCCTTTGGCAAGAGTGTGGTGTGACATACAAGTTCATCACCCCTTACCATCCCCAAGGAAACGGGTCGGTTGAGCGCTTCAACCGAACCCTAAAAGGCATGATTATGGGTCTTGAGGAACCCATGAGGCGTAAGTGGGACGTCCTCTTACCATGCCTTCTCTTTGCGTACCGCGAGGTGCCACAAAAGTCTCTGGGGTTCAGTCCCTTTGAGCTTTTGTATGGCCACCCAGTACGAGGACCTCTTAGTCTGGTCAAGGAAGGCTGGGAGCAATCTCCCAGGAAACCTCCCCAGAATGTATATAGTTACATGCTGGCCTTTCGGAACCAGACTCGGCGTTTCAGGCAACTTGTTGAGGCAAACCTGGAAGCCAGCCAGGAGGAAATGAAGCGGTGGTACGACCAGAACGCCACTCTGGTTGAGCTTCAATCTGGTCAAAAGGTATGGGTCCTGGCCCCGGTGGAGCCTTGTGCACTCCAGGACAAGTGGACAGGACCCTTTGAGATTGTGGAGCGCAAGAGTTCTGTCACCTACTTGGTGGACTTGCAGTCTCCGAGGAACCCCTTAAGGGTCCTCCATGTCAATCGACTGAAGCCCCACTTGGAGAGGTCCGAAGTGGGCATGCTCTTGGCCACCGATGATGGGACGGAAGAGGAGTCTGAGCCTCTTCCTGACCTCTTGGTAGCCT
This sequence comes from Triturus cristatus, assembly GCF_964204655.1. Classification (NCBI taxonomy): domain Eukaryota; kingdom Metazoa; phylum Chordata; class Amphibia; order Caudata; family Salamandridae; genus Triturus; species Triturus cristatus. The sequence continues at coordinate 1,114,779,585 of NC_140579.1, forward strand.
CAGAGCAAGACGGGTCAGTGGATGGAGTTAACCTCTCACCCACCCTGACCCATGAACAACAAAATGACTGCCGCCAGCTGCTGGGGCAGTTTCCTGACCTGTTCTCCCTGGTTCCTGGTATCACAGATTGGTGCGTCCATGACGTGGATACAGGAGACAGCTTACCTGTGAAGCACAAGGCTTACAGGGTAACTGACAGGGTCAGAGCCTGCATCAAAGAGGAGGTCTCAAATATGCTTGCTCTTGGGGTGGTTGAGTCCTCCAGCAGTCCTTGGACCATCCCAGTGGTCTTGGTCCCAAAGGCTGCAGCGCCGGGTGCCACACCCGAACTCCGGTTTTGTGTGGACTACAGAGGACTCAATTCAGTCACGAAGACTGACGCGCACCCCATCCCCAGAGCTGATGAGCTCATCGATCGGTTAGGGGCTGCACGGTACCTCAGCACGTTTGATTTAACGTCTGGGTACTGGCAGATCGCCTTGACTGATGGGGCCAAAGAGAGGTCCGCGTTCTCCACACCAGATGGGCATTTCCAGTTCTGGGTTATGCCATTTGGGATGAAGAATGCCCCTGCCACCTTCCAGAGGTTGGTCAACCAGGTGTTGGCTGGGATGACCGAGTTCAGCGCAGCATACCTGGATGATATCGCAGTGTTCAGTGGCACATGGAAAGAACACCTGCAACACCTCTGGGAAGTGTTGATGGCACTGCGCAAGGCAGGCCTCACGATCAAGGCAAGCAAGTGTCAGATCGGGCAGGGTTCCGTGGTGTACTTGGGACACCAAGTAGGAAGCGGCCAGGTGGCGCCCCTACAACCCAAGATCGAAACCATCCTGGCTTGGGAGCCCCCAAAGACCCAGACAGAGGTGAGGGCCTTTTTAGGACTCACAGGGTACTACAGGAGGTTTGTCAAGGGGTATGGCAGCATCGTTGCCCCCTTGACAGAGCTGACTTCGAAGAAGCAGCCCAGAAAAGTGATATGGACTGACACCTGTCAGAAGGCCTTTGACACCCTGAAAACTGCCATGTGCACGGCGCCCGTGCTCTTGGCTCCGGACTTCTCCAAAGAATTCCTAGTGCCGACAGACGCATCAGAGCATGGTGTAGGGGCTGTTCTCTCACAGATGACTGAGGAGGGCTGGGACCAACCTGTAGCCTTCATAAGTAGGAGGTTACTTCCACTGGAACAAAGGTGGAGTGCGATAGAGCGAGAAGCATTTGCTGTGGTCTGGGCGCTGAAGAAGCTGAGGTCCTACTTGTTTGGGACTCACTTCCGGGTTCAGACCGACCACAGGCCCCTCAGATGGTTGATGCAAATGAGGGGTGAGAGCCCAAAACTGTTGAGGTGGTCCATCTCCATACAGGGTATGGACTTTACGGTGGAGCATCGCCCTGGCACAGATCACGCCAATGCTGACGGTCTGTCCAGGTTTTTCCGCCTTAGTGAAGAGGAACTCCCTGGGGTAGGGTAGTTCCCCCCACATTTCAGCTGGAGGGGACACGTGTTAGACCTGGGACCTTGGCGTGAGTTTCCCTTCCACTTTTTGCTGATGTGCCTCATTGTGTTTTGTTGGTGTTAGCTGCTCAGGGCACTGTGCCACTGCTAATCAGTGCCACAGTGCAAGTGCTCCCTTTTGAAAAGTGTATACATTGATTGGTGTCCATGTTTGGCTTATTTGGTTTACTATCAGCCCCTAGTAAAGTGCACCAGGAGTGCCAGGGCTTGTAAATACAAATGCTGCTGGTGGGCTTGCAGCACTGGTTGTGCCACCCACAAAAGCGGCCTAGTAAAATGTGTCTAGGATCTGCCACTGCAGAGCCTGCGCGCGGTCTGGTACTGTCGCACTGATTGCGCAAGTGCACCTACTTGCCAGTCCCCAAACCTTCCCTTAACTACATATTAGCCACCCCTCTGGTAGGCCCAAGGGCAGGGTGCATTGTAGGTATAAGGTAGGACATGCCCTGATGTGTGTGTCATGTCCTAATAGTGAATTACCGCCATTTTCGTTTTTCACTATTGAAGGCTACCTGCTCTCCATAGGCCAGAATGGGCTGCTGGAATTACTACACGCTGTAATCCCAGTGGACTCAGAGAGCATGGTAGAAAGTCAAGTTTAGTATGCCTGAACTCAGAATAATAAAATACTTCTTTTAGTAAAGTTTATTTTAATGTCCTGCGTTTGTAAATACTACTTTTAGAAAGTTAGTATTTACTGACCTGGCCATTTCAGTCCTCCTCTGCGCTGTGTGTGTGTGTTCTGCCTAGTAACAGGGAAGGAGCAGGGCTGGGGAATTCCAGGAGACAGGCTGGCTGCCAGGTGGTGGGTAGAGAGATTATACCAGGATGGGTGGGAGGAGTACACCTTTGACTCTGAATAGACCTGTGCTCTGCCAGCACAAAGCCGGCTCCGCCCCCTGTGGAGCGGCTGATGTCTCTGCCCTGCTGCTGAAAGGAAAGAGCAGAGTCACCACAACAAAGTGCTCCAAAACTGGACTGAGCCAGGCCCAGGCCCCCTGGCGACAAAGAACAAAAGAATTGGTGTATAAAAGAAGGAGCCCTGCTCCTAAGAAATCAGATCCTGTTTGCGCCAAGACGAACCTCTGCCTGAAGGAGAAGGACCTGGAAAAGCTGAAGGAGGAATACTGTCTCTCTGCCTGAGAGACTGGCCTGCAGTGGGTGCCTGTCTGCTGGAGGAGAGGAAAAGACTAAAGGAAAAGACTTTGTTTCAACTTGTGCTAAACTTATCTCCAAGGGCTTGCTGGTGAACTTGCCCCCTGAACTGCGCTCCAGGAACAGTGGGCGCTACCCCCCCCTTGAAGAAGAAGAGGCTGCCGTGGGTGATTCTGCACCACTGACCCCGGAGAACCTGTGTGCTCTTATCTCGCTGAGCAACGCGACTTCTGCCGCCGGAGCTGCTGTGAGCACCGTAAAGGCCTGCAAGCCTGAGAAAAGCAAGCAACTGCCCCCTCGAGCCGTAGCTCGCAACGTAAGGAGGAGGTAACTGTGTCTGAGCGCTGAGCCCTTGCGACCCTCCCCGGGCCGTAGAGACTTCTGTAAAGACCTGAAATGCACTGGTTTGCCATCCGGACGAAGCTAACAGCGCGCCGCGCTGAGACCTCACTCCTGGGCTGCCTCTCCTGCTTTTAACCTCGCTGGTGTGCTGAGAAGTTGGGAAAGCGTCCCCACGAAGCATCGCAGTCCATGGAGGAGCCGGGACTAGGACGCGACGTGGGACACTCGAGAAAGACGTCTACAAGCCTCCACGAACATTTGCCCCCAAAGAAATAAGGTATTTTGTGCCCTGTGCGCCTTGGTACGACCCGTACTTGCCTTGTACGAGCCGTGCATGCTTTGCCGTCCGTGTGCGGCGCGTCCCTGCTACTGTACGGTCCGTACCATATTAAATCCATTGCCGGCGCTCACGCGGGACGCGTGAGGTTTGGCAAGGAGCGTCCCGAACGTGTACGACGCGTACCTACGAGGGTACGGTCCGTACGGTTCGAGTCCGGCATACGCGTACTCACGCGAGAAGCGTGGGAAACGGCAAGACACCTCTAAAACCTGGTACAAAGCGTAACAAAGGCGCTACGAAGCGCACAGAACCCCTAAGAAGCCTATTTTAAGTACAATTTTGCCATTTTAAGATCTGTGGACTGCCTGAAAGCATTTACAAGTAACTGGAACATTATTGAAGCAAGAGAACTGTATTTTGACAACCTGCCTAAAGAAATATTTTATATAAAGAACTCTATTTTTGATAAATACAGCCTTGTGTCTTTGTGTGGTGGGGAGGTGAATATTGTGTGAGATATCTTGAACGCTTAACCTAATGCCCTCTGGAACCTAGCCTGACTGCTCGCGCCACGTTACCTAGAGGGTGAGCAGGGGTTATTTTCCCAGAGTAATCCTTCGCCCTGACTTAGAGGAAAAGGTCCCTGCTTGTCGCAAGTGCATACCTGCGCCAACCAGAGACCCCGGATTCTAACATTGGATGTTGGCTCAAAGTAGATCTTTGCAAGGCGCTAAGGGCCTGGATGGAGTCAAGAAAAGACTCTGATGAGGTGGAGGAAATTGAGCGGGCAGAGAGCATCGCTAGCTTGGGCAGAGGCCTGTCGCCAGAGGAGTTGGCCGACAGGAAGGAAACCAGAGCTCATGAGATAGAGATGGCAAAACTAAATGGACAACTGGAGCTGGAAAGCAAAAAGCTGGCTCTGGAAGAAAAGAAAATGCAAATGGAGCATGACTTGATAATGAGGAAGCTTAACTTAGAGATCGAGAGGCTTGAGACCATGAATGTCTCAGTCCAGCAACAAGAAATGTGTGTAGCTCAGAGATTGAGCTTTGCTGAGTGAGAGGAGGAATCCAGCTCAGATGGTGGCAGCAATATTGAATTTTCTAGTGCTGAGAGAGTAGTACACACACCCAGAGACATGGCACCTGACTTAAAGGAGGGGGTTAACATACACCAGGAGGTTCAAGGACATGAGGTAGCTCCAGTAGTGCGCAGTGTCCTTGAGAGGAATAGGGTAACTGGCGCAGGGGTTCATGGTCCTAGTGGTGGGAGGGACACTCTACTGACTCTAGATGAGAGGTGCAGGGAGAGGGGTTCCCCCAATATTGAAGTCCTGGTATGTGAGTGTGAAGACCGCCCAGAAGAGTGTGGGTTGTGTGACAAAGACAGTCAGATACTGTCTTGCCAGTCTCAGGAGAGTGATGTGGAGTACGTGTGTGAGGCACTAGATGGTGAGGTGAAGGATAGTTTGGTTAACCCTGCTAAGGGGCTGTGTGATCCAATTGTGGGAGAGCATATTGTAAGTCCCTGTTTTCCAGAGCTATGCCAACACCTGTGGGAGAGTGAGTTCTCTGACCGCATGGAGCTCACATTGGAGGCAGACCTTTTGGTGGAGTCCAGGGGGTCTGGAAAGGCATTGGGGAGTGATCCCAAGAGGAGTGGTTCAGGTATCTTCAAACCCGGTGTGGTGGAAGTGGCTCATAGTAGCCCAACTAGGTCCTGTAGTAGTTAGAGGGGTGTAGGGCCTCACGTCCTGTCTTTAAGGGAAAGGAGTGAGAACGGGTTATGTCCCGGTAGTGCCCAACCTCAGTCTCAGAGCTTGGATGGTTCTTTAAGGGAACACCAGGTGGGGAGCCTAGTCTGTCCTGAGGGGCTGCCCGTTGTGCGGTATCCTCTAGTGTCTGGTGAACGGGGAGTGTCTGTAAGCAGGCCTCCCTCAGTTCTGGTGTCTGGCAGTACCGCTCCAGATGGGAGGGTGCAGGAGTCCAGATTGAGGGGTGAGAGGGGGAAAGAGTCCCCAGTGGAAGAACCAGTGGGTCAGGGGCCACCCAGAAGGGCTGCATCACCAGTGAATGACCATGGTGACACCACTTCTGTCCTGGGGGATCGCCGTGCACTGTCAGATGGACAGGGGTTGGGAGATCTGCGCCAGGCAGACTGTCACACGACACATGAGTTATGTGTCACCCTCAGGGGGGGCATGCGTGCTCCCCGGGAAGTCCTGGTGCGCCAGGCGAGCGTTCAACCGCATGGGTTGGTCCCAGGGTTGGGAAGCCAGGTTCAGGTGTTGTCTGACCTGGACGGTGGGACAACTGTAATCAGTGTCCTGACCCATGTTGCTTCCAGGGGTACCACTCCAGTTGGGAGTGTGCAGTACTCTGGAAGTGGGTGCAGAGGGAGGGAGTCCTCGCCTCTGACCCCGGCCCAACTGGAAGGTTTAGACCCTAGGTTGGAGGGCCAGGTTCAGGGTGTCCCCCCTGACCTGGACGCCCAGTTGCAGGATAGAACCCCTGAACTGGTGGGCGAATTGCGCAGGACACCTGCCACAGGTGCCCTGGCAATTCTGGCAGGGGGTACCACTCCACGTGGGGGGGTACAGAGCTCCAAGGAGGAGGACCGGGTGTGGGAGAGGCCACCCCAGTCTTTTGTCCAGCCTCCGGATACAGGCCTGGGGCCGGTGGGTCAGGGCCAGGATGTCATACCTGACCTGACAGGAGGGAGAATGGACAAAGGGTGCCAAGCACCTGGGGCTACCGCCCCCCGCTCCCTGGCACCACAGAGGTTTGAGATCCCTGAGAGGCATACTGTTGGACAGGCCACACGAAGGGCTTGCTCCCTCCCCGCACGACAGGGCCCGAGCTCCGGCCCACCAGGCATAACCCACGAAAAGCACCTGTACCCCGTCTCACGACGGATCTTCTGCCCTCGGACCTCTACTCATCACGGGGCCCAGCCCCACCGGCTCCCCCGGCCGGTTCAAGCCGCCATCTCGGGCCCTGCACCACGAGGCCGCGTGGCCTAGCCCCGACCCTAACCCCGGGCCTGGCCGGCCCCGACATCCCGGCACCACCATCCACCCGGGAGGTGAGCGGACCACTTGGCAGGTCAATGGGAGGACGAAGTGTCAAGAGCTCTTCCCCCGCCAGGTGCCGATCGCCTCCAGCTCCCCCAGGCGCTGGCTCCACCCCCTGCTGGGTGTCTGGACACCTTCATCCCGGGCCCTCCGACCTCCAAGTGCGAGGGTCCGGACATCAAAGGGCGGCTGCCCTATAACTGGGGCAACTCCGGAGCAGGAAGGCAGTTGTATCCTGGAGTCGAGAGACACCGAGAGAACTCAGCCTTGACGGACTACTGGCGCTGCCGTAGCCCGCTCTTGTGAACCATCGTCCTGCCTGCTGGCGCTGCCGCGGCCTTCTACAACAACCATCCTCACCGGGACCTGCTGGCGCTGCCGCGGACCGTACCTCGACCATCTCCACTGGGACCTGCTGGCGCTGCCGCGGACCGTACCTCGACCATCCCCACTGGGACCTGCTGGCGCTGCCGCGGACCGTGTACCGACCATCTCCACCGGGACCTGCTGGCCCGTACCAACTAAGCTCGAGGATTGTGAGCTAATCATCATCTCATCCAAACTACCTGACTGGTAGACAGACTGTCCCGCTACCCCTTACCCTGCTTTGAGAGACTTGAATCGGGGGGACCCCTGAGTCCAGACCTCCTTGTACCATTCAACCGTACCCTAAGAAGTGCTTATAAAGAACCCTGAACCTTATCCGTGTGTGGTATCTGTCTGTGGGGGGGAAGTTACTTGTCTGTACGATCGCTGGAGACGGCTCTCCCTGGAGACCTCTCCTCCTGACCCCGGCCGACCCTCCCGGTCCGTCTACCCTTTCTAACATTGGTGGCCAGCGGCGCGATCCGAATCAACGCGTAATCGTACAGAGAGTAGCTCACCCCACGACAAAAACACAATGTCAGCCAAAGATAGCAACTCCACCGAGAAATTCCAAATGGATAAAATAGAAGAATACAACCACCGCGAACTGAGACAATTCTGCATAGAACTTGGCATTGCTACCACCGGCCTGAGTACCAAGGATGATCTAAAACACGCCCTAGAGTCGTGGACAGAAACTGGGGTCGCCGGACCTTCCGACCAAAGCAGCATCACACCAGAGGGGAACGCCACGGCTCCCGAGGAGCGGGGAACGGGCCTCTCGCAGGAGGAGATCCGAGAAAGAGAAAGAACCAGATTGCACGAGTTGGAAATGGCACGACTCAAGATGGATGGGGAACTCAAGTTAGCTGAACAGAAACTCAACCTCGAGCACATGCGGCTCCGAGATGAACGAGAAGAGAAGCAGAGACAGAGAGAGCTGGAGGAGAAAAAAATAACGCTCGAGCACGAGCGCCAACTAGCGGAAATAGAACTTCGGAAACAGAATAAGGAACTGGGGGTGCCTGAGCGACCACACACCCCGGGGCCAATCGAGAAAAAAGTCCACATCCCCAAGGATGTTGTCCGCGAGTATGTCCGAGAAGACGACATACAACAGTGGTTTAAAGCCTACGAGATCGCCATGACCTCCCACCGGATCGACCGGAGTGATTGGGGAGCCGGACTTTGGGGGAGGTTTATCAACGAGGGTCGCGATGCCCTACTGCAGCTCCCAGATCACCAAATGTCGTCCTACGACCACATGAAGGCTGCCCTCCTCACCCGCTACGGCCTCACACCCGAGATGTACCGCCAGAGGTTCAGAGATTGCACCCGGATCCCAGGTACAACTTGGGTAGAATACGTGAACTATTTCAGCCGTGCCTTCGAGGGTTGGATAAAGGGGAGCCAGGTCACCACCTACGAACAACTCTTTAACCTGATGGTATGGGAGCACCTGTCAAACAACTGCTTCGTCGAGCTCAGGCAGCACCTCCTCGACAGTAAGCTGACTGACCCCCGGCAGCTCGCCGCCGAAGCTGACCGATGGAAAAGCACCCGAGTGGGCCGGAGGGGGCCACACGAGCAGAACAGAAACAACCAAGGCCAGCACCGTCCTCGGGGAGGAGGAGGGGGCCAGGGGCGAGGGAGAGACGCCTTGCCCGCAACACCCGTGGCCAGCACCCCGGCTCCGGCCGGTCGGGGCAACCCCCCGTGGCGTCCTGGGGTCCGAGCCAACGTCACGTGCCACCGATGCCAGCGAGTCGGCCACTACGCCAATGACCCGAGCTGCCCGCAGAACCAAACACCCAAGCCCCGCCAGGTAGCTGCCGCCGCCCTGGGGGAAGAGCGATCATTGGAGGAACCAGAGGAGTATGAGCCGGCCCAGCAAGAGTGGGAACCGGCCGCCATGGTCCTGGAGTGCTTAGGGGGAAGAGACATGGTCCCGCGGGCTCCCCTACCCGCTAACACCAGGAAATACGGTCAGTGGGTGACCATTAATGGACAACGAGCCGAGGCCTTGCGTGACACAGGCGCCAGTGTGACGGCCGTCCGCTGTCACCTGGTGAAGCCCGAGCAGATCCTGCCGAACATTCTCTGCCCCGTCCGCTCGGCAGACAACTCTGAAAGTATGTGTCAAATGGCCTGCGTCCCATTCGAATGGGGAGGGGTCTCCGGCCTGTTGAAGGTGACGGTCCGGGACGATGCCCCCGTGGACTGCCTCCTGGGGAATGACCTCGAGAGTTCCCCGTGGGCCACCGTTGAGAGAAGAGAGCACCTGGGGATGCTGGGCCTCCCGGACTGGGCCTGCATAACCACCCGGTCCATGGCCGCCCGTGCCGTCCCTCGATCAGAAGAACCAGAATGGCCAGCACCCCCGCCCCCAGTCGCCCCAGTAGAAGACAACGACGAGGCCAGCCTCCCAGACTCGACGACCGAAGGGGACGCGCAACCCCAGGACCTTCCTGACCTGGCTCAGTGGCGTCAAGAAGGGGGGCCCACCCAAGAACAGTTCCGCCAGGAACAAAAGACCTGTCCCTCCCTCGAGGGACTCCGCCAACAAGCCAGCGCCCAGAACACAGGGGACTCCACCGGAACTCACTGGGTCTACTGGGATAACGACCTGCTATACAGCGAGCAAAGAATCGCCGAGCTGGGGGCCGGTCGAGTACTGGTGGTACCTCTCCGCTTCAGAGACTTTCTGCTCAACCTGGCCCACGATGTCCCCCTGGCTGGACACCTGGGCCAGGATAAAACGTACAGCCGCCTAGTGACCCACTTTTTCTGGCCGAAAATGAGGAACGACGTCCTGAACCACTGCCGATCTTGCCCCACATGCCAAGCCCGCGGGAAGAGTGGTCGGAAGCTGAAAGCCCCTCTGCAACCCTTCCCTGTGGTCACCACCCCGTTCGAAAGGGTGGGGATAGACATCGTGGGGCCTCTGGACCCCCGCACGGCACAAGGACACAGGTTCATCTTAGTACTGGTGGACCATGCCACCCGCTACCCCGAGGCGGTGCCCCTACGGACCGTGACAGCTCCGGTGGTTGGCCGGGCCCTAATGGGGATCTTCTCCCGGGTAGGCTTCCCCCGAGAAGTCGTCAGCGACCGAGGCACGAACTTTATATCCAAATACATGAAGTCCCTCTGGCAACAATGCGGGGTCACCTACAGATTCACGACCCCCTATCACCCCCAAGGGAACGGACTAGTGGAGCGTTTTAACCGCACCCTCAAGGGGATGATTGGGGGATTGGAAGAGCCCCTCCGTCGCCAGTGGGATGTACTACTCCCGTGCCTCCTCTTCGCTTACCGAGAAGTTCCCCAGAAGTCCCTCGGTTTTAGCCCTTTCGAACTCCTGTACGGGCACCCTGTGCGAGGGCCCCTCAGCCTAGTAAAAGAAGGTTGGGAGATGGCCCCCCTAAAGACCCCTCCAGACGTCTTCAAATACCTCCTGGCCCTACGCAACCAGACCCGGCGCTTCAGAGAGATGGCCAAGGCGAACCTCGAGGCCAGCCAGGAGGACATGAAGAAGTGGTATGATCACAATGCCTCCTCCGTTGAGTTCGAGCCTGGACAACAAGTATGGGTGATGTCCCCCACCGAACCATGTGCCTTGCAAGATAAGTGGACGGGGCCCTTCAAAGTGGTCGAGCGCAAAAGCCCCGTCACTTACCTCATCGACCTGGGGACCTCCCGGAACCCCCTTCGGGTCCTCCACACCAACCGACTCAAACCACACTTTGTGCGCTCAGAACTCAGCCTCCTGATGGCTACGGACAGTGGGGCAGAGGAGGACTCCGAGCCCCTCCCGGATCTTCTGAAGACTCAGGAGAATGACGGCTCCGTGGACGGGGTCCGGCTCTCTGACACCCTCACTTCGGAGCAACGCCAGGGCTGCCGGAACCTCCTGCTGCAGTTTGCTACCCTGTTCTCCCTCACCCCCGGGGTCACCCCTTGGTGTTTGCACGACGTGGACACTGGGGACAGTCCCCCTGTCCGACACCGGGCCTACCGCGTACCAGATCGGGTACGGGCCTGCATACAGGAGGAGGTGGCCAAGATGCTCACAATCGGGGTCATCGAGCCCTCGGACAGTCCCTGGGCCAGTCCGGTTGTATTGGTCCCCAAAGCCGCTGCCCCCGGCACCGCACCTGAACTGAGATTCTGCGTCGACTACCGGGGCTTGAACGCTGTCACCCGGACCGACGCTCATCCGATCCCCCGAGCAGACGAGCTGATCGACCGGCTGGGGGCCGCCCGCTACCTCAGTATCTTCGACCTAACAGCGGGCTACTGGCAGATCGGCCTCACACCCAGGGCTCAGGAACGGTCAGCCTTCTCTACCCCCGATGGCCACTACCAATTCAAGGTCATGCCCTTCGGCATGAAGAATGCCCCCGCCACGTTTCAACGCCTCGTGAACCAGGTCTTGGCGGGGCTCGAAGAGTTCAGCGCTGCCTACCTGGACGATATCGCTGTATACAGCCGCCACTGGCCCGACCACCTCCGTCACCTCCAAGAGGTCCTACAGGCCCTCCAGCGGGCCGGCCTCACAATTAAGGCCGGCAAGTGCCAAATTGGCCAAGGGTCTGTGACCTACCTTGGGCACCAAGTGGGAAGCGGGCTGGTGGCCCCGCTACAACTTAAGATTGCTGCCATCCAGTCCTGGCAGCCCCCCGTCACCCAGACCGAGGTCCGAGCCTTCTTGGGGCTCACCGGCTACTACCGGCGGTTCGTGAAGGACTACGGCAGCATCGTGGGGCCCCTCACGGGTCTCACGTCCAAGAACCAACCAAAGCGGATTAACTGGACCCCCGATTGTCAAGCGGCCTTCGAGAAGCTGAAGGCCGCCCTGTGCACCGCCCCTGTGCTCCAGGCCCCCGATTACAGTCGGGAATTCGTGGTACAGACCGACGCCTCCGACCACGGCATCGGAGCCGTTCTTTCTCAGTTAAACCCCGAAGGTCATGGCCAGCCGGTGGTCTTCATCAGTCGACGTCTCCTGGCCCGAGAACAGCGCTGGAGCACCATCGAGAGGGAGGCCTTCGCAGTGGTGTGGGCCCTCAAAAAGCTCCGGCCCTATCTCTTCGGTACCCATTTCCGGGTACAAACCGACCATCGACCCCTGCAGTGGCTGATGCAGATGCGGGGGGAGAACCCAAAACTCTTGCGCTGGTCCATTTCCCTGCAGGGAATGGACTTCACTGTGGAGCACCGACCAGGCCAAGACCACGCCAACGCGGATGGCCTGTCCCGCTTTTTCCGCCTCGACGAAGAGAGTCCCCAAGGAGATGGGTGACTCTCCCCGCCTTCAGCTGGGGGGGACGCATGTTGGACAGGCCACACGAAGGGCTTGCTCCCTCCCCGCACGACAGGGCCCGAGCTCCGGCCACCAGGCATAACCCACGAAAAGCACCTGTACCCCGTCTCACGACGGATCTTCTGCCCTCGGACCTCTACTCATCACGGGGCCCAGCCCCACCGGCTCCCCCGGCCGGTTCAAGCCGCCATCTCGGGCCCTGCACCACGAGGCCGCGTGGCCTAGCCCCGACCCTAACCCCGGGCCTGGCCGGCCCCGACATCCCGGCACCACCATCCACCCGGGAGGTGAGCGGACCACTTGGCAGGTCAATGGGAGGACGAAGTGTCAAGAGCTCTTCCCCCGCCAGGTGCCGATCGCCTCCAGCTCCCCCAGGCGCTGGCTCCACCCCCTGCTGGGTGTCTGGACACCTTCATCCCGGGCCCTCCGACCTCCAAGTGCGAGGGTCCGGACATCAAAGGGCGGCTGCCCTATAACTGGGGCAACTCCGGAGCAGGAAGGCAGTTGTATCCTGGAGTCGAGAGACACCGAGAGAACTCAGCCTTGACGGACTACTGGCGCTGCCGTAGCCCGCTCTTGTGAACCATCGTCCTGCCTGCTGGCACTGCCGCGGCCTTCTACAACATCCATCCTCGTCGGGACCTGCTGGCGCTGCCGCGGCCCGTTGTAACGACCATCCTCACCGGGACCTGCTGGCGCTGCCGCGGACCGTACCTCGACCATCTCCACTGGGACCTGCTGGCGCTGCCGCGGACCGTACCTCGACCATCCCCACTGGGACCTGCTGGCGCTGCCGCGGACCGTGTACCGACCATCTCCACCGGGACCTGCTGGCGCTGCCGCGGCCCGTACCAACTAAGCTCGAGGATTGTGAGCTAATCATCATCTCATCCAAACTACCTGACTGGTAGACAGACTGTCCCGCTACCCCTTACCCTGCTTTGAGAGACTTGAATCGAGGGGACCCCTGAGTCCAGACCTCCTTGTACCATTCAACCGTACCCTAAGAAGTGCTTATAAAGAACCCTGAACGTTATCCGTGTGTGGTATTTGTCTGTGGGGGGGAAGTTACTTGTCTGTACGATCGCTGGAGACGGCTCTCCCTGGAGACCTCTCCTCCTGACCCCGGCCGACCCTCCCGGTCCGTCTACCCTTTCTAACACATACGGCCTGGGTCTCATCCCTGACTACTGTCAGTGGCCACTGTAGCATTTTGCTGTCTGTCTGGTAGGACACACCTGTGAGTCAGTTAAGGTTAGGTGCTGCACAGGTGGTGTCCACAGGTGAGGAGAAGAGGTCCCCATGGATTGGCTTGGTAGGCCCTGAGAGTATGGACAGAGGGATTCCAATAGGTTCAGATTGGCGTAGAACTGGAGTCTGCCCCTGCAGTTGCGGGCCAGGTCCTTGTTCTATCACCCCAAGCAGGGAAGACCATCACGGTGGTTATTGGTTTGCCCTGCGTTTTGGCTGGAAGGGGGTAGTGTTGGACTTGGCCCTTTTTGCAGGGTCATCCCTAAACTTTTTGCCTTCATCCTGCATTTTTTCTGACCTGTTGTTGGCTGTTTTATGACTCTGGGCACCTTACCACTGTTCAGTGCTAAAGTGCATATGCTCTCCCCATTGTAAAATGTATATGTTGGTTGGATTCCATGATTGGCATATTTGGTTTACTATCAGACCCCAGTAAAGTGCACCAGGAGTGCCAGGGTGTGTAAATGCAAATGCTGCTGGTGGGCTTGCAGCACTGGTTGTGCCACCCACAGAAGCGGCCGGGTAAAATATGTCTATGTCTGCCATTGCAGAACCTGCGTGCAGTCTGGTACTGACATGCTGACTGGGCAAGTGCACACACCTGCCAGTCCCTAAACCTTCCCTTAACTTCATGTTAGTCACCCCTATGGTAGGCCCAAGGGCAGGGTGCATTGTAGCATAAGGTAGGACAAGCCCTGATGTGTGTGGCATGTCCTAATAGTGAACTACAGCCATTTTCGTTTTTCACTATTGTAAGGCTACCCTGTTCTCATAGGCCAGAATGGGCTGTTAAGATTGTTACATCCTATGATCCTAACAGGCCCAGGGAACATGGTAGAAAATCGAGTTTAGTATGCCTGAACTCAGAATAATCAGGTACATCTTTTAGTAAGGTTTATTTTAATATTCTGCGTTTGCAAATGCCACTTTTAAAAAGTTGTCATTTGCTTGCCTAACCATTTCAGCCCGCCTCTTCGTGATGTGTATCTGCTGTCTGGCTTGTGTGAGTGACAGGGCTGGGGACACCCAGATGGGCAGGGCTAGGTAGCCTGGTGGTGAATAGGAAGATTGACAGATAGATGGGTGGGAGGAGTACACCTGGACTCTGAATAGGGCTGTGCTCTGCCACCACAATGCTGGCTCCGCCCCCTGTGGAGTGTTCGATGGCTCTGCCCTGCATCCTGAAAGAAGAAGCCTGCATCGCATCAACAAAGTGCTCCAGAACCGGACTGAACAATGCAAGGGCCCCCCTGGCCTCAGAGAACAAAGGATTGGTGGTATAAATGTAGGAGCTCTGCTCCTAAGAAACTAGATCCTGTCCTGCCAAGAAGAAACCTCTGTCCGACCTGAAGAAACTGGAAAAGCTGCATGGAGGAGTACTGTCCCTGACCTGGGGGATTGGCCTGCAGTGGTTGCCTTGCTGCTGAAGAAGAGGAAGAAAAGACTCAAGAAACTTTTATTTGACTTGTGCTGAGAGATCTCCAAGGGCTTGTGAGTGAGCTTGCCCCCTGAACGAAGTCCCAGGACCAGGGGACTTCACCGCCGTGAGATCGCCATGGAAAACAGACCGTTTTCCCCGCATCTTCGACTCAAACTGCTGCGTATGTCTCGCTGATAGCAGCGTACCCCCTGAAAGCTGGTATCCCGCTGTCCGGCCCGAACAACTTGACTAAGGACCCTCTATGAGCCGTAGCTCGCACCGCAAAGGAAGGTATCGTCCGGCCTGAGCAACGCGACTAACAGGCACCTACGAGCCGTAGCTCGCACCGTAACGGAAGGACTGCGAACCGTCCTTGCTACTATCCCCTACGAACCGTACTGCCGGCGTACGCTCCTATCCCCTGCTTTGGAAAAGCTGCGGTGCGTACGGTAGTTGCGTACGTCTCCCCTGTGCAGAGCGTACTGTTCGCTTGTATCTAGCACTTCGAATCAAGATTGCCGATTTCATGGTACGGCGCGAACGCCGTGACGAACATTGAAAGCACCGTACCTACGCACCGTGCCCTGAAGCCCTGCACGCCCAAGGTCTAACGTACCATAGTACGCATCGCACCAGGAGGACAACGCACCGTACATCACGCTTGATGTCAGCGCAGCGTCCGTGACGAACTCACCAAGTAAAGATACTGTGCCTGTTCGCACCGTAGGGTGTACGCTTCATCCCGAAGTGCCTACAGTGCGTGTGAGACCCGTTCCCAAGCAGTTTTTACCGCGTACGAAGCGTACGGACAGGAATGAAGCGCACAGAACTTTAAAACTACGCTAAAACCAACAACTCTTTGTTTAATAAGTATTGTGGGCCGTTTAAACGTTATCTGGTCTTGTGCTAAGCCTAAACTATATATATAAAGTGTTATTTTTCTATATATCCCAGTGTGGAGTCCATTTGTGGGGTTGTAACTGAGTTACTGTGTGTGTGTTCACAAATGCTTAACCTGAACGCTCTGAGATAGGCCTTGTCTGTTCGCGCCAAGCTACCTAGAGGGTGAGCAGGGGTTATTGTTGGAGTGTACCCCCCTACCCTGACTGGAGTAAAGGTTCCCTGCTTGACACAAGTACCTACCTGTGCCAACCAGAGAACCCAGATTCTAACAATGCCCCGTCGTTGGAGTGGCCCGCTCCCTGGCAGGACCACTCAGTACTATTTGTCCAACGCCGCCACGGTCTGCACAACCCAAGCACCAACGGAGACCCCAGCCGTCTAAACTCACCGGCTCTCTTCTTCACCCGGTCCCTCTTCTGGGACCGGGGCTTCCTGCTAACGCCGCCTGTCTCGCGCTTCTCACGGGGCTCCCGAGGCTCCCAGCCACTCAAGGGAGCCCCGCTGGGACGCGAGGCAGCTCCCGGCATGGCTCTTCACCTGGGTCCTCTCCTGGGGCCCAGGACTTTTCTTCGCGTCGCCCGGTCCGCTCTCTCGGGACCGGGGCTTCTCCGTGGGCGGCAGCGGCGTGCACGGGACTTCCTTCTCGAAACCGGAAGTCCCGCCCGCCGTCAGGCATATCGTTGCCTGACTTCCGCCCGATCCGCGACTCGGGCCGCAGCGGTGATTCCAACGTGGCAAATAAGGGGTAGGCTCCCTCTGTGGGGAAACAAAGTCAACAAGCGGGGTGGGCACCCGCAAGGGCTCACATCAGTGGGGTGTGCACCCGCTTCAATCCATCCAGTAAACGAAGACGCAGGGAGGGCACCTGCGCGCCAAAAGCTAAAAATAAGCGGGGTGGGCACCCGCAAGGCCGGCATCACGGGGGAATCCCTCAGCTGGGGATTCCCTCTCTCTTCCGGGAAGCAGCGCAGTGCTGCAAGGCCTCAGCGCCCTTCCTAAAATAAAGGGCCAAATCAAGGCAAAAGCGCTCCCAGGCGCTAGAAGAATGCAAAAGTCCAGGAGTAAACAGAATAAGTCCTTTAGGAAGTAAGGGGCAATTCAGGGCAAGGCTTTCAGGGCAAGGACAGTCTCCCAGCTATCCTCAGGCCAGGCAGGAGGGTCCAAAAGAAGTCCTCCAGCATCCAGGGGCTGGGCAGGGCCCAGGGAGGCAAGCCTTCCCTTGGGCCCCAACAGCAGCACGCCCCTGGTAGATTCAAGTCAGAACAAGAACATTTTCATGGGGTAACAGCCCCTCTTTTATACACAAAATCCTTTGTCTCCAAAGGTGCAGGGAAGGGGCGAACCAGATGCAACTGGTTCCTGAGCACTTTGTTTTGCTCAGCCACTTTCCCTATTCACAGGATAGGCCAGGGACATCAGACGCACCACAGGGGGTGGAGCCAGCATTGTGGAGAGAAAGCCCAGCCCTATTCAGGTCCCAGGTGTACTCCTCTCTGCCATCAACATGCAGATCCCTCCATTCACCACCGGGGCAGACCCATCCTGACTCCTGGAGCCAGGCACACCAGCCAATCACAAGCCAGACAGTCCCTTCATATTTATTACACAGATATGCCATGTTAGAAATGGGATTTCTGGTTGGCTAGGGCTTGCACCAAAGCCAGGCAGAAACCACCACTCTAGTCAGGGCTGGGGAGTTACACGCCAAAGATAACCCCTGCTCACCCTCTTGGTAGCTTGGCACGAGCAGTCAGGCTTATCCCGGAGGCAATGTGTAAAGCGTTTGCGCGCGCACCCAGCAACAACACCCAAGGCCCACCACAAAAGAAACTCCACACAAGGTATTATATAAAAATAGCCTTTGTATTATACCAAAACACATTAGATAATATTCACACAATTTACACTGTGCCAACTGGCACTGGGCAGAATTTTACAAGGGACTATTTACACGGGACAGGGCCACATGGGCCACTGTCAGAATCAGCACAAATCACCAATTGTACATGTAGAACATATACTCACTGTAGCATAAATTATCACTGTAGAGCACAACCAGTAACTACTGGCGCAATAATGACCTCAGCGTCATCACACTAGCATCAGGTATAAAACCTATCCTGTATACATCACAGGGGCATAAACACTTTATGCAATTTCTCATTAGTCTAACGCATTAGACCTAACCACCTAAGTATAACTACACTAGGGGCGTATATCGCACAGGGAAGTATTATCTCCCTAACAGAAACCTAAACAGGTAAAACAACCTCCTAGGCAGACATCCTATCTAGAGGTATAAAATACAGGGTGCGCAAAACATACTATACACCGTACATTTCCTAACACCATAAGCATCAATATATGCATAAAGGAAGTGCACATTGCGCAAAAGTATACCTGTTAAAAATGACATGTACCCTAGGTGAGGGCACAACACAAGAAAACGGTCCCCAGGCCAACTTGGCCTTTCAGGGGCTCAAACGCCCTTTGTCCACAAAGTCAGGGCTGGACTGAGCACGCAGTCAAGGCAAAGCGCAAAGGGCTACAACCTAAACATTACAGCTGCCCACTAAGTGCTGGGCAGCTGTGGAAATGAGCCTGGGCACCACTGTGCCTTTAAAACAGTATGTCACATGTTGGAGCACACTAGCGCTCTAAACCAAACATGATGCCCGGCGTGGGAGCCTTCTCTGGCTCTAGATCGGCAGGGGAAACGTGCCCAACACAGCGTGGGAGCCTCGTGGGCTCAAACACCAATCTGCCCCCGGGACAACGTTGGAGCGGCCCGCTGCCTTCCGGGGCCGCTCTTATCACCAAAGGAATGCCCCCGTATGTTGGAGCCTCACTCGGGCTCTTAAACAAATATGCCCCCGCGTTGGAGCCTTACTCGGGCTCTTAAACAAATATGCCCCCCGCGTTGGAGCCGTCTAGGCTCTTAGACAACACATGCTGGCCCCGCCATTGGAGCGGCCCTCTGGCAGGCGGGGCCGCTCAAGTACCGTGCCTCCACTGGCACTCTCGGGGCTTCGGCAGCCTGGGGGGGACTCGGTCTCACCCCTCCCCGGACACCAAACACAGCCCCATTCACCGGGCTCTTCAGGCGCTGCTCCTGACACTCCGGCGGCGGCGGGGCTCTCTCCTCTGGTCGCGAGAACGGGGTGGGCTCCCGCCTCTCTTGCAGCAGCACTGCTTCTTTCACCCGGGCCCCCTCCTGGGACCCGAGACTTGAGACATACGCGGGGCTCCCTCAACTCACGGGAGCCCCGCGAGGCAGACACAGTCTTCCAGGACGCTTTCTCCCGGTAGGGGGAAATGACGGCGAGGCCCCGCCCCTGTCCCAAACCGACGTGCCTGGCTTCCGGTTTTCGATCGGGCCGGCGGCGGTGATCTTCTGGCGGCAATGCGGGGTGGGCACCCGCGTAATTAAAGATCAATAGGCGGCATACACAGCGGGGTGGGCACCCGCAAAGGAATATAAAGCGGGGTGGGCACCCGCAAATTAAAATATAATGCGGGGTAGGCACCCTCAACTTAAGGTAAACAGAAGCGGGGTGACACCCGCAATTTAGAAGAAAGATGAAGCGGGGTGGGCTCCTGATCGGCAGCCATGACGGGGGAATCCCTCCAGTGGGGATTCCCTCAGGCAATAGGCAGCGGCATGCTGCAGAGCTCCAGTGCTCCTTCAGGAGCCCAATTTCAGCGCTCCCAGGCGCTAGAAGGCTGTATCAAGCCTTGGCAGAGTAAAAGGACCAGCAAAAAGGTCCAAAAGGTCCTGAAGGCGTCCAGGGGGCATGGTAGGGCCCATGGGCCAGCACACAGGACCCTCCAGCAGGGAGGTAGCCCCCATGGCGCTCCCTCTTGGGCCCCACCAGCAGCAAGCCCCCCTCTGTCAGGATCCAAAAAGAGAACATTTTGTAAGGGGACACAGCCCCTTTATATACACAGATCACCTTTGTTTCCAGGTGCAGGGAAGGGGCGAACCAGATGCAACTGGTTGTTGAGCACTTTGTTTTGCTCAGCCCTTCTCCCTATTCACAGAACAGGCCAGGGTCATCAGTCGCACCACAGGGGGTGGAGCCAGCATTGTGTGGGGAAAGCCCAGCCCTATTCAGGTCCCAGGTGTACTCCTCCCACCCATCTGGCTGCTGATCTCCCCTTTCACCACTGGGTGACTCCTCCAGACTCTGGGGATTCCCTAGCCCATCACATGACCTCAGCCAGCCAATCGCCAGACAAGGCACTCATCTCACACTGCACACAGAAATGCCAACTTCCAGAAGTGGCACTTCCACACTAGGTACATTGACGCCGCACACATCATCGCGCAGCATTTCATCACACGAGTCCGCACATACCAAACTCGGCCCCTGCACTCCCCACACATCAGGAACTAACATGGTCACAAAGATCCCCCATGCATTCCTATGCGAGGGCAGGTCAGTCTCACTCAATGTAACCCAGAGCGCACGCACTTTACACTGGGACACAGTGTTAAAGCGCCTAGAGGCCTAAATCCACTAATACACCATAGGGAAAAGGCTAGGATAAATGCAAAAAGTTCTAGGGGTGAACTTGCCAGAAGGGCCAAGTCCAACATGCCGGGTCCTAGAAGTGGCACTTCTACACTAGACACAGTAACGCCGCACACATCATTGCGCAGCATTCAATCTCACGAGTTCGCACATACCAAACTCGACCCTGCACTCCTCTCACATCAGGACTAAACACGGTCACTCAGATCTCCCATGCATTTCTATGGGAGGGCAGGTCAGTCTCACTAAAACATACAAACAGAGCGCACGCATTTTCCACTGGGACACAGTGTAAAAGCGCCTAGAGGCCTAAAACCACTAATACAACATAGGAAAAAGGCTAGGATAAATGCAAAAAGTTTTAGGGGGTGAACTTGCCAGAAGGGCCAAGTCCAACAGTACTGGTACAGCAGTGGGTGCAAGCTGAGGTGCACTGGCAGGGCTGTGCTCCGGTCTTGACACTGGAACAGCAGTGGCTGCAAGCTGAGGTGCACTGGCAGGCCGCTGCTCCAGTCTCAGTACTGGAAGAGCAGTGGGTGAGAGTGGAGGTGCACTGGCAGGGCTGTGCTCCGGTCTCAGTACCGGGATAGCAGTGGGTGCAAGCTGAGGTGCACTGGCAGGGCTGTAGTCCAGTCTCAGTACTGGGACAGCAGTGGGTGCAACCTGAGGTGCACTGGCAGGGCTGTGCTCCGGTCTCGGTACTAGGACAGCAGTGGGTGAAGCTGAGGTGCACTGGCAGGGCTGTGCTCGGGTCTCGGTACTGGAACAGCAGTGGGTGCAAGCTGAGGTGCACTGGTAGGGCTGAGCTCGGGTCTCCGTACTGGAACAGCAGTGGGTGGAAGCTGAGGTGCACTGGCAGGGCTGTGCTCCAGTCTTGGTACTGGGACAGCAGTGGGTGCAAGCTGAGGTGCACTGGCAGGGCTGTGCTCCGGTTTTGGTACGGGAACAGCAGTTGGTGCAAGCTGAGGTGCACTGGCAGGCCTGTGCTCCGGTCTTGGTACTGGAACAGCAGAGGGTGCAAACACAGGTGCACTGGCAGGGCTGTGCTTGGGTCTCGGTACTGGGACAGAAGTGGGTGCAAGCTGAGATACGCTGGCAGGGCTTTGCTCGGGTCTCAGTACTGGAAGAGCTTTGGGTGCGAGCCTAGGCGCACTGGCAGCGCTGTGCTTCGGTCTCGGTACTGGATCAGCAGTGGGTGTGAGATGAGGTGCACTGGCAGGGCTGTGCTCCGGTCTCAGTACTGGTTCAGCAGTGGGTGCAAGCTGAGGTGCACTGGTAGGGCTGTTCTCCGGTCTCAATACTGGAACAGAAGTGGGTGCAAGTAGAGGTGCACTGGCAGGGCTGTGCTCCGGTCTCAGGACGGGGACAGCAGTGGGTGCAAGCTGAGGTGCACTGGCAGGGCTGTGGTCCAGTCTCAGTACTGGGACAGCAGTGGGTGCAAGCTGAGGTGTACTGGCAGGGCTGTGCTCCAGTTCGGTATTGGGACAGCAGTGGGTGCAAGCTGAGGTGCACTGGCAGGTCTGTGCTCTGGTCTCAGTACTGGATCAGCAGTGGATGCAAGCTGAGGTGCACTGGCAGGGCTGTGCTCGGGTCTCAGTACTGGGACAGCAGTAGGTGCAAGCTGAGGTGCACTGGCAGGGCTGTGCTTCAGTTCGGTACTGGGACAGCAGTGGGTGCAAGCTGAGGTGCACTGGCAGGGCTGTGCTCCGGGCACGGTACTGGAACAGCCATGGGTGCAAGCTGAGGTGCACAGGCAGGGCTGTGCTCTGGTCTTGGTATTAGGACAGCAGTGGGTGCAAGCTGAGGTGCACTGGCAGGGCTGTGCTCCGGTTTTGGTACGGGAACAGCAGTTGGTGCAAGCTGAGGTGCACTGGCAGGCCTGTGCTCCGGTCTTGGTACTGGAACAGCAGAGGGTGCAAGCACAGGTGCACTGGCAGGGCTGTGCTTGGGTCTCGGTACTGGGACAGAAGTGGGTGCAAGCTGAGATACGCTGGCAGGGCTTTGCTCGGGTCTCAGTACTGGAAGAGCTTTTGGTGCGAGCCTAGGCGCTCTGGCAGCGCTGTGCTTCGGTCTCGGTACTGGATCAGCAGTGGGTGTGAGATGAGGTGCACTGGCAGGGCTGTGCTCCGGTCTCAGTACTGGTTCAGCAGTGGGTGCAAGCTGAGGTGCACTGGTAGGGCTGTTCTCCGGTCTCAATACTGGAACAGAAGTGGGTGCAAGTAGAGGTGCACTGGCAGGGCTGTGCTCCGGTCTCAGGACCGGGACAGCAGTGGGTGCAAGCTGAGGTGCACTGGCAGGGCTGTGGTCCAGTCTCAGTACTGGGACAGCAGTGGGTGCACGCTGAGGTGTACTGGCAGGGCTGTGCTCCAGTTCGGTATTGGGACAGCAGTGGGTGCAAGCTGAGGTGCACTGGCAGGTCTGTGCTCTGGTCTCAGTACTGGATCAGCAGTGGATGCAAGCTGAGGTGCACTGGCAGGGCTGTGCTCGGGTCTCAGTACTGGGACAGCAGTAGGTGCAAGCTGAGGTGCACTGGCAGGGCTGTGCTTCAGTTCGGTACTGGGACAGCAGTGGGTGCAAGCTGAGGTGCACTGGCAGGGCTGTGCTCCGGGCACGGTACTGGAACAGCCATGGGTGCAAGCTGAGGTGCACAGGCAGGGCTGTGCTCTGGTCTTGGTATTAGGACAGCAGTGGGTGCAAGCTGAGGTGCACTGGCAGGGCTGTGCTTCGGTCTCGGTAGAGGACCAGCAGTGGGTGCAAGCTGAGGTGCACTGGCAGGACTGTGCCCGGGTGTCAGTACTGGATCAGCAGTGGATGCAAGCTGAGGTGCACTGGCAGAGCTGTGCTCCGGTCTCTTTACTGAAACAGCAGTGCGTGCAATATGAGGTGCACTGGCAGGGCTGTGCTCTGGTCTTGGTACTGGCAGAGCAGTGGGTGCAAGCTGAGGTGCACTGGCAGGGCTGTGCTTCGGTCTCAGTACTGGAACAGCAGTGGGTGCAAGCTGAGGTGCACTGGCAGGGCTGTGGTCCGGTCTGAGTACTGGGACAGCAGTGGGTGCAAGCTGAGGTGCACTGGCAGGGCTGTGCTCCGGTCTCGGTATTAGGACAGCAGTGGGTGCAAGCTGAGGTGCACTGGCAGGGCTGTGCTTGGGTCTCGGTACTGGAACAGCAGTGGGTGCAAGCTGAGGTGCACTGGCAGGGCTGTGCTCCGGTCTCGGCACTGGAACAGCAGTGGGTGCAAGCTGAGGTGCACTGGCAGGGCTGTGCTCGGGTCTCGGTACTGGAACAGCAGTGAGTGGAAGCTGAGGTGCACTGGAAGGGCTGTGCTCCGGTCTTGGTACTGGGACAGCAATGGGTGCAAGCTGTGGTGCACTGGCAGGGCTGTGCTCCGGTTTCGGTACGGGAACAGCAGTTGGTGCAAGCTGAGGTGCACTGGCAGGGCTGTGCTCCAGTCTTGGTACTGGAACAGCAGTGGGTGCAAGCTGAGGTGCACTGGTAGGGCTGTTCTCCGGTCTCGATACTGGAACAGCAGTGGGTGCAACTAGAGGTGCACTGGCAGGGCTGTGCTCCGGTCTCAGTACCGGGATAGCAGTGGGTGCAAGCTGAGGTGCACTGGCAGGGCTGTAGTCCAGTCTCAGTACTGGGACAGCAGTGGGTGCAACCTGAGGTGCACTGGCAGGGCTGTGGTCCGGTCTCGGTACTAGGACAGCAGTGGGTGAAGCTGAGGTGCACTGGCAGGGCTGTGCTCGGGTCTCGGTACTGGAACAGCAGTGGGTGCAAGCTGAGGTGTACTGGTAGGGCTGAGCTCGGGTCTCCGTACTGGAACAGCAGTGGGTGGAAGCTGAGGTGCACTGGCAGGGCTGTGCTCCAGTCTTGGTACTGGGACAGCAGTGGGTGCAAGCTGAGGTGCACTGACAGGGCTGTGCTCCGGTTTTGGTACAGGAACAGCAGTTGGTGCAAGCTGAGGTGCACTGGCAGGGCTGTGCTCCGGTCTTGGTACTGGAACAGCAGTGGGTGCAAGCACAGGTGCACTGGCAGGGCTGTGCTTGGGTCTCGGTACTGGGACAGAAGTGGGTGCAAGCTGAGATACGCTGGCAGGGCTTTGCTCGGGTCTCAGTACTGGAAGAGCTTTGGGTGCGAGCCTAGGCGCACTGGCAGCGCTGTGCTCCAGTCTCGGTACTGGATCAGCAGTGGGTGTGAGATGAGGTGCAGTGGCAGGGCTGTGCTCCGGTCTCGGTACTGGTTCAGCAGTGGGTGCAAGTAGAGGTGCACTGGCAGGGCTGTGCTCCGGTCTCAGGACCGGGACAGCAGTGGGTGCAAGCTGAGGTGCACTGGCAGGGCTGTGGTCCAGTCTCAGTACTGGGACAGTAGTGGGTGCAAGCTGAGGTGTACTGGCAGGGCTGTGCTCCAGTTCGGTATTGGGACAGCAGTGGGTGCAAGCTGAGGTGCACTGGCAGGTCTGTGCTCTGGTCTCAGTACTGGATCAGCAGTGGATGCAAGCTGAGGTGCACTGGCAGGGCTGTGCTCGGGTCTCAGTACTGGGACAGCAGTAGGTGCAAGCTGAGGTGCACTGGCAGGGCTGTGCTTCATTTCGGTACTGGGACAGCAGTGTGTTGGACAGGCCACACGAAGGGCTTGCTCCCTCCCCGCACGACAGGGCCCGAGCTCCGGCCCACCAGGCATAACCCACGAAAAGCACCCGTACCCCGTCTCCCGACGGATCTTCTGCCCTCGGACCTCTACTCCTCACGGGGCCCAGCCCCACCGGCTTCCCCGGCCGGTTCAAGCCGCCATCTTGGGCCCTGCACCACGAGGCCGCGTGGCCTCGCCCCGACCCTAACCCCGGGCCTGACCGGCCCCGACATCCCGGCACCACCATCCACCCAGGAGGTGAGCGGACCACTTGGCAGGTCAATGGGAGGACGAAGTGTCAAGAGCTCTTCCCCCGCCAGGTGCCGATCGCCCCCAGCTCCCCCAGGCGCTGGCTCCACCCCCTGCTGGGTGTCTGGACACCTTCATCCCGGGCCCTCCGACCTCCAAGTGCGAGGGTCCGGACATCAAAGAGCGCCTGCCCTATAACTGGGGCAACTCCGGAGCAGGAAGGCAGTTGTATCCTGGAGTCGAGAGACACCGAGAGAACTCAGCCTTGACGGACTACTGGCGCTGCCGTAGCCCGCTCTTGTGAACCATCGTCCTGCCTGCTGGCGCTGCCGCGGCCTTCTACAACATCCATCCTCGTCGGGACCTGCTGGCGCTGCCGCGGCCCGTTGTAACGACCATCCTCGTCGGGACCTGCTGGCGCCGCCGCGGCCCGTTGTAACGACCATCCTCACCGGGACCTGCTGGCGCTGCCGCGGACCGTACATCGACCATCGTTCCGGGACCTGCTGGCGCTGCCGCGGCCCGCACCAACTAAGCTCGAGGATTGTGAGCTAATCATCATCTCATCCAAACTACCTGACTGGTAGACAGACTGTCCCGCTACCCCTTACCCTGCTTTGAGAGACTTGAATCGAGG
This sequence comes from Triturus cristatus, assembly GCF_964204655.1. NCBI lineage: Eukaryota > Metazoa > Chordata > Amphibia > Caudata > Salamandridae > Triturus > Triturus cristatus. The sequence continues at coordinate 1,114,805,266 of NC_140579.1, forward strand.
GGACCCCTGAGTCCAGACCTCCTTGTACCATTCAACCGTACCTTAAGAAGTGCTTATAAAGAACACTGAACCTTATCCGTGTGTGGTATCTGTCTGTGGGGGGGGAAGTTACTGTTCTGTACGATCGCTGGAGACGGCTCTCCCCGGAGACCTCTCCCCCTGACCCCGGGCCGACCCTCCCGGTCCGTCTATCCTTTCTAACATTGGTGGCCAGTGGCGCGATCCGAATCAACGCGTAATCGTACAGAGAGTAGCTCACCCCACGACAACAACACGATGTCAGCCAAAGATAGCAACTCCACCGAGAAATTCCAAATGGAGAAATTAGAAGAATACAACCACCGCGAACTGAGACAATTCTGCATAGAACTTGGCATTGCTACCACCGGCCTGAGTACCAAAGAGGATCTAAAGCACGCCCTAGAGTCGTGGGCAGAAACTGGGGTCGCCGGACCCTCCGACCAAAGCAGCATCACACCAGAGGGGAACGCCACGGCTCCCGAGGAGCGGGGAACGGGCCTCTCGCAGGAGGAGATCCGGGAAAGAGAAAGAACCAGATTGCACGAGTTGGAAATGGCACGACTCAAGATGGATGGGGAACTCAAGTTAGCTGAACAGAAACTCAACCTCGAGCACATGCGGCTCCGAGATGAACGAGAAGAGAAGCAGAGACAGAGAGAGCTGGAGGAGAAAAAAATAACGCTCGAGCACGAGCGCAAACTGGCGGAAATAGAACTTCGGAAACAGAATAAAGAACTGGGGGTGCCTGAGCGACCACACACCCCGGGGCCAATCGAGAAAAAAGTCCACATCCCCAAGGATGTTGTCCGCGAGTATGTCCGAGAAGACGACATACAACAGTGGTTTAAAGCCTACGAGATCGCCATGACCTCCCACCGGATCGACCGGAGTGATTGGGGAGCCGGACTCTGGGGGAGGTTTATCAACGAGGGGCGCGATGCCCTACTGCAGCTCCCAGATCACCAAATGTCGTCCTACGACCACATGAAGGCTGCCCTCCTCACCCGCTACGGCCTCACACCCGAGATGTACCGCCAGAGGTTCAGAGATTGCACCCGGATCCCAGGTACAACTTGGGTAGAATACGTGAACTATTTCAGCCGTGCCTTCGAGGGTTGGATAAAGGGGAGCCAGGTCACCACCTACGAACAACTCTTTAACCTGATGGTATGGGAGCACCTGTCGAACAACTGCTTCGTCGAGCTCAGGCAGCACCTCCTCGACAGTAAGCTGACTGACCCCCGGCAGCTCGCCGCCGAAGCTGACCGATGGGAAAGCACCCGAGTGGGCCGGAGGGGGCCACACGAACAGAACAGAAACAACCAAGGCCAGCACCGTCCTCGGGGAGGAGGAGGGGGCCAGGGGCGAGGGAGAGACGCCTTGCCCGCAACACCCGTGGCCAGCACCCCGGCTCCGGCCGGTCGGGGCAACCCCCGTGGCGTCCTGGGGTCCGAGCCAACGTCACGTGCCACCGATGCCAGCGAGTCGGCCACTACGCCAATGACCCGAGCTGCCCGCAGAACCAAACACCCAAGCCCCGCCAGGTAGCTGCCGCCGCCCTGGGGGAAGAGCGATCATTGGAGGAACCAGAGGAGTATGAGCCGGCCCAGCAAGAGTGGGAACCGGCCGCCATGGTCCTGGCGTGCTTAGGGGGAAGAGACATGGTCCCGCGGGCGCCCCTACCCGCTAACACCAGGAAATACGGTCAGTGGGTGACCATTAATGGACAGCGAGCCGAGGCCTTGCGTGACACAGGCGCCAGTGTGACGGCCGTCCGCTGTCACCTGGTGAAGCCCGAGCAGATCCTGCCGAACATTCTCTGCCCCGTCCGCTCGGCAGACAACTCTGAAAGTATGTGTCAAATGGCCTGCGTTCCATTCGAATGGGGAGGGGTCTCCGGCCTGTTGAAGGTGACGGTCCGGGACGATGCCCCCGTGGACTGCCTCCTGGGAAATGACCTCGAGAGTTCCCCGTGGGCCACCGTTGAGAGAAGAGAGCACCTGGGGATGCTGGGCCTCCCGGACTGGGCCTGCATAACCACCCGGTCCATGGCCGCCCGTGCCGTCCCTCGATCAGAAGAACCAGAATGGCCAGCACCTCCGCCCCCAGTCGCCCCAGTAGAAGACACCGACGAGGCCAGCCTCCCAGACCCGACGGCCGAAGGGGACGCGCAACCCCAGGACCTTCCTGACCTGGCTCAGTGGCGTCAAGAGGGGGGGCCCACCCAAGCACAGTTCCGCCAGGAACAAAAGACCTGTCCCTCCCTCGAGGGACTCCGCCAACAAGCCAGCGCCCAGAACGCAGGGGACTCCACCGGAACTCACTGGGTCTACTGGGATAACGACCTGCTATACAGCGAGCAAAGAATCGCCGAGCCGGGGGCCGGTCGAGTACTGGTGGTACCTCTCCGCTTCAGAGACTTTCTGCTCAACCTGGCCCACGATGTCCCCCTGGCTGGACACCTGGGCCAAGATAAAACGTACAGCCGCCTAGTGACCCACTTTTTCTGGCCGAAGATGAGGAATGACGTCCTGAACCACTGCCGATCTTGCCCCACATGCCAAGCCAGCGGGAAGAGTGGTCGGAAGCTGAAAGCCCCTCTGCAACCCTTCCCTGTGGTCACCACCCCGTTCGAGAGGGTGGGGATAGACATCGTGGGGCCTCTGGACCCCCGCACCGCACAAGGACACAGGTTCATCTTAGTACTGGTGGACCATGCCACCCGCTACCCCGAGGCGGTGCCCCTACGGACCGTGACAGCTCCGGTGGTTGGCCGGGCCCTGATGGGGATCTTCTCCCGGGTAGGCTTCCCCCGAGAAGTCGTCAGCGACCGAGGCACGAACTTTATATCCAAATACATGAAGTCCCTCTGGCAACAATGCGGGGTCACCTACAGATTCACGACCCCCTATCACCCCCAAGGGAACGGACTAGTGGAGCGTTTTAACCGCACCCTCAAGGGGATGATTGGGGGATTGGAAGAGCCCCTCCGTCGCCAGTGGGATGTACTACTCCCGTGCCTCCTCTTCGCCTACCGCGAAGTTCCCCAGAAGTCCCTCGGTTTTAGCCCTTTCGAACTCCTGTACGGACACCCTGTGCGAGGGCCCCTCAGCCTAGTAAAAGAAGGTTGGGAGATGGCCCCCCTAAAGACCCCTCCAGACGTCTTCAAATACCTCCTGGCCCTACGCAATCAGACCCGGCGCTTCAGAGAGATGGCCAAGGCGAACCTCGAGGCCAGCCAGGAGGACATGAAGAGGTGGTATGATCACAATGCCTCCTCCGTTGAGTTCGAGCCTGGACAACAAGTATGGGTGATGTCCCCCACCGAACCATGTGCCTTGCAAGATAAGTGGACGGGGCCCTTCAAAGTGGTCGAGCGCAAAAGCCCCGTCACTTACCTCATCGACCTGGGGACCTCCCGGAACCCCCTTCGGGTCCTCCACACCAACCGACTCAAACCACACTTTGTGCGCTCAGAACTCAGCCTCCTGATGGCTACGGACAGTGGGGCAGAGGAAGACTCCGAACCCCTCCCGGATCTTCTGAAGACTCAGGAGAAGGACGGCTCCGTGGACGGGGTCCGGCTCTCTGACACCCTCACTTCGGAGCAACGCCAGGGCTGCCGGAACCTCCTGCTGCAGTTCGCTACCCTGTTCTCCCTCACCCCCGGGGTCACCCCTTGGTGTTTGCACGACGTGGACACCGGGGACAGTCCCCCTGTCCGACACCGGGCCTACCGCGTACCAGATCGGGTACGGGCCTGCATACAGGAGGAGGTGGCCAAGATGCTCACAATCGGAGTCATCGAGCCCTCGGACAGTCCCTGGGCCAGTCCGGTTGTATTGGTCCCCAAAGCCGCTGCCCCCGGCACCGCACCTGAACTGAGATTCTGCGTCGACTACCGGGGCTTGAACGCTGTCACCCGGACCGACGCTCATCCGATCCCCCGAGCAGACGAGCTGATCGACCGGCTGGGGGCCGCCCGCTACCTCAGTATCTTCGACCTAACAGCGGGCTACTGGCAGATCGGCCTCACACCCAGGGCTCAGGAACGGTCAGCCTTCTCTACCCCCGATGGCCACTACCAATTCAAGGTCATGCCCTTCGGCATGAAGAATGCCCCCGCCACGTTTCAACGCCTCGTGAACCAGGTCTTGGCGGGGCTCGAAGAGTTCAGCGCTGCCTACCTGGACGATATCGCTGTGTACAGCCACCACTGGCCCGACCACCTCCGTCACCTCCAAGAGGTCCTACAGGCCCTCCAGCGGGCCGGCCTCACAATTAAGGCCGGCAAGTGCCAAATTGGCCAAGGGTCTGTGACCTACCTTGGGCACCAAGTGGGAAGCGGGCTGGTGGCCCCGCTACAACTTAAGATTGCTGCCATCCAGTCCTGGCAGCCCCCCGTCACCCAGACCGAGGTCCGAGCCTTCTTGGGGATCACCGGCTACTACCGGCGGTTCGTGAAAGACTACGGCAGCATCGTGGGGCCCCTCACGGGTCTCACGTCCAAGAACCAGCCGAAGCGGATTAACTGGACCCCCGATTGTCAAGCGGCCTTCGAGAAGCTGAAGGCCGCTCTATGCACCGCCCCTGTGCTCCAGGCCCCCGATTACAGTCGGGAATTCATGGTACAGACCGACGCCTCCGACCACGGCATCGGAGCCGTCCTTTCTCAGTTAAACCCCGAAGGTCATGACCAGCCGGTGGCCTTCATCAGTCGACGTCTCCTGGCCCGAGAACAGCGCTGGAGCACCATCGAGAGGGAGGCCTTCGCAGTGGTGTGGGCCCTCAAAAAGCTCCGGCCCTATCTCTTCGGTACCCACTTCCGGGTACAAACCGACCATCGACCCCTGCAGTGGCTGATGCAGATGCGGGGGGAGAACCCAAAACTCTTGCGCTGGTCCATTTCCCTGCAGGGAATGGACTTCACTGTGGAGCACCGACCAGGCCAAGACCACGCCAACGCGGATGGCCTGTCCCGCTTTTTCCGCCTCGACGAGGAGAGTCCCCAAGGAGATGGGTGACTCTCCCCGTCTTCAGCTGGGGGGGACGCATGTTGGACAGGCCACACGAAGGGCTTGCTCCCTCCCCGCACGACAGGGCCCGAGCTCCGGCCCACCAGGCATAACCCACGAAAAGCACCCGTACCCCGTCTCCCGACGGATCTTCTGCCCTCGGACCTCTACTCCTCACGGGGCCCAGCCCCACCGGCTTCCCCGGCCGGTTCAAGCCGCCATCTTGGGCCCTGCACCACGAGGCCGCGTGGCCTCGCCCCGACCCTAACCCCGGGCCTGACCGGCCCCGACATCCCGGCACCACCATCCACCCAGGAGGTGAGCGGACCACTTGGCAGGTCAATGGGAGGACGAAGTGTCAAGAGCTCTTCCCCCGCCAGGTGCCGATCGCCCCCAGCTCCCCCAGGCGCTGGCTCCACCCCCTGCTGGGTGTCTGGACACCTTCATCCCGGGCCCTCCGACCTCCAAGTGCGAGGGTCCGGACATCAAAGAGCGCCTGCCCTATAACTGGGGCAACTCCGGAGCAGGAAGGCAGTTGTATCCTGGAGTCGAGAGACACCGAGAGAACTCAGCCTTGACGGACTACTGGCGCTGCCGTAGCCCGCTCTTGTGAACCATCGTCCTGCCTGCTGGCGCTGCCGCGGCCTTCTACAACATCCATCCTCGTCGGGACCTGCTGGCGCTGCCGCGGCCCGTTGTAACGACCATCCTCGTCGGGACCTGCTGGCGCCGCCGCGGCCCGTTGTAACGACCATCCTCACCGGGACCTGCTGGCGCTGCCGCGGACCGTACATCGACCATCGTTCCGGGACCTGCTGGCGCTGCCGCGGCCCGCACCAACTAAGCTCGAGGATTGTGAGCTAATCATCATCTCATCCAAACTACCTGACTGGTAGACAGACTGTCCCGCTACCCCTTACCCTGCTTTGAGAGACTTGAATCGAGGGGACCCCTGAGTCCAGACCTCCTTGTACCATTCAACCGTACCTTAAGAAGTGCTTATAAAGAACACTGAACCTTATCCGTGTGTGGTATCTGTCTGTGGGGGGGGGAAGTTACTGTTCTGTACGATCGCTGGAGACGGCTCTCCCCGGAGACCTCTCCCCCTGACCCCGGCCGACCCTCCCGGTCCGTCTATCCTTTCTAACACAGTGGGTGCAAGCTGAGGTGCACTGGCAGGGCTGTGCTCCGGTCTCGGTACTGGAACAGCCGTGGGTGCAAGCTGAGGTGCACAGGCAGGGCTGTGCTCTGGTCTTGGTATTAGGACAGCAGTGGGTGCAAGCTGAGGTGCACTGGCAGGGCTGTGCTTCGGTCTCGGTAGAGGACCAGCAGTGGGTGCAAGCTGAGGTGCAATGGCAGGGCTGTGCCCGGGTGTCAGTACTGGATCAGCAGTGGATGCAAGCTGAGGTGCACTGGCAGAGCTGTGCTCCGGTCTCTTTACTGAAACAGCAGTGCGTGCAATATGAGGTGCACTGGCAGGGCTGTGCTCCGGACTTGGTACTGGTAGAACAGTGGGTGCAAGCTGAGGTGCACTGGCAGGGCTGTGCTTCGGTCTCAGTACTGGAACAGCAGTGGGTGCAAGCTGAGGTGCACTGGCAGGGCTGTGCTCCGCTCTCAGTACTGGAACAGCAGTGGGTGCAAGGTGAGGTGCACTGACATGGCTGTGCTCCGGTCTCAGTACTGGAACAGCAGTGGGTGCAATCAGAGGTGCACTGGCAGGGCTGTGCTCGGGTCTCACTACAGGGAAAGTAGTGGGTGCAAGGAGAGGTGCACTGGCAGGGCTGTGCTCGGGTCTCAGTACTGGGACAGCAGTGGGTGCAGGTTGAGGTGCATTGGCAGGGCTGTGCTCGGGTCTCCGTACTGGAACAGCAATGGGTGCAAGCTGAGGTGCACTGGCAGGGCTGTGCTCCAGTCTCGGTACTGGAACAGCAGGGGGTGCAAGCTGAGGTGCACTGGCAGGGCTGTGCTACCGTCTCTGTACTGGTACAGCAGTGGGTGCAAGCTGAGGTGCACTGGCAGGGCTGTGCTCCGGTTTCGGTACTGGAACAGCAGTGGGTGCAAGTTGAGGGGTACTGGCAGGGCTGTGCTTGGGTCTCCATATTGGAACAGCTGTGGCTGCAAGCTGAGGTGCACTGGCAGGGCTGTGCTCCAGTGGGTGCAAGCTGAGGTGCACTGGCAGGGCTGTGGTCCGGTCTGAGTACTGGGACAGCAGTGGGTGCAAGCTGAGGTGCACTGGCAGGGCTGTGCTCCGGTCTCGGTACTAGGACAGCAGTGGGTGCAAGCTGAGGTGCACTGGCAGGGCTATGCTCGGGTCTCGGTACTGGAACAGCAGTGGGTGCAAGCTGAGGTGCACTGGCAGGGCTGTGCTCCGGTCTCGGCACTGGAACAGCAGTGGGTGCAAGCTGGCGTGCACTGGCAGGGCTGTGCTCGGGTCTCGGTACTGGAACAGCAGTGAGTGGAAGCTGAGGTGCACTGGAAGGGCTGTGCTCCAGTCTTGGTACTGGGACAGCAATGGATGCAAGCTGTGGTGCACTGGCAGGGCTGTGCTCCGGTTTCGGTACGGGAACAGCAGTTGGTGCAAGCTGAGGTGCACTGGCAGGGCTGTGCTCCGGTCTTGGTACTGGAACAGCAGTGGGTGCAAGCACAGGTGCACTGGCAGGGCTGTGCTTGGGTCTCGGTACTGGGACAGAAGTGGGTGCAAGCTGAGATACGCTGGCAGAGCTTTGCTCGGGTCTCAGTACTGGAAGAGCTTTGGGTGCGAGCCTAGGCGCACTGGCAGGGCTGTGCTCCGTTCTCGGTACTGGATCAGCAGTGGGTGTGAGATGAGGTGCACTGGCAGGGCTGTGCTCCGGTCTCGGTACTGGTTCAGCAGTGGGTGCAAGCTGAGGTGCACTGGTAGGGCTGTTCTCCGGTCTCAATTCTGGAACAGAAGTGGGTGCAAGTAGAGGTGCACTGGCAGGGCTGTGCTCCGGTCTCAGTACCGGGACAGCAGTGGGTGCAAGCTGAGGTGCACTGGCAGGGCTGTGGTCCAGTCTCAGTACTGGGATAGCAGTGGGTGCAAGCTGAGGTGCAATGGCAGGGCTGTGCTCCAGTTCGGTACTGGGACAGCAGTGGGTGCAAGCTGAGGTGCACTGGCAGGGCTGTGCTCCGGTCTCGGTACTGGAACTGCCGTGGGTGCAAGCTGAGGTGCACAGGCAGGGCTGTGCTCTGGTCTTGGTATTAGGACAGCAGTGGGTGCAAGCTGAGGTGCACTGGCAGGGCTGTGCTTCCGTCTCGGTAGAGGACCAGCAGTGGGTGCAAGCTGAGGTGCACTAGCAGGGCTGTGCCCGGGTGTCAGTACTGGATCAGCAGTGGATACAAGCTGAGGTGCACTGGCAGAGCTGTGCTCCGGTCTCTTTACTGAAACAGCAGTGCGTGCAATCTGAGGTGCACTGGCAGGGCTGTGCTCCGGTCTTGGTACTGGGAGAGCAGTGGGTGCAAGCTGAGGTGCACTGGCAGGGTTGTGCTTCGGTCTCTTTACTGAAACAGCAGTGCGTGCAATCTGAGGTGCACTGGCAGGGCTGTGCTCCGGTCTTGGTACTGGGAGAGCAGTGGGTGCAAGCTGAGGTGCACTGGCAGGGCTGTGCTTCGGTCTCAGTACTGGAACAGCAGTGGGTGCAAGCTGAGGTGCACTGGCAGGGCTGTGCTCCGTTCTCAGTACTGGAACAGCAGTGGGTGCAATCAGAGGTGCACTGGCAGGGCTGTGCTCGGGTCTCACTACAGGGAAAGTAGTGGGTGCAAGGAGAGGTGCACTGGCAGGGCTGTGCTCGGGTCTCAGTACTGGGACAGCAGTGGGTGCAGGTTGAGGTGCACTGGCAGGGCTGTGCTCGGGTCTCCGTACTGGAACAGCAATGGGTGCAAGCTGAGGTGCACTGGCAGGGCTGTGCTCCAGTCTCGGTACTGGAGCAGCAGGGGGTGCAGGCTGAGGTGCACTGGCAGGGCTGTGCTACTGTCTCGGTACTGGTACAGCAGTGGGTGCAAGCTGAGGTGCACTGGCAGGGCTGTGTTCCGGTTTCGGTACTGGAACAGCAGTGGGTGCAAGTTGAGGGGTACTGGCAGGGCTGTGCTCGGGTCTCCATATTGGAACAGCTGTGGGTGCAAGCTGAGTTGCACTGGCAGGGCTGTGCTCCAGTGGGTGCAAGCTGAGGTGCACTGGCAGGGCTGTGGTCCGGTCTGAGTACTGGGACAGCAGTGGGTGCAAGCTGAGGTGCACTGGCAGGGCTGTGCTCCGGTCTCGGTATTAGGATAGCAGTGGGTGCAAGCTGAGGTGCACTGGCAGGGCTGTGCTCGGGTCTCGGTACTGGAACAGCAGTGGGTGCAAGCTGAGGTGCACTGGCAGGGCTGTGCTCCGGTCTCGGTACTGGAACAGCAATGAGTGGAAGCTGAGGTGCACTGGCAGGACTGTGGTCCGGTCTGAGTACTGGGACAGCAGTGGGTGCAAGCTGAGGTGCACTGGCAGGGCTGTGCTCCGGTCTCGGTACTAGGACAGCAGTGGGTGCAAGCTGAGGTGCACTGGCAGGGCTGTGCTCGGGTCTCGGTACTGGAACAGCAGTGGGTGCAAGCTGAGGTGCACTGGCAGGGCTGTGCTCCGGTCTCGGTACTGGAACAGCAGTGAGTGGAAGCGGAGGTGCACTGGAAGGGCTGTGCTCCAGTCTTGGTACTGGGACAGCAATGGGTGCAAGCTGTGGTGCACTGGCAGGGCTGTGCTCCGGTTTCGGTACGGGAACAGCAGTGGGTGCAAGCTGAGGTGCACTGGCAAGGCTGTATTCCGGTCCTGGTACTAGAACAGCAGTGGGTGCAAGCATAGGTGCACTGGCTGGGCTATGCTCGGGTCTCGGTACTGGGACAGCAGTGGGTGCAAGGTGAGGTACACTGGCAGGGCTTTGTTCGGGTCTCATGTTCTCTGGCTATGCAGCGGCTCTGCTGACCTGGTTCTCAGGCTCTACAGCAGCTCTGCTGACCTGGTTCTCTGGCTCTACAACGGCTCTGCTGACCTGTTTCTCTGGCTGTAAAGCAGCTTTGCTGACCTGGTTCTCTGGCTCTACAACGGCTTTGCTGGCCTGGTTCTGTGGCTCTAAAGCAGCTCTGCTGACCTGTTTCTCTGCCTCTACAGCGGCTCTGCTGTCCTGGTTCTCTGGCTCAACAGCAGCTCTGCTGACCTGGTTCTCTGGCTCTACAGTGGCTCTGTTGACCTGGTACTATGGCTCTAAAGCAGCTCTGCTGACCTGGTTCTCAGGTTCTAGAGCAGCTCTGCTGACCTGTTTCTCTGGCTCTACAGCAGCTCTGTTGACCTGGTTCTCTGGCTCTACAACCGCTCTGTTGACCTGGTTCTCTGGCTCTGTTGGACTTGGCCCTTTCTGCAGGGTCATCCCTGAACTTTTTTTGTTTGCCTTCCTCCTATATTTTTTCTGACCTGTTGGCTGTTTTATGATTCTGGGCACTTTACCACTGCTGATCAGTGCTAAAGTGCATATGCTCTCCCTATTGTAAATTGCTATATGTTGGTTGGATTCCATGATTGGCTTATTTGGTTTACTGTCAGACCCCAGTAAAGTGCGCCAGGAGTGCCCAGGGCTTGTAAATACAAATGCTGCTGGTGGGATTGCAGCACTAGTTGTGCCACCCACAGAAGCGGCCTGGTAAAAAGTGTCTAGGTCTGCCATTGCAGAACCTGCGTGCAGTCTGGTACTGTCATGCCGATTGGCAAGTGCACCCACTTGCCAGTCCTTAAACCTTCCCTTAACTTCATGTCAGTCACCCCGATGGTAGGCCCAAGGGCAGGGTGCATTGTAAGCATAAGGTAGGACAAGCCCTGATGTGTGTGGCATGTCCTAATAGTGAATTACAGCTATTTTCGTTTTTCACTATTGTAAGGCTACCCTGTTCTCATAGGGCAGAATGGGCTGTTAGAATTGTTACATCCTATGATCCTAACAGACCCAGGGAACATGGTAGTAAATCGAGTTTAGTATGCCTGAACTCAGAATAATAAAATACATCTGTTAGCGAGGTTTATTTTAATGTTCTGTGTTTGGAAACGCCACTTTTAGAAAGATGGCCTTTGCTTGCCTAACCATTTCAGCCCGCCTCTGCGCTGATGTGTATCTGCTGTCTGGCTTGTGTGAGTGACAGGGCTGGGGAATCCCAGAGGGGAAGGGCTAGGTAGCCTGGTGGTGAATAGAGAGATTGACATATAGATGGGTGGGAGGAGTACACCTGGACTCTGAATAGGGCTGTGCTCTGCCACCACAATGCTGGCTCCACCCTCTGTGGAGCGTCTGATGACTCTGCCCTGCACACTGAAAGAAGAAGCCTGCATCATGTCAACAAAGTGCTCAGAAACCGGACCGAACTAGGCAAGTACCCCCCTGGCCTGCAAGAACAAAAGAAATGGCGTATAGATGTAGGAGCCCTGCTCCTAAGAAATCAGATCCTGTCCTGCCAAGAAGAAACCTCTGTCCGACGAGGAGGAACCGGGAAAGCTGCATGGAGGAGTACTGTCCCTGACCTGGGGGTTTGGCCTGCAGTGGTTGCCTTGCTGCTGAAGAAGAGGAAGAAAAGACCAAAGAAACTTTTATTTGACTTGTGCTGAAGATCTCCAAGGGCTTGTGAGTGAGCCTGCCCCCTGAACGAAGTCCCAGGACCAGTGGACTTCACCGCCGTGAGAGCGCACCGGAAAACGGACCGCTTTCCACGTAATCTTGAAGTCAACTGCTGTGTACGCCTCAACGATCAAAGCGTACCCCCCTGGAAGCCTGCACCCAGCTGTCCGGCCCGAACAAAGTGACTAAGGCCCCTATTTTTGACGTGTACGAAGCGTACTGAAAGGAACGAAGCGCACAGAACCTTGACACTACGCGAAAGTGAAGAACTCTTTTTTATAAATCTTATTGTGGGCCGTTTAAACGTTATTTGGTCTTGTGCTAAGCCTAAACTATATATATATAAAGTGCTATTTTTATATATCCCTGTGTGGAGTCCATTTGTGGGGTTGTCACTGAGTTACTGAGTGTGTGTTCACAAATGCTTAACCTATAACGCTCTGAGATGAGCCTTGTCTGCTCGCGCCAAGCTACCTAGAGGGTGAGCAGGGGTTATTGCTGGAGTGTAACCCCTTACACTGACTAGAGGAAAGGTTCCCTGCTTGACACAAGTACCTACCTGTGCCAACCAGAGAACCTGGATTCTAACATTGGTGGTCAGCGGTGAGGATTCTGAATATGCATTTGTGATACATATACAGTGATTGGTGAACGCCACATAGTGAAGGCAGACCAATAGCGCAACCACATACTTTTTTAATTTTCGTTTTGCTGGAAATCGCCATTTTCTAAGAAATCATGCCTGGTTCAGTCGTTGTGGAGAGAGCAGCATCTATAGTCTCTGAATTTGAAGATGTTGAATGGGAAGAGGAAAGACTAGAGAGATACACCAAGGCCCAGCAGAAGGGCTTGTGTAAAAAGTTCAAAGTCCCCATTGTTGGATGTAAGCTCAAGGCAGATCTACTCAAGGCGCTGAGGGTCTGGATTGAGTCTAGGTCGCATGAGGATGTGGTAGTAGTTGAACCAGCAGAAAGCGTCCATAGCTTTGGCAGAGGCCTGTCGCCAGAGGAGTTGGTAGACAGGAAGGAAACCAGGATGCATAAAATAGAGATGGCAAAACTTGCAATTGAATGGGCAACTGGAGCTGGAAAGCAAAAAGCTGGCTCTGGAAGAAAAGAAAATGCAAATGGAGCATGACTTGATGATGAGGAAGCTTAACATAGAGATCGAGAGGCTTGAGACCATGAGTGTCTCAGCCCAGCAACAAGAAATGTGTGTAGCTCATAGATTGAGCTTCGCTGAGTGGGAGGAGGAATCCAGCTCAGATGGTGGCAGCAATATTGAATTTTCTAGTGCTGAGAGAGTAGTACACACACCCAGAAACATGGCACCTGACTTGAAGGAGGGGGTTAACATACACCAGGAGGTTCAAGGAAATGAGGTAGCTCCAGTAGTGCGCAGTGTCCCTGAAGGGAATAGGGAAACTGGCACAGGGGTTCATAGTCCTAGTGGTGGGAGGGATTCCCCCATAGTTGAGATCCTGGTGTGTGAGTGTGAAGACCGCCCAGAAGAGTGTGGGTTGAGTGACAGAGACAGTCAGATACTGTCTCGCCAATCTCAGGAGAGTGGTGTGGAGTACGTGTGCGAGGCACTGGATGGGGAGGTGAAGGATAATTTGGTTAACCCTGCTAGGGGGCTGTGTGATCCAATTGTGGGAGAGCATATTGTAGGTCCCTGTTTTCCAGAGCTATGCCAACACCTGTGGGAGAGTGAGTTCTCTGACCGCAGGGAGCTCACATTGGAGGCAGACCTTTTGGTGGAGTCCAGAGGGTCTGGAAAGGCATTGGGGAGTGATCCCAAGAGGAGTGGTTCAGGTATCTTCCAACCCAGTGTGGTGGAAGTGGCTCAGAGTAGCCCAACTAGGTCCTGTAGTAGTGAGAGGGGTGTAGGGCCTCACGTCCTGTCTTTAAGGGGAAGGAGTGAGAATGGGTTATGTCCCGGTAGTGCCCAACCTCAGTCTCAGAGCCTGGATGATTCTTTAAGGGAACACCAGGTGGGGAGCCTAGTCTGTCCTGAGGGGCTGCCCGTTGTGCGGGATCCCCTAGTGTCTGGTGAACAGGGAGCATCTGTAAGCAGGCCTCCCTCAGTTCTGGTGTCTGGCAGTACCGCTCCAGTTGGGAGGGTGCAGAGGTCCAGAGTGAGGGGTGAGAGGGGGAAAGAGTCCCCAGTGGAAGAACCAGTGGGTCAGGGACCAGCCAGAAGGGCTGCGTCCCCAGTGAATGACCATGGTGACACCACTTCTCTCCTGGGGGATCTTCGCGCACTGTCAGATGGACAGGGTTTGGGAGATCTGCGCCAGGCAGACTGTCACACGACACATGAGTTATATGTCACCCTCAGGGGGGGCATGCGTGCTCCCCGGGAAGTCCTGGTGCGCGAGGCGAGCGTTTAACCACATGGGTTGGTCCCAGGGTTGGGAAGCCAGGTTCAGGTGTTGTCTGACCTGGAGGGTGGGACAACTGTAATCAGTGTCCTGACCCATGCTGCTTCTAGGGGTACCACTCCAGTTGGGAGTGTGCAGTACTCTGGAAGGGGGTGCAGAGGGAGGGAGTCCTCGCCTCTGACCCCGGTGCAGCCTGAGGGTTTAGACCCTAGGTTGGAGAGCCAGGTTCAGGTGTTGTCTGACCTGGAGGGAGGGACATCTGTAATCAGTGTCCCTACCAGTCTGTCTTCTTGGTGTACCACTCCAGGTGGGAGGGTACAGCCATCTGGAAGGGGGTGCAGAGGGAGGGAGTCCTCGCCTCTGACCCCGGCTCAACTGAAGGGTTTAGACCCTAGGTTGGAGGGCCAGGTTCAGGGTGTCCCCCCTGACCTGAACTCCCAGTTGCCGGATAGAACCCCTGAACTGGTGGGCGAATTGCGCAGAACAACTGCCACAGGTGCCCTGGCAATTCTGGAAGGGGTACCACTCCAAATGGGGGGGTACAGAGCCCCAAGGAGGAGGACCGGGTGTGGGAGAGGCAACCCCAGTCTTTGGTCCAGCCGCCGGGTACAGGCCTAGGGCTGGTGGGTCAATGCCAGGATGTCATACCTGACCTGACAGGAGGGAGAATGGACAAATGGTACCTAACACCTGGGGCTACTGCCCCCCGCTCCCTGACGCCACAGAGGTTTGAGAGCCCTGAGAGGCATAAGGCCTGGGTCTCATCCCTGACTACTGTCAGTGGCCACTGTGGCATTTTGCTGTCTGTCTGTTGGGACACACCTGTCAGCCAGTTAAGGTTAGGTGCTGCACAGGTGGTGTCCACAGGTGAGGAGAAGGGTTCCCCATGGATTGGCTTGGTGGGCCCTGAGAGTGTGGACAGAGGGATTCCAATCAGTTCAGATTGGCGTAGAACTGGAGTCTGCCCCTGCAGTTGCGGGCCAGGTCCTTGTTCTATCGCCCGAAGCAGGGAAGCCCATCACGGTAGTGATTGGGCTACCCTGCGTTTTGGCTGGAAGGGGGTTGTGTTGGACTTGGCCCTTTCTCCAGGGTCATCCCTAAACTTTTTTTGTTTGCCTTCCTCCTATATTTTTTCTGACCTGTTGGCTGTTTTATGACGCTGGGCACTTTACCACTGCTGATCAGTGCTAAAGTGCATATGCTCTCCCTATTGTAAATTGTTATATGTTGGTTGGATTCCATGATTGGCTTATTTGGTTTACTGTCAGACCCCAGTAAAGGGCACCAGAGGTGCCCAGGGCTTGTAAATACAAATGCTGCTGGTTGGCTTGCAGCACTGATTGTGCCACCCACAGAAGCGGCCTAGTAAAATGTGTCTAAGGTCTGCCATTACAGAACCTGCGTGCAGTCTGGTACTGTCATGCTGACTGGCAAGTGCACCCACTTGCCAGTCCTTAAACCTTCCCTTAACTTCATGTTAGTCTCCCCTATCGTAGGCCCAAGGCCAGGGTGCATTGTAAGCATAAGGTAGGACAAGCTCTGATGTGTGTGGCATGTCTTAATAGTGAATTACAGCCATTTTCGTTTTTCACTTCTGTAAGGCTACCCTGTTCTCATAGGCCAGAATGGGCTGTTAGAATTGTTACATCCTATGATCCTAACAGACCCAGGGAACATGGTAGAAAATCGAGTTTAGTATGCCTGAACTCAGAATAATAAAATACATCTGTTTGCAAGGTTTATTTTAATGTTCTGTGTTTGCAAACGCCACTTTTAGAAAGATGGCCTTTGCTTGCCTAACCATTTCAGCCCGCCTCTGCGCTGATGTGTATCTGCTGTCTGGCTTGTGTGAGTGACAGTGCTGGGGAATCCCAGAGGGGCAGGGCTAGGTAGCCTGGTGGTGAATAGAGAGATTGACATATAGATGGGTGGGAGGAGTACACCTAGACTCTGAATAGGGCTGTGCTCTGCCACCACAATGCTGGCTCCACCCCCTGTGGAGCGTCTGATGACTCTGCCATGCACACTGAAAGAAGAAGCGTGCATCATGTCAACAAAGTGCTCAGAAACCGGACAGAACTAGGCAAGTACCCCCCTGGCCTGCAAGAACAAAAGAAATGGCGTATAAATGTAGGAGCCCTGCTCCTAAGAAATCAGATCCTGTCCTGCCAAGAAGAAACCTCTGTCCAACGAGGAGGAACCGGGAAAGCTGCATGGAGGAGTACTGTCCCTGACCTGGGGGATTGGCCTGCAGTGGTTGCCTAGCTGCTGAAGAAGAGGAAGAAAAGACCAAAGAAGCTTTTATTTGACTTGAGCTGATGATCTCCAAGGGCTTGTGAGTGAGCTTGCCCCCTGAACGAAGTCCCAGGACCAGTGGACTTCACCGCCGTGAGAGCGCACCGGAAAACGGACTGTTTTCCACGTAATCTTGAAGTGAACTGCTGTGTACGCCTCGACGATCGAAGCGTACCCCTCTGGAAGCCTGCACCCAGCTGTCCGGCCTGAACAAAGTGACTAAGGCCCCTGTACGAGCCGTAGCTCGCACTGCAAAGGAAGGTATCGTCCGGCCTGAGCAACGCGACTAACAGGCCCCTACGAGCCATAGCTCGTACTGTAACGGAAGGACTGCGATCCGTACTGGCTTTCATCCTTTACGAACCGTACTGCACATCGTACGCTCCTTTCCCCTGCTTTGGAAAGGCTGCGGTGCGTAAGGTAGTCGCGTACTTCTCCTCTGTGCGGAGCATACTGTTCGCTTGTGTTCAGCCCTTCAACGCAAGATTGCCGATCTCATGGTACGGCGCGAACGCCGCGGCGAACATTGAAAGCACCGTACCTACGCACCGTCCCGTGAAGCTCTGCACACCCAAGGTCTAACGTACCGTAGTACGCACCGCTCCAGGAGGACAACGCACCGTACATCGCACTTGATGCCCGCGCAGCCTTCATGACGAACTCACCAAAGACAAAGGTACTGTGCCTGTTCGCACCGTAGGGAGTACACTTCATCCCGATGCGCCTACAGTGCGTGTAAGACTCGTTCCCCAAGCCTATTTTTGACGCGTACGAAGCGTACGGAAAGGAAAGAAGCGCACAGAACCTTCACACTACGCTAAAGTGAAGAACTCTTTTTATAAATCGCATTGTGGGCCGTTTAAACGTTATTTGTTTTTTTGCTACGCCTAAACTATATATATAAAGTTCTATTTTTATATATCCCTTTGTGGAGTCCATTTGTGGGGTTGTCTCTGAGTTACTGTGTGTGTGTTCACAAATGCTTAACCTAAATGCCCTGAGATAACGCCTTGTCTGCTCGCTCCAAGCTACCTAGAGGGTGAGCAGGGGTTATTGTTGGAGTGTAACCCCTTACCCTGACTAGAGGAAAGGTTCCCTGCTTGACACAAGTGTCTACCTGTGCCAACCAGAGAACCCGGATTCTAACATCTCAGTACTGGAAGAGTGGGTGCGAGCCTAGGCGCACTGGCAGGGCTGTGTTTCGGTCTTGGTACTAGAACAGCAGTGGGTGCAAGCATAGGTGCACTGGCAGGGCTGTGCTCCGGTCTCGGTACTGGATCAGCAGTGGGTGCGAGGTGAGGTGCACTGGCAGGGCTGTGTGCCTGTTAGAATTGAGGATCTCTGGTTGGCACAGGTAGGTACTTCTGACAAGCAGGGACCCTCTCCTCTAGTCAGGGAAAGGGGTTACACTCCTAAAACAAGCCCTGCTCACCCTCTAGGTAGCATGGCGCGAGCAGACAAGGCTTATCTCAGAGCGTTATAGGTTAAGCATTTGTGACCACATACAGTAACTCAGTGACAACACTACAAATGGACACCACACTAGATTTATATCAAAAATTGTGATCTTCTATATAAGGACTTAGCACAAGACCAAATAACGACAACAATGACATACACAGTTCAAGAATATGATTTCAGAAAGAGTTCTTAGGTTAGCGACAAACTCATTCACCTTAGCGTCTGTTTTAACCCACAGTACCTTATGATGCGATAAAAAGTTCCTAGCGGCACTCCAGCGTTGAAAATCATGGTGTAGCTTATCCGGTAGAAATTTACTCGCTAAGGCACCATGCGACAAAATTCGGCCCGCTAACGAGCGGAGCCACAATTTCATCAGCGGTTATCTTGGTTGGGTCTGCGACGATTTTCGCAGCGATAAAATTACTCACGCTAACGAGCGGTGCGATGATCTTGGCTTGTTCTGCGACGATTTCACACAGCAGCGGCAGGCTCTGTGACGAAGTTCGCAGTGATAGAATTCTTCCCGCTAACAGGCGGAGCGTGGATCTTGGCTGGTAGCGATCAAATTCGGTCCGTTAACGCGCGGGGCGACGATTTTCCCAGCGCTGATCGGGCTCAGCGGCAGCAGGCTCTGCGACGATGTTCGCAGCGATAGAATTCTGCCCGCTAACAGGCGGAGAGGGGATCTGGGCTGGTAGCGATCAAATTCGGTCCGCTAACGAGCGGGGCGACGATTTTCCCAGCGCTGATAGGTCTCAGCAGCAGCAGGCTCTGCGACGATGTCCTCAGCGATAAAATTCTGCACGCTAACGAGCGGTGCAACGGAAATTTTCTCGCTAAGCCGGCTGTGCGTGAAAAAGTGGAGATCTTTGATTTCTTTCTTCTTGGCCAGCTTCCCAACAGCAGGCACAACTTCCAGAGGCCCCACAACTGGTTCCAGCACTCTAGGCAGGCAGAACTCACATAGCAGAGTTCAGGGGGAAGCTGGGGGTGAAGTCCTTTTGTTCCTGGGACTTCTTAACAGGAGGCCAGCTCTACTCAGGCCCTTGGAGATCTTTTTAAGCACAAATTGAAATAAAGTATTTTGTAGTCTTTCTCCTCTCCTTCAGCAGCAAGGCAACCACTGCAGGCCAATCCCCCAGGTCAGGGACAGTACTCCTCCTTACAGCTTTCCCAGTTTCTTCTCCTCAGGCAGAGGTTCTTGTAGGAAATGGGGCCCCCGGCCGGCCAGGGCTGGCGCCCCAGCCAGTCAGAGACCACCACTCCTATGAAAGGTCGACCCCTGCTCGCCCTCTAGGTAACGCGGCGCGGGCAGCCAGGCCTAACTCGGAGGACATGTGAAGCATTTGCGCACGCACCCAGCAACAACACCCCAGGCCCCCCACAAAGGAAACTCCACACAAGGTATTGTATAAAAATAGCATCTGTATTATACACCACACATTAAATAAAGACACACACTTTACAAGGTGCCCACAGGCACGGGGAGAATTTACAAGGGATTATATATACAGGGGACAGGGCCACATGGACCACTGTCCGGGATCAGCACTTTGTAGAAATTAGCACTTAGAACATAGGAATAATATCACAGTAGCACAAAATAACATGTAGCCACAACCGGTAACTACTGGTATCGGAAAGCACCACCTATGCAACCCTAACCACCTTAGGAGAAATATTGCGCAGGGAATCAGGACCTCACTAGCACTACCTGTACTAGGAGAAAGCAAACCACCACCTAAGTATCACCATACCTGTAGGGGTAATAGAACGTTACACATGATGCATGAACACATTCAGAGGTGTAGAGCAAGGAACAATTGCGCCAGAACTCATATGCCACCACCTGTGGCAGTCCCCAGGCCAACTGGCCTTGTCCAGGCTAAGACGCCCTATGTCCAGCAACGTCAGGGGCAAGACTGCGCAGGAGGCCCAGTCCAAAACTCAGAGGGGCACGACCTAAACGTGGCAGCTGCCCACTAAGTGCTGGGCAGCTGTGGAACGAACTCAGGCACCGGCGTGCCTCTGTAGCCCTCTCTGGGCTATAAAACAATTGAAATGCCCCCTAGGGCCTTCGTGGCCCTAAACGTTACTGGGGGGGGCAAAGGGGGAGCGACCCGCTGCCATCTGGGGCCGCTCCGTAAAGAAACAACTGGTGCCCCTTGTGGGTGGAGCCTCGCTGGGCTCTTTCAGAGATCGCCCCGTCGTTGGAGCCTTCTCGGGGCTCTTACTCAGCACCAAAGAACAATGTCCCCCAGAGCCTCACCGGCTCGAGAAATAATGCCTCCACCGTCGGAGCCTCCTGGGGCTTGTGAGCACTGCCCCCGCACCCCCAGCACCTGTGTGGAGTCCCCCAGCCCGTATGTACTCACCGGGCCGTTCTCCGGGGACTCCGTTCCTCTCCGGGCCGGACTTCTAAGTGGAGCCTCGCAAGCTCCCGGCGGCCGCCTCCCATTACAATGGCGGCACTTCCGCTTCCGTCCCGCGGCCCCGCCCACAACCAGGCGGGCCGCGGACTCGGCGGCGGTTTTGAACTGAAGCTCGGGCCGCGGCGGTGATTTCTCCTTCAAGGATCGCGGGGTGGGCACCCGCAATAGAACAACCATAAGCGGGGTGGGCACCCGCATTAGTGATAACACAACAATGAAGACGCAGGGTGGGCACCTGCATATAATTAGCTCAAAGACAGCGGGGTGGGCACCCGCGAGACCCGCATCACGGGGGGAACCCCTACGTCGGGATTCCCTCGGCGGAGATCGCAGCCCAGCGCTGCCAAGGCCCACATGCTCCTCCTTCCTGGGGGAAAAGATAGCGCTATCCAGGCGCTAGGTCAATAAAGTCCTGGGGGCATAAAGAAATGGAGCAGAAAGCTCCCAGCAAAGAGGTCTTCCAGGTATCTATGGCATCCAGGGGCTGGGCAGGGTCCAGGGAGGCAAGCCTTCCCCTGGGCCCCAGCAGCAGCACGCCCCTGGCAGATTCAAGTCAGAACAAGAACAAGTCCAGAGTGTCACAGCACCCTTTTTACACACCCTTTCTTGGTCTGAAGGGGCAGGCAGGGGGAGAACCAGCTGGAACTGGTTATGGGGGATTCTTTACACTGGCCAGGCTAGGAACATCAGCCGCACCCCAGGGGGTGGAGCCAGCCGTGTCTGGGGAAAACCCAGCCTCATTCATGACACTCAAACCAGACGGTCAATCCACAAGCAGACCCAGGCTCACTCCTCCCCTCACATCAGTATGCTAAACACTCCATTCACCCCCGGGCAGACCCTCCCAGATCCTGGGAGCCAGGCTCACCAGCCAGCCCCGGCCAATCATACGCCAGGCACATATTCCACAAATATGCCAACTTCCAAAAGGGGGACTTCTACACTAGACACACTCATACCTCATATACCGTTGCGCAGCATTCAACCTCACGAGTTCATACATACCAGACTTGACCCGGCACACCCTACGCACCGGGAACTACCGAGGACTCATCCATTCCCCATGTATTCCTATGGAAGGGTGGGTCGCTCTCTCCTCACACTCACTCAGAGGGGGAATCACCATCCCCAGGTTACATATACCATAAAAACTTCAGGGGCGGACCTGCCAGATGGGCCACGTCCAACAGTTCTTCTTGTCAAGCAGGATCTAATTTCTTGGGAGCAGGGTCCCAATACTTATACCCCTAATTCCTTTGTTCCTCTGGGGTAGAGGGGCCTTTGCCCAGTCCAAACCAGTTCCTGAGCACTTTGTTGACATGTCTCTGACTTTCCATTCTGAGTGCAGGGCAGAGACATCAGCCGCTCCACAGGAGGTGGAGCCAGCATTGTGGTTGCAGAGCACAGCCCTATTCAGAGTCCACGTGTACTCCTCCCACCCATCTGGATGTAAATTTCTCTATTCACCACCGGGCTGCCCCAGCCGGTCTCCTGGAATTCCCCAGCCCAGTCACTCACAGAAACCAGACAGGCAGATACACATCATAGCAGAGGCGGGCTGAAATGGTTAGGCAAGCAAATACCAACTTTCTAAAAGTGGCATTTGCAAACACAGAATATTAAAATAAACTTTACTAAAAGATGTATTTTATTATTCTGAGTTCAGGCATACTAAACTCGAATTTCTACCATGTTCCCTGGGTCTGTTAGGATCATAGAATGTAACCATTCTGACAGCCCATTCTGGCCTATGGAGAACAGGTAGCCTTACAATAGTGAAACACGAAAATGGCTGTAATTCACTATTAGGACATGCCACACACATCAGGGCTTGTCCTACCTTACGCTTACAATGCACCCTGCCCTTGGGCCTACCATAGGAGTGACTAATATGAAGTTAAGGGAAGGTTTAGGGACTGGCAAGGGGGTGTACTTGCCCAGTCAGCATGACAGTACCAGACTGCATGCAGGTTCTGCAATGGCAGACCTTAGACACATTTTACTAGGCCGCTTCTGTGGGTGGCACAACCAGTGCTGCAAGCCCACCAGCAGCATTTGTATTTACAAGCCCTGGGCACTCCTGGTGCACTTTACTGGGGTCTAACAGTAAACCAAATAAGCCAATCATGGAATCCAACCAACATATACATTTTACATAGGGAGAGCATATGCAATTTAGCACTGATCAGCAGTTGTAAAGTGCCCAGAGTCATAGAACAGCCAACAACAGGTCAGAAAAAATACAGGAGGAAGGTAAAAATTTCAGGGATGACCCTGCAAAAAGGGCCAAGTCCAACACAAACGCAGAATATTAAAATAAACCTTGCCAAAAGATGTACCTTATTATTCTGAGTTCAGGCATACTAAACTCGATTTTCTACCACGTTCCCTGGGTCTGTTAGGATCATAGGATGTAACAATCTTAACAGCCCATTCTGGCCTATGAGAACAAGGTAGCCTTGCAATAGTGAAAAACGAAAATGGCTGTAAGTCACTATTAGGTCATGCCACACACATCAGGGCTTGTCCTACCTTATGCTACAATGCACCCTGCCCTTGGGCCTACCATAGGGGTGACTAACATGAAGTTAAGGGAAAGTTTAGGGACTGGCAAGTGGGTGCACTTGCCAGTCAGCATTTCAGTACCAGACTGCACGCAGGTTCTGCAATGGCAGACCTAGACACATTTTACCAGGCCGCTTCTGTGGGTGGCACAACCAGTGCTGCAAGCCCACCAGCGGCATTTGTATTTACACGTCCTGGCACTCCTGGTGTACTTTACTGGGGTCTGGTAGTAAACCAAATAGGCCAATCATGGAATCCAACCAACATATACATTTTTACAGTAGGGAGAGCATATGCACTTTAGCACTGATCAGCAGTGGTAAAGTGCCCAGAGTCATAAAACAGCCAACAGGTCAGAAAAAATATAGGAAGAAGGCAAACAAAAAAAGTTCAGGGATGACCCTGCAGAAAGGGCCAAGTCCAACAGCGATACAAAGTGGAAGGGAGACTCATGCCAAGGTGCCAGGTCTAACAGTAGGGCTGTGCTCCGGTCTCGGTACTGGAACAGCAGTGGGTGCAATCAGAGGTGCACTGGCAGGACTGTGCTCACCTCTCACTACAGGGAAAGTAGTGGGTGCAAGGAGAGGTGCACTGGCAGGGCTGTGCTCGGGTCTCAGTACTGGGACAGCAGTGGGTGCAGGTTGAGGTGCACTGGCAGGGCTGTGCTCGGGTCTCCGTATTGGAACAGCAGTGGGTGCAAGCTGAGGTGCACTGGCAGGCTGTGCTCCGGATTCGGTACTGGAACAGCAGTGGGTGCAAGTTGAGGAATACTGGCAGGGCTGTGCTCTGGTCTCCATACTGGAACAGCTGTGGGTGCAAGCTGAGGTGCACTGGCAGGGCTGCGCTCCAGTGGGTGCAAGCTGAGGTGCACTGGCAGGGCTGTGCTACGGTCTCGGTACTGGTACAGCAGTGGGTGCAAGCTGAGGTGCACTGGCAGGGCTGTGCTCCGGTCTCGGCACTGGAACAGCAGTAGGTGCAAGCTGAGGTGCACTGGCAGGGCGGTGCTCCAGGCTCAGTACTGGAAGAGCAGTGGGTGAGAGTGGAGGTGCACTGGCAGGGCTGTGTTCCGGTCTCGGTACTGGAACAGCAGTGGGTGCAAGCTGAGGTGCACTGGTAGGGCTGTTCTCCGGTCTCGATACTGGAACAGCAGTGGGTGCTAGGAGAGGTGCACTGGCAGGGCTGTGCTCTGGTCTCAGTACTGGGACAGCAGTGGGTGCAAGCTGAGGTGCACTGGCAGGATTGTGGCCCGGTCTCAGTACTGGGACAGCAGTGGGTGCAAGCTGAGGTGCACTGGCAGGGCTGTGCTCCGGTCTCGGTACTAGGACAGCAGTGGGTGCAAGCTGAGGTGCAGTGGCAGGGCTGTGCTCCGGTCTCGGTACTGGAACAGCAGTGCGTGCAAGCTGGGGTGCACTGGCAGGGCTGTGCTCCGGTCTTGGTACTGGGACAGCAGTGGGTGCAAGCAGAGGTGCACTGGCAGGGCTGTGCTTTGGTCTCAGCACTGGCACAGCAGTGGGTGCGAGCTGAGGTGCACTGGCAGGGCTGTGCTTCGGTCTCGGTACTGGAACAGCAGTGGGTGCAAGCTGAGGTGCACTGGTAGGTGTTAGATTTGGGGATGTCTGGTTGGCACAGGTAGGTCCTTGTGTAAAGCAGGGATCCTCTCCTCTAGTCAGGGTAAGGGGTTACACTCCCAACACAACCCCTGCTCACCCTCTAGGTAGCTTGGCGCGAGCAGACAAGGCTTATCTCAGGGCGCAATAGTTTGTGACCACATACAGTAATTCAATGGCAACCCCACATATGGACTCCACACTGGGTTTATCAGAAATGATTATTTTATATATAGGCAGACTTAGCACAAGACCAAATAACGATCCCAAGTCCCACAATACTCTTGGCAATAAGCAGTACTTGATTCAAGCGTCTTTTACAGTTCTGTGCGGTTCGTGTTACTTCGTACGGTCCGTACTGGATGAAAGATGCTTTTGAGCGGGGCTCACAAGCGTTGCAGACCCTCCGGGCGAAGCGTACACCCTGCGGTGCTTACGAACGGGGCTCACAAACGCTACAGACGCTCTGGGCGAAGCGTACACCCTGCGGTGCTTACGAACGGGGCTCCCAAACGCTGCAGACGCTCCGGTGCAGAGCGTACACCTTACGGTGCGAAGCGGACACAGTACCTTTATCTTGGAGAGTTCGTCACGGACGATGCGATTGCAACAAGCGCGTTGTACGTTGCGATGTCCTCCTGTCACGGTGCGAGCTACGGCTCGTTGGGGGCCTTAGTTACGTTGTTCGAGGGGACGGTGCGGAGATACGGTGCTCTTGATGTTCGTGCGGCGTACGAGCCGTACCATGAGATCGGCGCCTTTTCTTTCAGCGCGGTGCGAACCAGGTAGTACACTCCGATGGTGAATGACATACCAACCACTCTACGTGCCGCAACCTGCCCACAACAGGGGTAGGGGGCACACCAGAGCAGTGTGATTCGAAGAGGGGAAACAAAAGTGCGACACGAAGTCCTTCCTTCACGGTGCGAGCTACGGCTCGTAGGGGGCCTTAGTCACGTTGTTTGGGCCGGACAGCTGGGCACAGGCTTTCCAGTGTGCGCGCCGATCTAGGCGGCGCATGCATTCCTCGGCTTCGGGTTTGCGGTGAGAACGGCGGTTCTCGGCGGCGATTCTCAAGGGGGATAAAGTCTACTGGTCCTGGGACTTCGTTCAGGGGGCAAGCTCAGTCACAAGCCCTTGGAGATCTTAAAAAGCACAAGTTGAAGTAAAGTTTATCAGCAATCTTTCTCCTCTCCTTCAGCAGCAAGGCAACCACTGCAGGCCAATCCCCCAGGTCAGGGACAGTACTCCTCCTGCAGCTTTCCCAGTAACTTCCCCTCAGGCAGAGGTTCGTCTTGTAGCAGGATCTAATTTCTTAGGGGCAGGGCTCCTATACTTATACTACATTTCTTTTGTTCTTGCAGGCCAGGGGGGCCCTTGCCTAGTTCGGTCCGGTTTCTGAGCACTTTGTTGACATGATGCAGGCTTCTACTTTCAGTGTGCAGGGCAGAGACATCAGACGCTCCACAGGAGGTGGAGCCAGCATTGTGGTGGCAGAGCACAGCCCTATTCAGAGTCCAGGTGCACTCCTCCCACCCATCCTGATGTAATCTTCCTATTCACCACCTGGCTGCCCAGACTGTCTCTTGGAATTCCCCAGCCCTGTCACTCACACAAACCAGACAGCAGATATACATCAGCGCAGAGGCGGGCTGAAATGGTTAGGCAAGCAAATGCCAACTTTCTAAAAGTGGCATTTGCAAACACAGAACATTAAAAAAAACTTTGGGGCATGTCCTACCTTATGCTTACAATGCACCCTGCCCTTGGGCCTACCATAGGGGTGACTAATATGAAGTTAAGGGAAGGTTTAGGGACTAGCAAGTGGGTGCACTTGCGCAGTCAGCATGACAGTACCAGACTGCATGCAGGTTCTCCAATGGCAGACCCTAGACACATTTTACCAGGCCGCTTCTGTGGGTGGCACAACCAGTGCTGCAATCCCACCAGCAGCATTTGTATTTACAAGCCCTGGGCACTCCTGGTGCACTTTACTGGGGTCTGACAGTAAACCAAATAAGCCAATCATGGAATCCAACCAACATATACATTTTATATAGGGAGCACTTGCACTGTGGCACTGGTTGGCAGTGGCACAGTGCTCTGAGCAGCTAACACCAGCAAAACACATGAGGCACAGCGATACACAGTGGAAGGGAGACTTACGCCAAGGTGCCAGGTCTAACAGTAGGGTCTCGGTACTGGAACAGCAGTGGGTGCAATCAGAGGTGCACTGGCAGGGCTGTGCTCGGGTCTCACTGCAGGGAAAGTAGTGGGTGCAATGGGAAGGTACACTGGCAGGGCTGTGCTCGGGTCTCAGTACTGGGACAGCAGTGGGTGCAGGTTGAGGTGCACTGGCAGGGCTGTGCTCGGGTCTCCGTTCTGGAACAGCAGTGGGTGCAAGCTGAGGTGCACTGGCAGGGCTGTGCTCTGGTTTCGGTACTGGAACGGCAGTGGGTTTAGGTTGAGGTGCACTGGCAGGGCTGTGCTCCGGTCTCAGCGCTGGAACAGCAGTGGGTGCAAGCTGGGGTGCACTGTCAGGGCTGTGCTCCGGTTTCGGTACTGGAACAGCAGTGGGTGCAAGTTGAGGGATACTGGCAGGGCTGTGCACTGGTCTCCTTACTGGAGCAGCGGTGGGTGAGAGTGGAGGTGCACTGGCAGGGCTGTGCTCCGGTCTCGGTACTGGAACAGCAGTGGGTGCAAGCTGAGGTGCACCGGTAGGGCTGTCCTCCGGTCTCAATACTGGAACAGCAGTGGGTGCAAGGAGAGGTGCACTGGCAGGGCTGTGCTCCGGTCTCAGTACTGGGACAGCAGTGGGTGCACGCTGAGGTGCACTGGCAGGGCTGTGGTCTGGTCTCAGTACTGGGACAGCAATGGGTGCAAACTGAGGTCCACTGGCAGGGCTGTGCTCCGGTCTCGGTACTAGGACAGCAGTGGGTGCAAGCTGAGGTGCAGTGGCAGGGCTGTGCTCGGGTCTCGGTACGTGTTAGACCTGGCACCTTGGCGTGAGTTTCCCTTCCACTTTTTGCTGATGTGCCTCGTGTTTTGTTGGTGTTGGCTGCTCAGAGCACTGTGCCACTGCCAATCAGTGCCACAGTGCAAGTGCTCCCTTATGAAAAATGTATACATTGATTGGTGTCCATGTTTGGCTTATTTGGTTTACTATCAGCCCCTAGTAAAGTGCACCAGGAGTGCCAGGGCTTGTAAATACAAATGCTGCTGGTGGGCTTGCAGCACTGGTTGTGCCACCCACAGAAGCGGCCTAGTAAAATGTGTCTAGGGTCTTCCACTGCAGAACCTGCGTGCAGTCTGGTACTGTCGCGCTGACTGCCCAAGTGCACCCACTTGCCAGTCCCTAAACCTACCCTTTACTACATATTAGTCACCCCTCTGGTATGCCCAAGGGCAGGGTGCATTGTAGGCATAAGGTAGGACATGCCCTGATGTGTGTGGCATGTCTTAATAGTGAAGTACAGCCATTTTCGTTTTTCACTATTGAAGGCTACCTGCTCTCCATAGGCCAGAATGGGCTGCTGGAATTACTACACGCTGTAATCCCAGTGGACTCATAGAGCCTGGTAGAAAGTCAAGTTTAGTATGCCTGAACTCAGAATAATACAATACTTCTGTTGGACAGGCCACACGAAGGGCTTGCTCCCTCCCCGCACGACAGGGCCCGAGCTCCGGCCCGCCAGGCATAACCCACGGAAAGCACCTGTACCCCGTCTCCCGACGGATCTTCTGCCCTCGGACCTCTACTCATCACGGGGCCCAGCCCCACCGGCTCCCCCGGCCGGTTCAAGCCGCCATCTTGGGCCCTGCACCACGAGGCCGCGTGGCCTCGCCCCGACCCTAACCCCGGGCCTGACCGGCCCCGACATCCCGGCACCACCATCCACCCGGGAGGTGAGCGGACCACTTGGCAGGTCAATGGGAGGACGAAGTGTCAAGAGCTCTTCCCCCGCCAGGTGCCGATCGCCTCCAGCTCCCCCAGGCGCTGGCTCCACCCCCTGCTTGGTGTCTGGACACCTTCATCCCGGGCCCTCCGACCTCCAAGTGCGAGGGTCCGGACATCAAAGAGCGCCTGCCCTATAACTGGGGCAGCTCCGGAGCAGGAAGGCAGTTGTATCCTGGAGTCGAGAGACACCGAGAGAACTCAGCCTTGACGGACTACTGGCGCTGCCGTAGCCCGCTCTGGTGAACCATCGTCCTGCCTGCTGGCGCTGCCGCGGCCTTCTACAACATCCATCCTCGTCGGGACCTGCTGGCGCTGCCGCGGCCCGTTGTAACGACCATCCTCACCGGGACCTGCTGGCGCTGCCGCGGCCTTCTACAACATCCATCCTCGTCGGGACCTGCTGGCGCTGCCGCGGCCCGTTGTAACGACCATCCTCACCGGGACCTGCTGGCGCTGCCGCGGACCGTACATCGACCATCTCCACCGGGACCTGCTGGCGCTGCCGCGGCCCGTGCCAACTAAGCTCGAGGATTGTGAGCTAATCATCATCTCATCCAAACTACCTGACTGGTAGACAGACTGTCCCGCTACCCCTTACCCTGCTTTGAGAGACTTGAATCGAGGGGACCCCTGAGTCCAGACCTCCTTGTACCATTCAACCGTACCCTAAGAAGTGCTTATAAAGAACCCTGAACCTTATCCGTGTGTGGTATCCGTCTGTGGGGGGGAAAGTTACTTGTCTGTACGATCGCTGGAGACGGCTCTCCCCGGAGACCTCTCCTCCTGACTCCGGCCGACCCTCCCGGTCCGTCTATCCTTTCTAACATTGGTGGCCAGCGGCGCGATCCGAATCAACGCGTAATCGTACAGAGAGTAGCTCACCCCACGACAAAAACACGATGTCAGCCAAAGATAGCAACTCCACCGAGAAATTCCAAATGGATAAATTAGAAGAATACAACCACCGCGAACTGAGACAATTCTGCATAGAACTTGGCATTGCTACCACCGGCCTGAGTACCAAAGATGATCTAAAGCACGCCCTAGAGTCGTGGACAGAAACTGGGGTCGCCGGACCCTCCGACCAAAGCAGCATCACACCAGAGGGGAACGCCACGGCTCCCGAGGAGCGGGGAACGGGCCTCTCGCAGGAGGAGATCCGAGAAAGAGAAAGAACCAGATTGCACGAGTTGGAAATGGCACGACTCAAGATGGATGGGGAACTCAAGTTAGCTGAACAGAAACTCAACCTCGAGCACATGCGGCTCCGAGATGAACGAGAAGAGAAGCAGAGACAGAGAGAGCTGGAGGAGAAAAAAATAACGCTCGAGCACGAGCGCAAACTGGCGGAAATAGAACTTCGGAAACAGAATAAGGAACTGGGGGTGCCTGAGCGACCACACACCCCGGGGCCAATCGAGAAAAAAGTCCACATCCCCAAGGATGTTGTCCGCGAGTATGTCCGAGAAGACGACATACAACAGTGGTTTAAAGCCTACGAGATCGCCATGACCTCCCACCGGATCGACCGGAGTGATTGGGGAGCCAGACTTTGGGGGAGGTTTATCAACGAGGGTCGCGATGCCCTACTGCAGCTCCCAGATCACCAAATGTCGTCCTACGACCACATGAAGGCTGCCCTCCTCACCCGCTACGGCCTCACACCCGAGATGTACCGCCAGAGGTTCAGAGATTGCACCCGGATCCCAGGTACAACTTGGGTAGAATACGTGAACTATTTCAGCCGTGCCTTCGAGGGTTGGATAAAGGGGAGCCAGGTCACCACCTACGAACAACTCTTTAACCTGATGGTATGGGAGCACCTGTCGAACAACTGCTTCGTCGAGCTCAGGCAGCACCTCCTCGACAGTAAGCTGACTGACCCCCGGCAGCTCGCCGCCGAAGCTGACCGATGGGAAAGCACCCGAGTGGGCCGGAGGGGGCCACACGAACAGAACAGAAACAACCAAGGCCAGTACCGTCCTCGGGGAGGAGGAGGGGGCCAGGGGCGAGGGAGAGACGCCTTGCCCGCAACACCCGTGGCCAGCACCCCGGCTCCGGCCGGTCGGGGCAACCCCCCGTGGCGTCCTGGGGTCCGAGCCAACGTCACGTGCCACCGATGCCAGCGAGTCGGCCACTACGCCAATGACCCGAGCTGCCCGCAGAACCAAACACCCAAGCCCCGCCAGGTAGCTGCCGCCGCCCTGGGGGAAGAGCGATCATTGGAGGAACCAGAGGAGTATGAGCCGGCCCAGCAAGAGTGGGAACCGGCCGCCATGGTCCTGGCGTGCTTAGGGGGAAGAGACATGGTCCCGCGGGCTCCCCTACCCGCTAACACCAGGAAATACGGTCAGTGGGTGACCATTAATGGACAGCGAGCCGAGGCCTTGCGTGACACAGGCGCCAGTGTGACGGCCGTCCGCTGTCACCTGGTGAAGCCCGAGCAGATCCTGCCGAACATTCTCTGCCCCGTCCGCTCGGCAGACAACTCTCAAAGTATGTGTCAAATGGCCTGCGTCCCATTCGAATGGGGAGGGGTCTCCGGCCTGTTGAAGGTGACGGTCCGGGACGATGCCCCCGTGGACTGCCTCCTGGGGAATGACCTCGAGAGTTCCCCGTGGGCCACCGTTGAGAGAAGAGAGCACCTGGGGATGCTGGGCCTCCCGGACTGGGCCTGCATAACCACCCGGTCCATGGCCGCCCGTGCCGTCCCTCGATCAGAAGAACCAGAATGGCCAGCACCTCCGCCCCCGGTCGCCCCAGTAGAAGACAACGACGAGGCCAGCCTCCCAGACCCGACGACCGAAGGGGACGCGCAACCCCAGGACCTTCCTGACCTGGCTCAGTGGCGTCAAGAAGGGGGGCCCACCCAAGAACAGTTCCGCCAGGAACAAAAGACCTGTCCCTCCCTCGAGGGACTCCGCCAACAAGCCAGCGCCCAGAACGCAGGGGACTCCACCGGAACTCACTGGGTCTACTGGGATAACGACCTGCTATACAGCGAGCAAAGAATCGCCGAGCTGGGGGCCGGTCGAGTACTGGTGGTACCTCTCCGCTTCAGAGACTTTCTGCTCAACCTGGCCCACGATGTCCCCCTGGCTGGACACCTGGGCCAGGATAAAACGTACAGCCGCCTAGTGACCCACTTTTTCTGGCCGAAAATGAGGAACGACGTCCTGAACCACTGCCGATCTTGCCCCACATGCCAAGCCAGCGGGAAGAGTGGTCGGAAGCTGAAAGCCCCTCTGCAACCCTTCCCTGTGGTCACCACCCCGTTCGAGAGGGTGGGGATAGACATCGTGGGGCCTCTGGACCCCCGCACGGCACAAGGACACAGGTTCATCTTAGTACTGGTGGACCATGCCACCCGCTACCCCGAGGCGGTGCCCCTACGGACCGTGACAGCTCCGGTGGTTGGCCGGGCCCTAACGGGGATCTTCTCCCGGGTAGGCTTCCCCCGAGAAGTCGTCAGCGACCGAGGCACGAACTTTATATCCAAATACATGAAGTCCCTCTGGCAACAATGCGGGGTCACCTACAGATTCACGACCCCCTATCACCCCCAAGGGAACGGACTAGTGGAGCGTTTTAACCGCACCCTCAAGGGGATGATTGGGGGATTGGAAGAGCCCCTCCGTCGCCAGTGGGATGTACTACTCCCGTGCCTCCTCTTCGCCTACCGAGAAGTTCCCCAGAAGTCCCTCGGTTTTAGCCCTTTCGAACTCCTGTACGGGCACCCTGTGCGAGGGCCCCTCAGCCTAGTAAAAGAAGGTTGGGAGATGGCCCCCCTGAAGACCCCTCCAGACGTCTTCAACTACATCCTGGCCCTACGCAATCAGACCCGGCGCTTCAGAGGGATGGCCAAGGCGAACCTCGAGGCCAGCCAGGAGGACATGAAGAGGTAGTATGATCACAATGCCTCCTCCGTTGAGTTCGAGCCTGGGCAACAAGTATGGGTGATGTCCCCCACCGAACCATGTGCCTTGCAGGATAAGTGGACGGGGCCCTTCAAAGTGGTCGAGCGCAAAAGCCCCGTCACTTACCTCATCGACCTGGGGACCTCCCGGAACCCCCTCCGGGTCCTCCACACCAACCGACTCAAACCACACTTTGTGCGCTCAGAACTCAGCCTCCTGATGGCTACGGACAGTGGGGCAGAGGAAGACTCCGAACCCCTTCCGGATCTTCTGAAGACTCAGGAGAATGACGGCTCCGTGGACGGGGTCCGGCTATCTGACGCCCTCACTTCGGAGCAACGCCAGGGCTGCCGAAACCTCCTGCTGCGGTTCGCTACACTGTTCTCCCTCACCCCCGGGGTCACCCCTTGGTGTTTGCACGACGTGGACACCGGGGACAGCCCCCCTGTCCGACACCGGGCCTACCGCGTACCAGATCGGGTACGGGCCTGCATACAGGAGGAAGTGGCCAAGATGCTCACAATCGGGGTCATCGAGCCCTCGGACAGTCCCTGGGCCAGTCCGGTGGTATTGGTTCCCAAAGCCGCTGCCCCCGGCACCGCACCTGAACTGAGATTCTGCGTCGACTACCGGGGCTTGAACGCTGTCACCCGGACCGACGCCCATCCGATTCCCCGAGCAGACGAGCTGATCGACCGGCTGGGGGCCGCCCGCTACCTTAGTATCTTCGACCTAACAGCGGGCTACTGGCAGATCGGCCTCACACCCAGGGCTCAGGAACGGTCAGCCTTCTCTACCCCCGATGGCCACTACCAATTCAAGGTCATGCCCTTCGGCATGAAAAATGCCCCCGCCACGTTTCAACGCCTCGTGAACCAGGTCTTGGCGGGGCTCGAAGAGTTCAGCGCTGCCTATCTGGACGATATCGCTGTATACAGCCGCCACTGGCCCGACCACCTCCGTCACCTCCACGAGGTCCTACAGGCCCTCCAGCGGGCCGGCCTCACAATTAAGGCCGGCAAGTGCCAAATTGGCCAAGGGTCTGTGACCTACCTTGGGCACCAAGTGGGAAGCGGGCTGGTGGCCCCGCTACAACTTAAGATTGCTGCCATCCAGTCCTGGCAGCCCCCCGTCACCCAGACCGAGGTCCGAGCCTTCTTGGGGCTCACCGGCTACTACCGGCGGTTCGTGAAAGACTATGGCAGCATCGTGGGGCCCCTCACGGGTCTCACGTCCAAGAACCAGCTGAAGCGGATTAACTGGACCCCCGATTGTCAAGCGGCCTTCGAGAAACTGAAGGCCGCCCTGTGCACCGCCCCTGTGCTCCAGGCCCCCGATTACAGTCGGGAATTCGTAGTACAGACCGACGCCTCCGACCACGGCATCGGAGCCGTCCTTTCTCAGTTAAACCCCGAGGGTCATGACCAGCCGGTGGCCTTCATCAGTCGACGTCTCCTGGCCCGAGAACAGCGCTGGAGCACCATTGAGAGGGAGGCCTTCGCAGTGGTGTGGGCCCTCAAAAAGCTCCGGCCTTATCTCTTCGGTACCCACTTCCGGGTACAAACCGACCATCGACCCCTGCAGTGGCTGATGCAGATGCGGGGAGAGAACCCAAAACTCTTGCGCTGGTCCATTTCCCTGCAGGGAATGGACTTCACTGTGGAGCACCGGCCAGGCCAAGACCACGCCAACGCGGATGGCCTGTCCCGCTTTTTCCGCCTCGACGAAGAGAGTCCCCAAGGAGATGGGTGACTCTCCCCGCCTTCAGCTGGGGGGGACGCATGTTGGACAGGCCACACGAAGGGCTTGCTCCCTCCCCGCACGACAGGGCCCGAGCTCCGGCCCGCCAGGCATAACCCACGGAAAGCACCTGTACCCCGTCTCCCGACGGATCTTCTGCCCTCGGACCTCTACTCATCACGGGGCCCAGCCCCACCGGCTCCCCCGGCCGGTTCAAGCCGCCATCTTGGGCCCTGCACCACGAGGCCGCGTGGCCTCGCCCCGACCCTAACCCCGGGCCTGACCGGCCCCGACATCCCGGCACCACCATCCACCCGGGAGGTGAGCGGACCACTTGGCAGGTCAATGGGAGGACGAAGTGTCAAGAGCTCTTCCCCCGCCAGGTGCCGATCGCCTCCAGCTCCCCCAGGCGCTGGCTCCACCCCCTGCTGGGTGTCTGGACACCTTCATCCCGGGCCCTCCGACCTCCAAGTGCGAGGGTCCGGACATCAAAGAGCGCCTGCCCTATAACTGGGGCAGCTCCGGAGCAG
The DNA here is from genome assembly GCF_964204655.1 of Triturus cristatus. NCBI lineage: Eukaryota > Metazoa > Chordata > Amphibia > Caudata > Salamandridae > Triturus > Triturus cristatus. Next base: position 1,114,839,834 of record NC_140579.1, read on the forward strand.
GAAGGCAGTTGTATCCTGGAGTCGAGAGACACCGAGAGAACTCAGCCTTGACGGACTACTGGCGCTGCCGTAGCCCGCTCTGGTGAACCATCGTCCTGCCTGCTGGCGCTGCCGCGGCCTTCTACAACATCCATCCTCGTCGGGACCTGCTGGCGCTGCCGCGGCCCGTTGTAACGACCATCCTCACCGGGACCTGCTGGCGCTGCCGCGGCCTTCTACAACATCCATCCTCGTCGGGACCTGCTGGCGCTGCCGCGGCCCGTTGTAACGACCATCCTCACCGGGACCTGCTGGCGCTGCCGCGGACCGTACATCGACCATCTCCACCGGGACCTGCTGGCGGTGCCGCGGCCCGTGCCAACTAAGCTCGAGGATTGTGAGCTAATCATCATCTCATCCAAACTACCTGACTGGTAGACAGACTGTCCCGCTACCCCTTACCCTGCTTTGAGAGACTTGAATCGAGGGGACCCCTGAGTCCAGACCTCCTTGTACCATTCAACCGTACCCTAAGAAGTGCTTATAAATAACCCTGAACCTTATCCGTGTGTGGTATCCGTCTGTGGGGGGGAAAGTTACTTGTCTGTACGGTCGCTGGAGACGGCTCTCCCCGGAGACCTCTCCTCCTGACCCCGGCCGACCCTCCCGGTCCGTCTATCCTTTCTAACAACTTCTTTTAGTAAAGTTTATTTTAATATCCTGTGTTTGTAAATACTACTTTTAGAAAGTTAGTATTTACTGACCTGGTCATTTCAGTCTGCCTCTGTTGTGTGTGTGTGTGTGTGCTGCCTAGTTTCAGTGGGGAGCAGGGCTGGGGAATTCCAGGAGACAGGCTGGCTGCCAGGTGGTGGGTAGAGAGATTACACCAGGATGGGTGGGAGGAGTACACCTTGACTCTGAATAGACCTGTGCTCTGCCACCACAATGCCGGCTCCGCCCCCTGTGGAGCGGCTGATGTCTCTGCCCTGCTGCTGAAAGGAAAGAGCAGAGTCACCACAACAAAGTGCTCCAAGACCGGACTGAGCCAGGCCCAGGCCCCCTGGCGACAAAGAACAAAAGAATTGCTGTATAAAAGAAGGAGCCCTGCTCCTAAGAAATCAGATCCTGTTTGCTCCAAGAAGAAACTCTGCCTGAAGAGAAGGACCTGGAAAAGCTGCATGGAGGAGTACTGTCTCTAAGCCTGAGAGACTGGCCTGTGGTGGGTGCCTTGCTGCTGGAAGGAGAGGAAAAGACTGAAGAAGAAACTTTTATTCAACTTGTGCTTAACAAACAATCTCCAAGGGCTTGCTTGTGAACTTGCCCCCTGAACTGCGCCCCAGGAACAGTGGTCGCTACCTTTCCCCTGGAAGAAGAGGAAGCTGCTGTGGGTGACCCTGCAACGATGACCCCAGAGAACCTGTGTGCCTCCATCTCACTGAGCACCGCGACTTCTGGCTGCCCGGGCTGCTGTGAGCACCGTGAAAACCAGCCTGCCTGGTCTGATCAAAGCAAGCAACTGCCCCCTCGAGTCGTAGCTCGCAACGTGAGGAGAGACGACCGGTGTCCAAGCACCGAGCCTCTGCGACCCTGTGCCGCCAAGACCACTGTAAGGACCCAAAAGCACCCTGTTCGCTATCTGGCCGAAGCCGACAGCGCTGCGCCGCTGAGGATTGCCCCCGAGCTGCCCCTCCTGCCTCCGACCTCCGTTGTGTGTCTGGAAACACTGAAGCACCCCATGAAGCATCGCATTCCACTGACCAAGAGGGACTGCAGCGCGACGTGGGACACCCCTCAACGGACTCCCGAGGCCGCCACGGACATTGCCTCCAAAGAACCAGGTACTGTGTGGTGAAGCGCCCTTGTACGAAGCTTCCTTCGCTTTGTACGGGCTTGTACGGTGCCAGCGTCGCGCTACGCTACTAACGCGTGAAGCGTGAGCGTTGGTACGGTTCGTACCAGCTGTCCGAAGCGTCCCTACGAAGGTACGGTCCGTACCGGTGAGAAGATATAGGTGTTGCTCATGCGGGAGGCGTGAGGTTCGGCAAGAGGCATACCGGACTTGTACGACACGTACCTACGAGGGTACGGTCCGTACGGCTTCAGTCCAGCGTACGCGTGCTCACGCGTGAAGCTAGAGAAACAGCACGACGCGCCTAAAACATCGTACAAAGCATACCAAAGGCGCTACGAAGCGCACAGACCCCAAAAGAAGCCTATTTTAACTTGAAAAGTGCCTTTTAAGAACTGTGGACTCTTTGAAAAGTATTGCAAGTAACTGGAACCTCATCTAAAGTAAAGAACTGTATTTTTGAAAGCCTGCTTAAAGAAACCTTTTATATAAAGAGTATATTTTACAAAAACACAGCCTTGTGTCTCTGTGTGGTGGGTTGGTGGTTATTGTGTGGGACATCTTGAATGCTTAACCTAATGCCCTCTGGAATCTAGCCTGACTGCTCGCGCCACGTTACCTAGAGGGTGAGCAGGGGTTATTTTCTTAGAGTAATCCTTCATCCTGACTTAGAAGAAAGGGTCCCTGCTTGTCGCAAGTGCATACCTGCGCCAACCAGAGACCCCGGATTCTAACATTGGTGGCAGCGGTGAGGATTTACGGATTTGCATTCTTGGTGTCTGCGCAGTGATTACTAGCCATTGCACAGTGAGGACAGTCCAGTAGCTTGAGCCACAGAACTTTAACATTTTAACTTCGCTTGCCAAGAAAGAAGATCCCTTGTGTTTGGAGTCATGCCGGGCACAAACAGCATTGAGAAATCAATCTCTGAAACCTCTGAAAAAGGAGAATTGGTATGGGATAAGTCAAAACTGGATAGCTATACAAGAGACCAACTCAAGCACTTCTGCAAAAACCTAAAGGTTCCACATGTAGGGTGCAGGAACAAAGCAGAGCTCTACAAGGCGCTGAGAGCCTGGATGGAATCAAGGGGGGCAGCTGACGATGTTGCACCTCAGGATGAAGTACCATTGGAACAAGCAGAAAGCATTCACAGTTTTGGCAGAGGCCTGTCGCCAGAGGAGCTGGCAGCAGGCCGCCAGAGAGCAAGAGATCACTTTGGTAAAGCTGAAATTAAATGGCCAATTGGAGCTAGAAAGCAAGAAGCTGGCTCTGGAAGAAAAGAGAATGGCTCTTGAAGAAAGAAAGATTCAGATGGAGCACGACGCGAGAATGAGGGAGTTGGCGATAAAAGAGAAAAGTTTGGAAAACCCTCCCTGTTAGAAAGGGGTAGACGGACCGGGAGGGTCGGCCGGGGTCAGGAGGAGAGGTCTCCGGGGAGAGCCGTCTCCAGCGATCGTACAGACAAGTAACTTCCCCCCCACAGACAAATACCACACACGGATAAGGTTCAGGGTTCTTTATAAGCACTTCTTAGGGTACGCTTGACTGGTACAAGGAGGTCTGGACTCAGGGGTCCCCTCGATTCAAGGCTCTCAAAGCAGGGTAAGGGGTAGCGGGACAGTCTGTCTACCAGTCAGGTAGTTTGGATGAGATGATGATTAGCTCACAATCCTCGAGCTTGGTTGGTACGGGCCGCGGCAGCGCCAGCAGGTCCCGGAAAGATGGTCGATGGACGGTCCGCGGCAGCGCCAGCAGGTCCCGGTGAGGATGGTCGTTACAACGGGCCGCGGCAGCGCCAGCAGGTCCCGACGAGGGTGGTCGTTACAGCGGGCCGCGGCAGCGCCAGCAGGTCCCGACGAGGGTGGTCGTTACAACGGGCCGCGGCAGCGCCAGCAGGTCCCGACGAGGATGGATGTTGTAGAAGGCCGCGGCAGCGCCAGCAGGCAGGATGATGGTTCACAAGAGCGGGCTACGGCAGCGCCAGTAGTCCGTCAAGGCTGAGTTCTCTCGGTGTCTCTCGACTCCAGGATACAACTGCCTTCCTGCTCCGGAGTTGTCCCAGTTATAGGGCAGGCGCCCTTTGATGTCCGGACCCTCGCACTTGGAGGTCGGAGGGCCCGGGATGAAGGTGTCCAGACACCCAGCAGGGGGTGGAGCCAGCGCCTGGGGGAGCTGGAGGCGATCGGCACCTGGCGGGGGAAGAGCTCTTGACACTTCGTTCTCCCATTGACCTGCCAAGTGGTCCGCTCACCTCCCGGGTGGACGGTGGTGCCGGGATGTCGGGGCCGGCCAGGCCCGGGGTTAGGGTCGGGGCGAGGCCACGCGGCCTCGTGGTGCAGGGCCCAAGATGGCGGCTTGAACTCGTGGGTTATGCCTGGTGGGCCGGAGCTCGGGCCCTGTCGTGCGGGGAGGGAGCAAGCCCTTCGTGTGGCCTGTCCAACATGCGTCCCCCCCAGCTGAAGGCGGGGAGAGTCACCCATCTCCTTGGGGACTCTCTTCGTCGAGGCGTAAAAAGCGGGACAGGCCGTCCGCGTTGGCGTGGTCTTGGCCTGGTCGGTGCTCCACAGTGAAGTCCATTCCCTGCAGGGAAATGGACCAGCGCAAGAGTTTTGGGTTCTCCCCCCGCATCTGCATCAGCCACTGCAGGGGTCGATGGTCGGTTTGTACCCGGAAATGGGTACCGAAGAGATAGGGCCGGAGCTTTTTGAGGGCCCACACCACTGCGAAGGCCTCCCTCTCGATGGTGCTCCAGCGCTGTTCTCGGGCCAGGAGACGTCGACTGATGAAGGCCACCGGCTGGTCATGACCTTCGGGGTTTAATTGAGAAAGGACGGCTCCGATGCCGTGGTCGGAGGCGTCGGTCTGTACCACGAATTCCCGACTGTAATCGGGGGCCTGGAGCACAGGGGCGGTGCACAGGGCGGCCTTCAGCTTCTCGAAGGCCGCTTGACAATCGGGGGTCCAATTAATCCGCTTCGGTTGGTTCTTGGACGTGAGACCCGTGAGGGGCCCCACGATGCTGCCGTAGTCCTTCACGAACCGCCGGTAGTAGCCGGTGAGCCCCAAGAAGGCTCGGACCTCGGTCTGGGTGACGGGGGGCTGCCAGGACTGGATGGCAGCAATCTTAAGTTGTAGCGGGGCCACCAGCCCGCTTCCCACTTGGTGCCCAAGGTAGGTCACAGACCCTTGGCCAATTTGGCACTTGCCGGCCTTAATTGTGAGGCCGGCCCGCTGGAGGGCCTGTAGGACCTCTTGGAGGTGACGGAGGTGGTCGGGCCAGTGGCGGCTGTATACAGCGATATCGTCCAGGTAGGCAGCGCTGAACTCTTCGAGCCCCGCCAAGACCTGGTTCACGAGGCGTTGAAACGTGGCGGGGGCATTCTTCATGCCGAAGGGCATGACCTTGAATTGGTAGTGGCCATCGGGGGTAGAGAAGGCTGACCGTTCCTGAGCCCTGGGTGTGAGGCCGATCTGCCAGTAGCCCGCTGTTAGGTCGAAGATACTGAGGTAGCGGGCGGCCCCCAGCCGGTCGATCAGCTCGTCTGCTCGGGGGATCGGGTGAGCGTTGGTCCGGGTGACAGCGTTCAAGCCCCGGTAGTCGACGCAGAATCTCAGTTCAGGTGCGGTGCCGGGGGCAGCGGCTTTGGGGACCAATACAACCGGACTGGCCCAGGGACTGTCCGAGGGCTCGATGACCCCGATTGTAAGCATCTTGGCCACCTCCTCCTGTATGCAGGCCCGTAACCGATCCGGTACGCGGTAGGCCCGGTGTCGGACAGGGGGACTGTCCCCGGTGTCCACGTCGTGCAAACACCAAGGGGTGACCCCGGGGGTGAGGGAGAACAGGGTAGCAAACTGCAGCAGGAGGTTCCGGCAGCCCTGGCGTTGCTCCGAAGTGAGGGCGTCAGAGAGCCGGACCCCGTCCACGGAGCCGTCATTCTCCTGAGTCTTCAGAAGATCCGGGAGGGGTTCGGAGTCCTCCTCTGCCCCACTGTCCGTAGCCATCAGGAGGCTGAGTTCTGAGCGCACAAAGTGTGGTTTGAGTCGGTTGGTGTGGAGGACCCGAAGGGGGTTCCGGGAGGTCCCCAGGTCGATGAGGTAAGTGACGGGGCTTTTGCGCTCGACCACTTTGAAGGGCCCCGTCCACTTATCTTGCAAGGCACATGGTTCGGTGGGGGACATCACCCATACTTGTTGTCCAGGCTCGAACTCAACGGAGGAGGCATTGTGATCATACCACTTCTTCATGTCCTCCTGGCTGGCCTCGAGGTTCGCCTTGGCCATCTCTCTGAAGCGCCGGGTCTGGTTGCGTAGGGCCAGGATGTATCTGAAGACGTCTGGAGGGGTCTTTAGGGGGGCCATCTCCCAACCTTCTTTTACTAGGCTGAGGGGCCCTCGCACAGGGTGCCCGTACAGGAGTTCGAAAGGGCTAAAACCGAGGGACTTCTGGGGAACTTCTCGGTAAGCGAAGAGGAGGCACGGGAGTAGTACATCCCACTGGCGACGGAGGGGCTCTTCCAATCCCCCAATCATCCCCTTGAGGGTGCGGTTGAAACGCTCCACTAGTCCGTTCCCTTGGGGGTGATAGGGGGTCGTGAATCTGTAGGTGACCCCGCATTGTTGCCAGAGGGACTTCATGTATTTGGATATAAAGTTCGTGCCTCGGTCGCTGACGACTTCTCGGGGGAAGCCTACCCGGGAGAAGATCCCCATTAGGGCCCGGCCAACCACCGGAGCTGTCACGGTCCGTAGGGGCACCGCCTCGGGGTAGCGGGTGGCATGGTCCACCAGTACTAAGATGAACCTGTGTCCTTGTGCCGTGCGGGGGTCCAGAGGCCCCACGATGTCTATCCCCACCCTGTCGAACGGGGTGGTGACCACAGGGAAGGGTTGCAGAGGGGCTTTCAGCTTCCGACCACTCTTCCCGCTGGCTTGGCATGTGGGGCAAGATCGGCAGTGGTTCAGGACGTCGTTCCGCATTTTCGGCCAGAAAAAGTGGGTCACTAGGCGGCTGTACGTTTTATCCTGGCCCAGGTGTCCAGCCAGGGGGACATCGTGGGCCAGGTTGAGCAGAAAGTCTCTGAAGCGGAGAGGTACCACCAGTACTCGACCGGCCCCCAGCTCGGCGATTCTTTGCTCGCTGTAGAGCAGGTCGTTATCCCAGTAGACCCAGTGAGTTCCGGTGGAGTCCCCTGTGTTCTGGGCGCTGGCTTGTTGGCGGAGTCCCTCGAGGGAGGGACAGGTCTTTTGTTCCTGGCGGAACTGTTCTTGGGTGGCCCCCCTTCCTGACGCCACTGAGCCAGGTCAGGAAGGTCCTGGGGTTGCGCGTCCCCTTCGGTCGTCGAGTCTGGGAGGCTGGCCTCGTCGTTGTCTTCTACTGGGGCGACTGGGGGCGGGGGTGCTGGCCATTCTGGTTCTTCTGATCGAGGGACGGCACGGGCGGCCATGGACCGGGTGGTTATGCAGGCCCAGTCCGGGAGGCCCAGCATCCCCAGGTGCTCTCTTCTCTCAACGGTGGCCCACGGGGAACTCTCGAGGTCATTCCCCAGGAGGCAGTCCACGGGGGCATCGTCCCGGACCGTCACCTTCAACAGGCCGGAGACCCCTCCCCATTCGAATGGGACGCAGGCCATTTGACACATACTTTCAGAGTTGTCTGCCGAGCGGACGGGGCAGAGAATGTTCGGCAGGATCTGCTCGGGCTTCACCAGGTGACAGCGGACGGCCGTCACACTGGCGCCTGTGTCACGCAAGGCCTCGGCTCGTTGTCCATTAATGGTCACCCACTGACCGTATTTCCTGGTGTTAGCGGGTAGGGGAGCTCGCGGGACCATGTCTCTTCCCCCTAAGCACGCCAGGACCATGGCGGCCGGTTCCCACTCTTGCTGGGCCGGCTCATACTCCTCTGGTTCTTCCAATGATCGCTCTTCCCCCAGGGCGGCGGCAGCTACCTGGCGGGGCTTGGGTGTTTGGTTCTGCGGGCAGCTCGGGTCATTGGCGTAGTGGCCGACTCGCTGGCATCGGTGGCACGTGACGTTGGCTCGGACCCCAGGACGCCACGGGGGGTTGCCCCGACCGGCCGGGGCCGGGGTGCTGGCCACGGGTGTTGCGGGCAAGGCTTCTCTCCCTCGCCCCTGGCCCCCTCCTCCTCCCCGAGGACGGTGCTGGCCTTGGTTGTTTCTGTTCTGTTCGTGTGGCCCCCTCCGGCCCACTCGGGTGCTTTCCCATCAGTCAGCTTCGGCGGCGAGCTGCCGGGGGTCAGTCAGCTTACTGTCGAGGAGGTGCTGCCTGAGCTCGACGAAACAGTTGTTTGACAGGTGCTCCCATACCATCAGGTTAAAGAGTTGTTCGTAGGTGGTGACCTGGCTCCCCTTTATCCAACCCTCGAAGGCACGGCTGAAATAGTTCACGTATTCTACCCAAGTTGTACCTGGGATCCGGGTGCAATCTCTGAACCTCTGGCGGTACATCTCGGGTGTGAGGCCGTAGCGGGTGAGGAGGGCAGCCTTCATGTGGTCGTAGGACGACATTTGGTGATCTGGGAGCTGTAGTAGGGCATCGCGACCCTCGTTGATAAACCTCCCCCAAAGTCCGGCTCCCCAATCACTCCGGTCGATCCGGTGGGAGGTCATGGCGATCTCGTAGGCTTTAAACCACTGTTGTATGTCGTCTTCTCGGACATACTCGCGGACAACATCCTTGGGGATGTGGACTTTTTTCTCGATTGGCCCCGGGGTGTGTGGTCGCTCAGGCACCCCCAGTTCTTTATTCTGTTTCCGAAGTTCTATTTCCGCCAGTTTGCGCTCGTGCTCGAGCGTTATTTTTTTCTCCTCAAGCTCTCTCTGTCTCTGCTTCTCTTCTCGTTCATCTCGGAGCCGCATGTGCTCGAGGTTGAGTTTCTGTTCAGCTAACTTGAGTTCCCCATCCATCTTGAGTCGTGCCATTTCCAACTCGTGCAATCTGGTTCTTTCTCTTTCTCGGATCTCCTCCTGCGGGAGGCCCGTTCCCCGCTCCTCGGGAGCCGTGGCGTTCTCCTCTGGTGTGATGCTGCTTTGGTCGGAGGGTCCGGCGACCCCAGTTTCTGTCCACGACTCCAGGGCGTGTTTTAGATCTTCTTTGGTACTCAGGCCGGTGGTAGCAATGCCAAGTTCTATGCAGAATTGTCTCAGTTCGCGGTGGTTGTATTCTTCTATTTTATCCATTTGGAATTTCTCGGTGGAGTTGCTCTCTTTGGCTGACATCGTGTTTTTGTCGTGGGGTGAGCTACTCTCTGTACGATTACGCGTTGATTCGGATCGCGCCGCTGGCCACCAATGTTAGAAAGGGGTAGACGGACCGGGAGGGTCGGCCGGGGTCAGGAGGAGAGGTCTCCGGGGAGAGCCGTCTCCAGCGATCGTACAGACAAGTAACTTCCCCCCCACAGACAAATACCACACACGGATAAGGTTCAGGGTTCTTTATAAGCACTTCTTAGGGTACGCTTGACTGGTACAAGGAGGTCTGGACTCAGGGGTCCCCTCGATTCAAGGCTCTCAAAGCAGGGTAAGGGGTAGCGGGACAGTCTGTCTACCAGTCAGGTAGTTTGGATGAGATGATGATTAGCTCACAATCCTCGAGCTTGGTTGGTACGGGCCGCGGCAGCGCCAGCAGGTCCCGGAAAGATGGTTGATGGACGGTCTGCGGCAGCGCCAGCAGGTCCCGGTGAGGATGGTCGTTACAACGGGCCGCGGCAGCGCCAGCAGGTCCCGACGAGGGTGGTCGTTACAGCGGGCCGCGGCAGCGCCAGCAGGTCCCGACGAGGGTGGTCGTTACAACGGGCCGCGGCAGCGCCAGCAGGTCCCGACGAGGATGGATGTTGTAGAAGGCCGCGGCAGCGCCAGCAGGCAGGATGATGGTTCACAAGAGCGGGCTACGGCAGCGCCAGTAGTCCGTCAAGGCTGAGTTCTCTCGGTGTCTCTCGACTCCAGGATACAACTGCCTTCCTGCTCCGGAGTTGTCCCAGTTATAGGGCAGGCGCCCTTTGATGTCCGGACCCTCGCACTTGGAGGTCGGAGGGCCCGGGATGAAGGTGTCCAGACACCCAGCAGGGGGTGGAGCCAGCGCCTGGGGGAGCTGGAGGCGATCGGCACCTGGCGGGGGAAGAGCTCTTGACACTTCGTTCTCCCATTGACCTGCCAAGTGGTCCGCTCACCTCCCGGGTGGACGGTGGTGCCGGGATGTCGGGGCCGGCCAGGCCCGGGGTTAGGGTCGGGGCGAGGCCACGCGGCCTCGTGGTGCAGGGCCCAAGATGGCGGCTTGAACCGGCCGGGGGAGCCGGTGGGGCTGGGCCCCGTGAGGAGTAGAGGTCCGAGGGCAGAAGATCCGTCGTGAGACGGGGTACCGGTGCTTTTCGTGGGTTATGCCTGGTGGGCCGGAGCTCGGGCCCTGTCGTGCAGGGAGGGAGCAAGCCCTTCGTGTGGCCTGTCCAACACTCCCTCTGGTGGCAGCGCAACGCCGGTGCAGGTAGAGTCAAGGGTGTACATGCCAAAAGATGTAGTTAAGGAATACTTTAAGAATGACGACATAGGGCAATGGTTCAAGGCCTATGAGGTAGCCATGTCTTCCCACCGGGTCCCTGAGAGAGATTGGCGAGCGGGGTTGTGGGGGCAGTTCCTCAGTGAGGGGCGGGACACACTCTTAGATTTGCCCTCTGATGTCTACAATTCTTACCCCCATATGAAGGAAGCTTTAATGAATAGATATGGGCTAACTCCTGAATTATATAGACAGAGGTTCAGGGGGTGTACCAAGATTGCGGGGAGTACGTATGTGGAGTATGTAACCTTTTTCTGCAGAGCACTGGATGGCTGGGTGAAGGGTAGCAAAGTGGATGATTAACAAGGTCTCTTTGATTTAATTGCATGGGAGCACTTGTCGCTTAATTGTTTTCCTGAGCTACGCCAACACCTGATAGATAGCAAGCTGACTACCCCTAGGAAGCTTGCTGAAGAGGCGGACTGCTGGGTCAGCACCAGGGTCCACAAGGGTCAAGTGGGAGACTCCGCCAAGGGTGGGCAGGGTCCCCAGCAGAAGAGTGGGGAGGGACAGGGAAAAACAGAAAGGGTTCCCAAAAGGCCCCCAAAGTAATACCCAAGGGAACCAGCAGAAAGGTTCTCAGCCTCCCCCACCCCCGAAGCCGACAGGGGCCCGACAGGTAAACCTGTTCCCAAGGGGCCCCCTCAATGTTATAAATGTGGTGAACTGGGTCACTTTGCCAGTGATCCCAAGTGTCGCCAGTATGTGAAACCAGCACCCATTGGTGCTCTACCGAAGCAAGTGGCTACAGTAGCCTTTGGGGAGGCGGTAGAAGTCCCAGGTGGGTGGGACCCCGTCCAGCTAACCTTAGTCTCACTAGGAGACAGTGAGATGGTCCCTAATGTCGACTTGCCCTCTAACACTAAGAAATATGGGCAAGTGGTGACCGTCAATGGGAAGAAGGTAGAGGCTCTTCGAGACACATGCGCCAGTGTGACTGCAGTGCGGCAGCACCTGGTATCTCAAGAGCAGGTTGTACCCCATGCCTATTGTCGGGTTGTCAATGCTGACAACACAGAGTCATTGTCCAATGGCTCAAGTTCCCTTTGAGTGGGGGGGGGTCTCTGGTACTCTGCAAGTTGCTGTGAGAACTGCCATGCCTGTAGACTGTCTCCTAGGGAATGATTTGGAGAGCTCCCCTTGGGAAAAGGTGGAGAAGACAGCTCACCTGCGGATGGTGGGTTTACCTGATTGGGCGTGCGTGACCACCCGGTCGATGGCAGCCAGTAGGGGTGTTGAAGGGACCCTGGAGCCTGAGGGAGAGGCCCAGGAACCGGCCTTAGGGAGAGGGCGCAGGAGGCGCGGGAAACCGGCCCCTAAAGTTCCCACGGCCCAGGAGGAAGTAGACCTTGAGGGGATGCCCTGGAGCCTACCGGGGAACAGATAGCCGAACTGTGGGACCTGCCTGAGCTGACCCATTGGCAGCAAGAAGGAGGCCCCACCAGGGAGGAATTCTGCAGGGAGCAGAAAGAGTGCCCCTCTCTAGGGGTTATGCGGCATCAGACTGCAGCCCAGGCCAATGGTGATCAGTCCGGTACTCACTTAATCTTCTGGGAGAATGACCTCCTGTACTCAGAGCCTAAGGTTGCTGAACCTGGGTCAGCCCGTGCGCTGGTGGTACCCCAGAAGTTCAGAGCCTTCCTACTGGGGCTGGCTCACGATGTTCCATTAGCAGGGCATTTGGGGCAGGTACAAGACCTTCGAAAGGCTTGTCACCCACTTTTATTGGCCTCAAATGCGCAGGAGTTCAGACACTCACTGCAGGACCTGCCAGACTTGCCAGGCAAGTTGTAACAGTGGAAGAAAGCTAAAGGCTCCACTCCAACCTTTCCCTGTGGTCAGTACCCCATTCCAGCGAGTGGGGATTGACATTGTGGGGCCACTGGACCCCAAGACAGCCATGGGCAACAGGTTTATCCTGGTCTTGGTGGACCATGCCACCCGGTACCCTGAAGCCATCCCTCTGAGGACAGTGACGCCCCCCGTGGTGGGACGGGCACTGATGGGAATTTTCTCACGAGTAGGATTCCCTCTAGAGGGGGTGTCCGACAGGGGGACCAATTTCATATTGAAATATATGAAATCCCTTTGGCAAGAGTGTGGTGTGACATACAAGTTCACTACCCCTTACCATCCCCAAGGAAACGGGTTGGTTGAGAGATTCAACCGAACCCTAAAGGGCATGATTATGGGTCTTGAGGAACCCATGAGGTGTAAGTGGGACGTCCTCTTACCATGCCTTCTCTTTGCGTACCGTGAGGTGCCACAGAAGTCTCTGGGGTTCAGTCCCTTTGAGCTTCTGTATGGCCACCCAGTACGAGGACCTCTTAGTCTGGTCAAGGAAGGCTGGGAGCAATCTCCCAGGAAACCTCCCCAGAATGTATATAGTTACATGCTGGCCTTTCGGAACCAGACTAGGCGTTTCAGGCAACTTGCTGAGGCAAATCTGGAAGCTAGCCAGGAGGAAATGAAGCGGTGGTACGACCAGAACGCCACTCTGGTTGAGCTTCAACCTGGTCAAAAGGTATGGGTCCTGGCCCCTGTGGAGCCTTGTGCACTCCAGGACAAGTGGACAGGACCCTTTGAGATTGTGGAGCGCCAGAGTTCTGTCACCTACTTGGTGGACTTGCAGTCTCCTAGGAACCCCTTGAGGGTCCTCCATGTCAATCGACTGAAGCCCCACTTGGAGAGGTCCGAAGTGGGCATGCTCTTGGCCACAGATGATGGGACGGAGGAGGAGTCTGAGCCTCTTCCTGACCTCCTGGCAGCCTCAGAGCGAGACGGGTCAGTGGATGGAGTTAACCTCTCACCCACCCTGACCCCTGAGCAACAGAATGACTGCCGCCAGCTGCTGGGGTAGTTTCCTGACCTGTTCTCCCTGGTTCCTGGTGTCACAGATTGGTGCGTCCATGATGTGGACACAGGAGACAGCTTGCCTGTGAAGCACAAGGCTTACAGAGTCACTGACAGGGTCAGAACCTGCATCAAAGAGGAAGTCTCAAAGATGCTTGCTCTAGGGGTGGTTGAGTCCTCCAGCAGTCCTTGAGCCAGCCCAGTGGTCTTGGTCCCAAAGGCTGCAGCGCCGGGTGCCACACCCGAACTCCGGTTCTGTGTGGACTACAGAGGACCAATGTTCCCTCTAATTTCTTTCCTCTGTGTGCGGCAGTGGAGGGTCTCTGTGCGCAGCAACCATGGCTATGTGCGCCAGGAACCACACCGCGCACACTGTGCGCAAATGTCACTCAGAACGTTTACTTCAATAAGTGAAAAGATGGTGCATTTTCACACATACAGTGCCACAATAAGTGTCTTGAGGGCAGTTTCCAAATTGGATAAACACGCCATGACATGAATTGGTTACACAGGCAAGTACACTTCAAGTATAGAAAAGCACAAGACTTAAACGGTGGTACCATCATAAGATTTTAATAAATATTCTTAACTTGAGCACTGTTAATTGGGTGGGGAAATGTTGGGAGCCTATACAATATCACATATAAACAATAAGGGAGACATGTCAAGTGGCATCACTAGAGGGGTGACAGGGTTGCTTCACACGGCGATCTTTGGCATTTTTCCAGTGGTGATAAACTCGATCTAGGTCAACTTTCCCGTTCAGGAGGTAGGCCTTTGTCCTCATCAGCATATCCAAATGCTTCTGCTCTAGTCTATTCCTCAATTTACTCTTTATAGTATTCATGAGGCTGAATCCTCGTTCACAATCTGCACTAGATGCTTGAAACGTTGCGCAGACATCAACAAGCTGAGACACCACACTATACTGAGCAGCATTGCGTACAGTGAAATTCACCATGTCTTGAAAGGTGGTAAATAATCCACCCTTTACATGTTCTGCCACCACATATTTATAGTCTCTGTATTGTCGAACAACATCTTCTGGTGTTTCGCAATCACCCAGGACCAAGACATTTTTATACTTTTCTACAAGTCTTTGTATATTCTCAGTCCCAAAATCAAAATGTGATTGTGCGGCCATTGCCTGGATTTCAAAACTTGCCCATTCTTTTAGCTCATCTTCAGGGAACCATTTTTGCATGTGCTCACAAAGAAGGGAAACAAAAGACAAAATAGGCCCACTGTCAAACTCTTGCCTTTCCTTGTACAACACCATCAGATCTCTTACATTGCTGCTCCAAAAGACAGTGTCCCCCAAATACTGTTGCTTAACTTGGCCAATCTTTGCTCTTGCATACTGTACAGCTTCAACAGTAGTCAGAGAACTTTTTTGGAATAGTTTGCACAAAGATGCAAATTCACCCAGAATGTCATTAAGTACTGCAAGTGAAATATGGTAGTTGGAGTTTGATAGCTTTTTATAACAATATTTAGCAACTGGATCATTCTCCTCAACTTTCTCATGCTCAAAGTACTTAAGAACAGCCTCGTAATTACGGATTAGTGCACCAACAGCAAAATGCCTTGAAAGCCACCGGACTTCATTCAGTGGTCGAAAAGAGACCACTTCAAATTCAGTGACCGATGCAATTTCATCCAGCTTGGACTTCCTTGCAGGAGATCTGGAGAACACAGTGTAGACAGTCCTCAATAATGTCTCCATCTCTTTAACCATTGGAACCCTTTTCCAGGCATCATCAACTCCCAAATCTTCTCGATGGGCGACACAATGCTGCTCAACTAGATGAGGTATGGATTGTTTAAGGCGAGTAGCAACACCATTATTCTTACCCAGCATCACGGACGCACCATCAGATGTGAACATGACCATTTTCATAAGGTCCAGTTCATTGGCAGTGTAGAAATCTTTCACAGCAGTAGTGATAGCCTCAGCATTACAACTAGTCAGCTTCACTATGCCCCCAAACTGTGTTTTGTGCTCTGTTGATGTTACTGGTCGGAACTTGAAGTACAGGATGAGCATTTTTGAAACAGAAATATCAGTGCTCTCATCAATTATCAATGTGTGATACAAAGCGTTACGAAGTTCTGCCATAGCTTCACAGTGTATCACGCTATTGATGGCCTCAAGGAACTCAAAGGCATAGTTCTTGCTCCTCCAGCTGTCTGGTATCTTGACATACAAAGCTAGGTGGTCATGGATGTCTTGTACAGATAACATTGAAGTATTCATCTTGACTGCCAGCAACACATTGTTGATGAGAATCTTTATCTCTTCAGGCACAGATCTTTGGCGTTCAACTACTTCCATTCTATTTGCTTTGTCAGTGGCAGTTTCTGTCAGCATTGCCCGCACTCCATAACCAAACCTGGCAGCAGCACTTCTGTTTCTCAAGATCTTCATGGCAGACTCGTGTACTTTGCTAAGTAGATGGTGTTTCATGTAATCCAGTTTCCAGCCATCACTCCATTTCTTCCCTGTGGAAAAGTCCCCAACAATCTTGGCTTCGGCACATGCTTTGCAAATCAAGCCCACGTCTGGACTGTATTGGAAAAGTTCCCCGAGTTGCACGCGGACCTTGCTTCATGATTTCTGCGTCTCAGCCTCCACAATTTCCTTCATCCACTCTTCCTTGAATACAAGGCAACATTTCTTCCTTTGTGGTGACGCACTGCACTCTCCCAAAGTGACAGCTTTGCGCTTGAACATTTCCGTGCCTGCCGGTTTTAACCTGCTGTGCCACAAAGCCTGCAAGATAAGGGAACATGGCTTACGTTGACGCCTAGCTCATGAATGCAATCCTTTATACTACAATGAACAAGATGCACCACAGTTTAACTCTACCAAACAATTACCTCCTCTGCTTGAACTCACGTACGCCTGTGTCAATGTATGGGGGTCTGGCTGCGAAGCCTGCAACAGAAGAAAACATGGGTAAGTATATTATACTACAATGATCAAGATGCACCACAGTTTAACTCTACCAAACAATTACCTCTTCTGCTTGAACTCACGTACGCCTGTGTCAATGTATGGGGGTCTGGCTGCGAAGCCTGCAACAGAAGAAAACATGGGTAAGTATATTATACTACAATGATCAAGATGCACCACAGTTTAACTCTACCAAACAATTACCTCTTCTGCTTGAACTCACGTACGCCTGTGTCAATGTATGGGGGTCTGGCTGCGAAGCCTGCAACAGAAGAAAACATGGGTAAGTATATTATACTACAATGATCAGGATGCACTCCTTTAACTCTAGCAAACAATTACCTGTTTGTTCTGCCTGTACTCCCATCTGCCTGTGCAATTGTATTCGTAGTACAGTCCCCCAAACCTGCAAAAGAAAAGGGGTGCAGATTGTGAGTCTATTTACCCAGCAACCCCCAACCCAACGAGGAACGTACACAGAATTACCTTGTCTTTGTGGGTACTCGCACCTGACCACTCCTATCCAAATACCTTACAGACTGGAAACCTGCAACTGAAGACAAGATAGTCAGCAAACGCTTGAAGAATCACAAAATATGAATGGGACGGGTCTAGAGACCCCAATAGAAAAATTGACCAAATAATTACCTGGGATTCCAGTCTAGGACAAACAGGCGTGTGCCAATGTGTTTCATTATTAGTATGATGTAAGCAGTACACGAGTAATTCGAAAAAAATAAACACATGGGCACACAAAAACAAACTCTAATTACTAATGATTTTAGTATTTTACATTGGAAGAGTTTGCCAAAAACGGGAACATCTAATGGGAAGGGGAACATATTTTAGCGCTGTCTGTATCTCTTAAATGCACACGGAATTCAAAAAAGATTTCACACAACCATTGATATATACCATAGCGACTCTTGATAGGGGGCTCGTGATTTCAAACGTATCATATAAGTCCATTTGTGACTTGAAATGAATGTAAAATTACTTTTATACATTGCACAAAGGGTTTGTGCAGTCACAGGCCAGGGATGTGGAATTCCTATAGCCCGACGCCCAGGACATATTGTTTGGGGTCAAGGGCATCAAGTTTTCATGTGTATTTTGTCCTTGGGACAAGTAGGCCCAACCCCCTACAGCACAAACCCGTTGGCTGCCAGTTTACCGTACCACATTATGGATTAGGAAAGGCCATTGTCTACAGTTAAGGTAATATGTGTGTCCATGTGTTAATGCTGTTCAAACTTGTATTTATGGTTCATTAATGAAAAGCATTCATTATTAGGGTGAGCATTAAAAGTAAATGCCGTAAGCTCGGCCTTCACTACTGATGGCGGCTCCAGTATAAATGTGTACACACGTTTTCAACGTTTAGTAATATGAGGCTATGTATAATGCTCCCAGAACCATTTTGCAAAACTACTGTAAGATTTTAGGTGCCATATCTTTGCAGCATCATTTAGTAACATGTTGATGTACGCTTGTATTTCCCAAAAATATTCCTAATCAATGATTTTTAATGGTGACTCGTAGTAAAGAGTTTATTTAATACGTTAGAAAGAAATCTACCCTCCATGAACCCCTAGTACAGGGTTATTGAGAGTTGGTAGAAAACCATTTTTTCCAAGACTTGCACCATCAGTAATGACTGATCTTCTTAGAGCAGCACAACTATAGAGTTATAGACATTCTATGCTAATAGCCTAATACCACCACAGGCCAGTCTCTCAGGCTTAGAGACAGTACTCCTCCATGCAGCTTTCCCAGGTCCTTCTCTTCAGGCAGAGTTTCTTCTTGGCGCAAACAGGATCTGATTTCTTAGGAGCAAGGCTCCTTCTTTTATACAGTAATTCTTTTGTTCTTTGTCGCCAGGGGGCCTGGGCCTGGCTCAGTCCGGTTTTGGAGCACTTTGTTGTGGTGACTCTGCTCTTTCCTTTCAGCAGCAGGGCAGAGACATCAGCCGCTCCACAGGGGGCGGAGCCGGCATTGTGGTGGCAGAGCACAGGTCTATTCAGAGTCAAGGTGTACTCCTCCCATCCATCCTGGTGTAATCTCTCTACCCACCACCTGGCAGCCAGCATGTCTCCTGGAATTCCCCAGCCCTGCCCCTCACTGAAACTAGGCAGCACACACACACACAGCAGAAGTGGACTGAAATGGCCAGGTCAGTAAATACTAACTTTCTAAAAGTAGTATTTACAAACACAGGATATTAAAATAAACTTTACTAAAAGAAGTATTTTATTATTCTGAATTCAGGCATACTAAACTTGACTTTCTACTATGCTCTATGAGTCCACTGGGATTTCAGCGTGTAGTAATTCCAGCAGCCCATTCTGGCCTATGGAGAGCAGGTAGCCTTCAATAGTGAAAAACGAACATGGCTGTAATTCACTATTAAGACATGCCACACACATCAGGGCATGTCCTACCTTATACCTACAATGCACCCTGCCCTTGGGCCTACCAGAGGGGTGACTAATATGTAGTTAAGGGAAGGTTTAGGGACTGGCAAGTGGGTGCACTTGCGCAGTCAGCGCGACAGTACCAGACTGCACGCAGGTTCTGCAGTGGCAGACCTTAGACACATTTTACTAGGCCGCTTCTGTGGGTGGCACAACCAGTGCTGCAAGCCCACCAGCAGCATTTGTATTCACAAGCCCTGGCACTCCTGGTGGACTTTTCTAGGGGCTGATAGTAAACCAAATAAGCCAAACATGGACACCAATCAATGTATACGTTTTTCAAAAGGGAGCACTTGCACTGTGGCACTGATTGGCAGTGGCACAGTGCTCTGAGCAGCCAACACCAACAAAACACATGAGGCACATCAGCAAAAAGTGGAAGGGAAACTCACGCCAAGGTGCCAGGTCTAACATGTGTCCCCTCCAGCTGAAATGTGGGGGGAACTACCCTACCCCAGGGAGTTCCTCTTCACTAAGGCGGAAAAACCTGGACAGACCGTCAGCATTGGCGTGATCTGTGCCAGGGCGATGCTCCACCGTAAAGTCCATACCCTGTAGGGAGATGGACCACCTCAACAGTTTTGGGTTCTCACCCCTCATTTGCATCAACCATCTGAGGGGCCTGTGGTCGGTCTGAACCCGGAAGTGAGACCCAAACAAGTAGGGTCTTAGCTTCTTCAGCGCCCAGACCACAGCAAATGCTTCTTGCTCGATTGCACTCCACCCTTGTTCCCGTGGAAGTAACCTCCTACTAATGAAGGCTACAGGTTGGTCCCAGCCCTCCTCCGTCATCTGTGAGAGAACAGCCCCTACACCATGCTCTGATGCGTCTGTCTGCACTAGGAATTCTTTGGAGAAGTCAGGAGCCAAGAGCACGGGCGCCGTGCACATGGCAGTCTTCAGGGTGTCAAAAGCCTTCTGACATGTGTCAGTCCATATCACTTTTCTGGGCTGCTTCTTCGAAGTCAGCTCTGTCAAGGGGGCAACAATGCTGCCATACCCCTTGACAAACCTCCTGTAGTACCCTGTGTGTCCTAAAAAGGCCCTCACCTCTGTCTGGGTCTTTGGGGGCTCCCAAGCCAGGATGGTTTCGATCTTGGGTTGTAGGGGCGCCACCTGGCCGCTCCCTACTTGGTGTCCCAAGTACACCACGGAACCCTGCCCGATCTGACACTTGCTTGCCTTGATCGTGAGGCCTGCCTTGCACAGTGACATCAACACTTCCCAGAGATGTTGCAGATGTTCTTTCCATGTGCCACTGAACACTGCGATGTCATCCAGGTACGCGGCGCTGAACTCGGTCAGCCCAGCCAACACCTGGTTGACCAACCTCTGGAAGGTGGCAGGGGCATTCTTCATCCCAAAGGGCATAACCCGGAACTGGTAGTGCCCATCTGGTGTGGAAAATGCTGACCTCTCTTTGGCCCCATCAGTTAAGGCGATCTGCCAGTACCCAGACGTTAAGTCAAACGTGCTGAGGTACCGTGCAGCCCCTAACCGATCGATGAGCTCATCAGCTCTGGGGATGGGGTGCGCGTCAGTCTTCGTGACTGAATTGAGTCCTCTGTAGTCCACACAGAACCGGAGTTCGGGTGTGGCACCCGGCGCTGCAGCCTTTGGGACCAAGACCACTGGGCTGGCCCAAGGACTGCTGGAGGACTCAACCACCCCAGGAGCAAGCATCTTTGAGACCTCCTCTTTGATGCAGTCTCTGACCCTGTCAGTTACTCTGTAAGCTTTGTGCTTCACAGGCAAGCTGTCTCCTGTGTCCACATCATGGACGCACCAATCTGTGACACCAGGAACCAGAGAGAACAGGTCAGGAAACTGCCCCAGCAGCTGGCGGCAGTCATCCTGTTGCTCAGGGGTCAGGGTGGGTGAGAGGTTAACTCCATCCACTGACCCGTCTCGCTCTGAGGCTACCAGGAGGTCAGGAAGAGGCTCAGACTCCTCCTCCGTCCCATCATCTGTGGCCAAGAGCATGCCCACTTCGGACCTCTCCAAGTGGGGCTTCAGTCGATTGACATGGAGGACCCTCAAGGGGTTCCTAGGAGACTGCAAGTCCACCAAGTAGGTGACAGAACTCTTGCGCTCCACAATCTCAAAGGGTCCTGTCCACTTGTCCTGGAGTGCACAAGGCTCCACAGGGGCCAGGACCCATACCTTTTGACCAGGTTGAAGCTCAACCAGAGTGGCGTTCTGGTCGTACCACCACTTCATTTCCTCCTGGCTGGCTTCCAGGTTTGCCTCAGCAAGTTGCCTGAAACGCCTAGTCTGGTTCCGGAAGGCCAGCATGTAACGGTATACATTCTGGGGAGGTTTCCTGGGAGATTGCTCCCAGCCTTCCTTGACCAGACTAAGAGGTCCTCGTACTGGGTGGCCGTACAGAATCTCAAAGGGACTGAACCCCAGAGACTTCTGTGGCACCTCACGGTACGCAAAGAGAAGGCATGGTAAGAGGATGTCCCACTTACGCCTCATGGGTTCCTCAAGACCCATAATCATGCCCTTTAGGGTTCAGTTGAATCTCTCAACCAACCCGTTTCCTTGTGGATGGTAAGGGGTGGTGAACTTGTATGTCACACCACACTCTTGCCAAAGGGATTTCATATATTTCGATATGAAATTGGTCCCCCTGTCAGACATCACCTCTAGAGGGAATCCTACTCGTGAGAAAATTCCCATCAGTGCCCGTCCCACCACGGGGGCCGTCACTGTCCTCAAAGGGATGGCTTCAGGGTACCGGGTGGCATGGTCCACCAAGACCAGGATAAACCTGTTGCCCATGGCTGTCTTAGGGTCCAGTGGCCCCACAATGTCATTCCCCACTCGCTGGAATGGGGTACTGACCACAGGGAAAGGTTGAAGTGGAGCCTTTAGCTTCCTTCCACTCTTACCACTTGCCTGGCAAGTCTGGCAGGTCCTGCAGTGAGTGTCTGAACTCCTGCGCATTTGAGGCCAATAAAAGTGGGTGACAAGCCTTTCAAAGGTCTTGTCCTGCCCCAAATGCCCTGCTAATGGAACATCATGAGCCAGCCCCAGTAGGAAGGCTCTGAACTTCTGGGGTACCACCAGCGCACGGGCTGACCCAGGTTCAGCAACCTTAGGCTCTGAGTACAGGAGGTCGTTCTCCCAGTAGATTAAGTGAGTACCGGACTGATCACCATTGGCCTGGGCTGCAGCCTGCTGCCGCATACCCACTAGAGAGGGGCACTCTTTCTGCTCCCTGCAGAATTCCTCCCTGGTGGGGCCTCCCTCTTGCTGCCAATGGGTCAGCTCAGGCAGGTCCCCCAGTTCGGCTATCTGTTCCCCGGTAGGCTCCAGGGCATCCCCCTCAAGGTCTGCTTCCTCCTGGGCCGTGGGAACTTTAGGGGCCGGTTTCCCGCGCCTCCTGCGCCCTCTCCCTAAGGCCGGTTCCGGCACCTCTCCCTCAGGCTCCAGGGTCCCTTCAACACCCCTACTGGCTGCCATCGACCGGGTGGTCACGCACGCCCAATCAGGTAAACCCACCATCCACAGGTGAGCTGTCTTCTCCACCTTTTCCCAATGGGAGCTCTCCAAATCATTCCCTAGGAGACAGTCTACAGGCATGGCAGTTCTCACAGCGACTTGCAGAGTACCAGAGACCCCCCCACTCAAAGGGAACTTGAGCCATTGGACAATGACTCTCTGTGTTGTCAGCATTGACACCCGACAATAGGCATGGGGTACAACCTGCTCTTGAGATATCAGGTGCTGCCGCACTGCAGTCACACTGGCGCCTGTGTCTCGAAGAGCCTCTACCTTCTTCCCATTGACGGTCACCACTTGCCCATATTTCTTAGTGTTAGAGGGCAAGTCGGCGTTAGGGACCATCTCACTGTCTCCTAGTAAGTCTAAGGTCAGCTGGACGGGGTCCCACCCACCTGGGACTTCTACCTCCTCCCCAAAGGCTACTGTAGCCACTTGCTTCGGTAGAGCACCAGTGGGTGCTGGTTTCACATACTGGCGACACTTGGGATCACTGGCAAAGTGACCTAGTTCACCACATTTATAACATTGAGGGGGCCCCTTGGGAACAGGTTTACCAGTCGGGGCCCCTGTCGGCTTCAGGGGTGGGGGAGGCTGAGAACCTTTCTGCTGGTTCCCTTGGGTATTACTTTGGGGGCCTTTTGGAAACCCTTTCTGTTTTCCCCTGTCCCCCCCACTCTTCTGCTGGGGACCCTGCCCACCCTTGGCGGAGTCTCCCACTTGACGCTTGTGGACCCTGGTGCTGACCCAGCGGTACGCCTCTTCAGCAAGCTTCCTAAGGTTAGTCAAATTGCTATCTATGAGGTGTTGGCGTAGCTCAGGAAAACAATTAAGCGACAAGTGCTCCCATGCATTTAAATCAAAGCGACCTTGGTAATCATCCACTTTGCTACCCTTCACCCAGCCATCCAGTGCTCTGCAGAAAAAGGTTACATACTCCACATACGTACTCCCCGCAATCTTGGTACACCCCCTGAACCTCTGTCTATATAATTCAGGAGTGAGCCCATATCTATTCATTAAAGCTTCCTTCATGTGGGGGTAAGATTTGTAGACATCAGAGGGCAAATCTAAAAGTGTGTCCCCGCCCCTCACTGAGGAACCGCCCCCACAACCCCGCTACCCAATCTCTCTCAAGGACCCGGTGGGAAGACATGGCTACCTCATAGGCCTTGAACCATTGCCCTATGTCGTCATTCTTAAAGTATTCCTTAACTACATCTTTTGGCATGTGCACCCTTGACTCTACCTGCACCGGCATTGCGCTGCCTCCAATTGGCCATTTAATTTCAGCTTTGCCAAAGTGATCTCTTGCTCTCTGGCGGCCTGTCTGTCTGCCAGCTCCTCTGGTGACAGGCCTCCGCCAAATCTATGGACGCTCTCTGCTGGTTCCACTAGTATAATCTCCTCAGCTGCACCCCTTGATTCAATCCAGGTTTTCAGTGCCTTGTGGAGATCTCCTTTGAGCCTGCATCCTGTATGTGGAACCTTGAACTTCTTGCAAAAGTACTTGAGTCGGTTTTTTTGTGTAGCTGTCCAGTTTTGATTCATCCCATTCCATCTCTCCTACTTCAGAAGCTTCAGAGGTCGTTTTCTCTATGCTGTTTGGGCCCGGCATGACTCCAAACACAAGGGATCTTCTTTCTTTGCAAGCGAAGTTAAAATTGTAAAGTTCTGTGGCTCAAGCTACTGGACTGTCCTCACTGTGCAATGGCTAGCAATCACTGCGCAGACACCAAGAATGCAAATCCGTAAATCCCACCGCTGCCACCAATGTTAGAATCCGGGGTCTCTGGTTGGCGCAGGTATGCACTTGCGACAAGCAGGGACCCTTTCCTCTAAGTCAGGGCGAAGGATTACTCAGCGAAAATAACCCCTGCTCACCCTCTAGGTAACGTGGCGCGAGCAGTCAGGCTAGATTCCAGAGGGCATTAGGTTAAGCATTCAAGATGTCCCACAAAATAACCACCAACCCACCACACAGAGACACAAGGCTGTATTTTTGTAAAAATATACTCTTTATATAAAAGGTTTCTTTAAGCAGGCTTTCAAAAATACAGTTCTTTACTCCAAATGGGGTTCCAGTTACTTGCAATACTTTTCAAAGAGTCCACAGTTCTTAAAAGGCACTTTTCAGGTTAAAATTGTCTTCTTTAGGGGTCTGTGCGCTTTGTAGCGCCTTCGGTAAGTTTCGTACAGGGTTTTCGGCGCGTCGTGCCGTTTCTCACGCCGCTCGCGTGAGCACGCGTACGCTGGACTGAAGCCGTACGGACCGTACCCTCGTAGGTACGCGTCGTACAGGTCCGGTACGCCTCTTGCCGAACCTCACGCTTCCCGCGTGAACAACGCCTGTATATTTTCACCGGTACGGACCGTACCTTTGTGGGGACGCTTCGCACAGCTGGTACGAACCGTACCAAAGCTCGCGCTTCACGCGTGAGTGACGTAGCGCGACGCTGGCACCGTACAAAGCCCGTACAGAGCGAAGGAAGCTTCGTACAGAGGCGCTTCAACACACAGTACCTGGTTCTTTGGGGGCAATGTTCTTGGCGGTCTCAGCTGTCCCGTAAAGGGCGTCCCACGTCGCGTTGCAGTCCCTGCTCTTCAGCGGACGGCGATGCTTCTTGGGGTGCTCGGGGACGTCTCAGCTCACAACGAAGGGGTCAGAAGCAGGAGGGGCAGCTCGGGGGCAATCATCAGCGGCGCAGCGCTGTCGGCTTCGGCCAGATGGCGAACAGGGTGCTTTTGGGTCCTTACAGTGGTCTCGGCGGCGCAGGGTCGCAGAGGCTCGGCGCTTCTCTCCTCACGTTGCGAGCTACGGCTCGAGGGGGCAGTTGCTTGCTTTGATCAGACCAGGCAGGCTGGTTTTCACGGTGCTCACAGCAGCCCGGGCAGCCAGAAGTCGCGGTGCTCAGTGAGATGGAGGCACACAGGTTCTTTGGGGTCAGCGTTGCAGGGTCACCCACAGCAGCTTCCTCTTCTTCCAGGGGAAAGGTAGCGCCCACTGTTCACAAGCAAGCCCTTGGAGATTGTTTGTAAAGCACAAGTGTTCTGCTTGGGTTGTCGGATCAGATAGAACCCGCTCAACAGAGCCTTTCTAACCCAGCCAGAACGTTACCCCCTCCCTAGGGCCTATTCACAATAAGTAACCACATATATATATACCACCTAAGGACAGGGAATTCCTAATATATATATATATATATATATATATATATATATATATATATATATATATATATATATATATATATATATATATATATATATATATCAAGACCTCTTATAATACAAGTGGCGGCCTCGCGATCCAAGACGGACCCAGGACTTCCTACCCAGACGGCAGCCTTAGCCTCGCGGTCCCAAACGGACCCAGAACTTCCTACCCAGACGGCAGCCTTAGCCTCGCGGTCCCAAACGGACCCAGAACTTCCTACCCAGACGGCAGCCTTAGCCTCGCGGTCCCAAACGGACCCAGGACTTCCTACCCAGACGGTAGCCTTAGCCTCGCGGTCCCAAACGGACCCAGGACTTCCTACCCAGACGGCAGCCTCAGCCTCGCGGTCCCAAACGGACCCAGGACTTCCTACCCAGGCGGTAGCCTTAGCCTCGCGGTCCCAAACGAACCCAGGACTTCCTACCCAGACGGTAGCCTTAGCCTCGCGGTCCCAAACGGACCCAGGACTTCCTACCCAGACGGTAGCCTTAGCCTCGCGGTCCCAAACGGACCCAGGACTTCCTACCCAGACGGCAGCCTCAGCCTCGCGGTCCCAAACGGACCCAGGACTTCCTACCCAGACGGCAGCCTTAGCCTCGCGGTCCCAAACGGACCCAGGACTTCCTACCCAGACGGCAGCCTTCACGAGTTCATCCTATGATCACTATAACATACGACAAGGGAATCAGTGTATCAGATCACACAAGAACTGCCAGTTTGAGCACAACCTGTTCTCTGGTTCGAGGGGCTCCTTTCTCCCTTATTCAGCTACCACTTACCGGATCAGGGTTAACATCTGTTCATGTCGAGTTGCAGCTGACTAGAAGAATAGGCTACCCTCTTATACAAGAACACGCAGCACATGTTGATTTACTTTATTATATATATACATATCATATACGCAAGCACATAATGTAACACATAACCTGTAAAGAAAAAGTGAAAGATTAGGTTGTACACTCTAATAAGAAAGGGGTCGACATCACCTTAGTCGTGTGTAGCCTGCACTCAATGGTCATCTAGGTCCCCTTCTCGTCTGTGCCTCGGCTCGCCTGGAGGTCACACCTCCGTAGCTCCCTTCTCCGAGTCACTGGGACCTCTTCCTCGTCGGCTACTCTCTCCTCTCTGGCAATTCTGCTAGAAGAGTATCTGTCTCTTGGTCTTTCTCCGCCCTCAAGTTTGTCATCTGTCTTCCCTGGAATAAGTAGTAGCTTTTCTGCTAACGGCTAGGTGCCGCCTATGGATTGAAAGAATAAGTGCCAGTATCTGCCTCAGGCTTTCACTAATATAGAGGTGCATTTTCTCATGGAAAATTCCAGCCCGTAACCTGCCGCCCACCAAATTCTTGTACCTCCCCGTGCCAAGGACACTTTCCCAGCCGGCCGGCCTGATGTAGCGTCTTCGGCATGAAGAAAAATACAATCCTTCGATAAGGGCCGGTCTGAACCGGTTCTCTCCAAGCGAATAACACCTCATAACTAAAACATCCCCTGTAACCTAGAAACATCTCAAGCTGCTGGAGCAGAAAGAAAGATGGAGTCTCCCCCGTTTGAGGCCTACCAGGCCTGAATTCAACACGGCTCCATGAAATACCCTCACTACAGGGCAGGTTATCCCTAAGACTAACGAATCTATCCCCTAGGATATGTGTGCAAGCCCTAATCTATGGGGAAGAACACAGGATCATGTCGAAGTGCCTAGTAAATAGACTTCATTCACTACTCTAACCCTTAGGCTTGAATGGTAATAGACTGAAGTCACCCTAATCACCCATCAACACAATAGGGCCGGGAAAATCGAGCAGTACATTTCACCCTTGACTTCAGTCCATTATACATTCATTAAACCGAACTAACATCCGTAGAGGAATAATATGAAACAAAACTAACTGACCTATGTCTAGTACCAAGTGTGCAGAATTGAAGTAGTGAAGGGATACACTGAATAAAACAACAAATAGAGATCAAAACAGCGATGGTAAGTAGAATACCTCCTAATATTCGACGTAATAGATACAGGTCAGGTAACCAATTAAAGAGCCAGTCAAACCAGCCCTGGTCAATGTGTTTTCTCACTTCCTCCGTCAAATCATGTAACCTGTCAATGTGGGCACGAATAGATTGTGTATGATCAGACAAGTTAAAACAACAAAGACCCTCAAAGTCAGAGCAGTCACGTCCATGTTTAAGCAAAAGATAATCAATGGCCGCTCTATTTTGCAAGATGGCTCTACGTTCACCCTGGGCGTCTAACAGCATGTCAGATAGGACTGTAGAAGTATGATTAATAGATTTTACCATCCAGCAGGCCATTTTCTCAATAGATTTAGCATTATAAACCGCCAAAGCAGGAACACCAATAATTGAAATAGCCAAGCTAAGGTATTCAGACTTGGAATACAAATGCAAAGATGAGTCACAATCCTCCTGTAACATCACTGTATCTCGAATCACACGAGAATTGGCATTCGGATGTGACGAGAACATTAGTAAACTGAGTCTTGTAATAGCACAGGGGCCACCGGAAATATTCGCGGGGACATATGGCCAAGAAGTATTACCACATGAGAAAAGCCATCCGGCAGGTAGCAACATCGTGCGATAATGACTAGGGGTAACTACCAAACTCTTGCAAGTCATATTGTTCATAACCGAAGCACATGTTTTCGGTGTCCTTTGAAAGCACAAAGTTCGCTCATGAAAGGTGAAGGAAGTAGCACCTTTCAATTTCAGCTGTAGACATTCAGAGATTGCACTAGGATTACATGTAAGAAAAAAGCATATATCACCTTGTGTGATATTATAGGTAACTATTTGGGATTGGATGGGGGGTATCCTGTCCGGAAGTTCCGTACATAAGGGGCAATACGTGTGGGTGGCAAAATCGCCCAGAAGAACATTGGGGCGAGCCTTCGAAATGTTGAAAATATTAGTTAGGGTTTCCAGTGAAGCAGGGACAGCAACCAGACAGGTCGCTAGGATATCATGTACGGATCTCATCGGCGTCAAACAAAAGTGAGGGGCATCGGTCACCCTTTTCGCCAGTAGTGTCCAAAAGTTCGATGACGAATCCCACGCAGCAAAGGAACGCGACACTCGGGCGCGTAGCTCATCCGGGGTTGACGGGAGTCCTCCTCCCTCGTCGAACCAACCCGAAAATAGTCCTGCGACGACACATCCTGCAGCAACAGTCCAAAGAATGATCTGCTAGTGGCTTTCTCTCCAAAATGTCCTGCCTTCTGGTGGGCCCATTTCGCCAATCCCGCCATATCAGAATCTTGCCTGTCCACCACTGCCTCAGCAATTTTAGATTTCTCATCTGCAATGTTATGAAAAAATTTGTCAAGAGAATCTATAGGGGTGTGAGCATCCACATGGAAGATTGTAACAGTACTCTGCGGGAGCATCTCCCAAATCTCTTGCCATAACTCTCTTCCCCACAACTGTTTTGAATGCAATTCCCAATTATGAGAATGCCAAGTCGGTAACCAAACTGCCAATCCATTGGCAGTAGACCAAGAGTCAGTGAAAATATGACATGTGCCGGGTAATTCTTGTTTCAGGACTTGATAAACAGCATACAATTCAGCGAATTGGCTGCTCTTACCTTCACCAGTTGTGCTCAGCAGTTTCTGCGTGACCGGATTATAGGACACCGCTTTCCAGT
Source organism: Triturus cristatus (assembly GCF_964204655.1). NCBI lineage: Eukaryota > Metazoa > Chordata > Amphibia > Caudata > Salamandridae > Triturus > Triturus cristatus. The sequence continues at coordinate 1,114,868,915 of NC_140579.1, forward strand.
GCCGTTTCGGCCCTATGAACCTTGCTGAACCATCCGTAAACCAGACATGGTTCCTGTCCTCTACGGACAAATCATCAAAGGGTCTACCCCACTTGACAGGAGACTCCTGTACTAAAGGTACGGAACATACACTCTCAGTCTCAGTCGATGGCGCTCGCGCCACCTGCTCATGCAAAGATGCAACTCCTTTCTGTCCCACACGTGCCCTGTCTTGTATATACCATTTCCATTTAATCACACTCGCCTCCTGAGCGTGTCCAATGCGGTGAGTTTTTGGCGAACTCATAACCCACTGCATAATAGGAATCTCAGGTCGCAAAACTATATCATGTCCCAAAGTCAATTGCTCGGTATCCACCAGAGCCCAATAACATGCAAGTAACTGTTTCTCAAAGGGTGTATAACGCTCACTAGCATCAGGTAACTTTTTGGTCCAGAAACCTAACGGCACTCTACTTCTGCCTTGCTTCTGCCACAAGCTCCAATTCGCATAAAGGCCCTGTACAGACACATTTAAATCTACCTCCCCATCACGTACGGGCCATAAATCCAAAGCATGTTGAATTGCCTCTTTTGCTAGGTCGAACGCATCTTGCTGTGGTGTATCCCAATCAAACGCATTCTTTTTACGGGTGACACGGTACAAGGGGGCCAATATTTGACTCAAATGAGGAATATACTGACGCCAAAAACCAAATAAACCAATGAAGCTTTGGGCTTCCTTCCTATTCCTTGGAACTGCAAAATCAAGAATCTTCTGTTTAACCTGAGGGATCACTTCACGGTGCCCTTCATGCCAATTAATACCCAAAAATTTCACAGCCTGGGACGGGCCTTGTAGTTTATCCGGATTGATTTCCCAACCTTTCTCACGCAGGCACTCAATGACTCTGTCCAATTGGGTCTGAACTTCCTCTTGTGTTTCGCCTTGGATCAAAACATCATCAATATAATGACACATCTGAACCTGTGGATGAACTGGTACGTCAGCCAAATGCTCTGCCACCAGCCGGTGACATATAGTAGGGCTATGCACATAGCCCTGAGGAAGACTCCTAAACGTCATTTGACGCCCATTCCACGTAAAACTGAACTGTTCCTGACACTCAGGGGCAATCGGGATCGAAAAGAAAGCATTAGCAATATCAATTGACGCATACCATGTACCCGGATGTTTTTGGATTCTTTCAATTAGAGTAATAACATCCGGTACTGCAACAGTCAAAGAGGGTGTGTGTTTGTTCAATTCTCGATAATCAACAGTCATACGCCAAGAATTATCACTCTTTTTTTTTTTTTTTTTTTTTTTTTTGAAACCGTTTATTGCAGTTTATAGAAGTTACAGGTATGGGCCTACAACCACCCGGCCGGCCGCTAGAGCATCAAAAGCATATTACATACATACAGCAAAAAATTTTCTCAGCGGTGCACAGTAGGAAAGCAGGAGTGATCAATGGTGCAGGCCTCAAAGCTCCATGCCCACAGTACGGTTCCATTTTCTTAATGCAAAACAACGTAAACAAACCACAACCGCAAGGCAACCCTCGATCCAAAGTGACAACACGTGCTCCATAAGTGGGGGATCCAAACCAGCAGCAAAATTCTGAAGGGGGGGACGGGAGTAGATCAGGGACTGGGGGACCGCGCGCCCGCGGCCAAGGGAGGAGCGCCATCTAGGGAGACGGAGCCGGCGAGGCCGCCGGTAGCAGCGGCGGCTCACAAATACCCCCGCGGTAGGCGTTCCAGGGGCCCCAGAGTTTCATCCACGCCCCAGGCTTACCCCTCGCCACATACACCACCTTTTCACGAAACATACACCAATCCATATGCTCTTTCCAGGCCGACACCGCAGGGGGCCTCTGGGATCCCCACAATTGGGCAATATCACGCTTGGCTATCATGTATCCCAGAGTCACCCACCGCGCCTGCGGGACCGAGTAGTCATTTGGTTCCCAGACATTCAGCAAGCATCTCCTCGCTTCAGGCAGCAGCGCGACACGCGTAACCATTCGTAGAACCTCATGCACACCACGCCAGAATCGCTCCACCTTCGGGCACTCCCACAGTATATGCATGAAAGTTGCCAACGCACCACAGCCACGCTTACACATTCCATCACCGGCAAAACCCATACGTAAAAGCCTTGGCCCCGTCACGTAGACCCGGTGAAGGATCTTGAGCTGGACGAAACGAAGACGAGCCGGGATGGCCACCTCTTTCGGAGAGGCCACCGCGGAAATCCAATCCTCGTCGTCCAGCTCCAGCCCGTCGGCAACCCAAGCCTCGCGGAGACTAGTCAGCAGACACGATCTATCGTTAATCAATTTTTTGTATATGAGGGAGATCGTGCTGTCCGGGACATGGCCATCTAGCACTCTGTCCTCCAGGGGGGAAGACTCCGGAATGGATGCAACATCCGGGAAGACGGAGCCCAGCGCATGGCGGACCTGTAGGTACCGAAAGTACTCACTGCCCTGCAGCTGAAACTCCGCCTGCAGCGTCTCAAAAGTTTTGAATCCCCCCCTCGTCCAGAGATCTCCCACCGTGCTGATTCCGATCGTGTCCCACTTCTCGAAGCCCTTCGACGTCCACAGGGAGCCCAACCTCTCAGATGCATACAGCGGAGACGCTCGGGTCAAACGGTCCTTCCACCCCATAGCTGCATTAGCCGCGTGCCAGACACGCACCATGACACGCGTCGGTCCCGTCAAACGGGAGTCGGGCGCGCCAGAGTAGAGCGCTCGATTATAATCGCCACCGGGCAGAAGCGTCCTGTCCATCTCAAATGCCGGGTTTAAGGCGGGCCCGTAAAGGCCATGATTAATTGCAGCTAGTTGGGAGGCCCAGTAATACCGTTTGATGTCCGGGAGGGCAACCCCTCCATCGTACCACGGGAGCGTCAATTTAGCCAGAGCAATACGCGGCCTCCCGTCCCAGAACAGGCGCCGCTGGAGGCCCTCCACCTCGCGAAAGTAGCGTGCCGGGACCAAGTCCATGGTATTCTGGAGGGCGTAGAGGAAGCGCGGCAGGGACATCATTTTAAATAAGGCCGCTCGGCCGAGCGGCGAGAGCGGCAGACGCCGCCAGCGCACCACGTCCTCCCTCAGACGCTGGAGGGGGGGCAGCAAGTTCCGCTCATAGCGGGCCTCCGGGTCAAGAGTGATATATATACCCAGGTACCGGAAACCCTGGGAGGCAATCTGGATCGGACAGTCCCGTGGCAGGACCGGGGCCTCCCCGGAGAGCACATAGACACAGGATTTCGCCCAGTTGATGACCAGGCCTGAGTTGCGACCGAAGGAGCGCAAAACATCAACCAGGACGATCAGTGACTTGCGCGGGGAGGCGAGATACAAAAGGATATCGTCAGCATAGAGGGACACGCGGTCCTCATGCTCGGGGGTCCAGCGGAGACCACGGATAGAAGGGTGCCACCGCAGCCACTCCGCCAGGGGCTCCATGGCCAGGGCGAACAGGAGAGGCGACAGGGGACAAGCCTGTCGCGTGCCCCGCCCCAGCGCGAACGGGGCAGATACTCGCCCATTCACCACCACCTGCGCCAACGGGCCCGAATATAGCAATTTGACCCAGCTGACGAAACCCGGGCCGAACCCAAACCTCGCCAGCATCGCCCAGATATATGGCCATTCGAGCGTATCAAACGCCATGGTGGCGTCCAAGGACGCCAAGATGGCCGGCTCCCGCACAAACGGGACACGCGCGAGCACCCCGTGTAAGCGCCGCAGATTAAGCGCCGTGTTGCGGTGTGGTATAAAGCCCGATTGGTCTTGGTGGACCAAATCGCCCACCACGCCAACCAACCGGTTGGCGTCTGTTACCCCGCTCCCCAGGTCACCCTCCAGTTCTGCAATCTCGGCCTCAACCCGGGTCACCTCCTCCCGCTCGCGCCGCCGGGCATTGGAAATAAAGGAGAGGGCCTCCCCTCTAAGAACCACCTTGAAAGCCTCCCACAGGGAGATGGCAGACGGGACCGACCCCACATTCTCATCGAAATAGCGCTGTAAGGATTTGATCAAGTCGGCACGAATGGTGGGGTCGCGCAAATACCATGCATTGATCGGGGCCACTCTGCCATCCCCCCTCGGGAAGACATCGAAATGCAACAACAATGGGGAGTGGTCTGAGATACCCCGTGCCAAATGGCGCACCTCCCCCACCCTCCCTGCATGGGCCGCCGGGACAAGGATGTAATCAAGCCGCGAGAGGCTGCCATGGGCCCCCGAGTGGAAGGTGTACTGTTGCAATACGGGATGCTTTAAGCGCCAGCAATCCACCAGGCCCAGCGTGTCTAAAAGGCCGGGCAGCCACGCCTGTGCCCGGGGGAGGTCCCTAGGGGGATGGCGATCCATAGACCCAGAGGCAACCGCGTTAAAGTCCCCTCCAACCACCAACAGGCCACCCGGAAGGTCCAGAAGGAGGCGCCCCAGGTCCGCAAATGTAGTGGCTTGTAACCCAGGCGGGACGTACACTGATATAAAGATAAACACTCTACCCTCCATTCGTCCCACCAGAACAGTGTAACGTCCCCTCTCATCATGGCGCACCTCGTCAATCTCCAACGGGAGCGAGTTCTTGACCATAATACCCACCCCCCGCGAGCCCGAAGTGAAGCCGGAGTGGGCCGCCAAACGATATCCCCGCCGATTCATTGCATGAAAGGTGTTACCTATAAGGTGTGTCTCCTGCAGGAAGACAACATCTGGTGAAATACGTTTTAAATACTGCAGGACCACACCCCGCTTAATCCTATCCCCCAGGCCGTTAACATTCCATGACAACACAATCAAATCCCTACCCCCCGTCATACGTCAAAACAATCGGTCGCCCCCCACCGAGCATCTTAAAAACAACAAAACAGTTGCGGGTTTGCCTTGCGGTGTTAACAAACAACACACCCCCCCCACCCCCCGGTCCCAACAGAACTCCCCCCACCCTGCACCCCTGCATGAGCCCAGACAGCCCCCCCAAAGTGCAGTGTGCCTGTCGCCCCATAGCTAAGTACTAACTAGTCCCCCAGAGGAGGAGGGAAGCCCCCAGCAGACCCCACCCGACCTCCATGGGAGGGGAACATACGAAAGCAATATATGGTAAAGGAATAATATCCAGAGCAAGGCCTATACAGTCACCCCTCAATTCTGATCCGGCGGGCCCTCCCCGCCAGCCGCGCCCCCCCCACCCCGATCTCCCGGCAAAGTATCTAACCAGTCCCCGGCCGCCTCGGGCCGGTCGAAGAAGTGCGTACGGCCATCCACCTCCACCCTCAGCTTAGCCGGAAAGAGCATTGAGTACTTGAGGTTTAGGTCCCTTAGGCGACGTTTAATACCAAGAAAGCTCTGTCGCTGCTTCTGGACCGCCGGAGTAAAGTCTGGGTAGAAGTGTACATCCATGTTGTCCAGCCTGACCGGTCCCTGTTGCCTGGAGGTCTGGAGGATGGCGTCTCTGTCCCGGAAATTAAAAATCCGGGCAATAATAGGCCGCGGCGGGGCACCGGTCTTAGGGCGGCCCCCAGGGACCCGGTGGGCACGCTCCACCGCAAAAAGCTTACTCAGCCCCCGGGGCTGGAGATGGGTCAGGATCAATTCTTCCACGAAGAGGTCTGCCGCCTCCGCCTCTCGGCCCTCCGGCACACCAATAATGCGAACATTGTTCCTCCGGGCCCGACCCTCGGAATCCTCCAGTCGCCGGTCCATCAGGGCGCTCGCCTGGCCAAGCCGGCGCACCTCCTTCTGGAGGGCCACCACGTCCGTCGTGAGGCTCGTTGTGGTGTGGGCCAGGGAGTCAACTCGGTCGTTCGTTTTTGACAAGTCTGCCCTCACAAGGCCCACATCCACCAGGACCGAGTCCATTTTTTGCGCCAAGGTATCGAAACGCTGGTCCACCGAGGCCTTCATCTCTGCGATGGCGCCCATGACGTCCCGGAGGGTCAGATCCACCGGTTGGGCAGGCGCCTCCGTCGGGCCCACCAGGGATGACCGCGCTGTCTCCGGAGAACCCTTCTGGAGCGTATAGCGATCCATACTATTGGCCTGGTGCGCCGTGCCACGGCGGGTTGTCTTCATCTTCGCCCGGTCGCCATCTTGTTTGGTGGACATGCTGGCCCTTACACCGTCGTGCCAAGATCTCCAAACGGGCCGCCACACCAAATCACGGGTGTCAGGGGGGGGACGGGGGCGACCACCGGGCCGCGGGTCAACCCACCGCCGGCGGGTCAGCCGGGCACCTGGACAAGGCAACACCACCGCACCCCGCTCCGCAGCCCGACCCCGCCTGGGGCAAGGAGGGCGCAAAAGCGAAAGTGAAAGTGCGGGGTACGCGAGTCGCCCAGCCCCGCTCGCCGCTGTTATTCACTTCGTCCCCGGATCGCCCCACTACTCCAATCCGGGGGGCCGGCGAGGAGAAGGCCGCAACCTTCAATCGATGCTCCCACCGGTGTTCGGGGTCCGATTCGAGCCCAAAAAACGGGCGGCGCCTCAGCTCGGGTTCACCGACACAGTCCCCTCAACAAGGACAGGATATCGCCAGGATTAATTCAGGAGGTCGCGGAGGTCCTCGGGAGCCTCGCGCCTACGCGGCCATCTTGGTTGCGCGCTCAAGAATTATCACTCTTACGTACAGGCCAAACAGGATTATTCCAAGCAGAAGTAACTGGGGCTATAACACCTGCATCCACCAACTCCTGAATAGTGGTACTAATCTCCTCATGACCACCCGGAATACGATACTGCTTCTGACAAACCACTTTTGTCGCCTGAGGAACTGTTATGGGGGGCATTCGTAAACGACCAACCCGTATAGGCCTGGACGATATATAATGCGTAGTTCCAAATTGGTAACATCCATCATCTAAATGCAAAGTCATTCCTTTCAAAATATCTATTCCAATTATGAATTCCAAGAGAGGCACCACTAGTACAGAGTATTCTTTTCTAGGGATTCTACCTATTCTCATTTCAAGTAATGTTTGAATTGCGGGAGTTTCCTTTCCACCTAATCCGGTAATTGTAAAAGGCTGACCTTTAAACTTCTTTGATTTACCATGAATAAGAGTGGCCTCCGCTCCTGTATCTACCAATGCTCGGGCCCTTTGGATATTACGATGTCTCCAATAAATTTCAATATCTACATAGGGTCTATTATCTCTGTGAGCCCATCTGTGTACTGGAGCTTGACCTATTTCCTAGTCATGTTTACCGCATTCTGTGTACCAGGATAAATCAGGATAAAGACTCTCACGTTTCTTAGGTATAGGTGCCTCCTGTTCATATCCATTCCCAGTACGAAATGAATTCGTGTCAGCAGCAGTACAGTGCTGGTTTCGATCGGCCAGATTATGACGATCCTCTCTCCTCCTCAACTCAGGGGATTGATCCCTATCATCTCTACGTCTGTTGTAAATATAATCATTTTTTCCCCTCTCCCTTTCCTCTTCTCTCTCTCTGTCTCTCTCTCGACGGGGGGACATATCACGTACATAACGTCGGTCATCACGACAAACAGAGCGCCCACGGCGGTCATCATCACCGCTACCGTCAGAACCACCGCGATCACACTCAGACATCCGAACACGCCGGGCACCCTCCTTCCGATCCAAGCCACGTTTGCGAAACAACTCCCACAAACGAGCAGTTGTCTCACCGTCAATGTCCTCCCTCCGCACACCATCAGCCAAAAGACCAGAAAAGATATCACGTCTAGTAAGCTTATTGTCACCAGGAGTACGAGTGTCAGGCCGGGACTGACGTTCAGGTTTAAACCACTCGCCTAACTCACCGAGTTGGCGTACCGATTCCAGTACTGTAGATAACACGTTACCAGTTTGATTAATCAATAAAGTCATCATGACCTGCTTATAAGCAACAGGGGAAGAACGAATAATACGATTCCGCACAGAAGATGTCAATGAACCATCAAGCAACCTGTCAGCAGTACCTAGAAAAATCGCCGTTTTCATCACCTCTTCTTTGAGACGTTGTGCAGCGTCGCGCAAAGTATACCACTGTTTGTCATTTACAGGCCAATCAGACTCAGTAGGGTACTTTATATTACAACCCTCAGTCGCCAATTGAAGTAAAGAAATTTGACCACCACCATTATAGTTACGAAAATGATCCTGTACAGTAGAATCCGAGCTCAAGGAACAAAACTTCAAACAATCACCATTATCCAACATAATGCCAGCAGCGCCCAGTTCATAAAGGCGCACCATCCATGTGAGTAATGTCTCACCAGCTCGCTGCCGAAATCGCTGCAAAATATCACTAATTTCCTGTTGGGTAAAGTCCTCTAAAGAGTCTAAAGAAATACCCTGCGGAGCAGCAGGAGACTGCTGCAATTTCCGACGAAAAACTGGATGCACCGAGACCGCGGGGTGAGCATCACAAGGAGCTCGACCAGTACACGTAGAGGAACAATCAGCGGAAGAAGCATCAACCCCGCTCGAAGGACGAGCGCAATCACGGGGTGCACCATCAGGGGTGCGAGAAGCAGGCTTACAATCATGGCGGGAGCGGGAGGACTCACATTTAACAGATTCCTCACCCGAGGAACAAGAATCGCTCGAGTTCCAGATATTACCATCCCATTCATCAGGATTCCAATCCAGTCCGGCATTCGCCACGACCAGGCGCACCTTTCGCGTCGAAACCCGGCCGCGCCGATGTTTGTATTTATAACGGGCAATTCGCACAGCCGCCCTCTCGGCAATAGTCTGATAAGTCTCAAGTTTGTCAGTAAGCAACTTATTTTGACACCGCAATAAAGTATGAGAATTCTGAATCTCAACAAAGTGCGCTTCCACATCCTTAAAAGAGATCTGTAGCTTCAACAACCTCTCATGCAGAATTCTGTACGCAGACAGGACAATCCAACCTCTGCGCCCTAAAATGGGAATCTCCTCACCCTTCGAGATGGGTGCCTTCTGTAAACAAGTAATCACATTAGCCGGCTCCGCCAGCTCCAAAGAAGAATTCCAATTCTCACTCAAACCAGTAGAATCAGCCCACTCCCGGGCTAAGGCTTCATAAGGCGTTGAATCCCATCCGGGAATATCAATGGGCAACTTAAAAGTAGATTTTGACTTTTTAGAAAACATTGTGGAAAAGAAAGAAGAAAGGAAAGAAAAAGAAAAACTATACACACAATTATACCACAAATAATATACAAAGAAAACCACGCACACGCCGAAAGCAAACACGAGACAACACGACGCACACAGGTTTCGAAAACGGTTCGTGACGCCAAATGTTCTGCTTGGGTTGTCGGATCAGATAGAACCCGCTCAACAGAGCCTTTCTAACCCAGCCAGAACGTTACCCCCTCCCTAGGGCCTATTCACAATAAGTAACCACATATATATATACCACCTAAGGACAGGGAATTCCTAATATATATATATATATATATATATATATATATATATATATATATATATATATATCAAGACCTCTTATAATACAAGTGGCGGCCTCGCGATCCAAGACGGACCCAGGACTTCCTACCCAGACGGCAGCCTTAGCCTCGCGGTCCCAAACGGACCCAGAACTTCCTACCCAGACGGCAGCCTTAGCCTCGCGGTCCCAAACGGACCCAGAACTTCCTACCCAGACGGCAGCCTTAGCCTCGCGGTCCCAAACGGACCCAGGACTTCCTACCCAGACGGTAGCCTTAGCCTCGCGGTCCCAAACGGACCCAGGACTTCCTACCCAGACGGCAGCCTCAGCCTCGCGGTCCCAAACGGACCCAGGACTTCCTACCCAGGCGGTAGCCTTAGCCTCGCGGTCCCAAACGAACCCAGGACTTCCTACCCAGACGGTAGCCTTAGCCTCGCGGTCCCAAACGGACCCAGGACTTCCTACCCAGACGGTAGCCTTAGCCTCGCGGTCCCAAACGGACCCAGGACTTCCTACCCAGACGGCAGCCTCAGCCTCGCGGTCCCAAACGGACCCAGGACTTCCTACCCAGACGGCAGCCTTAGCCTCGCGGTCCCAAACGGACCCAGGACTTCCTACCCAGACGGCAGCCTTCACGAGTTCATCCTATGATCACTATAACATACGACAAGGGAATCAGTGTATCAGATCACACAAGAACTGCCAGTTTGAGCACAACCTGTTCTCTGGTTCGAGGGGCTCCTTTCTCCCTTATTCAGCTACCACTTACCGGATCAGGGTTAACATCTGTTCATGTCGAGTTGCAGCTGACTAGAAGAATAGGCTACCCTCTTATACAAGAACACGCAGCACATGTTGATTTACTTTATTATATATATACATATCATATACGCAAGCACATAATGTAACACATAACCTGTAAAGAAAAAGTGAAAGATTAGGTTGTACACTCTAATAAGAAAGGGGTCGACATCACCTTAGTCGTGTGTAGCCTGCACTCAATGGTCATCTAGGTCCCCTTCTCGTCTGTGCCTCGGCTCGCCTGGAGGTCACACCTCCGTAGCTCCCTTCTCCGAGTCACTGGGACCTCTTCCTCGTCGGCTACTCTCTCCTCTCTGGCAATTCTGCTAGAAGAGTATCTGTCTCTTGGTCTTTCTCCGCCCTCAAGTTTGTCATCTGTCTTCCCTGGAATAAGTAGTAGCTTTTCTGCTAACGGCTAGGTGCCGCCTATGGATTGAAAGAATAAGTGCCAGTATCTGCCTCAGGCTTTCACTAATATAGAGGTGCATTTTCTCATGGAAAATTCCAGCCCGTAACCTGCCGCCCACCAAATTCTTGTACCTCCCCGTGCCAAGGACACTTTCCCAGCCGGCCGGCCTGATGTAGCGTCTTCGGCATGAAGAAAAATACAATCGTTCGATAAAGGCCGGTCTGAACCGGTTCTCTCCAAGCGAATAACACCTCATAACTAAAACATCCCCTGTAACCTAGAAACATCTCAAGCTGCTGGAGCCCTAATCTATGGGGAAGAACACAGGATCATGTCGAAGTGCCTAGTAAATAGACTTCATTCACTACTCTAACCCTTAGGCTTGAATGGTAATAGACTGAAGTCACCCTAATCACCCATCAACACAATAGGGCCGGGAAAATCGAGCAGTACAACAAGTTGAATAAAAGTTTTCTTCTTCAGTCTTTTCCTCTCCTTCAGCAGCAAGGCACCCACCACAGGCCAGTCTCTCAGGCTTAGAGACAGTACTCCCCCATGCAGCTTTCCCAGGTCCTTCTCTTCAGGCAGAGTTTCTTCTTGGCGCAAACAAGATCTGATTTCTTAGGAGCAAGGCTCCTTCTTTTATGCAGTAATTCTTTTGTTCTTTGTCGCCAGGGGTCCTGGGCCTGGCTCAGTCCGGTTTTGGAGCACTTTGTTGTGGTGACTCTGCTCTTTCCTTTCAGCAGCAGGGCAGAGACATCAGCCGCTCCACAGGGGGCGGAGCCGGCATTGTGGTGGCAGAGCACAGGTCTATTCAGAGTCAAGGTGTACTCCTCCCACCCATCCTGGTGTAATCTCTCTACCCACCACCTGGCAGCCAGCCTGTCTCCTGGAATTCCCCAGCCCTGCCCCTCACTGAAACTAGGCAGCACACACACACACACAGCAGAGGCGGACTGAAATGGCCAGGTCAGTAAATACTAACTTTCTAAAAGTAGTATTTACAAACACAGGATATTAAAATAAACATTACTTAAAGAAGTATTTTATTATTCTGAGTTCAGGCATACTAAACTTGACTTTCTACCATGCTCTATGAGTCCACTGGGATTGCAGCGTGTAGTAATTCCAGCAGCCCATTCTGGCCTATGGAGAGCAGGTAGCCTGCAATAGTGAAAAACGAAAATGGCTGTAATTCACTATTAAGACATGCCACACACACATCAGGGCATGTCCTACCTTATGCCTACAATGCACCCTGCCCTTGGGCCTACCAGAGGGGTGACTAATATGTAGTTGAGGGAAGGTTTAGGGACTGGCAAGTGGGTGCACTTGCGCAGTCAGCGCGACAGTTCCAGACTGCACGCAGGTTCTGCAGTGGCAGACCTTAGACACATTTTACTAGGCCGCTTCTGTGGGTGGCACAACCAGTGCTGCAAGCCCACCAGCAGCATTTGTATTTACAAGCCCTGGCACTCCTGGTGCACTTTACTAGGGGCTGATAGTAAACCAAATAAGCCAAACATGGACACCAATCAATGTATACGTTTTACAAAAGGGAGCACTTGCACTGTGGCACTGATTGGCAGTGGCACAGTGCTCTGAGCAGCCAACACCAAGAAAACACATGAGGCACATCAGGAAAAAGTGGAAGGGAAACTCACGCCAAGGTGCCAGGTCTAACAGGTGCAAGCTGAGGTTCACTGGCAGGGCTGGCCTCCGGTCTCAGTACTGGATCAGCAGTGGATGCAAGCTGAGGTGCACTGGCAGGGCTGTGCTCGGGTCTCAGTACTGGGACAGCAGTGCTTGCAAGCTGAGGTGCACTGGCAGAACTGTGCTCCTGTTCAGTACTGGGACAGCAGTGGGTGCAAGCTGAGGTGCACTGGCAGGGCTGTGCTCGGGTCTCAGTACTGGGACAGCAGTGCTTGCAAGCTGAGGTGCACTGGCAGGACTGTGCTCCAGTTCAGTACTGGGACAGCAGTGGGTGCAAGCTGAGGTGCACTGGCAGGGCTGTGCTCCGGTCTCGGTACTCGAACAGCAGTGGGTGCAAGCTGAGGTGCACAGGCAGGGCTGTGCTCCGGTCTCGGTACAGGACCAGCAGTGGGTGCAAGCTGAGGTGCACTGGCAGGGCTGTGCCCAGGAGTCAGTACTGGATCAGCAGTGGAAGCGAGCTGAGGTGCACTGGCCGAGCTGTGCTCCGGTCTCGGTACTGAAACAGCAGTGCGTGCAAGCTGAGGTGCACTGGCAGGGCTGTGCTCCGGTCTTGGTACTGGGACAGCAGTAGGTGCAAGCTGAGGTGCACTGGCAGGGCTGTGCTTTGGTCTTAGTTCTGGAACAGCAGTGGGTGCGAGCTGAGGTGCACTGGCAGGGCTGTGCTCCGGTCTCTGTACTGGAACAGCAGTGGGTGCAAGCTGAGGTGCACTGGTAGGGCTGTGCTCCGGTCTCGGTACTGGAACAGCAGTGGGTGCAATCAGAGGTGCACTGGCAGGGCTGTGCTCGGGTCTCACTACAGGGAAAGTAGTGGGTGCAAGGAGAGGTGCACTGGCAGGGCTGTGCTCGGATCTCAGTACTGGGACAGCAGTGGGTACAGGTTGAGGTGCACTGGCAGGGCTGTGCTCGGGTCTCCGTACTGGAACAGCAGTGGGTGCAAGCTGAGGTGCACTGGGAGGGCTGCGCTCCAGTGGGTGTGAGATGAGGTGCACTGGCAGGGCTGTGCTACGATCTCGGTACTGGTACAGCAGTGGGTGCAAGCTGAGGTGCACTGGCAGGGCTGTGCTCCGGTCTCGGCACTGGAACAGCAGTGGGTGCAAGCTGAGGTGCACTGGTAGGGCGGTGCTCCAGTCTCAGTACTGGAATAGCAGTGGGTGAGAGTGGAGGTGCCCTGGCAGTACTGTGCTCCGGTCTTGGTACTGGAACAGCAGTGGGTGCAAGGAGAGGTGCACTGGCAGGGCTGTGCTCCGGTCTCAGCACTGGGACAGCAATGGGTGCAAGCTGAGGTGCACTGGCAGGGCTGTGGTCCGGTCCCAGTACTGGGACAGCAGTGGGTGCAAGCTGAGGTGCACTGGCAGGGCTGTGCTCCTGTCTCGGTACTAGGACAGCAGTGGGTGCAAGCTGAGGTGCAGTGGCAGGGCTGTGCTCGGGTCTCGGCACTGGAACAGCAGTGGGTGCAAGCTGAGGTGCACTGGCAGGGCTGAGCTCAGGTCTCCGTACTGGAACAGCAGTGGGTGGAAGCTGAGGTGCACTGGCAGGGCTGTGCTCCAGTTTCGGTACGGGAACAGCAGTCGGTGCAAGCTGAGGTGCACTGGCAGAGCTGTATTCCTGTCTTGGTACTGGAACAGCAGTCGGTGCAAGCATAGGTGCACTGGCAGGGCTGTGCTCGGGTCTCGGTACTGGGACAGAAGTGGGTGCAAGCTGAGGTACACTGGCAGGGCTTTGCTCGGGTCTCAGTATTGGAAGAGCTTTGGGTGCGAGCCTAGGCGCAATGGCAGGGCTGTGCTCCGGTCTCGGTACTGGATCAGCAGTGGGTGTGACCTGAGGTGCACTGGCAGGGCTGTGCTCGGGTCTCAGTACTAGGACACCAGTGGGTGCAAGCGGAGGAGTACTGGCAGGGCTGTGCTTCGGTCTCAGTACTAGGAGAGCAGTGGGTGCAAGGAGAGGTGCACTGGCAGGGCTGTGCTCAAGTCTCAGTACTGGGACACCAGTGGCTGCACGCAGAGGTGCACTGGCAGTGCTGTGCTCTGGTCTCAGTACTGGATCAGCAGTGGATGCTAGCTGAGGTGCACTGGCAGGGCTGTGCTCATTTCTCAGTACTGGATGAGCAGTGGGTGCGAGCTGAGGTGCACTGGCAGGGCTGTGCTCGGGTCTCGGCGCTGGGACAGCAGTGGGTGTGAGGTGAGGTGCACTGGCAGAGCTGTGCTTCGGTCTTGGTACTGGATCAGCAAAAGATGCAAGCTGAGGTGCACTGGCAGGGCTGTGCCCGGGTCTCAGTACTGGGACAGCAGTGGGTGCAAGCTGAGGTGCACTGGCAGGGCTGTGCGCCAGTCTCGGTACTGGGACAACAGTGGGTGCAAGCTGAGGTGCACTGGCAGAGCTGTATTCCTGTCTTGGTACTGGAACAGCAGTGGGTGCAAGCATAGGTGCACTGGCAGGGCTGTGCTCGGGTCTCGGTACTGGGACAGAAGTGGGTGCAAGCTGAGGTACACTGGCAGGGCTTTGCTCGGGTCTCAGTATTGGAAGAGCTTTGGGTGCGAGCCTAGGCGCAATGGCAGGGCTGTGCTCGGGTCTCAGTACTGGATCAGCAGTGGGTGTGACCTGAGGTGCACTGGCAGGGCTGTGCTCGGGTCTCAGTACTAGGACACCAGTGGGTGCAAGCGGAGGAGTACTGGCAGGGCTGTGCTTGGGTCTCAGTACTAGGAGAGCAGTGGGTGCAAGCTGAGGTGCACTGGCAGGGATGTGCTCGGGTCTCGGTACTGGATCAGCAGTGGGAGCAAATTGAGGTGCACTGGCAGGGCTGTGCTTGGGTCTCATTACTGGATCAGCCGGGAGTGCAAGCTGAGGTGCACTGGCAGGGCTGTGCTCGGGTCTCGGCACTGGATTAGCAGTAGGTGTGAGCTGAGGTGCACTGGAAGGGCTTTGCTCGGGTCTCAGTACTGTATCAGCAGTGGGTGCAAGCTGAGGTGCTCTGGGAGAGCTGTGCTCGGGTCTCGGCAAAGGGACAGCAGTGTGTGCAAGCTGAGATGCTCTGGCAGGGCTGTGCTTTGGTCTTAGTGCTAGGACAGCAGTGGGTGCAAGCTGAGGTGCACTGGCAGGTCTGTGCTCCGGTCTAGGTACTGGATCAGCAGTGGGTGCAAGCTGGGGTACAGTGGCAGGGATGTGCTCCAGTCTAGGTACTGGAACAGCAGTGGGTGCGAGCAGAGGTGCACTGGCAGGGCTGTGCTCAAGTCTCAGTACTGGGACACCAGTGGCTGCACGCAGAGGTGCACTGGCAGTGCTGTGCTCTGGTCTCAGTACTGGATCAGCAGTGGATGCTAGCTGAGGTGCACTGGCAGGGCTGTGCTCATGTCTCAGTACTGGATGAGCAGTGGGTGCGAGCTGAGGTGCACTGGCAGGGATGTGCTCTGGTCTCGGCGCTGGGACAGCAGTGGGTGCGAGCTGAGATGCTCTGGCACGGATGTGCTCGGTTCTCAGTACTGGGACAGCAGTGGGTGTGAGGTGAGGTGCACTGGCAGAGCTGTGCTTCGGTCTTGGTACTGGATCAGCAAAAGATGCAAGCTGAGGTGCACTGGCAGGGCTGTGCTCGGGTCTCAGTACTGGGACAGCAGTGGGTGCAAGCTGAGGTGCACTGGCAGGGCTGTGCGCCAGTCTCGGTACTGGGACAACAGTGGGTGCAAGCTGAGGTGCACTGGCAGGGCTGTGCTTCGGTCTCGGTACTGGAACAGCAGTGGGTGCAAGCTGAGGTGCACAGGAAGGGCTGTGCTTCGGTCTTGGTACAGGAACAGCAGTGGGTGCGAGCTGAGGTGCACTGGCAGGGCTGTGCTCAGGTGTCAGTACTGCATCAGCAGTGGATGCAAGCTGAGGTGCACTAGCAGGGCTGTGCTCCGGTCTCTGTACTGGAACAGCAGTGGGTGCGAGCTGAGGTGCACTGGCAGGGCTGTGCTTCGGTCTCGGTACTGGAACAGCAGTGGGTGCAAGCTGAGGTGCACTGGCAGGGCTGTGCTCCGGTCTTGGTACTGGGACATCTGTGGGTGCAAGCTGAGGTGCATTGGAAGGGCTGTGCTTAGCTCTGGGTACTGGGACAGCAGTGGGTGCAAGTTGAGGTGCACTCGCAGGGCTGTGCTCCGGTCTCGGTACTGGAACAGCAGTGGGTGCGAGCTGATTTGCACTGGCAGGGCTGTCCTCGGATCTCAGTTCTAGGACAGCAGTGGGTGCGAACTGAGGTGCACTGGCAGGGCTGTGCTCCGGTCTCGGTACTGGAACAGCAGTTGGTGCAAGCAGAGGTGCACTGGCAGGGCTGTGCTCGGGTCTCACTACTGGGAAAGCAGTGGGTGCAAGCAGAGGTGCACTGGCAGGGCTGTGCTTGGGTCTCAGTCCAGGGACAGCAGTGGGTGCAAGTTGAGGTGCACTGGCAGGGCTGTGCTATGGTCTCTTGTTAGACCTGGCACCTTGGCGTGAGTCTCCCTTCCACTTTTTTTCGCTGTGCCTCATGTGTTTTGCTGGTGTTAGCTGCTCAGAAGACTGTGCCACTGCCAACCAGTGCCACAGTGCAAGTGCTCCCTAGGTAAAATGTATATTTTGGTTGGATTCCATGATTGGCTTATTTGGTTTACTGTCAGACCCCAGTAGAGTGCACCAGGATTGCCCAGGGCTTGTAAATACAAATGCTGCTGGTGGGCTTGCAGCACTGGTTGTGCCACCCACAGAAGCGGCCTAGTAAAATGTGTCTAAGGTCTGCCATTGCAGAACCTGCGTGCAGTCTGGTACTGTCATGCTGACTGGGCAAGTCCACCCACTTGCCAGTCCCTAAACCTTCCCTTAACTTCATATTAGTCACCCCTATGGTAGGCCCAAGGGCAGGGTGCATTGTAAGCATAAGGTAGGACAAGCCCTGAGGTGTGTGGCATGTCCTAATAGTGAATTACAGCCAATTTTGTTTTTCACTATTGTAAGGCTACCTGTTCTCCATAGGCCAGAATGGGATGTTAGAATTGTTACATTCTATGATCCTAACAGACCCAGGGAACATGGTAGAAATTTGAGTTTAGTATGCCTGTACTCAATAATAAAGTACATCTTTTAGTAAAGTTTATTTTAATATTCTGTGTTTGCAAATGCCACTTTTAGAAAGCTGGTATTTGCTTGCCTAACCATTTCAGCCCGCCTCTGCTAGGATGTGTATCTGCTGTCTGGTTTGTGTGAGTGACAGGGCTGGAGAATTCCAGGAGACAGGCTGGGCAGCCAGGTGGTGAATAGGAAGATTACACCAGGATGGGTGGGAGGAGTGCACCTGGATTTTTAATAGGGCTGTGCTCTGCCACCACAATGCTGGCTCCACCTCCTGTGGAGCGGCTGATGCCTCTGCCCTGCACCCTGAATAGAAAGCCAGAGTCATGTCAACAAAGTCCTCCGGAACTGGATTGGACTGGGCAAAGACCCCTCTACCCCAGAGGAACAAAGGAATTAGGGGTATAAGTATTGGGACCCTGCTCCCAAGAAATTAGATCCTGCTTGACAAGAAGAACCTCTGCCTGAGGAGAAGGAACTGGGAAAGCTGTAAGGAAGAGTACTGTCCCTGACCTGGGGGATTGGCCTGCAGTGGTTGCCTTGCTGCTGAAGGAGAGGAGAGAGACTACAAAAGACTTTATTTCAACTTGTGTGTTGGACAGGCCACACGAAGGGCTTGCTCCCTCCCCGCACGACAGGGCCCGAGCTCCGGCCCACCAGGCATAACCCACGAAAAGCACCTGTACCCCGTCTCACGACGGATCTTCTGCCCTCGGACCTCTACTCATCACGGGGCCCAGCCCCACCGGCTCCCCCGGCCGGTTCAAGCCGCCATCTTGGGCCCTGCACCACGAGGCCGCGTGGCCTAGCCCCGACCCTAACCCCGGGCCTGGCCGGCCCCGACATCCCGGCACCACCATCCACCCGGGAGGTGAGCGGACCACTTGGCAGGTCAATGGGAGGACGAAGTGTCAAGAGCTCTTCCCCCGCCAGGTGCCGATCGCCTCCAGCTCCCCCAGGTGCTGGCTCCACCCCCTGCTGGGTGTCTGGACACCTTCATCCCGGGCCCTCCGACCTCCAAGTGCGAGGGTCCGGACATCAAAGGGCGGCTGCCCTATAACTGGGGCAACTCCGGAGCAGGAAGGCAGTTGTATCCTGGAGTCGAGAGACACCGAGAGAACTCAGCCTTGACGGACTACTGGCGCTGCCGTAGCCCGCTCTTGTGAACCATCGTCCTGCCTGCTGGCGCTGCCGCGGCCTTCTACAACATCCATCCTCGTCGGGACCTGCTGGCGCTGCCGCGGCCCGTTGTAACGACCATCCTCACCGGGACCTGCTGGCGCTGCCGCGGACCGTACCTCGACCATCTCCACTGGGACCTGCTGGCGCTGCCGCGGACCGTACCTCGACCATCTCCACTGGGACCTGCTGGCGCTGCCGCGGACCGTGTACCGACCATCTCCACCGGGACCTGCTGGCGCTGCCGCGGCCCGTACCAACTAAGCTCGAGGATTGTGAGCTAATCATCATCTCATCCAAACTACCTGACTGGTAGACAGACTGTCCCGCTACCCCTTACCCCGCTTTGAGAGACTTGAATCGAGGGGACCCCTGAGTCCAGACCTCCTTGTACCATTCAACTGTACCCTAAGAAGTGCTTATAAAGAACCCTGAACCTTATCCGTGTGTGGTATCTGTCTGTGGGGGGGAAGTTACTTGTCTGTACGATCGCTGGAGACGGCTCTCCCTGGAGACCTCTCCTCCTGACCCCGGCCGACCCTCCCGGTCCGTCTACCCTTTCTAACATTGGTGGCCAGCGGCGCGATCCGAATCAACGCGTAATCGTACAGAGAGTAGCTCACCCCACGACAAAAACACAATGTCAGCCAAAGATAGCAACTCCACCGAGAAATTCCAAATGGATAAAATAGAAGAATACAACCACCGCGAACTGAGACAATTCTGCATAGAACTTGGCATTGCTACCACCGGCCTGAGTACCAAGGATGATCTAAAACACGCCCTAGAGTCGTGGACAGAAACTGGGGTCGCCGGACCCTCCGACCAAAGCAGCATCACACCAGAGGGGAACG
Organism: Triturus cristatus; assembly: GCF_964204655.1. Lineage (NCBI taxonomy): Eukaryota > Metazoa > Chordata > Amphibia > Caudata > Salamandridae > Triturus > Triturus cristatus. The sequence continues at coordinate 1,114,888,348 of NC_140579.1, forward strand.
CCACGGCTCCCGAGGAGCGGGGAACGGGCCTCTCGCAGGAGGAGATCCGAGAAAGAGAAAGAACCAGATTGCACGAGTTGGAAATGGCACGACTCAAGATGGATGGGGAACTCAAGTTAGCTGAACAGAAACTCAACCTCGAGCACATGCGGCTCCGAGATGAACGAGAAGAGAAGCAGAGACAGAGAGAGCTGGAGGAGAAAAAAATAACGCTCGAGCACGAGCGCCAACTAGCGGAAATAGAACTTCGGAAACAGAATAAGGAACTGGGGGTGCCTGAGCGACCACACACCCCGGGGCCAATCGAGAAAAAAGTCCACATCCCCAAGGATGTTGTCCGCGAGTATGTCCGAGAAGACGACATACAACAGTGGTTTAAAGCCTACGAGATCGCCATGACCTCCCACCGGATCGACCGGAGTGATTGGGGAGCCGGACTTTGGGGGAGGTTTATCAACGAGGGTCGCGATGCCCTACTGCAGCTCCCAGATCACCAAATGTCGTCCTACGACCACATGAAGGCTGCCCTCCTCACCCGCTACGGCCTCACACCCGAGATGTACCGCCAGAGGTTCAGAGATTGCACCCGGATCCCAGGTACAACTTGGGTAGAATACGTGAACTATTTCAGCCGTGCCTTCGAGGGTTGGATAAAGGGGAGCCAGGTCACCACCTACGAACAACTCTTTAACCTGATGGTATGGGAGCACCTGTCAAACAACTGCTTCGTCGAGCTCAGGCAGCACCTCCTCGACAGTAAGCTGACTGACCCCCGGCAGCTCGCCGCCGAAGCTGACCGATGGGAAAGCACCCGAGTGGGCCGGAGGGGGCCACACGAACAGAACAGAAACAACCAAGGCCAGCACCGTCCTCGGGGAGGAGGAGGGGGCCAGGGGCGAGGGAGAGACGCCTTGCCCGCAACACCCGTGGCCAGCACCCCGGCTCCGGCCGGTCGGGGCAACCCCCCGTGGCGTCCTGGGGTCCGAGCCAACGTCACGTGCCACCGATGCCAGCGAGTCGGCCACTACGCCAATGACCCGAGCTGCCCGCAGAACCAAACACCCAAGCCCCGCCAGGTAGCTGCCGCCGCCCTGGGGGAAGAGCGATCATTGGAGGAACCAGAGGAGTATGAGCCGGCCCAGCAAGAGTGGGAACCGGCCGCCATGGTCCTGGCGTGCTTAGGGGGAAGAGACATGGTCCCGCGGGCTCCCCTACCCGCTAACACCAGGAAATACGGTCAGTGGGTGACCATTAATGGACAACGAGCCGAGGCCTTGCGTGACACAGGCGCCAGTGTGACGGCCGTCCGCTGTCACCTGGTGAAGCCCGAGCAGATCCTGCCGAACATTCTCTGCCCCGTCCGCTCGGCAGACAACTCTGAAAGTATGTGTCAAATGGCCTGCGTCCCATTCGAATGGGGAGGGGTCTCCGGCCTGTTGAAGGTGACGGTCCGGGACGATGCCCCCGTGGACTGCCTCCTGGGGAATGACCTCGAGAGTTCCCCGTGGGCCACCGTTGAGAGAAGAGAGCACCTGGGGATGCTGGGCCTCCCGGACTGGGCCTGCATAACCACCCGGTCCATGGCCGCCCGTGCCGTCCCTCGATCAGAAGAACCAGAATGGCCAGCACCCCCGCCCCCAGTCGCCCCAGTAGAAGACAACGACGAGGCCAGCCTCCCAGACTCGACGACCGAAGGGGACGCGCAACCCCAGGACCTTCCTGACCTGGCTCAGTGGCGTCAAGAAGGGGGGCCCACCCAAGAACAGTTCCGCCAGGAACAAAAGACCTGTCCCTCCCTCGAGGGACTCCGCCAACAAGCCAGCGCCCAGAACACAGGGGACTCCACCGGAACTCACTGGGTCTACTGGGATAACGACCTGCTATACAGCGAGCAAAGAATCGCCGAGCTGGGGGCCGGTCGAGTACTGGTGGTACCTCTCCGCTTCAGAGACTTTCTGCTCAACCTGGCCCACGATGTCCCCCTGGCTGGACACCTGGGCCAGGATAAAACGTACAGCCGCCTAGTGACCCACTTTTTCTGGCCGAAAATGAGGAACGACGTCCTGAACCACTGCCGATCTTGCCCCACATGCCAAGCCAGCGGGAAGAGTGGTCGGAAGCTGAAAGCCCCTCTGCAACCCTTCCCTGTGGTCACCACCCCGTTCGAAAGGGTGGGGATAGACATCGTGGGGCCTCTGGACCCCCGCACGGCACAAGGACACAGGTTCATCTTAGTACTGGTGGACCATGCCACCCGCTACCCCGAGGCGGTGCCCCTACGGACCGTGACAGCTCCGGTGGTTGGCCGGGCCCTAATGGGGATCTTCTCCCGGGTAGGCTTCCCCCGAGAAGTCGTCAGCGACCGAGGCACGAACTTTATATCCAAATACATGAAGTCCCTCTGGCAACAATGCGGGGTCACCTACAGATTCACGACCCCCTATCACCCCCAAGGGAACGGACTAGTGGAGCGTTTTAACCGCACCCTCAAGGGGATGATTGGGGGATTGGAAGAGCCCCTCCGTCGCCAGTGGGATGTACTACTCCCGTGCCTCCTCTTCGCTTACCGAGAAGTTCCCCAGAAGTCCCTCGGTTTTAGCCCTTTCGAACTCCTGTACGGGCACCCTGTGCGAGGGCCCCTCAGCCTAGTAAAAGAAGGTTGGGAGATGGCCCCCCTAAAGACCCCTCCAGACGTCTTCAAATACCTCCTGGCCCTACGCAACCAGACCCGGCGCTTCAGAGAGATGGCCAAGGCGAACCTCGAGGCCAGCCAGGAGGACATGAAGAAGTGGTATGATCACAATGCCTCCTCCGTTGAGTTCGAGCCTGGACAACAAGTATGGGTGATGTCCCCCACCGAACCATGTGCCTTGCAAGATAAGTGGACGGGGCCCTTCAAAGTGGTCGAGCGCAAAAGCCCCGTCACTTACCTCATCGACCTGGGGACCTCCCGGAACCCCCTTCGGGTCCTCCACACCAACCGACTCAAACCACACTTTGTGCGCTCAGAACTCAGCCTCCTGATGGCTACGGACAGTGGGGCAGAGGAGGACTCCGAGCCCCTCCCGGATCTTCTGAAGACTCAGGAGAATGACGGCTCCGTGGACGGGGTCCGGCTCTCTGCCACCCTCACTTCGGAGCAACGCCAGGGCTGCCGGAACCTCCTGCTGCAGTTTGCTACCCTGTTCTCCCTCACCCCCGGGGTCACCCCTTGGTGTTTGCACGACGTGGACACCGGGGACAGTCCCCCTGTCCGACACCGGGCCTACCGCGTACCAGATCGGGTACGGGCCTGCATACAGGAGGAGGTGGCCAAGATGCTCACAATCGGGGTCATCGAGCCCTCGGACAGTCCCTGGGCCAGTCCGGTTGTATTGGTCCCCAAAGCCGCTGCCCCCGGCACCGCACCTGAACTGAGATTCTGCGTCGACTACCGGGGCTTGAACGCTGTCACCCGGACCGACGCTCATCCGATCCCCCGAGCAGACGAGCTGATCGACCGGCTGGGGGCCGCCCGCTACCTCAGTATCTTCGACCTAACAGCGGGCTACTGGCAGATCGGCCTCACACCCAGGGCTCAGGAACGGTCAGCCTTCTCTACCCCCGATGGCCACTACCAATTCAAGGTCATGCCCTTCGGCATGAAGAATGCCCCCGCCACGTTTCAACGCCTCGTGAACCAGGTCTTGGCGGGGCTCGAAGAGTTCAGCGCTGCCTACCTGGACGATATCGCTGTATACAGCCGCCACTGGCCCGACCACCTCCGTCACCTCCAAGAGGTCCTACAGGCCCTCCAGCGGGCCGGCCTCACAATTAAGGCCGGCAAGTGCCAAATTGGCCAAGGGTCTGTGACCTACCTTGGGCACCAAGTGGGAAGCGGGCTGGTGGCCCCGCTACAACTTAAGATTGCTGCCATCCAGTCCTGGCAGCCCCCCGTCACCCAGACCGAGGTCCGAGCCTTCTTGGGGCTCACCGGCTACTACCGGCGGTTCGTGAAGGACTACGGCAGCATCGTGGGGCCCCTCACGGGTCTCACGTCCAAGAAACAACCAAAGCGGATTAACTGGACCCCCGATTGTCAAGCGGCCTTCGAGAAGCTGAAGGCCGCCCTGTGCACCGCCCCTGTGCTCCAGGCCCCCGATTACAGTCGGGAATTCGTGGTACAGACCGACGCCTCCGACCACGGCATCGGAGCCGTTCTTTCTCAGTTAAACCCCGAAGGTCATGACCAGCCGGTGGCCTTCATCAGTCGACGTCTCCTGGCCCGAGAACAGCGCTGGAGCACCATCGAGAGGGAGGCCTTCGCAGTGGTGTGGGCCCTCAAAAAGCTCCGGCCCTATCTCTTCGGTACCCATTTCCGGGTACAAACCGACCATCGACCCCTGCAGTGGCTGATGCAGATGCGGGGGGAGAACCCAAAACTCTTGCGCTGGTCCATTTCCCTGCAGGGAATGGACTTCACTGTGGAGCACCGACCAGGCCAAGACCACGCCAACGCGGATGGCCTGTCCCGCTTTTTCCGCCTCGACGAAGAGAGTCCCCAAGGAGATGGGTGACTCTCCCCGCCTTCAGCTGGGGGGGACGCATGTTGGACAGGCCACACGAAGGGCTTGCTCCCTCCCCGCACGACAGGGCCCGAGCTCCGGCCCACCAGGCATAACCCACGAAAAGCACCTGTACCCCGTCTCACGACGGATCTTCTGCCCTCGGACCTCTACTCATCACGGGGCCCAGCCCCACCGGCTCCCCCGGCCGGTTCAAGCCGCCATCTTGGGCCCTGCACCACGAGGCCGCGTGGCCTAGCCCCGACCCTAACCCCGGGCCTGGCCGGCCCCGACATCCCGGCACCACCATCCACCCGGGAGGTGAGCGGACCACTTGGCAGGTCAATGGGAGGACGAAGTGTCAAGAGCTCTTCCCCCGCCAGGTGCCGATCGCCTCCAGCTCCCCCAGGCGCTGGCTCCACCCCCTGCTGGGTGTCTGGACACCTTCATCCCGGGCCCTCCGACCTCCAAGTGCGAGGGTCCGGACATCAAAGGGCGGCTGCCCTATAACTGGGGCAACTCCGGAGCAGGAAGGCAGTTGTATCCTGGAGTCGAGAGACACCGAGAGAACTCAGCCTTGACGGACTACTGGCGCTGCCGCGGCCTTCTACAACATCCATCCTCGTCGGGACCTGCTGGCGCTGCCGCGGCCCGTTGTAACGACCATCCTCACCGGGACCTGCTGGCGCTGCCGCGGACCGTACCTCGACCATCTCCACTGGGACCTGCTGGCGCTGCCGCGGACCGTACCTCGACCATGTCCACTGGGACCTGCTGGCGCTGCCGCGGACCGTGTACCGACCATCTCCACCGGGACCTGCTGGCGCTGCCGCGGCCCGTACCAACTAAGCTCGAGGATTGTGAGCTAATCATCATCTCATCCAAACTACCTGACTGGTAGACAGACTGTCCCGCTACCCCTTACCCCGCTTTGAGAGACTTGAATCGAGGGGACCCCTGAGTCCAGACCTCCTTGTACCATTCAACTGTACCCTAAGAAGTGCTTATAAAGAACCCTGAACCTTATCCGTGTGTGGTATCTGTCTGTGGGGGGGAAGTTACTTGTCTGTACGATCGCTGGAGACGGCTCTCCCTGGAGACCTCTCCTCCTGACCCCGGCCGACCCTCCCGGTCCGTCTACCCTTTCTAACATTGTGCTTAAAAAGATCTTCAAGGGCCTGAGTAGAGCTGGCCTCCTGTCAAGAAGTCCCAGGAACAAAAGGACTTCACCCCCAGCTTCCCCCTGAACTCTGCTGTGTAAGTTCTGCCCCTCCTAGAGTGCTGGAACAAGTTCTGGGGCCTCTGAGAGCTGTGCCTGCTGTTGGGAAGCTGGCCAAGGAGAAAGAAATCAAAGATCTCCACTTTTTCACGCACAGCCGGCTTAGCGAGAAAATTTCCGTCGCACCGCTCGTTAGCGTGCAGAATTCTATCGCTGCGAACTTCGTCGCAGAGCCTGCAGCTGCTGTGTGGAATCGTCGCAGAACAAGCCAAGATCATCGCACTGCTCGTTAGCGTGAGTAATTTTATCGCTGCGAAAATCGTTGCAGACTCAACAAAGATAACCGCTGGTGAAACTGTCAACCCGCTCGTTAGCGGGCCGAATTTTGTCGCATTGTGCCTTAGCGAGTACATTTCTACCGGATAAGCTACACCTTGATTTTCAACGCTGAAGTGCCGCTAGGAACTTTTTATCGCATCATAAAGTACTGTGGGTTAAAACGGACGCTAAGGTGAATGATTTTGTCGCTAACCTAAGAACACTTTCTAAAATCATATTCTTGAACTGTGTATGTCATTTTTGTCGTTATTTGGTCTTGTGCTAAGCCTTTATATAAAAGATCACTATTTTTTATATAAATCTAGTGTGGTGTCCATTTGTGGCATTGTCGCTGGGTTACTGAATGTGGTCACAAATGCTTAACCTATAACGCTCTGAGATACGCCTTGTCTGCTCGCGCCAAGCTACCTAGAGGGTGATCAGGGGTTATTTTAGGAGTGTAACCCCTTACCCTGACTAGAGGATAGGGTCCCTGCTTGTCACAAGTACCTACCTGTGCCAACCAGAGATCCCCAATTCTAACAAACATATACCAACTGTAACACAAATTATAACTGTAGAGCACAACCAGTAACTACTGGTAAAAGTTAGGAACACACTATGCAATCATAATCACATTAGGCCTAAATCACATTACACAATAGGCATCACAGTATGAATACATTATGTATTTACCATCATAAACACAGTGCGCCCCAAGCGGGGGCACAACACCTGAAAACTGGCCCAAGGCCAACTGGCCTCTCACAGGGGCTGAAATGCCCAATGTCCAGAATGTCTGGGCGGGCTGCAAAGCAGCGTAAGCAAAAAGCGCGCAGGGGCACAATCCAAAACATTGCAGCTGCCCACTAAGTGCTGGGCAGCTGGGAAAATGAGCCTGGGCACTAGCGTGCCTCCTGAGCCCCTCTTTGGGACTCAAAACGAAATATCCCCAAGTCCCACTCCGGGACTGCTAAATATAAAATGACCCCCTACGTTGCAGCTGTTTAGGCAAACTGGTCCGGGTACTACCGTGCCTCTAGCGCCCTAACTCAGGGTCTTCTGACACAATGTCCCCTCCCCAGAACGGGGCGTCTGCACTGGACCTTAACCTGGTCCAAAAGGAACTCCCAACTAGTATTGCCCCACGCAACATACATCAACGAGCCCCCACTCACCGGGTCTCTGTCGGTGTCCAGGCTGCAACACGGGATGACCGGCTTCCTGCTGGTCGCGCTTTAGGAGGTTTCCCTAAGTTGGACCGCCTCAGGTCAGACTGCGGTGGGGGCGGGCACCGACTCTGTGTCTCGGGCCACCACCGTCCCTACTTCTCCTCCGAAACCCTGCGTGCTGCTTCCGGCGCTCCCCAGACTTCGGGGAGCCCCCCCCCTCCTCACCGGGGCTCCTTGTGATCCGCAGCACGGGGCTCTCCGAATCCTCCTCTTCACCCGGTCCTCCTCCTGGGGGCTGGGACTTCTCCAAGGAGGCGGATACAGCGGGGCTCTCACCGGTCACGGGAGCCCTGCTTTCCACACGCTACCTTCCGTCTGCTTCCTGCTCTCGTGACCAGGCCCCGCCCACGTCTCGGCGAGGACTGCCTGACTTCCTGGTAGGCCGGGCTGCAGCGGTGATTTCGGCGATTCCTTTTCTGCGGAGAAATACGGGGTAGGCTCCCGTTAACGGCACGAAGTCCCTGGCGGGGTGGGCACCCGCTAGGGGTATAAATCAGCGCAAGTCCCTGGTGGGGTGGGCACCCGCTAGGCGATAAAAAGGCGGGGTGGGCACCCGCTGTTGTACATCGGCCAGGAGGCGGCACAGATGCGGGGTGGGCTCCCGCTATGAAGGATGCACAAATGCGGGGTGGGCACCCGCTCGTAAAATGAGCACACGGCGGGGTAGGCACCCGCTGTTTCAATTCCCAGACAGCAGCCCAGCGCTGCAAATGAAGAACAGGAGTGCTTCCCACATGCCAGGGCAGAATCCCCAGCCCTCTCTGGATACAGTGAAAACGCGCTTCAGGGCAAAGTTCCAAGTCCAGGGGAAAGTCCTTCAGGATGCAGGGGGGGCAAAGGCTGGGCCCAGGTGCCAGCTCACAGGGCCCTCCAGCAGGGAGGCAGTCCCCAGTGGCGGTATCTCCTGGCGCCCAGCAGCAGCAGGCCCCCCTCATGTTAGGAACACAGAGAGAGAACATTTTACATGGGGTCACAGCCCCTTTTTATACACAGGTTTCCTTTGTCACCAAGGTGCAGGGAAGGGGCGAACCAGATGTGTTGGACTTGGCCCTTCCTGCAGGGTCATCCCTGAACTTTTTTTGTTGCCTTCCTCCTATATTTTTTCTGACCTGTTGGCTGTTTTATGACTCTGGGCACTTTACCACTGCTGATCAGTGCTAAAGTGCATATGCTCTCCCTATGGTAAAATGTATATGTTGGTTGGATTCCATGATTGGCTTATTTGGTTTACTGTCAGACCCCAGTAAAGTGCACCAGGTGTGGCCAGGGCTTGTAAATACAAATGCTGCTGGTGGGCTTGCAGCACTGGTTGTGCCACCCACAGAAGCGGCCTAGTAAAATGTGTCTAAGGTCTGCCATTGCAGAACCTGCGTGCAGTCTGGTACTGTCATGCTGACTGGCAAGTGCACCCACTTGCCAGTCCCTAAACCTTCCCTCAACTTCATATTAGTCACCCCTATGGTAGGCCCAAGGGCAGGGTGCATTGTAAGCATAAGGTAGGACAAGCCCTGATGTGTGTGGCATGTCCTAATAGTGAATTACAGCCATTTTAGTTTTTCACTATTATAAGGCTACCTGTTCGCCATAGGCCAGAATAGGCTGTTGGAATTGTCACATCCTATGATCCTAACAGACCCAGGGAACATGGTAGAAATTCGAGTTTAGTATGCCTGAACTCAGAATAATAAAATACATCTTTTAGTAAAGTTTATTTTAATATTCTGTGTTTGCAAATGCCGCTTTTAGAAAGCTGGTATTTGCTTGCCTAACCCTTTCAGCCCGCCTCTGCTAGGATGTGTATCTGCTGTCTGGTTTCTGTGAGTGACAGGGCTGGGGAATTCTAGGAGACAGGCTGGGGCAGCCCGGTGGTGAATAGAGAGATCTACATCCAGATGGGTGGGAGGAGTACACCTGCACTCTGAATAGGGCTGTGCCTTTCCACCACAATGCTGGCTCCACCTCCTGTGGAGCGGCTGATGTCTCTGCCCTGCACCCTGAATAGAAAGTCAGAGTCATGTCAACAAAGTGCTCAGGAACTGGTTTGGACTGGGCAAAGGCCCCTCTACCCCAGAGGAACAAAGGAATTAGGGGTATAAGTATTGGGACCCTGCTCCCAAGAAATTAGATCCTGCTTGACAAGAAGAACCTCTGCCTGAGGAGAAGGAACTGGGAAAGCTGTAAAGAGGAGTACTGTCCCTGACCTGGGGGATTGGCCTGCAGTGGTTGCCTTGCTGCTGAAGGAGAGGAGAAAGACTACAAAGACTTTATTTCAACTTGTGCTTAAAAAGATCTCCAAGGGCCTGAGTAGAGCTGGCCTCCTGTTAAGAAGTCCCAGGAACAAAAGGACTTCACCCCAAGCTTCCCCCTGAACTCTGCTGTGTGAGTTCTGCCCCTCCTCGAGTGCTGGAACCAGGTTTGGGGCCTCTGGGAGCTGTGGCTGCTGTTGGGAAGCTGGCCAAGAAGAAAGAAATCAAAGATCTCCACTTTTTCACGCACAGGCAGCTTAGCGAGAAAATTTCCGTTGCACCGCTCGTCAGCGTGCAAAATTTTATCGCTGAGGACATCGTCGCAGAGCCTGTTGCCGCTGAGCCCGATCAGCGCTGGGAAAATCGTCGCCCCGCTCGTTAGTCGACCGAATTTGATCGCTACCAGCCCAAGATCCCCGCTCCGCCTGTTAGCGGGCAGAATTCTATCGCTGCGAACATCTTCGCAGAGCCTGCTGCCGCTGAGCCCGATCAGCGCTGGAAAAATCATCGCCCGCTCGTTAGCGCACCGAATTTGATCGTTACCAGCCCAAGATCCGCGCTTCGCCTGTTAGCGGGAAGAATTCTATCGCTGAGAACTGCGTCGCAGAACCTGCCGCTGCTGTGTAAAATCGTCGCAGAACAAGCCAAGATCATCGCACCGCTCGTTAGTGTGAGTAATTTTATCGCTGCGAAAATCGTCTCAGACCCAACCAAGATAACCGCTGGTGAAATTGTCGCCCCGCTCGTTAGCGGACCGAACTTTGTCGCATTGTGCCTTAGCGAGTAAATTTCTACCGGATAAGCTACACCTTGATTGTCAACGCTGAAGTGCCACTAGGAACTTTTTATCGCATCATAAGGTACTGTGGGGTAAAACGGACGCTAAGGTGAATGATTTTGTCGCTAACCTAAGAACTCTTTCTAAAATCATATTCTTGAACTGTGTATGTCATTTTTGTCGTTATTTGCTCTTGTGCTAAGTCTTCATATAAAATATCACTATTTTTGATATAAATCTAGTGTGGTGTCCATTTGTGGTGTTGTCACTGAGTTACTGTATGTGGTCACAAATGCTTAACCTATAACGCTCTGAGATAAGCCTTGTCTGCTCGCGCCAAGCTACCTAGAGGGTGAGCAGGGGTTGTGTTAGGATTGTAACCCCTTACCCTGAGTAGAGGAGAGGGTCCCTGCTTGTCACAAGTACCTACCTGTGCCAACCAGAGATCCCCAAGTCTAACATCCCCGTAGCGCCGAAGCCAAGAGAAGTGTGCGTCTCGCAGATCGGCGCGAACACTGGAAAACCTGTACCAAGATGTCCGGCCCAAACAAAGCGACTAAGGCCCCCCTACGAGCCGTAGCTCGCACCGTGAAGGAAGGACTTTGTGCCACACTTTGATTCCCCCTCTTCGCATCGTACTGCTCAAGCGTGCCCCCCTACCCCTGTTGTGGGCAGGCTGCGGGGCGTAGAGTGGTTGGTATGTCGCTCACAATTGGAGCGTACTGCCTGCTTCGCACCGCGCTTAAGGAAAAGGCGCCGCTCTCAAGGTACGGCTCGTACGCCACAACGAACAGCCAGAGCACCGTACCTACGCACCGTCCCCTCGAAACATCGTGACTAATGCCCCCTACGAGCCGTAGCTCGCACCACAACAGGAGGACATCGCAACGTACAACGCGCTGGGATTCACCGCATCGTCCGTGACGAACTTTCAAAGATAAGGTACTGTGTACTTTTCGCACCGCAGGGTGTACGCTTCGCACCGGAGCGTCTGCAGCAATTGTGAGCCCCGTTCGTAAGCACCGAAGGGTGTATGCTTCGCACCGGAGCGTCTGCAGCGTTTGTGAGCTCCGTTCATAAGCATCTTTCATCCCAGTACGCCCCGTACGAAGAAGAACGAACCGCACAGAACTGTTAAATAAGCTTGAATCAAAGAACTGCATATTACCAACAGTATTGTGGGCCTTTTGATCGTTATTAGGTCTTGTGCTAAGTCTTATTATATAAAAACAATTATTTTTGATAAACCCAGTGTGGAGTCCATTTGTGGGGGTATCATTGAATTACTGTATGTGGTCACAAATGCTTAACCATTGCACCCTGAGATAAGCCTTGTCTGCTCGCGCCAAGCTACCTAGAGAGTGAGCAGGGGTTGTGTTGGGAGTGTAACCCTCTTACCCTGACTAGAGGAGAGGATCCCTGCTTGACACAAGTAGCTATCTGTGCCAACCAGAGATCCCCAATTCTAACATTGGTGGTCAGCGGTGAGGATTTTGAATTTGCATTTGTGATTCATGTACAGTGATTTGGTGAACACCACTTAGTGAGTTCAGACCAATAACGCAGCCACATACTTGTTTGATTTTTGTTTACCAAGGAATCTCCATTTTTGGAAAATCATGCCTGGTTCAGTCATTGTTGAGAAGGCACCATCTGTAGTCTCTGAAAGCGAAGAAGTAGAATGGGAAGAGGAGAGACTAGAGAGCTACACCAAGGCCCAGCTGAAGAGCTTCTGCAAAAAATTCAAAATCCCTCATATTGGATGTAAAGTCAAAGCAGACCTACTCAAGGCGCTGAGGGCCTGAAATGAGTCAAGGTCGCCTGGAGATGTGGTAGTAGTTGAACCAGCAGAAAGCGTCCATAGCTTTGGCAGAGGCCTGTTACCAGAAGAGTTGGCAGCCAGGAAAGAAACCAGGATGCATGAGATGGAGTTGGCAAAGCTCACACTGAATGGGCAACTGGAGCTGGAAAGCAAAAAGCTGGCTCTGGAAGAAAGAAGAATCCAAATGGAGCATGAAATGAAGTTGAGGGAATTGGATCTAAAGGCTAAGAGTTTAGAGTCTACTCCCTCTGGTGGCAGCACACCGTCCGTGCAGGTAGAATCAAGGGTGTACATACCAAAAGATGTGGTAAAGGAGTTCTTTAAAAATGATGACATAGGGCAGTGGTTCAAGGCCTATGAGGTAGCCATGTCCTCCCACCGGGTCCCTGAGAAGGAGCAGGGTTGTGGGGACGGTTCCTTAGTGAGGGGCGGAACACACTGCTAGATTTGCCTTCAGAGGGTCATAATTCTTATCTTCATATGAAGGCAGCTTTGATGTCTAGGTATGGGTTGACCCCTGAGTTGTATAGGCAAAGATTCAGGGGTTGCACAAAGATTCCAAACAGTAAGTAGGTAACTTTTTTCTGCAGAGCACTGGATGGTTGGGTGAAGGGTAGCAAGGTTGATGATTTTCAAGGGCTTCTTGATTTAATTACATGGGAGCACTTGTCCAGTAACTGTTTTCCTGAGCTACGCCAGCACCTGATTGATAGTAGGCTGACTAACCCTAGGAAGCTTGCTGAGGAAGCGGACCGCTGGGTCAGTACCAGGGTCCACAAGGGTCCAGTGGGAGACTCCGCCAGGGGTGGGCAGGGTCCCCAGCAGTAGAGTGGGGGGGACAAGGGTAAACAGAGGGAGTTCCCAAGAAGGCCCTAAAGTAATCCCCAAGGGAACCAAGGGAAAGGTTCTCAGCCTCCCCCACCCCAGACGCCGACCGGGGCCCCGACAGGTCCCCCGTTCAAAGAGGGCCCCCAAAATGTTACAAGTGTGGTGAGCTGGGTCATTTTGCCAATGATCCCAAGTGTCGCCAGTTTGGTAAACCAGCACCCCCTGGTGCGCCACACCGGCAGATGGCTAGTGTAGCCTTGGGGGAGGAGAGGGCAGTCCAAGGTGGGTGGGGTCCCGCAGAGATGTCCCTTGTCTCATTAGGAGACTGTGAGATGGTCCCCCAAACCCAGCTGCCTGATAACACTAAGAAATACATGCAGTGGGTGACCATCAATGGCCGTAGGGTTGAAGCTCTGAGAGATACAGGAGCCAGTGTGACAGCTGTCAAGTGTCACCTGGTGTCTCAAGAGCAGGTTGTCCCAGGAGCATTCTATCCGGTTGTTGCCGCTGACAACACAGAGAGTCACTGCAAGGTGGCTCAGGTTCCCTTTGAGTGGGGGGGGGGTCTCTGGTACTCTTCAGGTAGCTGTGAGGCCCGCCATGCCAGTAGACTGTCTATTAGGGAACGATTTGGAGAGCTCACCTTGGGCTAAGGTGGAGCGGAGTGCTCACCTGGAGATGTTGGGTATGCCGGATTGGGCGTGTGTCACCACACGGTCCATGGCAGCAAGTATAGGTGCTCACGAGGTCCTGGAGCCTGAGAGGGAGGCCCAGGGACCGGCCTTAGAGAGAGGAGGCAGGGGGCGCGGGAAACCGGCCCCTAAAGTTCCCACGGTCCAGGAGGAAGCAAACCTTGAGGGGGATGCCCTGTCACCTACAGGGGAACAGATAGCGGAACTGGGGGACCTGCCTGAGCTGACCCATTGGCAGCAAGAAGGAGGCCCCTCCAGGGAGGACTTTTGTAAGGCGCAGAAAGAATGCCCTTCTCTCGTGGGTATGCGGCAGCAGGCTGCAGACCAGGCCGCAGATGATCAGTCTGGGTCACATTTCATTTACTGGGAGAACGACCTCCTGTATACAGAGCCTAAGGTTGCTGAACCTGGGTCAGCCCGTGTGCTGGTGGTACCCCAGAGCTTCAGAGCCTTCCTACTGGGGCTGGCTCACGATGTGCCATTGGCAGGACATTTGGGGCAGGACAAGACCTTTGAAAGGCTTGTCACCCACTCAAATGTTGAGGGTGGCCTCAAATGCACAGGAGTTCAGACACTCACTGCAGGACCTGTCAGACTTGCCAGGCAAGTGGAAAGAGTGGGAGGAAGCAGAAGGCTCCTCTCCAGCCATTCCCTGTGGTCAGTACCCCATCCAGCGAGTGGGGATTGACATTGTGGGGCCACTGGACCCCAGGACAGTCATGGGCAACAGGTTCATCCTGGTCCTGGTGGACCATGCCACCCGGTACCCGGAAGCCATCCCTCTGAGGACATTGACGGCCCCCGTGGTGGGACGTGCACTGATGGGAATTTTCTCCAGAGTGGGATTCCCTCTAGAGGTGGTGTCTGACCGGGGTACCAATTTCATATCCAAGTATATGAAATCCCTTTGGCAAGAGTGTGGTGTAACCTACAAGTTTACCACACCTTACCACCCCCAAGGAAATGAGTTGGTTGAGAGATTCAACCGTACCCTCAAAGGCATGATAATGGGTCTGGAAGAACCCATGAGGCATAAGTGGGACGTCCTCTTACCATGCCTTCTCTTTGCTTACCGCGAGGTGCCACAGAAGTCTCTAGGGTTCAGCCCCTTTGAGCTCCTGTATGGCCACCCAGTGAGAGGACCTCTAAGTCTGGTCAAGGAAGGCTGGGAGCAATCTCCCAGGAAACCTCCCCAGCATGTATATAGCTACATGCTGGTCTTCAGGAACCAGACTAGGCATTTCAGGCAACATGCTGAGGCAAATCTGGAAGCCAGCCAGGAGGAGATGAAGCAGTGGTACGACCAGAATGCCACTCTGGTAGAGCTTCAGCCTGGACAAAAGGTGTGGGTTTTGGCCCCCGTGGAGCCTTGTGCGCTCCAGGATAAGTGGACCGGTCCCTTTGAGGTTGTGGAGCGCAAGAGTCCAGTTACCTATTTGGTGAACTTGTGGTCTCCCAGGAACCCCTTGAGGGTCCTACATGTCAACCGCCTGAAGCCCCACTTGGAGAGGTCCCAAGTGGGCATGCTCTTGGCAACAGATGCTAGGATGGAAGAGGAGACCGAGCCTCTTCCTGACTTCCTGTCAGCCCAGGAGCAAGATGGGTCAGTGGATGGTGTCATCCTCTCTTCCACCCTGACCCCTGAGCAACAGAATGATTGTCGCCAGCTGCTGGGACAATTTTCTGATCGGTTTTCCCTGGTTCGCGGTGTCACTGATTGGTGCGTCCATGATGTGGACACTGGGGATAGTACACCTGTGAGGCACAAGGCCTACAGGGTGACTGACAGGGTGAGGGCATACATCAAGGAGGAGGTCTCCAAGATGTTTGCACTCGGGGTCATTGAGTCCTCCAGCAGTCCTTGGGCCAGCCCAGTGGTCTTGTTTCCAAAGGCTGCAGCGCCGGGAGCCACACCCGAACTCCGGTTCTGTGTGGACTACAGTGCACTCAATTCAGTCACCAGGACTGATGCACACCCCATCCCCAGAGCTGATGAGCTCATAGATCGGCTAGGGGCTGCCAACTACCTCAGCACGTTTGATTTAACGTCTGGGTACTGGCAGATCGCCTTGATCGATGGGGCCAAAGAGAGGTCAGCATTTCCCACCCCAGATGGGCACTACCAGTTCCGGGTTATGCCCTTTGGGATGAAAAATGTCCCTGTCACCTTCCAGAGGTTGGTCAACCAGGTGTTGGCTGGGCTGAATTCGTTCAGTGCTGCCTACCTGGATGACATCGCAGTGTTCAGCTCCACTTGGGAGGAACACCTGCGCCACCTCAGGGAAGTGTTGATGGCGCTGCGAGGGCAGGCCTCACGATCAAGGCGAGTAAGTGCCAGATCGGGCAGGGTTCCGTGGTGTACTTGGGGCACCAGGTTTGAGCGGCCAGGTGGCGCCCCTTCAACCCAAGATAGAAACCATCCTGAATTGGGAGTCGCCCAAAACCCAGACAGAGGTGAGAGTCTTCCTAGGTCTCACCGGGTACTACAGGAGGTTTGTTAAGGGGTATGGCAACATTGTTGCCCCCTTGACAGCGCTGACTTCTATGAAGCAGCCCAGGAAAGTGATTTGGACTGACACCTGTCAGAAAGCTTTTGAGGCCCTGAAAGCTGCTAAGTGCACGGCGCCCGTGCTCTTGGCTCCTGTTAGAATCCGGGTTCTCTGGTTGGCACAGGTAGGTACTTGTGTCAAGCAGGGAACCTTTCCTCCATTCAGGGTAAGGGGTTACACTCCAACAATAACCCCTGCTCACCCTCTAGGTAGCTTGGCGCGAGCAGACAAGGCGTTATCTCAGGGTGTTTAGGTTAAGCATTTGTGAACACACACACAGTAACTCGGTGACAACCCCACAAATGGACTCCACACTGGGATATATAAAAATAGCACTTTATATATATAGTTTAGGCTTAGCACAAGAACAAATAAAGTTTAAACGGCCCACAATACGATTTATAAAAAACTGTTCTTCACTTTAGCGTAGTGTCAATGTTCTGTGCGCTTTGTTCCTTTCAGTACGCTTCGTACGCGTCAAAAATAGGCTTGGGGAACGGGTCTTACACGCACTGTAGGCGCTTCGGGATGAAGCGTACACCCTACGGTGCTAACAGGCACAGTACCTTTGTCTTTGGTGAGTTTGTCACGAAGGCTGCGCGGGCATCAAGCGCGATGTATGGTGCGTTGTTCTCCTGGTGCGGTGCGTACTACGGTGCGTTGGACCTTGGGTGTGCAGGGTTTCAGGGGACGGTGCGTAGGCACGGTGCTTTCAATGTTCGTCGCGGCGTTCGCGCCGTACCATGAGATCGGCAATCTTGAGTTGAAGTGCTGGACACAAGCGAACAGTACGCTCCGCACAGGGGAGACGTACGCGACTACCGTACGCACCGCAGCCTTTCCAAAGCAGGGGAAAGGAGCGTACGCTGGGCAGTACGGTTCGTAGAGGATGAAAGCAAATATGGGTCGCAGTCCTTCCGTTACGGTGCGAGCTACAGCACGTAGGGGCCTGTTAGTCGCGTTGCTTAGGCCGGACGATACCTTCCTTTGCGGTGCGAGCTACGGCTCGAAGAGGGGCCTTAGTCACTTTGTTCGGGCCGGACAGCTGGGTGCAGGCTTCCAGGGGGTGTTGGACGTGGCCCATCTGGCAGGTCCGCCCCTGAAGTTTTTATGGTATATGTAACCTGGGGATGGTGATTCCCCTCTGAGTGAGTGTGAGGAGAGAGCGACCCACCCTTCCATAGGAATACATAGGGAATGGATGAGTCCTCGGTAGTTCCCGGTGCGTAGGGTGTGCCGGGTCAAGTCTGGTATGTATGAACTCGTGAGGTTGAATGCGGCGCAACGGTATATGAGGTATGAGTGTGTCTAGTGTAGAAGTCCCCCTTTTGGAAGTTGGCATATTTGTGGAATATGTGCCTGGCGTATGATTGGCCGGGGCTGGCTGGTGAGCCTGGCTCCCAGGATCTGGGAGGGTCTGCCCGGTGGTGAATGGAGTGTTTAGCATACTGATGTGAGGGGAGGAGTGAGCCTGGGTCTGCTTGTGGATTGACCGTCAGGGTTGAGTGTCATGAATGAGGCTGGGTTTTCCCCAGACACTGCTGGCTCCACCCCCTGCGGTGCGGCTGATGTCCCTAGCCTGGCCAGTGTAAAGAATCCCCCATAACCAGTTCCAGCTGGTTCTCCCCCTGCCTGCCCCTTCAGACCAAGAATGTGTGTATAAAAAGGGTGCTGTGACACTCTGGACTTGTTCTTGTTCTGACTTGAATCTGCCAGGGGCGTGCTGCTGCTGGGGCCCAGGGGAAGGCTTGCCTCCCTGGACCCTGCCCAGCCCCTGGATGCCATGGATACCTGGAA
Organism: Triturus cristatus; assembly: GCF_964204655.1. Classification (NCBI taxonomy): domain Eukaryota; kingdom Metazoa; phylum Chordata; class Amphibia; order Caudata; family Salamandridae; genus Triturus; species Triturus cristatus. The sequence continues at coordinate 1,114,906,373 of NC_140579.1, forward strand.
GACCTCTTTGCTGGGAGCTTTCTGCTCCATTTCTTTATGCCCCCAGGACTTTATTGACCTAGCGCCTGGATAGCGCTATCTTTTCCCCCAGGAAGGAGGAGCATGTGGGCCTTGGCAGCGCTGGGCTGCGAGCTCCGCCGAGGGAATCCCGACGTAGGGGTTCCCCCCGGGATGCTGGTCTCGCGGGTGCCCACCCCGCTGTCTTTGCGCTAATTATATGCAGGTGCCCACCCTGCGTCTTCATTGTTGTGTTATCACTAATGCGGGTGCCCACCCCGCTTATGGTTGTTCTATTGCGGGTGCCCACCCCGCGATCATTGAAGGAGAAATCACCGCCGCGGCCCGAGCTTCAGTTCGAAACCGCCGCCGAGTCCGCGGCCCGCCTGGTTGTGGGCGGGGCCGCGGGACGGAAGCGGAAGTGCCGCCATTGTAATGGGAGGCGGCCGCCGGGAGCTTGCGAGGCTCCACTTAGAAGTCCGGCCCGGAGAGGAACGGAGTCCCCGGAGAACGGCCCGGTGAGTACATACGGGCTGGGGGACTCCACACAGGTGCTGGGGGTGCGGGGGCAGTGCTCACAAGCCCCAGGAGGCTCCGACGGTGGAGGCATTATTTCTCGAGCCGGTGAGGCTCTGGGGGACATTGTTCTTTGGTGCTGAGTAAGAGCCCCGAGAAGGCTCCAACGACGGGGCGATCTCTGAAAGAGCCCAGCGAGGCTCCACCCACAAGGGGCACCAGTTGTTTCTTTACGGAGCGGCCCCAGATGGCAGCGGGTCGCTCCCCCTTTGCCCCCCCCCAGTAACGGTTAGGGCCACGAAGGCCCTAGGGGGCATTTCAATTGTTTTATAGCCCAGAGAGGGCTACAGAGGCACGCCGGTGCCTGAGTTCGTTCCACAGCTGCCCAGCACTTAGTGGGCAGCTGCCACGTTTAGGTCGTGCCCCTCTGAGTTTTGGACTGGGCCTCCTGCGCAGTCTTGCCCCTGACTTTGCTGGACATAGGGCGTCTTAGCCTGGACAAGGCCAGTTGGCCTGGGGACTGCCACAGGTGGTGGCATATGAGTTCTGGCGCAATTGTTCCTTGCTCTACACCTCTGAATGTGTTCATGCATCATGTGTAACGTTCTATTACCCCTACAGGTATGGTGATACTTAGGTGGTTGTTTGCTTTCTCCTAGTACAGGTAGTGCTAGTGAGGTCCTGATTCCCTGCGCAATATTTCTCCTAAGGTGGTTAGGGTTGCGTAGGTGGTGCTTTCCGATACCAGTAGTTACCGGTTGTGGCTACATGTTATTTTATGCTACTGTGATATTATTCCTATGTTCTAAGTGCTAATTTCTACAAAGTGCTGATTCCGGACAGTGGTCCATGTGGCCCTGTCCCCTGTATATATAATCCCTTGTAAATTCTCCCCGTGCCTGTGGGCACCTTGTAAGGTGTGTGTCTTTATTTAATGTGTGGTGTATAATACAGAGGCTATTTTTATACAATACCTTGTGTGGAGTTTCCTTTGTGGGGGGCCTGGGGTGTTGTTGCTGGGTGCGTGCGCAAATGCTTCACATGTCCTCCGAGATAGGCCTGGCTGCCCGCGCCGCGTTACCTAGAGGGCGAGCAGGGGTCGACCTTTTCATAGGAGTGGTGGTCTCTGACTGGCTGGGGCGCCAGCCCTGGCCGGCCGGGGGCCCCATTTCCTACACTGGTGGCAGCGACGGGATCCGGACTTGTGTTTGCGCAGTACCACAACGATAACTGGCCTCCCTACAAAACTCTGTACTGTACATGGTCGCAAGGAAAGGAGATTATTGTTTTAAGAGTTTACGTCAATGTCCGTTCTGTGAAAGATGTGTTCGAGTTAGGTGTCCCTAGCTTGGGAGGGTAAATCATCTCCCTAGGGTAATATGGTTCTCTGGATTCACCAGAAGGGTGGGATCCGGTGGTGGTTGCAAAATTGTGGTCAAATATGTGTGGTCCGTGTCCCTGCCCTAGAGTAATGGTACCCGTGCCCCGAGGGTTAGGTTGAGGAATCAGGGGCGGTGGAAAAACTGTCCTACCAGTCTAGGGGACGGTATGTGCATGAAAATTGAGGTATGCTGAGTAATGGAGTATAAGTTCTCCGGGATGGGGAGCTTGCTGAGTCAACGTTAATCCTGTCCTTCCTTACCCCGCTGAGTGTGTTGGAGGCATCATGTGTTCCGTGCACCGCTGAATGTGTCTGATGCGTCAGGTGTCCTGTCCGTCCGTACCCCGCTGAATGTGGTTTAGGCGTCAGGTGTCGCCCTGGCTGAATTTATGTTAAGTTGTATCCCGGACAAGGAAGACCTGCTGGCGCTGCCGCGGCTTGCCTTGGGGAGAGCTGAACGTTGAGACCTGCTGGCGCTGCCGCGGCTCGTTTTTGTTAAAGTTATGGTAGTTGTATCCCGGACAAGGAAGACCTGCTTGCTCGGCCGTGGCTTGCCTTGGGGAGAGCTGAACCTTGAGGCCTGCTGGCGCGGCCGCGGCTCGTTTTTGTTAAAGTTATGGTAGTTGTATCCCGGACAAGGAAGACCTGCTGGCTCGGCCGCGGCTTGCCTTGGGGAGAGCTGAACCTTGAGACCTGCTGGCGCGGCCGCGGCTCGTTTTTGTTAAAATTATGGTAGTTGTATCCCGGACAAGGAAGACCTGCTGGCTCGGCCGCGGCTTGCCTTGGGGAGAGCTGAACGCTTAGTTCCCAGGTGGAAGACCAGTGGAGGGAGGAAGTTCCAAGACTGATAAGAAAGTGTGTTCTGAGGGTGTTCCTCCTGGGAGGACGCGGATCCTCAGAAGTAGAGGTAGGGTGGGGCATTCTTGCCCGTGACCTCTGGCAAGCCTGAGGGTGCGGACCCTAGGTGGAAGGAACAGTGGTAGGCGTGGCTACCCCGAGAAAGGGAGTGGAGAAGGGCTATTGTGGGCCCGGGGTTACCACCCCCCACTCCGGATTAGCAGAGACCAGTGGTGTCTGGGTAGCCCAGGGCCTGGTCCCGGTCACGGACAACTAAGGCGTGTCCGTGGGGTAGCCTGATTGGGCCTATGTCTTTATTATTTTTTATTTTTTTATTTTTCTTAATCTTTAGCGTGTGTGTGTCTATCGGTCCAGGTGGGCGTTGAGCTGGAGGGTGGCTCGGTAGCGCGGGCCACGTCCATGTTCTATCGCCCTGCACGCAGGGAAGTCCATCACGGTAGTGATTGGTCTGCCCTGCCTTTGGGCTGGGAGGGGCATGTGTTGGACGTGGCCCATCTGGCAGGTCCGCCCCTGAAGTTTTTATGGTATATGTAACCTGGGGATGGTGATTCCCCCTCTGAGTGAGTGTGAGGAGAGAGCGACCCACCCTTCCATAGGAATACATAGGGAATGGATGAGTCCTCGGTAGTTCCCGGTGCGTAGGGTGTGCCGGGTCAAGTCTGGTATGTATGAACTCGTGAGGTTGAATGCGGCGCAACGGTATATGAGGTATGAGTGTGTCTAGTGTAGAAGTCCCCCTTTTGGAAGTTGGCATATTTGTGGAATATGTGCCTGGCGTATGATTGGCCGGGGCTGGCTGGTGAGCCTGGCTCCCAGGATCTGGGAGGGTCTGCCCGGTGGTGAATGGAGTGTTTAGCATACTGATGTGGGGGGAGGAGTGAGCCTGGGTCTGCTTGTGGATTGACCGTCTGGGTTGAGTGTCATGAATGAGGCTGGGTTTTCCCCAGACACTGCTGGCTCCACCCCCTGGGGTGCGGCTGATGTCCCTAGCCTGGCCAGTGTAAAGAATCCCCCATAACCAGTTCCAGCTGGTTCTCCCCCTGCCTGCCCCTTCAGACCAAGAATGTGTGTATAAAAAGGGTGCTGTGACACTCTGGACTTGTTCTTGTTCTGACTTGAATCTGCCAGGGGCGTGCTGCTGCTGGGGCCCAGGGGAAGGCTTGCCTCCCTGGACCCTGCCCAGCCCCTGGATGCCATGGATACCTGGAAGACCTCTTTGCTGGGAGCTTTCTGCTCCATTTCTTTATGCCCCCAGGACTTTATTGACCTAGCGCCTGGATAGCGCTATCTTTTCCCCCAGGAAGGAGGAGCATGTGGGCCTTGGCAGCGCTGGGCTGCGAGCTCCGCCGAGGGAATCCCGACGTAGGGGTTCCCCCCGGGATGCTGGTCTCGCGGGTGCCCACCCCGCTGTCTTTGCGCTAATTATATGCAGGTGCCCACCCTGCGTCTTCATTGTTGTGTTATCACTAATGCGGGTGCCCACCCCGCTTATGGTTGTTCTATTGCGGGTGCCCACCCCGCGATCATTGAAGGAGAAATCACCGCCGCGGCCCGAGCTTCAGTTCGAAACCGCCGCCGAGTCCGCGGCCCGCCTGGTTGTGGGCGGGGCAGCGGGACGGAAGCGGAAGTGCCGCCATTGTAATGGGAGGCGGCCGCCGGGAGCTTGCGAGGCTCCACTTAGAAGTCCGGCCCGGAGAGGAACGGAGTCCCCGGAGAACGGCCCGGTGAGTACATACGGGCTGGGGGACTCCACACAGGTGCTGGGGGTGCGGGGGCAGTGCTCACAAGCCCCAGGAGGCTCCGACGGTGGAGGCATTATTTCTCGAGCCGGTGAGGCTCTGGGGGACATTGTTCTTTGGTGCTGAGTAAGAGCCCCGAGAAGGCTCCAACGACGGGGCGATCTCTGAAAGAGCCCAGCGAGGCTCCACCCACAAGGGGCACCAGTTGTTTCTTTACGGAGCGGCCCCAGATGGCAGCGGGTCGCTCCCCCTTTGCTCCCCCCCAGTAACGGTTAGGGCCACGAAGGCCCTAGGGGGCATTTCAATTGTTTTATAGCCCAGAGAGGGCTACAGAGGCACGCCGGTGCCTGAGTTCGTTCCACAGCTGCCCAGCACTTAGTGGGCAGCTGCCACGTTTAGGTCGTGCCCCTCTGAGTTTTGGACTGGGCCTCCTGCGCAGTCTTGCCCCTGACTTTGCTGGACATAGGGCGTCTTAGCCTGGACAAGGCCAGTTGGCCTGGGGACTGCCACAGGTGGTGGCATATGAGTTCTGGCGCAATTGTTCCTTGCTCTACACCTCTGAATGTGTTCATGCATCATGTGTAACGTTCTATTACCCCTACAGGTATGGTGATACTTAGGTGGTTGTTTGCTTTCTCCTAGTACAGGTAGTGCTAGTGAGGTCCTGATTCCCTGCGCAATATTTCTCCTAAGGTGGTTAGGGTTGCGTAGGTGGTGCTTTCCGATACCAGTAGTTACCGGTTGTGGCTACATGTTATTTTATGCTACTGTGATATTATTCCTATGTTCTAAGTGCTAATTTCTACAAAGTGCTGATTCCGGACAGTGGTCCATGTGGCCCTGTCCCCTGTATATATAATCCCTTGTAAATTCTCCCCGTGCCTGTGGGCACCTTGTAAGGTGTGTGTCTTTATTTAATGTGTGGTGTATAATACAGAGGCTATTTTTATACAATACCTTGTGTGGAGTTTCCTTTGTGGGGGGCCTGGGGTGTTGTTGCTGGGTGCGTGCGCAAATGCTTCACATGTCCTCCGAGATAGGCCTGGCTGCCCGCGCCGCGTTACCTAGAGGGCGAGCAGGGGTCGACCTTTTCATAGGAGTGGTGGTCTCTGACTGGCTGGGGCGCCAGCCCTGGCCGGCCGGGGGCCCCATTTCCTACAGGGGGCTACGCTGCGATCGTCGAGTCGTACACAGCAGTTCACTTCAAGATTACGTGGAAAACGGTCTGTTTTCCGGTGCGCTCTCACGGCGGTAAAGTCCACTGGTCCTGGGACTTCGTTCAGGGGGCAAGCTCACTCACAAGCCCTTGGAGATCTTCAGTACCAGTCAAATAAAAGTTTATTGGGTCTCTTCTTCCTCTTCTTCAGCAGCAAGGCAACCACTGCAGGCCAATCCCCCAGGTCAGGGACAGTACTCCTCCATGCAACTTTCCCGGTTCCTCCTCGTCGGACAGAGGTTTCTTCTTGGCAGGACAGGATCTAGTTTCGTAGGAGCAGGCCTCCTACATTTATACCACAAATCTTTTGTTCTCTCAGGCCAGGGGGGCCCTTGCCTACTTCAGTCCAGTTCTGGAGCACTTTGTTGATGCGATGCAGGCTTCTTCTTTCAGTGTGCAGGGCAGAGTCATCAGACGCTCCACAGGGGGTGGTGCCAGCATTGTGGTGGCAGAGCACAGCCCTATTCAGAGTCCAGGTGTACTCCTCCCACCCATCTATATGTCAATCTCTCTATTCACCACCAGGCTACCTAGCCCTTCCCCTCTGGGATTCCCCAGCCCTGTCACTCACACAAGCCAGACAGCAGATACACATCAGCGCAGAGGCGGGCTGAAATGGTTAGGCAAGCAAAGGCCATCTTTCTAAAAGTGGCGTTTGCAAACACAGAACATTAAAATAAACCTTGCTAACAGATGTATTTTATTATTCTGAGTTCAGGCATACTAAACTCGATTTTCTACCATGTTCCCTGGGTCTGTTAGGATCATAGGATGTAACAATTCCAACAGCCTCTTCTGGCCTATGAGAACTGGAAGAGCAGTGGGTGCGAACCTAGGCTCACTGGCAGGGCTGTGCTTCGGTCTCGGTACTGGATCAGCAGTGGGTGCAAGCTGAGGTGCACTGGCAAGGGTGTACTCGGGTCTCAGTACTGGGACAGCAGTGGGTGCAAGCTGAGGTGCACTGGCAGGGCTGTTCTTGGGTCTCAGTACTAGGATAGCAGTGGGTGCGAGCTGAGGTGCACTGCAGGGCTGTGCTCCGGTCTCGGTACTGGAACAGCAGTGAGTGCAAGCTGAGGTGCACCGGCAGGGGCTGTGCTCCGGTCTCGGTACTGGAACAGCAGTGGGTGCAAGCTGAGGTGCACCAGCAGGGCTGTGCTCCGGTCTCGGTACTGGAACAGCAGTGGGTGCAAGCAGAGGTGCACTGGCAGGGGTGTGCTCGGATCTCACTACTGGGAAAGCAATGGGTGGAAGCAGAGCTGCACTGGCAGGGCTGTGCTCGGGTCTCGGTACTGGGACAGCAGTGGGTGCAAGCTGAGGTGCACTGGCAGGGCTGTGCTCGGGTCTCGGTACTGGAACAGCAGTGGGTGCAAGCTGAGGTGCACTGTTAGGGCTGTGCTCGGGTCTTGGTACTGGAAGAGCAGTGGGTGCAAGCTGAGGTGCACTGGCAGGGCTGTGCTCCGGTCTCGGTACTGGAACGGCAGTGGGTGCAAGCAGAGGTGCACTGGCAGGGCTGTGCTCGGGTCTCGGTACTGGCACAGCAGTGGGTGCAAGCTGAGGGGCACTAGCAGGGCTGTGCTCGGGTCTCAGTACTCGGACAGCAGTGAGTGCAGGCTGAGGTGCATTGGCAGGGCTGTGCTCCGGTCTCAGTACTAGGACAGCAGTGGGTGCAAGCTGAGGTGCACTGGCAGGGCTGTACTCGGATGTCAGTACTGGGACAGCAGTGGGTGCAAGCTAAGGTGCACTGGCAGGGCTGTACTTCGGTCTCCGTACTGGAACAGCAGTGGGTGCAAGCTGAGGTGCACTGGAAGGGCTGTGCTCCGGTCTCGGTACTGGAACAGCAGTGGCTGTAAGCTGAGGTGCACTGGCAGGGCTGTGCTCCGGTCTCGGTACTGGAACAGCAGTGGGTGCAAGCAGAGGTGCACTGGCAGGGGTGTGTGCTCGGGTCTCACTACTGGGAAAGCAATGGGTAGAAGCAGAGCTGCACTGGCAGGGCTGCGCTCGGGTCTCGGTACTGGGACAGCAGTGGGTGCAAGCTGAGGTGCACTGGCAGGGCTGTGCTTCGGTCTCAGTACTGGAACAGCAGTGGGTGCAAGCTGAGGTGCACTGGCAGAGCTGTGCTCCGGTCTCGGTACTGGAAGAGCAGTGGGTGCAAGCTGAGGTGCACTGGCAGGGCTGTGCTCCGGTCTCAGTAGTGGAACGGCAGTGGGTGCAAGCAGAGGTGCACTGGCAGGGCTGTGCTTGGGTCTCGGTACTGGCACAGCATTGGGTGCAAGCTGAGGGGCTCTAGCAGGGCTGTGCTCCGGTCTCAGTACTAGGACAGCAGTGGGTGCAAGCTGAGGTGCACTGGCAGGGCTGTTCTTGGATCTCAGTACTGGGACAGCAGTGGGTGCAAGCTAAGGTGCACTGGCAGGGCTGTACTTCGGTCTCCGTACTGGAACAGCAGTGGGTGCAAGCTGAGGTGCACTGGAAGGGCTGTGCTCCGGTCTCAGTACTGGAACGGCAGTGGGTGCAAGCAGAGGTTCACTGGCAGGGCTGTGCTCTGGTCTCAGTACTGGAAGAGCAGTGGGTGCGAGCCTAGGCTCACTGGCAGGGCTGTGCTCCGGTCTCGTTACTGGATCAGAAGTGGGTGCAAGCTGAGGGGCACTAGCAGGGCTGTGCTCGGGTCTCAGTACTCGGACAGCAGTGGGTGCAGGCTGAGGTGCATTGGCAGGGCTGTGCTCCGGTCTCAGTACTAGGACAGCAGTGGGTGCAAGCTGAGGTGCACTGGCAGGGCTGTACTCGGATGTCAGTACTGGGACAGCAGTGGGTGCAAGCTAAGGTGCACTGGCAGGGCTGTACTTCGGTCTCCGTACTGGAACAACAGTGGGTGCAAGCTGAGGTGCACTGGAAGGGCTGTGCTCCGGTCTCGGTACTGGAACAGCAGTGGCTGTAAGCTGAGGTGCACTGGCAGGGCTGTGCTCCGGTCTCGGTACTGGAACAGCAGTGGGTGCAAGCAGAGGTGCACTGGCAGGGGTGTGTGCTCGGGTCTCACTACTGGGAAAGCAATGGGTAGAAGCAGAGCTGCACTGGCAGGGCTGCGCTCGGGTCTCGGTACTGGGACAGCAGTGGGTGCAAGCTGAGGTGCACTGGCAGAGCTGTGCTCCGGTCTCGGTACTGGAAGAGCAGTGGGTGCAAGCTGAGGTGCACTGGCAGGGCTGTGCTCCGGTCTCAGTAGTGGAACGGCAGTGGGTGCAAGCAGAGGTGCACTGGCAGGGCTGTGCTTGGGTCTCGGTACTGGCACAGCATTGGGTGCAAGCTGAGGGGCTCTAGCAGGGCTGTGCTCCGGTCTCAGTACTAGGACAGCAGTGGGTGCAAGCTGAGGTGCACTGGCAGGGCTGTTCTTGGATCTCAGTACTGGGACAGCAGTGGGTGCAAGCTAAGGTGCACTGGCAGGGCTGTACTTCGGTCTCCGTACTGGAACAGCAGTGGGTGCAAGCTGAGGTGCACTGGAAGGGCTGTGCTCCGGTCTCAGTACTGGAACAGCAGTGGGTGCAAGCAGAGGTTCACTGGCAGGGCTGTGCTCTGGTCTCAGTACTGGAAGAGCAGTGGGTGCGAGCCTAGGCTCACTGGCAGGGCTGTGCTCCGGTCTCGCTACTGGATCAGAAGTGGGTGCAAGCTGAGGTGCACTGGTAGGGCTGTTCCCTGGTCTCCATACTGGAACAGCAGTGGGTGCAAGCAGAGGTGCACTGGCAGGGCTGTGCTCCGGTCTCAGTACTGGGACAGCAGTGGGTGCAAGCTGAGGTGCACAAGCAGGGCTGTGCTCCGGCCTCAGTACTGGGACAGCAGCGGGTGCAAGCTGAGGTCCACTGGCAGAACTGGGCTCCGGTCTCCGTACTAGGACAGCAGTGTGTGCAAGCTGAGGTGCACTGGCAGGGCTGTGCTTGGGTCTGAGTACTGGGACAGCAGTGGGTGCAAGTAGAGGTGCACTGGCAGGGCTGCGCTCGAGTCTCAGTACTGGGACAGCAGTGGGTGCAAGCTGAGGTGCACTGGCAGGACTGTGCTCCGGTCTTGGTACTAGGACAGCAGTGGGTGCAAGCTGAGGTGCACTGATAGGGCTGTGCGTGGGTCTCAGTACTGGGACAGCAGTGGGTGCAAGTTGAGGTGCACTGGCAGGGCTGTGCTACGGTCTCGGTACTGGAACAGCAGTGGGTGCAAGTTGAGGTGCACTGGCAGGGCTGTGCTCGGGTCTCCCTACTGGTAAAGCAGTGGGTGCAAGCAGAGGTGCACTGGCAGGGCTGTGCTCGGGTCTCAGTACTAGGACAGCAGTGAGTGTGAGCTGAGGTGCACTGGCAGGGCTGTGCTCGGGTCTCAGTACTGGAAGAGCAGTGGGTGCGAGCCTAGGCTCACTGGCAGGGCTGTGCTCGGGTCTCAGTACTGGAAGAGCAGTGGGTGCGAGCCTAGGCTCACTGGCAGGGCTGTGCTCCGGTCTCAGTACTGGGTCAGCAGTGGGTGCAAGCTGATGTGCACTAGCAGGACTGTGCTCAGGTCTCAGTACTAGGACAGCAGTGAGTGTGAGCTGAGGTGCACGGGCAGAGCTGTGTCCAGTCTCGGTACTGGAACAGCAGTGGGTGCAAGCTGAGGTGCACTGGCAGGACTGTGCTCTGGTCTCGGTACTGGAACAGCAGTGGGTGCAAGATGAGGTGCACTGGCAGGGCTGCGCTCGAGTCTCAGTACTGGGACAGCAGTGGGTGCAAGCTGAGGTGCACTGGTAGGGCTGTTTTCCGGTCTCGATACTGGAACAGCAGTGGGTGCAAGCAGAGGTGCACTGGCAGGGCTGTGCTCCAGTGTTAGAATCCGGGTTCTCTGGTCGGCACAGGTAGGTACTTGTGTCAAGCAGGGAACCTTTCCTCTAGTCAGGGTAAGGGGTTACACTCCAACAATAACCCCTGCTCACCCTCTAGGTAGCTTGGCGCGAGCAGACAAGGCCTATCTCAGAGCGTTTAGGTTAAGCATTTGTGAACACACACACAGTAACTCAGTGACAACCCCACAAATGGACTCCACACTGGGATATATAAAAAATAGTACTTTATACATATAGATTAGGCTTAGCACAAGACCAGATAACGTTTAAATGGCCCACAATACTTATTAGACAAACAATTCTTGGGTTTAGCGTAGTTTTACAGTTCTGTGCGCTTCGTTCCTTTCCGTACGCTTCGTACGCGGTAAAAACTGCATGGGAACGGGTCTCACACGCACTGTAGGCGCTTCGGGATGAAGCGTACACCCTACGGTGCGAACAGTACCTTTATCTTCCGGTGAGTTTGTCACGGATGCTGCGCTGACATCAAGCGCGATGTATGGTGCGTTGTCCTACTGGTGCGGTGCGTACTACGGTACGTTGGACCTTGGGTGTGCAGGGCTTCAGGGGACGGTGCGTAGGTACGGTGCTTTCAATGTTCGTCACGGCGTTCGCGCCGTACCATGAGATCGGCAATTTTGATTTGAAGTGCTGGACACAAGCGAACAGTACGCTCCGCTCAGGGGAGACGTACGACACTACCGTACACACCGCAGCCTTCCCAAAGCAGGGGAAAGGAGCGTACGCTGGGCAGTACGGTTCGTAGGGGATGGAAGCAAGGACGGATAGCAGTCCTTCCGTTACGGTGCGAGCTACGTCTCGTAGGGGCCTGTTAGTCGCGTTGCTCAGGCCGGACGATACCTTCCTTTGCGGTGCGAGCTACGGCTCGTAGAGGGGCCTTAGTCACTTTGTTCGGGCCGGACAGCTTGGTGCAGGCTTCCAGGGGGGGTACGCTTCTATCGTCGAGGCGTACACAGCAGTTCGCTTCAGGATTGCGGGGAAAACGGTCCGTTTTCCGGTGGGCTCTCACGGCGGTGAAGTCCACTGGTCCTGGGACTTCGTTCAGGGATCAAGCTCACTCACAAGCCCTTGGAGATCTTCAGCACAAGTCAAATCAAAGTTTCTTTGGTCTTTTCTTCTTCTTCAGCAGCAGCAAGGTAACCACTGCAGGCCAATCCCCCAGGTCAGGGACAGTACTCCTCCATGCAGCTTTTCCAGTTCCTTCTCGTCGGACAGAAGTTTCTTCTTGGCAGGACAGGATCTAGTTTCTTAGGAGCAGGGCTCCTACATTTATACGCCATTTCTTTTGTTCTTGCAGGCCAGGGGGGCCTTTGCCCAGTTCGGTCCGGTTTCTGAGCACTTTGTTGACATGATGAAGGCTTCTTCGTTCAATGTGCTGGGCAGCGTCATCAGACGCTCCACAGGGGGTGGAGCCAGCATTGTGGTGGCAGAGCACAGCCCTATTCAGAGTCCAGGTGTACTCCTCCCACCCATCTATATGTCAATCTCTCTATTCACCACCAGGCTACCTAGCCCTGCCCCTCTGCGATTCCCCAGCCCTGTCACTCACACAAGCCAGACAGCAGATACACATCAGCGCAGAGGCGGGCTGAAATGGTTAGGCAAGCAAAGGCCATCTTTTTAAAATTGCCGTTTGCAAACACAGAACATTAAAATAAACCTTGCTAACAGATGTATTTTATTATTCTGAGTTCAGGCATACTAAACACGATTTTCTACCATGTTCCCTGGGTCTGTTAGGATCATAGGATGTAACAATTCTAACAGCCCATTCTGGCCTATAAGAACAGGGTAGCCTTACAATAGTGAAAAACGAAAATGGCTGTGTTAGACGGACCGGGAGGGTCGGCCGAGGACAAGGGGAGAGGTCTCCGGGGAGAGCCGTCTCCAGCGATCGTACAGACGAGTAACTTCCCCCCCACAGATGTACACCACACAAAGATAAGGTTTAACGTTCTTTATAAGCAATCTTTAGGTACGATAGAATGGTACAAGGAGGTCAGGACTCAGGGGTCCCCTCGATTCTAGTCTCTTGGTTGGGAAAGGGGGTAGCGGGACAGTCTTGTTACCAATCTGGTAGATGCGATGATATGATGGATAGCTCACAATCCTCGAGCTCGGAGTTCTAGCTGGACGGGCCGCGGCAGCGCCAGCAGGTCCCGGTGAAGGTGGTCGTTACACGGTCCGCGGCAGCGCCAGCAGGTCCCGATGAAGGTGGTGGTTACAACGGTCCGCGGCAGCGCCAGCAGGTCCCAACGAAGGTGGCAGTTACAACGGTCCGCGGCAGCGCCAGCAGGTCCCAATGAAGGTGGTAGTTACAACGGTCCGCGGCAGCGCCAGCAGGTCCCAATGAAGGTGGTAGTTACAACGGTCCGCGGCAGCGCCAGCAGGTCCCGACGAGGATGGAGGATGCAGAAGGCCGCGGCAGCGCCAGCAGGCAGGATGATAGTTCACAAGGCAGGGATACGGCAGCGCCGGTAGTCCGTCAAGGATGAGTTCTTCTCGGTGTCTCTCGACTCCAGGATACAACTCCTTCCTGCTCTGGAGCTGCCCCAGTTATAGGTCTGGCGCCCTTTGATGTCCGGACCCTCGCACTTGGAGGTCGGGAGGTCCGGGATGAGGGAGTCCAGACACCCAGCAGGGGGGTGGAGCCAGCGCCCGGGGGAGCTGGGGGGCGATCGGCACCTGGCGGGGGAGAGCCATCGACACTTCTTTCTCCCATCGACCTGCCAAGTGGTCCGTTCACCTCCTGGGTGGATGGTGGTGCCGGGATGTCGGGGCCTGGCCAGGCCCAGGGTTAGGGTCGAGCTGAGGCCACGCGGCCTCGTGGTGCAGTGTCCAAGATGGCGGCCGGGCCGGGCGAGGGAGCCGGTAGTGGTTCGGCCCCATGATACAGAGATGTCCGGGGGCAGGAGTCCCGTCTGGGGACGGGGTGCGGGTTGTTTCTGTGGGTAACACCTGGAGGGCCGGGGCTCGGGCCCTGTCATGCGGGGAGGGAGCAAGCCCTTCATGTGGCCTGTCCAACATGCGTCCCCCCCAGCTGAAGGCGGGGAGAGTCACCCATCCTCTTGGGGACTCTCCTCGTCGAGGCGGAAAAAGCGTGACAGGCCATCTGCGTTGGCGTGGTCTTGGCCCGGTCGATGTTCCACAGTGAAGTCCATCCCCTGCAGGGAGATGGACCAACGCAATAGTTTGGGGTTTTCCCCCCGCATCTGCATTAGCCACTGCAGGGGTCGATGATCTGTTTGCACCCGGAAGTGGGTACCGAAGAGATAGGGCCGGAGCTTTTTGAGGGCCCACACCACTGCGAAGGCCTCCCTCTCGATGGTGCTCCAGCGCTGTTCTCGGGCCAGGAGGCGTCTGCTGATGAAGGCCTCCGGTTGGTCAAGTCCCTCGGAGTTCAGCTGGGAGAGGACCGCCCCGATGCCATGGTCGGAGGCATCTCTTTGTACGATGAATTCCCGACTGTAGTCGGGGGCCTGGAGCACAGGGGCAGTGCACATGGCGGCTTTCAGCTTCTCGAAGGCCGCTTGACAGTCGGGGGTCCAGTTGACCTTCTTCGGGTGGTTTTTGGATGTGAGTCCCGTGAGGGGCCCCACAATGCTGCCATAGTCCCTCACGAACCGCCGGTAGTAGCCGGTGAGCCCCAAGAAGGCTCGGACCTCGGTCTGCGTGACTGGAGGCTGCCAGGACTGGATGGCAGCGATTTTGAGTTGCAGAGGGGCCACCAGACCACTTCCCACCTGGTGTCCGGGATAGGTCACGGACCCCTGACCAATTTGGCACTTGCTGGCCTTGATTGTGAGGCCGGCCCGTTGGAGGGCCTGCAGGACCTCTCGGAGGTGGTGGAGGTGGTCGGACCAGTGGCGGCTGTACACAGCGATATCGTCCAGGTAGGCGGCGCTGAACTCCTCGAGCCCTGCCAAGACCTGGTTCACCAGTCGCTGAAAGGTAGCTGGGGCATTCTTCATGCCGAAGGGCATGACTTTGAAGTGGTAGTGGCCATCGGGGGTAGAAAAGGCGGATCGTTCTTGGGCCCGGGGTGTGAGACCGATCTGCCAGTAGCCCGCTGTCAGGTCGAAGATGCTGAGGTAGCGGGCAGCCCCCATGCGGTCGATCAGTTCATCCGCTCGGGGGATGGGATGAGCGTCGGTTCTGGTGACAGCATTCAAGCCCCGATAGTCGACGCAGAATCGGAGCTCAGGAGTGGTGCCGGGGGCAGCAGCTTTGGGGACCAGCACAACCGGGCTGGCCCAGGGGCTGTCCGAGGGCTCGATGACCCCGAGCGTGAGCATCTTTGATACCTCCTCTTTGATGCAGGCCCGTACCCGATCTGGTACGCCCGGTGTCTGATAGGGGGACTGTCCCCAGTGTCCACGTCGTGCAAGCACCAGGGGGTGACCCCTGGGGTGAGGGAAAACAAGGTAGCAAACTGCAGCAGGAGGTCCCGGCAGCCGTGGCGCTGTTCCGGGGTGAGGGCATCGGAGAGCCGGACCCCGTCCACGGAACCATCTTTCTCACGAGTCTTCAGGAGATCAGGGAGAGGCTCGGAGTCTTCTTCCGCTCCACTGTCTGTAGCCATCAGGAGGCTGAGCTCCGAGCGCACAAAGTGGGGTTTGAGTCAATGCCACCCAAGGTTGTATAGAAATTGGAGGTACGGTAGAAAGACTGGAGGAGCAAAGATCCAAGGCTCAGCAAATCCTGGTGGTTGGTGAGGGGGAACCAAACTGCGTTGTGCCAAAGGAAATAGTTGTAGACAAGACAGGAGGGGGACATGGGCAGGGAATGCAAAGATCAATGTGGGAAAGAAGACCAAGGGCCCAGGGGGGTGCTGAATGGAGTGGAGAGGGTGTGAGACTTATCTCATGGAATATAGCGGGTATAGCGGGCAAATTCAACAATAAGGAATGGGTGGACTTCATTAGAACATTTCACATTATATGTGTACAGGAGACATGGGCTGTGGAGAATAACTACCATCTGCAGGGGTACAAGTGTTTTTTTGTTCCCGCCCGAAAATCTAGCTCAGGGAGAGCAATGGGCGGTTTGTCCATCTATGTAGATTTAGACCTGCCAGGCACCTGGTCCTTTCCAGACTGGTTCTCATATGGGATACAGGCGGTTCGGTTCCAGGGAAAGGGGTTACGTTTCTCTGTTTTTAACATATATAGCACCGAGTCAGAAAATAGCCACACCCCGGTATTAACTGAACTCGACCAAAGGTTAGGAAAAGAAATCATATCCCAGAATAAGGGACCGTCTGGTGGACTGCTTGTGGTGGGGGATTTTAATTGTCACCTTTGTCCGGTACTGGTCAAAAAGAACACAGATTGGGCGCAATGCCCAATTGAGAAGGGACCGCATTTTTCTCACTCGCCTACTGGGTCGGCTCTTAGGTTGCTTCGGCTTAAGTACGACCTAGAGCACACCATTAATATGGTAGACCCACAGTCGGATGGTACACTCCCACCAACTTTTAAGGGCAGGGGCTGCTCGTCTATTATAGATTATATTCTGGTCTCGAGATCCCTGGTTAATAAAGTAGTCAGTGTAGGGATAGACTGGAACACTTTCAGCGACCATAACCCGCTTGTTTTAATGCTCGCATATAGGGCGGGTATTGGCTCCAATGCCCATCGTTCAATCGTGGAGAGGGTCACCGATCAAGGCAGGAGACTGAAATGGTCCAAAATAGATGGGGCAAAGTTCTATAAAAACCTGAGCGATAAGGGTCTGCTGGCCATAAATGAATGTTTGGATCTGGAAGTCCAGGGACCAAGGTTATTAGAAGCATTTAACCACATTGCCAACCTGATAGACGGATTACTAAGGTCCAGTGCGCCCACGCGTAATCTGGTCAATCCCCGGTGGTTTGATAAAGATTGTTCCAAGGCACTGAGGGAACTGAAATGCTCCCTTAAGTCAAAACCACGAGATCCACAAGTAATCAGGGCATGCAGAGAAAAATATAAAAAAGAGACCAAAAGGAGGAAACTCACCCTGCAGGCAGAAGCTTGGGCAGATCTGAGAGAGGCAGGGGAAAGAAGGGACCTAGCGGGGTTCTGGAGAATCGTCAATAAACCGACCTTTCAAGAAAATGATTCTCCGGAGATAGGGGCTAACATCCTCCCGGAGCAGTGGGTCACACACTTTAGGAGCCTGTATAACTATGAATCGGGTCCCCACGTAGAGTCATCAGTAACCCCAAGTCAGGCTCCTCCGGTAGTATTTACCCTTAAGGAGATCACGGCAGGGATGGAGAGTCTAACTAAGAATAAAGCCCCGGGCCCAGATGGAATTCCCCCTGACCTTTTTCTTAGTAATATAGATCTTTGGGCCCCACTGATGACCAGGGTCCTAAACACTGCTATCACCTGCGGTCTCCCTCCATCATGGTCTAAAGCGATCATTGTGCCAATCTTTAAAAAGGGCAACAAGGACGACCCCAAGTGTTATCGGCCTATTTCCCTGATTGACGTCTCGGCTAAACTTCTGGGAAGGGCACTCCTGAACAGATTGTCCGAGTGGACCGAAGAGAACAACATCTTCTCGGACACTCAATATGGGTTCAGGTCAGGGAGGTCCACCAGCGACCAATGCCTGAACCTATATATGCTGACTGCCAAATATACTCTGGCCAGTAAGGAACCCATTTATATGGGATTCATGGACCTGGCAGCAGCATTTGATCACGTCAACAGAGGGAAGTTGTGGGACATGATGGCAGGGATGGGGATCGAGAGCGGCCTAATTACCATACTAAGAGAGCTGCATAGCGACACCACGGCTAGAGTTAGATTTAACAGGGAGGGAGGTTTGACGGACTCCTTTCCATGCAAAAGTGGAGTCAGACAAGGTTGTATTCTTGCCCCTTTTTTGTTCTCCCTTTACATTAATAATTTGGAACAGTTTCTTTTGGGCTTAAAGGCAGATTCCCCAAGGGTTGGGACGCGGCAAATCCCTGTCCTGCTTTACGCAGACGACGCGGTCTTGCTGGCGCGTACACCACGAAGCCTACAGATTCTGATAGATGGGTTCGTCAAGTTTATGAGCGATCTGGACTTATCTGTCAACCTAAGCAAATCTTACGTGCTCCTGGCAGGCAAAAAACCTTCCTCAAAATTTTCTTACACAATAGGCTCCCATTGTTTAGAGGAGGTTAAAACGTTCTCCTATCTCGGAGTAACCTTTGATGGTGCTCTTCAATTTAACTCCGTGGTGGAAGAGCGCTGTAACAAAATGATTGCCTCTAACGGGGCAATAGCCGGATATGGCAGGAGGTTGGGCAGATGGAGTCCGGAACAGGTGATGAACCTGTACGGCTCCATAACATGCGCTAAAGTAAGCTATGGGGCAGAAGTTTGGGGCTTCGTGAATACCTCTAGAATTGACCAGGAAGAGAAAAAACATCTGAAATCTATCCTGAGGGTACCACCCAGCACTGCTGGACTCATAGCTCACAGGGAGCTAGGGAGGCCATATCTGGTCGATTTGTTAAAACTTAGGCCAATTGTGGCGTGGCTAAAAATCTGGGTAAATCCAGACGCGCATCTAAGTAGAAAAATCTTACTGGACTGCCTAGGTAGGACCCACTGCATGCGCATCCCATGGCTCAAATATGTGAGAAACACTCTTGAGGAACTAGGGTTTGGAAACCTCTTCAAGAACCCCACCACCATTTCAGCACAGCACAAGAAACAAGTAGGGGAAATTTTCCTAGAGCGGAAAACCCAATGCCGTGCTCTGGCTGAAGGGGAAAAAAAGTCAATAAGGGCTCATACTTTGGTGAAGAGTGTGGAGGGTATGGAGCCCTACCTGTATCTTGTACACAATACACAGGACAGATTTCTTATGTGCCGTTTCAGACTGAGCCTACTTCCTTTTATGTTGGCCTTGCCAGCAGGTTTTACCATGTCAATCGAGCAGAAGGGACCCTGCGGCTGCGACAATCGGTCTCCGCAGGACTCCCTTCATTTTACTTTGCTCTGTCCCTATTATTCAATGCCCAGGCGTAGATTCCTAGTAGACATCCTAAAAAAGGCCCACCTGGAACATGCCAGAGATGCACTAATCTACTTGCAAAAAGCTTCTGACCCGCTAACCTTGTGTTGTGTTATGAATTTTATCAAGGTTGCGGTCCGACTAAGGAAGACGAGGGGAGAGGATTAAAAGACTTGTGACTCCCTGTTTTAAATTTACAGCCTTGTATGTTAGTATTTTATTGTTATTTATGCACAAGGATCTTGACTAATATTTAATGCCGTTTTATCTATGTATATGTATGTGTGCTTTTATGGTGTTTTTTAATCACCGAATAAAGATTCTTGAATTGAATTGAATTGAGTCTGTTGGTGTGGAGGACCCGGAGGGGGTTCCGGGGAGATTCCATATCGATGAGATAGGTGACGGGGCTCTTGCGTTCGACCACTTTGAAGGGCCCCGTCCACTTGTCCTGCAAGGCACATGGTTCGGTGGGGGACATCACCCACACTTGTTGGCCAGGTTCGAATTCGATGGAGGAGGCATTTTGATCGTACCATTTTTTCATGTCCTCCTGACTGGCCTCAAGGTTCGCTTTCGCCATTTCTCTGAATCGCCTGGTCTGATTGCGTAGGGTCAAGAGGTACTTGAAGACGTCTGGAGGGGTCTTTAGGGGGGCCATCTCCCAACCTTCTTTGACTAGGCTGAGGGGCCCTCGCACAGGGTGCCCGTACAAGAGTTCGAAAGGGCTAAAGCCGAGGGACTTCTGGGGAACTTCTCGATAGGCGAAGAGGAGGCACGGAAGTAGTACATCCCACTGGCGACGGAGGGGCTCTTCCAATCCCCCAATCATTCCCTTGAGCGTGCGGTTGAACCGCTCGACTAGTCCGTTTCCTTGAGGGTGATAGGGGGTCGTGAACCGGTAGGTGACCCCGCACTGTTGCCAGAGGGACTTCATATACTTCGAAATAAAGTTTGTGCCTCTGTCGCTGACGACTTCTCGGGGGAAGCCCACCCGGGAGAAGATCCCCATTAAGGCCCGGCCGACCACCGGGGCGGTTACAGTTCGCAGGGGCACAGCCTCGGGGTAGCGGGTGGCGTGGTCCACCAGTACCAGGATGAACCGATGTCCTTGTGCTGTACGGGGGTCCAGGGGCCCCACAATGTCTATTCCCACCCTCTCGAACGGGGTGGTGACAACTGGGAAGGGTTGCAGAGGTGCTTTGAGTTTGCGGCCGCTCTTCCCGCTGGCCTGGCACGTGGGGCAGGACCGGCAGTGGTTGAGGACGTCGTTTCTCATCTTCGGCCAGAAAAAGTGGGTCACCAGGCGACTGTAGGTTTTGTCCTGGCCCAGGTGTCCAGCCAGAGGGACATCGTGGGCCAAATTTAACAGGAAGTCTCTAAAACGGAGGGGCACCACCAGCACTCGACTGGCCCCTAACTCCGCGATTCTCTGTTCACTGTACAATAGGTCGTTGTCCCAATAGATCCAATGGGCTCCGGTGGTGTCCCCTGCGCTCTGGGCGAGGGCTTGCTGGCGGAGTCCCTCGAGGGAGGGACAGGTCTTCTGTTCTTGACGGAACTGTTCCTGGGTGGGCCCCCCTTCTTGACGCCACTGAGCCAGGTTGGGAAGGTCCTGGGGCTGAGCGAGCCCTTCGGGGGTTTGCTCTGGGGGGTCGGTATGGTCGGTGTCCTCTACTGGAGCGATCGGGGGAGGAGGTGCTGGCCATTCTGGTTCTTCTGGTCGGGGGATGGCACGGGCGGCCATGGACCGGGTGGTTACGCACGCCCAGTCCGGGAGGCCCAACATCCCCAGGTGCTCTTTTCTTTCTACGGCGGCCCACGGGGAACTCTCAAGATCATTCCCCAGGAGAAAGTCCACGGGGGCATCATCTCGGACCGTCACCTTCAACATGCCGGAGACTCCTCCCCATTCGAAGGGGACGCAGGCCATCCGACATAGACTCTCCGAATTGTCGGCTGAACGGACGGGGCAGAGAATGTTCGGCAGGATCTGCTCTGGTTTTACCAGGTGACAGCGGACGGCCGTCACACTGGCCCCCGTGTCACGTAGTGCTTCGGCACGGCGTCCATTAATGTTCACCCACTGACTATATTTTCTGGTGTTGGCGGGTAGGGGAGCCCGCGGGACCATGTCTCTTCCCCCTAGGCATGCTAGAACCATGGCGGCCGGTTCCCACTCTTGTTGTTCCTGCTCGTATTCTTCCTGTTCTTCGGAGATTTGTTCTCCCCCCAGGGCGGCGGCAGCTATCTGGCGGGGTCTCGGAGTTTGGTTCTGTGGACAGTTCGGGTCATTGGCGTAGTGGCCGACTCGCTGGCATCGGTGACACATGACATTGGCTCGGAACCCCGGCCGCATCGGGGGGTTGCCCCGGCTGGCCGGGGGCGGGGTGCTGGCAGCGGGAGCGGCCGGGACGGTGTCTCTTCCTCGTCCCTGGCCTCCTCCTCCTCCTCGGGGACGGTGCTGACCTTGGTTGTTCCGGTTCTGTTCGTGCGGCCCTCTCCGGCCCACTCGGGTGCTTTCCCACCGGTCAGCTTCGGCGGCGAGTTGCCGTGGGTCAGTCAATTTACTGTCGAGGAGGTGCTGCCTGAGCTCGACGAAGCAGTTGTTAGAGAGGTGCTCCCACACCATGAGATTAAAAAGTTGCTCGTAGGTCGTTACGTGGCTTCCCTTGATCCAACCCTCGAAGGCTCGGCTGAAATAGTTGACATATTCCACCCAAGTTGTACCCGGGATCCGGGTGCAGTCTCGGAACCTCTGGCGGTACATTTCGGGTGTGAGCCCATATCGGGTGAGGAGGGCAGCCTTCATGTGGTCATAGGATGACATCAGATGGTCTGGGAGCTGTAACAGGGCATCGCGGCCTTCATTGACGAACCTCCCCCATAGACCGGCTCCCCAGTCACTTCGATCGATCCGGTGGGAGGTCATGGCGATCTCGTAGGCCTTGAACCACTGTTGTATGTCGTCCTCTCGGACATACTCTCGAACGACATCCTTGGGGATGTGGACTTTCTTTTCTGTCGCTCCCGGGGTGCGCGGTCGCTCGGGCACCTCCAGTTCTTTGTTCTGCTTCCGTAGGTCTATTTCTGCCAGTTTGCGCTCGTGTTCGTACGCTAATCTCTTTTCTTCGAGCTCTCTCTGCCTCTGTTTTTCTTCCCGTTCTTCTCGGAGCCGCAGATGTTCTAGGTTCAGTTTTTGTTCGGCTAATTTTAGTTCACCGTCCATTTTGAGCCGTGCCATTTCTAGCTCATGTAGTCTGCTTTTTTCTCTCTCTTGGATCTCTTCCTGCGAGAGACCCGTTCTTCGCTCCTCGGGAGCCGTGGTGTTCCTCTCTGATGCTGCAATGTTTTGGTCCGGGGATCTCGCGGCCCCGGTTTCTGCCCACGACTCAATGGCGTGCTTGAAATCGTCTTTGGTACTCAGGCCGGTGATAGCAATGCCTAGTTCAATGCAGAATTGTTTCAATTCACGATGGCTGTACTCTTCCAATTTCTCCATCTGGAATTTCTCGGTGGATCCGCTCTCTTTGGTTGACATTGTGGTTTCGTCGTGGGGTGAGCTACTCTCTGTACGATTACGCGTTGATTCGGATCGCGCCGCTGGCCACCAATGTTAGACGGACCGGGAGGGTCGGCCGAGGACAAGGGGAGAGGTCTCCGGGGAGAGCCGTCTCCAGCGATCGTACAGACGAGTAACTTCCCCCCCACAGATGTACACCACACAAAGATAAGGTTTAACGTTCTTTATAAGCAATCTTTAGGTACGATAGAGTGGTACAAGGAGGTCAGGACTCAGGGGTCCCCTCGATTCTAGTCTCTTGGTTGGGAAAGGGGGTAGCGGGACAGTCTTGTTACCAATCTGGTAGATGCGATGATATGATGGATAGCTCACAATCCTCGAGCTCGGAGTTCTAGCTGGACGGGCCGCGGCAGCGCCAGCAGGTCCCGGTGAAGGTGGTCGTTACACGGTCCGCGGCAGCGCCAGCAGGTCCCGATGAAGGTGGTGGTTACAACGGTCCGCGGCAGCGCCAGCAGGTCCCAACGAAGGTGGCAGTTACAACGGTCCGCGGCAGCGCCAGCAGGTCCCAATGAAGGTGGTAGTTACAACGGTCCGCGGCAGCGCAAGCAGGTCCCAATGAAGGTGGTAGTTACAACGGTCCGCGGCAGCGCCAGCAGGTCCCGACGAGGATGGAGGATGCAGAAGGCCGCGGCAGCGCCAGCAGGCAGGATGATAGTTCACAAGGCAGGGCTACGGCAGCGCCGGTAGTCCGTCAAGGATGAGTTCTTCTCGGTGTCTCTCGACTCCAGGATACAACTCCTTCCTGCTCTGGAGCTGCCCCAGTTATAGGTCTGGCGCCCTTTGATGTCCGGACCCTCGCACTTGGAGGTCGGGAGGTCCGGGATGAGGGAGTCCAGACACCCAGCAGGGGGGTGGAGCCAGCGCCCGGGGGAGCTGGGGGGCGATCGGCACCTGGCGGGGGAGAGCCATCGACACTTCTTTCTCCCATCGACCTGCCAAGTGGTCCGTTCACCTCCTGGGTGGATGGTGGTGCCAGGATGTCGGGGCCTGGCCAGGCCCAGGGTTAGGGTCGAGCTGAGGCCACGCGGCCTCGTGGTGCAGTGTCCAAGATGGCGGCCGGGCCGGGCGAGGGAGCCGGTAGTGGTTCGGCCCCATGATACAGGGATGTATGACGTTACAACGCACACTTTTACAACGCATGCACTTACAACGCATTTTTTACAACGCATAATCCATTACAACGCATGACATTACAACGCATGACACTACAACGCATTTTTAAAAACTACCTTTACAACGCATTTCCATTACAACGCATAATACCTTTACAACGCATACCATTACAACGCATAATATTAAATTGCATTTAAGGTAAGTATTAGATAGTATAGGGGTAAAAGTTACTTTTCTAACTCCAGGGGGTGCAACAGTGGGATAAGTGTTGGATAGTATAGGGGTAAAAATTACTATTCTAACTCCAGGGGGTGCATCAGTAGGGTAAGTGTTGGATAGTATAGGGGTAAAAATTACTATTCTAACTCCAGGGGGTGCAACAGTAGGGTAAGTGTTGGATAGTATAGGGGTAAAAATTACTATTCTAACTCCAGGGGGTGCATCAGTAGGGTAAGTGTTGGATAGTATAGGGGTAAAAATTACTATTCTAACTCCAGGGGGTGCAACAGTAGGGTAAGTGTTGGATAGTATAGGGGTAAAAATTACTATTCTAACTCCAGGGGGTGCAACAGTAGGGTAAGTGTTGGATAGTATAGGGGTAAAAATTACTATTCTAACTCCAGGGGGTGCAACAGTAGGGTAAGTGTTGGATAGTATAGGGGTAAAAATTACTATTCTAACTCCAGGGGGTGCAACAGTAGGGTAAGTGTTGGATAGTATAGGGGTAAAAATTACTATTCTAACTCCAGGGGGTGCAACAGTAGGGTAAGTGTTGGATAGTATAGGGGTAAAAATTACTATTCTAACTCCAGGGGGTGCAACAGTAGGGTAAGTGTTGGATAGTGTAGTGTAATATTATGCGTTGTAATGGTATGCGTTGTAATGGTAGTATGCGTTGTAATGGAATGCGTTGTAAAGGTAGTTTTTAAAAATGCGTTGTAGTGTCATGCGTTGTAATGTCATGCGTTGTAATGGATTATGCGTTGTAAAAAATGCGTTGTAAAGGTAGTGCGTTGTAAAAGTTGCGTTGTAAAGGTTGTTCCCCATGATACAGAGATGTCCGGGGGCAGGAGTCCCGTCTGGGGACGGGGTGCGGGTTGTTTCTGTGGGTAACACCTGGAGGGCCGGGGCTCGGGCCCTGTCATGCGGGGAGGGAGCAAGCCCTTCATGTGGCCTGTCCAACAGGCTGTAATTCACTATTAGGACATGCCACACACATCAGGGCTTGTCCTACCTTATGCTTACAATGCACCCTGCCCTTGGGCCTACCATAGGGGTGACTAACATGAAGTTACAGGAAGGTTTAGGGACTTGCAAGTGGGTGCACTTGCCAGTCAGCATGACAGTACCAGACTGCACGCAGGTTCTGCAATGGCAGACCTTAGACACACTTTACCAGGCCGCGTCTGAGGGTGGCACAACCAGTGCTGCAAGCCCACCAGCGGCATTTGTATTTACAAGCCCTGGGCACTCCTGGTGCACTTTACTGGGGTCTGACAGTAAACCAAATAGCCAATCATGGAATCCAACCAACATATACATTTTATATACGGAGCACTTGCACTGTGGCGCTGGTTGGCAGTGGCACAGTGCTCTGAGCAGCTAACACCAGCAAAACACATGAGGCACAGTGACAAAAAGTGGAAAGGAAACTCACGCCAAGGTGCCAGGTCTAACACGTGTCCCCTCCAGCTGAAATGTGGGGGGAACTACTGTACCCCAGGGAGTTCCTCATCACTAAGGCGGAAAAATCTGGACAGACCGTCAGCATTGGTGTGATCTGTACCAGGGCGATGTTCCACCGTGAAATCCATCCCCTGTAGGGAAATGGACCACCTCAACAGCTTAGGATTCTCACCCCTCATATGCATCAACCATCTGAGGGGCCTGTGGTCTGTCTGAACCCTGAAGTGAGACCCAAACAGGTAGGGTCTTAGCTTCTTCAGTGCCCAGACCACAGCAAATGCCTCACGCTCAATAGCACTCCATCTCTGTTCCCGTGGAAGTAACCTCCTGCTAAGGAAGGCTACAGGTTGATCTAGGCCCTCTTCATTAATCTGTGAAAGAACAGCCCCCACACCATGCTCTGAAGCGTCTGTCTGAACGATAAACTCTTTGGAGAAGTTGGGAGCCAAGAGCACGGGCGCCGTGCACATAGCAGCTTTCAGGGTCTTAAAATCTTTCTGACAGGTGTCAGTCCAAATCACTTTCCTGGGCTGCTTCCTAGAAGCCAGCGCTGTCAAGGGGACAACAATGTTGCCATACCCCTTGACAAACCTCCTGTAGTATTCGGTGAGACCTAGGAAGGCTCTCACCTCTGTCTGGGTTTTGGGCGACTCCCAATTCAGGATGGTTTCTATCTTGGGTTGAAGGGGCGCCACCTGGCCGCTCCCAACCTGGTGCCCCAAGTACACCACGGAACCCTGCCTCATCTGGCACTTACTTGCCTTGATCGTGAGGCCTGCCCTCCGTAGTGCCATCAACACTTCCCAGAGGTGGCGCAGGTGTTCCTCCCAAGTGGAGCTCAACACTGCGATGTCATCCAGGTAGGCAGCACTGAACGAATTCAGCCCAGCCAACACCTGGTTGACCAACCTCTGGAAGGTGACAGGGACATTTTTCATCCCAAAGGGCATAACCCGGAACTGGTAGTGCCCATCTGGGGTGGAAAATGCAGACCTCTCTTTGGCCCCATCGGTCAAGGTGATCTGCCAGTACCCAGACGTTAAATCAAACGTGCTGAGGTAGTTGGCAGCCCCTAGCCGATCTATGAGCTCATCAGCTCTGGGGATGGGGTGTGCATCAGTCCTAGTGACTGAATTGAGTCCTCTGTAGTCCACACAGAGCCGGAGTTCGGGTGTGGCTCCCGGCGCTGCAGCCTTTGGGACCAAGACCACTGGGCTGGCCCAAGGACTGCTGGAGGACTCAATGACCCCGAGTGCAAACATCTTGGAGACCTCCTCCTTGATGCATGCCCTCACCCTGTCAGTCACCCTGTAGGCCTTGTGCCTCACAGGTGTACTATCCCCAGTGTCCACATCATGGACGCACCAATCAGTGACACCGGGAACCAGGGAAAACAGATCAGAAAATTGTCCCAGCAGCTGGCGACAATCATTCTGTTGCTCAGGGGTCAGGGCGGAAGAGAGGATGACACCATCTACTGACCCATCTTGCTCCTGGGCTGACAGGAGGTCAGGAAGAGGCTCGGTCTCCTCTTCCATCCCAGCATCTGTTGCCAAGAGCATGCCCACTTGGGACCTCTCCATGTGGGGCATGAGGCGGTTGACATGAAGGACACTTAAGGGGTTCCTTGGAGACCGCAAGTCCACCAAATAGGTAACAGGACTCTTGCGCTCCACAACCTCAAAGGGACCGGTTCACTTATCCTGGAGCGCACTATGCTCCACGGGGGCCAAGACTAACACATTCTGTCCAGGCTGAAGCTCTACCAGGGTGGCATTCTAGTCGTACCACCGCTTCATCTCCTCCTGGCTGGCTTCCAGATTTGCCTCAGAAAGTTGCCTGAATCGCCTAGTCTGATTCCTGAAGGCCAGCATGTAGCTATATACATTCTGGGAAGGTTTCCTGGGAGATTGCTCCCAGCCTTCCTTGACCAGACTTAGAGGTCCTCTCACTGGGTGGCCATACAGGAGCTCAAAGGGGCTAAACCCTAGAGACTTCTGTGGCACCTCATGGTACGCAAAGAGAAGGCATGGCAAGAGGACGTCCCACTTACGCCTCATGGGTTCTTCCAGACCCATTATCATGCCCTTGAGGGTCCGGTTGAATCTCTCAACCAACCCGTTTCCTTGGGGGTGGTAAGGTGTGGTGAACTTGTAGGTTACACCACACTCTTGCCAAAGGGATTTCATATACTTGGATATGAAATTGGTACCCCGGTCAGACACCACCTCTAGAGGGAATCCCACTCTGGAGAAAATTCCCATCAGTGCATGTCCCACCACGGGGGCCGTCACTGTCCTCAGAGGGATGGCCTCCGGGTACCGGATGGCATGGTCCACCAGGACCAGGATAAACCTGTTGCCCATGGCTGTCCTAGGGTCCAGTGGTCCCACAATGTCAATCCCCACTCGCTGGAATGGGGTACCGACCACAGGAAATGGCTGGAGAGGAGCCTTCTGCTTCCTCCCACTCTTACCACTTGCCTGGCAAGTCTGACAGGTCCTGCAGTGAGTATCTGAACTCCTGCGCATTTGGGGCCAATAAAAGTGGGTGACAAGCCTTTCAAAGGTCTTGTCCTGCCCCAAATGTCCTGTCAATGGCACATCGTGAGCCAGCCCCAGTAGGAAGGCTCTGAAGTCCTGGGGTACCACAAGCGCACAGGCTGACCCAGGCTCAGCAACCTTAGGCTCTGTATATAGGAGGTCGTTCTCCCAGTGGATGAAATGTGACCCAGACTGATCACCTGCGGCATGGTCTGCAGCCTGCTGCCGCACACCCACGAGAGAACGGCATACTTTCTGTGCCTTACAAAAGTCCTCCCTGGAGGGGCTTCCTTCCTGCTGCCAATGGGTCTGCTCAGGCAGGTTCCCCAGTTCAGCTATCTGTTCCCCAGTAGGCTCCAGGGCATCCCCCTCAAGGTCTGCTTCCTCCTGGGCCATGGGAACTTCAGGGGCCGGTTTCCCGCGCCCCTGCCTCTTCTTTCTAAGGCCGGTTCCTGGGCCTCCCTCTCAGGCTCCAGGACCTCTTGAGCATCTCTACTTGCTGCCATGGACCGTGTGGTGACACATGCCCAATCCGGCATACCCAACATCTCCAGGTGAGCACTCCGCTCCACCTTAGCCCAAGGTGAGCTCTCCAAATCATTCCCTAACAGACAGTCTACAAGCAAGGCGGGCCTCACAGCTACCTGAAGAGTACCAGAGACCCCCCCCCCCACTCAAAGGGAACCTGAGCCACCTTGCAGTGACTCTCTGTGTTGTCAGCGGCAACAACTGGATAGAATGCTCCTGGGACAACCTGCTCTTGAGATACCAGGTGACACTTGACAGCTGTCACACTGGCTCCTGTATCTGTTAGAGCTCCCACCCAACGGCCATTAATGGTCACCCACTGCCTGTATTTCTTAGTGTTATCAGGCAGTTGGGTTTGGGGGACCATCTCACAGTCTCCTAATGAGACAAGGGACATCTCTGCGGGACCCCACCCACCTTGGACTGCCATCTCCTCCCCCAAGGCAACACTAGCCATCTGCCGGGGTGGAGCACCAGTGGGTGCTGGTTTACCAAACAAAGGACACTTTAAATCAGAGGCAAAATGCCCTATGGTACCACACTTGTAACATTTTATGGGCCCCTTCTGAACAGATGGACCTATTGGGCGCCGGTCGGTTTCTGGGGTGGGGGAGTGTTAGAAAGGGTAGACGGACCGGGAGGGTCGGCCGGGGTCAGGAGGAGAGGTCTCCGGGGAGAGCCGTCTCCAGCGATCGTACAGACAAGTAACTTCCCCCCCCCCACAGACAGATACCACACACGGATAAGGTTCAGTGTTCTTTATAAGCACTTCTTAAGGTACGGTTGAATGGTACAAGGAGGTCTGGACTCAGGGGTCCCCTCGATTCAAGTCTCTCAATGCAGGGTAAGGGGGAGCGGGACAGTCTGTTTACCAGTCAGGTCGTTCGGATGAGATGATGACTAGCTCACAATCCTCGAGCTTGGTGGTTTAGTTGGTACGGGCCGCGGCAGCGCCAGCAGGTCCCGGTCGAGATGGTCGGGACACGGTCCGCGGCAGCGCCAGCAGGTCCCGGAAAGATGGTCGATGTACGGTCCGCGGCAGCGCCAGCAGGTCCCGGTGAGGATGGTCGTTACAACGGGCCGCGGCAGCGCCAGCAGGTCCCGACGAGGATGGATGTTGCAGAAGGCCGCGGCAGCGCCAGCAGGCAGGACGATGGTTCACAAGAGCGGGCTACGGCCGCGCCAGTAGTCCGTCAAGGCTGAGTTCTCTCGGTGTCTCTCGACTCCAGGATACAACTGCTTTCCTGCTCCGGAGTTGCCCCAGTTATAGGGCAGGCGCTCTTTGATGTCCGGACCCTCGCACTTGGAGGTCGGAGGGCCCGGGATGAAGATGTCCAGACACCCAGCAGGGGGTGGAGCCAGCGCCTGGGGGAGCTGGAGGCGATCGGCACCTGGCGGGGGAAGAGCTCTTGACACTTCGTCCTCCCATTGACCTGCCAAGTGGTCCGCTCACCTCCCGGGTGGATGGTGGTGCCGGGATGTCGGGGCCGGTCAGGCCCGGGGTTAGGGTCGGGGCGAGGCCACGCGGCCTCGTGGTGCAGGGCCCAAGATGGCGGCTTGAACCGGCCGGGGGAGCCGGTGGGGCTGGGCCCCGTGATGAGTAGAGGTCCGAGGGCAGAAGATCCGTCGGGAGACGGGGTACAGGTGCTTTTCGTGGGTTATGCCTGGTGGGCCTGTGGTAAATAATTTAATTACCGGGACTTAATTTGATACAGAAACATCATAAAATAGCTCAGTAAATAAGAGGCAGAATCCGTGGTATTAGAGGTTCGGAATGGGCTTTATTCCAGTGGTCGATTATAATCGGTTGCTCCAGGTTCCATCACCACGAAGGTTCAGGAAGTGAAGTACATACATTATTAACAATCAATTACTTTTATACAATAGGCATTACAGTGAGGCAAATACAAGAGGCGTAACAATTGATAGTGGTGATAATATATTCGTACGTAGCAAAAATAGGCGTAACTGGGAGTGATTTAAAGAACGTCATCAGATGTGATGTCATAAGAGGGTGGTTACATGAAAGAATTTCGCAATGTCAGCAGAAATACTTGGCAAATATGCGCGCGCAGCAGCATGACGTGTAATTGACGTGCAACTAGGGGGTGAAGGGGACTTGACATTTAGCTCTACATGTGGCGACAGAAGTCTGGAGGGTCAAGTCAACCTAATCCCAAATCATATCTAACATCCTATGTTTAAAGAACTAAGTTATCCAAAAGAGAGGTCTCTTCGAGTAGAATCTTATTCTATACTGACTATACTGACTGTTAGTGCGTGTACAAGCGTCTAGGTGTCTATACTAGATGCGAGGGCGGAATCTTCCATAGTAATAGGGCTATGAATTACTTGCATGAAGACAGAGAAACCGGGCCTTTGCTCGGTAGCTGGCAGAATGTTTACTTAAACTACTAGACAGGAATGCATTGGGCAGGGATCGGAGCAGATAACTTCGAAGGTGAAATACAGTTTTTGGCAGGCAGCAGGCTGATGTCAGGCTTCGTGAGCCGCGCAGAGAATGAGACAAAGTTCATGGTCACAGATGCAGGCTCAGACTGGAGCTTTCAGAGGCAGAAGGCAAGAAGAGTTTGATGACAGAATCAGGGCCTACTTGCCTGGACTGTAAAATGGCATAAGTGAACCATATAAAGCCGGTGGCCTTTCATACTTAGGAATGGAATATCCGGCCTATTCATGGCGGATCTGACAGAGGACATGTTAACGGTGGACGCACATGTATTTGCGTCTTCATAACTGGAACTGGAGGGAACATACATGTACTTGTAACATGCACATAGAACGGTTGGGGTCCAAGATAGGGGACATAACTGACCAGAAAAATCCATATTTCCACATTCCCTCCTTGTCCCCTACTTGCCCGTCAAGAGACATCAATCTTCATTAATCCATTGATCTGTTCGTATAGCATCATTTGTTCTTCTTTCTTCTTCCGGGATTTTGAACGAAAATCTTGATGTGGAATGCACGATGTGGCACACAGACCACAGATCGCTGGTCCACATTGCAGGCATAAGCAGCAACTGAATAGTATGAGAAGGCCAATACCTAGGAAGGATAGAACTCTCCATCCCCAGGCTGATAACACGCTCCAAAACCAACCGGACCAAGTCCAGGTGCCTGGATTCTGGTGTATCTGGCTTACAATCTTATGGAGGCGGGTTATGGCTTTATATACAGATGGCGAATTTTCTGGTATGAAAATGCAACAGCTTGATCCGATGACCCTACAAGCTCCGCCCCTATCGGCCAGGATGACGTCAAGGACAAGACGATTTTGAAGCACAACAATCCGCATAGCAGACTGCTCTTCTGTTAAATTGCCTAAGGCGGAAATAGTTTCGTTCACTACTGCTTCAAGGGTTCTAGTTAATCTACGTATCAGTTTACTATTAGTAACGGTACCTATATAGGGAAAGAGACCTTTATTGAAATCTGTGTATTTTTCCCATGCTGTTTCAGTGTAATCGACCATTGGGAGATCTCTCCTTTCTCTATTGTGTACTAAATGAGTATTTCTGTGATAATCAGGAGGAGCTAGGAAAACAGGTGGCAAAAGAAATCCAATGTAGCAGGTACCATCCCAATCTAGAGGCAAACGTACATATGCCGTCTGACCACATATGAAATAGGAATGGCGGGAAGCTCTAAATGTAGACTTGCCTTGATCACTAAATTCTACTACAGTGGTGCATTTACTATGGCCCATGTGTATGGAACCATTCTTTCTTATACATAATTCACCTTTTACTGGAAATATTGACATAGCGGGCAAAATTGAAGTAGCTTCTGATTCGACATTTAGGATCATAAGATTGAGCGTAAAATTACCTAATCCATACACTTCATTTTCTAGATCAGTTCCTGTTCTCTGGGGAAGTCCCTCCTTGTTAGGGTGGCAGACTTTAAGCAAAACTAAGTTCAAATTTCCCCATACCCAGTTATCTTGATAAACTGCAGAATTTGAATCTAGAGAATTAATTAAACTAAACCATGCTCCACAGGAGCCGTTGTGTGTGAACGGGTATGGAAAGAGAGGTAGAATTCCTTTATAATTCTGATAGGGAGGGAGTCGGCCACATATCCAACAATTTGTAGCATTGCTAACCTGATGGGAATGATGCAACATACTAATAAACGTGTTATTGCGCAGTGCAAATCTATAAG
The DNA here is from genome assembly GCF_964204655.1 of Triturus cristatus. NCBI lineage: Eukaryota > Metazoa > Chordata > Amphibia > Caudata > Salamandridae > Triturus > Triturus cristatus. Next base: position 1,114,938,586 of record NC_140579.1, read on the forward strand.
ACAACTCAAGCGGAGGTAATTCACTAAAAGAATGTTCAGCAGTAATATTGTAAACATGTCTAGAAATAGGATAATATATGTGCAACAATATACTTGCAGTAATTATTAAAAGACTTGAGAAAAACAAAATTAATAACGTCACTATGCAATGACTACGCAGTGATTTACAGTACGCCTGTCGTTTCAACATTTTTCGGGTGCTTTCTCTATTCAGGTCCAAGGGATACATGTCAGAGACAATTCAACCGCTTCACCTTGGAGAGGACTTAAACAATCAAATTGCTCGACTGATTGGGCCTGAGCTTTAATTTATAATGTTCGGAATCACTTTTTTCCACAAAAGGAAGTTTTGAGTCAATGGGTGAAGACACACAAGGTGTGGTATTCACATCTGATTTTAGTCCATGAAATTTCTTGATATGACTTGAATGAATCCATCCTTTTCTGCCTTCGATCTTCACGGCTGTTCTTGTGGTGAGCAACACCAGCTGAGGTGACCTCCACCTAGGTTCCAGCTGAGTCTTTCGATCAAAGTTCCTCACGAGGACCAAGTCTCCCGGAACCACGTCATGGGGTTTCACCTCAGTGTTGTCAGGAAAAGCTGCAGCTACCTGTGAACGACAAGATTGTAGTGCAGACATCAAGGAAGCCAAGTAATCTGTCAGCATGTTACAGTCAATATCAGTTATTTTGCGTGGTATAGGCGTCCCCCACATATTTGGTGGTCTGCCGAAGATCACTTCATACGGGGATAGCCCTGTTCGAGAGTGTGCTACCATTCTTGTGTAAAAGAGTGCAACTGGTAATGCTACTACCCAGTCGACACCTTTCTCTCTGCATATTTTGGATAATCTTATTTTCAGAGTCTGATTATGTCTTTCTACGAGACCTGCTGCTTCGGGGTGTCGGACACAGTGGAATTTCCACTGATAGCCTAACAAAAGTGAAACGTGTTTCATTAATTCGGATGAGAACGGCTGGCCGTTATCTGAGTGAACAACACGTGGTAAACCGTATCGTGGGAAGAATTCTCGAACCAACTGTTTGGCAGTAGTCGGGGCAGTGTAATCTGAAACCGGGTATGCCTCCGTCCAACGGGAAAGAGCACACACAACTACGAGAACATATTTGAATCCTCTACATCGTTCCATCTGGATATAATCCATCTGGAGGACTTCAAAAGGATGATCAGGAGGATGAAATCCACCCTGTTCTACGGGAACGCTTTTTCCTGGGTTGAACTGGCAACAGATCATACAGGTACGAACTTTTTGTTTGGCTGCAGCTCGTAAATGTTTATTAAACCAAATGTGTTGAATGCTATCTAGCATAGCTTTTTCTCCTAGATGTGCTGGACTATGTACAGTGTTAATTATAACTTGGACCATTGAATCAGGAAGGAACCACACAGACTTTTCCTTCATCATCCATCCTTGATCGGTTTGGATCCCTCCTAATTCAGTCCATTTCTTTATTTCGTCTGGTGTAGCATGTGTCTGTATGTCAATTACGTCAAGAGTAGGATCTTTAACCGTCATACAATGTGTTGGCGTCGGGACTATTGTCTTTGTCATGTCGGATGTTTGAGTTTGAGCAGTCTGTTTAGCTGTTCTATCAGCTAAATCATTGCCTTGAGAAATGATATCAGTAACTTTCGTATGAGCTTTACATTTCATAATTGATATTGCAGTGGGTAGATGTATTGCATCTAATAAAGCATGAATGAGGGGTCCGTGCTGAATGTGGGCACCGTGAGAAGTTAAATAACCTCTCTCTCGCCACAGCACGCCGAAGTCATGTACGACTCCGAATGCATAACGTGAATCAGTGTATATGTTGACTTTTTTATTTGTGGCTTGAATACAGGCTTGTGTCAGAGCGACGAGCTCTGCTGCTTGAGCGGACAAGGTATTTATGCAATTTGTTTCAATGATTTCAGTGTCTGTTGTGACTGCGTAAGCGGCCACTAGTTCTCCTGTACCTTTTCTCATACATGAACCATCTACATACAACGTCAGGTCTGGGTCTGATAATGGGACATCGGTTAAATCTTGTCTGGGTTTCGTCGTGATTGTAATAACTTCAATACAGTCATGGGCTAGTGGGTCTGTTCCATTTACAGGTAAAAGTGTGGCAGGATTCAATGTGTTACAACGTCTGATTTCTATATGTGGCTGAAACAGTGTTAGTTCATACCCTGTAAGTCTTGCTATAGTCAAATGTTGTGTTTGCGTTCGATTCACAAGAACCTCCACTGCATGTGGTACTTGTACTGTCAATGGATGTCCTAACACTATGGCATCGCTTTGTCTGATTGCTAAAGCTGTCGCTGCCACTGATTTCAGGCACGCAGGCAGAGCCTGAGCTACGGGATCTAATGCACTAGAAAAATAAGCACATGGTTTGTGCGCTCCTGCTTGTTCCTGTGTGAGTACTGACAAGGCAGTACCTTCGCGTTCTGTAATAAAGAGTGTAAACTGTTTACTGTAACATGGTGTTGCTAAAACAGGTGCTTGACATAAAGCTTTCTTTAAGCTTTCAAAAGCTTGTGTATGTTCCTGAGTCCAAGGGAGAACAGTCGATGTGGCTGCCTCCTGTGTTGTCAACTGAATGAGTGGTTTTGCTAGAAATGCATACTGAGGGATCCACTGCCTACAATATGAAGTGAGGCCTATGAAAGCCCGTACCTCCTTTTGTGTCTTGGGTATTGGCATGTTAGCTATTAACTGAATGCGGTCGGGTGTAAGCTGCCTTCCCTCCTTGGACAGCGAGTGTCCAAGATAAACAACTCGCTGGACACAGAATTGCAGCTTAGAAGGGGACACCTTGTGCCCCTTTTCGGCTAGAAATTGTAAAACTGTCAGTGATGCTTTCTCACATTCGGGTTCGCTTCTAGCGGTGATCAGCAGATCATCGACATATTGAAGCAAGGCAGTGTTAACTGGCATGTGGATACTGTCGAGTTCTCGTTTCAGTGCTTGGCTATAGATGCTGGGGCTTTCTGTAAATCCTTGAGGTGCGCGTGAGAATTTGAAGCTACGTCCATTTAAACTAAATCCGAACAAATATTGGCTTTCCGGATCTATTGGGACGCTGAAAAAGGCATTTTTGAGATCAATTACAGTAAAGAATGTTGCTTCGGAATCAATAGCTGTCAGTAATGATGAGATATCGGGGACCACAGGGAATTGTGGCACAATACACTTGTTTAATTCGCGCAGATCAATAACCAATCGATATACTGGCGGGGCCTTCAGATCTGTTCGTTTGAGAATCGGAATTATCGGTGAATTACATACATTGGAGTCTGTTTCTACAACCACTCCTTGGGCAATGAGCTCGTCAATGATTTGTAGTAAAGCTACTACAGCATCTGGTGGTAACTTGTATTGTCGCATTCGTAGTAGTACCACTCCTGCCTTTAGTGTAACTCGATATGGTGTAATATTCATGCAACCAACATCAGTAGGGCCTTGTGCCCATAGATGTGTAGGTAAAGTCTGCAATCGGGGATCCATGTCTCTAGACACATAATGACCTTTAAAATCACGTAAAAACAATCTTACTCCATCCGGAGAACAACATATTATAGCTCCTAGAGCTTTCAATGTCTTTATTCCTAACAGGTTTTCTGGACATGATTTAGTAAGCAATAAATCTGTAGTTCGGGTCAAAGGTCCTATCGTAAGTGGAAGAGGTTGTGACACTTCATTAACAATAGGTTTTCCTGAAAAACCAAGGGAAATATTCTGTGAGCCTGAGAGGGGTGCCCCTGGAACTTTACTACGTTTTATAGTTGTTCGACTTGCCCCTGTATCGAGTAAAAATTTTCTGTCTTGGCCTAATAATTCACTATGTACATAAGGTCCTTCTTGATCTACAGGGATCTCGATAAGGGGTAAGTCAACTTCCCTCTCTAGGCTGGTTCATGCATATCGTTGATAATCAGGATAGTCATACTGTGCGGTCTGGTACAGTTGTCGTGTCGTGGTTTGCGTGGCAGCAACAGGCAGCGCTGGTGCAGCTGGCACAAACTGTATAGTCTGTTGTGGAGCTGGCATGGACTGTGCATGCTGCAAGGCTCCTTGTTCATTCTGGTCCTGTCTAAGTGGCCGTGGTCTTTCTTTTGTAATACCCGTGGCGATATTACGCTTCAGGACTGGACAATCGTGTACATGATGACCTAGTTGTTTACAATAGTTGCATGTCCCTTTTACAGGTCCTGCTAAATCGCCAGAATGTGTCGTACCCTTTTTATGTCCTTCAGCTGGAACTGTCTGGGAGACTAGCATTTTCATTTTCGTGTCTTTCATGCGTCTTTGTTCATGATCTTGTTCCTCTCTAATTCTATTGTGATGATACTGTAACATTTGTAACATTTGTGATGGAGTGTTACCTTGCCAGGTACTCTCGAATTTTAATACTCTATTCTTCACTTGGGGCAAGGAATTTTCAACTAATTTTGTCACAAACAGATGTGGGTATGATTCGCTACTTGCTTTTATGCCACTATTTATACCGAAACATTTTTCAAATCGTGCATAGAAATCACTAGTGTCTTCATCTTGCTTTTGTTTACAGGCTGAAATTGCACCCCAGTCTTCCTTTTTCGTGGTTAATAAACGTGGCAGTACCTGTACTAGTAAACCTGGTAGTGCTTTAGTTTTGTCCCCAAGCCCCGAACCTGGACCTCGGGCCTTTTCTTCATTTTCTAATGCTGTCCAATCTATCTTTTGGTCTCCCACCTCCCACTCTTTTTCCTTGAGTTTTTCATAAATGCCAGCAGGCATTAATACCTTTAATATTGTCATAATGTCGGGATAGGTATACTCTCCCATGAGTAACATGTCTTTAATTTCTCGGTGGAAACCCGCTGGGTCTTTGTCATGACTGGGTACCACTTTCTTCATTTCTAACAATTCTTTTTTCGATATGGGCGTATATACATATACACGTTTAAACTCATTGTCCTCGCCTTTTATTGGGTGCACTTCTCGTAAGGGATTCTGTCTGTCCATGTAATACGTGGTTCTTTCCTTAATGGGCAGTGAGACATGTCCTGGACATACAAAAAGAATGTACTGCTTTCTTGATTCTAGTATTTCTTTAATTAGCTTAGTACCTGAACCTCTCCATTTATTCGTGAGTAATTCAGTCAATATATCAGGTAAGGGACCAGGATCTGAATGTTGGCTTTTATATAGTATAAGAAGTTGTTGAATCATATAAATCCCAGCTAAACGCTGTTCATCTGGGGTGAGATTCAAAAATGTGTGTGCTACTGTATTATCACCATACATTCCGGGACTGTCAACCCAATGGACAGCTGACCTGGCTAATTCTTGTTCATCCATAGAATCGAGAAAATGATAACCCCTTCGTTCTCGCAGTAATTTGTCAGCGGCTTGGAACGAATGCTCGGGGGACCTTATATTTATTATAGGTGTTTGAAAATTCCTGTTATTTTCTAGACATATCGGACGTATCGGGTCAGTAAGACATCTAGTATTATTACAAGATCTTCCTCTACCTACATAGGCTATAGTTTCTGACTGTCCTGTGGGCAGTCCTGATGCTTCTTCCTCGCTTTGTTCGAACTGGTCTACCGCTAATCTTTCTTCGTGTAGGCGTTCTATTTCTTTACGGATCTTTCGGCACATGGCTATTATACAGTTTTGCTTATCATGTCTCCCTTCTGATATATTCTGGCTCCATCTGGTAAGAATTTGCATTGCTTCCGGGTCTACCCCCGGTCGGTCTTGATTTCTGATCACACAATTTATGAGGAAACGTAACAGTTCCCCCTGTATTTCCACTTTCTGGTATTCCATAGCTCTGTTAATACATTCAGAATCTCGCCCTGTTTGGACAAAATGGTATATATTATCTAGATGCGCAGTCATTCCTGGTAACTTCCCTAAATACACCGCGGCTCGTCTGATACGTAATGATGCTAGGGTCATTTCGTCCTCTTTTCCGGGCACAGGGTCATATCTACAATCTATAAGAAGTTCCTTAAGCGTACGGGCATTTATGAGTTTGGGGGTACGTGAATGTGCTGACTCTTGAAAAGTAAGTTTATTTATTCTAGGTGGCGTAGAAAAGGTATTGGTAGCACCTCCGGTAGCCCCGTCTGGGGTATCGGGTGTGAAAGGATTCGTTGAACGTGATACAGCAACTATAGGTGTGGATACAGCTATAGAAGTAGCTGTAGGAACAGATGCAGAAACAGATGTGCTTGCCGGAACTTGTGTCAGAACTTGTTGCTGTAGGGATACGGGTACTGGATCTTGGCGTTGAACCTCCCTGGCAGGCGGTCTATGTGGGGCGGGTTTAGCATACTCGGGAGCTGCGTCATCTAAATATGAGGAAAAAAAAACATCTTCTGCGGTTCTAGGATGCCCCTTAGGATGTACCTTTATTGGAAATAATGGGGTTGGCAAATCTTTTGGTATCCCTGGAGTAGCCTTAGGTAATCCTTCGGCCAGAAGGGGATACATACCATTCATAAGGGCATTTCTTTGTCTGTCTACTTGTTCTGATTTCACTCGTGCACCTTCTTCAATTAATAGATTTTCTCGGACTTCCTTTGAATTCTCTTTACTCTTCTCTTCCTGTCTACGTGCTTTTTCTGTACGTCTATACGATTCTTTACGCCATAATTCAATGGCGTCTTTCTGTGATTGTCTAGCTTTCTTTTTCCATAATTCTTCCTCTACTTTCACGATGCACTCTGCATCCCAGGTCCCAGCCGCGGGCCACCTCTGACTTTCTGGTAATTCCTTAGTGTAGTCTACCCATAAATCAAGAAATAATATAGCGTCTAAGCCATGTTTATGATACATGAAGTGCCCTGGAGTGTCCCTAGGAGGAATAGGAACGGCTTCTTCGAGTACCCCTTTTCTTGTTGTGATCTGTCTTAATTTCGAAAAGAGCGGCATATTGAAAACTGATCTGATACTTGATTTTGAACAAACTTAATACATTAAACACAATAATGAACAGTCATTCACACCACAATATGCAGAACGTTATTAAAACATTTAACATTTAACATTTAACTGAGCAACGATGATGATGATGATCTAAGAAAAACTTAATCACTAAACATAATACTCGACTTGAACTGAATTATTCTGAATTTATATACTTGATATACTAGATATACTGCTAAACAGTACAGATACACTGCTGAAACAGTGCAGACCGGATTTGTGTACCCAAACCCGTCTGGACCGGCACAACTTATGTGCACGCCAGAACGCCTCCCCAGTAATGGTACTCACCGGGTAGCTCGGAACGGAAGGCCTCGGAAACTGAACTGAACTTGAACCGGACTGGACTCGACTCGAACACTTCGGACACTGGACTCGACTTGGGACTTCGGAAAACTGGTGGGCCTCTGTATACCTCGGATCTTGCTCTCTCAGCTAGGCTCTGGTCGGGATACTTCGCACTTCTCACCGCCTCGTCTGGGTGTTGATCGCAGCCTCAGTCGCCCCCGCTTGACCGGAGGGAGATACAGGAAATCCTGCTGGTACGCGTTGTTGTCCGTCCAGCTGTGGCAGGAGACCGGGCCTGCAACGCACCGCCGGCGCGTGAGATGAGAAAGTGTCCCTATTCGGGCGCCATTCATGTGGTAAATAATTTAATTACCGGGACTTAATTTGATACAGAAACATCATAAAATAGCTCAGTAAATAAGAGGCAGAATCCGTGGTATTAGAGGTTCGGAATGGGCTTTATTCCAGTGGTCGATTATAATCGGTTGCTCCAGGTTCCATCACCACGAAGGTTCAGGAAGTGAAGTACATACATTATTAACAATCAATTACTTTTATACAATAGGCATTACAGTGAGGCAAATACAAGAGGCGTAACAATTGATAGTGGTGATAATATATTCGTACGTAGCAAAAATAGGCGTAACTGGGAGTGATTTAAAGAACGTCATCAGATGTGATGTCATAAGAGGGTGGTTACATGAAAGAATTTCGCAATGTCAGCAGAAATACTTGGCAAATATGCGCGCGCAGCAGCATGACGTGTAATTGACGTGCAACTAGGGGGTGAAGGGGACTTGACATTTAGCTCTACATGTGGCGACAGAAGTCTGGAGGGTCAAGTCAACCTAATCCCAAATCATATCTAACATCCTATGTTTAAAGAACTAAGTTATCCAAAAGAGAGGTCTCTTCGAGTAGAATCTTATTCTATACTGACTATACTGACTGTTAGTGCGTGTACAAGCGTCTAGGTGTCTATACTAGATGCGAGGGCGGAATCTTCCATAGTAATAGGGCTATGAATTACTTGCATGAAGACAGAGAAACCGGGCCTTTGCTCGGTAGCTGGCAGAATGTTTACTTAAACTACTAGACAGGAATGCATTGGGCAGGGATCGGAGCAGATAACTTCGAAGGTGAAATACAGTTTTTGGCAGGCAGCAGGCTGATGTCAGGCTTCGTGAGCCGCGCAGAGAATGAGACAAAGTTCATGGTCACAGATGCAGGCTCAGACTGGAGCTTTCAGAGGCAGAAGGCAAGAAGAGTTTGATGACAGAATCAGGGCCTACTTGCCTGGACTGTAAAATGGCATAAGTGAACCATATAAAGCCGGTGGCCTTTCATACTTAGGAATGGAATATCCGGCCTATTCATGGCGGATCTGACAGAGGACATGTTAACGGTGGACGCACATGTATTTGCGTCTTCATAACTGGAACTGGAGGGAACATACATGTACTTGTAACATGCACATAGAACCGTTGGGGTCCAAGATAGGGGACATAACTGACCAGAAAAATCCATATTTCCACAGGCCGGAGCTCGGGCCCTGTCGTGCGGGGAGGGAGCAAGCCCTTCGTGTGGCCTGTCCAACATGCGTCCCCCCCAGCTGAAGGCGGGGAGAGTCACCCATCTCCTTGGGGACTCTCTTCGTCGAGGCGGAAAAAGCGGGACAGGCCATCCGCGTTGGCGTGGTCTTGGCCTGGTCGGTGCTCCACAGTAAAGTCCATTCCCTGCAGGGAAATGGACCAGCGCAAGAGTTTTGGGTTCTCCCCCCGCATCTGCATCAGCCACTGCAGGGGTCGATGGTCGGTTTGTACCCGGAAGTGGGTACCGAAGAGATAGGGCCGGAGCTTTTTGAGGGCCCACACCACTGCGAAGGCCTCCCTCTCGATGGTGCTCCAGCGCTGTTCTCGGGCCAGGAGACGTCGACTGATGAAGGCCACCGGCTGGTCATGACCTTCGGGGTTTAACTGAGAAAGGACGGCTCCGATGCCGTGGTCGGAGGCGTCGGTCTGTACCACGAATTCCCGACTGTAATCGGGGGCCTGGAGCACAGGGGCGGTGCACAGGGCGGCCTTCAGCTTCTCGAAGGCCGCTTGACAATCGGGGGTCCAGTTAATCCGCTTCGGTTGGTTCTTGGACGTGAGACCCGTGAGGGGCCCCACGATGCTGCCGTAGTCCTTCACGAACCGCCGGTAGTAGCCGGTGAGCCCCAAGAAGGCTCGGACCTCGGTCTGGGTGACGGGGGGCTGCCAGGACTGGATGGCAGTAATCTTAAGTTGTAGCGGGGCCACCAGCCCGCTTCCCACTTGGTGCCCAAGGTAGGTCACAGACCCTTGGCCAATTTGGCACTTGCCGGCCTTAATTGTGAGGCCGGCCCGCTGGAGGGCCTGTAGGACCTCTTGGAGGTGACGGAGGTGGTCGGGCCAGTGGCGGCTGTATACAGCGATATCGTCCAGGTAGGCAGCGCTGAACTCTTCGAGCCCCGCCAAGACCTGGTTCACGAGGCGTTGAAACGTGGCGGGGGCATTCTTCATGCCGAAGGGCATGACCTTGAATTGGTAGTGGCCATCGGGGGTAGAGAAGGCTGACCGTTCCTGAGCCCTGGGTGTGAGGCCGATCTGCCAGTAGCCCGCTGTTAGGTCGAAGATACTGAGGTAGCGGGCGGCCCCCAGCCGGTCGATCAGCTCGTCTGCTCGGGGGATCGGATGAGCGTCGGTCCGGGTGACAGCGTTCAAGCCCCGGTAGTCGACGCAGAACCTCAGTTCCGGTGCGGTGCCGGGGGCAGCGGCTTTGGGGACCAATACAACCGGACTGGCCCAGGGACTGTCCGAGGGCTCGATGACCCCGATTGTGAGCATCTTGGCCACTTCCTCCTGTATGCAGGCCCGTACCCGATCTGGTACGCGGTAGGCCCGGTGTCGGACAGGGGGACTGTCCCCGGTGTCCACGTCGTGCAAACACCAAGGGGTGACCCCGGGGGTGAGGGAGAACAGGGTAGCGAACTGCAGCAGGAGGTTCCGGCAGCCCTGGCGTTGCTCCGAAGTGAGGGCGTCAGAGAGCCGGACCCCGTCCACGGAGCCGTCATTCTCCTGAGTCTTCAGAAGATCCGGGAGGGGTTCGGAGTCTTCCTCTGCCCCACTGTCCGTAGCCATCAGGAGGCTGAGTTCTGAGCGCACAAAGTGTGGTTTGAGTCGGTTGGTGTGGAGGACCCGAAGGGGGTTCCGGGAGGTCCCCAGGTCGATGAGGTAAGTGACGGGGCTTTTGCGCTCGACCACTTTGAAGGGCCCCGTCCACTTATCTTGCAAGGCACATGGTTCGGTGGGGGACATCACCCATACTTGTTGTCCAGGCTCGAACTCAACGGAGGAGGCATTGTGATCATACCACCTCTTCATGTCCTCCTGGCTGGCCTCGAGGTTCGCCTTGGCCATCTCTCTGGAGCGCCGGGTCTGATTGCGTAGGGCCAGGAGGTATTTGAAGACGTCTGGAGGGGTCTTTAGGGGGGCCATCTCCCAACCTTCTTTTACTAGGCTGAGGGGCCCTCGCACAGGGTGCCCGTACAGGAGTTCGAAAGGGCTAAAACCGAGGGACTTCTGGGGAACTTCTCGGTAGGCGAAGAGGAGGCACGGGAGTAGTACATCCCACTGGCGACGGAGGGGCTCTTCCAATCCCCCAATCATCCCCTTGAGAGTGCGGTTAAAACGCTCCACTAGTCCGTTCCCTTGGGGGTGATAGGGGGTCGTGAATCTGTAGGTGACCCCGCATTGTTGCCAGAGGGACTTCATGTATTTGGATATAAAGTTCGTGCCTCGGTCGCTGACGACTTCTCGGGGGAAGCCTACCCGGGAGAAGATCCCCATTAGGGCCCGGCCAACCACCGGAGCTGTCACGGTCCGTAGGGGCACCGCCTCGGGGTAGCGGGTGGCATGGTCCACCAGTACTAAGATGAACCTGTGTCCTTGTGCCGTGCGGGGGTCCAGAGGCCCCACAATGTCTATCCCCACCCTCTCGAACGGGGTGGTGACCACAGGGAAGGGTTGCAGAGGGGCTTTCAGCTTCCGACCACTCTTCCCGCTGGCTTGGCATGTGGGGCAAGATCGGCAGTGGTTCAGGACGTCGTTCCTCATTTTCGGCCAGAAAAAGTGGGTCACTAGGCGGCTGTACGTTTTGTCCTGGCCCAGGTGTCCAGCCAGGGGGACATCGTGGGCCAGGTTGAGCAGAAAGTCTCTGAAGCGGAGAGGTACCACCAGTACTCGACCGGCCCCCAGCTCGGCGATTCTTTGCTCGCTGTATAGCAGGTCGTTATCCCAGTAGACCCAGTGAGTTCCGGTGGAGTCCCCTGCGTTCTGGGCGCTGGCTTGTTGGCGGAGTCCCTCGAGGGAGGGACAGGTCTTTTGTTCCTGGCGGAACTGTTCTTGGGTGGGCCCCCCTTCTTGACGCCACTGAGCCAGGTCAGGAAGGTTCTGGGGTTGCGCGTCCCCTTCGGTCGTCGGGTCTGGGAGGCTGGCCTCGTCGTTGTCTTCCACTGGGGTGACCGGGGGCGGAGGTGCTGGCCATTCCGGTTCTTCTGATCGGGGGACGGCACGGGCGGCCATGGACCGGGTGGTTACGCAGGCCCAGTCCGGGAGGCCCAGCATCCCCAGGTGCTCTCTTCTCTCAACGGTGGCCCACGGGGAACTCTCGAGGTCATTCCCCAGGAGGCAGTCCACGGGGGCATCGTCCCGGACCGTCACCTTCAACAGGCCGGAGACCCCTCCCCATTCGAACGGGACGCAGGCCATTTGACACATACTCTCAGAGTTGTCTGCCGAGCGGACGGGGCAGAGAATGTTCGGCAGGATCTGCTCGGGCTTCACCAGGTGACAGCGGACGGCCGTCACACTGGCGCCTGTGTCACGCAAGGCCTCGGCTCGCTGTCCATTAATGGTCACCCACTGACCGTATTTCCTGGTGTTAGCGGGTAGGGGAGCCCGTGGGACCATGTCTCTTCCCCCTAAGCACGCCAGGACCATGGCGGCCGGTTCCCACTCTTGCTGGGCCGGCTCATACTCTTCTGGTTCCCCCGATAATCGCTCTTCCCCCAGGGCGGCGGCAGCTACCTGGCGGGGCTTGGGTGTTTGGTTCTGCGGGCAGCTCGGGTCATTGGCGTAGTGGCCGACTCGCTGGCATCGGTGGCACGTGACGTTGGCTCGGAACCCAGGACGCCACGGGGGGTTGCCCCGGGCCGGCCGGAGGCGGGGTGCTGGCCACGGGTGTTGCTGGCAAGGCGTCTCTCCCTCGCCCCTGGCCCCCTCCTCCTCCCCGAGGACGGTGCTGGCCTGGGTTGCTTCTGTTCTGTTCGTGTGGCCCCCTCCGGCCCACTCGGGTGCTTTCCCATCGGTCAGCTTCGGCGGCGAGCTGCCGGGGGTCAGTCAGTTTACTGTCGAGGAGGTGCTGCCTGAGCTCGACGAAACAGTTGTTCGACAGGTGCTCCCATACCATAAGGTTAAAGAGTTGTTCGTAGGTGGTGACATGGCTCCCCTTGATCCAACCCTCGAAGGCACGGCTAAAATAGTTCACGTATTCTACCCAAGTTGTACCTGGGATCCGGGTGCAATCTCTGAACCTCTGGCGGTACATCTCGGGTGTGAGGCCGTAGCGGGTGAGGAGGGCAGCCTTCATGTGGTCGTAGGACGACATTTGGTGATCTGGGAGCTGCAGTAGGGCATCGCGACCCTCGTTGACAAACCTCCCCCAAAGTCCGGCTCCCCAATCACTCCGGTCGATCCGGTGGGAGGTCATGGCGATCTCGTAGGCTTTAAACCACTGTTGTATGTCGTCTTCTCGGACATACTCGCGGACAACATCCTTGGGGATGTGGACTTTTTTCTCGATTGGCCCCGGGGTGTGTGGTCGCTCAGGCACCCCCAGTTCTTTATTCTGTTTCCGAAGTTCTATCTCCGCTAGTTGGCGCTCGTGCGTTATTTTTTTCTCCTCCAGCTCTCTCTGTCTCTGCTTCTCTTCTCGTTCTTCTCGGAGCCGCATATGCTCGAGGTTGAGTTTCTGTTCAGCTAACTTGAGTTCCCCATCCATCTTGAGTCGTGCCATTTCCAACTCGTGCAATCTGGTTCTTTCTCTTTCTCGGATCTCCTCCTGCGAGAGGCCCGTTCCCCGCTCCTCGGGAGCCGTTGCGTTCCCCTCTAGTGTGATGCTGCTTTGGTCGGAGGGTCCGGCGACCCCAGTTTCTGTCCACGACTCTAGGGCGTGCTTTAGATCATCCTTGGTACTCAGGCCGGTGGTAGCAATGCCAAGTTCTATGCAGAATTGTCTCAGTTCGCGGTGGTTGTATTCTTCTAACTTATCCATTTGGAATTTCTCGGTGGAGCTGCTATCTTTGGCTGACATCGTGTTTTTGTCGTGGGGTGAGCTACTCTCTGTACGATTACGCGTTGATTCGGATCGCGCCGCTGGCCACCAATGTTAGAAAGGGTAGACGGACCGGGAGGGTCGGCCGGGGTCAGGAGGAGAGGTCTCCGGGGAGAGCCGTCTCCAGCGATCGTACAGACAAGTAACTTCCCCCCCCCACAGACAGATACCACACACGGATAAGGTTCAGTGTTCTTTATAAGCACTTCTTAAGGTACGGTTGAATGGTACAAGGAGGTCTGGACTCAGGGGTCCCCTCGATTCAAGTCTCTCAATGCAGGGTAAGGGGGAGCGGGACAGTCTGTTTACCAGTCAGGTCGTTCAGGTGAGATGATGACTAGCTCACAATCCTCGAGCTTGGTGGTTTAGTTGGTACGGGCCGCGGCAGCGCCAGCAGGTCCCGGTCGAGATGGTCGGGACACGGTCCGCGGCAGCGCCAGCAGGTCCCGGAAAGATGGTCGATGTACGGTCCGCGGCAGCGCCAGCAGGTCCCGGTGAGGATGGTCGTTACAACGGGCCGCGGCAGCGCCAGCAGGTCCCGACGAGGATGGATGTTGCAGAAGGCCGCGGCAGCGCCAGCAGGCAGGACGATGGTTCACAAGAGCGGGCTACGGCCGCGCCAGTAGTCCGTCAAGGCTGAGTTCTCTCGGTGTCTCTCGACTCCAGGATACAACTGCTTTCCTGCTCCGGAGTTGCCCCAGTTATAGGGCAGGCGCTCTTTGATGTCCGGACCCTCGCACTTGGAGGTCGGAGGGCCCGGGATGAAGGTGTCCAGACACCCAGCAGGGGGTGGAGCCAGCGCCTGGGGGAGCTGGAGGCGATCGGCACCTGGCGGGGGAAGAGCTCTTGACACTTCGTCCTCCCATTGACCTGCCAAGTGGTCCGCTCACCTCCCGGGTGGATGGTGGTGCCGGGATGTCGGGGCCGGTCAGGCCCGGGGTTAGGGTCGGGGCGAGGCCACGCGGCCTCGTGGTGCAGGGCCCAAGATGGCGGCTTGAACCGGCCGGGGGAGCCGGTGGGGCTGGGCCCCGTGATGAGTAGAGGTCCGAGGGCAGAAGATCCGTCGGGAGACGGGGTACAGGTGCTTTTCGTGGGTTATGCCTGGTGGGCCGGAGCTCGGGCCCTGTCGTGCGGGGAGGGAGCAAGCCCTTCGTGTGGCCTGTCCAACAGGGAGGCTGAGAACCTTTCCCTTGATTCCCTTGGGGATTACTTTGGGGCCTTTTTGGGAACTCCCTCTGGTTACCCCTGTCCCCCCCACTCTTCTGCTGGGGACCCTGCCCACCTTTGGCGAAATCTCCCATTGGACCCTTGTGGACCCTGGTACTGACCCAGCGGTCCGCCTCCTCAGCAAGCTTTCTAGGGTTAGTCAGCCTACTATCAATCAGGTGCTGGCGTAGCTCAGGAAAACAATTACTAGGCAACTGCTCCCATGCCATTAAATCAAGAAGCCCTTGAAAATCATCAACCTTGCTACCCTTCACACAACCATCCAGTGCTCTGCAAAAAAAAGTTACATACTCAACATACGTACTGTTTGGAATCTTTGTGCAACCCCTGAACCTTTGCCTATACAACTCAGGGGTCAACCCATACCTAGTCATCAAAGCTGCCTTCATATGGGGATAAGAATTATAATCATCTGAAGGCAAATCTAGCAGCGTGTCCCGCCCCTGACTAAGGAACCGTCCCCACAACCCCGCTCCCCATTCTTTCTCAGGGACCCGGTGGGAAGACTTGGCTACCTCATAGGCTTTGAACCACTGCCCTATGTCATCATTTAAAAAAAAATATTTTACTACATCTTTTGGTATGTACACCCTTGATTCTACCTGCACTGACGGTGTGCTGCCACCAGAGGGAGTAGACTCTAAACTCTTAGCCTTGAGATCTAATTCCCTCAACTTCATTTCATGCTCCATTTGGATTCTTCTCTCTTCCAGAGCCAGCTTTTTGCTTTCCAGCTCCAGTTGCCCATTCAATTTAAGTTTTGCCATCTACATTTCATGCATCCTGGTTTCTTTCCTGTCTGCCAACTCCTCTGGCGACAGGCCTCTGCCAAAACTATGGACGTTTCCTGCTTGTTCAATTATTTCTGCCTCCTCATGCGATCTTGACTCAATCCAGGCCCTCAACGCCTTGAGTAGATCTGCCTTGAGCTTACATCCAACAATGGGGACTTTGAACTTTTTAAGGAAGCCCTTCAGCTGGGCCTTGGTGTAGCTCTCTAGTCTCTCCTCTTCCCATTCAATATCTTCAATTTCAGAGACTACAGATGCTGCTCTCTCCACAACGACTGAACCAGGCATGATTTCTTAGAAAATGGCGATTTCCAGCAAAACGAAAATTTAAAAAGTATGTGGTTGCGCTATTGGTCTGCCTTCACTATGTGGCGTTCACCAATCACTGTATATGTATCACAAATGCAAATTCAGAATCCTCACCGCTGACCACCAATGTTAGAATCCAGGTTCTCTGGTTGGCACAGGTAGGTACTTGTGTCAAGCAGGGAACCTTTCCTCTAGTCAGGGTAAGGGGTTACACTCCAACAATAACCCCTGCTCACCCTCTAGGTATCTTGGCGCGAGCAGACAAGGCCTAACTCAGAGCGTTTAGGTTAAGCATTTGTGAACACACACACAGTAACTCAGTGACAACCCCACAAATGGACTCCACACTGGGATATATAAAAAATAGTACTTTATATATATAGATTAGGCTTAGCACAAGACCAGATAACGTTTAAACGGCCCACAATACTTATTAGACAAAGAGTTCTTGGGTTTAGTGTAGTTTTACAGTTCTGTGCGCTTCGTTCCTTTCCGTACGCTTCGTACGTGGTAAAAACTGCTTGGGAACGGGTCTCACACGCATTGTAGGCGCTTCGGGATGAAGCGTACACCCTACGGTGCGAACAGGCCCAGTACCTTTATCTTCCGGTGAGTTCGTCACGGATGCTGCGCTGACATCAAGCGTGATGTATGGTGCGTTGTCCTCCTGGTGCGGTGCGTACTACGGTACGTTGGACCTTGGGTGTGCAGGGCTTCAGGGGACGGTGCGTAGGTACGGTGCTTTCAGTGTTCGTCGCAGCGTTCGCGCCGTACCATGAGATCAGCAATCTTGATTTGAAGTGCTGGACACAAGCGAACAGTACGCTCCCCTCAGGGGAGCCGTACGCGACTACCGTACGCACCGCAGCCTTCCCAAAGCAGGGGAAAGGAGCATACGCTGGGCAGTACGGTTCATAGGGGATGGAAGCAAGGACAGATCGCAGTCCTTCCGTTACGGTGCGAGCTACGGCTCGTGGGGGCCTGTTAGTAGCGTTGCTCTGGCCGGACGATACCTTCCTTTGCGGTGCGAGCTACGGCTCGTAGAGGGGCCTTAGTCACTTTGTTCGGGCCGGACAACTTGGTGAAGACTTCCAGGGGGGTACGCTTCGAGCGTACACAGCAGTTCGCTTCAAGATTACGGGGAAAGCGGTCCGTTTTCCGGTGCGCTCTCTCGGCGGTGAAGTCCACTGGTCCTGGGACTTCGTTCAGGGGCCAAGCTCAGTCACAAGCCCTTGGAGATCTTAAAGCACAAGTTGAAATAAAGTTTCTTAGCAATCTTTCTCCTCTCCTTCAGCAGCAAGGCAACCACTGCAGGCCAATCCCCCAGGTCAGGGACAGTACTCCTCCTACAGCTTTCCCGGTTCCTTCTCCTCAGGCAGAGGTTCATCTTGTCAGCAGGATCTGATTTCTTAGGAGCAGGGCTCCTAAATTTATACTACATTTCTTTTGTTCTTTGCGGCCAGGGGGCCTTTGCCTAGTCCGGTTTCTGAGCACTTTGTTGACATGATGCAGGGCAGAGACATCAGACGCTCCACAGGAGGTGGAGCCAGCATTGTGGTGGCAGAGCACAGCCCTATTCAAAGTCCAGGTGTACTCCTCCCACCCATCCTGGTGTAATCTTCCTATACACCACCTGGCTGCCCAGCCTGTCTCCTTGAATTCCCCAGCCCTGTCACTCACACAAACCAGACAGCAGATACACATCAGCGCAGAGGCGGGCTGAAATGGTTAGGCAAGCAAATGCCAACTTTCTAAAAGTGGCATTTGCAAACACAGAACATTAAAATAAACCTTGCTACAAGATGTATTTTATTATTCGGAGTTCAGGCATAGTAAACTCGAATTCCTACCATGTTCCCTGAGTCCGCTAGGATTATAGAGTGTAATAATTCCAGCAGCCCATTCTGGCCTATAGAGAACAGGTAGCCTTACAATAGTGAAAAACGAAAATGGCTGTAATTCACTATTAGGACTTGCCACACATATCAGGGCTTGTCCTACCTTATGCTTACAATGCACCCTGCCCTTGGGCCTACCATAGGGGTGTCTAATATGAAGTTACGGGAAGGTTTAGGGACTGGCAAGTGGGGACACTTGCCCGATCAGCATGACAGTACCAGACTGCACGCAGGTTCTGCAATCGCAGACCTTAGACACATTTTACTAGGCCGCTTCTGTGGGTGGCACAACCAGTGCTGCAAGCCCACCAGCAGCATTTGTATTTACAAGCCCTGGGCACTCCTGGTGCACTTTACTGGGGTCTGACAGTAAACCAAATAAGCCAATCATGGAATCCAACCAACATATACATTTTATATAGGGAGCACTTGCACTGTGGCACTGGTTGGCAGTGGCACAGTGCTCTGAGCAGCCAACACCAGCAAAAACATGAGGCACAGCGATAAAAAGTGGAAGGGAGACTCACGCCAAGGTGCCAGGTCTAACAAACCCCGAAACCCGTCCAAGGACCAGTGGACTTCACCGCCTTGAGAAACGCCACCGAGATCCGCCGTTCTCCCCGTAGCACCGAAGCCAAGAAAAGTGTGCGTCTCGCAGATCGGCACGTACACTGGAAAGCCTGTGCCAATCAGTCCGGCCCGAACAACGCAACTAAGGCCCCCCTACGAGCCGTAGCTCACACCGTGAAGGAAGGACTTCGTGCCGCACTTTGATTTACCCTCTTGATCGTACTGCTCAAGCGTGCCCCCTACCCCTGTTGTGGGCAGGCTGCGGCGCGTAGAGTGGCTGGGTACATCGCTCACAATCGGAGCGTACTGCCTGCTTCGCACCGCGCTTAAGGAAAAGGCGCCGCTCTCAAAGTACGGCTCGTACGCCGCAACGATCATCAAGAGCACCGTACCTACGCACCGTCCCCTCGAACAACGCGACTGAGGCCCCCAACGAGCCGTAGCTCGCACCGTAACAGGAGGACATCGCACCGTACAACGCGTTTGGTTTCACTGCATTGTCCGTGACGAACTCTCCAAGACAAGGTACTGTGTACTTCTCAAGTACCGCAGGGTGTACGCTTCGCACCGGACCGTCTGCAGCGTTGTGAGACCCATTCTTAAGCACCACAGGGATTCCCTCTAGAGGTGGTGTCTGACCGGGGTACCTATTTCATATCCAAGTAAATGAAATCCCTCTGGCAAGAGTGTGGTGTAACCTACAAGTTTACCACACCTTACCACCCCCAAGGAAATCGGTTGGTTGAGAGATTCAACCGTACCCTCAAAGGCATGATAATGGGTCTGGAAGAACCCATGAGGCGTAAGTGGGATGTCCTCTTACCATGCCTTCTCTTTGCTTACCACGAGGTGCCACAGAAGTCTCTAGGGTTCAGCCCCTTTGAGCTCCTGTATGGCCACCCAGTGAGAGGACCTCTAAGTCTGGTCAAGGAAGGCTGGGAGCAATCTCCCAGGAAACCTCCCCAGAATGTATGTAGCTACATGCTGGCCTTCAGGAATCAGACTAGGCGATTCAGGCAACTTGCTGAGGCAAATCTGGAAGCCAGTCAGGAGGAGATGAAGCGGTGGTACGACCAGAATGCCACTCTGGTAGAGCTTCAGCCTGGACAAAAGGTGTGGGTCTTGGCCCCCATGGAGCCTTGTGCGCTCCAGGATAAGTGGACCGGTCCCTTTGAGGTTGTTGAGCGCAAGAGTCCAGTTACCTATTTGGTGGACTTGCGGTCTCCCAGGAACCCCTTAAGGGTCCTACATGTCATCCGCCTGAAGCCCCACTTGGAGAGGTCGAAAGTGGGCATGCTCTTGGCAACGGATGCTGGGATGGAAGAGGAGACCGAGCCTCTTCCTGACCTCCTGTCAGCCCAGGAGCAAGATAGGTTAGTGGATGGTGTCATCCTCTCTTCCACCCTGACCTCTGAGCAACAGAATGATTGTCGTCAGTTGCTGGGACAATTTTCTGATCTGTTTTCCCTGATTCCCGGTGTCACTGATTGGTGCATCCATGATGTGGACACTGGGGATAGAACACCTGTGAGGCACAAGGCCTACAGGTGACGACAGGGTGAGGGCGTGCATCAAGGAGGAGGTCTCCAAGATGTTTACACTCGGGGTAATTGAGTCTTCCAGCAGTTCTTGGGCCAGCCCAGTGGTCTTGGTCCCAAAGGCTGCAGCGCCGGGAGCCACACCCGAACTCTGGTTCTGTGTGGACTACAGAGGACTCAATTCAGTCACCAGGACTGACGCACACCCCATCCCCAGAGCTGATGAGCTCATAGATCGGCTAGGGACTGCCAACTACCTCAGCACGTTTGATTTAACGTCTGGGTACTGGCAGATCGCCTTGACTGAGGGGACCAAAGAGAGGTCAGCATTTTCCACCCCAGATGGGCACTACCAGTTCCGGGTTATGCCCTTTGGGATGAAGAATGCCCCTGCCACCTTCCAGAGGTTGGTCAACCAGGTGTTGGCTGGACTGGATTCATTCAGTGCTGCCTACCTGGATGACATCGCAGTGTTCAGCTCCACTTGGGAGGAACACCTGCGCCACCTCTGGGAAGTGTTGATGGCGCTGCGGAGGGCAGGCCTCACGATCAAGGCCAGTAAGTGCCAGATCGGGCAGGGTTCCGTGGTGTACTTGGGGCACCAGGTTGGGAGCGACCAGGTGGTGCCCCTTCAACCCAAGATAGAAACCATCCTGAATTGGGAGTCGCCCAAAACCCAGACAGAGGTGAGAGCCTTCCTAGGTCTCACCTGGTACTACAGGAGGTTTGTCAAGGGGTATGGCAACATTGTTGCTCCTTTGACAGCGCTGACTTCTAGGAAGCAGCCCAGGAAAGTGATTTGGACTGACACCTGTCAGAAAGCTTTTGAGGCCCTGAAAGCTTCTATGTGCACGGCGCCCGTGCTCTTGGCTCCCAAAGAGTTTATTGTTCAGACGCTTCAGAGCATGGTGTAGGGGCTGTTCTTTCACAGATTAATGAGGAGGGCCTAGATCAACCTGTGGCCTTCCTTAGCAGGAGGTTACTTCCACGGGAACAGAGATGGAGTGCTATTGAGCGTGAGGCATTTGCTGTGGTCTGGGCACTGAAGAAGCTAAGACCATACATGTTTGGGTCTCACTTCCGGGTTCAGACAGACCACAGGCCCCTCAGATGGTTGATGCATATGAGGGGTGAGAATCCAAAGCTGTTGAGGTGGTCCATTTCCCTACAGGGTATGGATTTCACGGTGGAACATCGCCCTGGTGCAGATCACGCCAATGCTGACGGTCTGTCCAGATTTTTACGCCTTAGTGATGAGGAACTCCCTGGGGTAGGGTACAAATATACTATTTAGTGGATATGCTATAAGGACCTGCACATCGTAAAGTATATGCTGTAATGTAATGAATTATTCATAGCAATTGTATTGGGTGCTAGCATATAGCCACATACTCATCCACTAAGAGTAATAGTCATCTCAAAGAATACAAGATTCCAAAGATGTTAAATTTGTTACGAAGGCAATGCAGCACACCACAAAAGTAACATACACCCCTCAATCAATCTTTTCTCCGGGTATAGTCGATTAATTGTAAATTCCATTCAAAGAAAGCAATCGATATCCGTTCTTGATATGACTGGATATGTTGTGTTTGTTCATTGGTAATCCCTGGGGTAGGGTAGTTCTCCCCACATTTCAGCTGGAGGGGACACGTGTTAGACCTGGCACCTTGGCGTGAGTCTCCCTTCCACTTTTTATTGCTGTGCCTCATGTTTTTGCTGGTGTTGGCTGCTCAGAGCACTGTGCCACTGCCAATCAGTGCCACAGTGCAAGTGCTCCATATATAAAATGTATATGTTGGTTGGATTCCATGATTGGCTTATTTGGTTTACTGTCAGACCCCAGTAAAGTGCACCAGGAGTGCCCAGGGCTTGTAAATA
The DNA here is from genome assembly GCF_964204655.1 of Triturus cristatus. Taxonomy (NCBI): domain Eukaryota; kingdom Metazoa; phylum Chordata; class Amphibia; order Caudata; family Salamandridae; genus Triturus; species Triturus cristatus. Next base: position 1,114,960,497 of record NC_140579.1, read on the forward strand.
CAAATGCTGCTGGTGGGCTTGCAGCACTGGTTGTGCCACCCACAGAAGCGGCCTAGTAAAATGTGTATATGGTCTGCCATTGCAGAACCTGCGTGCAGTCTGGTACTGCCATGCTGACTGGGCAAGTGCCCCCACCTGCCAGTCCCTAAACCTTCCCTTAACTTCATATTAGACACCCCTATGGTAGGCCCAAGGGCAGGGTGCATTGTAAGCATAAGGTAGGACAAGCCCTGATATGTGTGGCATGTCCTAATAGTGAATTACAGCCATTTTCGTTTTTCACTATTGTAAGGCTACCTGTTCTCCATAGGCCAGAATGGGCTGCTGGAATTATTACACTCTATAATCCTAGCGGACTCAGGGAACATGGTAGGAATTCGAGTTTAGTATGCCTGAACTCAGAATAATAAAATACATCTTGTAGCAAGGTTTATTTTAATGTTCTCTGTTTGCAAATGCCACTTTTAGAAAGTTGCCATTTGCTTGCCTAACCATTTCAACCCGCCTCTCCACTGATGTGTATCTGCTGTCTGGTTTGTGTGAGTGACAGGGCTGGGGAATTCCAGGAGACAGGCTGGGCAGCCAGGTGGTGAATAGGAAGATTACACCAGGATGGGTGGGAGGAGTACACCTGGACTTTGAATAGGGCTGTGCTCTGCCACCACAATGCTGGCTCCACCTCCTGTGGAGCATCTGATGTCTCTGCCCTGCACACTGAAAGCAGAAGCCTGCATCATGTCAACAAAGTGCTCAGAAACCGGACTGAACTAGGCAAAGGCCCCCTGGCCGCAAAGAACAAAAGAAATGTAGTATAAATGTAGGAGCCCTGCTCCTAAGAAATCAGATCCTGCTGACAAGACAAACCTCTGCCTGAGGAGAAGAAACCGGGAAAGCTGTAGGAGGAGTACTGTCCCTGACCTGGGGATTGGCCTGCAGTGGTTGCCTTGCTGCTGAAGGAGAGGAGAAAGATTGCTAAGAAACTTTATTTCAACTTGTGCTTTAAGATCTCCAAGGGCTTGTGACTGAGCTTGCCCCCTGAACGAAGTCCCAGGACCAGTGGACTTCACCGCCTTGCGAAACGCCGCCGAGATCTGCCGTTCTCCCCGTAGCACCGAAGCCAAGAAAAGTGTGCATCTCGCAGATCGGCGCGTACACTGGAAAGCCTATGCCAAGCTGTCCGGCCTGAACAACACGACTAAGGCCCCCCTACGAGCCGTAGCTCGCACCGTGAAGGAAGGACTTCGTGCCGCACTTTGATTTCCCCTCTTCGCATCGTACTGCTCAAGCGTGCCCCCTACCCCTGTTGTGGGCAGGCTGCGGCGCGTAGAGTGGCTGGGTACGTCACTCACAATCGGAGCGTACTGCCTGCTTCGCACCACGCTTAAGGAAAAGGCGCCGCTCTCAAGGTACGGATCGTACGCCGCAACGAACATCAAGAGCACCGTACCTACGCACCGTCCCCTCGAACAACGCGACTGAGGCCCCCAACGAGCCGTAGCTCGCACCGTAACAGGAGGACATCGCACCATACAACACGTTTGGTTTCACCGCATCGTCCGTGACGAACTCTCCAAGACAAGGTACTGTGTACGTCTCAAGCACCGCAGGGTGTACGCTTCGCACCGGAGCGTCTGCAGCGTCGTGAGACCCGTTGTTAAGCACCGCAGGGTGTACGCTTTGCACCGGAGCGTCTGCAGCGTTGTGAGACCAGTTCTTAAGCATCATTTATCCCCGTACGAACCGTACGAAGAGGAACGAACCGCACAGAACCTTGAAATTACGCTTGAAACAAGAACTGCTTATTGCCAATAGTATTGTGGGCCTTTTTATCATTATTTGGTCTTGTGCTAAGTCTTTCTATATAAAAATACTTATTTTTGATAATCCCAGTGTGGAGTCCATTTGTGGTGTTGTCACTGAGTTACTGTATGTGGTCACAAATGCTTAACCTGTAACGCCCTGAGATAAGCCTTGTCTGCTCGCGCCAAGCTACCTAGAGGGTGAGCAGGGGTTGTGTTAGGAGTGTAACCCCTTACCCTGACTAGAGGAGAGGGTCCCTGCTTGTCACAAGTACCTACCTGTGCCAACCAGAGATCCCCAAATCTAACAGGGTTTCACCCCTCTTCAGCCAGGATAGCTTGATTCCAGTGGCATGGAGAGCACGGGACCCACGTCTGGGCATACCCGTCCCACTCGGGGTGACAAATGCAAAAACAACAGTTGATGGACAGAATGCAGAACAATGTTTTTGGTTCCTCCTGAATGGCAGATTTTCTACCGACAACTTGGCCTCTCTTGAAAAACCAAATGAGCATAGGCAAATCCAAGAGGTCTGGCATTGGTTTCAGCCTTTTGGCTTTATTCATACTGTTTTGTTATTGGTTATGTTGGGAAATCTGCAGGACTCCCGTCGGTCTGAAAGGGAAAAAAAACTCAAACCAAAGATTTTTGGTCTTGAAAAGCACACAATGCCATGGTGGACCCGGGCACTACTTTGTGTATGGAGGGGCTCCACATGGAAGGGGGGAATGTCAGCACTCACTGTGAAGTTACCCAATGGGCTGACCCACTACTCCATGCTTTAAGTGGGTGCAAGAAAAATGTGAATGACAATAACAGACAAATGGAGGAAGAAAGCTGGCTGAAAGACACCAAGTATATTAATCATGTCATTTTAGGAAAATAAAAAGGTCCTGGCTAGCATCTAACGGACCCCCCACTGCATTGGCATAGATGTAGGTCTACAGTTTTTAAGAGGGCACAGAACGACTTAATTGACAAAAGCATACCATAATAGATGACTAGGAGGAAATGTGGTACCAAGATTGGTATTTTTGTGGAAATTATTTCAGGAAATGGAAGAATGCTAAATGCATCTTTTACACACTGTATGTGTCTCACTAAAACTGGTTCCTGATAACTGCTGCGCACTAATCCCTCGTGGGTTACAGCTGAAGGCTCATCTTTCGCTGTACAGAAGTTTGCCAGGATGGACACTGGAAAACCTGGAGTGCCCGGAGAAATCCAGTGCATTTTGTGATGCTAATCTAGGGGACAATACCATGTTGTGTTAAAGCGTAGGCCCTAACACACAGAGGGCCCATCCTTGTTTAGTTCTTTGAAACCACTGTGGGCAGATTACAGAGGCTAGGCAGGAGATTTGATCTGGGATATGAAAACAGAGAGGTCCTGCTTTATGCAGACATATCCCTGAACGCTTTGTGACTGGTGTACCGAACTGGTTTTCTCTTTCTATGCGTGTCTTTTGGCCAGTGGATTGCTCTCAAGGCTGTTACTACCGGGTGCCTTTAGTATTTCACAATTCATCATCAAAATTCGGCAGGTCAAACCAGCTGGAATTTGACACGGGAAAACATCATACTGTAGCATGCAGTTTATGATGCACAAATCCTCATGTTATTTCCCCAAAACTCAGAAAATGTGCTATTTATGGCACTAGGTAAATTCTGACCAACAGGGAGACCAATTTTTATTGGGTGCAATAAATAGCACCTACTCATCTGAATAAACTCCTAACCAGGGCCGTAGTGTCCCTCACCCACCGTGGGATCTGTGTCTGGCGTATTGAGATGTTGATCTGAACTCCCAGTCTAGACCCTACTATGGGTGGGCATGAGTGTCCCCTGCACACACAAGAGATGTCAATAAGTTAATTGTCAGCTTGAATAGTTCACACAGTCCTAGTTAGTTGTAAGTAAAGCACCACCATATCACAGTCTGTTTAACCTCTTGCATTCTCAGCACAAGAGTGGAGGCCGGGACAGAAGGCAAGTTCTCAGCTCTCATTTTCTGCCTCTGCAAAAGACTACATGTCCTGTATCATGCCACAGTGCATATTAGTGTAAGCATGGCACATGGGTTAGGAATGGAAAAAAGATTAAATGTTTTCCTCTAGTATTTTAAAGCAGAAATGATCTTTCAGAGAAAGGGCTAAAAACACATACCAATCAATCGTGTGCTCCAAAATAGCAAACAACCACAAAATTAGGTTTTAGTTCCACTTGCAGCTCTGCAGAAGCTGAGGCCAACTTCACTGTCAGTGACTTCCCTTTCACAAGGAGCATATCTTAACACAAAGTACTTCTCTTCAATGGCAGGGACTACTTTGAGAATGTGTGATTTTTTAAATTAAAAATATGTTAAGCCAGTGGTGTTTTATTTTAGGTAGATGAGGGCACATTAGCTTCCCCAACTAACTTTTACAAAAAAAATGACACAACAAAACAAGTATTGACAAAGCTGAAATGCTAGCATGCCTACAGGCTTTGCCAATGCTTGTTTCAATATGTTAGTGTGCCGACAAAAGTCGTGAGTTTAGTGGCAGACAATTTTATCCAGTTCAAACTCCGATCTCTTGTGGTCCACCTTGGAGTGTTGATGTTTGCACAGCCTAATCTGTGCTTAGTGAAATGCTTCAGAAGAGATTCTGTGCATGTGCAGACTAGAAACAACTGCATCGATTGCAAGAGATAGAGGAGTATGCGGCGACGTTTGTGGGTGACATGCCTAGATGCAAACACACTACTCCTGCTGTGTGCTGACTCCACTGGCTGATAGCGGATGGAAGCATTAGATTTTAAATTACACCTTTCATTCACGACAGGCTCCGCCCTGGGCAATTTCAAAGGCGCTTTGGCGCCTTAAACTACAGCTAGGAATTTGAGGTCAATGTAGGAGAGTAGGATCTGCTTCTTATAGTTACCCCCACTTTTTGCTGATGTTTCTCTGTTTTCGACTTAGTCTGGCTGGGATCCTGCTATCCAGGACCCCAGCCTAGCTGCTTTCTCTCTAAATTGATTGCATGTACTTTAGGTACACAACAGATTGGATTCTGAGGTACCTTTATCAGTCCCTAGTATATGGTATACTATGTACCCAGGGCATAGGTACCCCAGAGACCTCTCAGGGGCTGCAGCATGTATTATGCCACCCCTGGGAGACCATTCAAAATGACACAACAGGTCTGCTACAGCAGCCTGTGTAAGGTGGTGCATGCACCCCTTACTTAGATATAGGTTCAATATATCTATCTATATCACTGCACATATAAACCTATCAGGCACCCCTATGGCAGGCCTTATCAATCCTGAAGGCAGGGTGCTGGGTCTTATTTGAGAGGTGCACCTGCATGAGCAGAGCACCTCTGCAGCCTTCGGAACTTCTATTCCAGGGTTGTTTGTGATGCAGCCATACCATATACTCTTAAGTGCATTATAACCTCGCGGTAAATGCTAACTTTAAAACGGCTGCATGGAAACATGTCGTGTTTGGTGTCAAACAACTTGGAATCATACCTCCACACCAGTAACTGGTGTGGGAGGTATGATTCCACCCTACTAAAGGGAGAAATATGACAGCACTGGTACACCCGGTACCAGCTTTGCAAACCCTGGCATCACAAAATAGATGCTGCCATCCACAGACACGAGTCTGCCCTCCTGCTGCTGGATGAAACTCCGGCAAGGGACGGCTGGATAATAGGTTTCCTGTCACAGGGAGGTGTGACGACCTCCCAGACAGGCTTTAGTGTATTGGGGCTGGGTGGGTGCACTCCAAGAGTGCTTTGATGTCTGCACTGGTGGTACATTTGGTGTCCCTGTGCATAGTGCAGCTGAAACCGGTTGCAGGGGCTATCAGCCCCTGCTCTGGCGTGAAACCACCCCTCTGTCCTGACCCTCCCATAGGTGGGTCCCCGGAGTTTGTACCACCCCTTCCTTGGGTATAAAGTAGGAACCCCTGGCTACAGGACTTTAGATTCACCTGGACAAAACTCTGCTACAGAAACCAAGTACTTCAACTATCTACACTACGTACGATGACCGAAGAATCTCCCTTGGAGTAAAGGAGTTACTGTGAGAAGTTGGCCTGATGTATGATGTCACTAGTTCTAGTGTACACCTTATATCAGTCCAAACAACCCTTATGGTGATTGGTTGTAAAGTCAACCTTATAGACCAGCTATCCTAGTGGTAGCATGGACAAGAGCAGTCTTAGGCTAAACTCTGAATGGCATGTGAAGCCAGCTGTGATACCATATATAATCCCTTGAATACCAAATGAAAGGACACCACAACAGATATATATATAAAATAAAGTGTATTTATTCTAGACAAACCCTCAGCACTCTTTATGAGATTAGAGGTAAGTACAACACAGTCTTATTTATGCATACATTAAGTCACACAGGTAAGTAATACAGTTAGGCCCTAGGGGCCACGCAAACCATGTACTAAAGAAGTGGTATAAGGACCACTGTCACGGAAATAGGATAGGCCTAGGCCTAGGGAATCGCTGGGGCTACACTACACTAGCAACAGTTAGGAAGTGGGAGGCCCACGGGATTCAGGTGCAGAGTGGAAACACTCACGCGTAATGCGTAAAAGTCGATAGAATTACTAGCAGTTAGAAATTAACAGTTTAAGGACACTTTTGAAGCAGCTAGAGAGTCGAGACTCGGAAACTAGACCCTAGGATAGTCACTACCCTTGTGAGCACCGAAGTACCCAAGTTACCTAGCCCACGGGCTGCAGGTGCATAGGTGTGAACTTGCGTCGGGTTTCGTCGTGGGCTTCTATGGATGCCTGAAGGAAAGTTGCTGACAGGCAGTCAGTGAAGAGTGTCCGGTGGATCCCAAGGCTGGGATCAAGAAGAGAGGAGACCTGCAAGCAGAAGGGACAGAGTCAAGGTCACTAGCCAGTGACCACGTGGAACCAGGAAGGAATCAGGCGATGTCGTGAAGATTGCAGGTGAAGGTGAAGCTTGTCGCTGCAGCCACGGGGACCAGGAAATGTCTAGGACAACCAGGACCAGGAGGCGAGCTGTCCCACGAAGGCTCTTGCTGTCGGCGGTGTCGAAGTTGAACTAGGACTCACCAAGCCTTGGCAAGCGGAACCCACGAAGAACGGAGGACTTGCTTCTGGTGCAGACCAGGAAGGTCTGGGGTGCTTCTCTTTTGCAAGGAAGCGGGAGCCAGTCTGGAGGAGCCAAACCAGCAGTGAAGATTTCAGGATGCGTCGTCACAGAGGCCACTAGCCAACGGGCAAGCAACCAGACAGACGCGGCAAGCAGGAAAATTCAGAAGGGCCCCACGCAGGACTCGTGGAGTGTGGGGGGCTGATCTTCGGTGCAGATGGTGCTTGGGGTTGAGCTTCTCAATCCCCGGTGCACAACTTCGAGGGTGCCTCAGAAGCTGCGCTGGAAGATACTAGCCACTTTTCCCAGGTAGCCGGTCCCACGTCTCTCGTCGCCTCTACGGATCTCAGCTCGGCTGTGGATGTGGATCAGGGTCGGAGAAGTCTGGAAGTCAAGGCTCTGGTCGGGCTCTGCAGTAGGTCCCTCGTAGAACTTCAGCAAAGCAAAGGGTAGTCTCTTGATGGTGCCTGGTTGCACAGGGTAGCCACTCCTTGGCCACAAGGGAGATTCTTCAGTCTTCTTCTTTCGTCGAATGTCGAAGGTCCAGAGTTTCTGTTCAAGTTGCAGGTTCAGGATAATCTAATCTCCTGGGGCCCAGCTACCACTCTTATAATAATCTGGGGGGCTGGGTTACCTGCTAGGTCACGCCTTATGGGTGGGACCTGGGAGGGGGGTGGTTACACCCCCTTCCCTTTGTCCAGTTTCGCGCCAGGACTGGGGCTGGAGTGCCCCAGCACCGGTTTGAACTGGACTATGCATGGGACACCTTGTGTGCCCCAGGCATGTCTCATTCCTTTCAGCCCTCCCTGCCCAAATACACTAAAGTCTGTCTGGGGAGGTGCTAGCACCTCCCCAAGCAGGAAACCTATTGTCCAAGCCTCCCTTGCCGGGATCACTCCCAGCAGCAGGAGGTCAGACTCGTGTCTGTGGCAGCAGCATCCATTTTGTGATGCTGAGGCTTTGGTTAGAGTTAAACAGCAAAGTAGGATTTTAACATGTCTCTCCCTCTAGAAGGGAGGAATAATATCCTCATCACCAGAAATGGTATGGGGGTATTATTCCAAAGTGTTAGACACCTTACACGACATGTTTTGATACAGCCAAACCATAGTTACCATAACCGTTTAAGATTATAAGGCACTTTAAGAGTATATGGTAGGCTATATCATAGAACAGCTATAAGGACATGGTTCCGAAAGCTGCAGACAGGCTCAGCTCATGCTAGAGCACCATCTCACATGTTACCAAGCACTCTGCCTCCAGGATTGTTAAGGCCTGCCATAGGAGTGACTGATAGGTACACATGTGTCTATATATAAGGGTAGATATAGGCATACTATATCTAAGCAAGGGGTGATTACACGACCTTGCCCCAGCTGAGTGATCAGCCAGTTGTGTCTGATTGGAAGGCCAGACCAGGGGTGGCATAATACATGCTGCAGTCCCTGGGAGGCCTAGGGTACACCTATGCCCTGGGTACCTAGGGTACACTGTACAGGGTCCAATAAGGTGATCCTTACCAATTGGGAATGTACCTAGGGTACATGAAGTCCATTTTAAAGAGAGAGCAGACCGCCTGAGACCCTGAATGGCAGGATCTCAGGCCAACTAAGTCGAAAAACCAGCTAGACACTAGGCAAAAAGTTGGGGGTAACCATAGTAAGATATCCACCTTCCTACAGTTACTCCCCTGCAAGGCAGGCACCAAAGACGCATCTGACCTGTTTGCTTCTACGCAGCTCCTGACGGACTCCGAAGATTTTGCAGCACAGGAGGTGGGTTCCTAAGATTCCCCGAGACCGACCAGTGCTCTCAGCAAACCTGAGACCTGCAGCCCTCGTGGGGACCGTGCAACCCGAACCCCTGGACACCGTGCACATTTGCAGCAGCATATGCTTTTTGGCAATCTTGGAGGCTGTGCTTTGGGCTACTTGTAGTCCAGACCCCGATCAATGATTTCACTGAAGATTACTGGCCTACACTCCACGAGTGTTCCGTGGGCTGGTATTTAGTGATTACTCTCGATGTCCCTTCGCAATCCCTGGTCCGTCGACCTGTGGGTCCCTGAGAAGGATACTTTAACTTTCAGTAGGCTTTCCTGGTTGCTCCAGACGTGCCCTGTCTCTCCATCGCTTGGGGAGTCTCCAGGACCCTGCTGGTCCTCACTGAAGCATCTTTTCTCTGACCTCGTGGTTTGCAGTTGCCAAGGCTTGTTGGTCTCCATTACAGACACTGACCCCCCCAGCACTTTACATCCTTCGTGAGGCAGCTCGCCTGCGGACTTTGGTCATCGTTGACATCTCCTGGTCCCCATGGCTGCAGAGTCAAGCTTCACCTCTTCGCACCTGAAACACCTGCCATCGGTGGGCATTCGTCTATCGTGCCCCTGGTCACTGGCAAGTGACCCAGAATCTGTTTTCAGGTTCTTCTCAGCTCCGATCCAAGCTTGGATTACACCGGACACTTTTACACTTCATGGCAGCAGCACTTTGCAGCATCCCGCCATTGAAAACCAAGAAGATTCCCGACACCATTTGACACCTATGCACCCGGCTTCCCTGGGTTAGGTAACACGAGTACTCCGGTGCTCACATGGGTGGTGGCCTTAGAACCTTTTAAGTTTGAAAGGGTTTGCTCCAAGTCCTCTCCTAAGTGCCTTTAAGCTTTAAAATTCCACCTGCGACTTTCCCATAGGATTGTAAAGAGCACGCGGCTGTGTTCATACACTGCTCGCATCCCCCGTGGGTCCCCTGTGTCACTACCTTGGGGTCCCAGTGATTCTACGTGCTCTAGACACTGTGTCTAGTCAAGTCGTGGCTGTTATACAACTTTCTTAATATATGGTTTGGTCTCCCCCTGGAGCCCACTGTGTATTGTGCTATTTACTGTCATTCTAGTGCTTTAATATTATGTATCTTGTTCTCTAATCTCATAAAGAGGTTAATAGTGAGTGTTTAGTAATAAATACATATATTTGATATATTCCTTGTGGGGTTCTCCTTTCATTTGGTCATTCAGGAGGTTATAATCTGGTAAACCAAGCTGCTTTACATTCCTCAGAGACTTAGCCTGAAGGCTGCTCTCCATAGCTATCACTAGGATAGCTTTCAGTAAAGGTTGTCTTTAACCTAATCATCAATAAGGGTTGTTTGGACTGGTACAAGGTGCCCACTATAATTAGTGGACAGCATATACCAGGCCAACTTCTCACAGTCAGCAAGCAGAGGCTTGTCGGTGGTCCTTAAGTCTCCCAGCTCTCCCCACGGTGGCGGCACTGCCTCCATGGTACACGCTGCAATGAACGGTCTGCGCTCGGGCCGAGCGAGGACGGCTGTTGATTGGTGTTAAGGAAGAAACTGACGACTGATCTTGTTCATTTGATTGGCCCTCAGTATCGATGCTTACCAGGGAAGCACTCAGAGGGTCCTCGGCATCCTAAACAGGCCCAGGGCAGCCTTTTATGGCATTTATAGTTTAAAAACCAAACGAGTGTGAAGTAGTTGTTAAGCAATGTGTGCTCCGGTGGGTAGTGTAATATTGCATTCACTTATATATGCGAGTCCAGAGAATTGGTGTAACGCCCCCTCTGCAGAGCACTGAATACAATATTACAAGGCCTGTCACACATGCAGTCCATCCTGTCTGTTTGGCGCGCCTGCTAGACTGCTACAGAAGGTCCAGCACTTAGAGAGGCAAAGAGACACTCTGGGATAAGGAGTCCCTGCACTTCTGTATTTACATTCGAATCACTGCTACTAAGTGCTTAGCTTCTCACCCTTGCACGTGCAGGGTTGAGTTCTGACCCACAACCTGGCCAGTGCTCACCAAACCTGAGATTGTCTACTTTTGCAGCCTTCTGGAGCTTGAGAGTGTTGGAACATGTGGATCCCTGTGCAAAAGTTTAACTTCCTTTGGCCTTGCAGGAGCAGATGGAATCTAGGCTTTTTAAAGTCTATGTAATTTCTGCTCATCTTGCCAGCCTCAATTGCTCTTTAACTTCCTTCCTTCTTAATAGGGTGTATTTATTCTCCAATAAGCAACATCACTGCCTTAAAGAATAATTAAAATAGAATATAATAAAATGGTGCATGACTACTGCGAAGAATCACCAATTCCCTTTCTTGCCCTTTTGCATTCTTTTACGCATTCAACAGCATCTCTGCCTGGCGCATGCCGCCATATGGATTACTGGGCATTCTCTGATTACCCTCCTTTTTGACATACAGGCACACAGGGCCATGGAGCCCCTGTGGCCAAGTTAGCTAGTCCTCAATATAATTATAATTTTTGCATCTGTCTCAAATGCCGTTACTCATTATACCGCCAGGTGCTGCATCCCCGTTACATGATAACTGCACCTCAGTGGTTATCACGCATGACATGGAAACACTTCCCTCATAGGTTCAAAACAAACACAATACTCTTCCAACCAGATACCCACGCAGTGCGGTTTGCTCTGCGTGTGGGTAAGCGCTCCAGCATCCCACATAGGGGTAGAAAGGCCAATATAAACGCTACAACACAGCACAACAACTGAGGAAATAAATAATTACGGTTCTGATTTCCCCAGTAATTGCTCACTTTCTTCCATACTTTCACACAGAGATTCCAGCCGTTTTCAGCAGCCGGAATTTGCAGATGAAAATAAAATCTGCGGGGTTCCCACAGAGCTCATAGTTATGATGGGGTCAGTAACTGCAGATAATGGCACCATTGGAATTAGGAGGCCACTCATAATTTGGATAGAAAGCTTACATTGGCCCAGTCGTTCATTATCAGGGAATACTCACAGTTTTGACAGGCTCATCGCTGTTGCCTTCAATAGCGCTGGTGTTAGATGTAAATTGTAGGGCACCTGGCCTCGACAAAAGCATTGCTAGCCAACACAAAAAAAATGAACTATGCAAAAGTCCAAACTATTTGTGTTGTCAATACTTTCTTTTTTTTCATTCCATCTGAAATGGAGGACTACATGCACCAAAATACAAAATAAAATAAAAACAGGACTGATCGTGCTAGTCCAACCTTACATTCAGACCGACCTGATCATGAGTGGGTTGGCGTTTTTCGACACCTGCACAAACCCCTATTTACAGAGAAGTCGGAATTCTGAGTAGTGTGGTACTTACTCCACCCAGTAATTTCTGGGTGTTTTAAATACCTCACCCTTTGCTAAATCTTGGCAGGTCGAATCTTTTGGAATGCAACAGGGGAAACAGTATGGTATTTCATAGGATATGTGGATTTTGGTGTGCAAAGCACTAAAATCTGCTTGGTATTCCCCAAGAACTTGGAATAGGTGCTACTTATTGCACCAGGTACATAACATCCCCATGGTTTCATTATTTATCAGGTGCAATGAATATGCGCCAAACACATAGCTATTCGTACTGACAGGGCCGGACTGGGAACCCAAAGCTGCCCTGGCAGTTTTCTCAGACCAGCCCCTGGGGAAGCACTGTCTGGCCCAGGGAGGCTTGAAAAGCTTTGTTACTGGGGGCCGATATGGCTGCACCGCTGCAAAACCAGCCCCCAGTAACAAAACCAGCCACCACCGCTAAAAATCCAGCTCCCACCCTTCCAGCCTCCTAGGGAAATGGCTGATGCCGAGTACGGCCAGTCCGGTCCTGCATACGGAGGACCATGGTATCAAATGGGCAGCAGAAAGCGTGTCAAAAGCAAGGAGTCGTCCTTGCACAGGTTAGAGCCCACTGTCCTCGGCCTAATATTGCCGCTGTCTCAATATAAGTGAAGTCAATGGGGAAAATACATTTTTTTTTCAAATCTCTCACTTTTTAGGTCTTGCCTGGCGTAGGCTGCGCACATGCGCAGTCTCGCTGGCGAGATTTAAAGATTTGGGGTATTTTGTGTAAAGGGCATTAAGCCCCGCCCCTCTTTTCCATTGGCTGGCGTCACCGTTTATGCTAAACGGTGGCCAGCCATTGGAAAAGAGCTGGTTATTATGTTTTCGTTCGGCTTTTTCTGCCGTCCCACTTGGACGGCCTCGCCTGCTTTCCTTCTGAAGTAAAAGGTTTCTCATCTTTATGGGGCCAAACACATGGCCCCATAAAGATAAGAAACCTTTTAGCAGACGAGGCCGTCCAAGTGGGACGGCAGAAAAAGCCAAACGAAAATGTCATGACGAGCGCTTTTTATTTTGGCGCTACGGAAAACTGCCCTTGTTTTTAATGTTATTATAACTCGGCGGCACCAAAGGACATGCAAGACTATTTGAAAATGGCCGTGTCGCATGCAATCTTCCGATCCCGTCTACGATGTCTACGCGCCCAGCCGCAGTGTGGAGCGCAGAGCCGTGTGCGTCTCCGGCAAAAAGTGTTATTATTGTCATCACTGGCCTGTCCTGCTGGAGCCAGCGTGTGACGCAGTATGAGTCCTGGGGAGGAATCCCGAGTTCTGCCCTCACACCGAGACCATGGAGGTCTACCCCGAGGTCGGCGGCACCCCGCAGGCAGCTGCTGGGCCTGCTTTCATTGTCAAGCTCTGGACTCTGCTGGAGGAGCCGAGTAATGACTAGCTGATCTGCTGGAGCTGGGTAAACGGGGGAGGTTGCGTCTTATAATGGAGGTTCGGGGGGGAGGGTCTGTAGTACCACGACGTATCCTGATAGGAAGTAACAAGATGCGTGTTGCGGTCTGGCAGAAGGTTTCCAAGACTTCCTGAGATACCCCGCTAAAACTTTTAGAATTTCGTTTAGTTCTGGTGTTTGGACCTCTTTTGATTGTTGCGCAGGGACAGTAATTCTGCATGCTCTGTGTCCCTAGTCTTGAAATTGTTTATCAGCTGCACCTTTAAGGCGTGATATGGTTGTCCTTCAGTCTGTATGAACAAACCTCGCCTTCCCACTTCACTCACATACGTTTTCATTCATTTGGTGTCGCTATGCAGAAGCGAATGGAGAGGATGTGGCTTAATGTCCAGAGATTCCGACTTTGGAACCGGGGAAGGAGTTTCGAGAGCCCACATCGTCTCAACATTCCATGAATCTGTGTAAATCACTTAATCTCCACGTGCCTTGAAAAAAATAAAAAGGGAATGTGCTCATGTGTCTAGTTTGAGCTATGTAGAACAAGCATTTGCAATGCAATCGGTCTCGCCTTTGGGGCCTAATAAGTATTTAACCATGTAGCACAATGTCTGCAGCTGGGGGACCAGTAGCGGTTCAACCGAGATGTGGGGAAGGGAAACAGTGCTGCTGTTTTTTTAAGAGCCAAATAAAGAAAGGAGATGGGGCAGGGTGATAAGTTGTTTGGGTGATAAGTTGTTTTGACATAGAAGATAGACTTATAAAGCGAGCCATTTTGAGCTATGTAAGTGTCACCATTTTATATTGCAGAAGTTCCACTATGCGTTATAGAAATGTACATATTAGTGAATAAAGATTTCAAGGCTCGGCTTGTGCAAGAGATCTAGGACCAGAGCCAGACCCTTGCCTCAGCTCTCCCTATTTATTCATTGGCTTGCCCACCTATAAACGCACTGCATTTCTTATGACTTCCAGCCTCTAGGACAGAGGTCTTCAAACTTTTTTATACTGAGCCCCCCCCGAGCAAAATGTTTTAAGGTCCAGACCTCCTCCAAAACTTTATGGCCAGGATTGGGGTAGCAGGCGGGACATGGCTGCATGCAGGCAGCGGGACTTATGAGATGATTTCAGGAATACTTTTTCAATAGCTTATGAACCGCACTAAATATGAGACTTATAAAACAGCAGATGCATCAAACAAAAACAGATATTATCCCAAACAATCTGCTTGCCATAGTTGGGGTGTTATGAGCCCCTCACATTCTTTGACCCCAACGCAACTACACCTGCTGCACTAATGATAACTGCAGTCCTGAGTAGCAGGCTTTCTCCTCTGCATCTTTTACCTCTTCCCCACCATGACGGATCATCACCTCGGTCCTAATGCTTGAAAGGAAAATAAGCTCCGATGCCCTTTTTAGGTCTCGCGCCTAGCGTTGCAGTGCGCAACATTGCTCACGCAGCACGAGACCTAATGTACGGGGTTTAGAAAGCTACCCACACGCTCTTGAGTGTGGTTTTGCTTTCCCCGTCTGGCATTGGCTTGAGCGTGCTTTTAACCCCTTCGGCGCTCATGACGGAACGGTTCCGTCATGAGCGTCGGTTGAGCTGTGCTCATGACGGAACCGTTCCGTCATGACCACGCCCGCGCAAGCAGCGCTCAGCACAGCGGGGGAATCCGCCCCGCATGGAAGGGGTTAAAAAAAAAAACGGCACGAGATTGGGCAAAGAACGCCCATTCCCGACGGTGGCTAGCACGCTCAGCAGCGCGCGTTCGCCTTGGTGCCACTGCCGCGCTCCCTCACCCCGCTCCTCTGTGGTGCGCGCGCACCACTAATTTCCATTCCCGACCCTGCTCCTCTGTGGTGCGCGCGCACCACTGGTTTATTTAAATATCAACTAAACTAATGCAAGTAAACTAAAAGCTGTCCCCGGGAGCAGTCAATTAGGCAGATTATCAATCTGCCGTGCTGCTCGGAGCCAGAGGATGTCTGTGGCCAGTTTAACCGCTTCTTCTGTCTCGCGCTCATCGAATGCATCTCGATGTTCGTATCAGTGGCAAGAAAGGAAGTTACCCCGGTCTTGTGGCGTCCAATGGCGAGAAACGTGCAGCGCACTCAATGACGTTTTCAAACGTTTCTCTTCACCTAAAGTTACGAGTGAGGTGCGTGCACAGGAGCGTATGAATTGCCCAAACCTCTTCATTTACTTACACAAGAGATGTACGTTATAACGTGTGTGGGTGTTGTACGGGTGTTGTATGTTTGTATCTTCTGTGTTTGTATGGGGTGTGCAAGTGCATGCGAACCTGTGTGCTGGTTGTATTTATTACATGTTGTAGTTATGGGACAGGGCCAGCCATCGTGTCACTGGTTGAACTTTGAGCTGAATAAATGACCAGAATGATTTTGTGTTCGATGTGCACATTTATTGCAGCACTTTGTCAAACTGACACAATGTTTTTACGGATCGTGAATCCGGAGTAATTCGGTGCTCGCGCACGCTCTTGTATATACTGACTGTATTTTGCAAATGTTGCATATTCACTGCGGTGAGCTTGAATTGTTCCCTCAGAATGATACCATGCTTTCCTTTTTCAGTAGTTATGCGTGAACTTGGTCAGCCCTTACTTCATTGTAAGGTAGATAGCATCAAAGGTGCGCTTGCAACTTTTGTTTTTTCCCCAGTCGTGTTTCGCATGCGTATCAGTGACGTGCAATGGCTCCTTATGTTACTGCACCAGCGCGTTTTCAGGGCACCAGTGACGTATCACGCACTGCTGGCAGACAGTTGTTCTCAGACACTACCTGCACTCACTGTCCCCTCACAATCATGCTGCACATACCTTCACCGAGCAGCCCCCCATCGCTGCACACAGCCCGCCAGCACACAGTCATTAAAACACTGGTTCACCCTCTCCTTGCTTCCCCACCACCTGCACAGATGCAACCTTCACACGGTGATTCCATACACTCACTATCACCCGTGCACACATCCACTCTCTCCACAGTGACTTTTTGCAGTGTGCGCCCTATTCACAACTCAGCCACATGCATGCACACACAGTCCTGGTAGACCGGGATTTCCCCCCCATACACACTCACTCCTTTCAAGATCTCACTGTGACGGCTCACTACCAGACGCGCACCTCTGATCACTCCCCGAGTTACACCTTCAACCAGTCGCGCGCTGCCTGGCCTCCCTCCATGGGGCATCCAATCTCACACCCGAGGAGCACACTTTTTTTTTTTAACAAACTTTATTGATTTCCTCAAATTGTACAACTTCCGTCATCATTAGTATACTGCAAACCATCACAATATCAACAGCTTCATCAACGAGGCTCCAGAATAATAAGCCGTGAGATAGATATCTAAAAGTTACCAATGGATGAATCCAACACGTGGCATCTGGAAGTGTTCAGGTTGTTGCATCATCCATAATCCTATTATTAGGTCGTCATCAAGCTTGCCTCACACTTCTCAATCAACAGTTCCACCGACACGAGGAGCACACTTATCATACTATCAGCTCCATCCTTTTGTTGTTAGCCGCTGCCATGGCACTCCTCACTCTGGTAGTGCCCCCAGCCTCACCCTCTTCAATGCCCTCGATGAAGTCTGCAGCGATCCCAGGCACACGTCACTGTGCCCTTCTCACACCAGCAATGTCCCCTCTCCCCTGTTGCAGGGCATCCCTTGCCCCCTGCAGCCTCCGTCCCCGAATCCCTTAGTACCCTTCTCACCCTGAAGTACCGCTTGTCAACTACAGTGTCCTTTAGCTCCCTCTTCAGCACATCTGTTACCCCCACCAGGCCCTCTCTCGCTCGAGCAGTGCAGCTTTCACACCACCTGGAGCTCTTTCTCACCTCTAGCAGAGCCCCTGTCACCCTTAGTAGCGCCACTCTCATCCCCAGCAGCACCCCTCACAGCGTCCTCTCACCGCCCGCAGTGCCCCTCACATCCTCGCAGCGCCCATCAGACCCTTGCAGCGCCCATCAGACCCTCGCAGCGCCCAACACACCCACGCAGCTCACTCTCACACCAGCTACAGTTCTCTCACCCCACGCAGCGCCCTATCACTCTTAGCAGCACCCCTCTCAAGCTTCGAAGCCATCGCTGATGCATATTTATCTTATGCAACAAACAACCATTGACAAAGACAATAGTCTAATTGTAGTAGATGTAATGTTACTTGTTGTATATTGATGGAATGACGAAGCAGCAAAATACCAGTGGGGCGACACACTATGCCGGGCATGGATTTTCAGTTTGGGTTTTTAAGCCATGCCCTTCATTACATCGACCATGCCCCTCTGGGAGCCCCCACAAGTTTTTTCCTTCCACTTAAAGCCCTTCCTCCGGTATAGTGACCTCCTTCTGAACAGGGAGAACAAGTTCACTCAGGCCATCATACCTGCCAACTTGAACAACCTGCATCGGCAAAAGGCAATAGGTTTCGCCTATATGAAATCTTGAAATCTATTGGGTTTGACAATTTCTTTTTTTTACATATTGCATAGCAGTTGAGCCTCTGTGAAACATGGCTTAATATAAAAAAAAAATGCTATGATGCGCGCACCATTGACTGCGTCATAGGGCTTTTTTTTTTTTACCATAAGCTATGTTGCGCAGCAGTTCTAGTGCTGTGTAATATGTAAAACAATTGACAGAGCCAATAGATTTTGTAAAGGCGTAACCTGCTGGCTTTGCCAGTGCTTGTTAATACAGTAATGAGGGCGGTTTTTAAACGTATTTGCAAATGACATCAGAGATTCCTTCGTTGCAAGGTACCTGCTCTAAAATAAAAATTAATGTGAACGAGGAACCTTTATTCTAGTTTAAAGAAACGGACTCGCGTGGCCATTTGCACATGTTTATTGATAAGCAAGTTTGGCTACTGCTTATGGTATCAATTTTTTAAAAGGAGGGTTCGGTCTACTCAATTTGCACAACTTGCTAAGGACTAGTTTATTACAAGCATTTGTAATGCAATAGGTCTCGCATTACTGAATGTTTGAGCTATTGGTGTTGCATTCTTATTAGCAATGCCAATAGCTCAAACTTTAATAATGCGAGACCTATTGCATTGCAAATGCTTGTTATTTCTAAGATGTTGGTAAGCATGCAGAAGTCAAACATGTGCTAGTCCTAAGCATTTCCACGTCCTCAGACCACACGAGAAAGTCCCAAACGCCATCGGCCTTTCAGAGGGAGCGGCTAGCCCTTGAATCTCAGTTTCTTTATGGGCCCAGTATGCCCCTGTTTTGGCGAGGCTTCTACAGGTGCTCACACGTTAAGTTATTCTCACCCCTCCACCTTCATTTCGCACGCAAAAACATATATTCCCCACCCCACTCCTCCCACGCACTGAAAAACAGGCCCAGCTGGTTCCTCAGTCCAGTAAACAAAATTTCAGGCCTGGTGAGAAGATGCTTTCTGGCACTTTTTTATGACCAGACGGTTTCGTGTTTAATAATAGGGAATAGTGTGTTTTCCAGGAGTGTGCAGACCTCGTGGGCAGGCAGCCAAGATCTCCTGTACTTTCATGAATTATCATGAAAGATTTTGCTTCCACTGTGCATATAGACCTCTCTGTGTGCGAGAACACATCCCCAGCAACCCGACTGATATAAAACCAACCAAAGCCGCCTCCCTCCACCCCAAATAAAGGAATGCAACAATGAAAAAAGATTTGTTTCCAGCTACACAATCAGAAAACCTGAAAATGTTAAATATGGAGCCGCCACCCAGTCCAGCTGAAAAGGAGCAGGGCTTCGTTTTTTGACCGGACATTAGGCCAGACTTTTTTTTTTGTCACCAAAAAAAGGCACAGGTGGTGAGCTTTTCATCAGCCTCAGTCAGATATCGGATTTTTTGGTTCAACACTCTTTAGCTATTCGCTTAAAACACTGTCAGTCATATCTTGGCTTAGCCAGCGGAGTAGTTTAGTCTCATTCAACTGCAGTCCGTGCAGGTAACAACGATGGGTCGGTGGGGCCGGGTAAGGGGGTATTTCCAGGGACGATGCATAGGGAAAATGAATTTTTCATTTTCCCTCGGCATGGTCCCTTGAAATCCCCCCTTACCCGGCCCCATCGCTGTTACCTGCATGGACCGTGGCTGGTCTCATTGTGCTTTTAGCGGCTGTTTGAGTGTATCCTTCCACCTCCACCGGAATGTTTATATCAGAAAATTACAGTCTGCCATCACACATTCAGTATTTGTGTCTTTGTTGGACTTGGCCCTTCCTGCAGGGTCATCCCTGAACTTTTTTGTTTGCCTTTCTCCTATATTTTTCGGACCTGTTGGCTGTTTTATGACTCTGGGCACTTTACCACCGCTGATCAGTGCTAAAGTGCATATGCTTTCCCTATTATAAATGTATATGTTGGTTGGATTCCATGATTGGCTTATTTGGTTTACTGTCAGACCCCAGTAAAGTGCACCAGGAGTGCCCAGGGCTTGTAAATACAAATGCTGCTGGTGGGATTGCAGCACTGGTTTTGCCACCCACAGAAGCGGCCTGGTAAAATGTGTTTAGGGTCTGCAATTGCAGAACCTGCGTGCAGTCTGGTACTGTCATGCTGACTGACCAGACTGGGCTGTTTGAATTGTTACATCCTATGATCCTAACAGACCAAGGGAACATTGTAGAAAATCGAGTTTAGTATGCCTGAACTCAGAATAATAAAATACATCTTTTAGCAAAGTTTATTTTAATGTTCTGTGTTTGCAAATGCCACTTTTAGAAAGTTGGCATTTGCTTGCCTGTCCATTTCAGCCTGCCTCTGCGCTGATGTGTATCTGCTGTCTGGTTTGCGTGAGTGACAGGGCTGGGGAATTCCAGGGGACAGGCTGGGCAGCCAGGTGGTGAATAGGAAGATTACACCAAGATGGGTGGGAGGATTGCACCTGGACTTTGAATAAGGCTGTGCTCTGCCACCACAATGCTGGCTCCACCCCCTGTGGAGCGTCTGATGTCTCTGCCCTGCACACTGAAAGCAGAAGCCTGCATCATGTCAACAAAGTGCTCAGAAACCGGACCGAACTAGGCAAGGGCCCCCCTACCCTGCAAGATCAAAAGAAATGTAGTGTAAATGTAGGAGCCCTGCTCCTAAGAAATTAGATCCTGCTACAAGACGAACCTCTGTCTGAGGGGAAGGAACCGGGAAAAGCTGTAGGAGGAGTATTGTCCCTGACCTGGGGGATTGGCCTGCAGTGGTTGCCTTGCTGCTGAAGGAGAGGAGAAAGATTGCTGATAAACTTTACTTCAACTTGTGCTTTTTAAGATCTCCAACGGCTTGTGACTGAGCTTGCCCCCTGAACGAAGTCCCAGGACCAGTGGACTTCACCCCCCTTGAGAATCGCCGCTGAGAACCGCCATTCTCACCGCAAACCCGAGGAAAGCGTTCGCCGCCTAGATCGGCGCGCACACTGGAAAGCCTGTGTCCAGCTGTCCGGCCCAAACAACGTGACTAAGGCCCCCTACGAGCCGTAGCTCGCACCGTGAAGGAAGGACTTCGTGCCGCACTTTTGTTTCCCCTCTTCGAATCACACTGCTCTGGCGTGCCCCCCTACCCCTGTTGTGGGCAGGCTGCGACGCGTAGAGTGGTTGGTACGTCGCTAACCTTTGGAGCGTACTACCTGCTTCGCACCGCGCTGAAAGAAAAGGCGCCGATCTCAAGGTACAGCTCGTACGCCGTACGAACATCAAGAGCACCGTATCTCTGCACCGTCCCCTCGAACAATGTGACTGAGGCCCCCTATGAGCCGTAGCTCGCACCGTAACAGGAGAACATCGCAACGTACAACGCGCTTGTTGTCATCGCATCGTCCGTGACGAACTCTCCAAGATAAAGGTACTGTGTCCGCTTCGCACCGTAAGGTGTACGCTCCGCACCGGAGCCTCTGCAGCGTTTGTGAGCCCAGTTCGTAAGCACCACAGGGTGTACGCTTCGCCCGGAGCGTCTGCAACGCTTGTGAGCCCCCGCTCAAAAGCATCTTCATCCTGTACGAACCGTTCGAAGTAACACGAACCGCACAGAACTGTAAAAGACGCTTGAATCAAGAACTGCTTATTGCCAAGATTATTGTGGGACTTGGGATCGTTATTTGGTCTTGTACTAAGTCTGCCTATATATAAAATAATTATTTCTGATAAACCCAGTGTGGAGTCCATTTGTGGGGTTGTCACTGAGTTACTGTGTGTGTGTTCACAAATGCTTAACCTAAACGCCCGAGATAACGCCTTGTCTGCTCGCGCCAAGCTACCTAGCGGGTGAGCAGGGGTTATTGTTAGAGTGTACCCCCCCTACCCTGACTGGAGGAAAAGTTCCCTGCTTGACACAAGTACCTACCTGTGCCAACCAGATAACCCGGATTCTAACATTGGTGGTCAGCGGTGAGGATTATGAATTTGCATTTGTGATTCATGTACAGTGATTTGGTGAACACCACGTAGTGAGTTCAGACCAATAACGCAGCCACATACTTGTTTGATTTTTGTTTGCCAAGGAATCTCCATTTTTGAAAAATCATGCCTGGTTCAGTCATTGTTGAGAAGGCGCCATCTGTAGTCTCTGAAAGCGAAGAAGTAGAATGGGAAGAGGAGAGACTAGAGAGCTACACCAAGGCCCAGCTGAAGGGCTTCTGCAAAAAATTCAAAGTCCCTCATGTTGGATGTAAAGTCAAAGCAGACCTACTCAAGGCGCTGAGGGCCTGGATTGAGTCAAGGTCGCCTGGAGATGTGGTAGTAGTTGAACCATCAGAGAGCGTCCATAGCTTTGGCAGAGGCCTGCCGCCAGAAGAGTTGGCAGACAGGAAAGAAACCAGGATGCATGAGATGGAGTTGGCAAAGCTCAAATTGAATGGGCAACTGGAGCTGGAAAGCAAAAAGCTGGCTCTGGAAGAAAAGAAAATGCAAATGGAGCATGACTTGATAATGAGGAAGTTTGATATGGAGCTCGAGAGGCTTGAGGCCATGAGTGCCTCAGCCCAGCAACAAGAAATGTGTGTAGCTCAGAGATTGAGCTTTGCCGAGTGGGAGGAGGAATCCAGCTCAGATGGTGGCAGCAATATTGAATTTTCTAGTGCTGAGAGAGTAGTACACATGCCCAGAGATGTGGCGCCTGACTTGAAGGAGGGGGTTAATTTACACCAGGAGGGTCAAGAATATGAGGTAGCTCCAGTGGTGCGTAGTGTTCGTGAGGTGAATTGGGAAACTGGCACAGGGGTTCATAGTCCTAGTGGTGGGAGGGATTCCCCCATAGTTGAGATCATGGTGTGTGAGTGTGAAGACCGCCCAGAAGAGTGTGGGTTGAGTGACAGAGACAGTCAGATACGGTCTCGCCAATCTCAGGAGAGTGGTGTGGAGTACGTGTGCGAGGCACTGGATGGGGAGGTGAAGGATAGTTTGGTTACCCCTGCTAGGGGGCTGTGTGATCCAATTGTGGGAGAGCATATTGTAAGTCCCTGTTTTCCAGAGCTATGCCACCACCTGTGGGAGAGTGACTTCTCTGACCACAGGGAGCACACATTGGAGGCAGACCTTTTGGTGGAGTCCAGAGGGTCTGGAAAGGCATTGGGGAGTGATCCCAAGGGGAGTGGTTCAGGTATCTTCCAACCCAGTGTGGTGGAAGTGGCTCAGAGTAGCCCAACTAGGTCCTGTAGTAGTGAGAGGGGAGTAGGGCCTCACGTCCTGTCTTCAAGAGGAAGGAGTGAGAATGAGTTATGTCCCAGTAGTGCCCAACCTCAGTCTCAGAGCCTGGATGGTTCTTTAAGGGAACACCAGGTGGGGAGCCTAGTCTGTCCTGAGGTGCTGCCCGTTGTGCGGGATCCCCTAGTGTCTGGTGAACGGAGAGTGTCTGTAAGCAGGCCTCCATCAGTTCTGGTGTCTGGCAGTACCGCTCCAGTTGGGAGGGTGCAGAAGTCCAGAGTGAGGGGTGAGAGGGGGAAAGAGTCCCCAGTGGAAGAACCAGTGGGTCAGGGGCCACCCAGAAGAGCTGCATCCCCAGTGAAAGACCATGGTGACACCACTTCTGTCCTGGGGGATCTTCGCGCACTGTCAGATGGACAGGGGTTGGGAGATCTGCGCCAGGCAGACTGTCACACGACACATGAGTTATGTGTCACCCTCAGGGGGGGGCATGCGTGCTCCCCGGGAAGTCCTGGTGCGCCAGGCGAGCGTTCAATCGCATGGGTTGGTCCCAGGGTTGGGAAGCCAGGTTCAGGTGTTGTCTGACCTGGAGGGAGGGACATCTGTAATCAGTGTCCCTACCAGTCTGTCTTCTTGGTGTACCACTCCAGGTGGGAGAGTACAGCCATCTGGAAGGGGGTGCAGAGGGAGGGAGTCCTCGCCTCTGACCCCGGCTCAACTGAAGGGTTTAGACCCTAGGTTGAAGGGCCAGGTTCAGGGTGTCCCCCCTGGACCTCGCACCGTAAGGTGTACGCTCCGCACCGGAGCATCTGCAGCGTTTGTGAGCCCCGTTCGTAAGCACCGCAGGGTGTACACTTCGCCCGGAGCGTCTGTAGCGTTTGTGAGCCCCGTTCGTAAGTACCACAGGGTGTACGCTTCGCCCGGAGCATCTGCAACGCTTGTGAGCCCCGCTGAAAAGCATCTTCATCCTGTACGAACCGTACGAAGTAACACGAACCGCACAGAATTGTAAAAGACGCTTGAATCAAGAACTGCTTATTGCCAAGAGTATTGTGGGACTTGGGATCGTTATTTGGTCTTGTGCCAAGTCTGCCTATATATAAAATAATTATTTCTGATAAACCCAGTGTGGAGTCCATTTGTGGGGTTGCCATTGAATTACTGTATGTGGTCACAAATGCTTAACCATTGCGCCCTGAGATAAGCCTTGTCTGCTTGCGCCAAGCTACCTAGAGGGTGAGCAAGGGTTGTGTTGGGAGTGTAACCCCTTACCCTGACTAGAGGAGAGGATCCCTGCTTGACACAAGTACCTACCTGTCCAAACCAGAGATCCCCAATTCTAACAGCCTTACTTTCAGAAGACAAAGTAGTAATTAGGTCTTACTTCTGTAGTATGCACGCCAGTGGGTTGTAAAGGTAATTTATTACCAGGCCCTGACACATCGTACCTGCACCATAAAGCATCTTCCAACCTCATCTCCTGAGGCGGAAGCCGGGAGACGCTCGTTTTAACTTTTTAACAATTTAATGTGATACTGTGATTTTACTTACCCGATTCCTCTCCCAGGGCATTTACTCTTTGAAAGCACGAAGTAGACATCCCCGCGCAGCGGATTTTAGCGCTGCCGCGGGATACAAAACTTGTTGCCGCCATTTCCAGTGAGCCCTCAGGCCACGCCCACTACCTGAGGCCACGCCCCCCGCCGAAGGTATTTAAAGACGCACTGATTACAAGTGCCAGTCAGAAGACACTCCTCTCCTGAGGCGGAAGCCGGGAGACGCTCGTTTTAACTTTTTAACAATTTAATGTGATACTGTGATTTTACTTACCCGATTCCTCTCCCAGGGCATTTACTCTTTGAAATCACGAAGTAGAAATCCCCGCGCAGCGGATTTTAGCGTTGCCGCGGGATACAAAACTTGTTGCCGCCATTTCCAGTGAGCCCTCAGGCCATGCCCACTACCGGAGGCCACGCCCCCTCCCCACGCTCCCCCTTTCCTATAAACTATGTGCCTAACCAGGACGCGCAGCAGACGAGCGCAGCGGGCGCGCCTAAGGCAAGCCCGTCAGCGCCCGTCCGCGCCGGGACCGGGCCCAGGGCCATACCCCCTGTCCAGAATCATACCGATAGAAGAAATCGGACCTACACCAGCCAGGAACTCCTATCACTAAGACCTTGCGTCACATGTACACCGATCGATCTACATAAGGAAGGTAAACATTGTCCATCTTGCTCACATGTTTTTGCTTTTTCACGGATTAGAGCTTTTAATATGCCCCTAAACCAACCTAAGATACCAAGCTATAGAAACTCCTCTATTAAAGCAGGTCTAATTAATGTCAGGTCTATGGTCAAACACAATGTCCACACAGCTGAGTTAATTGAAAGCCAAAATATCGATCTATTTGTCACCGAGACGTGGGCAGACGAAGCGTCTGACGCTGATCTGACCCTTGCGATTCCCGAGGGCTTTTCCATCTTTAGAGCCGACAGAAAAATGAAGCGCGGGGGAGGATTAGCAATCATAGCTAAAGAAGAATTCAAAATTAAAAGTTCCGATAAAGGAAGCAACCCGGATTGTGAAACATTGACCTTTCAAATTAAGATTACGAACAATTATACGTTTAACGGCCTACTAATATATAGACCACCTAATGCCAAGACGCCTTTAATTGAGCTATTAAGCCCATCTTTAGAATCAAGCATCTCGAGCCTTGACTATACAATTTTAGGAGACTTCAATATACACTTGGAGAAAAGTTCCGACCCCAAGGTAATCTCATTTAAAGATGAAATGGCAAACTTTGATTTAGAACAAAAAGTACATTTAAATACACACTGTGCAGGCCATACCTTAGACGGGATCTTTACATCATGTCAGAACCTAAGCCTTTATGGACACCCTCTGCTCATCCTATCCAACTCTCGATGCAGACAGTAAGAAAGCCTGTAAACAATTCAACGAGTGGTTGGAGGGCGCAGTCCGTCTTACTGTCCCACAAAAGAAAGTCACGTTTAAAAGAAAGACCCCCTCACAACCATGGTTCTCTGAAGTTCTGAAGGAACAAAAACAGTCGTGTAGAAGAGCAGAAAAAAAGTGGAGATCCAACTACGACGCCCGGCAAAAAAATTATTATAAAGCAGCCCTAACCAGCTATAGAAAATTAATAAAAACAGAGAAAAGCAAAATACTTCGTCCAAAAAATTAACGAGTCAAAAAACTCCAGTAAAACCCTCTTCTCTACTGTTAAAAAACTTTCAAAAATTGAAAACAGTACGTTAGAAGAAATGTCATCAGATTTCTGTAACACACTAGGTGATTTCTTTGTAAACAAAGTATCTTCAGTTTACGAATCTTTCAAAAGCCATAACACAGACATGGCAGATCAGGCTGATCAGGCTACCTCACAACTTATAAAATCAGGGGAACAATCAGCTCAATCTACATTGTTCCAATTTAGTAATACAACAGTAGATCACATCCAGAAGGAATTACTCACCACTAACTCAGGTAGCCCATTGGACCCTTGTCCACCCAAAATAATGCAAATCTGTGCAGAACAATTGAGCCTGGTATTAGAAAAATTATTCGCTCAAATACTTGGAACTAATACCTTTCCAGATGACTGGAAAAAGATATCAATCAGACCACTTTAAAAAAAATCAATTCTGGACTGTGAAGAACCAAGTAATTACAGACCTATAGCTAGAATATCTTTTTCTGCAAAGATTTAGAGAAACTTTTAAACAAACAGCTATCCCGTTATCTGATGGATGGAAACTGGTTAGACCACTCTCAGTTTGGGTTCCGTGAAGGACATGGAACAGAAACCGCCTTAATTACAGCTGTGGAAGAGCTTAGGAAACTGCTGGATAACGGAACGAAGGCCGCCTTAATATTACTCGACCTATCGGCGGCCTTCGACGCGGTCAGTCACGAGATTCTCCTAACTCGTTTGAAAAATGCAAAAATACACGATTCAGCATGCACCCTTATTGCATCCTACCTAGTAAACAGAACTTTTTCGGTAGAAGTAGGAGAAGAAAAATCTAAATTCTTTAATTCACCATGCGGGGTCCCACAAGGGTCCTCGCTGAGTCCCACCCTTTTTAACTTGTACGTGGCCCCCCTTGCAGAAATCATAAAAATCTGTGGTTTCACTCCAATATCCTATGCTGAAGACACCCAAATTGTGGTGTCCATCAGCAAGGATGTGGAGGACACAGCAGAAAAATTTCAATTATGTATGATACAGGTGAGCCAATGGATGGAAAGAAATTGTCTGAAGCTTAATGGAGACAAAAGTGAGGTGATGATATTAGGGGGTGACACAAACATCTGGTCGCCCGATTGGTGGCCTAATGACTTGGGTAGATGCCCAAGCTCATCAGAAAAAGTGAAGAATCTGGGCGTCACCCTTGACACCAATCTATCTTTTGAAGCCCAAGCCAGCAAGCTGTCATCAACACTCTGGTATATTTTAAAAATGATAAAAAAGATACTGCCTTATCTACCACAGGATTCGCGTAAGACAGTAGTGACAGCTTTAGCTTTGTCAAGACTGGATTACGGAAATGGTTTATATGCCGGAGCTACGAAAAAAATCATAGCTAAACTACAACGCCTACAAAACGCAGCAGCCAGATTGGTTTTAGGCATACCTAAGTTTGAACCAATCAGTCACAAACTAAAAACCCTGCATTGGCTGCCAATTGAAAAAAGGGTGAAATTTAAATCACTCTGCCTGACCTACAAGGCACTTCAGGGAATAGGATCACAATTTCTAAGATCTCATTTAAAAATATATGAACCAACGAGACATCTCAGATCCGGCCAATTAAAACTAATTAGTGTCCCCAGATTCAGGCGAGCTAACTGGGGTGGAAGAAGCTTCCTTGTACATGCAGCACGAACCTGGAATCAGCTGCCTCTTGCCATAAAAACTTGCCCATCTCTGAAATCCTTCAGAAAGGAAGTAAACACCTGGCTATTCTCTGCATAACTCTAGAAACCGTTCCTATGAGATGAGGATCTGTCATAGCGCCAAGACGCCCACGGGCATTCGCGCGCTCTACAAGTTGACAAATCAAAATCAATCAATCAAATCAACCACCAACTGACGTCCCTGGAACACCCATATTCATGTATTCCTAAATTACATCATAATGGCCAGCACTGTTACCAGGCATACACAATTACGATACAACAACCTACAAACAGGGCTGGCTTGGAGCCATCCACTGCTCACTTTTAGGGAACTACTTTTTTTAGGTCTCACCTGCGTTGCAGCGCATGCGTTGCTCGCATGCGAGATGTATTGTCGTACGTTTTCTGTCGGGTTTCTTTGGAAGTGGGGTTGGTGACCGCCCTGTCTCCCTTAGGCCCCGCCCACTCGCCTCGTGTTGCAGCGCATGCACGCTGCATCTCTTCATGTTGTGTCCTTGCCTCACGCTCGAGGCTCCCTTCTCTGAGAGGCTTGCGTCATGTCTCACCACCGCAAACCAGTGCTCATTTATTACGAAAGCTCTTATAGAGTGCTAAAAACAAAGTAAATAACCTCTTGGTGGTTTCACACATGCCGTTACAAGGAGTGATTCCAATCGACCCTTCAGAATATTCTCTGACGCGAAGTTTCTAATATGAATCTATTCTCCGTAATCAGTTTCTGTCTGACTAGAAAGCGAGCCACGTCCTCTCATGGTTTCTTCTCTCTTTCGAGCTTTTCGGACTTCGCTGAACTGTTTCCTTTTTTTCGCTTTTTCTTAATGGCAAACTCACATTCCCTTTTCAACAGCTCTGTGAGATCTCTTAAAACAGACATCTAGCGCCCAATAAAGGATAGACAAGTTTCTGGGAGCTATCTAATAAAAGAGGTGCCTCTCGATTTTGTGTTTTACAAGCCCCGGGACTTATGCACTCCTAGCTTGGGCGAGTTCAGAAGGGGTCTGGTGAGGGCCTTGTGGGGGTGCCCCAGTGAGGGCCTGGTGGGGGTACTTTACTAAATGAGGTCAGTCAAGGCAGACTGGGAGGCAGGACGATGGAGGAGAGAATCACGTAGGGAGAGATGTGTAAGTAAACACTTACATCTCCTAGGCCAGAGCATAGACAGAGAAACCATACATGCTCACGCGCCCTTTCTCACTGTCTCTTACAAGGATGTGTGTGTACATATATATCTATATATAAACACCCACACAACAAATCCATACTTATTTGAACATATATATTTGTCTGTGTCACTCAATATCTATCTATCTATCTACACACACACACACACACACATACACGTGTTACCATCCTTGTGGGGACTATGTGTGGATACCTGCCTTGTGGGGACTAACCTTTCCCAATGTTTTAAAAATATACCAATAATGGAAAAATGTTAAGAAAAAATTCATATTACAGGATCCTGCTTCAAATGTGCAAATATATTGTTATTTAATCATGCGCACAGTACCATCTTTGTGGGGACTTGAACATGTGTTACCATCTTTGTGGGGACTTGCTGTATAATTATCATTTGCTATTGAATACAGTCATGTACACATGGCTAAATGTTTATTTTATCAGTAAAATATGCACATAACATCATAATCTTTTCATAATTCAATGGCTTCATTTATTCTATGGGTACACAATAGATGAAGTGTGTTAATAAAGTGCCAGATATTAACATATAGCAAGATTACAGAAGGGAATTTAATACTGTATGCAACTCTTTGCTTAGTGCTCAAATTCTTCAGAGACAAGTAAGAGGGGGAGTAACTTGCATTATTTTCTGTAGCGTCATTATACAAAATGACAGCAAAATTATGCAAAATGTTGCTGAATTACACAATTAGCATATCCCAGCATTTAGGACTTTTTTCTGAGTGCAAAATGCACAAAATGGACCTGAGGATGCATTTCATGCTAAGACAATAGCTAAGAAAATAGATCTAAATATAACAGAAACCGAACAGCAGCAGTCCACATCCACTCATGCTCGCTATATTCGTTCTTCTGGTGCTCCTGCAACAGGATGTCTGTGCCAAATTTCTCATAAGTACGCGAACGGGCAGAGTAACGTAAAATGGCTGAAATTGCTCTCATAGTGTTTGGGGATTATCATGCCCAAGTCCATACAGTGATTGTGTGTAACTATAAATGTATTCAAGTCCCCACAGGGATAGTGTGTTATTATAGTGATGTTCAAGTCCCCACAGAGATGGTGTGTGATTATTGAAATGTTCAAGTCCCCACAGGGATAGTGTGTGGTTACTGTGATTTTCAAGTCCCACAGAGCTAGTGTGTTATTATAGTAATATTCAAGTCCCCAGAGAGATAGTGTGTGATTATTGGAATGTTCAAATCCCCTCAGTAATAGTATGTAGTTACACGGAACGTTCAAGTCCCAACAGCGATAGTGTGTGGTTATGAAGATTTTCAATATCTCACAGAGATCATATGTGAAGGTAAGCATGTTCAATTTCACACAAAGACAGTGTGTGTAGATAACATCTCTACACATATTGGACCGGATTCACAAAGATAGTGTGTGATTATAGTGGTGTTCAAGTCCCTACCAACAGAGTGTCTGGAGAACATTATGGTAACGTCCATACAACGATAGTATGTAAAGGTAATGATATTCAAGTTACCACAGGGATAGTGTGTGATTACAGCGATGTTCAAATCCCCAGAGATATGTGTGATTATAGTGATGGTCAAGTCCTATCAAAGATAGTGTGTGATTATAGTGATTTTCAAGTGCCCAGAGAGATAGTGTGTGGTTATAGTGATGTTCAAGTCCCCACAAAGATTGTGTGTGATTATAGTGATGTTCAAGTCTCCACAAAGAAAGTGTGTGATTATAGTGATTTTCAAGTCCCCACAAAGATAGTGTGTGATTATAGTGCTGTTCAAGTCTCCACAAAGATAGTGTGTGATTATAGTGCTGTTCAAGTCTCCACAAAGATAGTGTGTGATTATAGTGATATTCAAGTCCCCAGAGAGATAGTGTGTGATTATAGTGATTTTCAAGTCCCCAGAGAGATAGTGTGTGATTATAGTGATGTTCAAGTCCCCACAAAGATAGTGTGTGATTATAGTGATTTTCAAGTCCCCAGAGAGATAGTGTGTTATTATAGCAATGTTTAAGCCCCATAAAGATAGAGTGTGATTATTGTGCTGTTCAAGTCCCCGCAAATATAGTGTGTAGTTACTGGAATAATCGAGTCCCCATAGATATATTGCATTGTTATTGGGATGTTCAAGCCCTCAAAGAGATAGTGTCATGTCCAAAACTCCACAAACAGTGTGTGAAGACATTGTTCTTTCTTTGCAAACTTTTGCTATTGATCTTACAGACTGTTGCTAACACCACTGCATTGCGGCCACCGACACTGATGTATGAAGAGCTCAAACATGTATTACACAGAAGGAATAAGAAGAGACATATAAAGAAAACGGACATACACATAACAAACTATCTTGACCCGCACCATACCTCCTGAACATTCTAGGTCATAGTTTAAGCAACCCTACCAATGCTAGTACTATTTAAACAAAACTGAGTTCACAGATATGCAGTGCTAAGAACCAAAAACAGTATCACCAGTAATATACCCAATGTTCCTACACAATAACCATACCTTTTTCACACCCACCACTGTATGAAAGTATAGGTAGAGCATGTGCTACATACCTAGATGTACAATATATGCCCAGTGCCCTCCTCTGTTGTCCTACCTCTCTGTCAAATTTGACAGTGGCCATGCATGTGTGTCAGTATTCACTCCAATCCCATGTGATATGCCTTTGCTGCCTTTTCTGTTTGATCCCTGTCACCTATACCTATGCCTGGGGTGGAGGGGG
The DNA here is from genome assembly GCF_964204655.1 of Triturus cristatus. Lineage (NCBI taxonomy): Eukaryota > Metazoa > Chordata > Amphibia > Caudata > Salamandridae > Triturus > Triturus cristatus. Next base: position 1,114,992,490 of record NC_140579.1, read on the forward strand.
AAAAATGGGGGATGAAGATACTGTTCAATCTCCACACAGATAGTGCATGCAGATAACGATCCTTAAGTCTCCACTTTAGGCCCTCATGTGGTTTTAGATTATAATGGTGTTTAAGTCCTTACTGACAGAGGGCCCAATTCATAAAGCTAAACTTAGACCTGATTTCTAAGTTTAGACCTGAAGTCTAAGTTTAGGCCTGAAGTCCAGGTTTAGAGCTGAAATCTAACTTTAGACTTCAGGTTGAAATTTAGACTTCAGGTCTAAAAAGAGGACCTGTAAGTTTACAATTGTTAGCTATTCACAAAGTTATTTTTCTAGTAGCATCTTCACGATTGCTAAGAGTCCCCACATAAAAATATAGGACTGTCCTATCTTGTTATGTGCGCAGACTCCACAGTTGTAAAGATACTTCTAGTAAAATACCTTTGTGAAAAGCAAGCACATTAAAACATACACAAAATTGTACGTTTACCTTTGCGAAACAGGCCCTTAGACTTCGGGTCTAAAGTTATACTTCAGGTATAAACTTCGACTTCAGGTATAAGTTTACCTTTGTGATTTGGGCCCGAGTATGTTGAGATTGTCATTGTCAAGTCCATACAGTAATAGTCTGTAAAGGTAAGGATATTCAAGTCCCCATAGAGATAGTGTGTGATTAGTGATGTCCAGGTCCCCACAGAGCTAGTGTGTGATTATAGTGGTGTTCAGGTCCCCACAGAGATAGTGTGTAACTATAGACATGTTCAAACCTCTACATAATGTGTAATAGTGGTGTTCTCCTTCCTAGGGAGAAGGTGTGTGAAGATAATCATGTTCTCATTCCCAGAGCAAAAGTGTGTTGCGATGATGTTTGAGTCCCTACACAGATCGTATTAGAACATAATCATGTTCAAGTCCAAACAAAGATCATGAGAGACAAGAGTGGTGTTCAAGTGCCCACAGATGTTCAAGTCAAAGATAGTGTGTGATGATAATCATATTCAAGTCTAGAGCCAGTGTTTGATTACAGTAATCTTCAAGTCTCTAAAGAATTACTGTGTAATTATAGTGATGCCATTTAAAGTTAAGTCAGATTTAAGTGATACCTTTACCATATTGTGTTATGATAGTCATGTTCAAATTCCCAAAGCCATAGGGCCTAAATCACAAACTGTATTTTTCAGTACGAAAAGTAGTACTACAGTAGTACTGCTTACTAAAACATGCAATTTAAAAACCTATGGAGCCCATTCACAAATAATATTACAAATGAATACATTTGCATGTCTAAGTTTACTCACTTTTGAGCAACTTTTTGCCTAGGGCTCTTCACTATTTATGAGTGTAATGTTACTCAAAAGTCCTCGCCTTCTAAATTTATAGGCTGGAGCCTAATTTATGAGTTTAAAGTTACTACTTGTAATGTTAAATACATTGGAGGAGATCTCCACCATTAAGGTCGCGGTCTCACAGGGTAAGGTATAGGGAAAATGTTTAACGTGTAGATTGTTTCGAACAAATAGAAAAAATATTTGTGTTAATTAATTATGTGATTTAATGATAATTTTAAATATTTATTTTAAACGTAAAATAATATAAACAATGTCACAGAATTATTAACTTAATTTTAAATTAAACATTTAAGTATTTTGAATTTTTTTAATTTAAAAAATATTTCATTTGAAGTTTAATTATTAAAAAATCGCACTAAAGTAAGAAAATGTTATGTATTTAAAATTATTAAAGGCATAGTATATAATTAAATAACAGTAATTTAATTATGTTTAATAAACTCTTGATATTTACAAAAGATTAATACATTATTTTAAATTAAATTAATAAATATGCTTCATTTTTAAAACCTTTGTTAAAAAATACATAGAATTTAATTATATTTTAAACAGAGTAATCCTGCATGTCGCATTGATTCCATGGATCCACGAAACTTCAAATCGAAGATTTTTTAAAAATTTGACAAAGGTGGCCCCTCTGAGCCCACCGCCACCCCCCAACAAGGCACAGGGGTCAGGGCACCCCTACCCAACTTTCTATCATTCTATTTTGTTTTTAGGACTAAGATGATGGGTGCAATTTTCTGTCAGGTTCAGCTAGTCAATCACAATGCTTGCTTAAGCTTGGGGATCCACTGATCCATCGTGGATCATTAGCATTGTTAAATATATATACATTTGAGTCGCCTTCTTGTCAATTTTCTGTAATTTCGCTCAGCCATTTTGGCTGAAGCTGTGTCTAAATTTTCTATGGAAAACTACATGGGAAAAACATGTTTTATGAATCACCGTTTTTCTCACCCCCGCTTGATGGATCACCTTTAAGAAGCTGAGGTGGATGAAATGTTTTTGGGTGAACGTTTCATAAAGATTAATCAAAAAGCACCAAAGTTATTATTAGACCAAAAAATCCATAACCTGTTCCAATGGATACGTGTCCCCATCTATAATTAGCTAGTGGGGAACACTGGGTAATATATACACATGTACATATATAAAAATGATGTTCAAGTATGATCAGAGATGTGTGTAATTATGGGCATGGGCATATTTTAAAAATATATATAAATACATTTCCCTACCTATGATCTTTTTAATAAAGTAAAATAGGCAGGGAACAACTATAAAACCTACTTACCCATATTTAAGGTGCTTATACAGAACACAGCCAAAGTGGAGTGAAAACTACATGGCTGCACTTTACGTTTGGAAAGGCATCAATAGCTGGCAATATACTGACTTGCGATTGGCATATATTGCGGTATACCATGAAGTAATCGCAGTATACCGCAGGCCAGCACATAACTATTTGTATTGTGACTTATAACTTTAACAATACTTAAGAAATTTAGAGCCACTACCAAAGTGACCTTTTCTACCCCATGTTCTATATTCTTGCCAAATGTAATCTACATTAGTTCAGACACTTTCATCCTATGTCTGTTTAAGCTAGACCCTACTACAAAACATGCCACTCCACTCTACTCCACACCACTCTGCACCACTCCTATCTACACCATTCCACTCTATGCTATTTGCCTCTATGCCACTCCACTCTACACCACTCTATTCTATGCCACTCCAGTCTAAGTCATTCCACTCTGTGCCACTCCACTCTACCCTATTCCACTCTCTGACACTCCACTCTACTCTGTTTCAGTCTACAGCACTCCATTCTAACTCAACTGCATGCAACTCGACCCTGTGCCACTCCAATCTACATTATTCCACTCTATGTAACTCCACTCCAAGCCACGTCTCTCCATGCTACGCTACACCACTCTACAGCACTTCACTGTATGCCACAACATTGTATGCGCCACAACATTGTCTGCTATTCCAGTCTACATCATTCCACTCTATGCTATTCCAATGTACACCTTTCCACTTTATTCCTCTCCCCTGTATGCCACTTCACTGTATACCATGCCACTATACGTGACTCCACTCTACGCTACTCCACTGTATGGCACTCCAATGTACTCCACTCCAGACCCCCCCACTCTAGACCACGCCACTCTAGACCACGCCACTCTAGACCACGCCACTCTAGACCACGCCACTCTATGCTATTCCAATCTATGCCCCTTGGCTTTATGCCACTCTACTCTACTTTACTATAAAACACTCCAGTCTACCCCACTCCACTCAATGCCACTCCACTTTAAAACACTTCACGCTACGCTATTCTACTCTGCACCACTCCACTTTACACCACTCCAGTTTGCACCACTCCAGTCTATTCCACTCCACTTTATGACATTTAATTCTACAACACTCCACTCTATGCTATTCCACACTGTGCCACTTACTCTACGACACTAAATTCTATGCCACTCCAATGTATGCCACTCCCCTCTATACCACTCCACTCTACACTATTTGAAACTACTACACTACAATCAACACTACTCTACTGTATGCCACTCCATTTGATGCTATTCCATTCTATGCCAATCAATTCTATGCCACTCTACTCCACTCCACTCTATGCCACTCCACTCTATGCAACTCCTCTTTGTGGCACTTCACTCTATGCCATTCCACTATACACCACATCCACGCTATTCCACTCTACGACACTCCACTCTGTCTCACTCCTCTCTATGCTGATCTACGTTATGGTATTTAGCTCTATGCCACTCCAATTTATGCCATTCTACTTTGTTACTGCACTCTGCACTATTCCAATCTATGCCACTGGAGTCTACGGCACCCCACTCTTTTGCACTTCACTGTGCACCATTCAATTCTACACCACTCCACTCTAAGATTTTCCACTCTGTGCCACTCCATGACACTCTATTGTATGCCACTCTACATCACTCCCCTCTAGGCCACTCCTCTCTATGCTGCTCCACTCTACACTATTTGACTATACACCACTCCATTCTATTCTCCTCTACTGTACACCACTCTACATCGCTCCAGTCTATGCTGTTCCTCTCTTCACCGCTCCACTCAACTCTATGCCACTATAGTCTAAACCATACCAAACCACACCACTCCTCTCCTCTCTAAGACACTAGACTCTACGCTATTTGACTCTATGCCACTATACTCAAAGCCACTCTCCTGTAAGCCATTCCACTCCATGCCACTGAACTGTACGCCAATCCACTCTATTCTATTCCACTCTATGCCACTCCACACTATTCCACTCTATGTTTCCCAATTCTACGCAACATTTTATGCTTTTCCACTCTACCTCATTTCACATTACACCACTCCACTCTATGCCTCTCAACTCTATGCCACTCTGCTGTATGCCACTCCACCCCATACCACTCTACGCTATTCCACTCTACATCACTGGACTCTATGCCATTCCACTCCACTCCAGTCCACTCTATGCCACTCTACTGTACACCACTCTACTCTGTCACTCCGTTCTGCGCTATTCCACTTTACTCCACTTCACTCTGAGCCACTCCTTGCTACAGAGTTCCACTCTATGCCACTCCACACCACTCCTCTCTATGCTATTCCACTCTACTACAATTGACTCTACACTACTCTATGCCACTCCACTCTATACTAGTCCTCTCTACACCACTCCACACTACGCTACGCCACTCTACACTATTCCGGTGTAGGTCATACACTCTACACCACTCCACTCTATGCCACTCCACTCTACACCACTTCATTCTATGACACTCCAATTGATGCTAATTGACTCTACGCTACTCACTCCACTCTATGCTTCTCTGTTGTACAATACTACACTCTATGCCACTCCACCGTCTGCCATTCCACTGTACGCACCTCCACTCTGCACCCCTCCATCGTAACCCACTCTTCTCTACCCCACTCCATTCTACACTATTCAACTCAACTCTACTCCACTTCACACAAGCTACTCTATGCTACTCCACCTTACATTATTCCACGCTATGATACTCCACTTCACACCACTCCACTCTAGGCCAATACACTGTTCTCCACACTATGCCACTCCACTTTACCCTACACAACTAGACAACACTCCACTCTATGCCACTTCATTCTATTCCACTCTACTCAATGCCACTACCCTCTACGCCACTATCCTCTACACCACTCCAGTCCACACCACTTCACTCTATGCCACTGCACTCTACGCCGCGACACAGTACAACAGTTCACTACCTCACTCTGCTCTACCGCACTCTACTGTATGCCATTCTACACTACGTCACTCCAAACCAATAAATAAGGAAAAAACAATCATGAATTTACTTGATATTTTAAAAAAATGAATAAATAAATGAATAAAACAAACATGCAAATCCAATGAAAAAAACAAAGGTTGAATCTTAGTTATAGTTAGGAAAATATGTTTTATTCTTTCTATAGAAACCAAACTTAAACTACAAAAATATTATACCTTCAATTTCCATTTTATGCACCATCTTTAAATTACTATAACTCACACACCTCCGCACACGGTGTTGTAAACTCACTAACCACACAGTACATGAACTATAACTCGCCCTGCTGCCATGCACAGTGTAAAGATGTAATTGGAAATGTGATGAGTGTTATAAATTATATAATTTAACAAAGTATAAGTGATGTAATATGAAAGCATATAAGGTGTGCATGGAGAAGGCGCAAGTTATAGTTTATGTACTGTGTGGTTAGCGAGTACACAACACTGAGTACAGAGGTGCGTGAATTATAGTAATTTGAAGGCGGTGCGTAAAAAGATTGGGGGTAGCTAATTCAAAATACAGTTTGTAAGAGATTAGAACACTGGCATTGAGGACTGGTTAGCAGGCCTCAGAGCACTCACAGGGGCTTATTTACAAGCCCATTGTGCCGCTGGTGCGTCACTTTTATTGACACACCGGTAGTGCAATGGGTTTTCCATATTTGCAAGGCCATGTAAAGTCACAGTGCGTGACTATTCAAGGCCTTGTAAATATGTTTACCTTCCACGCATAAGTCTACGTGAAAGGGGCATTCCATGGGTGTTGCTGTGAGTGTTCCCACACAATATCCATGGAACTTGACAAATTCCCAGATTTACATTTTGTAAACCCAAATGCGTTAGAAACCTACACCTCCCCAGGGGAGGCTTAAGGAGGGGCAACAAGGAGAAATACTTTTTTTTCTCCTTGTTTTTTCCTCTTTCTAATCCTGCTGCATTGTGCAGCACATATAGAAAGAGGAAATTGCCTTTAATGATTGTTTTTGCACAGGAAGGGATACCTTCCTGCACAAAAACAATCATTCCCTCAGTGTAGGTACCTTTGCAAAATGACACAAGGATGTCTGCGCTGGCGCACGACTGCTGTTTGTGCGCCGGCGGAGGGGAGAAGGACAGGAATGCGCCATATCTTCTAGATATGGCACATTTCTGCCCTTTTATTTTGATGCACAGCAGCGCAGCAGGAAGGCTTGCTGAGCTGCCATGTGGCAAAATACTGTAAATGGACCCTCATAGTTGAAAACCAACAGCATCAGTCCAAAGCTTTGGGGGTGATCATGCAAAAAGAGGCATTTCCTTCCATTTAGAAATTGTATCGCATTATATTGCGTGAGGGCATACCTTGCATAATAAAAGTCACAAGAGACAGCAGGAAGAGATTGGTTTGAGCAGACAATATTTCCCTGTAAGACATTTTCTGTGCAAACCTTCCTCCCACAAACAAACCATAGCTGAAATTGTGTCATGCAAAATTTTACAAATTTTGCATTATTTAAATACCAAGCATTTTACCAACACAGCTTCAATATTGGTTAGGTCGAGTAAGATATTCAATGTTGCAAAACCGGGGTGAATCTCCTCTTTTAGCTGATAGGTCAATTTGTACGTATAAGCAAAAGGCGATTCAAGTAGAAAAGTGATGAAATGTAGCCTACTGACTTGCATTTGAAACTCATCTAAAATGATATACATTCTTTTGAAATGTTCTAGGAAAAATAAAATGTAGATTCCAGAAAAGTAAATTAATCTTTTTTTTGATTATGAAATGTAGCAAATGTTGCTTTTAAACTTTGTGCACTTGTGCCGATACACTGGATGTGCTGTTATGACAGACACATATGCCAGAGTGCTCATGCTCCCATTAACCTGTGCGGATGCCTTGACTTTTGTCACTCTTTTCTTCACAATATTTATCCGTGTTCAAATGAAAAATCCTGCACTTCATTTTGCTTCGCTTTGAAATGGCATTATTACGTTTTTGTGTTTGGGAGCACTAAAGACAGTTTTAAGTGCTCAACCACATTCTGCTGCTGCGAAGTTTCTGGCCTGGCAAACCTGCTGTCTACTGGCGCTCTGTGTGCGCCCTTAACCAAGGTGTGTGTATTCTGTTGCAGCTGCGCCCATCCCCCAGTCTGTGACAGTCACTGACTGGAGGTGGTTTCCGCAGAGCAGGTTGACCGGCCGGCCCTTTGTTATGCAAGAATGTGCATTTGCACATCTTTAGCTGACCTTGGGCAGTGCCTTGGCTACCCTTCTTTCTCCCATTAAGAACAGGTGGCAGGCAAGCTGTTTGAGATCATTTTAAGAAGAAGCCCAGGAAACAGTTAATTTTAAACCGTAGTGACATCTTAGAAGTGAAATTGTATATGTTTAAAAAAAAAAGTAAACCGAGCAATAAACAGACTTCACAAGAAAATCCGCATTAAAGTCAGTTATCGCTCTTACACGTGTAATTCATGTTGACAGTTAAAATGAAGCAAGCTTTAATTTAATTGCATTGCTTTCATTTTAGGAGGTATTTGTGGCCTTTATTTTTTAAATATAAAATTCAATATTCTTTTCATGTTTCAGCTTTACTAAGTCAGATGTAAAGCTTTTTTTAAATTATTGTTTTATGCAATTTGAGTTAAGTACAACAACAAAACAAAAAAACAAGAAGTCACCAATCGAATTTCCCATAATTATGTAGGTGAATTTTGTTGGTTACAGAAGAAAGGGGGAACAAGCATGTGTTCATAGCAGTTCTGTAAGTGGTAAGAGAGTATAGTCCTGGATTGTTGGGGATGGATCGCGATTCACTTGGAATGGCAAGTAGGTGCAGAGGGGCTCCAAATATGTTTAGGGTGAGTTTTCGCAAACATCAGCGCCCAATACTCCTCCAGCCTTTCGAAGTGCATAATTAAAAAAAAGCCCAGTAGCATCTTGAGAAAGGATGGATGTTTTTATTAGCGGTGCGCAAAGTTATTGCAATGTAATTGTTTTCGAAGGTCTGAAAGATAAAGATTCCAGTTCATGTACCAATGCCTTCCACGCACAGATGCCAGCAGAAATATGCAGGTAGTGCACACATCATCACTCTTATAATACAAAGGTGAATATGCTTGCGCTTTGAGAAAAAAAAAAATTATGGTGCTGCAGTTGAACTCGCTAGAAAATGACTATCTAGACTATGATGACCTCATGAAGGGATTGATTGGGATCAGATGGGGGAGTCTGGTTGTGCCCGTTGATCCTCTTCTTTCTGACCAGCCCAGAGCAGCATGTTGTTGTGGACGAATCTTCTTTGCTGAGCAATTTTACCACCTTGGATCTAATTTTTCCAACTTACATCTTTTTTCTCCCCTCTGCTGTCTGATACTGTGATTTCCTCATTGACCATTTTATTGAGGAACATAGACCGCAGTGTAAGATGTATTCAGATGTCCATACTAAAAAATTATTGGATCTGCAAATAAGGTCAAGCAATCCTATTAAGATCATCTACTGATAGGCAGAGTTAAAGGATGGGTGTAGTGCAGAAGCCTAACTGATCAAATAGGTCATGTGATTTCATGCAGTTTTGTAACTAAGCATTTCACATCTTTCCAGTACGTTTCCGGGAAATGATAAATTACTGTTGGACCAAAGATTATTGAGTTCTGCAGTATCCAGAATTGCTTTTTTAAATACATGTAGAATCTAGCCTGCTTTAAAAGCTCAACGTGTACAAATAGAAATTGAGAGACATTAAGAATATGAAGTCAGAGATGACATGTATAGAAAGAAGTTCCACAGCTAAAGAGTAGATTTGAGCCTCACTGTAATTGTTGGAATTAGTTGAAGTTATGAGTTAAGAAAAGTTCAACATCAAGGTGAGCAAGCCTAATTTAGCAATACGAATATATGAGGTGAAAAATGAGGACAAATCATTTGTCGTCTCAGAGTGGCATTAGCAAACTAATATGCACTGTGTGATCATTTTGTATTTAAGACTTGGGTAAGGGATTTATACACATTAAGAAAACTCTTTTTGACGACTGTCCATGCAGCAATATTAATGTAAAAGTAAGCACAGTTTTCAGATTTACATATTCCTAAATTCCTGAGTGATAGCTCAGGGTGCAGCACCCGACCGTGCCATTACTTCTCTAGGCACCAAATAATACCCAAGTTAGCTATTCAAGAACCAGGGTGGGAGTAGTTTAAATATTTCCTTGACATTTTTGAAGCAGGGTCACCCACAGTAGTTGTTTCCTAATAATGCTCTAAAGTGTCAAATTATTGGACTGCAAAAGCAGGAAAATGGATGAGCATTTATTTAATTTTGTTGTTGGGAAGTCTTTGAGTTATGCAGGCTGTAGTTAGTTTATTGTGATTCATTAAATTATATTATTATATTGGGATGACATTAAATTAAGAAAGAATGTCTGAGAATATTTGTGAGCTATTTATCCATTTTTTTGCATTTATCTTTTCATTTATTTTAGTTTTCTGCATCTTTTTCTTATTGGATTTTTAGACAATTAGGAAAATTATGGATCTGCAGTTTAGCCATGTTTTTTAAATGTGTTATAGTTCATGCTATTACTTAAAATTGAGTACTCTGTCATATTCAAATCACACAACTATCTAGTCTTGCTTATACTGGTTCGGTAAGTTTCTACTTTGCCATTAAATGTTTTTGGCACACAGAGCTGCCATTTTCTTTTGTCCTCCAGCACACTATTTTTCCCATGATTGCTTATTGGAAGCTGACCAGTATGTAAAGTCCCACCTGCCACAGAGGTCAGATGCGAAGCTTTGATGTGAAGATTGGGCTTTGTTGAATTGAAGGAATAAAATGAACCATTCACAATAGATATGTAATGCTTGCTATAAATGCTTGGCAGTTGAGGTAATTATCTGGTGGCAAAAGTATCAGTGATTCACTTTTTATTTCTGTATAATAGGAGGACATCTTGATTCTGTGTGTTGTATTTTGTTTTTTGCAAAGGCTTTAAACTAATTCAAGCAAACGTTTTCTATTCTGCCCAATTGTAATTCTTGAATGTTCTGGTCATTGTTTTAGGAAATCTTTACTACTTTAAATAAGGTTTAGTACAAGTGTGCCTACAACATTCATAGTTTAATTGGCAGACACAAAATTCAAAAGTGGTCTTTTTCTAAGCGTATTTGTTAAATGTCGGGCAATCGCCTCTATCACTGCAACTGTATGTTTTTCAGTGCTTTATCAGGGATTTTGTGTATCATTTCGTGCTGGCTCTTCTTTTAAACAAGAACGAAAATATATTAAGGAGAGGGAGATAATTAGCCACGGGGTGAAATTATTTGTGTGACATGTACATTCAGGCTACATATCCTTTTTCCCCTTTTTTAAAAGGTGCAATTATGAGCATTTAAGCCCTGAATTGATATTGACCAGGAGAGGAAAACACAGCAATTAATAAATAAAGTGCTACAGATGCTCGAGCACAATGCAATTACGTTGGTGATGTTAAATAATTTTGGAAATTCTGCGTTCTACTTCTAATGTAAAATTCCTGAAATTATGCGGTAAAAATGTACCTCAATCACCCGGGCACAACAGAACACCAATTGATGCTGCAGTGTGTTTGCTTTTTGCACTTTTTGTTTAGAGTGAAATGCATCTTTGAGTAAAAAAATGACACAAGGATACATTTTTGCGGTAAAATATTGTGCTAAATGACGAATTTCCATTTCGCTTAATTATGCATAATTTTGCCAAAATTTCCCATAATTACAGAAAAGCAAACTACGCAAATTTCACACACCCCTAGTGGTACGACCTTTGTTGGATAGATGTGACCGATTAAAAAATCTGCCAATGAAATTACCTGTAATTTAGGATAGTATAGTATAGTAATGTCACTATGGGAATTGCCACCAAATGAGAATGCTCCGAAGGGGGATTTATAACTTCCTGCATTTCCACTCCTCTCTACATGGGGCCCTTCAGTCTGCCAACACTGCGGACTTTAATAGCAGCATACAAACTGGATGTGAATTGCCTAGTTTGCTTAAATGCCTCTGATTGCTGAAAACCCTACTATTTGTGGAGGAAGTGATAAATCTGGTGGAAAAACCACCAGCAGAATATTATCTAAAGTATGGATAATATGGAGGAGCTAATTGCAATTCTGATTATCCCACACTAGCCCTATGGTGGGATATCCATACTCTGCTATGGAGATGAAAGTTCCACCTGTGGATTTTCCTCTTTGTTATCACTTACACCACAAACTGAAGAATTTCTATTACCACTGAACTCTAAATAGGGTAATATAGACTGATTTAGAGTCAATTTGTAACATTTCATCTGTCTATATAATGAGAAGGTGGAAATTCCTTCCCTAGAAGAGTCTCTACCAGTGGAGAGTCTGTCAGCTGATTACATGATTTATGCTAGACCTATGATCAGGTCTATTGGAGTTGGCCAACCCAATTACGCAGCAGGTTTTGCTAAATTATGTGGCAAGAAAAACTAATTATGAAGTTTACTGCGGCACATTATTTGTCCTTTTTATATGTTAGCACCGTTGGACACAGGTTCCACCTATTTAGCAAAATTTTAACACTCAAATATAGCAATAGGCATTCGAAAGATGACCGGTTAACTTTAGGGAAGGACCTTACACTGTGCCACAACACATTTTCCTGCATTTTAAGTTACTTTTGATCTATTTGAGCTACAAATATTTTTATAAATAAAATCTGCACATTTTGCAGCAGAATTATGCGGCAAATGTGATAAATCTATAACTATGCAGAAAACACCATAGCCACAGGATTGTAAAACTCCAGGTGCCCTGCCACAGACGAAGGTAACTCTTTACAGGCAGAGAACAGGAGGATTCTGTGTTATGACCCAAGTATAAATAAGGCAATTTATCTACACGTATCTCAGTTCCATTACCTGCCAACAGTGTCGATGTTAACATCTGCCAAATAATGTCTGCACTTTGCCGAAAAAGCCTGAAATGTCTAAAAATTGCCTGATTTAGAGTTAGGTGGGAATAGAAGATTCTGTGATTCTGTGATTTGAGGAGCATGTGCTACATTTGTTAGATAATCCACTACTGGAATTTTCTCCAATGTATGTATAATATAGGTGAGGAAATTGCAATTGAGGATATGCCACATTAACCATGTGGCAAATTATCATTTCAACAGCTATGCAGATGGAATTTCCATACATGGATTTTTACTTTTTGTTAGCATTTGCACCTCAAATTGAAGGATTTTCCTTTAACACCTACTTCTCTCAGGCTTCAGGCTCTATAGACTAATTTAGACATCAGTAACATCAATTCTATTAGGTCAGTCTATAGGATAAAGAAAAAAAATGAAATGGCCTGACCCGGGGGATGGGGTCCCCGAGCCCGAAAATGGCACGGGAGGGGGGATGCCCAGCCCCACTCCATTTAAAATGAAAAGAAATGGCCATGCCCCGGGGGATGGGGTCCCCGGGGGCAAAATCTGCCTCAGTAGTGGGGCCGACATCTGCCTCAGGAGGGGGGCCACATCGCCCCCCTCCTAAAAAAACCCCAAAAAAACAAAGCTGGCAACTTGGTGCAGGGACATGTAGGTACCCACATCAGAGGGCCACGGGGTAGGGGGCCTGCCACGGGCCCTCAATGTCCCTTTCCATCAGACTTTCAATGGCAGGTGAACCGCCATGAAAAGGCTGGTGGGGAGGGACATCGTAATCCCTACAGCGCACTATTGCAGGGATTGCGAGGCCCTCTGCTGTACGGGTGGGCTTAAGGAGCCCGTCAGATGCGTGGCTGTCAGTGTTTCAGACCGCCATCCTAATGTGGTGGGCAGTAAAGATGGTTCTGATGGTGGTAACACCACCACTGACAGCTGACGGTGGCAGCATCGCCGCCATCGTAATCAGCCCCTAAGTCATGGAGTCGCCGAATTAAAATTCATGCATTTTTTGCATGCCTGCGACAGTAACAGAGTTGAACCTGAGATGTAATGTCAGTAGTTTTTTACTATGTTTTAACTGATGACTCCACACTCTTGAGCCCAATTTGGGTGGCAATTATGCAGCGTGCATCTTGCTGTATCGTGACAATTGAGTAATATTTTTGTGATTGTGAATTAAATCATTGTTCCATTCTAAACCTTGCGCAAGTTGTTTAGAATATTTTGGAAGGCAACTTACTTGAGTTTGCAATTGATGCAACAATGTGGTCTGAGCCACCCGGGGAACAACCTTTACAACGCAACTTTTACAACGCACTACACTTACAACGCAATTTTTACAACGCAACATCCACTACAACGCATTCCATTACATCGCATGATACTACAACGCATTTTTAAAAAGTACCTTTACAACGCATTCCATTACATCGCATACTAACTTTACAACGCATACCATTACAACGCATAATATTACACTACACTATCCAACACTTACCCTACTGTTGCACCCCCTGGAGTTAGAATAGTAATTTTTACCCCTATACTATCCAACACTTACCCTACTGTTGTACCCCCTGGAGTTAGAATAGTAATTTTTACCCCTATACTATCCAACACTTACCCTACTGTTGCACCCCCTGGAGTTAGAATAGTAATTTTTACCCCATACTATCCAACACTTACCCTACTGTTGCACCCCCTGGAGTTAGAATAGTAATTTTTACCCCTATACTATCCAACACTTACCCTACTGTTGCACCCCCTGGAGTTAGAATAGTAATTTTTACCCCTATACTATCCAATACTTACCTTAAATGCAATGTAATATTATGCGTTGTAATGGTATGCATTGTAAAGGTAGTATGCGATGTAATGGAATGCGTTGTAAAGGTAGTTTTTAAAAATGCGTTGTAGTGTCATGCGATGTAATGGAATGCGTTGTAGTGGATGTTGCGTTGTAAAAATTGCGTTGTACGTGCATGCGTTGTAAAAGTATGCGTTGTAACGTCATACATCCAAGCCACCCTTGCTTAGAGAGCGTCCTGTATGGATAGAAATCTGCCACCCATGCTGCTGCTGGTAAATAAAATGAGGCAGCAGGGGTCCCTTTCACAGGTAAGTTCCTGGTTGGCCATAACAAAGCAGTGACTTGCCTCTGAATACATTTCCGCACCTCCCCCTAACACACCTGAATCTCACACAGCTTAGCTCCGTCAGGCTGGTGGCAAGTTGTTTGGCGGGGTGGGGAGGGAGTATTGGTCCATAGTGGCAGGGGGTGAAAGGAAGATGTGAGGGCAAATAGAATGTTAAAATGTAGTGACTGTGACACGTTAAGAATCATTAGGTCAACTTCAAACTGAATATCTGAATTCACGGTATATAGATGTTGCTGTGTGCAGTACCTTAATGCAGAGAGCTCCGTGAGCCATTCCGAAGATTGGCCTAGCATGACAAAAGCCGACTCTGTTAGTAGTAGTTTCAGTTGCAGGTACATGCGGACTATTGTCTAACTGATTTACAATACTATTCAGAATTACATGCATTTGACTGGGAGCGATTAGTTTGTTTTCATGTGTGTATTTAAAGGATATTTTGTAATTTGAACATCCTCCTATCACTAGCTTATTTACAGTAATCCTACATATGTTAGAAAATATAAGGATAATAATCTGGAATCAAAAAGCTGTTTGTACACCATAGAGTAAATGAGGTGAACAAATAGCAGCAGTTGTGGTCCTGATACAGTGAAAGTATTTGGAAATGTACTGCTGTTGTTTTTTCCCTAAGCTTCTAGTAAATTTCCACTACTGTGTGTTTCATAAACAATCTGCAACTCCTCCCAGAATCATCAACTGCCCCTCAGAGGTCTCTGCAATTGTGCAGATGTATTAACAAGTCAAATTGGGCCAGGGTAGCTTGTGGGTGTTTATGGGAGAGAACAACGGTAAACCTAGGTCAGCTCCAACAATCTTACACTATATTTATTTTAAAGACTAGACTAAATGTACAGTCAGTGAAAATATGGAAAGATCACACCAACATTGGTAAGGTTGGAAGGGAAGGTTTTCTCAAAAATGTTTTAAAGTGAAAATCCACTTCTGCATTACTTTCCACATGCGTGTACCATGTTCATTCAAATATTAGTAAATAGTAGCACATTCTGCCATTGTGCTGCTTCCACTTCACTGATTTTGGATCCGAAAAATACTCCACAAGGAAACTACTTTCTTCTCAGTTTTTAAACAAAGACAAAGCAGGGGAAGTGGGATTAAATAGTTTTAACCATGCTTTATTCCTAACAGGAATTGTTTACTTCACTTATTGAAGACAAGTAGCACAAATGTTATTAAAATGTAAATAACAAGTACATTGAGAGACACACAGCCTACTGTAACTCACTATGTCTGATACAAGCCAAACAAACTAAAACATTGATGAGGATCTCAAAAGAAGACTGGGGTCACCAAATTGTTGCATGCCAGGTACATTTGTATATACTATAATACTGCATTCCTTTACTGGCCTGTCAGCCAGTTGCCTAAGCTTTTCATGCAACCCAGACCAGGCTGTATGCAACCTCTTCAGTGGCTGGAACTGCCAGGGAAGGGTAGTATCTTCAAAGCCATCTGCTGTTTGGGTAGACCCAGTGTCCCTGTTGCACTACCAATGCCAATTTTTCTTGCAGTGGTGCATGAGTGTGGATCATTTGTGTCAATGGTGCATTCCAAGCTGATCTTCAGTGTATCAGTTGATATTCTTTCGAGGGCCCACATGTGGATTGGTGAAGACAAAGCATCCAGTGGCAGGTGATTTTTTCATTCAAGGTGGGTAAGATTGTCACCTGGAGTATCCATGTGGGGGTTCTGGCACTTCGAGGAGCATTTGGGTAAAGCCTCCAGGATACTTATTGCTTCATGGAAACAACTGACCATTGGTAAAGTTATAGGTTTGCTACTTAATTCAGTACTGATGCAGAATGTAATTTAATAGTGGGCACTCCAAGGAAGTTGATCGATATCAAGGAGATGGAGCTCCAATTTTAGGGATACCAATGGGTGCAGATTAAGTCCACCTTCAAGTGTTGGCTCCTTGATGAGTTGAGTGAAACCAAATGAGTTGATTGCCTCAGTGATGTTCTGATTCTGTGAAGCGGATTTATCAAATCCTTGTGCCATTGCAAAGTCACATAAAATGTTAATAAAGTAGTTACTTTCCAGCGCATTTTCTCTTTTTTTTGTTGCTGGAAAGTAGTCCTTGATGTAGCACAAATAGCGCTTTGCACTACTTTGCTACAAGTGGGTGGCCATGGGTGTTCCCACACTACCACTCATGGTTTCTGTTTCAAAGCCATATCTTCTGCAATTATTAAACATGGTTTTGCATCAAACATTTAAACACTGCATGTGTGCTGCATTATACAGCACACATCCAATCTGTGAAAAATGTAAATGTCTGTCTAGGTGTATACTAGGTGTATACTGGAAGGGTCACGTTCAAGTACAAAACCTATGGTAGATACTTTGCACTGGGAAGAAAGTAGAAGTAACTTATCTTCCACAAGCACAACGCAGCACGGTTGTTTGACATTACAATGCTGCCAATTACTACGCATGCCTTTCCCATGCAACTATTTACCACGCATATGAATTTACCATGCATACTTTTACCACGCATGGAAATTCCATTTAAGATATTATTATGGTAAGTATTATACATATATCTATATTTATATTACTTTGAGCCAGTAGTTGCCAATGAGTGCCACCGGTACTCATTTGTGGAGACTGGCACTTATTTTTCTGCATCAGACATTTATTGATAGCAAGAGGGGGGAAAACAAACACAGTGGAAAGACAGAGGAAGAGAAAAAGAGAAAAAACATGACGAGAGTTTCTAGTATTGCATCAAAGAGGTATGAGAAAGCCTTGTGTATTATTTTCTCGTGGAATTACCACCCACTAAAATCATGTTCGATGTAGGAACATCAGCTCATTCATGATCAGACAGGTTAAAATTCCATACTGGAATTCCCGTCCACGTGACTCATAATCAGGGTTGCCATAGGTATTGTGGCTAAAATTGTTGGGGTGGGGTGTTATCCATAAACCCCATCATTCCAATAGTGGCGGTAGCAAGAGTTACTTCTCATACTGGAATTTATTGGGCCACACATAATGAGGGTATTAAAGTATTCTAAAGAACACCTTTTTGTTCTAAAACATTCACCATGGTATAGTTTTTGAGTCAAGACTACCCAGTGTTTCAATGACAGCCAGCAATTATTATTTTTGACAAGGGAACATTGCACCTCCTTCACAGTACACTGGAACAGCAGGCCTTTCCTGATGTGCAGGGTGGCCCAGCAGTCAGTTGTCAGTCAATAACAAAAGTACACATTGGGCCCCTTAACCAAAATTATTGTGCCACCTGCAAACTCTTTGAAATGACCAACTGAGCAAATATGAGTTAAAGGAGATTTCATATTCTGCTGCTCTAATATGATAAGACATCAGAGCACAATATCAAAAAGGATCTTTTACATTACTGTTGGACATCCCCCCCCCATCCCCAAAAGAAAAGGGTAATCACATACCTGCATGCCAGGCTTTGAAAACCCCACAAAAGCTCAAGAGAAAAATTCTATCTTATGTTGTTAAAAATATTATGTGTGATACAAGATTTTGCTGGATATTATGTTATTGGAAACATCTATTTTCATATATATTTACGCATTACACATGGATGCAACATTATGAAAATAAAATATCTGCTATACTAAATAAAATAACTCAAACTATTAAAATTCAGATAATGCATACAAACCGTAAAATGTATGGTGTTACCAGGGATAACACCCTAAATTAACAGCATCACATATCTGTATGCCATACATTAAATACCAGGGGCCTCATTTACAACTTTTTGGTGCAAGGCAGCGCCGCAAGGCTTGTTGCTGTGCTGCCCTGCATCAACAGAAAAGGGCATAAATGAGCATTATCTAGGAGATATGGTGCATTCCTGTCCTCTTTCACTGCACTGGCACACAAATGGCTGCCTTGTGCCGATGCATGCACCCTTACACCATGATGCAAGGGTTTGTGCGTTGTAATAATTATTACTTTTGTGCAGGAAGGTATACCTCCCTGCACAAAAACAATCAATGGAAGTGTTTTGCTCTTTCTATGTGGCCTGCTCGTTATGCCACCCCTGGGGAGGCATATGGTTTTGACGCATTCTCAGATTTAGGCTATGTTGTAAATCTGGGAATGTGTTCAAAATCCAACGGGACACCCACCGAAACGCCCATGGCACCCCTCCCTGATACATGTTGAGGCAACGCAGCAACTTGCGCTGCCTTACACCATAACTAAGAGGCCATTAAAAGCCATGCAGGGTAGTGTTGCGTGGCCTTGTAGATATTGGTTTGCACTCTGCACTGGAGCATCAAAACAATTACGCCCCAGTGGTGCATTTGGTTTGTAAATAAGCCCCGTATTCTTAGTTGCCATTCTACTCATGAACCCATATTATGTAATAGCTCAAAAACTCGGTACCAGAGATCTTACAGTAAAGCTGAAAATAGATGCCAAAAAAACCTAGTTTCATAATTAGAATGTACCAAATGGATGAGGTCCCATGGTAGTAGGTGACTACTGGGAAGTATTCATGATAGATACTGAAATTTACCACCACTTTTTTAAAACTTGTAACATTTGGAGACTAGTTGTTCATTTTCTAAACTTGTCTCAAAGGTTGCAGGAGCGGGTAGTCAATGCTTACTTCAGAAGATTTTAAAGAAATTAGAACTCAAAAACACACACACAAACTCAATCTCGGACTGCGTTATATCTTTTAACATGACCTGATTTAGAGGAGAGGATTTAGAATTAAAACCTCAAAATGCACCATAGTAGCTATGTGACTCATAGTATCCCTGCTGCCCAGTAAACATTTTCTGATGTATCAGCGCAGACAGTGTCTCTCTACACATACAAAGTGCCCTGCAATGTAAAATGTAAAGTTGCCCATCCTAAACACCATACTTGTAAAAGTGCAGAATTATTTTAAAGTTTGAGAACAGCACACGTTAAGACTGTCCTGTTTGATACATCGCATTTGGTTTTTTTTCATGCCTTTTAGAATTCCAAAACTTGATTTGAAAGCTTATTGAAAACTGTGTTCCAGTTACATGTACAGCATGTGTTTAGGTCCATAGCCATCCATAGATGCAGTTGCCCATGTGTTAAGTTGCCTAGTGGGCAGTGCACAGATCCTTTTCAGTGCAGTATAGGTGATTTACTTCTGGCAGAAGAATATTTGATGTGGAAAGACCAGTAAATGGAAATATGTTTTACTAAAAGAAATGCTGCTCCTGGAGTGCTCTAGTAGAGGGTTAGTTTATGATAAATGGCAACATTTAATTTTAATTACTGTAAAGGCCCCACTCCAAAAAACACGTTTGGCATGCAGTCATCATTTGTGCATGAACTCATAAAACACTCATTTATTTAAGCCAGAGTTACTGATATTGGCACTGCTTCTAGGAAAAACGTCTCCACTTTGAAATGAGATAGAATAATTTTGTAGGATATCTGCTTCCGAAGCAAGTTCGTTTTTTTAATGTAAGTCAAAAATACGATGATATAACTGTAGAAGCATCCTTGATGTCATGCTGGTGTGCTGTGCTTTTGTCCAGGAGTTTGCAATTCACCTACAGATACTTGGCTAAAATCTGTAAAGCGCCTGTGTACCTTCGGGTCGCGCTGCATAAAGCTGCAAACATTAACTTGGGCGAGAGGGAGGATGGAAGAGGCTCGGCTGGAGCTGGGAGTGTCGAGACCCACGCACTTTGTCATGCAGAGTGCCCCTGGCAGTGGCCCATTCACACCTGCTCCTCAGCCTCAGACAGACAAAAGACGCATTCACCTGCAGATCTACAGGAGGGGGAGGGCGCGGCAGAGGATGGGGCACAGAGGAAGTTTATTCTTTTGCCGGGACATACGTCGAAAGAGTGCTTTAGTTTTCAGAACTGGGAGCAGTGGCATTTGAGCACGCTAAAAAGCTCACTTCGAAATACAATTCCAAAATCGAATGTAAGCCATTTTTAGGAAAATAAACACAAGTCTACTCCTAGAAAAGGCACACTGACGCATTTAAAATCTGTAACTATTTTTTTTAAATAATACAATCTATACTCCTTTAATAAAAAAATGATGTTTCTGAAAAATATATACTGCTTTTGCTTTAGTCATGATTTTTCCGTGAGTTGAATTGTAACTGTAAAATGTCTGGATATAAACGTTTTCCATTACTCACTGTAGGACTGGTTTCTGGATGCAGGTTTATAGCAAATCTTTGCTTTTTTGATTCGGAAGATTAGCCCTTAGAAGCTGGAATCTCAAACACTTTCGTTTTACTCTTTATATTTTGTAGCTTGTAGTTTAGCTTTTCAGATTTTGGACTACAAGTCTCAAAATGCAAAATATAAAATATAACAAAAGGCCAGCGCCTGCTAATATTATCTATCGCTCAAAATCCACTTGCTTCTCACTCTAGAATACCAAAAAGATTCTATATTTTGTTAAATTAACCCCATTTTAGCTAAGAATGAGCACGAATTGCCATATCACACCATTAAACTCTCAATCAATCAATCAATAAATGCTTAGTCGAATTGTACAAAAAAATCCATAAAGCAATAAAATCACAAAAAAAGGCCAGATTTACAAGAAGGAGACGCATCTGTACAGATGCGTCACTTTCCCGGCGCCACCCTGAGAAACCCTTGCACCACCATGGATGCGCCGTATTTATAATACGGCACTCCATGGAGCAAGGATTGACAAATGCGGCAAAAATTCTGACGCATCTGTTGGGCCAAAATTCACGCATTGCTGGAGTCGTGTCGCAAGCACGATGCAACTCCAGCAATGAATTTTGAGGAATATTTCTACTAACAGGTGTAAGGTTTTGACGCAGTGGCGTCCTAGAAGTGACGCTGTGAAATCTTGTAGATTTCCCTGCGTCACTTTTACAAGGTTTTCCTGCGTGGGAACGCCCACCCTTCATTCATTATACCTGACGCAGGTATAATGTGACGCAGGGCTTTACAACGTGACGCATCTCCCTAGATACGTCACATTGTAAATTGGCCGCATTTTTTACACCACCGCTGCATCACAAAAGTGACGCAACGCCGGCGCAAAAGTGTCGCAAGGGGCCGGTAAATCTGCCCCAATGTACTTTTGTTACAATAAACTCTCAAATTATCCCATTCGAAGAAAGAGTAGGCTGGGGTCACTGTCTCCTTTGTCTGAAACTAATGTCCATTAGAGGCAAAAGCCAGTATCTATGACAAAAAAAGACATTTCACTCGCAGGCCATTGGGGATACGAAACAAAACAAATCAGTTACATAACTATTATATTTTACTGTTTGACTTGTGGCTCCCAAATATTTTCTTACATTGAAAGTGTCATTAGGCTCTGAGGGCATTAAAACGCTCATACATCAAAGGAGATTACGCTAATTTCTTAATCCAGCAGTCCCTTGCTGATTTGAGCTCTTTCTCCTATCTAAATTGCAGTACTTCTCTCTTCCATCTCAAATTGTGTACTTGTGGAAATAATTCAACCACATTAATTTCTAACACAAACTCCTCCCTAATTGCAAGCTTACCTCTCCATGTAACTTTTGTAGCAGGCACAAAATGTACTTTCCCAACTTTGTCCTACTCGGCAAAACCCAAGACTTGTGTGTCAACCCCAGTCAAATCCTTAAAGGACTCTTGCATGAACTTTTAAGCACCCACCACCCTGCCTCACTCTCCCCAGCCATTCCTCGGCTGACACAGTTGTTGATGACCGGTCAGCCATGGGTCCTATACTCTGTCACTATAAGCAGCAGGAAAGTCCCCCCTTATCTTCTTGTGAAAGGATGTACCTTCGTCATAGCTTTCTTCATGACAGTCTTATGCTACCTGTATATGGGCACCAATAAAGACTTGACTGTCTCCTTTCTCATCACTATCTTCCATGCTGTGTCAGTGTTCAGGGGCTGCCTTTCCCAATCAGCAGATTTCTTATGTGTGCCTGCAGGCATGAATGCTGCCTCCCTCAGGATGACAAAGACTCCAAAGATGAGAGCAACCTTGACCCATAGGTTCTCACTTATGGGACCTGAGCTGTCTCCAAGTCCTCAGCTCTGCCTTTTCCACCAAGGGCCATCAGCACTGATCACCAGGAACTACCACCATATTTAGGTGAAGGTTCTCCCTGCATTGGACCTCCTCAGTTTTGCCTCCTCCCACAGGCAGTGGGAAACACCCAGAGAGGTACTGCTATGTTAGGTCCTGGAATCATGCCGGAGGCCCTGCTCCTCCTCAGTAAATGTTGACCCACAATTGCTGGTCGCTATCTTACTCAGTCAATAGCTACCTGGCCTGAAGGTTTCTTGACCCAGCATTTCCAGCTCTTTGGTCAATCATCAATGCCTGGCAGTTCACTACCATCCAACACCATTCTGACAATCGTATCAAAATCAAGTGAGGCAGTGCCTGACACTTGCAGACCCACACACAGGAGAGTCACTTCAATCCTCACTCCATGCTCACCTTGTTGAAAGCCAACAGAATCAATAGAGGAAGTGCTGAGGGACTTGAAAAAGGTGAGTGCTATTAAAAGATGCACTGTGATAGTTGAGTATATGGCATATGTTTGGGCTGCATAAGAATTTTGTTAGCTTCCTAGTGTGTATTGGCTGTTTTTGGTAATGTGTTGCAGTTGCATTTATTAAGTGTTTCAACCCACTTATGAGGCAGCAAGGTGCATTTTAAGAGGGGTATTATGCTACTTCATGGAAGTGTGGGTGTCAAGTGGCTTAGTTGAATAGTTTTTCTATGTCATGCATGAGAACCATAGTTGTGTTTTTATCTTTTTAATGTTGCTGTGCCTTGGCATGTACTGAAGCAAAAGGAGAGAAAGGACAGTGAAATGAAATGAAACACTCACTATGAGTAGCCTCATTATTTCCGATGGGAACTACAATTAAAGTTACAATTCAGCATCAGAAATTTGGGTTCTGCAATACCTCCAAAGACCTGGAGTTTCCCCCCAGTCACTTTGCCTGCTGAAAGCAGGGGCAGTCCCCCTTGAAACTCTGTGGCATGAGGAATTACGAGCAATCGGATGTTGTGTTTTTGATTCCCCTGGTCGCTCTAATTTCTGAGTGGCTCTTCCTATAGATGGCTCTGTAGGTAATGAAGTTAAGTCTTAAAGGCAGAGCATCTGGCAATTGGAAGTCAACAGAGCGCTGGAGGACAGGGTGGATGTGGTCATGTAGATGGATTCATTACAGTCTTCAGAGCAGACAGAACAAGGCCCCGGACTAGTGTCTTTGCATCATCAAGAGGAGAAAGGGCAAGTGAAATAGCCGCCAGGTGCATGTGAGGTAAATTTGGAATGCAGAAAACTTCATAATAGAGTTTGCATGGTGTATTAAGCATTTATTGTGATTTGGTTCATTTAGGGAACATGGGAAAGGCTACAATTGATAGTCACTCCAAGGTTTCTCACTTTTGTCAATATGGGTGGTGCTGCACTAAATTCCTGATTTCAAATGCTTGTAAGCCAGTAGTTCTACCAATTGCTTCATGTGAGGATAGAATCTCTGTTTTAGACCAGTTTAGTTTAAGGTGAATACTCAGTATTCATTGGTATTGACTTAATGTCAGTGGTCTTGTCCTGATGTTTCCAGGTCCCTCTGTTGTTTCAACTTTAAGATGACCTTCATGGGGTCAGTGCACTTGTAGCATGTTAGGTTGAGGATATTGAGGAATTTAGGTAGTGGTCTCAGGTAGGTGTTAAAGGGCAATATTGTGATGAGTGAGCTTTAAGGAACAGCATCATTAATGTTGACATTTGGTGATGTGAATTGAGCAGCAAGATTATGCTGGGTTTAATGGAAAGGTAGGAGGAGAAGCAGTCAGAAGCTAAGTTTGTCTAAGCTTACTATGAGGGAGTGGTGGTGACCTGTGTCAAAAGAAGCGGTTAGAACCAGCAGTGAGAATTCAGCAACTCCGGTCCTGTCCATGGCGGTCTTCACATGGTCTGAAATGGAAATCAGAATTCAGTTGGTGCCTCCCCAATTGTGGCCAACCCTGGCATTGTGGTTGTCCCCCGGCATCATAATGGCTACAATCAACATATTTTGTGTCTACTTGGCCAGCCACTGCATTATTGCACAGTGCTATATTTTGAGAATCCTTGTCATTGTGCTGGATATCACTGAGATGTAATGGCAGTACCTGGGCACCTAAGGCAGAATCTGTTCATGCAAGGGGTTTGTACATTTGAGTAACTAAAGGAAATGAAAGGCTGATTTTATAAAGTATGCTACAATTTTGAGGCAAGGGTTGTGTCTTTTCAGAAAAATACATTTTTCCTTTGATAATTGAGTTTGTATATCCCAAGTTGAAAGCATTTATTTGCTAGAAAAAAGGAATTGACCCAAAGTGATATGCTTATGTCTGAGGGCAAAATAATTGTGTTTTCATAACGTATTGAAAGTTGATATTTGAATGATAAAGGTAGCTGTCTGAGGAAGACCCATTAGTGCTTTTATTCCCTTTTTTTCTAGAAGGCTGCTATAGCTGTTATTTCATTGGACATGTGGTGGAATTTCACTTAGATGAAACACTTTGACACTAATGTCCCCTCTCCTGATGATTGGTGGTGGTCACTAATGTGAATAGGATGCTCACTAAAAATGTCAACTCAGATGTGGTCACTATTGTAACAGCTATAACATGTGATGGTAGCTCAGGATTATTTTCAGTACTCAGAAGTAGCTCTCATTGGAGACTCCTGATGAAGAAGTAACATTTTTTGAAATGCAGAGGAAGGCTCAGCATTCAAATCTCAGGGAATTAAGAGTTTATGGGTGTAACCCCCTGGAGGATGCAGTTTCAAACCAGCAGGGTACACTTGGCTTACAGAAACACAGACTATTTAGTTTTCTATCTGTAGTAGTGACAGGAAATTTGCTGGAAGACTTAGCTTCCAAACCACCCCAGAGTTATAGGTCTATGGAGTTGCAGCAATGCACAAACAGAAAAATACTCCTTCCAAAATCACCATAAAAAATGTCTAATTACCTCCCAAGTGGTGCAGGTGCAAAATCATCACAGAATTAACATTCTATGAAGTTTCCATAGAAGCAACATGGGTGCAATCCAGTGAAAGATGTAGTTTCCGTAAACAACCATGGAACTGATTATTTAGTTGTCTATGGGCCATCAAGAAGTAGTAAAAGGAAACTGCTGGAAGACTTGACTTCCAAACCATCAGGGAGTTTTGAGTTTATGGAGTCCACCTAGGTCTCAGGGATACACCCTCAGAAATACACACCTTCCAAAACTACCAGAAACATGTCTAATGAACCCCCAAATAGTGCAGGTGCCACTGAAGCAGCTTTAAAAAATCATGACAATTAGGAATATGTAGGTTCCATAAATAAGCAGGGAATAAAGAGTAAATGGAGCAACCTAGTAGCAGCATAGGTGAAACCTACCAGAAAATGCAGCTTTCAATACCACCAATTTATGAAGAGGGGGCAGGCCCTACAGTGGTTTCAACGCAATCATTATTTTAGAAAGGAGTATAGTGTTCTTCCCAGATACAGGAAGGAATGTACTTCCTTCAGTTTAGCAACCCCAAGGTAAAACTTCTAATGCCCCTCTGTCTTCTAAAGATCATGATATTGCTCAGTACTTCTTCACAGCATATAGCAGGACTTGAAGCCTTTAGGATTTCTAAGAATCAGAATTCTTGAGTCTGTGTTATGAAGAGATGGGTTCTGTATCCCATATTGCTCTGGCCTAACTCGACAGCTAGACTGTGCTTTGGCAGAAGGAGGGAGGTAAAGTCTACCTTAGAGAACAAACTTTTTTTATATTTTGTAGGTTCTCAAATGTTCTTAGTTCTTTCAGAGGCTCTTTGATGAAAACCTATGAAGCCCAGAAATCTCATAATATGTTGTGTCTATACCATTTAGGAAAGAAAGGCTCTCTCTAGCAACTCTTGGTGTTGATACAATGGCCAGCCCTGATTTTGAAGTTGTGGTGTTACTTTGATTTTAACCATTGTCATTACTCTAGCTGTAACTACACCAAATAATGGAAGTGTTACAATTTGTACGTCAAGTCTACTAGACAGCTCAGCTGTCTGTTTGCAAACCACCTATTGTGGTCTTACCAAGAGCTTACCTTGGCTTATAACCAGTCTATTGCTTACCAGTGGTTGGTTCCACTGTCACTCCTATTTACTTGCTTCTTATTCAATGGCTTTCCATGTTACAGCTTTTCAATATTGTGTGTCTCTCTCTCCTGGAGCATAGCCTCTTTACTGTCTCTCTGACTGGCTGGCTTTTTATATCACTGGTTGACTGTTGTTATTGCTGTTATTATTTATGTATTGTGATTGACTTTTGTTATTATTTATTAATTGTTATCAGCATTTGCCATATCAAATATATTAAAATACATACACCATTGATGATTACACTTTACTCTACTCCACTCTTGACACTTTACACCACTCTCTGACACTTTACCCCACTCTACTTCACTCTGCAGCACTTTTCTCCACTCTGCTTCACTCTACGAAACTTTACTCTGCTTCGCACTACAACACTTTGCTTCATT
This sequence comes from Triturus cristatus, assembly GCF_964204655.1. Classification (NCBI taxonomy): domain Eukaryota; kingdom Metazoa; phylum Chordata; class Amphibia; order Caudata; family Salamandridae; genus Triturus; species Triturus cristatus. The sequence goes on from NC_140579.1 coordinate 1,115,019,809, forward strand.
CTTCTCCACTCTATGACACTTTTCTCCACTCTACTGCACTTTACTTCATTCTACAACACTTTACTCTACAGCACTTTACTTTACGACACTTGTCTACACTCTGTGGCACATTACTCCACACTCTAACACTTTACTTCATTCTACAACACTTTAAACCACTCTACTCAACTCTACTTCACTCTGCTCCACTCTATGACACTTTGCTCCACTCTGTTCCACTCTACAAAACTTACTCTACTCCACTTCTCTGTGGCACTTCACTACTCTCTATGGAACTTTACTCCACAAAACTCTACTCTGCTCCACTCTAGAACACACAACACTTTACTCCACTCTACAACACATTACCCGACTCCATGACACTTTATTCCACTCTTCTTCTCTCTACAACACTTTACTCCCGTCTACGGCACTTTACTCTACCGTGTTTCACTCTACAACACTTACTCTACTCCACTTCACTCTGACACTTAACTCCACTCTATGGAACTTTACTCCACTCTGCTCCACTCAACAACACTTTATTCCATTCTACTCTACTCTGCTCCACTCTACAACACACAACACTTTACTCCACTCTACAATACTTTGCTCAACTCTATAGCACTTTACTCCACTCTATGATACTTTACTCCACTCTATGCCACTTAACTCCACTCTACTCCACTGTACAATGCTTTACTCCACTTTACTCTACTCCGTTTCACTCTATGACACTTTACACCTCTCTACAACACTTTAGTCCACTCTGCTCTACATTGCTCCACTCTATGACACTTTAATCCACTCTTCTCTACTCTACGACGCTTTACTCCACTCTACACCACTTTAATCCTCACTACTTTACATTGCTCCACTGTTCTCCACTCTATGACCCTTTGCTCCACTCTGCAACACTTTGCTCCACTCTACAACACTTTGCTCCACTCTACAACACTTTGCTCCACTCTACAACACTTTGCTCCACTCCGCTCTACTTTACAACACTATACTCCATTCTACTCCTCTATACAACACTTTACTCCACTCTGCTCCATTGGCTCCACTCTACTCAACTTTGACACTTTACTCCACTCTACAACACTTTGCACCACTCTACAACACTTTGCACCACTCTAATCTATTCTGCTCCATTCTACGACACTTTACTCCACTCAGCTCCACTTTAGAACACTATACTCCATTCTATTCCTCTCTACAACACATTACTCCACTCTATAATACTTCACTCCACTCTGCCCCGCTCCACTCCATTCTACTTTACTCCAAAACACTCCACTCTACGACACTCCACAACACTCTTCTCCCCTCTATGCCACTCCAGAACTCTCCAGTCTATACTCCTCCATTCTACACCACTTTATTCCACACCACTCTAAAACACTCCACAAAACCCCACAACACTCATCTCCCTCTCTGTTACTCCCCAACCCTCCACTCCACTCGACTCTCCTCCCCTCCGTACCACTCCACTCTACACCACTCTACTGCACTCTACTCTACAACACTCCGCGACATTCCATGACATTCCACTCCATTCTACTCCAGTACACACCACTCTAACTCCTCTCTATGCCACTCCAAAACACTCCTCAACACTCGACTCTAAACCTCTCCACATTACTCTATGCTACTTCATGCCACACCACTCTACGCCTCTTCATTCTACCATACTTTACTCCACTTTTGAGTATGCTGGTGTAGAAAATGGCTAAACACACATTGGCAGAGCCAATAGCTCTTGTATAGGTGAGACCTTATGCCTTTGTCAATGCTTGTTATGATTGCTCTCCAACCACACTTGGGAATGTCAACAAACTGTGTTAACTTGGATAACTTTAGGAACTGTTTTTACATTAAGCCGTTCAAATGTTTTAAATTATAATTACATATAATGGCAATATCTGAATATATCGTCTAAGCAGTTTACTATTAGTATAAGAACTTTCCCTTTCTGTTAAAAATAAACTTCTCCATGCTGTGGGTATAACGTTGCTTCAGTTCGCTACCTGTGAGAACGTAGCCATTACCGCAAAATACCGCTAGTCTCTCACTCATCTAGCCATCATCTAAAATAACTTATTCCACGTTGCTTATTAATATTTAAACAAAGGCAAAGCAATAGAAAGATTTTGTATTTCTGGTACGTACTAGCATTAAAATGTAACAATAGGCACTGATGCCTCTAAGTTACTTGCCAAAAACAATAAAATCAGTTTATTTTCATTGCATTCTATTGCACCATCATTCTTTAATTACAAATAAGGATACAATGGCAACAGTGAAGTATTCTGGATTTCAAAACTGACCAAAATTGCTTTTAGCAATGTTATAAAACCACTAACAACATATAGACCCAAAATGTCAAAGCTTCATGTCAATAAAGATTTATTTTAATAAACAGAGAAAAGGTTCATTTGAATGAAAAATACTTTGATAAACATAGTGCTATGCAGCTTTTACTTTGAAATATCTGTCTTTTCTGCTGCTAATATGTGTTTCTGGTGAGCAAAGTGTGTTTAAATGCAAAGTGTGGCTATGGCTATGGCTTGGTGTCGGTGTATGAATATGTCATCATGACAAAGCAGTGCATTTCTTAAGTCTGGCTGAACATACATGTGGTATACTCAGTCAATCAACATCATGTAATCAAATTTTGTTTAAGTGCACGTAATCAAATCAGTTCCTACAAAAGAATTCCATAATTGTCACAATTCTAACATAATAAATGTAAAGGCAGAAATTCAAAGATTCTGTTTAACTCTGTAGTCCTAAAAAAGATGCTCGGGTGCTCTGACCTACTGCAAAGGTATCTGACAACTTGGCACAATGGCAATTTGCGCATCCCACATTGTCCCATGTCAAAAATTTCTGGTACTCGCTCTCTTCTCTACATATTGTTCTGCTCTTTAAATCACTCAAAATAAATATTATTGTGATATTCAAAAATTCTTTTAATAAGTTTACTAATTTTATAAGAACATCCCTCGTCTGAAAAATATACTTTCCCGTGCTGCGGGCATTGCATTGCTTCCGTTCACTGTCTGCAAGAACGCAGCCCACAGCACAAAACAGCTCTAGTCACTCACACAGCAAGCCATCGAAAAGAAGTGCATATTAGTATGTGAACAAAGGCAAAGCTACATAAAAAATCAGAATTCCTGATATACGCATTGAAATGTAACAATAGGCATTAATTCCGCAAGGTTATTTGCAAAAAACAATCAGATCAGTTTATATCCGATTTCAGTGCAGTGCACCATCATTCTTTAATTGCAGATACGGATCAAAAGGCAAACGTGAAGTATTTTGGGTTTAGAAAAGGGACCCTAATTGCTTTTAGCAATATTTATAATACCACAAACTATTTTCAGACATAAAAAGTCTAAATTAAATACCTTCATGCAAATAAAAAATGTATTTTCATAAATAGAAAGGTTCATTTCCATGAAAATATTTGAATAATTACAGGACTATGCAGCTTTCCCTTTGAAATATCTGTCCTTTGTGCTGCTAGCATGAGATTCTGGTGAGCAAAGTGTGTTTAAATGCAAAGTGTGTTTAAGACTGCAGTACCATCACCTGTCTACGGGGGCAGAGCTGAGCACAAATATAAACACACTTGATGTAACACAGGTCCCCACAAGGCAATTTTTTTTAAAGTTGTAAAAATTGACACAGATGTTCCTGAAGCCATTTTTTATCATTTAGAAGACATTGCCTTGTGGGGACCTGGGTTCAAGTCCCCACAGTGCACTCAAGTCCCCACAGCGTGAGTGTGTTATCACACCCAAGTCCCCACAAGGATAGTAACACAAACCCACCAATATATATGTGTGTGTGTGTGTGTGTGTGTGTGTGTGTGTGTGTGTGTGTGTGTGTGTGTGTGTGTATATATATATATATATATATATATATATATATATATATATAAAACTGAGAGATGGAGCGTGAGTGAATATGTATGGAAACACACACACATTACAGAGAGAAACACAGGGTCGAACTGGGAAAGAAAATAGGCCTTGGAGTAGGTGTCCCGTATCACCTTAGGGCGCCCAGGGGCCCTCGAGGGTGCATGTGTACACATACCACCTTCGAGCATCAACGGGCCCTTCAGAGGTGCGTGTGTACGCACCTCCTCAGGGCGCCTAGGGGCCCACGAAGGTGCATGTGTGTGTACCCATCACCTCAGGGCGCCTTAGGGTCCACAGAGGTGCATGTCTGTGTGTCTATACACATACCATCTAAGGCCTCCGAGGGGTCCACGGAGGTGCGAGTATGTGTTCGTACACACATATACCACCTCTAAGCGCCAAAGAGCCCACGGAGGTGCGAGCTTCTGTGTGTGCGTGTACCATCCAGTGTGTAGTACTCCAGTAGGTGTGAACGCCTACAGTGGCAAGCAAGGGTGTAATGGGACCTAATGCAAGCAAGGAAGTGGGCTCCCTAGCCTTGGGGGTCTGTATTTAAAACGTGCCATAAATTAGGTGCAGTGTAACCCTCGCACCAGAAGGTACTGGTGCCACTGTAGCTGCTGCACTAATGACAGCGATGCCTTTGCTTGCGGATCTCGGAGTTTCCTTTTCAATTTCTCCCTTCCTCATCGACTTTCACTCGGTCTCTCTTCCTTATCCCCATCCTCCCTTTATTACCTTTTCTTATTGTTGAAAGCTTTTACCCTCTCTTTTTCTTTCCCGTTTCCCTACTTCTCTCATCTCTACTTCTTACACTTCTGTCTCCCCAATCTCCCTTTAATCTGTCCTGTCTCTTCCATTACTCGTTCTCTTTGACATCTAACAGTCCCCTTTGCTTCTCTCTTACCTCCCATTCTCTAATCTGCTAATCTGCTTATTTCTGCCACTTTTGCTTTCTCCTTCCTAACCCCCTTCCCTTTGCTCCTTCTTATCTTCCATTTCCTTCTCTCGTATCCTTTTCTGTGCCCCAACCTTTCCACTTTGTCTTCTCCTTACTACCTTTCACCCTTTCCTTTCCTCCCGACCATCTCTTCCCCATTTCTCACTTAATCTCTCCTCCCCTTTGATTTTGTCTCCACCTCATCTTGTTTAATCCATCTGAAATCTCTCCTTCTCCCCTCCCTTTCTCTCCACACTCAAATCTCCGTCTTTCCTCCATACTTTGTTTCTTCCTCTCTGTTAGACCTGGCACCTTGGCGTGAGTTTCCCTTCCACTTTTTTTGATGGTGTGCCTCAACTGTTTTGCTGGTGTTGTCCGCTCAGGGCACTGCGCCACGGCTAATCCGTGCCGCAGTGCAAGTGCTCCCTAGGTAAAGTGTACCTGTAATTGATGTTCATGATTGGTTTATTGGATTTACTGTCAGTCCCCAGTAAAGTGCACCAGGGGTGCCAGGGCTTGTGAATGCCAATGCTGCTGGTGGGCTTGCAGCGCTGGTTGCGCCACCCACAGAAAGCAGCCTTGTAAAATGTGTCTAGGGTCTGCCACCGCAGACCCTGCGTGCAGTCTGGGACTGTCGCGCTGACTGCGCAAGTGCCCCCACTTGCCAGTCCCTAAACCTTCCCTTACCTACATATTAGCCACCCCTCTGGTAGGCCCAAGGGCAGGGTGCATTGTAGGCATAAGGTAGGACATGCCCGGATGTGTGTGGCATGTCTTAGTAGTGAATTACAGCCATTTTCGTTTTTCACTATTGAAGGCTACCTGCTCTCCATAGGCCAGAATGGGCTGCTGGAGTCACTACACGCTGTGACCCCAGTGGACTCATAGAGCATGGTAGAAAGTCAAGTTTAGTATGCCTGAACTCAGGATAATAAAATACTTCTTGTAGTCAAGTTTATTTTGGTATCCTGGGTTTGTAAATACTACTTTTAGAAAGTTAGTATTTACTGACCTGGCCATTTCAGCCCGCCTCTGCTGTGTGTGTGTGTTCTGCCTAGCAACAGTAAGGAGCAGGGTTGGGGAATCCCCAGAGACAGGTTGGCTGCCAGGTGGTGGGTAGAGAGATGACACCAGGATGGGTGGGAGGAGTACACCTTGACTCTTGAATAGACCTGTGCTCTGCCACCACAAAGCCGGCGCCGCCCCCTGTGGAGCGGCTGATGTCTCTGCCCTGCTGCTGAAAGGAAAGAGCAGAGTCACCATAACAAAGTGCTCCAGAACTGGACTGGGCCAGGCCCAGGCCCCCTGGCGCTAAAGAACAAAAGAATCACCGTATAAAAGTAGGAGCCTGGCTCCTAAGAAATCAGAATCCTGTTTACCACAAAGAACCTCTGCCCAACTAGAAGGAGAAGAAGACGCTGGAGGAGCTGGCCTGCTGCTTGCCTTGCTGGGAAAGGAGAGGAAGAGACTTGCTGAAAAGACTTTGCTGCTTTGTGCTTGAACATTCTCCAAGGGCTTGATCTGAGCTTGCCCCCTGAACTGAACCCCAGGACCAGTGGGTTCTCTGTGCTTTTGCTCGTCCTCCAATTCGAGCCGTGTGTGCATCCCGCTGGAAAGAGACTGCGCCCCTCATCGCCCCTCCTAGGGCCGTGACACTCAGGAGCTTGCCTGCCTCAACCCCGTGAGAGCCCCGCTCCGTCCGGAGCCGCTCTCTGTCCCCGGGCTAGGTTGCCTGCACCCCTGTCACCGCCTGCCACTGGAGCGTGCTGAAAGCGCTGTCACCCCTCCCGCCGGAATCCTTCCAACGATCGTGATCTTCGCCGGGTCACCAGCTGCACGGACCGTGCCCTGTGACCCCGCTTCGTTATCCTTGGAACACCCCCAGGCCGCGCCGCCCCCGCTGTGGAGACCCCCCTGCACCGCCGTGCTAAGGGTCGCTGGCCGCGCCTGCCTACTTGCCCACACCCGCTGATTGAGGACCCAAGAACACTTCCCAAGCTGAGAGTCGCACCGACCTGTGCCGACCCTCCACATCACTAAAGGAGTTCCAGTATCGGGCTCGGGGCCCGCACCGCCTTATTTCCCCGTTATCCTCACCGCACGCCTGTCTCACCTCCCGCCGCCCCGGAGCTGCCGGGAAGGGCTGTGCACGGCGCAGGCGCGCCCACGACAGATGCGTGAGCCGCGGTAGGCCTGAAGTAAGTCAAGACTGGAATCTCTCAAGTGACATTGGTAAAAGACTAAAGAAGTACCCGCTTAAAGAACTGCTTGTCTGCTTTATAACCTGGTGGCATCCAAACAACGTTACTAGTCTTGTGATAAGTCTGCATATTGAGATAACTATTTTTATATAAAGGAGCGTATTTTCACATACCTAAGCCTGGTGTCCGTTTCTGGGGGGATTGATGTGTTTACTGTGTGTGTGATTATAATTGCTTAACCAACAACGCCTGAAGAATCGCCTTGGCTGCTCACGCCACGCACCTAGAGGGTGAGCAAGGGTCATTCCAAAAGGGGTTATCCTTTGCCCTGACGTGGAGGAGTGGGTCCCTGCTTGACACAAGGACATCCTTGCGCCAATCAGAGATTCCCGACTCTAACATTGGTGGCAGCGGCTGGGATTTCGGATTTGCATTTGTAATTTGCATACAGTGAATTATTAATCACCAGATAGTGAGAGCAGACCAAGTAACGCAGCCACAGGTTTTCATTGTTTGAACTTTGTTGAGACATCTGCCATTATTGCAACCATGCCTGGCTCACTCCCTGCTGTAAGAGCACTCTCTGTGATTTCTGGAATAGATGAGGTGGATTGGGAGAGACTGGAAGGTTACACAGTAGAGCAATTGAAAGGCTACAGTGTGAAACTCCGAGTTCCCCATGCTGGATTCAAGAAGAAGATCCAGTTCACCAAGGCGTTGAGAGCCTGGAAGGAGTCAAGAGACCCATAGAATGCGGGGGACATCGTTACACCCGACAACCTTGGGGAGCCCAGCAGAGTCCTGGACCCATGCAATGGAGATGGCAAAGTTGGCAGGACAAATGGAAATGGAAAAGCAGAAGTTGGCCTTGGAGGCACAACAACGCCAAATGGATCATGATATAAGGTTGAAGGAGTTGGAGCTGAAGGCGAAAAGTTTGGACACCGCTCCTTCTGGTGGCAGCACTCCGCCGGTGCAGGTAGAGTCCAAGGTGTACATCCCCAAAGATGTAGTAAACGAGTATTTTAGAAAGGATGACATAGGGCAGTGGTTTAGAGCCTAGGAGGTGGCCATGTCTTCACACCGGGTCCCTGAGAAAGACTGGGGAGCGGGGTTGTGGGGAAGGTTCCTTGCTGAAGGGCGTGACACACTGTTAGATTTACCCTTAGATCTCCAAGCCTCATACCCCCATATGAAGGAAGCTTTAATGACCAGGTATGGGTTAACTCCTGAGCTATATAGACAGAGGTTCAGGGAGACTAAGAAGATCCCTGAGAGTACGTATGTGGAGTATGTAACTTTTTTCTGCAGAGCACTGGATGGTTGGGTGAAGGGTAGCAAGGTGAGTGATTATCAAGGGTTGCTTGATTTAATTGCATGGGAGCACTTGTCCAGTCAATGTTTTCCTGAGCTACGCCAGCACCGGATTGATAGCAAGCTGTCCAACCCGAGGAAGCTTGCTGAGGAGGCGGACCGCTGGCTCAGCACCAGGGTCCACAAGGGTCAAGTGGGAGACTCCGCCAAAGGTTGGCAGGGTCCCCAGCAGAAGAGTGGGGGAGACAGGGGTAAACTGAAGGGGTTCCAAAAAGGCCCCCAAAGTAATTCCCAAGGGAACCAGCAGAAGGGTTCCCAGCCTCCCCCACCCCCGCAGCAGAACGGGGCCCGACAGGTAGGCCTGTTCCAAAGGGGCCCTTCAATTGTTACAGGTGTGGTGACCCGGGTCACATTGCCTCTGATCCTAAGTGTCGCCTGTTTGGTAAGACAGCACCCACTGGTGCTCCACCCCGGCAAGTAGCTAATGTTAATTTTGGGGAGGAGGTAGCAGTCCAGGGGGGTGGGGGTCTTGCGCATATGACCCTAGTCTCGCTAGGAGACAGTGAGATGGTCCCTGAAACCTACTTACCCTCTAACACTAAGAAATATGGGCAAGTAGTGACCATCAATGGAAAGAAGGTTGAGGCTCTTAGAGATACAGGAGCCAGCGTGACCTCGGTGGACAACACCTGGTGTCTCAAGAGCAGATTGTACCCAATGCCTACTGTAGGGTTGTCAATGCTGACAACCTACAGAGTCGTTATCCAATGGCTCAAGTTCCCTTTGAGTGGGGGGAGGTCTCTGGTACTCTACAAGTCGCTGTGAGAACTGACATGCCTGTAGACTGTCTGCTAGGGAACGACCTGGAGAGCTCCCCTTGGGAAAAGGTGGAGAAGACCACGCATCTGAGGATGGTGGGTCTACCCGACTGGGCGTGCGTGACCACCCGGTCCATGGCAGCCAGTAGGGGTGTTGAGAGGGTCCTGGAGCCGGAGGGAGAGGTCCAGGAACCGGCCTTAGGGAGAAGGCGCAGGAGGCGCGGGAAACCGGCCCCCGAAGTTCCCACGGCCCAGGAGGATGCAGACCCTGAGGGGGATGCTCTGGAGCCTACCGGGGAACAGATTGCCGAACTGGGAGACCTGCCTAAGCTGACCCATTGGCAGCAAGAAGGAGGTCCCTCCAGGGAGGAATTCTGCAGGGAGCAGAAAGAATGCCCTTCTCTCGTGGGTATGCGGCAGCAGGCTGCAGACCAGGCCAATGGTGTTCAGGCCAAGACACACTACGTGTACTGGGAGAGTGACCTCCTGTATTCAGAGCCTACGGCTGCTGAACCTGGGTCAGCCCGTGTGCTGGTGGTACCCCAGAAGTTCAGAACCTTCCTACTGGGGCTGGCTCATGATGTGCCTTTAGCAGGACATTTGGGGATGGACAAGACCTATGACAGGCTTGTCACCCACTTTTACTGGCCCCAAATGCACAAGAATTCAGATTCCTACTGCCGAACCTGTCAGACTTGCCAGGCAAGTGGTAAGAGCGGAGGGAAGCACAAGGCTCCTCTGCAGCCCTTTCCCGTGGTCGGTACGCCATTCCAGAGAGTGGGTATTGATATTGTGGGGCCTCTGGACCCCAAGACAGCCCTGGGCAACAGGTTCATCCTGGTCTTGGTGGACCATGCCACCCGGTACCCTGAAGCCATCCCTCTGAGGACAGTGACGGCCCCCGTGGTGGGACGAGCACTGATGGGAATTTTCTCCCGAGTGGGATTCCCTCTAGAGGTGGTGAGCGACAGGGGGACCAATTTCATATCCACATATATGAAATCCCTGTGGAAGGAGTGTGGGGTAACTTACAAGTTCACCACTCCTTACCACCCCCAAGGAAATGGGTTGGTTGAGAGATTCAACCGAACCCTCAAAGGCATGATCATGGGCCTAGACGGTCCAATGAGGCGTAAGTGGGACGTCCTCTTGCCATGCCTGCTCTTCGCTTACCGAGAGGTGCCACAGAAGTCTCTAGGGTTCAGCCCCTTTGAGCTTCTGTATGGTCACCCGGTAAGAGGCCCTCTGAGTTTGGTAAAGGAAGGCTGGGAGCAATCTCCCAGGAAACCTCCCCAGAATGTATACAGTTATATGCTGGCCTTCCGAAACCAGACTAGGCGTTTCAGGCAACTTGCTGAGGCAAATCTGGAAGCCAGCCAGGAGGAGATGAAGCGGTGGAACGACCGGAATGCCACTCTGGTAGAGCTTCAACCTGGACAAAAGGTGTGGGTCTTATCCTAAAGTGCACAAGGCTCCACTGGGGCCAAGTGGACAGGTCCATTTGAGGTTGTGGAGCGCAAAAGTCCTATCACCTACTTGGTGGACATGCAGTCTCCCAGGAACCCTTTGAGGGTCCTACATGTTAACCGCCTTAAGCCCCACTTAGAGAGGACCGAAGTGGGCATGCTGCTGGCCACTGATGATGGAATGTAAGAGGAGACCGAGCCTCTTCCTGACCTCTTAGTAGCCTCTGAGAAAGATGGGTCAGTGGATGGAGTTAACCTCTCACTCACCCTGACGCCCGAACAACAGGAAGATTGCCGCCACTTGCTGGGGCAGTTTCCAGATAGGTTCTCCCTGGTTCCTGGTGTCACAGATTGGTGCGTCCATGATGTGGACACAGGAGACAGCTTACCTGTGAAGCACAAGGCTTACCGGGTAACTGACAGGGTCAGAGCTTGCATCAAGGAGGAGGTCTCCAAAATGCTTGCACTAGGGGTGGTTGAGTCCTCCAGCAGTCCTTGGTCCAGCCCCGTGGTCTTGGTCCCCAAAGCTGCTGCGCCGGGAGCCACACCTGAACTCCGGTTCTGTGTGGACTACAGAGGACTCAATTCAGTAACTAAGACTGACGCGCACCCCATCCCCAGAGCTGATGAGCTCATTGATCGGCTGGGGGCTGCCCGGTTCCTCAGCACGTTTGATTTAACGTCTGGGTACTGGCAGATCGCCTTGACCGATGGGGCCAAAGAGAGGTCAGCATTCTCTACACCAGATGGGCACTTCCAGTTCCGGGTGATGCCATTTGGAATGAAGAATGCCCCTGCCACCTTTCAGAGGTTGGTCAACCAGGTACTGGTTGGGCTGGATGCGTTCAGTGCCGCCTACCTGGATGACATCGCAGTGTTCAGTGCCACCTGGCCCGAACACCTGCGCCACCTCTGGGAAGTGTTGATGGCTCTGCGCCGAGCAGGCCTCACGATCAAGGCAAGCAAGTGCCAGATCGGGCAGGGTTCCGTGGTGTACTTGGGACACCAAGTGGGGAGTGGCAAGGTGGCACCCTTGCAACCCAAAATTGAGACCATCCTGGCTTGGGAGCCCCCCAAGACGCAGACCGCAGTGAGGGCCTTCCTGGGGCTCACTGGGTACTACAGGAGGTTTGTCAAGGGCTATGGAACGATTGTTGCCCCCTTGACAGAGCTGACTTCCAAGAAGCAGCCCAGGAACGTGATCTGGACTGACACCTGTCAGAAAGCTTTCGACACCCTGAAGACTGCCATGTGCACGGCGCCCGTGCTCTTGGCCCCTGATTTTTTCAAGGAATTCCTAGTGCAGACAGACGCTTCAGAGCATGGTGTAGGGGCTGTTCTCTCACAGATGACTGAGGAGGGCTGGGACCAACCCGTAGCCTTCATCAGTAGGAGGTTACTTCCACGGGAAAGTAGGTGGAGTGCAATTGAGTGAGAAGCATTTGCTGTGGTCTGGGCGCTGAAGAAGCTAAGACCCTACTTGTTTGGGTCTCACTTCCGGGTTCAGACGGACCACAGGCCCCTCAGATGGTTGATGCAAATGAGGGGTGAGAACCCAAAGCTGTTGAGGTGGTCCATCTCCCTACAGGGTATGGACTTTACGGTGGAACACCGTCCTGGTACAGATCACGCCAACGCTGACAGTCTGTCCAGGTATTTCCGCCTTAGTGACGAGGAACCCCCTGGGCAAGGGTAGTTCTCCCCACATTTCAGCTGGAGGGGATACGTGTTAGACCTGGCACCTTGGCGTGAGTTTCCCTTCCACTTTTTTTGATGGTGTGCCTCAACTGTTTTGCTGGTGTTGTCCGCTCAGGGAACTGCGCCACGGCTAATCCGTGCCGCAGTGCAAGTGCTCCCTAGGTAAAGTGTACCTGTAATTGATGTTCATGGTTGGTTTATTGGATTTACTGTCAGTCCCCAGTAAAGTGCACCAGGGGTGCCAGGGCTTGTGAATGCCAATGCTGCTGGTGGGCTTGCAGCGCTGGTTGCGCCACCCACAGAAAGCAGCCTTGTAAAATGTGTCTAGGGTCTGCCACCGCAGACCCTGCGTGCAGTCTGGGACTGTCGCGCTGACTGCGCAAGTGCCCCCACTTGCCAGTCCCTAAACCTTCCCTTACCTACATATTAGCCACCCCTCTGGTAGGCCCAAGGGCAGGGTGCATTGTAGGCATAAGGTAGGACATGCCCTGATGTGTGTGGCATGTCTTAGTAGTGAATTACAGCCATTTTCGTTTTTCACTATTGAAGGCTACCTGCTCTCCATAGGCCAGAATGGGCTGCTGGAGTCACTACACGCTGTGACCCCAGTGGACTCAGAGCATGGTAGAATATCAAGTTTAGTATGCCTGAACTCAGGATAATAAAATACTTCTTGTAGTCAAGTTTATTTTGGTATCCTGGGTTTGTAAATACTACTTTTAGAAAGTTAGTATTTACTGACCTGGCCATTTCAGCCCGCCTCTGCTGTGTGTGTGTGTTCTGCCTAGCAACAGTAAGGAGCAGGGTTGGGGAATCCCCAGAGACAGGTTGGCTGCCAGGTGGTGGGTAGAGAGATGACACCAGGATGGGTGGGAGGAGTACACCTTGACTCTTGAATAGACCTGTGCTCTGCCACCACAAAGCCGGCGCCGCCCCCTGTGGAGCGGCTGATGTCTCTGCCCTGCTGCTGAAAGGAAAGAGCAGAGTCACCATAACAAAGTGCTCCAGAACTGGACTGGGCCAGGCCCAGGCCCCCTGGCGCTAAAGAACAAAAGAATCACCGTATAAAAGTAGGAGCCTGGCTCCTAAGAAATCAGAATCCTGTTTACCACAAAGAACCTCTGCCCGACTAGAAGGAGAAGAAGACGCTGGAGGAGCTGGCCTGCTGCTTGCCTTGCTGGGAAAGGAGAGGAAGAGACTTGCTGAAAAGACTTTGCTGCTTTGTGCTTGAACATTCTCCAAGGGCTTGATCTGAGCTTGCCCCCTGAACTGAACCCCAGGACCAGTGGGTTCTCTGTGCTTTTGCTCGTCCTCCAATTCGAGCCGTGTGTGCATCCCGCTGGAAAGAGACTGCGCCCCTCATCGCCCCTCCTAGGGCCGTGACACTCAGGAGCTTGCCTGCCTCAACCCCGTGAGAGCCCCGCTCCGTCCGGAGCCGCTCTCTGTCCCCGGGCTAGGTTGCCTGCACCCCTGTCACCGCCTGCCACTGGAGCGCGCTGAAAGCGCTGTCACCCCTCCCGCCGGAATCCTTCCAACGATCGTGATCTTCGCCGGGTCACCAGCTGCACGGACCGTGCCCTGTGACCCCGCTTCGTTATCCTTGGAACACCCCCAGGCCGCACCGCCCCCGCTGTGGAGACCCCCCTGCACCGCCGTGCTAAGGGTCGCTGGCCGCGCCTGCCTACTTGCCCACACCCGCTGATTGAGGACCCAAGAACACTTCCCAAGCTGAGAGTCGCACCGACCTGTGCCGACCCTCCACATCACTAAAGGAGTTCCAGTATCGGGCTCGGGGCCCGCACCGCCTTATTTCCCCGTTATCCTCACCGCACGCCTGTCTCACCTCCCGCCGCCCCGGAGCTGCCGGGAAGGGCTGTGCACGGCGCAGGCGCGCCCACGACAGATGCGTGAGCCGCGGTAGGCCTGAAGTAAGTCAAGACTGGAATCCCTCAAGTGACATTGGTAAAAGACTAAAGAAGTACCCGCTTAAAGAACTGCTTGTCTGCTTTATAACCTGGTGGCATCCAAACAACGTTACTAGTCTTGTGATAAGTCTGCATATTGAGATAACTATTTTTATATAAAGGAGCGTATTTTCACATACCTAAGCCTGGTGTCCGTTTCTGGGGGGATTGATGTGTTTACTGTGTGTGTGATTATAATTGCTTAACCAACAACGCCTGAAGAATCGCCTTGGCTGCTCACGCCACGCACCTAGAGGGTGAGCAAGGGTCATTCCAAAAGGGGTTATCCTTTGCCCTGACGTGGAGGAGTGGGTCCCTGCTTGACACAAGGACATCCTTGCGCCAATCAGAGATTCCCGACTCTAACATGGGTGGCAGCGGCTGGGATTTCGGATTTGAATTTGTAATTTGCATACAGTGAATTATTAATCACCAGATAGTGAGAGCAGACCAAGTAACGCAGCCACAGGTTTTCATTGTTTGAACTTTGTTGAGACATCTGCCATTATTGCAACCATGCCTGGCTCACTCCCTGCTGTAAGAGCACTCTCTGTGATTTCTGGAATAGATGAGGTGGATTGGGAGAGACTGGAAGGTTACACAGTAGAGCAATTGAAAGGCAACAGTGTGAAACTCCGAGTTCCCCATGCTGGATTCAAGAAGAAGATCCAGTTCACCAAGGCGTTGAGAGCCTGGAAGGAGTCAAGAGACCCATAGAATGCGGGGGACATCGTTACACCCGACAACCTTGGGGAGCCCAGCAGAGTCCTGGACCCATGCAATGGAGATGGCAAAGTTGGCAGGACAAATGGAAATGGAAAAGCAGAAGTTGGCCTTGGAGGCACAACAACGCCAAATGGATCATGATATAAGGTTGAAGGAGTTGGAGCTGAAGGCGAAAAGTTTGGACACCGCTCCTTCTGGTGGCAGCACTCCGCCGGTGCAGGTAGAGTCCAAGGTGTACATCCCCAAAGATGTAGTAAACGAGTATTTTAGAAAGGATGACATAGGGCAGTGGTTTAGAGCCTAGGAGGTGGCCATGTCTTCACACCGGGTTCCTGAGAAAGACTGGGGAGCGGGGTTGTGGGGAAGGTTCCTTGCTGAAGGGCGTGACACACTGTTAGATTTACCCTTAGATCTCCAAGCCTCATACCCCCATATGAAGGAAGCTTTAATGACCAGGTATGGGTTAACTCCTGAGCTATATAGACAGAGGTTCAGGGAGACTAAGAAGATCCCTGAGAGTACGTATGTGGAGTATGTAACTTTTTTCTGCAGAGCACTGGATGGTTGGGTGAAGGGTAGCAAGGTGAGTGATTATCAAGGGTTGCTTGATTTAATTGCATGGGAGCACTTGTCCAGTCAATGTTTTCCTGAGCTACGCCAGCACCGGATTGATAGCAAGCTGTCCAACCCGAGGAAGCTTGCTGAGGAGGCGGACCGCTGGCTCAGCACCAGGGTCCACAAGGGTCAAGTGGGAGACTCCGCCAAAGGTTGGCAGGGTCCCCAGCAGAAGAGTGGGGGAGACAGGGGTAAACTGAAGGGGTTCCAAAAAGGCCCCCAAAGTAATTCCCAAGGGAACCAGCAGAAGGGTTCCCAGCCTCCCCCACCCCCGCAGCAGAACGGGGCCCGACAGGTAGGCCTGTTCCAAAGGGGCCCTTCAATTGTTACAGGTGTGGTGACCCGGGTCACATTGCCTCTGATCCTAAGTGTCGCCTGTTTGGTAAGACAGCACCCACTGGTGCTCCACCCCGGCAAGTAGCTAATGTTAATTTTGGGGAGGAGGTAGCAGTCCAGAGGGGTGGGGGTCTTGCGCATATGACCCTAGTCTCGCTAGGAGACAGTGAGATGGTCCCTGAAACCTACTTACCCTCTAACACTAAGAAATATGGGCAAGTAGTGACCATCAATGGAAAGAAGGTTGAGGCTCTTAGAGATACAGGAGCCAGCGTGACCTCGGTGGACAACACCTGGTGTCTCAAGAGCAGATTGTACCCAATGCCTACTGTAGGGTTGTCAATGCTGACAACCTACAGAGTCGTTATCCAATGGCTCAAGTTCCCTTTGAGTGGGGGGAGGTCTCTGGTACTCTACAAGTCGCTGTGAGAACTGACATGCCTGTAGACTGTCTGCTAGGGAACGACCTGGAGAGCTCCCCTTGGGAAAAGGTGGAGAAGACCACGCATCTGAGGATGGTGGGTCTACCCGACTGGGCGTGCGTGACCACCCGGTCCATGGCAGCCAGTAGGGGTGTTGAGAGGGTCCTGGAGCCTGAGGGAGAGGTCCAGGAACCGGCCTTAGGGAGAAGGCGCAGGAGGCGCGGGAAACCGGCCCCCGAAGTTCCCACGGCCCAGGAGGAAGCAGACCCTGAGGGGGATGCTCTGGAGCCTACCGGGGAACAGATTGCCGAACTGGGAGACCTGCCTGAGCTGACCCATTGGCAGCAAGAAGGAGGTCCCTCCAGGGAGGAATTCTGCAGGGAGCAGAAAGAATGCCCTTCTCTCGTGGGTATGCGGCAGCAGGCTGCAGACCAGGCCAATGGTGTTCAGGCCAAGACACACTACGTGTACTGGGAGAGTGACCTCCTGTATTCAGAGCCTACGGCTGCTGAACCTGGGTCAGCCCGTGTGCTGGTGGTACCCCAGACGTTCAGAACCTTCCTACTGGGGCTGGCTCATGATGTGCCTTTAGCAGGACATTTGGGGATGGACAAGACCTATGACAGGCTTGTCACCCACTTTTACTGGCCCCAAATGCACAAGAATTCAGATTCCTACTGCCGAACCTGTCAGACTTGCCAGGCAAGTGGTAAGAGCGGAGGGAAGCACAAGGCTCCTCTGCAGCCCTTCCCCGTGGTCGGTACGCCATTCCAGAGAGTGGGTATTGATATTGTGGGGCCTCTGGACCCCAAGACAGCCCTGGGCAACAGGTTCATCCTGGTCTTGGTGGACCATGCCACCCGGTACCCTGAAGCCATCCCTCTGAGGACAGTGACGGCCCCCGTGGTGGGACGAGCACTGATGGGAATTTTCTCCCGAGTGGGATTCCCTCTAGAGGTGGTGAGCGACAGGGGGACCAATTTCATATCCACATATATGAAATCCCTGTGGAAGGAGTGTGGGGTAACTTACAAGTTCACCACTCCTTACCACCCCCAAGGAAATGGGTTGGTTGAGAGATTCAACCGAACCCTCAAAGGCATGATCATGGGCCTAGACGGTCCAATGAGGCGTAAGTGGGACGTCCTCTTGCCATGCCTGCTCTTCGCTTACCGAGAGGTGCCACAGAAGTCTCTAGGGTTCAGCCCCTTTGAGCTTCTGTATGGTCACCCGGTAAGAGGCCCTCTGAGTTTGGTAAAGGAAGGCTGGGAGCAATCTCCCAGGAAACCTCCCCAGAATGTATACAGTTACATGCTGGCCTTCCGAAACCAGACTAGGCGTTTCAGGCAACTTGCTGAGGCAAATCTGGAAGCCAGCCAGGAGGAGATGAAGCGGTGGAACGACCGGAATGCCACTCTGGTAGAGCTTCAACCTGGACAAAAGGTGTGGGTCTTGGCCCCAGTGGAGCCTTGTGCACTTTAGGATAAGTGGACAGGTCCATTTGAGGTTGTGGAGCGCAAAAGTCCTATCACCTACTTGGTGGACATGCAGTCTCCCAGGAACCCTTTGAGGGTCCTACATGTTAACCGCCTTAAGCCCCACTTAGAGAGGACTGAAGTGGGCATGCTGCTGGCCACTGATGATGGAATGTAAGAGGAGACCGAGCCTCTTCCTGACCTCTTAGTAGCCTCTGAGAAAGATGGGTCAGTGGATGGAGTTAACCTCTCACTCACCCTGACGCCCGAACAACAGGAAGATTGCCGCCACTTGCTGGGGCAGTTTCCAGATAGGTTCTCCCTGGTTCCTGGTGTCACAGATTGGTGCGTCCATGATGTGGACACAGGAGACAGCTTACCTGTGAAGCACAAGGCTTACCGGGTAACTGACAGGGTCAGAGCTTGCATCAAGGAGGAGGTCTCCAAAATGCTTGCTCTAGGGGTGGTTGAGTCCTCCAGCAGTCCTTGGTCCAGCCCCGTGGTCTTGGTCCCCAAAGCTGCTGCGCCGGGAGCCACACCTGAACTCCGGTTCTGTGTGGACTACAGAGGACTCAATTCAGTAACTAAGACTGACGCGCACCCCATCCCCAGAGCTGATGAGCTCATTGATCGGCTGGGGGCTGCCCGGTTCCTCAGCACGTTTGATTTAACGTCTGGGTACTGGCAGATCGCCTTGACCGATGGGGCCAAAGAGAGGTCAGCATTCTCTACACCAGATGGGCACTTCCAGTTCCGGGTGATGCCATTTGGAATGAAGAATGCCCCTGCCACCTTTCAGAGGTTGGTCAACCAGGTACTGGTTGGGCTGGATGCGTTCAGTGCCGCCTACCTGGATGACATCGCAGTGTTCAGTGCCACCTGGCCCGAACACCTGCGCCACCTCTGGGAAGTGTTGATGGCTCTGCGCCGAGCAGGCCTCACGATCAAGGCAAGCAAGTGCCAGATCAGGCAGGGTTCCGTGGTGTACTTGGGACACCAAGTGGGGAGTGGCAAGGTGGCACCCTTGCAACCCAAAATTGAGACCATCCTGGCTTGGGAGCCCCCCAAGACGCAGACCGCAGTGAGGGCCTTCCTGGGGCTCACTGGGTACTACAGGAGGTTTGTCAAGGGCTATGGAACGATTGTTGCCCCCTTGACAGAGCTGACTTCCAAGAAGCAGCCCAGGAACGTGATCTGGACTGACACCTGTCAGAAAGCTTTCGACACCCTGAAGACTGCCATGTGCACGGCGCCCGTGCTCTTGGCCCCTGATTTTTTCAAGGAATTCCTAGTGCAGACAGACGCTTCAGAGCATGGTGTAGGGGCTGTTCTCTCACAGATGACTGAGGAGGGCTGGGACCAACCCGTATCCTTCATCAGTAGGAGGTTACTTCCACGGGAAAGTAGGTGGAGTGCAATTGAGTGAGAAGCATTTGCTGTGGTCTGGGCGCTGAAGAAGCTAAGACCCTACTTGTTTGGGTCTCACTTTCGGGTTCAGACAGACCACAGGCCCCTCAGATGGTTGATGCAAATGAGGGGTGAGAACCCAAAGCTGTTGAGGTGGTCCATCTCCCTACAGGGTATGGACTTTACGGTGGAACACCGTCCTGGTACAGATCACGCCAACGCTGACGGTCTGTCCAGGTATTTCCGCCTTAGTGACGAGGAACCCCCTGGGCAAGGGTAGTTCTCCCCACATTTCAGCTGGAGGGGATACGTGTTAGACCTGGCACCTTGGCGTGAGTTTCCCTTCCACTTTTTTTGATGGTGTGCCTCAACTGTTTTGCTGGTGTTGTCCGCTCAGGGAACTGCGCCACGGCTAATCCGTGCCGCAGTGCAAGTGCTCCCTAGGTAAAGTGTACCTGTAATAGATGTTCATGGTTGGTTTATTGGATTTACTGTCAGTCCCCAGTAAAGTGCACCAGGGGTGCCAGGGCTTGTGAATGCCAATGCTGCTGGTGGGCTTGCAGCGCTGGTTGCGCCACCCACAGAAAGCAGCCTTGTAAAATGTGTCTAGGGTCTGCCACCGCAGACCCTGCGTGCAGTCTGGGACTGTCACGCTGACTGCGCAAGTGCCCCCACTTGCCAGTCCCTAAACCTTCCCTTACCTACATATTAGCCACCCCTCTGGTAGGCCCAAGGGCAGGGTGCATTGTAGGCATAAGGTAGGACATGCCCTGATGTGTGTGGCATGTCTTAGTAGTGAATTACAGCCATTTTCGTTTTTCACTATTGAAGGCTACCTGCTCTCCATAGGCCACAATGGGCTGCTGGAGTCACTACACGCTGTGACCCCAGTGGACTCAGAGCATGGTAGAATATCAAGTTTAGTATGCCTGAACTCAGGATAATAAAATACTTCTTGTAGTCAAGTTTATTTTGGTATCCTGGGTTTGTAAATACTACTTTTAGAAAGTTAGTATTTACTGACCTGGCCATTTCAGCCCGCCTCTGCTGTGTGTGTGTGTTCTGCCTAGCAACAGTAAGGAGCAGGGTTGGGGAATCCCCAGAGACAGGTTGGCTGCCAGGTGGTGGGTAGAGAGATGACACCAGGATGGGTGGGAGGAGTACACCTTGACTCTTGAATAGACCTGTGCTCTGCCACCACAAAGCCGGCGCCGCCCCCTGTGGTGCGGCTGATGTCTCTGCTCTGCTGCTGAAAGGAAAGAGCAGAGTCACCATAACAAAGTGCTCCAGAACTGGACTGGGCCAGGCCCAGGCCCCCTGGCGATAAAGAACAAAAGAATCACCGTATAAAAGTAGGAGCCTGGCTCCTAAGAAATCAGAATCCTGTTTACCACAAAGAACCTCTGCCCGACTAGAAGGAGAAGAAGACGCTGGAGGAGCTGGCCTGCTGCTTGCCTTGCTGGGAAAGGAGAGGAAGAGGCTTGCTGAAAAGACTTTGCTGCTTTGTGCTTGAACATTCTCCAAGGGCTTGATCTGAGCTTGCCCCCTGAACTGAACCCCAGGACCAGTGGGTTCTCTGTGCTTTTGCTCGTCCTCCAATTCGAGCCGTGTGCGCATCCCGCTGGAAAGAGACTGCGCCCCTCATCGCCCCTCCTAGGGCCGTGACACTCAGGAGCTTGCCTGCCTCAACCCTGTGAGAGCCCCGCTCCGTCCGGA
The DNA here is from genome assembly GCF_964204655.1 of Triturus cristatus. NCBI lineage: Eukaryota > Metazoa > Chordata > Amphibia > Caudata > Salamandridae > Triturus > Triturus cristatus. The sequence goes on from NC_140579.1 coordinate 1,115,040,824, forward strand.
GCCGCTCTCTGTCCCCGGGCTAGGTTGCCTGCACCCCTGTCACCGCCTGCCACTGGAGCGCGCTGAAAGCGCTGTCACCCCTCCCGCCGGAATCCTTCCAACGATCGTGATCTTCGCCGGGTCACCAGCTGCACGGACCGTGCCCTGTGACCCCGCTTCGTTATCCTTGGAACACCCCCAGGCCGCGCCGCCCCCGCTGTGGAGACCCCCCTGCACCGCCGTGCTAAGGGTCGCTGGCCGCGCCTGCCTACTTGCCCACACCCGCTGATTGAGGACCCAAGAACACTTCGCAGCGACCTGCAAAGTCGCACCGACCTGTGCCGACTCTCCACATCACTAAAGGAGTTCCAGTATCGGGCTCGGGGCCCGCACCGCCTTATTTCCCCGTTATCCTCACCGCACCGCACGCCTGTCTCACCTCCCGCCACCCCGGAGCTGCCGGGAAGGGCTGTGCACAGCGCAGGCGTGCCCACGACAGATGCGTGAGCCGCGGTAGGCCTGAAGTAAGTCAAGACTGGAATCCCTCAAGTGACATTGGTAAAAGACTAAAGAAGTACCCGCTTAAAGAACTGCTTGTCTGCTTTATAACCTGATGGCATCCAAACAACGTTACTAGTCTTGTGATAAGTCTGCATATTGAGATAACTATTTTTATATAAAGGAGCGTATTTTCACATACCTAAGCCTGGTGTCCGTTTCTGGGGGGATTGATGTGTTTTCTGTGTGTGTGATTATAATTGCTTAACCAACAACGCCTGAAGAATCGCCTTGGCTGCTCACGCCACGCACCTAGAGGGTGAGCAAGGGTCATTCCAAAAGGGGTTATCCTTTGCCCTGACGTGGAGGAGTGGGTCTCTGCTTGACACAAGGACATCCTTGCGCCAATCAGAGATTCCCGACTCTAACACTCTCCCATCCCATTCTCTGTATTTCCTACATCTTTTAACCATTTTTCTCTCCTTGTCTCTGCTCTTTCTTTGTCCATTTTTTCACCATCCTCGACCATCCTTTTTCTCTCCCATTTATAAGTGGTCGCTATGAGTTCTCTATCAACCCCATAGCTGCCCTCCCCCTTATTTCACCTTCTGACCTATCTGATCTCCCCCTCTATCTCCTTCCTCCCTTCTTGCTATCCTTCATATTCTACACCTCCCGCACGCCCCCTCAACTGAGTTTCAACCTGTATCCTACAGGTTCTTCTCCTTTTCTCAGTCACTCTCCTTCCTCATGCAAATCAGACATCTAAGGTTGGCTGCATAGAATGGAACCTGCATACATCCGGTGAAATGCACACATTTTAGTAGCCTGAGCTTCCTTTACCCATCCACGTGGAAGATGATTAGGGCTTCCGGTTTTATGGTATTATTTTTTTAACATTTCCATCTGTGTTTATACATATTTATTTTGTGTTTTGAGAATAAAGAGTTGTAAAATGGTATATTTCCACATTTATTTAACTGATAAACATGCACTCATGCTCTGATGCCATTCACATTTTAACAACTTAAGCAGCAAATATACAAAACACTACTCTCACAGGTAAATATTAGCATTATTCTCTACAAAGATCTGTTAACACATGACTGTATTTAAGTAAATCTCATCTTATTTTTAACTGCCCGTGTTCTCCATTTGCTCAGCTGATGGCCTGGAATGCGTGAAAGAGAGGATGGAGAGTCACTCAAAAGAAGCACAATTTTCAATGTTTTTCTGCTTTTACAAATAAATACCGAAAATAAACACATTAATTTCTGTCTGTATTTATCTGTACAAATCAGTGAAAACGGAAACCTTGGCGCCCTAAAGATAATCTAGACTTCAGGAAATCCCTTTAGACTTCGCGCTCTTTCAACAAACTTTTGGTCTTCACCTTAGCTGACAAAAAGACCGCCTTAGAATTTATTTTTCAATTTATTTTCTTGTTACTAGTGCCTTGAACGTGTTGTAAAACAGCCTACAGGTTGCACTAATACCGTCCAAAAGCGAGATGTATAATAAAAGTGTTATTGTATGCACATGCAGTTACCTGCTTGTAGTGCCGAAATGCAAACGGTGCACTGGGATGGAGCAGAAGGGCACCGGTGCATTACAAGGGCAGTGTGCAGTCTCAAAGGCTGCAGCCGTCCAAGTAGCCCAGCTGGAGGCAGGGAAGGGGGACCACAGAGCATTGAGGAAACACAGCAGTGTGTGGTCACTGTGATGTTCCACTCCCTGACCTCTGTCTAGGAAGGGTAGGGCCCTGGGTCAGCACCCTCGTGGTCTGGGGAGTCAAGGGGGGGCCTAGCGTGCGCGCAGCGCAATGACCACACCACACACTGTCACTCGGTTGGGCGCGAACTAACTGGCTCGCCCGCCCGTTTATTATTTATACACGCGCTCACGTCGGGGACGTGAGCGCAACCTACGCGTGTCCTGCAGCGGTCTAGCTGAAACGCTAGAGCGCTAACTGTAACATCCCTTCTCAACTCAGTCCTTGACAACAGTTCACTTGTTGCTTCGCCGCATCACTTACTTGGCACGCAAAGTCTCTTAGCCGGCGGCTGGGCCTGGGGTTCTCCCTCAGCTCATACCTGGCGGCCCTTCGTGCGCCTGGGGCCGAGGTTTCCGGTGGCACTTCTTGCCTTGGCCCACCACCTGTCCCGTCGGCGCCGCCTGGCTCAGAGTCTGTGCTGCTCCGTGGGTCGGAGCGGGATGTGTCCCCCGGGGCATCGCCAGAGTTGTGGTCTACTTCGAGATCTGCCGTCTCTGGGTCGTCCGCGGGTCTCCTCACCACCTTGAACCACGATATGTTCCGGGTGACCAGGTCTCTCCCTCGACGTGCTGTCACCATGGTCCCTCGGCGGTCGACCACTCTCCAGTATCCTCTTTCATATCGAGTCTTAAACTTTCCTCCTGGCCGGCGCTCCTTTAGGACCACCGTGTCTCCGGCTTGAACTTCTCGGGTCACAGCCCTCCGGGCCTCACTGACTCTGTTGTTTCGCCTTTGGCGCCTTCGGAAAGCTTCTTCCTCACTGAAAGGCGGCGCTACCCAGCCTGGGGCTACTGGCAGCCCATCCCTGCGAGCTCCTTGGAACATCAGTGCCCAGGGGGCTTGTCGGGTGGAGCAGTGGGGAGTGCTGCGGTATTCCCCTAGGAATCGCTGTAGTTCTTGCTCCGGGTCTAGTTGTTTGGACACGGCGATGCGCAGTATCTTATTGATGGTGAGCATGAACCGCTCCACCTCCCCGTTGGCTTGGGGCCATTGCGGGGTGATGCGCCTGTGTCTGATGCCGTGTGACTTCAGGAGTTCTTCGAACTCATGCCCTTGGAACGGGGGTCCGTTGTCCCTCCGCAGTTCCTCTGGGTATCCGAACATCCCAAATATCTTCTCCAGGGCGGGCTTCACATGTACGAAGGCGGTGGACGGCAGGGCCTCTGCAATGGGGTATTTCGAGTAACTGTCAACGATGACTAGGGTGACTCGCCCGTCGGGCAGGCTCCCAAAGTCCACACTGATCTTTTCCCAGGAGGTATGCCCATGCTCTTCAGTTATGATGGGTGCCGGTGGTTGGGCTTCCCCTGTTAGCTGGCATGACTGGCAGCTGCGGACGGTGTCGGAGACATAGTCGTCCATACCTGGGAACCAAACCTCCTCTCTCATCCGGGCTTTCATCTTCTCTGTACCTTGGTGTCCCTTGTGGGCTAACTGGGTCGCTCTTGTCCGGAGTGCCCCTGGGACGACGATTCGGGAACCTCTTAGAAGGAGTCCCCCTCTGGTCACGCTCAGCTCGTGGCGACCCTCCACATGTGTTGAAGATCCTCTCGGTCTCCACTGGCCCACGAGTTCGCCGTTTGCAGAAACGACTGCCAGGTTCCCTCGAGGATGGTGTTCTTGACCTTACCCATCACGGGGTCTTGGTCGGCTACTTCTCGGAGCTCCTCGAGCGTGATAGCCTGGGGACACGTCAGTGCCGCCACCATGTCAAGGTGCTCCTCGGCTTCGTCCTCAGCGTCTTTGTGCTCGGGTTCACTGTCGTGTTCTGGGTGGCGGGACAGGAAATCCGCCGGGTTTTTGGCCCCTGGCCGGTATACTACACTTAGGTGATACTGTTGCAGACCGATGGCCCACCGCTCTATGCGTGGGGGCGGGTGTGGTGCTGTTCCCCGGAATAGCGGCACCAGCGGCTGATGGTCGGTCACCACTGTGAACGGGTGTCCACATACGTATAGATGGAAATGACGGCAGCCCCACTGGATCGCCAGTACTTCCCGCTCGATTTGGGAGTATCGCTTCTCCGTGTCGGTGAGGGCTTTGCTAGCATACGCCAGAGTTGCCCATTGCCCCGGTTCCTGTTCTTGCGTTAGGACTGCCCCTAGCCCTACGGGGCTGGCATCCACCAGGATCTCGGTCTTCTTGGTCGGGTCAAAATAGACCAGTGTTGTCTGGTCTAGAAGCGCTTCCTTGATCGCCTCAAAAGCCTGCTCTTAGGCGTCAGTCCACTGCCATGCCACGTCGGTCTTGGTGAGGCGTCTCAGGGGTTCAGCCAGGGTGGCCAGATTTGGGACGAACCTTCCGCAGTATGTGGCCATCCCTAGAAAACTGCGCACTTCCGCCACTGACGCGGGGGCTGCGGCCGTTTTGATAGCTTGCGACTTTCAAGGGTCTACTTGGATGCCTTCCTTGGTAAAGATATAGCCAAAGAACTCAATCTTTTGTTGGAACAGTTGGCACTTCTCCCGGTGTAGGGTGACTCCGTGCTCTTGGAGGCGCGCGAGGGTGGCCCATACGTGTCGGTAGTGCTCCTCTACTGTCTTGGAGTAGATGAGGATATCATCACTCACGTTCAGGACGCCAGGCAGTCCGACCAGGACGTCTCTAATCGTGTTCTGAAAGATTTCGGCAGCCGATGAGATCCCGAAATTCAGGCGTTTGTACCGCCGTAGCCCCAAGTGCGTGCTGAAGGTGGTGATGTACCGGCTCTCCTTAGCTAGGGTGAGTTGGTGGTACCCCGCATTTAAGTCCAGTTTCGAGAACCATCGGGCGCCGTTCAGATCGGAGACAATGTCGTCCATGGTCGGTGTGATGTGCCTCTCCCTTGTGATGGCCTTGTTTGGGAGGCAAATGTCGATGCATAGCCGGATCTTCCCGGGTTGTCGTGGCTTCTCGGCTATCACCATCGGTGACACCCATGGTATGGGTCCCGTAACCTTCTCTATGACGCCCTGTTCTTCCAGTCGTCGGAGTTCCTCCTCTACTAACGGGCGTAAGTGAAACGGGATGCGCCTGTGCCGGAGGGCTGTCGGTTGCACAGCGGGGTCTATGTGAAGTCGTACGGGCGGCCTTTTGATCTTCCCTAGTCCTGAGAACAGGCCTTGAAATGCTTCCAGCAGGTCGTCGACTTGCCGGTCTTGGACCACTCTGAGGAATGTGATCAGTCCTAGATCCTCTGCCGCATGGCCGCTGAGAAGTGTGTCTACTTCCTGGTTGATGACGTGAACGTCGATGACGATTTCCGCCTTCTCTGACTGTACTGCTACCGTCATCTTGCCCTTCAGCGGAAGCGGCGTGTCACTTCCATAAGCGAAGATCTTGGCCTTCGACGGTCGGAGCTTCGGCCTTGGTCTGAGGCGGTTGTACTGTTGCACACCCATCACTGTCACCGACGCACCGGTGTCTATCACAGCGTTCACCTCCGATCCAGCTATCAATATGTTGCAGCGTGGCTGAGGTCGCCGGGTGCTTTTGAGGGCTCTGGTAAACGACACAAGGTACGTTTCTTCCTCATCGTCGGACTCAGTGTCTGAGTCTGGGTACTCCCTGGCTTGTTCTCTCCTGGGCCGTGGCTGCGACGATAATGATGTGTGTGACAGTTGCCGTACCAGCTTCCTCATCGGCTTGTCTCGCTTGTGGCTGCTCCGTTGCGTCTTCCTGCGACAGACTGACGCGAAATGGTTGTCGATGCCACAGTTGGTGCATGTTTTCCCTCGAGCCGGGCATGCTTTGAGGGGGTGTTCGTCGTATCCGCAGTACCCACATTGCTTGGCTTGGCTTGATCGGGGGCCCGCCGGTCGCGGGGCTTTGGCGGCCGTTCTTTTCTCCGGACTGCGTCCGCTTTCTCCACTTTCACCTCCACGGTGCTGGCAGCTCCTTTCACTAGGGCCAAATCCATTTCCTCTGCACGTGCCGCTGACAGGTCGTGAGTCCTGGCCAGGACGAGGATGTCGTTCATCGCGATGTTAGGCTTGCGAAGTATCATGCCCCGTAGCGTTTTACTCCTGATCCCCAAGATCAGCTGCGCCCTGATTTCCTCTTTAGCCCGGTCTCCGACCAGGTGCGAGAACCCTCAGCCTCGCGTGGAACGCGTCAACCGACTCTCCTTCGCGCTGGTTCGCTTGGCGCAGTTTGAAGTGCTCGTAATCAGGGTTGACTTGGGGGTCAAAATGTGCGTTCAAGGCCGCAACCGCCGCTGCATAGTCCGTCGGGGGACCCGTGTCGGGCAGGTGCTTGAACAGAAGGTAAATCTCTTCCCCCGCGTAGTGAAGTAGTAGAGAGCGTTTCACTGCTCCATCCGTCTCTCTGGACCCAACGAAGTAATTTTCCAGCCTCCCCAGCCATGTCTGCCACCGCGGAGCGGCGGTCGTGGGGTCTGCGGCTTCGCTAAAAGGAGGCAGCACTCCTGAAGCGGGGTGATGGGGCAGCGCCCCTGCAGGGCCGGGCGTCTCATCATCACCCATCGTGGTGTCGAAACCACCGACGTGTGAGCAGGGGTCGTCGTGCACTCACTTGGTGGGTCGGTCGCCACATGTGGGCAGGTGCAGCGCGCTGCGCTGTCAGGCGAGGCCTCCTTGGCTGTGCAGCCGGTAGCAGGAGTTTCTGGGGTTCAGTCGTCACCCCTCGTCGCCAGTGTGATGTTCCACTCCCTGACCTCTGTCTAGGAAGGGTAGGGCCCTGGGTCAGCACCCTCGTGGTCTGGGGAGTCAAGGGGGGGCCTAGCGTGCGCGCAGCGCAATGACCACACCACACACTGTCACTCGGTTGGGCGCGAACTAACTGGCTCGCCCGCCCGTTTATTATTTATACACGCGCTCACGTCGGGGATGTGAGCGCAACCTACGCGTGTCCTGCAGCGCTCTAGCTGAAACGCTAGAGCGCTAACTGTAACAGTCACTATGAAGTGCTTCTGCAAGGTAGACCGTCACTCGCGGCTGTTCTTGGGGTCACTGGAATTATGCACCAGTGAATGACGAAATGATGCAGGAAAGTTGAATGAATTATAATGCAAAAGAAGAGTTAATTATGTGAAAAGGAAAATAACATAGCTTGATTTGTGCTGGTGCTTAGCACCGGCACTAATTTCTCAGGGCCGGGTCTAGACCGGAATGCCACTGCTTGCCAAATTATATCAACAATGACTGCACAACGTTTCCCAAAAATATTATTTGACATACATTCTGTCACTCTTCCCAGTGAAGAGTGCTTGCTTAGCTGATAAATCCCTGCCTGACTTTTAGTCAGTCTTGCCAGTTGGCGGGCCACTGATTGGGATGGATTTGGTTCTGACTGTGGGTCTGCGCTGCGGCAGCCAGCATAAACTTGAGTCACGACGCACGCACCGGCAGTTCAGCACGACGGCACCATTACTTGAAGCAGCTGTCATGCAGCCAGAGTGCAGCAGCAGGCCTCTAGTCAAAAGACTGTAACCGTCACCCAGTAAGTAATCAACGCTGCTTTTTCTTCAGCGTGGTTGCAGTGCAAACTTGGTATGAATGTTATGTGATGACTCCAACGAGCCCGACTCAGAGGTGCAGGATGATGGTGCTGGGCCTACTAAAAAGGAATGAGACTGACTAAAGTAGGCATAAAATGGGTGCATGCCATGGTGCCTACATAGGATTACTGGAACTGTGGCTTTACCTCACTTTATTTAAGGACGTCATTTGCTGGTTGCTACTCTGTGGTTTCAAATCCTTTCTTCTGCTGCTACTTTCTTGTAATAGTTTGAACACAATTATGTTGTCACAAAAAAAAACATCATGCCTTGTTGTTATATTTTTTTATAATCTCGTTGGAATGTGTCCTGAGCCAAGCAAAATCGGCACAAGTATTTAGACTTGTAAACTTACTGACAATCTCTGAGGTGCATCATCCTCATGTCAGATCATGCCTTACGATGTTCTGTTTAATCATTTATGTATTTTGTGGTTTTGTTAGGCGTGATGAACCTGCACTGCAGGTGCTGGGGCAGGAGCTCTCCATCTAGTTGGAGCAGCAAGTCCGTCAGGGCTTTTCGGCTCTGAGGTGGGCTTGAAGGTGGGCTTGTCCAGCAACAAACTGATAGAAGGGGAAAGTAATTCAAGAGGAAAAACAAGATGCCAAAATGTTTAAAACCTTCTTAGAAATATGAGCTAAACTTGTTTCGGGATAAGAGCACACCCGTCCTGGAATGGCAATGCCCAGTTGAGAGGCTGCTGCAAAAATGGTTGTTTGGGGAAGAAGCACAACTGGTTAAACTGGGTTATTTGAAGTCAAAGGTGATCCCTGGTGTGAGGTATTTATTATTTATCTGTTTGGGAGTTTTACAGAGCACTGCATGTCTCCTTTCAGGGCACATCAGGGCTCTAAGAATGTTGAAGATAAAGTCAGCTCTCTCAGTCTGTTGAGTTATAGCTGAACCTAGTGAACCCCTGGACTTGTGCATCCACTGCAGGGGCCTGTGTTGAAACTCATGTTCTCTCTGTGTCCTCTCAGACTTTCATCTTTCTGAGGAGAGGGGGCCAAAGGGCCTGAGCTGCCTAGATTGGAACTGGGGAACCAGGTTTGAGTCCAATGTTGGCTCATTTTGTGATTCTGAACAAATGACTTAATCTTCCCTGCCTATAAAAACAGACCTCATGGAATGTAATCTTGTACTTGCGTAAATCGCTCTAATGCCCTTCAAAAATTCACTTCTTATATATGACAACTGAAGGCTTTCTCTAGGGCGACCGTGTGTGCTACAAATGCACATTTTATGGTATGTTAGAATCTGATTGTCAAGGTACAATCTTCTCCAATGTTGTGCTGCTGTGACCCTTTTTACGTCTGGCCTCAAGCTTGCGGTTACGCACGCGCGCAGTCGCCATCTGTCTTTCCTCCATCACGTGTCATTAAGTGCATCACGATCACTTTCACTTTCACGGCCGCGCGGCCAATGCTTGTTTGAGTGGAGACTCCTGCTTCTAAAGCTAATTGTTGTTGTTGTTTTGATTAAAAAAAAAATGGTGAGGTGCGCCTATGTGCCGATTTGAGATCTTTAAACAAGAACATCTTGGTTGACTGTTTTCCATTGCCTAAAATTCAGGAGATTCTAGCGGCCACGAAAGGTTCGAAATATTTTTCGTTGATAGATCTCAAATCGGCATATCACCAAGTCCAACTGTCAGAAGAATCTAAAGATTTAACAACATTTATCACTCCGTTGGGGGCCTATAGATTTATAAGACTCCCCTTCGGATTGGCTTCTTCAGCCAGTGTATTTCAAAAACTAATGGAATGTATTTTAAAGGGCGTTTTGGGTGTGCAGAAATTTCAGGACGACATCCTTATTCATGCTTGTTCTATTGAAGAGCATAATGAAATATTAGACACAGTACTTAAAAAATTGAACGAAAGAGGCATGACAGTTGCTAAAAACAAATGTAAATTCTTACAAACTGAGATAGAGTACTTGGGCCATATTTTGAGTGGTGATGGTATCAAACCTAAACTTGACTTAGTCAGAGCCATAACTGAGGCTCCAAAACCAACAGATAAGGATATCTTAAGATCATTTTTGGGGCTCAGTGAATTCTATTCACGTTTTGTAGAAAACTACTCTGAAATAGTTGAACCTTTACGCATGTTACTACGCAAAGGAGAAAAATACATTTGGTCTGAAAGTCAAGACTTGGCATTCACAAAGATCAAAAATGCCATTGTTAAAGCCCCTACCTTGAAACCATACGATCCTGAAGGTACTAACATTGTCACAGTGGATGCTAGCTCTGTTGGCATAGGTGCAGTTTTCACTCAGAAGGGGTCAGGTAATGTACATACAGTTGCTTTCATTTCTAGACGTTTACTTGACGCAGAGGTTCACTACAGCACAATAGAGCGGGAGGCTTTGGCATGCGTGTGGGCTGTGGATAAGCTCAAAATGTACCTATGGGGTAAAAAGTTTGAACTAATCACGGATCACAAACCTTTGACTTTCTTAATGGATGGATGTGGCAGGGGTAATGGAAAGGTATCGGCCAGGTTAGTCAGGTTGTTATCAAAACTGCAAGAATACAATTTTGCTATAAAACACATTGCTGGCAAAAACAATGTAAGAGCAGACTTTCTTTCACGCCTCCCTTTAAACAGCACGGAACCCAAGGTAGAAGAAGACACGGAATGTGTGGTGTCATATGTAAGTAATTTTAATCAGTCAGTACAGGTCTGCAATGAACACGAATGGTTAAATCTTTTAGAGGAAGATGCTATATTAAGCAAAGTAAAAGGATTTATCATGAGTAAGTGGCCACCAATCAGAAATGCATATGCAGATTTAAAAACATATGTTCAAGTTGCAGATGAATTGTGTATTGAGAGAGGTTTTATTTTAAGGGGGGATCTATTGGTTCCACCAACCAAGCTAAGAAGAAGTTTAATTGAATTGGCGCACAATACTCATTTAGGTTCCACCATGACAAAGAAAGTTTTGAAACAATATTATTGGTGGCCAGGGATGGACTCAGATGTCAATACGTATGTGGATAAATGTGCTATTTGTTTGAAGTCAGATAAACACTGGAAGCCAAGAGTGCAGGAAATGCAATTGGTTGACATACCCAGTTCATCTTGGAGCAAGTTAGCAATAGATTTTGCTGGTCCATTCAATATTTTAGATTTTGATTCTAGATTTCTTATCGTATTGTGTGATTATTATAGTAAGTGGATTTATTTCAAATTTGTATCTAAGATTGATTCAAAATGTGTAATAGAATTTTTGGAGTCATGCTTTTCTTTAGAGGGTTTCCCACACATTTTAGTTTCGGACAATGGAAAACAGCTTACGTCTGAAATGATGACAACATTTTTGGAGAAGGAGGGAATCCGTCAAGAAAAAACTCCGTTATACTCACCCAAATCTAATGGACAAGTAGAAAGAGTCAACCGGTTCCTTAAAGAAAGTATACAGATGGCACTTGCATCAGGTCTTCCAGTGTGTGAATTTACTCGAGAAAGAGTTAATATGTATAACAACACAGTCAACAGCGTAACAGGATATTCACCATTTTTTCTCATGAGAGGACGGCAATGTAACATGAATATCACTCCTAAATTTAACTTTCATCAGGAGAGAATTGAGAAGGTTACAAAGATGGATGACTCTCAGCTTAAGGTGAGAGACAGAATTCTTGAGCAACAACTAAAGTCAAAGATATACCACAACAAGAGTCACAGGGCTGTTGTCAAGGACATCTGCAAAGGTGATTGGGTAATTGTTAGGAAGCCTTTTGTCAAACAGAAAGGAGAAACCAAGTTCTATGAGCCAAGTGAAGTTGTGGAAGTCTCTAGTGGTGCTATTCGCTTACCTAATTTAGGGTGGAGAAACAAAAGTGATGTCATCAAACTCAAGGTTGGACAAGGAGAACTTATGACTCGTCTAATTAATAATGAGGCAGAGGTGGAACAGAGAAATATTTGGTTTTATTTTGTTCCTAATGAAAATTGTGGTGATACTACGAATGATCAGCCAAGTAATGAGGAACCCAACAGTGAAAGTGTTATTGCAACTGAGAGGTCTGGGTCTCTGGAACAAAGTAGTTCAGAAAATGTGATTGTTAGTGACAGAGAGAAATCTTGTCCATCATTTGTTCAAGAGGGGCATGTGCCAAATGTAGAAGTTACAGTTAGCAGTAGTGATGATATGAACTATGATATTGCCACAAACGATTTTGAAGGGTCTTGTTCTAGTTCTGGAAGAATTTCCCGTTTGCCAAACAGATATAAAGATTTTGTTATGTATAGATTTATTTCACTGGTTAAAGAAGGGAGATGTTGTGTAGCTTGTTTGCCTTGGGCTCTTCCAGCTCGAGGCGGAGACTCGCGGGGCACTCATTGGTTGCATTCCGCCACGTCATTTGGAATGTTTGATGTCTATTTAAGTAACGTCATTGTGGGCGTACATTTGTTCTCCTGCCGGCTTTCCTCCTGGTCACCCCTCCCTCCAGCTGCCTGCGGGCCTTTGTATTTGAATAAATAATTAATGCTCACATACCTGAGTAAGTGACTTCCTGTGATAAGAAGTGACATTTCACTAATATTTCTCTAAATTCCCCTACTTAGTGTTGTTAGATGTTGGCAGGTATGCCACTCATCCCTCCCCCTTTCTTCATTCTTCTGCTGGCCTCACGTGACCGGTGGTGCCCCTTTTCTCACATACCATTATTGTGCTGCCCCCTGCTCTACTCCAGTATCTGTCCCTCCAACGGTTTCGGGGGGGATTTCCCCTCCTCTAGCAGGACCAGGGGGCGTGGCTCTTATCACACAGTCGATGATGATCGTGCTACCAACTGGTGCCTTCCTGCTGATGCAGCGCTGTGTCCAGCTGCTTCGGGGAGCTAGAAGCAACGAGGACGTCTGCGCTCCCTACAAGACCAACCCCTTGCTGGGACACAGGTCAGCGACTTAGCAGTACAATTAAATGCATTGACGGCAAAAAGCTTAAACCTCGACGCTTTTGCCTTCTGGCGGTTAGAAGAGCTGTGTCGTCTCATTATTTATTTTGTGGTGTGTAACTAAACGCACCACCCATGTTTAATAAGGGGATGGTGATAGACACTTGATTGGTTTTCTGTAAAAACTTTTTTAATACCTTTATTGACTAATATTTTCAGATTTTTATTCCACTGGTTTCCGTTGCTCGAATAGCACTTCCGGCGCCATCCGATTAGCCACGAGGTCAGGGCTGCCATCTTGATATGTCCGGAGAGGTGAGGGTTGGATCTTGGGCGCTTCACTCCACCATGCCTCGGCCTCCCTAGCGTACACCTCCACGCTGCCCTTTTAACGTCGTTGCTTAATGTGTCTTTCGTGCAAGTGATCGTCTTTGTTTTATTTTAGATTTCTGTTTAAAGCAGAAATATTTTAATGTAAATATTAATCAGGTATTCATTATTTTTAGTGTAGCTACTTTAATTATTTTAGTTAAAAAAATATATATATTACTACATTGGCTTACGTATGTAATCGGTAAATTTTAAATAATTAATCTTTAACATTTAATTTTTAATTTTCTTTTAATATACAGTTTCGATTTAAATTACATGGCTTTGTGTTGTCTTCCCCAATTTCCTGCATCCGCTTTTTCCTTCTCTCTCCATTCCTTTGCGTTCCTTTCTTATGCTTCTCTCTCCTCTTTTCTGCACCTTTCTCTTTTCTACACTCTCCTCTTTTTCTTGGTCTCTGCCCTCTTCTTTCTGTAACATCTTCCTACCCCCCCAGCTCGCTTCCTTCTTTGCATAATTACTTTTTCTTCAGCTTTCTTCTCTGCTTCCTTCTACTGTACTTATGCACATTTCTTGAATTTTCATGCGTTCAACCCTGTTTCCTATTTTAATCCCATCCACTGTCTTTTTACTCCCCTTACTCTTTATTACTTTATTCTTTTCCCTACTGGCTTCTGCTGTACCCTAGACACTAGCCACCTTCTAATTTCTTACTCGTTCCTATCCCTCGCGGAATCTCTCTTCTATCCATCTGGCTTCTTCCGGTTTTCTTTCTTTGCATCTCCTCCCTTTCTATCTCTTCTTTGACCCGCCCTTCATTACATTTAATCCGTTTGTTTGTTGAACTCGTCTTTGACACGTTTTTCCCTTTTGCCTGTAGTTCACACTCCCCTTCATCTTATAATTTGTCCTCTTCCCTTCTGCACTTTTCCATCCCTTTCCTCTCTGCACTCTTCCAACCCTTTCCTCTCCTAAATGCATGCTCCCTCACGTCCAGTTCTTTAAACTGCCCTCTTTTATGGCCTAATCTTTTTCTTCTTTTGTACACTTTTCACCGCTTCCTTCCTTCTCTGTCCCCCCATCGTCATTCCCTCCCCAAGTCATCTACTCCCGTGTTTTCCCCTCATCACCCTCTTTGTTTCATTTTCTCTTGCTTACCTTGCCTCATTTTCACTCTTTTCAAAATGCATACATCCAGGATATTTACTGTAGGTGCGCTACAGCAGCTCTGACTTCACTTCTCTGGGATGAAATACAACAAACGTCAGTTTCTTTACCTTCCCATCCCAGCCCCTCCTAACTCATCCCCTCTTACCCCATCCCCATTTATTCAGCATTCCCTCATCACTGCGCACCTCCATCACTTACCTACCACTGTATTTCGACTTTAGTTCATCTAGAGAGGGCAACTGCATGCTTTAACCACTCAAGATTGAATTCTCTACAAGTTCACTTAATACCACACCCATGTCTTGTCTTGTCCTGATTCTGTATGTATCGTTCACAATAAATAGACCGTCCAAGCAGTACTGTTTTTATTATTATTTTAATGGAAAAATGACTTGTTATGAAGCAGATTCATCTAGTATACTTAATAAGTTATATGGCATTAATGTTAGGCTTTAACACAGAGTAAGGTTTGCACGAGGAGACTATTTCCCATATTATAGCCGAGTAGGGTTAAAGATAAGATTCTTAGTTCTATACCTGGCATTCTTTGTCCGTGTTTGCAAGGGTTGGCAGAGAGAGTGCATGGTACTAACTGTAGAATGTGAGCGGTATAGTTGTTGAGTGGGCGGAGCCAGGAGGGGAAACGGGAAGAGGAGGAGAAACAGCAGGAAACGGCAGTTAGAGTAGGGACAGGGACCGAGTACGAAGCATGTAATAAAGCTCGTTATAGAAGAATATTCAGTGTCTGGTATCCTTGACCTAAGACACTACAACGGGCGACGAGGGTGGGATGCTGCAGCCCAGCGTCCCCGAAAAAGCAAGAGGAGTGTCCCTGTCCCTCTACGGTTTGAACGAAGTAAGGCGCGTTTGAATTGGAGCACTGGTTCGCGCCGAATCGTGAGTCACCCCTGATGCGTGAGAGCTAACACGCGAGTGACGAGGAGAGATCGGGAGCCCACCCCGACTCTGCTGGCTGCGCTGGGGATCGGGAGTTATCTGAGGTCGTACTGAAGCCTTGTTGAAGTGATCGGAAGAAAGAGCGCCGTTGCGTGCCTAAAACGAAGAGCTCACCTCCGATGCGTGGGAAACGGCACGCGCGCGAAGGAGAAGTTGGGAGCTCCCTCCGAGCTTGCCTGGCCAGGTGAAATACCCCGAATTGTGCGTGAAGCACTGCTGTTGTGCTGACACCTGTGGAAGTGACTGCGGGAGTGCTGAGTGAAGTGTGGTGAGCCTGATAAGGACTGCAGCAAAGACCTCATGGGAGTGAGAGTTTCTATGTAGTGGCCATCTTAGAGTCAGGCGGTTCCTGGAAGACATCCCTATGAAGTCAATGGGGCAGCCATTTTGAAGTCAGGCGAGGCCCAGCAAACAAGCATTGAAAAAAAAAAAGAGAAAGGACAAGGGTGAAACGTCTTAAAAGTAAACAAACACCAGTTCAGGCAAACAAGAAACAAACAAGCATGTGCACAGACAAGAAGGAAACAGGAGTGTGCTGCCAAAATGTCGAACCTTAATTCTCCGCAAAGGAATGAAGTTAAACCAATTATCACGGGAGTGTCACATCTGCGCCCACCAGAACCTTTAACGCTGACGGTTGGAGGGAGCATGGGTCCCAGATGGCAGGAATGGCTCGAGGACTTTGAGGATTACATCAAGGGATCAAAAGTGACAGAGGATGAAGACAAAGTGATCGCACTGCGCAACCTGGTGGGTAAAGAAATCAGAAAGCTAATCAAAGAACTGCCAAAGGCAGACACAGGGACATATGATAAAGTGCGAGATGCTCTAAACAAGAAGTTTTTACATAAGAGAAATGTGGATTATGAACGATACGCTTTTCACCAAGCCCGTCAAGGGAAAGAGGAAGTGATGACCCCCTTCATAACGAGACTACGTCGATTGTCCAGGTATTGTGAATTTGATGCGTTCTCCACAGATGATGCCATCAGATCACAAATAATTGATGGCTGTCAGTCCGAGACTCTGAGAAGGAGACTATTAAGGAAGAGTCATAATCTGGAGGAGATTGAGGAAATGACCCGAGTGTATGATCAAGCGGAGGAACAAGCTAAGAGCATGGAGACCGGGCGCCCTGAAAGGCGAGAGCAGGTATGCCGAGTGCAAACCAGTCGCAGGTATTCGAAGGAGCGACGGCACCCATCCCGACAGTCCTCTCGCCAGCAACGCACGGAGCGTAGAAGGCATGAGTCAGGCCGAAGTGACAAGAAACCAGACCGTGGACGAAAATGCTATAGGTGCGGGTATGACTTCCCGCACAGAGAGGCCTGTCCAGCCATGGGCCAGCAATGTCGAAAATGTGGACGAACAAATCATTTTGAAGCAATGTGTGGAGAAGATCGCAAGGAAAGACAGAATGAAGGGACAAGGCCAACTCGTTCTGACACTAGACGACACCATGTGAAAGTCGTACAAGATCGACTACAGTCGTCTTCTAGATCCTCACATTCTAGCAGAGAATCAAGGAGGTCTCAATGGTTGAGGTCGCCGTCCAGGGACTCTCGATCAGAGTCATGTGAATCTGAATACACTATTGAATACGCCAGTATGGTCACAGATCCGGACCAACTCAAAAAGTACCAGAGATTGAACATAAGCGTAGGAAATCACGCCACAAAGTTTGTTCTGGACAGTGGAGCATCACTGAATTACATCCCGGTAACGGAATACAAGAAAATGAAGCCACAGCCGCCTTTGTGTCCAGCGTATGTCAGGGTATTTACTTGGATGTCAAAGAAGCCACTTCCCTGTCTAGGAAAATTCTCAACCACCCTCCGGCACCAGAACACGTCTGTGTCAGCATTCATACACGTAACTGATGGCCCGGAAGCTGATTGTCTTCTCAGCTTACCAACGGCGGTGCGCCTTCGTTTGGTTGAGATTCTATACCGGGCTAGTGGTGACCAGGACATTTTACACAAATTCCCCATGCTGTTCATTGGGCTGGGAAAGATGAACAATTGTCAAGTTCGACTTCACATTAATGACCAGATAAGGCCTGTAGCACAACATCCCAGGCGAGTGCCATTCCACCTTCAGCAAGCGGTGGAGGATGAACTCCAAGAACTATTAGCATCCGACATTATTGAGCGGACCGACGGCCCCACCCCATGGGTGTCGTCGGTAGTCATTGTGCCGAAGAAAGGCACCTCTGGGAAGGTGCGTATATGTGTTGACATGCGGCTTCCAAACACTGCGATTGAAAGGGAACGTCATCCCGGGCCTCACTTGAGTGATATGATCTCTGCATTAAATGGTGCCTGGGTATTTTCGAAACTTGACCTAAACAAGGGATACCATCAGCTGGAGTTGCATGAAAAATCGAGGTACATAACATTCGCAACTCACCTGGGTTTGTTTCGATACAAACGGTTAAGTTTTGGCATTTCCTCGGCTGCGGAGATCTTTCAAGAGGCCATCTGTCAGACCATACAACACATACCCAACACACTGAATTATAGCGATGATATTCTTGTGTATGGGTCAAACGTGCAGGAACACGATAAGGCCCTAGATCGGGTATGTCATGCCCTCCTGGAAGCTAATCTGACCCTAAACAAGGACAAGTGCGAATTCCATCAATCCACTCTCAAATTCTTTGGACATGTGTTCTCTGGAGCGGGAATGAAGCCTGACCCTGAAAAAGTGATGGCCCTAAATGACACCAAGAGTCCCCAGGATGTCAGTGACATTCGATCATTTCTGGGTATGGCCCGTTATTGTGCCAGATACATCACGGACTATGCCACACTTAGCCATCCCCTCAGAACGCTTACAAAGCAAGGTCAGCCTTTTAACTGGACCCCTCAGTGTGAGCGGGCGTTCCAAGACATCAAACGTGCTGTTGAGTCGGCCGATAACTTAGCGTATTTCAACCCCAAAAGGAAGACGGAAATAACTGTAGATGCTAGCCCTGTGGGCCTGGGTGCGATTTTGGCTCAGTACGACAATGACTGATCAGCGCCATATCGTAGCTTATGCGAGTCGCAGCCTGTCAGACACGGAGAAGGCATATTCTCAACCAGAGAAAGAGTCTGGCGGTTGTTTGGGCCTGCGAGCATTTCCATGTTTTCATCTATGGCAAACATTTTACAATGGTGACTGATCATCAGGCGCTTGTCACCATCTTCGGAAATCCCAGGTCGAAGATGCCACCTCGGATTGAGCGATGGGGTTTGCGTCTACAGGAATATACATACACGATACTGCACAAGCCGGGAAAATCAGCAAATCCGGCTGATTATATATCACGACACCCTCAATCATCGATGGCATCACGATCGTCGATAGCTGAGGAATACATCCACTTTGTGGTGGGCCATGCTCAACCACCAGCGGTTCCCCTGGAACCCATTCAAGAGGCCACTGCGCAGGATGTCGTTCTGCAGAAAGTACTTCACCGACTGCAGACCAATAGGTGGAGACACGACAGTGAGGAGGAAGGGAAGGATCCCACAGTCAGACAAGAAATGCAAGCCTTCTGTCATGTGAGTGAAGAGCTCTCTGCCACCTCGGAAGGTCTTCTGCTGAGGGACCAAAGGATTGTCATTCCGACGCAATTACGGCAGGGCATCATCAACCTCGCTCATGAAGGTCATCGAGGAGTGGTTGCAACTAAGAGAGCTCTTAGAGAGTGGGTGTGGTTCCCGCTATTGGATCAGATGGTGGAACTCACCCTCAAAGACTGTCCTCAATGCCAACTCGTTAGTTAAGGAGCTCCCCCAGCTCCTCTGCAAATGACAAAACTGCCCAGTGACGTGTGGCAAGAACTTGCCATGGATTTTTACGGACCTCTCCAATCAGGAAAGTATGTCCTGGCAATTATGGATGAATATTCAAGGTTTCCACTAGCCCAATTTGTGTCATCCACCAGCGCCTCAAGCACCATTGCAGTGTTGGATGAAGTGTTTGCGGCGTGGGGTATTTCCAAAGAACTTAAGACGGATAATGGCCCTCCTTTTAATGGACATGAGTTTGGTGAATTTGCGAGGCATCTGAATTTCAAGCATCGTAAAGTCACGCCCTTATGGCCGCAGGCCAATGGGACCATTGAAAGATTCATGGCCACTCTCATAAAGACGTTTCAACAAGCGACAGTCAAAAAAAGGGATCTTCAAGTGGCTCTCAATGAAGTCCTAAGGACTTATAGAACAACACCGCATGCCACCACAGGAAAATGCCCCGCCACATTAATGCTAGGTCGATCCATCAGAACCCGGATACCTACCTGGGAAGGCGCTCTGAGAGCGGTCTCACCCGCTCGTATTCATCAAGAGGTCATGTCAGCTGACCGCCATGGAAAAGACAAAATGAAGTCATATGCGGACGCCCGAAGAAGAGCGAAATCACCCTCCATACATGAAGGGGACTGCGTCATAGTCAAACAGGAACAGCAAAGGAAAACGGACTGTAAATTCTGAGCTGAGCCTCTGACGATTACTCAAAAAAAGGGTACCATGGTGACCGCGGAGTCCGACAGCCGGAGGGTTACCAGGAACATGTCGCATTTTCAGAAGTGCACTCCAGTCATGAGAGAGTCACTCCAGAAGATGTTGGGGCAACCCGGGAGTGAAGGAAGAGAACAACCTGCCGTGGCTGTCGAAGGTCAGCATCCTGATACTCACGGAAAACTTGAGTCTGAAGCAGGGACCATGTCCCTCCGACCTCGACGGGACATCCGCAGACCGAAACGACTAATTGAAGAACTATAAACAAGTCAGTCATTTCATTTTGTTAAAAAAGGGGAAGATGTAGAATGTGAGCGGTATAGTTGTTGAGTGGGTGGAGCCAGGAGGGGGAACGGGAAGAGGAGGGTAAACAGCAGGAAACGGCAGTTAGAGTAGGGACAGGGACCGAGTACGAAGCATGTAATAAAGCTCGTTATAAAAGAATATTCAGTGTCTGGTATCCTTGACCCAAGACACTACACTAACGTGCCTTGTAGTGGGTACCCAGTCACTCGGGGTCACAGGTAGTGGTGGTCTAAGTTGGGGCCACACAGGGGCAGATATTGCAGGGACATAAGTTGTCCAGTGGAACAGTCTGATCGTCGATGGAATAGTGAGTGGCTGCGCGATGAGGTGAGCCTCTCTGGCTGTTGTTTAAATGAATGGATTCATTATACAATGGTTGAAACCCAGGTTTGGCATGGTCGTCAGTTACTTAAAGATTCATTGCACAAAGGAGGGTACATGTGGGCCAATGCAGTCACCAGCTGCTTGAAGAAATTGAGGCATCAATGTAGAATTTAAGTCCCACGATTAGTGGACACAGACAGGATGAAGTATGCTGGCATCTGGGGCTGCATGCATGAAGTGCACAGGTTAGATAAGAAATAGTTGGCAGTTCCTGAGTTTTTCGGTTTCGACCTGCTTGATCTACTCTGTTAATGTTTCCTTTGAACTCTGTTTATGAGTGAACAAGAATATTCTCTCCACACCAGGCAGTTTTCCTCTAGGTTCCTTCAGCAGCAGAGATTAATATCAGCTTGATGATTCTGCCCCTTACCGCTTGAAAGGGAGACAGCCACTGAGAATGTTTCAGGCCCTTGCCTTCTTATACACTGGTGTACAGTGCTTCTTGAATGAAAAGGTGAAATCTGGCTTTGAGGACAGAGCAGTCTCCTGTCCGGTCCAAAGAACAGTTTACCTTTCCAACTGTCCAGTCAAGTCCAGAGTCTTTGGTGGGAGTAAATCGCAACTAAGCTTATATTCCTTTTAGTTGGGCTTCACTCTATAGCAACCATTTGGAGGAAAACTGCATTTTATGTCCTCATTCACAAATTGTGCCTCTCAGACGTGCTTCTTAATTTTTAATTGGTTGACCTGCTACGCTGTGAGATGTACTCCACCACCCACTCCACCACCAGTGGATTGTGTACAGTGATGTTCTGGGCCGAATTGTAGTTTCAGTTTACCACTTAATGTACTCCATGCTTGGTCTGCTATGTTTGGACAGCGTAAGTATTTTTTCAGGATTTGCTGAATGCTACATTTCCTGCAGCCTACTAATGACCTGCGCATGTTTTTGTTCCTGCATATTCATTATTAATAATTTATGTGACTGGTGTCTTATATTGAAATTTCAAGTTGTGAACTATTTATGCCATTTTGTTATCATTAGAAAAAATGTTTTTTTTGTAGCTCTTGGTCTCAAATTAATACAAGGTGCTAGTTGCAAAACAGCAGGTCAAATCTGTGTTTTCCCTGCTTTGACATGCCAAGAGGAGTTCTTTTCTTACAAAGTAAGGGGCCTTGTGACTACTCCTTCAAATCTCAATGTATGCCCTCTCAAAGGGTAGTTTTCCTTTTTAGGCCGAGCCTGGGCTGTGCATGCGCTGCTCTGCCAGGCATGCTGTATTTGCTTATGGACTTGAATCTCCGCCCACTCTCCGCCCTTATTGTTCATTGTCTTGTGTCATTGTCCTTTGTAAATGCTGGCTTCTGATTCGTTAATAGGCTTGTTAGTCCCTCATTAGTACCACATTGTCTTCATATATAAACTCTCATGAGGACCGTACCTATTACTTCTGACTGACTGACTGACTCTCACTGACTCTCTGACTGACTAACTGACTATATCTCTCACTGACTAACTGACTGACTCTCTCACTGACTGTTATACAGGTACTATTTCCCAACCTTCACCCCCTGTTATTTATGGCCCCCCATAACAAAAAAAACCATAACAAGCAACCAGGCAGATAGAAGTTGCCAGCATTCAAAGGACAAAAAAAAAAACTCAAGACATTATTTATTGTTAATACCTTTTTAATATGTACATAATGCTTTCTTGGTCATATATAAGGTAACAAAAATGCTTCTGACACTTCTTTATTATAACTTTTCAGCATGCTGCAGACTTCTGTACAACACAGCTTAAAGACATAGGCAAAGTCAATATCTCTGGCTAAACACTTATAAGGTCCCAAAGGCGAGACCTATTGGCTATGTAAATGTATTTATATTGCGCCGATCACCACTACGGGTATCTCAGCGCTGTACTCATACCGCTGAAGGAACCCTTCCTGGCTTTCCATGTGAGGTGTCCACTCCTGGGCACCCCATGGTGAGGCCAGGCATCCCAGCGCTGTTGGGGCCGTTGTGGAGATTAAGCAAGCTATTGCCCAGAGCTGCAGCGTGGGACCCATGATTAGAGTAGGCACTGAGGCGAGAATATCCGGTCTGAGGAATTTATAGCCCGAGACCCTGCCGCGGCGGGAATCGAACCCTGGTCCTGAACCAGTGCTCTGCATCGAGGTCTGCCGCTCCAACCATTGAGCCACACTTCTCCATGAACATGCTGATTCCAGAATCCAGAGACCCTAATTCTATAGGAAATACATATATGTAAAATAGAAAACTATACACACACATCAAATCCTCAACAAAATGTTATTCACCAACAATTAATGATTTGTCCTTATATTGAAACAAAGTAATGCAATTTCGACAACATTGTGCTTTCTACAGTAATATATGATGTTTAATGCTTATATATTGCCAGTGCTTAATTTGAGCCGGTGGTTTCCAGTGCTCAGCGCTGGCACTAAATTGGCAGCACCAGCACTTATAACACTCTGCTACGTGGTGGGCTGTTTGTCTGATATAGCATGAGCACAACAACAATTGTTATACTCAGTGCTTGAAATGGGAAAATAGAAGTGCAGGTATTCTGTACCAGAGTGCCTGCTTGTCTCTGAGAAGTGTTGGTACTCTTCAATTAAAAGTATTACGTCTGTCTTGAGAAGTGCCGGTACTCTCCCTCTCAAAATAAAAAGGTGCTGGAACTCCGTACTAGACAGTACCTGCCCATCTAAAGCACGGTTATACTAATTCAATATATGTTAAAAATGACTAATACCTGCAGCCCGTGCTAATCTTATAGCTTTGTGGGCTGGAACAGTCTGAATTGTCACACTTGTCAGAGTGTGATGGTTAGTAGCTGTCTTTGTACTGTCATTGGTAGCACTAGCAGGGGCAATGGGTGGTGTAGGCTGCAGTAGCCTCCTGATGAGGGCCCTGGCACAAATTAAGCACTGCTTGCCATGTATAATAATATTACAGCACGTGCTACATTCGCTATAGTGTACTTGACAGTTGGTAGTCAAACTTACTCCTTGCACTTACATTTTCGAGTTTATATGTGTATGTATTATCAGGCCTCTCATTGGTCCCGTTTCTATTACGAAAAAACGTTATTGCTCATTACATATTTATTATGCAAGGGACTTGGCAGAGA
This sequence comes from Triturus cristatus, assembly GCF_964204655.1. Taxonomy (NCBI): domain Eukaryota; kingdom Metazoa; phylum Chordata; class Amphibia; order Caudata; family Salamandridae; genus Triturus; species Triturus cristatus. Next base: position 1,115,064,245 of record NC_140579.1, read on the forward strand.
TCATCTTAAGCATTAATACATCAGACCATCTTCACAAGAGTTCTCGTGAAATGCAAAGTGCTTGGTATTCTTCCGGAGCGTCCTCTTGAAATAACTGCTGCTTTGAAAACCGTGTGTGATGTAAATATTAATTTGAAACAAATCGTTGTTGTGCTGAAGAAGGAATCATTCTTTCCTCCCTATTTGAATATTTCAGGTTTTAGTCTCCCGCTGCCTAATAAAGCCTTTCCACTAGTTCACCACTCCGTGTTTATCAAATGAGGTAAGGCCTTGCTGCCTATTATTACATAACTGCACCACTGGCAGGTGGCAGCTAAGGACACCATATTAGAAGGGGGAGTTGCAGGTATGGAAGTCCCTTTTGCTGAGTGGGAGTTGCACGGGTGAAAATGACTTGTTTGCCCGTGCTCCGATAATCGTTGCACCGATCCTGTTAAAACTTCGGCACAAAGCTCGCCTCTTTGTTGCTTTAACACAGCAACTAACAGCTGAAAGGTTCAAAGTTAACAAGTTGTGCAAAGTGTGTATTGCTCCCAGTGTGCGCGTTTTCATTCTATGTTTATGAATGGAGCTAGAATTTATGAAACAGATAATGGATTTCGAGCAGCAAGTCCATCAGTGTCCGTTGCTGGTGCTGCTGTGGAGATGTATGGGATCTCCTTGCTGGTTTCAGCAGTGCTTCTTCCTTTTGGAGAGATCTCTTTTCCTCCTGGGCGTGCACCTGTGCTGGTGCGCTTCTGGGTGCCTGCGGCACGCACCTCGGACTGCGCGCTCTTCTTTGCTAGGGCACCCTTTTCTGGCACCGGTCGTGCCTGCTCCTTCATTGCCAGGGCGCCATCTTCTGGCACTTGCCGTGCCTGCTTTCCTTCCTTGCGGTGGTGCTCTTTGACCGCCAGGGGCATATGGCGCTCTTCTCATGTGTGGTGGTGTTGGGCCGCCGCTGGGGGCCCGCTCTCTGCACCAGTCTTTTCGTGCGATGTCAGTGGGGATGGCTCCCTCAAGCCATTGCTGTGCGACTGGTCGTCCACTCTTGCCAGTGGGGTTATTGACACAGCGTTTGTGTGGCTATTGTTTGAGGTTGGTCAGCGCAGGCCTGGGCTGGCAAAGCTTCGGTCTTCCTGGGAGCCCCTGCTGATGTGCCACAGTCTTTTCTTCGCACTGTCTAGGCAGATGTCGCTTTAAGCTCTAGGGATGCTCTTGCAATGTCTCTGCTGTTTGTTCTTTACCGTTGTGGGTGCAGCGTTGAGTTACTTCATGCACACACTGTATTGCTGCTCAGGTACTTGGGTGCAGCTCTGTGTTTTTCCTGGGCCCTGTTTTGCTTTGACCGGCTTGTGTCCACACTCGACTGCTTGATTCAGCCTAGCTGTTCTTCTGAAGTCTTTTCCCCTTGTTAGAGTTTCTCTGCTTTGTAGTATGTGAGGTTCACTACGGCAGCATGCCACCAGGTGGCACCCTGTCCTCAGGCTGTTGCAGCAGTTGACAGTCTGAAACTGGAGAAAGCGCCTGCAGGTAGGGACTCGCCTTGTCATTGAGTCTCCTTGTGCTCTTTCCGTGGCTGGGGCTTTATCATAGTGTGTTGATCCAAATACAGCGTTACCCCTTCCCTTGCGGGCGTGGACGTTTCCGTCTTGTCTTCCCCAGCTTGGCTGCTGGCCGCATTGCTTCGCGCGGCAAGTAGGTGGCGCTTTTGCGGCTTGGCTTGCTCTGCAGGTTCTCTTCACTCGCTGCATCGGCTCTGGGCCAGCCGAGACTCTCTCTCCCTTCCTGAGGGGATGACCACTTCTTCCACGTCTTTTCCGCTGCTGGCGGGTCCGGCTCTCGCAGGGATCAGAGACTGACGCCGGAGTTCGGGCTCGGTATGTTCTCCATTGCGGGTATTGCCGACAGTGGGAGTGAGGTGTGGGGGCAGACCAGTCGCCATCCATGGGCTGCCGCGTCAGCAGAAGGCATCGCGGATCGCACCCCTCACGTGCTAGAGGACGTGTAACAGTGCCGGGACGTGCCGATTCAGAGCTCCCTGCTGGCGGGGCACCAGGCCGCCATATCCTAGGGCACAGACCTCATGGTGCTCCGCGCAGCTCAGTTCATGTACGCCTCCCCCCCCCCCCCCCCCGGTCGCTCACATGGCTGTTCTGTGCGGGGTCGTTGGCACTCTCCCGGGGCTCGAGCTAAAACACCGTCACTGGGAGCAGCTTCGTCGCCCTTCGCGTCAGGGCAAACACAGAGAGCAGGACAGCTCGTGGGTGTGTCAGGGCATGCAGGAGTGTCCACTGACCTTGCTGTCGGGCTGGCCGGTTCAGGTACTGGGCGGCTGCGGTCTTTTCTCCTACAGTGCCGCATGCACAGCCAGGTCGCAACGCTCTGGTCCCGTTATGTCAGCTCTAAGAATTGAGGTGCCGGGCATTTACTACCCGGGTTCTGCCACTGCCGGCCATGCATTGCATCTGGGGCCTCGCTCGCTGTATCGCGCTAGTGAGTGAGAGCAGACTGCTGGCGTGAGGGGCAGTGCTTGCCGCTGCAGCTCTAACTCTCTTGACCTCCCACTACTAGGATTGAGGCCGCCCTATGGTGTGTGACCATGCTGGTGCTTACTGCGTCTGTAGTTGCAGGTCGGGCTCGCCGTACATGCCTCGTCCTCTTCTGCCCTCATTGATCACGCCCAGCATCAGTGCTTCCGTGGTGTCTGGTCGTGCAAGCAGGGACTATGGGGGAGTTACGCCACGATCCCTCTACTTGTCTCCCATGCCACACGTGTGCAGACCGGCGGCAGTAGTGGCATGCCTTACAGGCATACCGCTGTAGGGTGCCTCAGGCTACCTTTCTCCTCAGGGCACAACGGAGAGTCAACCGGTGTACACGCGGGATCAGACCCACTCGTCGCCATTGTGGTATTGTGGGCTCTGGCTCACATACTGCAGAAGGACTGACACAGAGGTGATGGTTAGTTAACTGGCCACAAGCACGTGCACTCGGGCCCTTTTATTAGCCGAGTCACGTTACTCGTGACACCGGTGGTGAAAAGGTGTGGGGTGTGTGTGTGCGCCCACTCCCATAGGGGAGTGGCTACTAAATCAGTGCCTGTCGAGACACTAGAACATGGGTACTCACAAACTTTCTCTCGGGGACCAAATTTACAGTGTGGTTTGTGGCCGAGGGCCGCACCGGTGGGGGCAGGGTCAGAGGGGGAGGGGGGCGGGGCTACAGCAAAAAAAAAAAAACTGAGACCATGAGGTTGAACACAGGCCCCTGCAGTAGACGCCTTTGTCCACTGAGCCACCAGACCCGGCATACACACATCTTTCTCTCTCTTTTTATTTCTCTCTCTCTCTCTGTCTCTGTCTCCCTCTGTCTCCCTCCCTCCCTCTGTCTCCCTCCCTCCCTCCCTCTCCCTCCCTCTGTCTGTCTCCCTCCCTCCCTCTCCCTCCCTCTGTCTGTCTCCCTCCCTCCCTCTCCCTCCCTCTGTCTGTCTCCCTCCCTCCCTCTCCCTCCCTCTGTCTGTCTCCCTCCGTCTGTCTCCCTCCCTCTGTCTGTCTCCCTCCCTCCCTCTCCCTCCCTCTGTCTGTCTCCCTCCGTCTGTCTCCCTCCCTCTGTCTGTCTCCCTCCCTCCCTCTCCCTCCCTCCCTCTGTCTGTCTCCCTCCCTCCCTCTGTCTTTCTCCCTCCCTCCCTCCCTCCCTCTCCCTCCCTCTGTCTGTCTCCCTCCCTCCCTCTGTCTTTCTCCCTCCCTCCCTCCCTCTCCCTCCCTCTGTCTGTCTCCCTCCCTCTGTCTTTCTCCCTCCCTCCCTCCCTCTCCCTCCCTCTCTCCCTCCCTCTCCCTCCCTCCCTCTGTCTGTCTCCATCCCTCCCTCTCCCTCCCTCCCTCTGTCTGTCTCCATCCCTCCCTCTCCCTCCCTCTGTCTGTCTGTCTCCCTCCCTCCCTCTCCCTCTGTCTGTCTCCCTCCCTCCCTCTCCCTCCCTCCCTCCCTCTGTCTGTCTCCCTCCCTCCCTCCCTCTCCCTCCCTCTGTCTGTCTCCCTCCCTCCCTCCCTCTCCCTCCCTCTCTCCCTCCCTCTCCCTCCCTCCCTCTGTCTGTCTCCATCCCTCCCTCTCCCTCCCTCTGTCTGTCTGTCTCCCTCCCTCCCTCTCCCTCTGTCTGTCTCCCTCCCTCCCTCTCCCTCCCTCCCTCCCTCTGTCTGTCTCCCTCCCTCCCTCTCCCTCCCTCTGTCTGTCTCCCTCCCTCCCTCTCCCTCCCTCTGTCTGTCTCCCTCCCTCTGTCTGTCTCCCTCCCTCCCTCTCCCTCCCTCCCTCCCTCTCCCTCTGTCTGTCTCCCTCCCTCCCTCTGTCTTTCTCCCTCCCTCCCTCCCTCTCCCTCCCTCTGTCTGTCTCCCTCCCTCCCTCCCTCTGTCTTTCTCCCTCCCTCCCTCCCTCTCCCTCCCTCTGTCTGTCTCCCTCCCTCCCTCTGTCTCCCTCCCTCCGTCTGTCTCCCTCCCTCCCTCCCTCTCCCTCCCTCCCTCTCCCTCCCTCCCTGTCTCCCTCCCTCCGTCTGTCTCCCTCCCTCCCTCTCCCTCCGTCTCCCTCCGTCTCCCTCCCTCTGTCTCCCTCCCTCTGTCTCCCTCCCTCCCTCTGTCTCCCTCCCTCCCTCCCTCTGTCTCCCTCCCTCCCTCTGTCTCCCTCCCTCCCTCTGTCTCCCTCCCTCCCTCTGTCTCCCTCCCTCCCTCTGTCTCCCTCCCTCCCTCTGTCTCCCTCCCTCCCTCTGTCTCCCTCCCTCCCTCTGTCTCCCTCCGTCTCCCTCCCTCTGTCTCCCTCCCTCTGTCTCCCTCCCTCTGTCTCTCTCCCTCTGTCTCTCTCCCTCCCTCTGTCTCCCTCCCTCCCTCTCCCTCTGTCTCCCTCCCTCCCTCTGTCTTTCTCCCTCCCTCCCTCCCTCTCCCTCTGTCTGTCTCCCTCCCTCCCTCTGTCTTTCTCCCTCCCTCCCTCCCTCTGTCTGTCTCCCTCCCTCCCTCTCCCTCCCTCTCCCTCCCTCTGTCTGTCTCCCTCCCTCCCTCTGTCTGTCTCCCTCCCTCGGTCTTTCTCCCTCCCTCCCTCCCTCTCCCTCCCTCTGTCTTTCTCCCTCCCTCCCTCTGTCTGTCTCCCTCCCTCTGTCTCCCTCCCTCCCTCTGTCTCCCTCCCCTCCCTCTGTCTCCCTCCCTCCCTCTGTCTCCCTCCCCTCCCTCCCTCTGTCTCCCTCCCCTCCCTCTGTCTCCCTCCCCTCCCTCTGTCTCCCTCCCCTCCCTCTGTCTCCCTCCCCTCCCTCTGTCTCCCTCCCCTCCCTCTGTCTCCCTCCCTCCCTCTGTCTCCCTCCCTCCCTCTGTCTCCCTCCCTCCCTCTGTCTCCCTCCCTCCCTCTGTCTCCCTCCCTCTGTCTCCCTCCCTCTGTCTCCCTCCCTCTCCCTCCCTCCCTCCCTCTCTGTCTGTCTCCCTCCCTCGGTCTTTCTCCCTCCCTCCCTCTCCCTCCCTCTGTCTTTCTCCCTCCCTCCCTCTGTCTGTCTCCCTCCCTCTGTCTCCCTCCCTCCCTCTGTCTCCCTCCCTCCCTCTGTCTCCCTCCCTCTCCCTCCCTCCCTCTGTCTCCCTCCCCCTCTGTCTTTCTCCCTCCCTCCCTCTCCCTCCCTCTCCCTCCCTCTGTCTGTCTCCCTCCCTCTGTCTCCCTCCCTCCCTCTGTCTTTCTCCCTCCCTCCCTCCCTCTCCCTCCCTCTCCCTCCCTCTGTCTGTCTCCCTCCCTCTGTCTGTCTCCCTCCCTCTGTCTGTCTCCCTCCCTCTGTCTCCCTCCCTCCCTCTGTCTCCCTCCCTCCCTCCCTCCCTCTGTCTCCCTCCCTCCCTCCCTCTGTCTCCCTCCCTCCCTCCCTCCCTCTGTCTCCCTCCCTCCCTCCCTCCCTCTGTCTCCCTCCCTCCCTCCCTCCCTCTGTCTCCCTCCCTCTGTCTCCCTCCCTCTGTCTCCCTCCCTCTGTCTCCCTCCCTCCCTCCCTCTGTCTCCCTCCCCCTCTGTCTTTCTCCCTCCCTCCCTCCCTCTCCCTCCCTCCCTCCCTCTCCCTCCCTCTGTCTGTCTCCCTCCCTCTGTCTGTCTCCCTCCCTCTGTCTGTCTCCCTCCCTCTGTCTGTCTCCCTCCCTCTGTCTCTCTCCCTCCCTCTCCCTCCCTCCCTCTCCCTCCCTCCCTCTGTCTGTCTCCCTCCCTCCCTCTGTCTGTCTCCCTCCCTCCCTCTGTCTGTCTCCCTCCCTCTGTCTCCCTCCCTCTGTCTCCCTCCCTCTGTCTCCCTCCCTCTGTCTCCCTCCCTCTCCCTCCCTCTGTCTTTCTCCCTCCCTCCCTCCCTCTCCCTCCCTCTGTCTGTCTCCCTCCCTCTGTCTCCCTCCCTCCCTCTGTCTCCCTCCCTCCCTCTGTCTCCCTCCCTCCCTCTGTCTCCCTCCCTCCCTCTGTCTCCCTCCCTCTGTCTCCCTCCCTCTGTCTCTCTCCCTCCCTCCCTCTGTCTCCCTCCCTCCCTCTGTCTCCCTCCCTCCCTCTGTCTCCCTCCCTCCCTCTGTCTCCCTCCCTCCCTCTGTCTCCCTCTGTCTCCCTCTGTCTCCCTCCCTCTGTCTCCCTCCCTCTCCCTCCCTCCCTCTCCCTCTGTCTGTCTCCCTCCCTCCCTCTCTCTGTCTGTCTCCCTCCCTCCCTCTTTCTCCCTCCCTCCCTCCCTCTGTCTGTCTCCCTCCCTCTGTCTGTCTCCCTCCCTCTGTCTCCCTCCCTCCCTCTGTCTCCCTCCCCTCCCTCTGTCTCCCTCCCTCCCTCTGTCTGTCTCCCTCCCTCCCTCTGTCTCCCTCCCCTCCCTCTGTCTCCCTCCCTCTGTCTCCCTCCCTCCCTCTGTCTCCCTCCCTCCCTCTGTCTCCCTCCCTCCCTCTGTCTCCCTCCCTCTGTCTCCCTCCCTCCCTCTGTCTCCCTCCCTCCCTCTGTCTCCCTCCCTCCCTCCCTCCCTCTGTCTCCCTCCCTCTCCCTCTGTCTCCCTCCCTCTGTCTCCCTCCCTCTGTCTCCCTCCCTCTGTCTCCCTCCCTCTGTCTCCCTCCCCCTCTGTCTTTCTCCCTCCCTCCCTCCCTCCCTCTCCCTCCCCCTCCCTCCCTCCCCCTCCCTCCCTCCCTCCCTCCCCCTCCCTCCCTCTCCCTCCCTCTCCCTCCCTCTCCCTCCCTCTGTCTGTCTCCCTCCCTCCCTCCCTCCCTCTGTCTCCCTCCCTCTGTCTCCCTCCCCCTCTGTCTTTCTCCCTCCCTCCCTCTCCCTCCCTCCCTCTCCCTCCCTCCCTCTCCCTCCCCTCTGTCTCTCTCCCTCCCTCTGTCTCTCTCCCTCCCTCTGTCTCTCTCCCTCCCTGTCTCTCTCCCTCCCTCTGTCTCTCTCCCTCCCTCTGTCTCTCTCCCTCCCTCTGTCTTTCTCCCTCCCTCTGTCTCCCTCCCTCTCTCTCCCTCCCTCCCTCTCTCTCCCTCCCTCCCTCTCCCTCCCTCTGTCTCCCTCCCTCTGTCTTTCTCCCTCCCTCCCTCTCTCCCTCCCTCCCTCCCTCCCTCTCCCTCCCTCCCTCCCTCTGTCTCCCTCCCTCTGTCTCCCTCCCTCTGTCTCCCTCCCTCTGTCTCCCTCCCCCTCTGTCTTTCTCCCTCCCTCCCTCCCTCCCTCCCCCTCCCTCCCTCCCTCTCCCTCCCTCCCTCTCCCTCTCCCTCCCTCCCTCTCCCTCCCTCTGTCTGTCTCCCTCCCTCCCTCTGTCTCCCTCCCTCCCTCCGTCTGTCTCCCTCCCTCCCTCCGTCTGTCTCCCTCCCTCCCTCCCTCTGTCTCCCTCCCCCTCTGTCTTTCTCCCTCCCTCCCTCCCTCTCCCTCCCTCTCCCTCCCTCTGTCTGTCTCCCTCCCTCTGTCTGTCTCCCTCCCTCTGTCTCTCTCCCTCCCTCTGTCTCTCTCCCTCCCTCTGTCTCTCTCCCTCTGTCTCCCTCCCTCTGTCTCCCTCCCTCTGTCTCCCTCCCTCTGTCTCCCTCCCCCTCTGTCTTTCTCCCTCCCTCCCTCCCTCTCCCTCCCTCCCTCCCTCTCCCTCCCTCCCTCTCCCTCCCTCTGTCGGTCTCCCTCCCTCCCTCCCTCTGTCTGTCTCCCTCCCTCCCTCCCTCTGTCTCCCTCCCCCTCTGTCTTTCTCCCTCCCTCCCTCCCTCTCCCTCCCTCCCTCCCTCTCCCTCCCTCTGTCTGTCTCCCTCCCTCTGTCTGTCGCCCGCCCTCCGTCTGTCTGTCGCCCGCCCTCCCTCTGTCTGTCTGTCTGTCTGTCTGTCGCCCGCCCTCCCTCTGTCTGTCTGTCTGTCTGTCTGTCTCCCTCCCTCTGTCTGTCTCCCTCCCTCCCTCTGTCTCCCTCCCTCCCTCCCACTGTCTGTCGCCCTCCGTCTGTCTGTCGCCCTCCGTCTGTCTGTCGCCCTCCGTCTGTCTGTCGCCCTCCGTCTGTCTGTCGCCCTCCCTCCCTCTGTCTGTCGCCCTCCCTCCCTCTGTCTCCCTCCCTCCCTCTGTCTCCCTCCCTCTGTCTCCCTCCCTCCCTCTGTCTCCCTCCCTCCCTCCCTCCCTCTGTCTGTCTCCCTCCCTCCCTCTGTCTGTCTCCCTCCCTCTGTCTGTCTCCCTCCCTCTGCCTCCCTCCCTCCCTCTGTCTGTCTGCCTCCCTCCCTCCCTCTGTCTGTCTGCCTCCCTCCCTCCCTCTGTCTGTCTGCCTCCCTCCCTCCCTCTGTCTGTCTGCCTCCCTCCCTCCCTCCCTCTGTCTGTCTCCCTCCCTCCCTCCCTCTGTCTGTCTCCCTCCCTCTGTCTGTCTCCCTCCCTCCCTCTGTCTGTCTCCCTCCCTCTGTCTGTCTCCCTCCCTCTGTCTGTCTGTCTGTCTCCCTCCCTGTCTGTCTCCCTCCCTCTGTCTGTCTGTCTCCCTCCCTCCCTCTGTCTGTCTCCCTCCCTCTGTCTGTCTCCCTCCCTCTGTCTGTCTCCCTCCCTCTGTCTGTCTCCCTCCCTCTGTCTGTCTGTCGCCCGCCCTCCCTCTGTCTGTCGCCCGCCCTCCCTCTGTCTGTCGCCCGCCCTCCCTCTGTCTGTCGCCCGCCCTCCCTCTGTCTGTCTCCCTCCCTCCCTCCCTCTGTCTGTCTCCCTCCCTCCCTCTGTCTGTCGCCCGCCCTCCCTCTGTCTGTCGCCCGCCCTCCCTCCCTCTGTCTGTCTCCCTCCCTCCCTCCCTCTGTCTGTCTCCCTCCCTCTGTCTGTCTCCCTCCCTCCCTCCCTCTGTCTGTCTCCCTCCCTCCCTCTGTCTGTCTCCCTCCCTCTGTCTGTCTCCCTCCCTCTGTCTGTCTCCCTCCCTCTGTCTGTCTGTCTGTCTCCCTCCCTGTCTGTCTCCCTCCCTCTGTCTGTGTCTCCCTCCCTCCCTCTGTCTGTCTCCCTCCCTCTGTCTGTCTCCCTCCCTCCCTCTGTCTGTCGCCCGCCCTCCCTCCCTCCCTCTGTCTGTCGCCCGCCCTCCCTCCCTCTGTCTCCCGCCCTCCCTCTGTCTGTCTCCCTCCCTCCCTCTGTCTGTCTCCCTCCCTCCCTCTGTCTGTCTCCCTCCCTCTGTCTCCCTCCCTCCCTCTGTCTGTCTCCCTCCCTCCCTCTGTCTCCCTCCCTCTGTCTGTCTGTCTGTCTGTCTGTCTCCCTCCCTCTGTCTGTCTGTCTGTCTGTCTCCCTCCCTCCCTCTGTCTGTCGCCCGCCCTCCCTCTGTCTGTCGCCCGCCCTCCCTCTGTCTGTCTCCCTCCCTCTGTCTGTCTCCCTCCCTCCCTCTGTCTGTCTGTCTCCCTCCCTCCCTCTGTCTCCCTCCCTCCCTCTGTCTGTCTCCCTCCCTCCCTCTGTCTGTCTCCCTCCCTCTGTCTCCCTCCCTCCCTCTGTCTGTCTGTCTCCCTCCCTCCCTCTGTCTCCCTCCCTCCCTCTGTCTGTCTGTCTCCCTCCCTCTGTCTGTCTCCCTCCCTCTGTCTGTCTGTCTCCCTCCCTCTGTCTGTCTGTCTCCCTCCCTCTGTCTGTCTGCCTCCCTCCCTCCCTCTGTCTGTCTCCCTCCCTCTGTCTGTCTGTCTGTCTCCCTCCCTCCCTCTGTCTGTCTGTCTCCCTCCCTCTGTCTGTCTCCCTCCCTCCCTCTGTCTGTCTCCCTCCATCTGTCTGTCTCCCTCCCTCCCTCTGTCGCCCACCCTCCCTCTGTCGCCCTCCCTCTGTCGCCCTCCCTCTGTCGCCCTCCCTCTGTCGCCCTCCCTCTGTCGCCCTCCCTCTGTCGCCCTCCCTCTGTCGCCCTCCCTCTGTCGCCCTCCCTCTGTCGCCCTCCCTCCCTCTGTCTGTCTCCCTCCCTCCCTCCCTCGGTCTGTCTGTCTGTCTGTCTCCCTCTGTCTGTCTGTCTGTCTGTCTCCCTCCCTCTGTCTGTCTGTCTGTCTGTCTCCCTCCCTCCCTCCCTCCGTCTGTCTCCCTCCCTCTGTCTGTCTCCCTCCCTCCGTCTGTCTGTCTGTCTCCCTCCGTCTGTCTGTCTGTCTGTCTCCCTCCCTCTGTCGGTCTCCCTCCCTCCGTCTGTCTGTCTGTCTCCCTCCCTCCGTCTGTCTGTCTGTCTCCCTCCCTCCGTCTGTCTGTCTGTCTCCCTCCCTCTGTCTGTCTGCCTCCCTCCCTCCCTCTGTCTGTCTCCCTCCCTCTGTCTGTCTGTCTGTCTCCCTCCCTCCCTCTGTCTGTCTCCCTCCCTCTGTCTGTCTCCCTCCCTCTGTCGCCCGCCCTCCCTCTGTCTGTCGCCCGCCCTCCCTCTGTCTGTCTCCCTCCCTCTGTCTGTCTGTCTGTCTCCCTCCCTCTGTCTGTCTGTCTGTCTCCCTCCCTCCCTCTGTCTGTCGCCCGCCCTCCCTCTGTCTGTCGCCCGCCCTCCCTCTGTCTGTCTCCCTCCCTCCCTCTGTCTGTCTCCCTCCCTCCCTCCCTCTGTCTGTCTCCCTCCCTCTGTCTGTCTCCCTCCCTCCCTCTGTCTGTCTCCCTCCCTCTGTCTGTCTCCCTCCCTCTGTCTGTCTGCCTCCCTCCCTCCCTCTGTCTGTCTCCCTCCCTCTGTCTGTCTGTCTCCCTCCCTCTGTCTGTCTCCCTCCCTCCCTCTGTCTGTCTCCCTCCCTCCCTCTGTCTGTCTCCCTCCCTCCCTCTGTCTGTCTCCCTCCCTCCCTCCGTCGCCCACCCTCCCTCTGTCGCCCTCCCTCTGTCGCCCTCCCTCTGTCGCCCTCCCTCTGTCGCCCTCCCTCTGTCGCCCTCCCTCTGTCGCCCTCCCTCCCTCTGTCTGTCTGTCTCCCTCCCTCCCTCCCTCCCTCGGTCTGTCTGTCTGTCTGCCTCCCTCTGTCTGTCTGTCTGTCTGTCTGCCTCCCTCCCTCCCTCCCTCCGTCTGTCTGTCTGTCTCCCTCCCTCTGTCTGTCTCCCTCCCTCCGTCTGTCTGTCTGTCTGTCTCCCTCCCTCCGTCTGTCTGTCTGTCTCCCTCCCTCCGTCTGTCTGTCTGTCTGTCTCCCTCCCTCCGTCTGTCTGTCTGTCTCCCTCCCTCCGTCTGTCTGTCTGCCTCCCTCCCTCTGTCTGTCTGTCTGCCTCCCTCCCTCTGTCTGTCTGCCTCCCTCCCTCCCTCTGTCTGTCTCCCTCCCTCTGTCTGTCTGTCTGTCTCCCTCCCTCCCTCTGTCTGTCTCCCTCCCTCCCTCTGTCTGTCTCCCTCCCTCTGTCTGTCGCCCGCCCTCCCTCTGTCTGTCGCCCGCCCTCCCTCTGTCTGTCGCCCGCCCTCCCTCTGTCTGTCTCCCTCCCTCCCTCCCTCTGTCTGTCTCCCTCCCTCCCTCTGTCTCCCTCCCTCTGTCTCCCTCCCTCCCTCTGTCTGTCTCCCTCCCTCTGTCTGTCTGTCTCCCTCCCTCTGTCTGTCTCCCTCCCTCCCTCTGTCTGTCTCCCTCCCTCTGTCTGTCTCCCTCCCTCTGTCTGTCTGTCTCCCTCCCTCCCTCAGTCTGTCTCCCTCTGTCTGTCTGTCTGTCTGTCTCCCTCCCTCCCTCCGTCTGTCTGTCTGTCTGTCTCCCTCCCTCTGTCTCCCTCCCTCCGTCTGTCTGTCTGTCTGTCTGTCTGTCTGTCTGTCTGTCTGTCTGTCTGTCTGTCTGTCTGTCTCCCTCCCTCCCTCCCTCTGTCTCCCTCCCTCCCTCTGTCTCCCTCCCTCCGTCTGTCTCCCTCTGTCTGTCTGTCTGTCTGTCTCCCTCCCTCTGTCTGTCTGTCTGTCTCCCTCCCTCCCTCTGTCTGTCTGTCTGTCTGTCTCCCTCCCTCTGTCTGTCTGTCTCCCTCCCTCCCTCTGTCTGTCTGTCTGTCTCCCTCCCTCTGTCTGTCTCCCTCCCTCCCTCCCTCCCTCTGTCTGTCTCCCTCCCTCCCTCCGTCTGTCTGTCTCCCTCCCTCTCTCCCTCTGTCTGTCTCCCTCTGTTTGTCTGTCTGTCTGTCTCCCTCCCTCCCTCTGTCTGTCTGTCTGTCTCCCTCCCTCCCTCCCTCCCTCTGTCTGTCTGTCTCCCTCCCTCTGTCTGTCTCCCTCCCTCTGTCTGTCTCCCTCCCTCCGTCTGTCTCTCTCCCTCCCTCCGTCTGTCTCTCTCCCTCCCTCTGTCTGTCTCCCTCCCTCTGTCTGTCTCCCTCCCTCCGTCTGTCTGTCTGCCTCCCTCCCTCTGTCTGTCTGTCTGTCTGCCTCCCTCCCTCTGTCTGTCTGTCTGTCTGCCTCCCTCCGTCTGTCTGCCTCCCTCCCTCTGTCTGTCTGTCTGCCTCCCTCCGTCTGTCTGTCTGTCTGTCTCCCTCCCTCTGTCTGTCTCCCTCCCTCCCTCTGTCTGTCTCCCTCCCTCCCTCTGTCTGTCTCCCTCCCTCCCTCTGTCAGTCTGTCTCCCTCCCTCCGTCTGTCTGTCTGTCTGCCTCCCTCCCTCTGTCTGTCTGTCTGTCTCCCTCCCTCACTCTGTCTGTCTGTCTCCCTCCCTCTGTCTGTCTGTCTGTCTGCCTCCCTCCGTCTGTCTGTCTCCCTCCCTCCCTCCGTCTGTCTGTCTCCCTCCCTCCCTCTGTCTCCCTCCCTCCCTCCCTCTGTCTGTCTCCCTCCCTCACTCTGTCTGTCTGTCTCCCTCCCTCTGTCTGTCTGTCTCCCTCCCTCTGTCTGTCTGTCTCCCTCCCTCTGTCTGTCTGCCTCCCTCCCTCTGTCTGTCTCCCTCCCTCTGTCAGTCTGTCTGTCTGTCTCCCTCCCTCTGTCTGTCTCCCTCCCTCTGTCTGTCTCCCTCCCTCTGTCTGTCTCCCTCCCTCTGTCTGTCTCCCTCCCTCCCTCCCTCTGTCGGTCTCCCTCCCTCTGTCTGTCTGTCTCCCTCCCTCCCTCTGTCTGTCTCCCTCCCTGTCTGTCTCCCTCCCTCTGTCTGTCTGTCTGTCTGTCTGTCTGTCTCCCTCCCTCTGTCTGTCTCCCTCCCTCCCTCTGTCTGTCTCCCTCCCTCCCTCTGTCTGTCTCCCTCCCTCCCTCTGTCTGTCTCCCTCCCTCCCTCTGTCTGTCTCCCTCCCTCCCTCTGTCTGTCTCCCTCCGTCTGTCTGTCTGCCTCCCTCCCTCCCTCTGTCTGTCTCCCTCCCTCTGTCTGTCTCCCTCCCTCTGTCTGTCTCCCTCCCTCTGTCTGTCTCCCTCCCTCTGTCTGTCTCCCTCCCTCCCTCTGTCTGCCTCCCTCCCTCTGTCTGTCTGCCTCCCTCCCTCCCTCTGTCTGTCTGTCTGTCTCCCTCCCTCCCTCTGTCTGTCTGTCTGTCTGTCTCCCTCCCTCCCTCTGTCTGTCTGTCTCCCTCCCTCCCTCTGTCTGTCTGTCTCCCTCTGTCTGTCTGTCTCCCTCCCTCCCTCTGTCTGCCTCCCTCCCTCCCTCTGTCTGTCTGTCTGTCTCCCTCCCTCCCTCTGTCTGTCTGTCTCCCTCCCTCCCTCTGTCTGTCTGTCTCCCTCTGTCTGTCTGTCTCCCTCCCTCCCTCTGTCTGTCTGTCTCCCTCTGTCTGTCTGTCTCCCTCCCTCCCTCTGTCTGTCTCCCTCCCTCCCTCCGTCTGTCTCCCTCCCTCCCTCCCTCCGTCTGTCACCCTCCCTCCCTGTCTGCCTCCCTCCCTCCCTCCCTGCCTCCCTCCCTCCCTCTGTCTGTCTGTCTCCCTCCCTCCCTCCGTCTGTCTGTCTGTCTCCCTCCCTCTGTCTGTCTGTCTCCCTCCCTCTGTCTGTCTGTCTCCCTCCCTCTGTCTGTCTGTCTGTCTCCCTCCCTCCCTCTCTGTCTGTCTGCCTCCGTCTGTCTGTCTGCCTCCCTCCCTCTGTCTCCCTCCCTCCCTCTGTCAATCTGTCTCCCTCCCTCTGTTTGTCTGTCTGTCTGTCTGCCTCCCTCCCTCTGTCTGTCTGTCTGTCTGCCTCCCTCCCTCCGTCTGTCTGTCTGTCTGTCTCCCTCCCTCCGTCTGTCTCCCTCCGTCTGTCTGTCTGTCTGTCTCCCTCCCTCTGTCTGTGTCTCCCTCCCTCCGTCTGTCTGTCTGTCTCCCTCCCTCCGTCTGTCTGTCTGTCTGTCTCCGTCTGTCTGTCTGTCTGTCTCCCTCCGTCTGTCTGTCTGCCTCCCTCCCTCTGTCTGTCTCCCTCCCTCCCTCTGTCTGTCTCCCTCCCTCTGTCTGTCTGTCTCCCTCCCTCCCTCTCTGTCTGTCTGCCTGCCTCCCTCTGTCTGTCTGTCTCCCTCCCTCTGTCTGTCTGTCTGTCTCCCTCCCTCTGTCTGTCTCCCTCCCTCCCTCTGTCTCCCTCCCTCCCTCCCTCTGTCAATCTGTCTCCCTCCCTCCGTCTGTCTGTCTGTCTGCCTCCCTCCCTCTGTCTGTCTCCCTCCGTCTGTCTGTCTGTCTCCCTCCCTCCCTCCCTCTGTCTGTCTGTCTGCCTCCCTCCCTCCCTCCCTCCCTCCGTCTGTCTGTCTGTCTCCCTCCCTCCCTCTGTCTGTCTGTCTGCCTCCCTCCCTGTCTGTCTCCCTCCCTCTGTCTGTCTCCCTCCCTCCGTCTGTCTGTCTGTCTGTCTCCCTCCCTCCGTCTGTCTGTCTGTCTCCCTCCGTCTGTCTGTCTGTCTCCGTCTGTCTGTGTCTCCCTCTGTCTGTCTGTCTGTCTCCCTCCCTCCCTCTGTCTCCCTCCCTCCCTCCCTCTGTCTGTCTCCCTCCCTGTCTGTCTCCCTCCCTCTGTCTGTCTGTCTCCCTCCCTCTGTCTGTCTCCCTCCCTCCTTCTGTCTGCCTCCCTCCCTCTGTCTGTCTGCCTCCCTCTGTCTGTCTCCCTCCCTCTGTCTGTCTCCCTCCCTCTGTCTGTCTGTCTGTCTGCCTCCCTCCCTCTGTCTGTCTCCCTCTGTCTGTCTGTCTCCCTCCCTCCCTCCCTCTGTCTGTCTGTCTGTCTGTCTGCCTCCCTCCGTCTGTCTGTCTGTCTGTCTGTCTGCCTCCATCTGTCTGTCTGTCTGTCTGTCTCCCTCCGTCTGTCTGTCTGTCTGTCTCCCTCCGTCTGTCTGTCTGTCTGTCTCCCTCCGTCTGTCTGTCTGTCTGTCTGTCTCCCTCCCTCCCTCTGTCTGTCTCCCTCCCTCTGTCTCCCTCCCTCCCTCTGTCTGTCTCCCTCCCTCCCTCCCTCTGTCTGTCTCCCTCCCTCCCTCCCTCTGTCTGTCTCCCTCCCTCCCTCTGTCTGTCTCCCTCCCTCTGTCTGTCTCCCTCCCTCCCTCCCTCCGTCTGTCTGTCTGTCTGTCTGTCTCCCTCCCTCCCTCCCTCCCTCCCTCCGTCTGTCTGTCTGTCTGTCTGTCTCCCTCCCTCTGTCTGTCTGTCTGTCTGTCTCCCTCCCTCTGTCTGTCTCCCTCCCTCCCTCCCTCCGTCTGTCTGTCTGTCTGTCTCCCTCCCTCTGTCTGTCTGTCTCCCTCCCTCTGTCTGTCTCCCTCCCTCCCTCCCTCTGTCTGTCTGTCTGCCTCCCTCCCTCTGTCAATCTGTCTCCCTCCCTCCTTCTGTCAATCTGTCTCCCTCCCTCCTTCTGTCTGCCTCCCTCCCTCTGTCTGTCTGCCTCCCTCTGTCTGTCTGCCTCCCTCTGTCTGTCTCCCTCCCTCTGTCTGTCTGTCTGTCTGCCTCCCTCCCTCTGTCTGTCTCCCTCTGTCTGTCTGTCTCCCTCCCTCCCTCCCTCTGTCTGTCTGTCTGTCTGTCTGCCTCCCTCCGTCTGTCTGTCTGTCTGTCTGTCTGCCTCCATCTGTCTGTCTGTCTGTCTGTCTCCCTCCGTCTGTCTGTCTGTCTGTCTCCCTCCGTCTGTCTGTCTGTCTGTCTGTCTCCCTCCCTCCCTCTGTCTGTCTCCCTCCGTCTGTCTGTCTGTCTCCCTCCCTCCCTCCCTCTGTCTGTCTCCCTCCCTCCCTCTGTCTGTCTCCCTCCCTCTGTCTGTCTCCCTCCCTCCCTCTCTGTCTGTCTGCCTGCCTCCCTCTGTCTGTCTGTCTCCCTCCCTCTGTCTGTCTGTCTGTCTCCCTCCCTCTGTCTGTCTCCCTCCCTCCCTCTGTCTCCCTCCCTCCCTCCCTCTGTCAATCTGTCTCCCTCCCTCCGTCTGTCTGTCTGTCTGCCTCCCTCCCTCCCTCTGTCTGTCTCCCTCCGTCTGTCTGTCTGTCTCCCTCCCTCCCTCCCTCTGTCTGTCTGCCTCCCTCCCTCCCTCTGTCTGTCTCCCTCCCTCCCTCTGTCTGTCTGTCTCCCTCCGTCTGTCTGTCTGTCTCCCTCCCTCCCTCCCTCTGTCTGTCTGCCTCCCTCCCTCTGTCTGTCTGTCTCCCTCCGTCTGTCTGTCTGTCTCCCTCCCTCCCTCCCTCTGTCTGTCTCCCTCCCTCCCTCTGTCTGTCTGTCTCCCTCCCTCCCTCTGTCTGTCTCCCTCCCTCTGTCTGTCTCCCTCCCTCTGTCTGTCTGCCTCCCTCCCTCCCTCTGTCTGTCTCCCTCCCTCTGTCTGTCTGTCTGTCTCCCTCCCTCTGTCTGTCTCCCTCCCTCTGTCTGTCTGTCTCCCTCCCTCCCTCTGTCTGTCTCCCTCCCTCCCTCTGTCGCCCACCCTCCCTCTGTCGCCCACCCTCTGTCGCCCTCCCTCTGTCGCCCTCCCTCTGTCGCCCTCCCTCTGTCGCCCTCCCTCTGTCGCCCTCCCTCCCTCTGTCTGTCTGCCTCCCTCTGTCTGTCTGTCTGTCTGTCTGTCTGTCTCCCTCCCTCCCTCCCTCCCTCCCTCCCTCTGTCTGTCTGTCTGTCTGTCTGTCTCCCTCCCTCCCTCCCTCCCTCCGTCTGTCTGTCTCCCTCCCTCCCTCTGTCTGTCTGTCTGCCTCCCTCCCTGTCTGTCTCCCTCCCTCTGTCTGTCTCCCTCCCTCCGTCTGTCTGTCTGTCTGTCTCCCTCCCTCCGTCTGTCTGTCTGTCTCCCTCCGTCTGTCTGTCTGTCTCCCTCCGTCTGTCTGTCTGTCTCCCTCCCTCCGTCTGTCTGTCTCCCTCCGTCTGTCTGTGTCTCCCTCTGTCTGTCTGTCTGTCTCCCTCCCTCCCTCTGTCTCCCTCCCTCCCTCTGTCTGTCTCCCTCCCTGTCTGTCTCCCTCCCTCTGTCTGTCTGTCTCCCTCCCTCCTTCTGTCTGCCTCCCTCCCTCTGTCTGTCTGCCTCCCTCTGTCTGTCTCCCTCCCTCTGTCTGTCTCCCTCCCTCTGTCTGTCTGTCTGTCTGCCTCCCTCCCTCTGTCTGTCTCCCTCTGTCTGTCTGTCTCCCTCCCTCCCTCCCTCTGTCTGTCTGTCTGTCTGTCTGCCTCCCTCCGTCTGTCTGTCTGTCTGCCTCCATCTGTCTGTCTGTCTGTCTGTCTCCCTCCGTCTGTCTGTCTGTCTGTCTCCCTCCGTCTGTCTGTCTGTCTGTCTCCCTCCCTCCCTCTGTCTGTCTCCCTCCCTCTGTCTCCCTCCCTCCCTCTGTCTGTCTCCCTCCCTCCCTCTGTCTGTCTCCCTCCCTCCCTCTGTCTGTCTGTCTCCCTCCCTCTGTCTGTCTCCCTCCCTCCCTCCGTCTGTCTGTCTGTCTGTCTCCCTCCCTCTGTCTGTCTCCCTCCCTCCCTCCGTCTGTCTGTCTGTCTGTCTCCCTCCCTCCCTCCCTCCCTCCGTCTGTCTGTCTGTCTGTCTCCCTCCCTCCCTCCCTCCCTCCGTCTGTCTGTCTGTCTGTCTCCCTCCCTCTGTCTGTCTGTCTGTCTCCCTCCGTCTGTCTGTCTGTCTGTCTCCCTCCCTCCCTCTGTCTGTCTCCCTCCCTCTGTCTCCCTCCCTCCCTCTGTCTGTCTCCCTCCCTCCCTCTGTCTGTCTCCCTCCCTCCCTCTGTCTGTCTCCCTCCCTCCCTCCCTCTGTCTGTCTCCCTCCCTCCCTCTGTCTGTCTGCCTCCCTCTGTCTGTCTCCCTCCCTCCCTCCGTCTGTCTGTCTGTCTGTCTGTCTCCCTCCCTCCCTCCGTCTGTCTGTCTGTCTGTCTCCCTCCCTCCCTCCCTCCCTCCGTCTGTCTGTCTGTCTGTCTGTCTCCCTCCCTCTGTCTGTCTGTCTGTCTGTCTCCCTCCCTCTGTCTGTCTCCCTCCCTCCCTCCCTCCGTC
This sequence comes from Triturus cristatus, assembly GCF_964204655.1. Classification (NCBI taxonomy): domain Eukaryota; kingdom Metazoa; phylum Chordata; class Amphibia; order Caudata; family Salamandridae; genus Triturus; species Triturus cristatus. Next base: position 1,115,082,772 of record NC_140579.1, read on the forward strand.
TGTCTGTCTGTCTGTCTCCCTCCCTCTGTCTGTCTGTCTCCCTCCCTCTGTCTGTCTGTCTCCCTCCCTCTGTCTGTCTCCCTCCCTCCCTCCCTCTGTCTGTCTGTCTGCCTCCCTCCCTCTGTCAATCTGTCTCCCTCCCTCCTTCTGTCAATCTGTCTCCCTCCCTCCTTCTGTCTGCCTCCCTCCCTCTGTCTGTCTGCCTCCCTCTGTCTGTCTGCCTCCCTCTGTCTGTCTCCCTCCCTCTGTCTGTCTGTCTGTCTGCCTCCCTCCCTCTGTCTGTCTCCCTCTGTCTGTCTGTCTCCCTCCCTCCCTCCCTCTGTCTGTCTGTCTGTCTGTCTGCCTCCCTCTGTCTGTCTGTCTGTCTGTCTGTCTGCCTCCATCTGTCTGTCTGTCTGCCTCCATCTGTCTGTCTGTCTGTCTCCCTCCGTCTGTCTGTCTGTCTGTCTGTCTCCCTCCGTCTGTCTGTCTGTCTGTCTCCCTCCCTCCCTCTGTCTGTCTCCCTCCCTCTGTCTCCCTCCCTCCCTCTGTCTGTCTCCCTCCCTCCCTCTGTCTGTCTCCCTCCCTCCCTCTGTCTGTCTCCCTCCCTCCCTCCCTCTGTCTGTCTCCCTCCCTCCCTCTGTCTGTCTCCCTCCCTCTGTCTGTCTCCCTCCCTCCCTCTGTCTGTCTGTCTGTCTGTCTCCCTCCCTCCCTCCCTCCGTCTGTCTGTCTGTCTGTCTGTCTGTCTCCCTCCCTCCCTCTGTCTGTCTGTCTCCCTCCCTCTGTCTGTCTCCCTCCCTCCCTCTGTCTGTCTGTCTCCCTCCCTCTGTCTGTCTGTCTCCCTCCCTCCCTCTGTCTGTAACCCTCCCTCCCTCCCTCCGTCTGTCTGTCTCCCTCCCTCTGTCTGTCTGTCTCCCTCCCTCCCTCTGTCTGTCTCCCTCCCTCCCTCTGTTTGTCTGTCTGTCTGTCTCCCTCCCTCCCTCTGTCTGTCTGTCTCCCTCCCTCCCTCTGTCTGTCTGTCTGTCTCCCTCCCTCTGTCTCCCTCCCTCCCTCCCTCCCTGTCAGTCTGTCTCCCTCCCTCCCTCCCTCTGTCTGTCTCCCTCCGTCTGTCTGTCTGTCTGTCTGTCTGTCTGTCTGTCTCCCTCCCTCCGTCTGTCTGTCTGTCTGTCTGTCTGTCTGTCTGTCTCCCTCCGTCTGTCTGTCTGTCTCCCTCCCTCCCTCTGTCTGTCTCCCTCCCTCCCTCTGTCTGTCTGTCTCCCTCCCTGTCTGTCTCCCTCCCTCTGTCTGTCTCCCTCCCTCCCTATGTCTGTCTCCCTCACTCTGTCTGTCTGTCTCCCTCCCTCTGTCTGTCTGTCTCCCTCCGTCTGTCTGTCTCCCTCCCTCTGTCTGTCTGTCTCCCTCCCTCTGTCTGTCTCCCTCCCTCCCTCTGTCTGTCTGCCTCCCTCCCTCCCTCTGTATGTCTCCCTCCCTCTGTCTGTCTGTCTCCCTCTGTCTGTCTGTCTCCCTCCCTCTGTCTGCCTCCCTCCCTCTGTCTGTCTCCCTCTGTCTGTCTGTCTCCCTCCCTCCCTCTGTCTGTCTCCCTCCCTCCCTCCCTCTGTCTGTCTCCCTCCCTCCCTCCCTCTGTCCGTCTCCCTCCCTGTCTGCCTCCCTCCCTCCCTCTGTCTGTCTCCCTCCGTCTGTCTGTCTGTCTGTCTCCCTCCCTCTGTCTGTGTCTCCCTCCCTCCGTCTGTCTGTCTGTCTGCCTCCCTCCCTCTGTCTGTCTGCCTCCCTCCCTCTGTCTGTCTCCCTCCCTCTGTCTGTCTCCCTCCCTCCCTCCCTCTGTCAATCTGTCTCCCTCCCTCCGTCTGTCTGTCTGTCTGCCTCCCTCCCTCTGTCTGTCTGTCTGTCTGTCTGTCTCCCTCCCTCCGTCTGTCTGTCTCCCTCCCTCCGTCTGTCTGTCTGTCTCCCTCCGTCTGTCTGTCTGTCTCCCTCCCTCCCTCCCTCTGTCTGTCTCCCTCCCTCCCTCTGTCTGTCTGTCTCCCTCCCTCCCTCTGTCTGTCTCCCTCCCTCTGTCTGTCTGTCTGTCTCCCTCCCTCCCTCCCTCTGTCTGTCTCCCTCCCTCTGTCTGTCTGTCTGTCTCCCTCCCTCTGTCTGTCTGTCTGCCTCCCTCCCTGTCTGTCTGTCTCCCTCCCTCCGTCTGTCTCCCTCCCTCCGTCTGTCTGTCTGTCTGTCTGTCTGTCTGTCTGTCTGTCTGTCTGTCTGTCTGTCTGTCTCCCTCCCTCCCTCCGTCTGCCTCCCTCCCTCTGTCTGTCTGTCTGTCTGTCTGTCTCCCTCCCTCCGTCTGTCTGTCTCCCTCCCTCCGTCTGTCTGTCTCCCTCCCTCCGTCTGTCTGTCTGTCTCCCTCCGTCTGTCTGTCTGTCTCCCTCCCTCCCTCCCTCTGTCTGTCTCCCTCCCTCCCTCTGTCTGTCTGTCTCCCTCCCTCCCTCTGTCTGTCTCCCTCCCTCTGTCTGTCTGTCTGTCTCCCTCCCTCCCTCTGTCTGTCTCCCTCCCTCTGTCTGTCTGTCTGTCTCCCTCCCTCTGTCTGTCTGTCTGCCTCCCTCCCTGTCTGTCTGTCTCCCTCCCTCCGTCTGTCTCCCTCCCTCCGTCTGTCTGTCTGTCTGTCTGTCTGTCTGTCTGTCTGTCTGTCTGTCTGTCTGTCTGTCTGTCTGTCTGTCTGTCTGTCTGTCTGTCTGTCTGTCTCCCTCCCTCCCTCTGTCTGTCTGTCTCCCTCCCTCTGTCTGTCTCCCTCCCTCTGTCTGTCTGTCTGTCTCCCTCCCTCTGTCTGTCTCCCTCCCTCTGTCTGTCTGTCTGTCTCCCTCCCTCCCTCTGTCTGTCTGTCTGCCTCCCTCCCTGTCTGTCTGTCTGCCTCCCTCCCTGTCTGTCTGTCTCCCTCCCTCCGTCTGTCTCCCTCCCTCCCTCCGTCTGTCTGTCTCCCTCTGTCTGTCTCCCTCCCTCCCTCTGTCTCCCTCCCTCCCTCTGTCTGTCTGTCTCCCTCCCTCTGTCTGTCTCCCTCCCTCCCTCTGTCTGTCTGTCTGTCTCCCTCCCTCCGTCTGTCTCCCTCCCTCCCTCCGTCTGTCTGTCTGTCTGTCTCCCTCTGTCTGTCTCCCTCCCTCCGTCTGTCTGTCTGTCTGTCTCCCTCCCTCCGTCTGTCTGTCTGTCTGTCTCCCTCCCTCCCTCTGTCTGTCTCCCTCCCTCTGTCTGTCTGTCTGTCTGTCTCCCTCCCTCCCTCCCTCTGTCTGTCTGTCTCCCTCCCTCTGTCTGTCTGTCTCCCTCCCTCCCTCTGTCTGTCTGTCTGCCTCCCTGTCTGTCTGTCTGTCTGCCTCCCTCCGTCTGTCTCCCTCCCTCCCTCCGTCTGTCTGTCTCCCTCTGTCTGTCTCCCTCCCTCCCTCTGTCTCCCTCCCTCCCTCTGTCTGTCTGTCTGTCTCCCTCCCTCTGTCTGTCTCCCTCCCTCCCTCTGTCTGTCTCCCTCCCTCTGTCTGTCTGTCTGTCTCCCTCCCTCCCTCCCTCTGTCTGTCTCCCTCCCTCTGTCTGTCTCCCTCCCTCTGTCTGTCTCCCTCCCTCCCTCCCTCTGTCTGTCTGTCTCCCTCCCTCCCTCTGTCTGTCTGTCTGTCTCCCTCCCTCTGTCTGTCTGTCTGTCTCCCTCCCTCCTTCTGTCTGTCTCCCTCCCTCCTTCTGTCTGTCTCCCTCCCTCCGTCTGTCTGTCTCCCTCCCTCCGTCTGTCTGTCTCCCTCCCTCCGTCTGTCTGTCTCCCTCCCTCCGTCTGTCTGTCTCCCTCCCTCCCTCTGTCTGTCTCCCTCCCTCCCTCTGTCTGTCTGCCTCCCTCCCTCTGTCAATCTGTCTGCCTCCCTCCCTCTGTCAATCTGTCTCCCTCCCTCCTTCTGTCAATCTGTCTGCCTCCCTCCCTCTGTCTGTCTGCCTCCCTCTGTCTGTCTCCCTCCCTCCTTCTGTCAATCTGTCTCCCTCCCTCCTTCTGTCTGCCTCCCTCCCTCTGTCTGTCTGCCTCCCTCTGTCTGTCTGCCTCCCTCTGTCTGTCTCCCTCCCTCTGTCTGCCTCCCTCCCTCTGTCAATCTGTCTGCCTCCCTCCCTCTGTCAATCTGTCTCCCTCCCTCCTTCTGTCAATCTGTCTCCCTCCCTCCTTCTGTCTGCCTCCCTCCCTCTGTCTGTCTGCCTCCCTCTGTCTGTCTCCCTCCCTCCTTCTGTCAATCTGTCTCCCTCCCTCCTTCTGTCTGCCTCCCTCCCTCTGTCTGTCTGCCTCCCTCTGTCTGTCTGCCTCCCTCTGTCTGTCTCCCTCCCTCTGTCTGTCTGTCTGTCTGCCTCCCTCCCTCTGTCTGTCTCCCTCTGTCTGTCTGTCTGTCTCCCTCCCTCCTTCTGTCTGTCTCCCTCCCTCCCTCTGTCTGTCTCCCTCCCTCCCTCTGTCTGTCTCCCTCTGTCTGTCTGTCTGTCTCCCTCCCTCCTTCTGTCTGTCTCCCTCCCTCCCTCTGTCTGTCTCCCTCCCTCCCTCTGTCAATCTGTCTCCCTCCCTCCCTCCCTCTGTCAATCTGTCTCCCTCCCTCCTTCTGTCAATCTGTCTCCCTCCCTCCTTCTGTCTGCCTCCCTCCCTCTGTCTGCCTCCCTCCCTCTGTCTGTCTGTCTGTCTGCCTCCCTCTGTCTGTCTGTCTGTCTGCCTCCCTCCCTCTGTCTGTCTCCCTCCCTCTGTCTGTCTGTCTCCCTCCCTCCCTCCCTCTGTCAATCTGTCTCCCTCCCTCCTTCTGTCAATCTGTCTCCCTCCCTCCTTCTGTCTGCCTCCCTCCCTCTGTCTGCCTCCCTCCCTCTGTCTGTCTGTCTGTCTGCCTCCCTCTGTCTGTCTGTCTGTCTGCCTCCCTCCCTCTGTCTGTCTCCCTCCCTCCGTCTGTCTGTCTCCCTCCCTCCGTCTGTCTGTCTGTCTCCCTCCCTCCGTCTGTCTGTCTGTCTCCCTCCCTCCGTCTGTCTGTCTCCCTCCCTCCGTCTGTCTCCTCCCTCCGTCTGTCTGTCTCCCTCCCTCCGTCCGTCTGTCTCCCTCCCTCCGTCCGTCTGTCTCCCTCCCTCCCTCCGTCTGTCTGCCTCCCTCTATCGGTCTGTCACCTCAGCTCGCGCGTGTGGCCACACACACACACACACACACACACACACACACACACACACACACACACACACACACACACACACACACACACACACACACACACACACACACACACACACACACACACACACACACACACACACACACACAACACACACACACACACACACACACACACACACACACACACACACACACACACACACACACACACACACACACACACACACACACACACACACACACACACACACACACACACCACACACACACACACACACACACACACACACACACACCACACACACACACACACACACACACACACACACACACACACACACACACACACACACACACACACACACACACACACACACACACACACACACACACCCACACCCCCCCCCCCCCCCCCCCCCCCCCCCCCCCCCCCCCCAGGTCTTTAAAAGACCATTTACTTGTTAATGAGGCTTTGTTGTATTTCACCTCTTAGCACCCCTGCACTCTGCTGGAAACGCCCGGCCCCCATAGAGCAGGGTGTCACGGAGTCTGCACTGCTGCGGTGGTGTTTGCTGCCACTCTTTAATTATTTTTTTTTAAAACACAGGTACCATTTTTGCAAAGTCCGCGGGCCGCCAAGGAAGGTTTGGCCGGTCCGCTGGTGGCCCGCGGGCCGTACTATGAGTACCCATGCACTAGAACGTGTCTCGCAGGACACAACAGAAAGTGCTGTTCCTGTACAATCACACATGTCCACTGGCCCAGGGTGGAGGTTGGCCAGGGCCAGGTGGATGAATAATCCTGCAGGGCTCAGTAACTGCCTCTGGCACACCTTGTTTTCCCTGTTTGTCGTCCGCAGAGCGCTCTCGTGACAGGGCCCTGGAGCTCGGCCATGACTCCAGGCAGGAAGCAAAGCAGCTTTTCTCCCCAGCACACCTCTAGAAAGGCACACACCAGGCCAGCCACGGCAGACCGAGTGTCCATGTTGTTTACTGAGTTCCTGTAGTGCACGGGGCAGGGCACAGTGATGCACCCTGTCTTCCATCGCCGGGGGGCAGCTTACCTTCACCACATGCAGTGCTGGCCTCTGTGCCGTCCCAGGTAAGGGGGCCCAGCCCCAGCTCCCGATCCATGTTCTGCGGCTGCCCGAGGCCACCGCAGGGGGCCACTCAGGAGGGCGGCCCTATAGTGGCATCGGGCTTCCCCCCTCACCTTTCTCCCCCCCCCCCCTTCCCCGGGGGGGGGGGGGTTTGGCTTGGGGAGGAGTCCCCACCAGGGTCGCAGCCGTGCCGCGTCATGTCCGGTGCGCTGGGCAGGGTGAGGGGTACATAAGTCCCCCCCACCAGGTTTTCTGCCTCTAGTGCACCGGACACGCTGCGGTCACCACGATACTGGACACGCTGTCTCTCTTTGTTATTTTGCCTTGACGCCGTTTCGGGGACTGCTGTCGAGGTTGGGACCACAAGGTCAGTCACCATGCCCTCTCCCTGGCCCCAGTTGGGGTCTCACCACGTGGGCCTCGCCCGGGAGGGACCCCATCCCAGTTACCAGCTGGCCCCCATGTGGTCCACTCTCGTCGGTACCGAGGGGGTTTGTGGCTAAGTAGCGGGACAGGGGCCTGGGCGGTATGGGTGATGGTCCCACAGGAAGCAGGCACTCAGGCCTGCCCGGCAGCTGCTGAGAGATTTAGGGAATGCATAGCATCTGTGGGTGGACGAGTGCCTGACCGATAGGGGCTCCATGGGCATCCGGCCGGGTGGCCTGGCCAGAAGGCGAGTGGGATCCCCCTGTTGAATTCCTACAGAGAGGGCAGCCGACCCTCGGCTCGCCGATGGTTCACCTGGTGGGCCAGGCTGTGTGCCCGGCCCGGGCCTCAGTCTTGCTGGTGGCCTTAGGGCCGGGGATACTGATGCATTGGGGGAGGGGGGGGGGGGGGGGGGGGGGACAGCGAACCCCGTGGCCCCCTCCCTCGTTATGCGTAGGGGGCCCACTTGGTGATCATGGGGGAGCGGTGAGGCTGGTGGGAGCAATCCTGCCATTTTGGCGCTTCCACTCGGTGACTGGGCTGCAGGGGCCCGGTTGTGAGTGGCACCTGGGTAGGGCACTGTCGCTTGTGCGCTGCCGATGGGGCAGAGGTTGGCTCCGTGCTCCTGCAACTCACCTTGGCGTGCCAGGGCCCACGATGCGCACGGCCGGTGGCAAGCTTGCCAGCCCTGGGGGGCAGCGGGTGCTTGTGCTTGCCCTTGTCCCCGCTCTGCCCGGCGGTTTCTTCCAGAGAGTTCGGTACCCTGTGGGGCTACATCGGACCTCGGCCCGCAGGGGCCATTGCGAGACGGGCCGGTCCCAGGCTGCTACCGCGTTGTTTGGTCGCGAGTGCCCCACTGGAGGGCTGGTGGCAGCGCACTATGCGAAGATGTGAAGTTGGCAGGTTGCCTCCCCTACCCGTGCTGGTGCCGGTTGGGGCATGTGCTGCCATCCATAGGGTTATTTAGGTCAAAATGGCACCGCAACGGGTGTGGGGCCCTGCGCCGGCGGAGGGGCGAGCTTCGCGACGATAGCCAGTTTCCACGTTGCACGGGGACAGCCCTTGATCTCCCCAGGGCGCCCGGTAGATCAGCAGCCTGCAGTATGTAACTCCGTTGTCAGGCATACTGTACCAGCTGTGACGGCGTGAGCAGAACCCTTCCTGGGGCACAGCTGGAGAGGGCGGCAGGGCAGAGTGCGGTTGGAGTCAATTGATCACTCCGTTTATCTCACCCATCTTTCTTTGTTGCATAAGACATACATTGGGATGAGGTTGCAGTGTTGTTCCCCTCGAGCACCGCTCGCAGTAGCCTGGAGTGCATAGTTCATGCGTCACGCGTGGCATTAGGTGAATTGGTCAGTCAGTCAGAAAACTTTATTTCGGCGAAAATGCCATAAAAGTACAGACATCACAATTTAAAAAAGAAAAAAAATCTGCACATGAAAACAGTTATCTTAAAACCTCTCATAAAACAATAATTTAGGACAATATATATTCATAAAGTATAAAAAAAAAAAAAATAAAAAAAAAAAAGAATAAATGATGTTTGTCACAAGATAAATTAAAAAGGGACATAGCTTGCAAAAAAAAGCATTACAGTACAAGATGTTTTCTTATTACCCACATTGAGAATAGATATTTAGCAGTTACTGTGACGAAAATGGGAGAAGTATCATATTTCATTACACTGTATAGATCTCTATAGTTACTTACACCAAGGTTTTTAGCAAGTTGGATGATCCATTTTCTGCGTGGATTTATGTAAGCCTTGCAAAAGAATATTACATGGACCTCTGATTCTTCGTACGTACTACACCCTGGGCAGGGTCGGGTTATAGATCCTTCCCATTTATTCGTCCTGCAGAATAGGGGAAGGGATCCATGCCTAAACTGTATATAAAGCTTCTTGGCAAACAATGATTGGATCAAATCCAGTGCTGGCTCAAAGCTATAGCTTATTTTCATTTCGAGGAATACAAAGGTCAGATTAGTACTGGACTCTGAACATAATATTTGTGTCAATTTATGTTCCTCTATCGCTGTGGCCAGAGATTTTTTTGGTAGGACGGCACAGGTCTCCTCTGGATTGAGCCAAAGGTCTTTCCTTCCAATTTCACCTAAAGACTTTTTAATATATGCAAGCCACGGGATGGTACCAGCCCTTGGGAGTGTCATAATTGATTTTAATTCCTCCCTAAAATTGTTAAGTTCTGGTGTGCTCCACAATCGGCGCCAGTACATAACCGGGCGTGAAGCAACCAAATCTACTATTGGATGAATGCCAAGATCCATCTTGAGGGGCTGAAGGGGAGTGCTCATGGGTAATGCTAAAAGTTGCCTCATAAAATGGTTTTCTGACCTTGCTAAAATCTGAACTACACTATGGGCCCAAAGTTCAGCGCCATAGACCGCCACACCTCTTGCCTGGACCTTATAGACCTCTACAGGCGGGCTAATTAACTTTAACGGGCTGTCCCTATACATCTTCAGGATTCCCCCAGAAACTTGAACCAGTTTCAAATTAGCCTTCAGAATCTGGGGTCCCCAATCCATTTTATTGCTTAATGTTAACCCCAAGTAATCAAAAACAGTTACTAGCTCCAACGGCAGATTGTCCAATTTTGGGATAGGACAGTTAGTGGTGTCCGCGTGCAGAACCATATATTTGGTCTTATTAATTAGGTGAATTAGATGCTGGTTTAAGCACAGAAGGAGAATGTATTTGTCAAAGTTTGCGAACCTAAATGTTATTATTTAATAATATGACTAAAGGTTGCTCGCATTCTCAACAGTACGTTAGCAGAATTTAGAGTTTCACACCTTCACACTTCATCTTCCCCCTACATCTAGTATCAGCTGCAGTTACAGAACAGGTTGTATCAGCTGTTTTCCAGATGGAGAGAAAGTTATGAGGCATTTCTGGGGTGGGGTGACAGGGATGAGGGGGGCTCAGAGAATGTAGGCCCCCTTGTGTGCAGAGCCCTCCACGTGAGGATAATACTCGGCTCTTGAAGCCTCCCTGCCCCTGGTCTCGAAAATCCGCCCCTCCCCCGGCAGCTGTGACATGAATTCGCTCCTTTGTTCGGGCCCTATGGCCTGTCTTCGTGGCACGGCCGAGTGCCAGCCCTGAGCCTTTCGTCTGATAAATATGTCACGGAGCGGGGGCTGGCGTGGGCCTGGTCTGTGTGAAAGTTAAGCATCCATGCATGAGTGGCGCAGGTACCGGTATCGGGACAGGGGCAGACTGTCTCGGGAGCGGAGGGTAGTACCTGGTCATGCGCTCTCGGGACGACTCACTAGGTGTGCCCTGACTTCGTCGGTAATTAGCAGGGCGTTCATTGTACTATCCCCCACCCCCGGATGCACATCGCAGTGTGTTGCCTGGGCCTCAGTTGTGTTTTGGGGCAGGTAGAAGTACTTTTTAGGTCTCGCTGGTCTGGCGAGACTTATTGAGAGGGCTCCAAAAAGTGCTACCAGGCCAGCCTAAAGCTACAGTGCATGTGCGCGGGCGCGCGCGCCTCGTTTTACCGCGATTACTTTCACTTTCGGCCGCTGTGATGTTTGATCGCGATCGGATCGCGATCACTTTCGCGGCCCCACGGCCGCTTTGCATAGCCAATAAGCCTCGCTTTTGGGACCTTATAAGTATTTAGTTACGCAACTGTTGCATGGCTAAACACTTATAAGGTCCCAAAGGCGAGACCTATTGGCTATGCCAATGCTTGTTATGGTTGGGGAGGGGAAGCCGAGGGACGTGCGGGTTAAACTGTCACATCATGTTACACGTCCCCCGACTCGCCGACAAATGGGAGTTGGTTCGGGGGCAGTGTATTGTGGGAAAGACCTCAAGCTGGTGCATTCACCTCTTTCCACCTTATTCGTTCTTCAGTAGTTTCACGCCTCAGGAGTCCATTCTCTTTCCCAAGCGATCCCTCGGTGACCAAGTGATCATATTTCGTATTAGCAGGGTCTTACTGGTCAGTCCTTTGTTCCCTGACCCAGTAGTTATCATTTTGATTTAAACAGGTGCTAAGGTGGGGAAATCTCTGGCATTATTTCCATGTGTAAAATTGTAAAATGACGAAGTAAGAGTATCCGAAACGGTGCATGATTGTCAAGATTAATCTGCTCCGTGCATAGTTTTGGCAGCGCCTATTACAGCAAATACGATCCGCACCAGAGACACGCGATGACCAGGGGAAAGCAAGAGGGTAGATTTCAAGCATTCTTCAACAGATTCTGACTGTTGTTCAAGTTAAGGGGTGCCAAACGCCAGAGCTCCGCAATCTCATTGATGTCCGTACTTATGGGTGTAGCGAACGTTGACACTAAGGACGGACTCAAATTATAGGTTTATAAGGTATTAACTACTACCTAAGTCACCTGCCCACTTGTGGATTACATTGTGAGACGCAGGGATGACTTCACATTCTTTCATCTACAGATCATTTTGTGGATACACAATTGGTAATTAATACGGCAGAGCGAGGTGCACATACATTTTCACCCTGCCACATAAGGTCACAGTGATACACACCCTACATGGTCGACCCAGGATTTTAATTTACAGCCTTTTGTTTTATACCTCACTGTGGCAAAGTACCCATGGACTTTAATAAAGTGCGGCAATGGCCTACTAATACTAGATTGCAGCAGTCAGTTACCAGTGCTAGTTTGGTCGGGTTGGTTTCTGGTGCACGGCACTTTTACTTAAGTGTCAACACCGGCGCTTGTGACAGCCTGCCACATATCAGCGCTGTCTGTCTACTTTGAGACGACCACAACAGCAGGCATTGTTTAATTCAATCATTAAAATGCTGTTGCCTGCAGTCCTAGTCATTCCAATAGCCCTGGGGGCCTGGAATAGACTGAATCACCCCCCTTGCTCAAGATCTGGGTTTAATCCATCGTTATTTTGCTCACCATGCCACCCCAGTTTAGACCTGGCCATATGCAAATCAGTCTTGACCCTATGCCTCATGGGAACAGTCCAGCCTGAACTGCCAAACCAGGTCCCAGTTCGGGCTGGACTGTTCCCATGAGGCACAGGGTCAAGACTGATCTGCATATGGCTGGGTTCAAACTGGAAAGGCATGGTGAGCAAAAAAACTATGGATTTAGGACCAGATCTCTGTACTGGGGTGAATGTATGACATTGTTCTGCATTCTGTCCATCTACTGTTTTTTTTGCATTTGTCACCCCGAGTGGGAAGGGTATGCCCAGACGTGGGTCCCGTGCTCTCCATGCCACTGGAATCAAGCTATCCTGGCTGAAGATGAGTGCAACCCCGATACCGGTCCAAGGATGCTTGTTTCCAGTCCAGGGAGGACCTGGCTTGGCAGTTGGGGCTGGACTGTGCCCATGAGGCACAGGGTAAAGACTGATTTGCATATGGCTGGGTTCAAACTGGAACGGCATGGTGAGCAAAAAAACGATGGATTTAGGCCCAGATCTCTGTACTGGAGTGAATGTATGACATTGTTCTGCATTCTGTCCATCAATAGTTCTTTTTGCATTTGTCACTCTGAGTGGGACGGGTATGCTCAGACGTGAGTCCCGTGCTCTCCATGCCACTGGAATCAAGCTATCCTGGCTGAAGAGGGATGAAACCCTGAAACCGGTCCTAGGATGCTTGTTTCCAGTCCAGGGAGGACCTGGCTTGGCAGTTCGGGCTGGACTGTTCCCATGAGGCACAGGGTCAAGACTGATTTGCATATGGCTGGGTTCAAAATGGAACGGCATGGTGAGCAAAAAACAATGGATTTAGGCCCAGATCTCTGTACTGGGGTGAATGTATGACATTGTTCTGCATTCTGTCCATCAACTGTTGTTTTTGCATTACTAGTGGATGGCACATTAAGTGCACCAGCCCACAGGTGACATTTAACATTCCATGCCGTGGATGCGATCAAGGACTATGCCCTTACACAGGATTTAAATATGGCAATCCGGGATTAGCCAACTTTTACAGGTTGTGGGAATCAGCGCACATACACTGGACGGCAGCACCCAAGGGGACAGAGTCTAAAAACCAGAAATTAAAGTCAGCAAAAAATTACGGTGATCACGCAAAAAGGAGTATTTTCTCACATTCCTATATGGGGGCTCGCAGAGGTCATGGCTTCGAATATTAGGGAAACCAGCACAGTAGCATCGCCCGATACAAAGTGTTTCATGTGAATAAGAGAATAAGACACCATCTTTCCTTTGTGATGACCAGGCTACCAGTAGTGCTGAATAAATTGGAGTATTTGCCACACCTGGTAAATCCCAATACTTCAGGGTGAATTATTTACTGGGGGCCATATGTAGGTAAATTACATTTACCGATTCTTAAATACCGATTCGGTATTTATGAATCGGTAAATGTAATGTAGGTAAAATATTACCGAATCGGTAAGTGTCGGTATTTTAGAATCGGTATTTACCGATTCGGTAATGGCAACTGGCTTCCCATTCATTCCTATGGGCCTGGAGGCCCATAGGAATGAATGGGAAGCCAGTTGCCATTACCGAATCGGTAAATACCGAATCGGTAATGGGGGAGGCATCATCATGGGTGGCAGGGTGTCACATTGACACCCTGTTGCACCCCTGATTAGTCCATGTGTGCACATGTGGCGCACATACATGCCCTAAGGGCATGTATGTCTGCCACATTGCACACTTCAATGTGCACAAAGATGCTTTTTTACACCTATTCGTCATTTACCATCAACTTTTAGTTGGTGGTAAATAACGAATCCCCACACCAACGACACACTCCCCCTACATCTCATTTCAGGATTCGGTATTTACCGAATTGGTAAAATTACCGATTCGGTAAATTACCGAATCCTGAAATGTGCCCCCTACATACCAAAAGCCTAAATACCGGTCGGTAACGGGATATTTACCGAAAATCGGCCGTTACCGACCGGTATTAGGCTTCCTACATATGGCCCTGGATGTGGTAAATACTTCCTATTCGGAGTTTGTAGCTTGTCAATGAGGCACAGCGTTCAGAAGCGCTATTGAGCACATCATATCCTGCATATTTTTGCCTCATCCCCGCCCCTCCCCCCCCCCCCCACATTTCACACTATAAATTTGGGTATCTTTGACCTGCCAAAATCTGTCAGGGGAAACGAGATGTGATAATTATACCACTTTTGAATTCAGATCCGCTTGCAAAGTGCACAGGGTTTGAAATGTAACTCCCAGCTTGCAATCCGCGTTATAACCCTGCCTTGGCTCGGTGACTGCTGTGTAATCTATTAATCGTCTTGTAAGACTCGCATTACTCTTGCTAGGTGCTGTTCTCCTATTGGGTAACAGCGTGTCCTCAGAGGTAGTTGGATGATGCACGCAGAGCGATGCTGATATAGCTTGTACTTGGCCATCATGGTGCTCCCAAGAGTACCCAAACAGAAGAAGTACCCGAAAATCCCCCAAATGGAACACATTAAACAGAGCAGATTGCAATACGTCTGACACGGCTCCCAAAAGTCAAATAGCTGGCTATCCCCAAACACTAAACAACACTCCTCATAAAATACTGTATATTATTTAGTACCATTGAGGCATGTTTGTACTGTATCTCAACACCACCTGCATACATAACATACTTCCCCTGACACCATAATGCACATAACTCAACAAAGGCCAAAATCGCACTAACATACGTACCAGGTCCTTTCTTAATTTAGCTTAAATCACAACACACAGGGTCAGTACTCACAACTTCTGTTCTGAGTCTGTCTCTGGCTCTTTTGAAACAAGCATTTTCAATGCAATAGGTCCCGCAATTGCGAGATTTTGAGCAGTTGGCATTGTAAATGATAATGCCTTTTATTTATGTGTTTTTCAAAGCAACACATATATAAAAGGCATTGTCATTTCTAAAGCGAATAGCTCAAACTCTCAATGATGCAAAAACACTTTAATGGTGTCCGCGCCCTTTCTTTAGATGCTGCTCACCGTATCCAGGTTACAGTCAGCAGCATCTAAAGAAAGCGGTGAGGCCAACATTAAAGTGAAAGTGCGTATGGAGCGCTTTTAACCCCTTGGCTGAGGCAGGAATTCCGCCGCAGCGCTGGGGGGGGTTTGGGGGCACTACGGTGGCGCCGTGCTCATGATGGAACCACTCCGTCATGAGTCACGGTTGAGCTGTGCTCATGACAGAGTGGTTCCGTCATGACTCCGCCCACGGCACTAATCGTCCGCACAGGCGGGGAATTAGCGCCGCGTGGGCGGAGCAGCCGCCAACGGCCGCAGCATGACGGAACCACTCCGTCATGAGCACATGGCACCCGTGGCTCATGACGGAGTGGTTCCGTCATGAGCAGGGAAGGGGTTAAACAAAGTGTAAGAATAAAAAAAGCTTTTGTAGCATGGCCGCTAAGGTGAAAGGGGTCACGCTGTAAATTAAATAATCAAATAAGCGCTGCGGCTGTACTTAAAGCGGACCACACTGGAAATTAATAAATACATGACTAATAACAATATAAAAGGTGGCGGTGTGCTGCGACGTCGTGGGTGGAATAGGGAATATCATTAAAGAAAATAGTGCTCACCCACTAGATAAAGCAGACCGTGTAACAGAAGTAACAAGCATTTACAATGCAATAGGTCTCGCATTTACGCAAGTTTGAGCTATTGTCATTGTAAATGACAATGCGTTTTATTTATGCTTAAAAACAAAAACATAAATAAAAGGCATTGTCATTTACAATGCAGATAGCTCAAACTCGCGTAAATGTGAGACGTATTGCATTGCAAATGCTTGTTCCTCTTACTTGTAGGAGATTCTAATATTCACCGCTGTCAGCACGGGTGTGTTGCAGAGCAGAATTTAGATGGGAATGGGTCAAATAACAAACGTTATGAACATTCTAAACAGGGGCACTCCTGGAAGAGATTATGGCTCATAATAATTTGTTTTGTATCGACCAGATCGAGGGAGAGATCACGTCCCTTCATTCACTAGTCGGGGATTTCCCTCCACTATAGATTTTATAATCGCATCAGCCCTCTATCATAACGTTCAAGGGTGGAGTAGAATAATTTCAGTGATCACAATCGGATTTTTTTTTAGAACTAATATGGGGCTTGGAAATGAATAAAACTCAGGAAGTAAGCCCCTCAAAACTGGAAATTCTCCCCAGGGACCACGAAAGAAGAATAAAATGGGATAGAGTGATTGCGGACACCTTTTTGAACAAGTAATGGTGGGAAAACAGCAGCAAGGGGTGCTGTAATTTCGCACTCAGTATGTTATTCCCCATTGTGAGCCAAAAACCGCTATCAGCACAGAAGTCACAGGTGATACACGCTGTAATTAATTTCAGGAGAGGTTGGCCTCACCACCCCCCCCCCACCATAACAGTGAAAGTCATAATTCGGCCCCTATTTTGCTATATCTGTGCGCACACTAGCACTCACCCCATGATATGCACATACTAATGCTGGAGCTGGTAGTACAAAATTTCGTATACCCCCCCCCCCATTCTGCATGTTTATTTTAATTCAAATAATCAATTAATTGTAATGTTATTAATTTGTTTGAAGTCATAACTCACCAACTATATTAACAAGAGAATTACACGGGGAGATTGCACTTTGCATGGCTATATAAATTGTGAATTAACTTGTGTACGCATATTAATAGTAGAAAGTTAGAATTTTACATGTTATATGTTGCTTTAAGTGATTTAAGTGTGATTTGTGCTTTATTTAGTGAGTATAAACAGCTCTGAGTGTTGCTTTTGCTAGATAAATACACACACATATGGGTATTAGTAAGGGGATAACATTGTATTAGTCATTTCTATCTTTTAATTACGTTTTTGTGTTTCTTTTGCTTAAGTTGACCATTTCGGCCTATACAAGATGGCTGAACGAGACGTTAAATGTGACTGCCCTGACAACACGAGGTTCTGGGTGAAGTGCGCAGGCGTCACTGCCAGCAACAGTGGCCTGGACCTGACCCAGGGAGAACATGTACCCCCCAAGGACGCTCCTGGAACCCATCCAAGACTAAAGACAAAGCTCAATTTAAAAGCCGGAACAAGCAAGTTTGATGACTTCATCATTCAACACCCTGAGAACTGTACCCCCCCACCCCAAGTTGACCAATCCAGACTCTCTAAACCCCGATCTTGATACATTTTGATATTATTTTCATTATAAAAGTAGGTAGGGAATTGAACTATGGACCGCTCTTCTTTGACAAACTCGATTTCCTGACGTTATGCTGACGGAGAGGACAGTGACACTGCTGGACAGCTGTTATCCCGAATCTTTGAAAGATTGAATTGCGGCCTAACTTTGCTGAATAAATTCTTCTTTGACTGATTGACTTAGAGGACGACTTTAGCCAGAATAGGTAAATATGATGCTCTGAAATGCCGATGATGATTTCTAATTTTCTTGCAATATAATTTAGATAAAGAATTTTTGATTAATTGACAAATGTGTTGTGTCGGTTATTTGAATAAGAGAAATGTGGTAAGGAAGTAATGTATAGATAGACGAGCATTATTCATTAAAACCAAATATAACAAATGATCCATCTCCTTATGAGAGGGATATCTTAGAAGTCTGAGGGCAATGTGTTTAAGGGTAAGGTAAAGGTATTACTCTCATGTCAACGTTGGGAAGCGTATTTTCCCTCAGAAAACAGATCAACGGAGTGTAAGTATATTGGTGTTATGGGCCCCACCAATGAATGTATTTGAGTGAATTGGATGCCGAGGTAGTTGGTCTGTGCTGAAGGGGGAATTTGACGTTTCTGTGCTGCATCACTTTTCTGGTAGCAAGACGATGGTTTTTATGGTCTTGGTTTGGGGATTATTTGCTTTTAAATAGCTTATTGATTATTGGTTATTGATATTGATTTATGTACTAACACTCTATGTTGAGTCGTGTTGAGTTTTATGTTATTTGCACGACTTCTGGGATGTAGGAAGTCGGTAGTTTGTAACGGTTCCGTAGTAGAGCAGAGGTAAGCGCTGCTCTCGGGAAAGACGGAATTGTTGTTAAGCTGTAGCTACACAGGAGAAAACGTGTGACGATTGAACTTGCACGACGCATTGTCTGGGTTCGATTTGGTGACATCGCCGTGTGTTGCCATTAGAGACATTTTCTGTGTGAGAGAAGTGTGTATGATAGCGAAGGTTACCTGTGAAATTCTGGTCTTAGGTACCAGGGATCCAACTGGCATTCCGATAAAGGTAAGGAAAGGTAATAGGTATTCTCTGAGCTTGCTAGAAGGCTAAAGTAGAGGGAAGCGCTGCTTTGTTAACGTGTGTTATAATTCTGTAGTAGAACAGACTGTTCGCTGTTCTCGGGAAAGACAGGATTCTATGTGAATGTACTACATTTTCTAGTGTGAAAGTGCGTGAACGAAATAGCATTTGGGTTAATTGCGAAACTCTGGGTTTATTTCTCAGGAGCATTGGGTCTCCAACTATGTGTCTTAAATACCAGAGAAACAGTTAGCTAATGCTTGTTAGAAGGGTGAAGTAGAGGGATGTGCTACTTTATCAACGGAAGTAACGATTCCGTAGTAGGGCAGAGGTAAGCGCTGCTCTCGGGAAAGACGGAATTCTCGTGAGAAAGGTCTATTGCTATTCTTTGGTTAGTGAAGCGGCCAATGGAGATGTTTTTACGTTGTTATTAACAGAATTGAAGAAATTGAAACAAAAGCTTGCGGAGCAGATTTGTAAAGGAGGGGTAGAAAGGAGCAGGAGCTGCCGCAGCAGCTGCTGATGTCAGAACGACCGCGCTGGGATTGGACAGTCGGTCAGAACTGCAAAACGCTCCGGATTGGTGTGTTAGTGTGCGCCGCGCTAGGAGTGGAGAAATACAGGGTGACGTAAAACGCTCCCTATTGGTGCATTAGTGTGAGTCGCGCTGGGATTTGAGAATTGTGACAGTGACGTAGATGCTCCGGATTGGTGCGTTAGTGTGAGTCGCGCTGCGATTGGACAGAGTAGCGGTACAGTCGTAGGGAGAAACTAGTGAGACACGAAAGAAAGGAAAATGTATTACAATCCACCAGAAAAGGAGAAAAAGTCATGGTTTGGTAAAATTAAGAAGTGGTTTAAGAAGGATAAACCGATCATAACTAGGGAAGGACAGTTACTTCCTCCACCGAAAACCCCTGCATCCTTAATGATTGTGAAATATGGATATCACACCTGTATTTGGTTAGACAACTGGGTTAAGTATACAGAGAAGGATGGAGTGTTAGCTTTTCTAGAACATGGTTCATTCAATTTGGCTGTTTTGAGAAATTTGAGAGAGAAAATGATGAATTTAGAACCGAGACCTAGACCGACTCAATTTGAGGCTTTGACGGAGTGGGAGGACGAAATGCATGACCGAGAAAGACAGATAAATGGTAGAGGATATAGGTACCTGTTTGGCAGATCGTACGGACATGAGACGCATGATGATCGAATGAGGAGGTGGCAGAATGCGAGTATGACTGAGGGTTTGTTTCCCGTAAGAACTGCAGGAGAGAATGAAGGACGAAAGTGTGTAGAAAAGAGGCATAATGTGGAGACGAAAGGGTATGGAATGAATGAGTCCGAGGATGATGTTCTTGATCATATGTTCTATAAGATTCCACCACCATACCGATCAGAACCAGAAATATTAACTCCAAGTTCCCCAATGAAAGAAATGGTACGAATCATAAAATCGGAACCAGAGTTCCAAGATTTGGGAAAAGACAATCCTATTAGAGAGGTAGAAAAGAAGTCTGGAGGGAAATTGGATGGAGAAAATTCAGCAGAATTAGCCAAAACAACCCTAGAATCAACTGAAAAAATAAGAGAATTGACTAAGAATCTGGAAGCGGTAACTGTACCAGTAATGATAGGTCCAGTAATGCCTATTTTTGACAAACAGAAAGACAGCGAACATTGTTTGACAGTCCCTTATAAAAGTAATAAGCTGGTTGAACATCCAAGAATGAGTCAGAGTGAGAATCCATGGAGACAGACTATGAGTATGATTGAACCGAGTTTTTCAAATAATCCGTTTGTAGGTCAGAACTGTGCAGAGAAACGTATGACAATGATAGAGACAATGTCAGAAACTCAAAAGGATTTTGGACAAAGAAATGTAGAGAAGCCAGTAGGACCATCTACAGAGGAGTTGAGTGAATGGTTGAGAAGCTTGCAAAAGAAAGACAAGGAATCCCAGTCAATAGATGTAGCAAAATTACGAATGGTACTGGAAGAATTAATAGTAGGAACTATCCCGACAGAGAAGTTAAAAACGTACCAAGATGAGGAATTGTTATTTCTGTGCAAAAGCGTAACATGGAGAGTGAAAAGTCTTCATGAAAGATTAGAAGAAGTGGCAAATGAGATGGGTATTGATATTGAAAAGGTAAAAGCCTTACAGAAACCCTATCGAGTAGATTTCACCGAAAAAGACATTGAACACATGAATACCACAGGACGAATAGGTCAGATTAAGGAGATCATTATTTTGTTGAGAAAATGGGGAGATGTGGACAAATGGAAGAGTAGATGGTACCGTAAGAGAGATGAAGTTTCAGACAAAACGTTTTCAGCTTATCCTGTAAGAAAGAGAACGTTGTGACAGAATACCCTATGAGAGAGATTCCAGGAGGAGGCTATGTACATGTCCCATGGACTAGACAGGATATTTTGTCATTTACGAATGACTTCCCTTGACTGCGTGAAAAACCCGTCGAGTGGTATAGACAGGTGGACAGATTTGTGAAGCTATCCAAAGTATTGTGGATTGACCTGAATAGCTTGTTTGACATAATAGTACCAGCAGATCTATGGACAGTATGTAAAATAGTAATAGATTGGCCGACACAGGAATACCCAAGGGATCCTAAGACAGGAGCTCCAGACCCTGAGGTAATGAAGAAATATGATCAGGTGATGGCATTCTTGAAGAACAAAGTACCCCCTAAGGAGACAGATTGGGTGAAAATTGACAGAACACATCAAGAAAGCAAAGAATCAGTACATGCCTATTATGAGAGGTTAATTTTAGCCTTTAAACAATTCAGTGGAGATGAAAATTTGAGTGACAAGGATTTGAGTCATTTCGTATACAGGTTTGTATATGGTCTTCGTCCAGAAATGAGTGAAATGATCAAACAGCATACGGTAGATTGGCAAAACAAGAAAATAGACGAAGTATTGAGACATGCTAAATATTTCAGTGATGAAATTGAAGCAAAACAGCGAAAACTAAAAGAGAAGGCAATGTGGGCACAGGTAAAAGTAGCAGAGAGACAGGAAGCACAATTAGTGGAACAAGCTGGGTCAAAACAAAGATTTAATCCTGGGAAAAATAAAGGGAATATTGAGGAAGCTAAAAAGAAATTTCCGTGTCATAATTGCGGTAGGATAGGGCATTGGAAATCCGAGTGTAAGAATCCACCAAGTACTAATGATGAAAATTCATCCTTGAATCCACAGGTACAGAATGAGGTGAGTGGTCAACAGCAACGACAACAGCAGGGTGTAACACAACAGAATCAGGTGCCAAAACCACCTTTTCCACAGAACAAAAATTGCCAGAAGTATAGTAAGGAGAATGGATTCTACAACGAAGAACAGGTAAATAAGCCGCAACGTGCTAGCGCTGCTTCGCAGTATTGGCTGCAACGCGATGAAAGAGATTCAGAAGAAGGTTTTTGACGGTGCCGAAAGGAGGAAGAAGAGTGCGTACTTGGCGCAGCTCTAGAAGTAGACCAGACAGGCCCATTTGTAGATGGAAAAGTTAATGAAAATATTACTTTCCTAGTTGATACTGGTGCTACTCGATCAACTGTTAGATCAGCTGATGTTAAGAATCTTCCTCTCTCGGATGAAACGATCCAAGTAGTTAGGGTCTCCAGACAGACAGATTAACACTTACCTTACAGAACCAGTGAAAGTTAGTATAGGGAAATTTTCTGAAATGCACAGATTCGTAGTGTGTGACACTAGTCCTGTGAACTTGTTAGGTAGGGATTTATTTTGCAAGATGAATTTCACTATATTTTGTACTCCAGATGGAATAGCCTTTGAAACACTAGAAGATGATGTGTTGTATAAAATGACATTGGCAAACAGAGAGAAAGAGGTTACAGGAACATATGCTGTATTCAACCCTGACGAACTACCAAAAGAATTTAAACAATCAGTAAAAGCAGAAGTTTGGGACTTCACAGGAGAAGATGTAGGATTGATGAGGAATGTAGATCCAGTAAAGATAACTGTAAAAGAAGGAGTATGTTATCCAAATGTCCCACAATATAAATTGACCCCTGAAATAATTGAAGGAGTTACTCCTGTGGTTGAGAAAATGGGAAAACAAGGAATTTTGAGAGAAATAATGAGTAGCCCATGTAATTCACCGATAATGGGACTGAAAAAGCCTAGTGGGAAGTTCAGAATAGTGCAAGATCTGAGAAAGATAAACAAAAATTGTTGTACCATGTTGTCCCATTGTACCAAATCCATCTGTGATTTTATATCAGATCCCTCATGACGCAGAATGGTACACAGTGATTGATTTATGCCATGCTTTCTTTTCCATCCCATTGCACCATGACAGTCAGCAAATTTTTACATTTAGTTTCGGTGAGCGTATTTTGGCGTGGTGCCGATTTCCACAGGGGTATACAGAAAGCCCCTCAATATTCAATCAGCTATTGAAAAAGTCTTTGGAGAGTCTAGAAATGCCTGAAAATTCAGTATTAGTCCAGTATATAGATTACCTACTTGTGGCATCGAAAACTCGTGAAGCTTGTGAGGTAGACACGGTAGCTTTGCTGAATCATTTGGCAGATGGAGGACTAAAAGTGTCACCATCGAAATTATAATTTTGTAAGAGAGAAGTCCAATATTTAGGACACAGGATTGAGAAAGGACACAGGAAAATAACCATAGATAGAATCAGGATCATAAAAAGAATGAGTCCACCAATGACCCAAAGAGAAGTGAAAATGTTTCTGGGAATGGTTGGATATTGTCGTCAATGGATAGGAAATTTCTCATTGATTGCAAAACCTTTGGTACGATTGACAAGAAGTGATGAGAGATCCGATTGATTTGACCAAAGAGGAGTTGGCAGCATTCAAGAAGTTAAGAGAAGGATTGTGTGAAGCGCCAGCGTTAGGTATGCCGGACTACGATAAGGAGTTCGAGTTGTATTGCAGTGAGAGAAATGGATGTGCACTCTCTGTTCTAGTGCAGAAGCATGCAAAACTGAGGAAACCAATTGCATATTTTTCATCCATGTTGGACCCAGTAGCTGTAGCTCTTCCTGGGTGTCTGAAAGCAGTAGCTGCTACATGTCGAAGTTTGGAACAGAGTGAAGGAATTGTGATGGGATAGCCTGTGAAAGTGTTTGTGCCTCATGATGTGGCGATTCTTTTAACAAGGAGTCGTACTCAGTATATGACGCACTGCCGACTGACTAAGTATGAAAAGGTCATTTTGGGCGCAACAAATGTGAGTCTTGTGAGATGCGTGAATGTGAATCCTTCAACATTATTGCCTGATGTAGAGCATGTGGAGGTAAAAGATGAAGCAGATCATGATTGTTTGGATGTACTTGATTTTTGTACAAAACCAAGGCCTGACATAAAAGATGACCCTTTACCAGAAAGTGACTATGTCATGTTTGTGGATGGATCTTGTTTGAGAACAGATGGAGTGTTAAGTGCAGCATATGCGGTATGTACAGTTGCAGCAGTGATGGAAGCATCCTATTTGAAAGGAGTAAGGTCGGCCCAAGTAGCTGAACTTATCGCCCTGACCAGAGCATGTAAGATTGGGAAAAGTGTGAGTGTGACTGTGATAACTGATAGCCAGTATGGCTATGGGGTGGTCCATGATTTCGGCTAAATTTGGCTGCAAAGAGGTTTCCTGACCTCAAGTGGGACTCCCATTAAGAATGCTGAAGTGGTTGGAAAGTTGCTTGAGGCAATACAGCTGCCTAAGCAATTGACTGTGGTAAAATGTGCTGCTCATAGTCGCAGTGGTGATTACATTGCCACTGGAAATAAATTCGCCAATGACATGGCACAGTATTGTGCACAAAATCAGAATTTAATCGGGCAAAGGAAAAAGAAGAACAAATGTTACATACCTGTAAACTGTGGTTCTCCAGTATTGGTGTCTTTCATAGATTCACATGCTTGAATATTCCCCGTCGTCGAAGTGGGAGTCCCACGGTACATAAAAAGCAATAAGTCTCATGTATCTAGATACATAAACCATATAAGAATAAAATACATATCTAAATAAACTTTATATAGTTCAAAATAACATATCAAGTCAAAAGTACAATAGGATAACATTGACGCATAGAAAAGCATTGAGAACAAAGAATCACTTTACTGACATATCCATGTCGTTTTTATAGTCCAAACTCTAGCCAATCAGGCGCAAGCACCCTCTAGAACCTTCTCCTCAGAGGCTCAGGCCCTCAGATTTTCGTAGCACAGGAGTGACAAAAGAGTCTAATGAGAAGGAGAGAGCCTCTGAGGGGAGGAGGGTGGGTCGCATGTGAATCTATGAAAGACACCAATACTGGAGAACCACAGTTTACAGGTAAGTAACATTTGTTCTTCTCCAGTATTGGGGTGTCTTTCATAGATTCACATGCTTGAATAGAATAGTGAGCAGTACTCTGCAGCCTGAAGAGACCGTATCAACGTTGCATGAAATACAATGACATTGCATGATAAAAATACGCAACTGATAACAACCCAAGGAGGAGGGAAGTAACAGAGGCTCACCTTATTTGAAGAGATTCCGAAGAACTGCTTGGCCCACAGCCATATCCGCTTCATTGATTGCATCCAGGCAGTAGTGCTTTGTGAACGTGTGCCTGCTGGACCATGTAGCTGCCCGGCAGATCGGATGGATGGGCACACCAGCGAATAAAGCAGTGGAGGAGGACATTGCTCTCGTAGAATGCACCCTCACTCCAGAAGAAAGAGGCTTGCCAGCCTTCTGATGGCAGAAAGATATCGCTGAAGAAATCCAACGTGCAATTGTTGGTTTGGTAACAGAATGGCCCTTACAGGTGCGCCCGTAGGCAACGAACAGTTGATCAGACTTGTGAAAGGGTGCCGTTCTGCTGATGTAAAACGAGACACCTCTTTAAGTCCAAAGAGTGTAGACTCTGTTCCGCTGGAGATTGCGGATGAGGAATTATTTATTTTTTTAAATTACGGGTTCATTAAGATGAAAATCGGACGGCACCTTTGGCATGAAAACTGGGTTAGTGCGGAGGATAACACAGTCCGATTTAAATTGAAGAAAAGGAGGTTGGATTGTAAAGGCGTGAATGTCACTTACTCTGCGAGAGGAAGTCAGTGCAAGCAGGAGAGCGACCTTCCATGTCACAAATTTGAAATTCGTTGAATGGATTGGCTCAAAGGGCGCCTTCATGAGCGGAGCCAATACGATGTTAAGACGCCACGTGGGCGGAGAACGCCGAATGGGCGGGAACATCCGGAACAGAACCTTAAAGAATTGCTGAATTACTCTAGATGAATAGAGAGAGGAAGAGCCGTCCTGACGAAAGCGAGAGATTGCTGCTAGAAAGACTTTTAAGGTGGAGTGAGACAATCCTGACTGTGCCAACTGCAGAAAGAAAGGCAGAATTTGTGCCGGGGAGGTGTGCACTGGGTGGATGTGAACAGACGAACACCAGTGACAGAAGCGCTTCCACTTTAGCTTGTAGGTTTTCACCGTGGAAGGCACCCGTGCCCTGGCCAGAACTTCCCTGCAGGCAGGTGGTATGTTCAAGTGAGCAAATTCAAGGTGCTCAGGTTCCAAGCAGACAATTTGAGTGAACTGGGATTCGGATGGCAGATCCGACTGTTCATTGTTAGAAGGTCCGGCCGAGGGCGAAGAAGGATGGGCTCACACTGAGAGAGGAGCAGCAACTCCGAAAACCATGCCTGCCGAGGCCACCGTGGAGCAATCAGGAGAATGTGGCACGGTTGTCTCCGCAATTTCCACAACACTCGAGGAATCAGAGGGATCGGCAGAAAAGCGTAGGCAAATATCTTGCACCAGTCCATCGAAAGGGCATTTCCACACGACCCTCTGTGGGGAAGCCAACTTGCGTAAGACTGGCATTTGCTGTTCTGTCGAGGTTCGGGCTACCCCAAAGGCTGAAGACCAAAGTCTAGAGTCGGCTGGTGCAATTCCCACTCGTGGGTCGATGACGTTGACCGACTGAGTGAGTCTGCGAGAATGTTGGAAATGCCGGGCAGGTGGACTGCAGTGAGCGTGATCCGATGGAGTATGGCCCAATCCCAGATCTTCTGAGCCACCCTGCTTATTCAGGTAGTGCATGCTGGTGGTGTTGTCCGTCTGAATGAGCACTGATTCCCCTTGAAGCTGGAGCCGGAAGGATTTGAGCGCAAGGAAAATTGCCATCAGTTCCAGTCTGTTGATGTGCCAGGAACGTTGAGACAGAGTCCATTTGCCCTTGATGGACAGATCTTGAAGGTGCCCGCCCCACACTTCCAGGGAGGCATCCGTGGTCAGAACGAGTTCCGAGGCTGTCGCCAGAAAAGAAGTTCCAGCTGCGATGATGTGTCCACCAGTGCAGAGCTTGAGCCATGCGAGCGGTTACGAAGATCCGGTCGCTGAACTGGAGACCTGACGCCATTGCTTGTCTAGTTCCTCTTGAATGGGACGACTCTTCAGTCCGCAATGTGGGATCAAAGAAATGCAGGAGGACGCCATCCCCAGAAAGGACTTCAATATGCGGACTGAAACGGACCGCTTTGATCTGATGGAAGCTGCGAGCTGCAGGATCCGTGTTTGCCGATCGGCGGAGGTGAAAGCCATGGCCATGGAGGTATTGATGGTAGCGCCGAGGAACGTTCTGTGCAGAGCTGGCGTGAGCTGAGACTTCTGTATGTTGACCGACAGGCCCAGAGAGTGGAACAGAGTCCGACAGTACTGAGTATCGAGGGATGCTTGGTGGGAGGACTGAGACTTGAGACAATCGTCCAAATATGGGAATATTTGGATGCCTCGCAACCACAAATGGGCCACCACCGGGGCAAGGACTTTCGTGAAGACTCGAGGAGCTGAGCGAAGCCCGAAGGGCAGAACTTTGAATTGAAAGTCCTTGTGGCCTACACGGAAACGTAGGTATTTCCTGTGGTGTGGTAAGATTGGCACGTGGAAATAAGCGTCCTGAAGATCGATTGTTGTCATGAAGTCGTCCTGAGAAAGGAACTGAAGAATGTCCTTCAGCGTGAGCATGCGGAATGATTGGTCTTTCAGAAACTTGTTGAGGGACATCAGGTCGAGGATAGGGCGCCACTCCCCAGATTTCTTTAATACGAGGAAATACGGGAATAGAAGTATAGCCCCTTCTGTGTTTTCGGAACCACTTCGATGGCCCCTTTCTTGAGCATAATGCTGATCTGATGGAAATGCTCTTTGAGATGAGCGGGAGGAGGTCCGGATGGAGGATTGTTGCGAGGGAACTTGACGAATTCGAGGGCATGGCCCTTTGAAACGATATCCAACACCCAACGGTCTGAAGTGATCAATGACCAATTTGAAAAGAATTGGGAGATCCGTCCTCCAACTCGGGATGAGGGGGGACTGAGGGGAGGGGGACATAAACAAAGAGAGTCATTGTTTCTTGGAGGAGTTCCCCCTATAGTTGGGCTTGCCTCTGTAGGATTTACCAGTCTGTTGTCTGTAAGACTGTTGGGTTTGGGATGAAAAACGTTGGTGTCCTTGGTTGTAGGAGCGGTACTGAGTGGAATTGCCACGAAAGGAAGAAGTGGTGCTGCGTCCGTGAGCACCCCGAAAAGGCTGCCTTCTAAACTGGAGCGTGCTGAGGGAACGAGCCGTCTCTGTGTCCTTCTTGATTGTTTGGAGGGCGTCATCCACATGTTGTCCAAACAGGGACTCCCCATCAAAGGGCATATCGAGAATCTTTGCCTGGACTTCTTGACAAAAAGAAGTGGAACGAAGCCAGCCTTGCCTCCTTAAAACAGCTGCTTCAGCCAGCTGTCGAAAACCAGTGGAGGCAATGTCAACAGAGCAATCAATAATCTCTGAAGAAGCTCTTTCACCTTCGTGCAAGATCTTTAGGGCGTCCGCTCTAGAGGGCTCTGGAATGAGATTAACGAAAGCCTCCATGTCCGACCACATTTGGCGATCGTAACGGCCCAAGATGGCCAAAGAATTTGCCGCCCTTACTGTTGTGGAAGCCACGGTAGAGAACCTCTTCCCGATGGCGTCCAGGCGACGGCCGTCACGGTCAGGTGGAGAGGAAAGTGGAGATGATGGATTCTTCGAGCGACGTTGTGCCGCCTGGGTGATGACTGAATCCGGCTTAGTCTGGGACACCAAGCAAGCAGGAGAAGAGTCCGGGGCCTTGTACTTTTTCTCCAACCGCGGAAGAACCGCCGGGATTGAATTTGGTGTTTTCATTAGCTTAATCCCTTCATTCCAAATAAAGTCAATGATGGGCACGGCCCGGACTTGTTTCTGTGGTTGTGATTTGAAGTCATACAGAAAGCAATCCTCCTCTCTCACGACCACGGGGAGATGAAATCGCTGCACCGCTCTTTCCATTAGCTGATGGAAACCTGTAATGTCGACAGGTGGAGAGTTCACTGGCGACTTTGGAGGCGACGAAGGCGAATTTATTTGATAATCGTCCCAGTCGGCCATGGTATCTTCGTCATCGCCCTGGAGCTCTCCGTCTTCCGTATCCTGAAGAACGTCACCGTCACCCTCTGCAGGGGGCACTAGTGAAGGGGCGGATGGCGTTGGCTCCGCCGGCACTGGACGAGGAGTTGGAAACTTCGATGGTGCGTCACGTGGAGAACTATGAGATGAAGGTGGAAAACGACGGTTGTAATCCTCCAACAATAAATTGGAGGCTGGAGATGAGGGACAAAGGAAGCTGTGCCATAGGAACCTGTGCAGGAGGATCCTGTTTCTCTTCCTGATAGTAATGATCGTCCAGATCGTCATCTTCGAAATCCTGACATTTGATGAAGTGTTCAGATGGACTGCGAGCAGCCCGGAAAGTGGAATGAATGTCCTCATCAGAAGCAGAGTCATCCTTTTTGCCAGAGGGAAACAACGGTTGCGGTGGCTGAGTGGCCGGTGGCATAGGAATGGAGCCCAAAACAGCGTGACGACGCTGAAGCAAGGATTCGTCAACAGGAGCAGATGTTGGCGTAGACATTGGCACCTGAGGCAGAGATGCAAAAGTTGACAACACCGTCGACGAGGCCGCCGTCGACGAAGCCACCGTCGTCGAAGCCACCGTCGACGAAGCCACCGTCGACGACGAGGTTGTCGTCGATTAAGATTTAATCGTCGACGACAACGACTTCTTCTTTTTCATCGTCGATGAAGATTTGGACGTTGACGGGATAATCAGCTTCTTCGTCGTCGAGGAGGATATAGGAATCGTCGACGAGAGCCTTCAATGAAACACATACCACCGTCGACGGAGAGTGCGTCGACGAAGCCGTCGTCTACGATATAGGGAATCTGCTTGAAAACGTCGTCACCGTCTTCGACGAGGTAGAAGAAGCAGCAGATTTCGTCAACGGAGGGACCGTCGACGAGCGCGTCGACGGTTTGGCACGTTTTTGAGCAGAAACATGCGCTGAAGGAGTCACAGACGCCTGAGAGTGAGATCTCGGGGCGTTGACGTAGTAGCAGAATGTACTGGCACTTTAGAAACTCCCAAAAGGTGAAGCTTTCTCTTTTAGAAAGGGAGAGAGCAAGTCCTGTACACTACTACGCTTGGAGAAGACTCCGGTGCGAGCAGAAGCCACACTTTCGACCTCAGAGAGAGGATTATCTGCGTCCTTCAATTTTTGGAGCCACAACAGGAGGCGACCCTCCCTGTCCTTTAGAGTCTACTGTGAGAAAGTTCTACAGATTTTACAGTTGGCCACCTTATGGTCGTGGTAAAGGCAGTAGATACATTTTTCATGAGGGTCCTCAGAAGAAAGTCTTAACTTCCCACAAGAAGCACAGGGACGAAAAAGAGACTTCTTACTTGAAGACATGATGATAAGTTGAGGAAAAAATCCAAACCAGAGAAATAAACTGAGCAGAGCTCAGGGAGACTCACACGACATCTGAGGGCCTGAGCCTCTGAGGAGAAGGTTCTAGAGGGTGCCTGCGCCTGATTGGCTAGAGTTTGGACTATAAAAACGTCATGGATATGTCAGTAAAGTGATTCTTTGTTCTCAATGCTTTCCTATGTGTCAATGTTATCCTATGGTACTTTTGACTTGATATGTTATCAAGAACTATATCAAGTTTATTTAGATATGTATTTTATTCTTATATGGTTTATGTATGTATCTAGATACATGAGACTTATTGCTTTTTATGTACCGTGGGACTCCCACTTCGACGACGGGGAATATTCAAACATGTGAATCTATGAAAGACACCCCAATACTGGAGAATCGATTTCTTGTTTCCCAGTGTTTACCAACACTGTGGGAACGTGGGATGAGATAAGACAATTGCAGGAAGAGGCAGAAGAGGAAGAAGTAAAACAGTGGGTAAAAGCAGGATGTGCACCAAGAGAGAGAGATCATGTGTGGGTCTATCGAAATGGAAGACCAGTTATGCCTGATAGCATGATGTCTGCCATGGCACGGATGTATCATGGACAGGGACATATAGGGAGGGACGCCATGATTAGGTATTTTAAACAGACTTGGTATAATGCCAAATTTAGGCTTGTGGCGGAAAGTATGTCAAAGATGTCTGATTTGTCAGCAGTACAATCCAGGACGAAAAACAGTGGTGAGTCTAGTATTAATATGTAAAAACAATGGACGTAAGGGATTGCTACGTATGTATGCAATTACCTGCATCTGAAGGAGTGACTTATCACCTTCCTTTAACATATGGAATAACATGTAGTGTAATAGCTAGTTTATTTTATCAAACAGGTAAATTAGAGTATTATTTCTCAGATGTAGATACTATATTTTCACAAGTACCAGCAATTAACAAACTAAACAAGGTAAAACCTGCAAAGGTATTAGGTGATTTTTTCTTGGAAACAAATGAACTAACCTTAGAATATATATTTAGAAATAACTTGACTTGCAGTTTAAAGAAAGAGGAGAAGACATTTTTGGATATGGTTGAAGAAAGGAGATTGAAAATGCAAAGGAAGGTTTCAGAAGGGAAAGTGGAGAAAACGGTTTGGGCAATGTGTTTAAGGGTAAGGTATAGGTATTACTCATGTCAGCGTTGGGAAGCGTATTTTCCCTCAGAGAACAGATCAACGGAGTGTAAGTATATTGGTGTTATGGGCCCCACCAATGAATGTATTTGAGTGAATTGGATGCCGAGGTAGTTGGTCTGTGCCGAAGGGGGAATTTGACGTTTCTGCGCTGCATCACTAGCACCCATCTGAACACATCAGAGACACCCCCCACCCAGTCTGTGCAGCAGCAAACAGCGAAACACCCACAACGACAATAATAATGTTCTATAATAATGCCGGACCATTTATCCTCCAAATCATGTATCTTGTCTCAATCAATCTCATTTTGGTAAAGTGTCCTGACATCACCCCGAGCTCTGTATGAATAAAATGAAATAGAAAATAAAGGAAAGCAAGCTTTGCGAAACAAGCCATGAATGCATACACAATCACTTTGGATCCTGCCACATAGCTCAGCGAGTTAAACACTCGGCAACGAATACAAATGTATTTTCTATTAAGTTCTGTTTTTTTTCTGCTTCGGAATATTGAATAAATTGCATAAAAAATAACACCTGTTATTTACAGCGCTTAGAAATGCGGAAGTGCGGTTTGAAGTGCTACCTAAAGACAAGTTATCGTTACTATAGGTCTTATCTAGATGTCCAGCAGTTATTGCCTGTTCTGCATCCGTGTAATGCTAACATGAGAACTTTTCTGTAAATGCTTCTATCAGCTCCGATCTCTCCTAAGAGAGGCAACGCTTCAATTTGCATCTATAAACAAACCCTTGATTCCTGGCAGCGAACTGTTGGCTGCCAATGGCTTCCACGCCACAATTCCCTCCGGTCCACTGTGTATTTTGTTAAGGAGAGAGAGCTCTGCAAATTACCATAAGCTGTAACAACTCTAGCTAAAGGAAGGAGGTGGGGTGCAGAAGCTTAAAACATTGGTTCTCTTAAAGAGATGTACTTGAAACGCGGTCTGGTGGCTCAGTGGGTTAATGCATCCTCCCCAGGGACCCGTGTGGACCTCACATTCACAGGTTAAAATCTCGGACAAAGCCACTAACCCTTTCATCCTTCCTAGGGTGATAAAACGAGCAACACCGAGTTGGGTAAAAAGAATATTATACTTACAGGACAAGGTAAGGCATAATCCGATGGAGGAGCCCTCTGGTGGAATGCACCCCGCCATGCTCTCTCCTCCTCCTCTGTTGGAGACAGGCGCCCGGAGGAGAATCTGCTCAGAGCGTATCCTGGCTCAAAGCACTGTCACCATGTTGTGGTAATAGGTCGTGCTAAATGAACATGGGAAATAAAACCCGAGCCCTTAACTGGGGCCGTAAACAGAGCTCACAAGCGAGTGCCCCCAGAGCCACCTGACAAGTGGAGTCTCTACAGCCCTCTTTATGGGGCGTGTTCATCATTAAAAGAGCGTCCCCTGTGAGAACAGAGCAGAGCCGGCTAATGGCAAAGGCTGAGTGTCTCACAAGCTCAGTAGTCCATAAAAGTACATAAATAGCCCCCACACAAAAACAAAATGGCATCTGCACAAGCTCAGTAGTTACAGCAAAATAATATGCGTACGTATTGGCACCACATGACTACGGCACAAGCTCATTAGTCATCATTAGTCTTTAAAAATGTGCAGGTGAAACAAATACAAGTAGCACACCTCCTGACCAGAAAGAAGTGGGACTTACGTCCGAGCACACGAGGCTCTTAACGTAAACAAGGGCAGTGCCAGGGTCATACATACACCCGGGTGGCAATACTGCTCGCAGTAAGAAATCAGACAAGGAAGTGGCCCCAGGATGTAATGCCCTTTGTAGCGCAAGCACAACGCATGGCATCATCAGCATGTGACGTGGTCAATCTGGCGCTGTGCGACTTTTTACCATTTGCACAACGCAGCGCTGCTGATTTTCACACTACATGAATGTTAGTAAATCTGTGCCTCAGTGTGGCGGGTCATTTAAGTACATAAATGAGAGTATTATAGGAAGTATATAGATATGCTTTATTCATTACCTCGTTTCTTTATCCATATAGCGCTCCATGCAGCTAATAAACAACTTCTTAGCGCTTCAGTATTATCTACGAACAATTTTGATTTGACTGTAAAGTAATTGTTTATAGTAAAAACGCAACATGAGTACATTTACTATATCGCGATTTAACAACTGTATTTATCGGTGTTAATCTTAAGGGTGGCACTTTAATCCATTCATGACCTAGTCCCGGTGCCGGGAACATTCCTGTAGCTCTGGTGACCGCCTGCTCAGTATACTGAAGCAGTGCAATGCCTCTGCCCCTGATGGTACGGCAGACAGTGCTGACTATGCGGGCGCTTTCATCGGCTTTTTCTTGAATAAAGTCTTTCCAGACAGTGTCACACGCAGATATCGGCAGTTCCCTGTTAAAAGAGAAGCAATCAGCCTTCCCATGCCACTGAATTCGGCCAACTCTATCGAACTGTGCAGCCGTATAATTCCGGTGACGATTTCTCATGCGCTGAGAAATAAGCACTGCGTGTAGGGAAATCTTTTGCTGGCGTATGTAAGAGATTGGATGTGCACTGCCTGAAAGTAAAACATCCTAACCAAGAGCGCTCCCTTTCCTGAGACTGCACTCGCCAGGCAGTGGGACTAATAGTGTATTTTGAAGATGAGCCGGCTGTCCATTACCACCTGTCTTGGGACATACTGCTTCCCTCGGGACAGGCCGCCCTCCGCGCGGGAGTCCAACTCCCAGTGGCGCTGGGAATGGGTTCAACAAGAGAGAAACAGATATTGGGTAAAACGTGGCAGGGAGAGAGACAGAAATGGAAAGAGAGAGGGGAATACCAACAAAGGGAAGAAAGTGACAGTCAGTAAAGTGAAACAAGCAGGAAGTGGGATAAGGGAGGGGGGTAGGGCACATCGCGCGCACTAAGGCTTGAGAGAGGCAGGCAGGCTGGTAAATGGTGTGCACTTTCGTGGCCGCTTTGATGTTCTCAGTGGCCGCACGGCTCACTGAGAGCATCAAAGCGGCCGTGAAAGTGATCACGCAGGCTGCCAAATGGTTGCGCGCGCCCGGCGCACATGCACTGTAGCTGGAGGCCTGAAAAGCCACTAGTTTGCACTTCCAAAACCCGGCTTACTAAAACTCTCGCCAGAGCAGCGCTAAAGCGCTGGCTCAGACGAGACCTAAAAAGCCCAGTTGTTATTGGAGGTTATAAATGCAGTCAAGGCAGTATCAAGGATGCTATTCACGAATAAAAAGCAACGATTTCGAAAGGACAGTAACAGGAGCCAATTGAAAAGATGGGCGGAAAATGGGCGGAGCTTCTATGCCATACCTCAAATCAGCATGCCTCGCAGAGCAGCGCACTTGCTGCCCAGTCTCCAACTATAAATGTCCCTTTTCCAGACAAGAGCTCAAAATATAATAAGAGATGTAATAAAACCCTTGATGAAGGCGAGGGGGAGGATGACACGCATCATCGGAAAATAATTGAGGAATAGTATTTTTAAAAGTGAAGGAGGTTGAATTTTCACATTATGTAAAGTCGCCCACAAGCTTCAAGTGTGAATGAGCTCCCTCTCACGAGGCTCGGTGTCTACCACACGACGGGATACAAGCACACGTCACAAGGTACAGAGTATTTACAGCCAATCATTATTGCAGAGACAATCTCTTTAACACTGCAGCACTATTCCTAACACAGGCTACTGCACACAGGAAAAAACATTCAAATGTTTACGTGATGCGTTCCCAGCCTTTCACATTTTATACTTTTGTTTCGCAACTTGAAAAGTATGTTGAGGGGGTCATATAATAAAACATGTACGAAACCGAACATGTCGCTGTCGCAGCTGATTCGGTCTTCTGCCTGTTCCCCACTCACACCCACCATTCCCTTCACAGGTCTCTACTCTCCTCTCCTTTCTCCCACAAGCCCCATCTCTCTTCTTCTGCCTCTTCATTTACTCCATTTCTTGGCAGGATTACAGTGTTGTCCTTGCCAAAGTCGTTACTCATTCATAAAGTTAACAATCTTCATAACTAGTGTCTTTCCCTCAGCCTAATCAAATCACTCGGTCCCTGGGCTCCTCAGAGCAGGCTTCACTCTCAGCAGCCATGCTGCTTTCTCACCAGAGCAGTCTCGGTGCCAGGGGCACTGCTACCAGCCCTGCTGTCCTCTCTCTGCCTGGGTACATGATTAACAGGCCAGATGCCTGCCCTCCCCCTGCATACAGCAGGCCTCTGTCCCATGGGCACTACTGCCAGTCCTGATGGCCATCCTCTGCCCCATTCTGACTTCATTCCCCCAGCACTGCCTTCAGCCAGGCAGCTTCTGGCCTCGGTGACAGGCGTCCTGCCGCCCTCTTCTACCCAGAGCAGGCCGTAGTGCCAGGGACGCTGTAGTGGTAAACGTGCATTGCGCTACTCGCGCACTGCTTTGTTGTATTTTAAAGTATAGTGTTAAGCGTACATCGCACGGGTAGCGCGCGATGCCTTTATTGTATTCTATTTGTTCTCGTGCAACGCAGGATGCATTGTAATGTACTCTGTTTATCTTTGAATATGTGGCTCACGCATGGAAGGTCCGTTTGTGGAGGTTCGAACGATACTCCTGAGTTTCCGTTCGTGCTTTCTACTGAAGGGATGCTCCGTGTGCTGGGTGGAGTTATGTTACAATAAATACCTTCTTTAAATCACCTTGGATTTCTCTGGATTAATATTTCTACATTTGGCGACGATTGGGGATCGACTCCACCCACACCCACGCTGAGGACTTATTCATTTCCACCACTTTCGTCAAGATTTGACTGCTCACCGCCCATTTTAAATCCAGTTGCCTTCGACGCCCCGCTCTTTGGCGTTTTCGTTTGGTTTCTGGTATTGCCGTACATCAAAGGGTTTGACCCGGAAAAGGTACTTGAGAAATGTTATCTTTATGGAGCTCCCATTTGCCCGCACCCTATCCGTATTCACAAGCGTCTGCACAAGTTACATGAGGCACTTCCTAATTGGACAGTATCGCCTCGAAGTGACAATGAAAAATTGTCCAGCAAGCGCGACAAAGAATTTTCAATTCTATTAAGGACGCGGAGGCGAGGATTATGCTTCTCTTTGCTTTACTGCAAAACACAGCAGCCAATAAAAACAACTTTAAACTCCAGCATACCCCGGAAGTACAACCCCCTCCAGTAGTATGCCCCAATCACTGTCAACACTTTAGTATATAAAGTCCGAATCACGACCTCACTTCCTCTTTCTTTGCATGAAAAAACTTTTCAACACGGTCCACCAACTTGACCGTTGAACACTGGACCACCGATTTCTCCATCGACGTGCGTCCAAACTTGAACCTCGAATTTCCTCTCCGGCAACGCTGCCATCTGTCCTCTGCCCAGATGAATTGTCTCCCTGATGAGCCGTATCATCCTTGCCGATGCCAAAACTCCAGAACCTCAAGGTTGCTTGGTCTGTTCTCCTGAAATGGAAACTGACATCGTAACGCCCATACAAAACGACGTTGAAGGCAATGTACAGGATTATCGGGTGAGTACAACATCATAGCAATTACACAATAATGCCATCATTCCAACTGCTTGGGTGGGATAATCCTCGCCTCCGTGTCCTTAATAGAATTGAAAATTCTTTGTCGCGCTTGCTAGACAATTTTTCATTCTATGGCAGTCCACGGAGGCTCTGATTATGCTAGTTTAAAGTTGATTCACCACCACCGAAGCTACATCCACAATAGGTTTATGATAAAACGTTTTGAAAGTGGAATCAGCCGACCAGTCCGCCACAGTCATGATGTCTTGCAACCGGGAACCCGCCCCAAAAGACTTAGAGGCCATAGCTCCCCTAACAGAATGAGCTCCAAAATTGGAAACATCCACCCCCGCAAGACCCAGTAACCAAGTGACCCACCTGGCCAGGGTTGCAGATGTGACCGGGCGAAAAGGTCGCTGAAGAGCAATTAACAATTGTCCTGACACATCAGATCTAAACTCCCTAGTACAATCTTCATAAACCTTCAAACACTTGACCACACACAATTTGCTGTGATGAGGAAATGCAGGGTATGTAATACACTGAGAATGCGTCTTAGTACGTCTGGAAATCGTAAAGGAAACTCCCGAAGGAGTAAATACTCTACCTGCCAAATCCAATGCTCGCACATCCGACACTCGTCTACATGAAATTAGACACAGTAGGACTGTCAATTTTGCCGATAATTGTTTCCTAGACAGGGCTTCATTATTCGGCCAATTCCTCAAAAAATGCAAAACCACCGACACATCCCAAAGTGCGGTGTACCTAGGTTGAGGAGGGTTCACTAATCGAATCCCTCGCACCACCTTGCAAACCAAGGGATGTTCCCCCACCGGTCTGCCTTCCACATGCGGATGGCCCGCTGAAATAGCCGATCTAAAGTTATTCACCGTCCGGTACGCCAAACCGGACTTGGCCAATTCCGACAAGAAATTCACGATTAGATGAATATCGGATCCCACGGGATCACACTGTCGCTCACCACACCAACTAACCCATCGCTTCCAAGCCGATTCATATCGCTTGTGTGTGGAGGGTGCCCAAGCCTGGGATAAGAAAAAGAGAGTGTCTTGCGAAACTCCCGGCACCTGCCAGCGACGCCTGAAAGTCTCCAGGCCATGAGAACCAGTTGGTTCTGCAACACTAACGGGTGGCGCAGCCCCTGAGGATCCGTGAGAATGTCCGGAAACGACCGAAGACGCACCTGAGGCGCACAGGCCAAGTTCAAGGCGGTTGGAAACCATGCTTGCGCTTTCCAACAAGGTGTAACCAGGACTAGTTCTGCTTTCTGCCTGCGAACGTAAGCCAACACTCTCGGAATCATGGCAAATGGTGGAAAGGCATATAGAATGCCCGTCATCCACGAGTGAAGAAAGGCGTCCGAGCCGACCGCTAGAGGATCCGGCCGCCAACTGTAGAACCGTGGAAGCTGACTGTTGAGTCTGGACGCAAACAGGTCCAACACACAGGGTCCCCACTTGAGATTCAACGCTTCGAAACTGCTGGGATGCAGCTTCCAGTCGCTGCTGTCCCGCAAATGTCGTGAATTCCAATCGGCAATCACGTTGGACGACCCGGGAATATACTCCGCCGTCACCACCAGACGATGGTCCAGGCAATAATGCCTGGAAGTCCTTGGCTATCTCTGCCAAGAGACGAGATCGGGTCCCTCCGAGTCGATTTATGTATCTCACCGCGGACACATTGTCCATGCGTAGAAGAATGCAACAAGACATCTTCTGCGGGGCCAGAGTTCGAATCGCAAACGCTCCCGACAGAAGTTCCAAGCAGTTGATATGCAATTTTAGCTCCTCCTGAGACCAGCGACCCCCTGTCTCCATGGTCCCGCACCGCGCTCCCCAGCCCCAGCGACTCGCATCTGACTATCACTACATCCGGGCTGGAGGAGAAAATGGCTCTGCCGTTCCAGGCATCCATATGGTCTAACCACCAATTGATCTCCGTACGAGCCTCCGCTGAGAGGGCTATCTGTTGTGCATACGAGAGACCCTTGCGTAAATACAAAATTTTCAATCTCTGAAGGGCCCTGTAATGCAAGGGGCCCGGGAATATCGTCTGAATGGACGCCGCCAACAGGCC
Organism: Triturus cristatus; assembly: GCF_964204655.1. Lineage (NCBI taxonomy): Eukaryota > Metazoa > Chordata > Amphibia > Caudata > Salamandridae > Triturus > Triturus cristatus. The sequence continues at coordinate 1,115,121,282 of NC_140579.1, forward strand.
TACGAGGCGAGCTAGTGTCCGTAATGATATTGTTGGAGGAAAGCGCTCTCCTCAATTCCTTCCTGATAGACACTCTCCTCCTCAAGGGAAGAAGTAACTGGCACGTGAGAGAATTGATCTGAAAGCCCAAAAAATCCATCGATTGCGATGGAATCAGGACCGACTTCTCCAGATTCAAAAGGAAACCCAGATCTTGTAACAGGTGGAGAGTCCAAGACAGGTGACTCATCAAGAGTTCCCTCGACTGTGCCATAATTAGAATGTCGTCGAGGTAAATTATCAGGCGTACCCCTCGTTCTTTCAACCATTGGACCACCGGTCTCATGAGTTTGGTGAAGCACCAAGGGGCGGAAGACAGACCAAAGGGCATCGCGGAAAACTCGAACCACTGGTCGCGCCAGAGAAACTGGAGAAACCTCCTGTGTGGCGGGAAAATAGGCACCGCCAGATAGGCGTCCTTCAGATCTAAGCGAACGAGCCAATCCTGTTCTAGGAGGATGTCCCTCAGTAAATGGATGCCCTCCATCTTGAAGTGGCGATACACCACCCAAGCGTTGAACTCTCAGATTCAACACTAAACTGAACCCTTTGTCCTTCTTCGGGACCAAGAAAATCGTGCTTACAAAACCCCGAGGATGGGGAATAGACCTCACTATTGCCCCCTTTTGGAGTAGTGCTTCCACTTCCCTGTCGATGAAACTCTGTTCTTGTAGGGAAAAATGTAGGGAGCCGGGCACCTGACTGAGTCGGAGTGGCGTAGAACTCTATGTGGAAGCCCTGCACTGTTTGTAACACCCAGGGATCGACCGTAATCTCCTGCCACCTGTGAAGGAACAACGCAATACGACCTCCCACCATGCATTCTGTGGTATTCAAAATCGTTACCTGAATAGGAGTTCTCTGGAATTTTGCTGTCCTCTATAGGTTCCTCTGTGGCCTCGACCTCGTCCACCCCTATTGCGGGAGGGGTAAAACTGCGACCTCTGACCACCTCTGCCTCTTTGTTCAGCACCTCGGGAGGTCTGGTTGTAGCCTCGGCCGGACCCTCGACCTCTAGCGCGTCCGGCCCAATCAAAAACACCAGTGTGGAACACCTTCTTGATGTTAGCCTGCGCCTTGTCTAGAGCTGAGAAAGTGGCCACGTATTTGCCCATCTCTTTGACAAATTTGTCGCCAAACAGCATGCCATTGGCCAAGGAACCCGGTTCGGTCGTGGCCATCTCCGCTAATTGAGAGTCTATTCTCATTAAGAAGGAGCGCCTTTCGGTTGACAGCGCCACATTGTCATTTCCTAAAAAGCACAGGGCCCGAAGAGCCCACTCCATAATATCAGAGGTGTCCAATGGAACATTCTGGTTTTTAGCGTTGACCGCCGCGTCTAATATTTTTGTGAGGGGCCCCGAAACATCCAGTAATTTATCCTGGCACCCCCGCCAGGCTCTATCCAAACCCTTTTTCGGATCTTTTGCGAATTTTCGCATAAACGTAGCCATATTAGGGTCTAATTCTGGCGTGTCCGCCACTTTGCCAGTCAGCGATGGTCTCGGACATTCCGATCTCAATGTGGCGCGCACCTCCTTCTCGAAACCCTGCCGTAAGTTTACCCCCACATAATGGGCCACTTCAGGACAGGGAACCCACTCCGAGGATCGCGGATGAATAAGAGGGTCGAATAATAGATTTTTAGGGGCCTGGCTGTCATCCGCCTTGTAAGCTGTATGTTTCACCTTTTTTGTTTTCTTTTTGGGTCTCACCGACTCCACCTCCGAGTCAGAAGTGTTAGTAGTAGACGGTAATGATTCATCCGTGGTATAAGCAGCCATGGATCCATGGTCTTTCATAACATTTGCCATACGCGCCAATACTTTGGCCGAAGACTGCGAAGTGCCTGCGTCACTATGCTGGGTCTTCATTTTTCTCTTGCCATACTTAAGGAGGGGTTTAGTAAAAGGCTTGAGGGCTTTTATCAACGCCTTGTTAACTGAACCCTGGACGTGGGTATCCAGGGCTTCAACCAAATTCTCCTCCAAGTTTTCAGGTTCCTCATAGTCCTCATAATTATCACTCTACCCACTGATCCTCCTCTTCGGCGTAGTACGCCATTGCCTGAAGCAGAGAGGGTTGGAGGAGATTCACGGGGGGAGCAGCCCAGGGGTCTGTCAGAACCTGGTCCCTAACAAGAGCACCAACGAGAACAACCTAAACTAAAGGTTCTGTGATAAAGTCAAGGTGGAAGGAGAAACCCCAGTACACTCCCCTAGAGCAAGGCTCTATTCCGGTCACACGCTCCGGTAAGCGATCAATTTATGAGGCCAGAGATGGGTGCAGTCTTTCTGTTCTGTGCGCGAGGAGCCGTTACTTCAAAACTGCTGAAAACGAGTTCGCGCGCACAGGCAGAGCGTCCAGGTAACGACGCGACCGCTCTCTGCGCACGAGCGTGTCGCGTCTGCCTCCTCCTTCTCCACCGCCCCGTAACGCTCGCAATTAGTCAACGACGCGCGCGTGCTGCGAGGCGCCACGACCTCAGCGGGACCGGAGCCGAGAGCACACGCTTCGGGACCGATCCGCCGATCACGCTACAAGTTAACAAACCTTCAGCACAAGCCTGAAATAGAAGATATTAGCGACGAATATCGTTCAAACAAATATTTCCCCACAATCTACCAAACTGATAAAAGGTAAGGGAAAAACACTTATCTGCTGCTGCAGCAGCAAAGAATGAGGAAGTGAGGTCGTGATTCGGACTTTATATACTAAAGTGTTGACAGTGATTGGGGCATACTACTGGAGGGGGTTGTACTTCCGGGGTATGGTGGAGTTTAAAGTTGTTTTTATTGGCTGCTGTGTTTTGCAGTAAAGCAAAGAGAAGCATAATCAGAGCCTCCGTGGACTGCCATAGAATTACGTTTACCGCTGTGACTGGATAGAGCGCATTTATTTAAGCACATTTCATCCAATCACGGCAAGTTTTCTTCTTAATGATTGCACACGCTGAAGTTTTTCCAACGCAAACTTGTCGGTAGCAGATACATTGTATCCAATCCCAAAGTGTTTTGACAGCGCGTCTGATCCGTTTTCAGCGACGCGCACGCTTACCAACTCGTTTTCTAATTAAAGGAACATTTCCAGCAGGTCATCTGCTTCAAATTCAGATTCCTGAAGTATTGCAGCAACATTCAGCGACACGCACGCTTCTGATTAGGATTATTTCAGCACGTCTGCAGGTGTAACAGCGATGCGCACGCTAAAACCTACAGTGTGCCAGGATTTTCAACAGCGACACACACGCTCAGTCATCTGCAGGTGTAACAGAGACGCGCTCACTACAAATGCCAGGATTTAATGCTTCATCCGGTTACAGCGCGCCAGGTTACTATGATTTAAAGCTTACAGTGTGCCAGGATTTTCAGCAGAGACACACACGCTCAGTCATATGACAAGATCAGTTGAACATACATGTTCAAAGGTTTTTTCTACACAACAGTGATGTGTCTAATCTTCATCAGCGACACACACGCTTTATAATCAATTTAGCAGAGATTTAACCAATATAACTTCAAATCTACAACATTGACACACACTCATTTAATTATACTCTTGGTGTGTCTTTGTAATACTTCAATATCTTGCCTCTTTACATTTTATTTGTAAGTGTGTTTTATCTTGAAGCGTTGTGATGGCTAATGTTCAACAAATTACCCAACCCCCTCCTTTTCTCAGCAAACCTGGTAGCCCAGAAACCATTTGGTCAGAATGGTTTAGACTTTTTGAAAATCATCTTCTTGCTATCGACGCGGTTGGTTACTCCCCTGCTCGTAAGTTCGCCTTACTATTCGGATGTCTTGGCCAGGCTGCGCAAAGGATCTTCGACAGTATTGTACCTATTCCACCACCAGCATCTCACGCAGGCGATGGTCAGTGGAATGTTTATCTGGAAGCAGTTGCACGTCTAAAAAGTTCAGATAAACCAAACATCATGCTAGAACGACATAATTTTTATAGCAGAAAGCAAAAAGGGGAAGAGAAAGTGGAAGAGTATAAATCTGCCCTCAGAGTTTTGTCTACCACATGTGATTTCGGACCATTGTCTGATAATTATATCAGAGATCAGTTTGTTTTTAACTGTGCCTCACGTAAAATTAAGGAGAGAATTCTAGGTTGCAAAAATCTCTCTATCCGAAGTAATTGACTTAGCCTTAAGCATTGAACGTTCCACTCTCTCCAGTAAAGTAATAGATGGCTCTAAAAGCAGAGTTAATCTAATTTCTTCACCAGAAACGGACAGAGACAATGCCTTATGCTCGATAAACGTTAAGACTAAACCTACCAAGTTTGTTTGTTCAAAAGAAACATTCGGTGTTTTGCTAGATGCGGATCTAAAAACCACATTGGCAATTCCCCAAATTGCCCCGCTATCAACAAACGATGTGTTATTTGTAAAAAAAAATGGGACACTTTCAGGGAGTATGTAGAAATGTTAGAAGGTCACTTAACGTAAGCTGTGTTGATCCTGATGTTGATGCTTGTGGTAATTCACTTAACAACATAGTGTTCGGCTATAATTGACAATGTTCCATTGCAGGTAATGGCGGACTCGGGGTCTCCTATTACGATCCTGAGAGATTCTACTTTTTATGATTTATGGAACAAAAAGGTTGATCTCCTTCCATCTGATGTAAATCCAAAAGCATTTGGTGACAAAGATATTAATATGTTTGGATATTTCTGAGGTCTAGTACAATGTCTTGGCAGAGAAACTATGACAAAAATGTATGTCGTTGAGAAAGGTAAGAATATTATCGGATGGAAAGATCTTGCTTGCATGGGCCTGTATTTGGTTCCTGGTGATGAGAACTGTTGGACCTAAAGTCCTAGGGTAGCTTGGCTCAAGTGAAAAGGCCTACTCCAGAGTTACATGTCGTGCTTGCATCACACTCACTTCACACTCCAGCGTACCACCACTAAAAATGGCGCTACACCAAATAATTAGAAAAGGTAGAAAAGCTTCATCTTCTCTTTTATCTTGTTCTTCCTTTCTTTTCACATAAGATTCAATCAGTTCTTATCTACAATTCATTATAGCCAAAACATATCACTGTGACTAAGTTGTCAGTACTTTCTTATTTTAGACCTGGCGTGCGATCAGGCGCACCACCTAATGGTCAATTCCAACACGGCATATTCATTAACACAATAAATCAAGTCATTAATCATAGCAATGTACACAGCAATCTCAATGCTCTTGAAATTTAGTTATCAACCTTATCGCTGCTCTCAGCCTTTCATTATGCGCTGAAAAAGGTTATTAAACATAGCTCTGTTCACAGTATTCCTTAAGCGCTTGAATTTTAGTTATTAAACAAAGCACCATTCACATTAGTTCACTATGCGCTCAAAATGTAAGTATTAAACACAGCGCTATTCACATTAGATCGTTATGCGCTTAGTTCTGCATTATTGGAAGGCATGAATCATTGCCTTTACATAGGCTTACTACACATGGCTGGTTACCGCCTATGCCCCAAAATGCCCGGCTTACTCTTCAGGTGTCACATCCTTCATAGGGCGAGAGGAGAAGGGCCAGGAGCTGGGTTATCTTTTCTGCCGGAGTAGTTGGAGGCTGCCAGGCTCAAGGTGAGACTTCCCCTGGGGAGGGGCGAATCCAGGGCCACTCCGGCCTTCGGCCCTCCCTTCCGCCCTCCTCCCCAGGGATCTCCTTACTTGTGGGCCACCTTGAAGTCGACAGGATCGGTTGAGGGCTCGCTCCTCCGAGAGCTCCGCCTGCCGGCAGTCCCCACTCTCTCTCTGGTGACTGGGGGGTAAAGTTGAAACCCAGCCGTGGGGTCGTCTGCGGGCCTCGTGATGACTCCTGGGACCCGGAGGACTACTGAGCTTAGCGGCTGACAGGAGGCGCGCCCGCAGCCGTCGGGAGCAACGCGGCCTGCGGAGGCGCGGCCTCCTCAGCCAATTGAACAACAGCGGGGGCGGCGTTCCACAGTCCGCCCCCGGCACGTGATCGGGGAGATGCAGGCTTCAAGGCCAAACGCGGCCTTCCTCTATCCTTCGACGACTCCCTCAGCACTCTGGACCGCACTGCGCAACAACCCTCCCCCTTAGTGGGGGAGGGGTAGAGTTAAGGGGAGTGTTCTACAGTCTAGGGAATGGCGATTGCTTAAGCGCCAAGCCCCCCCTTTCTCCCTCAGTGTTGCCCCAGCTCAGGCAGGCCGGCTAAGAGGTGGCAGGCCACACGCCGGTGACGTCAAAGGATGGAGGAGTCCCAGGCAAGGTCAGGAAAGCCAGAAATAATCAGTCTATTTTCCCGTTCTCTACAGGAGTCCTGGCTAGGTGGGGAGCTCCTGAGCTGATGTGATCCCAGGGTCAGTGGCTGAGGGAAGGGTCAGGTCAAGAGGCAGGGGGTAGTGTCAGCCGAGGGGGATGAAAAAGCAGGCCCTAAGATCTGTCAGTTCCCCTCTCTAGCGCACCCACCTCCCCCACTCAGGTGTCTTACTCCTAACTACCTTACGTCACCTTCTACTCAAAATGGCCGTCCACCTCACCTCTATTTATAACCTGGGCCCTGACTGGCCAGAGTGGCCCAGAAGGTTCTGGAACCCCCCATGACAGCCTATGGCCCAGGGTCTGAGGTGACAGTTAAGGCCGCCATTTTGTGGAGGAGCACTCTCCCTCCCTCCATTTTAGAGAAGCACCTTGCGCCTCACCCTCATTTAGTGAAAATGGGGCACCCAGAGCCTCTATCTCAACACCAAAAAAACTAGTGGACAGAAAAATTAGAGGGTAAAGGGAACAAAAATGAGGAGGGGCAGCCAAAGGGCTGGCAGGTCTAACACGAACCCTATAAAGGTTGGGGAGCTTCCAGTTTGTAATATTGAGTGTAACATTTCTGGTACAGATTCTAGTCCTCTAAAGGAGATTATCTCAGAATTCGAACCTGTATTTAGCAACACTGTGGGTGTTGTCAAGGGTTTTGAGCACCGCATTAGATTAATTCCTGGGGCCCAACCTATCCCACACAAAGTATGCTCTGTCCCTTTAAGTGTAAGGAATGAATTAAAAGAAACTTTAAAGAATTTGTGCAATCAAGGGATCATAGAACCCACCGATTCTTCCCAATGGGTCGCACCCATCGTGGTGGCACGCAAAAAGTCCGGTGAGATCAGACTATGTGCGGCCTTGCACGCTTTAAACAAAAATATTATCATAGACGTCCACCCCCTCCCTTGAATCCATGAATTATTAGCAAATCTAGGGGGCGCTAAATAGTTTTCACTTATCGACTTGAGATCGGCTTATCACCAAGTTTCCTTATCAAAAGAATCTCAAGAACTTACAACTTTCGTTACCCCCTTCGGTGCTTACAAAGTTTTACGCCTCCCATTCGGTCTAGCATCGGCAGGGAGTGTTTTCCAAAAACTCATGGATACTCTGTTTAATGAAATCAGTGGTGTACAGGCTTACTTAGATGATATTTTGATTTATGCAAAATCATTTAAGGAACATAATATGATTTTAAGACGGAATTTGTCAATTTTGATGTAAAAAAACACGACTATACGTTCAGACAAGTGTAAGTTCGCAGTCCAAGAACTGGAGTATTTGGGTCACACAGTTTCCGTACAAGGGATCAAACCTAAATTTTCAGTCATTAGGGCCATTGAGGATGCCAAACACCCCACCGATAAGGACTCCTTACGGTCCTTGTTAGGATTAGCCGAGTATTACGCTAGGTTTGTTCCCTTGTATGCCCAACTAGTTGAACCTTTACGCATGCTTCTAAGGAAAGGTGTTAGTTTTAAATGGTCTGCTGACCTAGAGAAAGTTTCAGTGATGTCAAAAAGATGATTGTGTCGGCACAAGCCTTACATGTTTTTAGGGACGATTGCACATCTATCATAACCGTTGATGCTAGCATTTCTGGTCTTGGGGCAGTACTTACACAAAGGGTAAATGGTCATGAGCAAACTGTAGCCTTCGCATCTAGGTCACTCAAGTCATTTGAACAACAGTACAGTACTATCGAAAGGGAAGCGCTGGCATGTGTGTGGGCAGTACAGAAATTTAAAATGTACATTTGGGGTCGGAAATTCAAGCTTGTAACAGACCACAAACCCCGGATTTATATTTTTGACAAAGTAAATTCTTCTTCCATGTCTGCGAGGCTAATGAGATTAGTGTCCAGATTACAGGAGTTTCATTTTATTGTTAAACATATTCAAGGGGGAAAGAATTTCCGAGCTGACTGCCTCTCTAGGTTGTCAATGACCAAAGATGATGATGATGATATCTCACCGGAGGACATCGAGTGTGTTGCAGTAGTAGATGCAGTGTCTGAATATGATTCTGTTTGGTCAGAAAAAGATTGGAATTCAGCCTGAAAGAAGGATATAGTCCTTCAGAAAATTATTGATTATTCCACTCATCGTTGACCCGAGTCTAGGTGTTTAGAAGGTGATTTACGTGTATTTGCTCAAGTGTCTGAGGAACTTTCAATAGAGAATGGTATTGTTCGAAGGGGGGACAAGTTTGTTCCCCCCCCATCTAGTTTACGCTCCTTAATTGTGAACAAAGCCCATCAGGGACATTTAGGGGTCACTAAAACCATTATGAAAATAAAACAACATTACTGGTGGCCTTCCTTAGATACCCAAGTGAAGAAGACAATCGATGATTGCCCTGAGTGTCTTTTGTCAGACAAACACTGGCAGACTCTCAAAGTTCCTTTACACCCCACTGAATTTCCACGTTCTTCTTGGGAAAAGGTCGATCGATTTTTCTCGACCTTATTCCATTTTAAATCAAGAGAAGAAATATATCATTTTATTGGTCGACTATTTTTCAAAGTGGATGTACTATGATTTTGTAAATGCTCCCAATACTGACGCAACAATTTCATTTTTAAATAAGATTTTCCTTTTAGAAGGTTCTCCCAAAATCATCGTTACTGATAACGGTACCCATTTTGTGTCTGAAAAGATGTGCACATTTTTGAAAGATTTAGATATTAAACAACTTAAAGTCGCTTTGTATTCCCCTTCATCGAACGGGTTGGTGGAGAGAGGAAATAAAGTGATCAAAGAAGGGATGCAGACAGCTTTGTCTTCTAACCTTAATGTTGAGGATTTCATCAGATAGAAAGTTTGGAGTTATAACACTGCTCCTCACTGCACCACTGGTATCTCACCTTTTAATTTATTAAGAGGCAGGGAGGCTCATTCTGTTTTATTCCCAACGTGGTTACAAGATATTGCTGGTGAGAAAAGGATTAACCTGGAGGAAGTTTATAAGAGAGTGAATGAGAAACAAAATCAAATGAAAGTCAATTTCAATTAAAAAAAAAGTTCACCCAATGCGGAGGATGTCCTAGTAGGTGACTGGGTTTTAATTAAGAAACCGAACAGTGAGGAAAGGAGAATCGATTTTATTTGATCCAGTCCAAGTCCTGAAAGTTAGCAAGGGGGCTGCTTTTTTTGATAGGAGAGGGTGGTGGAACAAGAGACATCTTGCAAAATGTCCCCCCGCCAGGTGGAGATTATGCAAGACAAGCGTAGGAGTGGTGAAGGTGACGTGGATTGGAGTTACTGGTTAGATTTGTCAAGAAAGGTTGATATTGCACCCCAGTCCTCTCCACCTTCTTTTCCTTCCTCTATCCGTTCAAATCCCTTGAATGTTTATTCATGTTCTTCCCATGGTCGTACAATTAAGGTCCCAAGAAGATTCGATGGATAGGTCAGATATTAAGTAATATGCTTATGTCTTTTTCTGTTTATTTTTTATTAAAAGGGGGAAGGTGATGTAGTGGTAAACGTGCATTGCGCTACTCGCGCAATGTTTTGTTGTATTTTAAAGTATAGTGTTAAGCGTACATCGCCCGGGTAGCGCGTGATGCCTTTATTGTATTCTATTTGTTCTCGTGCAACGCACGATGCATTGTTATGTACTCTGTTTATTTTTTAATATGTGGCTCACGCATTGAGGGTCCGTTTGTGGAGGTTCGAACAATACTGCTGAGCTTCCGTTCGTGCTTTCTACTGAAGGAATGCTCCGTGCGCTGGGTGGAGTTATCTTACAATAAATACCTTCTTTAAATCACCTTGGATTTCCCTGGATTAATATTTCTACAGACGCCCTCAGGACCTATCTCACTGGCATCAGTCCTGCTGTCCTTTTGTACCCAGAGACACTGCTACCAGCCCCGCCCCCTCCTTTCTACCAAGATCAGCTTTTGGTAGCAGAAACATTACTAAAATCTATACTGGTCTCCTACCAAGAGAATGCCTCAATGACACTCATACCAGCACTACAACCCTGCTTCTGCCTAGATCGGACATGATTCCAGAGGACCAGGCCTTACTGCTACCAGCCCGGCTGCTCCCCAGGACCAGGCCTCACTGCCACTAGCCCGGCTGCTCCCCAAGACTAGGCCTCACTGCCAACAGCCCGGCTGCTCCCCAGGACCAGGCCTTACTGCCACCAGCCCGGCTGCTCCTCAGGACCAGGCCTCACTGCCACCAACCCGACTGCTCCCCGGGACTAGGCCTCACTGCCACCAGCCTGGCTGCTCCCCAGGACCAGGCCTCGCTGCCACCAGCCCACCTGCTCCCCAGGACCAGGCCTCACTGCCACCAGCCCAGCTTCTCCCCAGGACCAGGCCTTCCTGCCACCAGCCCGGCTGGTCCCCAGGACCAGGCCTCACTGCCACCAGCCCTGCTGCTCCCCAGGACTAGGCATCATTGCCACCAGCCAGCCTCCTCCCCGGGACCAGGCCTCACCGCCACCAGCCCGGCTGGTCCCCAGGGCCAGGCCTCATCGCCACAAGCCCAACTCCTCTCTCAGAGCAGGTTTACAGCCCAGGGTCACTAAGAGATAGGAGAGTAGGGTTCCCAAATCCTTCTTAGTTGTTTTATAGGCTTGATCTATTACACAGTTATCAGTAAACGGTTGGTGTGTGTGTGGGTGTGTGTATCCCAGTTGGACCTGGATAAGGTCCTCATTCACAGTAGTTTTTAAGCATACATATATGATGGACAACCACCAGACGGTCACTGAAAACCACGTAAGTTCTGGTATGACAGAGTACTACAGTTGCAGAAAGTATATGAAGTAAGTTTACATAAGTGTTACGTTGAGGAAGAAAAGATAATACTACTGTTCTTGCTGACATTGATTTTTAATCTAAGTTTAGTTCTTTTAATCTTTTGGGATGACGGCCAACACGTGCTCCGCCCTTTATCTGCTGCACAGGCCTGGGGTCTTTTCCAAAACTTGACTGCTATGTGCATTGGAGTCTCCTTGTGTTAAAGCGGGAAATGCCAGGGATACCATGTTCAGCCACCCGATATATGCCTGGAGTCAGTACACACTGTTATGCTGCGCGGAGAAATGGGGTGCCGTGTTGGGTGGAGCGATGGGGTGGGGCAGGGTGCAGTCTGGCTGTCCTCACTCGGTAATAGCATAGGACTACAGGTCTCAACACTGTGCCTCATAAGCAGTGGAAGTAGGGGTGAACCACTAGAATAACCATGCTGGAATTCAGGAGGTAATTTGAGCAATTAAGATTCCTTCAAAGGTTGATGTTATTTTTTCACATTTGCTGTGGTTCAAAGATAGAAGACCAGGGCTCGAGTCGGGATACCACGCGGGTGGACAACGTCCCCCCACTTATTTTACCGGGTGGATGCTGTCCCCCCTGCCCAAAAGCTGGGCGTTACTTGCCCGCACAGCCGCCCCATCGATCTCCCAAATACAGGGCTGGCTGTCAATCTTGTGCGCTGTGGTGGTGGTGCCTGGCGGTTGGAGAACGGTTCTGTTTATATTGGAGCTCGCTGGCGCGTGATTCAGTGGAATTGTTTACCAACACTTCCGTGTACTAGGATGCGTGGTGCGTAAGTAGCGAGTTGGCAACGCGCATTTAGTAAGTGATGTCAGGCCCCAGTAGCCTGTGAGAAATCCGACCTGGATGGCATTGTATCGGAAGGGATGTTCTGTAAACTGCTGATCAGCGTGCAGAGACGGTCAGAGAATGACGCTACATTCCACAGTGGGTTAACGTGGCCCCCCAAGTGAAGCGGGTCTCCCTGTAATAAGAGGGGACTACCTTTCGTGATGTCACTTCCTGTTGTGATGTCACTTCCTGTGACACCTAACTTGGAGCGTCCCCCTACTTCTTGTTATAGGCCTGCCTAGCGACGCAGCGCATGCGCTGCTCTCGCTTTGGCGAGACCTATTGTTGTCAGTTTGTCAGTGGAAGGGGGACAGGACATGTGCAAGCGCGCAGAGGACAGGAGTTCTGCACGCGCATTCACATCTCCTATCCGTGCTTCGCGGCGGGGTACAGGAGATGTGCATGCACCCAGACAGGCGTGCACGCACGCGCCTGGACAGGCGATGTGCACGCGTACAGCGTATTGCAAATGCTTGTTGAGACAGGCACGGGCCGCAGTTCCTTTGTGTTCCTTGGTGTCTGGATGCCCTTCCTGTTGAAGGTTTGGTGGATGAATGGAGGGGTCTGTATAGATCCTAATGCACTTCCTCTTTCTGGTGCTAGGAGCTCTAAAACTATCTGGACGGTGTTTGAGCTCCCGCGATCGCATTGAAAGTTTTTGTGACACTGGTAAGAGAGAAGGTCCGAAATGGAAATTCCCATCTGTGTCTTCTAAAATTCTAGACATAATTTTTTTTTTAATGAGGGGTTTGAGTTTTCAATGTTGATTAAACTGAGTGGGAAATTAGCTTTGGAAAAGGGCTTGACATTCATTTGACCTTTCAATCAAGTTAGATACATGGATCGTTCATCCGCAGATGGTCGGCAAACCTGAGTTTATGGACCCACATGTTATAAATTACTCAAATCCGATTGGAAGAAGAAGTTTTTTCTAATGTATTTTGAGTCTGTATACTCGCAGCCCATTGAAAGGCTGTCCAATATAGGACGGCTGCAAATGCTGGGCGTGGGGACCTTGTCTCCGCTTTCTTATATATAACAAGCATTTGCAATGCAATAGGTCTCGCATTTGCGAGAGTTTGAACTATTGGCTTTGCAAAATGATAATGCATTTTATTTGTGTGTTTTGAAAACCTGCGAGGGCGCACTTTGTACTTATAGCCCTTGCTTACGAGATGCAAGGCTGGCAATAACTGAGCCTCTTTTACTGCCAGTCTTGCTTGTCGTAAGCGAGGACTAGAAGTACAAAGTGTGTGTTTATGCGCAGCTTGCAGCTTTTCAAAACACATAAATAAAAGGCATTGTCATTTACAATGCCAATAGCTCAAACTCTCGCAGATGCGAGACCTATTGCATTGCAAATGCTTGTGTTATATCGTACTGAAAACCAGATACAAGTTGTTCTTAATTTCATTAAACTTTGAGACACACTTGTTTCCACAACTTACTCAGTGCCTATTGCATAGTATCGATCCACGATTGATGTGTTGTCAGGCTAAGCATATGGCTCCACAAGTACCCCCCCCCCCCCTTGCAAACCTCCTTTTGGTGTGTCCTAATTGCAAAGAATGATAGTGCCTCAATTGTCTTTTGCAGTATTTTTGCGTGAGATACAGGACCAGATTGGCTATATCAGGCATCGGATGTTTTTCCAGGAGGTTGGAAGGGTGGAGGCCGGTTTTGCAGTGGTAGGGGACATTTTTTTGGTGCTGCTATATTGTCCCCCAGAAACAAAAGACGCAGTGCTTCACACTTGCACCTCCCCAGCCCCCTGCACACCTCCTCTCCTCTCGGGGGCTGGTCCTTCAACATTGCCAGGGCTGCTCTGGGTTTCCAGTGCGGCCCTACTGAGATAGAGCTCCCTACTTTCACTATTTATGAACAGTTGGACAAACAGGAGTCCAACCCCTTTAGGAGTGTCCGATCAATGCCTATGCATTTCTTCAGGATGCTAATCAAAGTGCTTTGGTTGACTGCATTGAAGGCACCCAAAAGGTCCAGGAGCGCAAGTAGACAGGAGTACCCAAAGTCAAGGAGGCAAAGAGATTTGTCCACTATTTGCAGAAGGGCTGTTTCTGTGTTGCAACCCTGCCTGAAGCCTGACTGGAAAACACTGAAGAGGTTGTTAGACTGGATGTGGGAACAATAGCTACTCAGCATTATGATATCTTCCCTAAAAAGAGAAGTGTTGAAATCGGGCAAAAGTTGTTCATGTCATTGGTGTAGGTACTTGGTGTTTTCAGGATGGGGAACATCTGACCGATGTTCAGACTGTTGGCGAAAACGCCTTGTTTCAATGAGCAGTTCAGCATGGAGGTCCAGTGTACTAGCAGCATCTTGGCCATTTACTTTCCGAGTGTGCCAGACAAAGCATCAAAGAGGTGATTGGGAGGTTTGACCCTAGTTATAGTCCCAAGTAACTTACTCAGAGGCTGTGTTGAAGTGTGACCAGGTCCACTGGGCTTTGCTGGTCTTCGTGCAATCATCTGGGATAGTTGATGTTGAAGGAAGTGATTGCTCAACAAACAGACTTTACTTTCTCTGCAAAGGAGATCACAAATTCTTCATATTTTGATGCGGATGTGGAAACTGTGCTGGTGGAGGAGTGGGAGATGGATTGATGATATCAAAAACTAGATGTGGGTGATTTGTAGTGACATCAAGAATGGATTTAATGTGGCGAGATTTAGATTGAGCTTTGAAGATGTTTGATTTGTTATTCCTCAGATGACTTCTTTCGGTAAACAGATCCTTTGGAAATCAGGAGAGGGAAGGCTTGGGTCACTTACGGTTACGTTTCAGTGAAGCATATTCAATAACTAGGCTACCTATGCATTTGTTGTATTGCTCTGTTGTGGAATTAATGTCCCGCTCAAGATCAAGGGTGAGATGGACACTTCGAGCCTTGTTAGCCAGGTTGTTGATGCCAATGTTTGTCCCACAGCCATGATTTCTCTCTCTTGAAATGGCCCAAAGGTTTTAGATGTGCAATGGATAGCTTGAAAGGAATTTTCAGGTGGTCGGACCTATCTACTGAAATGAGGTCTTCAGCAGTCCAATATGTGCCTTCGGGGATATTGAGGTCAATAATAGAGCTTTTGTAGTGTGTTGGTTTCTGACAGTGTTGGAGGAGGCCGTTTTCCAGAAGTAAAGAAGAGAACAGGTTTGTTTATTTTCTTCATCCCAATGAAGATTGAAGTCTCCAAGGAAGATGAGGGGCTTTGAGCGTAGCAGCTGTGATGATATTAATTCAATGCATTTCTTGACAAATGTGCTGTTTTTACAAGGAGGGTGGTATAGGACGTATTTTCTTAGATTGGATGTCTTACAGGGACCGATTGCAAGAGATAGGCATTGGAAAGAAAGGAAATTATCAGTTGGAAGTACTTTGCATCTAATAATGCTTCTATTAATTACTGCTACACCACCACCGTGTCTGATTTCACAGTCACGGCAGAGAATGGAATATTGTGGAGGAAGAAGGTCTAGGATATTGTTCAAAGCATCATTTAACCAAGTTTCTGTAAGGACTAGGATATCAAGATAGAGGTTCACAATCGAGTCTGATAGTACCAGACAGTGTTTAGCTGTGGATTGGTAATCACGCAGCATGCATCGCAGAGTTGAGTGAGTGGTCTTCAAGACAGGACAGTTTGAGCATCTAGTGGGAAACTGAATGAGGTTAGGGAGTCCCTTATTCCTGGCTAGCGGTTATGATCTTGATGGAAGAGGTGTTGAGACCTGTTATGGGCCATATATTTCCAGAACATTAGCTAAGTTGATTCAGATTCTCATCCAGTGCGGGAATTGTTCTGTTGGGTCTAGGCTATTGGTAGTTTCTAGACAGATTACCACAGCAAAGTTGTTCTTCTGGGAGTGAGCACTATGTTGGGGATTATGATGTGACCAGTAGTTGAGTGTGAAGAATGAGAATGAGAGTTGAGAAAATGATTATAACTAGGGGCATAGCTTAATGGTGGCTGTTTGGGGTGTTACACCCCCCTAAAAATGAATTATGGAGTAAATAGGTAGGTACACGTTGATTCAGTTGGGTATGATAAGGTGTCTGTCGGATTTTATCAGGTATTTTCCCATACACAGAAAAAAACACACACACACACACACTCTCAGGTCTCGGTTTTGAAGGTTTTAAAAATGTCGGTTAGCTTGAAAAATATTCTTTGAAGTACTACTCACGCACTGCCCCTTAAGCCTCCATCATACCCTGCTTCTCATATAATTTATCTTTAACAGGATACGCTGGCACGATTGTTGGGAAATCTGAAGTTCACGCCCCCCTCCTCCAATCTTACTGACCAAGCTATGCCCCTGCTTGTGACAGTCAGGGAGTCAGTTTTCTTAGATAGAACAGTCAGAGGGGCTAGAAGCTCGGGTGAGGAGGGCAGGAGCGGTATAGTCAGTGGTAGGTTGGAGGGAGCAGTCAGCATGGGGGTGAGTGAGAAGAAAGGTTGGTATTTCTCAGAGAACCAGTTGGAGATCCGACTGTGGCAAAAGAAGGGTATAAATTAGGAAATGATCTGGGAGGATAGGGGTGGCTGTGGTGCACTATCTGAGGTGGTTGCTGCACTGGTACTAGTTGGGAGGAGAGGAACGAGGTTAGTGGCTGAGCAGTAGGCAGATGAGTAAGGATTAGGAAGGGAGAAGGATGGAAGTGAGTGCATTTACTAGAAAAAGTGGTGGGTTAGGAAACAAAAGTGAGAGGTCTGTGTGCTGGGATGTAAGTGAGAGGGCTGTGTGGTAGGATGTAAGTGAGAGCAATGGGTGGAATGGAGAGATTAATTGGAGTGACGCGGTAGGTACATCAGGAAGAGGCGAGTAGGGAATAGGACTGGGATGGAAGGGATGAGACTAATTAGATCGCAGGAGGGTTATAAGGGTAGAAGTTAGCAGGGACAGTTGTAGGATGGTTTTTCAGGAAAGTGTCAGAGAGAGAGTCAGTAAGAACAGTTTTTTGGGAGTAGGCTAAACATTTAGGGTATAAACAATGAGGGGGTAAAGGCAGAGCTGTGGCCTTCGCAGGGTAGGTATGAGGGTAGTTAGGAGGAGAATTAGGTGGAGAGTCAAAGAGAGTCAAGTCAATGTTGGGTGGACTGGGAGCAGGAAGGAGGGATCCTTTTGGGAGAAGATAACTAGTAGTGGTTGTATCGTGGTACGGTTGGTTGGTACCAGGGAGATCAGACAGGGTCTGTAGAAACACAGGGAGTGTGCAGTGTAAAGAGGTTAAACGTTCAGCTTTTTGCCCATGAGGGATGACATTTGTTGAAGAGGTATTTGGGGTTCCAAATGGGATGTTGAGCCATCGTTCCTAGTTGTGAGCAAAAAGTACAAGTACAAGATAGATCGGTATTGAGGAATCCCTTCTGAGCACAGTGTGCTGGTCAGCAATCAGAGTTTCTGGGAATTCCCTTACAACGTTATGTTTGAAATATTTCATGGCATATTTTGATAAATTTGGAGGATGAGCGTTTTAATTAAATAGACTCCCCTTCTAGAGAGGCGTTTGGAGAGGGAGGAGGAGGTCGCAAAAGACCATAATGATGGCTAATTGGAAGGGTCGGAGAAGTAGATTATAAAGTTGTGCAGTAGGTGAGTCAAAATAAATCCTGACAGGATGCGGAAAGTTGGGATTCAATTTAATTTAAGATTGTATAGATTTAAATATTAAATTTAAAGGCTGACTACTATATAATGAAAGATTACTGCTTGGGTCTCATGTTTATACACCAAAACAACTATTTCAGTTTTGAAGTAACCTGCGTGCAGAATCAAATCCATTCTACCGCCGCATGTTGCCCTTCTATCAAGTCAGAGGCCATCCTGCGAATAACTTTATTGTCAAAGTTGCAGGCAAATGCACTGACAACCAGATCCGACAAAGTATATTGTTTAATGAAAATGCTTAAATAAACAAGAGTATTAAAAAAAATCTATCATTATTTTACACTACAAAAAGCAATATTTGGAATTCTTTATTTGACAAATACATGGGCGCAGTATGTCATATATAGTCGTGAACTTTATGAGACTCGCGCAAAAAGACTTTGGGCCCTATTCCCAGAAGTAATCTGAGACAAAATCCTAACTTTACGACTTTCGATATTCACAAAGCTCATTTAGGAGTAGTAAAGTTAGGATTTTGTTTAAGTTAAACTTAAGTTTTGGTCTTAAGTTTAACTTAAGACCAAACCTTATGTTTAGCTGAGACAAAATTCTAACTTTACTACTCCTAAATGCCCTTTGTGAATACAGAAAGTCCTAAAGTTAGGATGTTGTCTCAGATTACTTTTGTGAATTGGGCCCTTTGCGTTTGCAAAGCCAGTGCAGTTGACTTTGTGAATGAAAAATCTGAGTTCCCACTGCACGGAAGTGCTTCGTGATTCAGGATTACGTTACAAATGGCAATGCCCACTTTGCAAACCACTGAGAACTGCAAAGAGCAAGGAGTGTGCGAAGGGGTGCCACCCCTTGGGATTAATGCACAAATGCTGTGGAAATGTCTTTTTGCGCCTTGAGACATAGCTCTCAACACACCTGCTTTGGTAAATAACAAAGTGTCTCTCACCCATTCACCTTCCAGCCTCCTTTCTTCCTGGCTTTGTTGCTTTCTTACAGCCTCCAACAGCCGTTCTGCAGGCCTGACACACTGTCTGCTCACAATTGTACAGAAGAGAGATTAGTAGAGCACAATGGAGGCCAATAATCAAAACAATGATCGATCGGCTGTTTATTTGATCATTCAAATGAGTACTCAAGTAAAGAACCAATCAGTACCTGCATTTTTTTTAGCAAAGCAACATGTGCATTAAAGATATGGAATCACATATGGTCAGAAAAGTAAAATCGCCAATTCTGGGTTAAAAGATTCTGAACCTACTCTTCTCAATTGAGCGTTCCCATTGCCTGAAACAACATATTGAAATATTATCATTCAAGCTGCTGCAAGTTTGAATGGTATGGTCAAGCATGAATAGTTTCAGTGGTGTCTCTTGAAGTGGAGTTTAGGGGTAGACACATATTAGGCCACAGATCATAACTGGTGGGGCCCCCTATAAAGTATATATATATATGTATGTGCATTTACTTCTATATATGTGTAATTAGATAAATATTTATATATATTTGGATAAATATATGTGTATCATATATATCTAAATAAATATATCTACATATATATATAAATATATAGCCATATCTCTCTCTATATATATATATATATCTACATATATATACACACACACACACCTCTCTATATATACATACACATCTCTCTCTCTATATATATATATATATATATATATATATATATATATATATATATATATATAGAGACATATATATATATATATTTATATTATCTACTGGCGGTCACCAGTAGATAGTTATAGTTAGGACCGTGTTTCCATAGGAAACCTGAAAATTCTATTTTGAATAACTTTGGCGCCGGTTGACGAATCCTTGTGAAATTTTCAATAGGTGGGGCGCTCCGCTCAGCTCCTACCCTGAAAGTCTTGGGGTGATTCGTCAAGTGGAGGCTGAGAAAAAAGGGGGGTCCCAAAACGCGTTTTCCCCATGCATTTTTCTATAGGGACCTTTAGTCCAAGGTACAGCCCGAACAGCTGAACAGAATTACTTGAAATTTGGCAAAGAGGTAGTCCTCAGGTCAGGGATGTACCTTTTGGATATCTGGAGTCAATCTGTTCAGTAGTTCCTGAGAAAATTGCAGTTAAAAGTACATACATATCTATAGGCGCGCACCGTGCGCGTACGGTAAGCATACCGTACGCGCACGCTGCCGTGCGCGAGCGTAATTCTGATTGGTGGTTACATGACAGTAAACATTCCAGTCGGTCGAAATCAGGAAGTGTCGGCCGCCATTTTGTGTGTCTCACACTGAAAAACAAAGGTAAAGAACGTGAAAAGGGGGCAAGGTAGAGAGTTGCAGAACCCCTAGCCTTTGTCAGGGGGTCCAAAAAGGACCCAGCAGTGTGAAAAATAAATTATTTTTTTTTTAAAAAATCGCGATGTACGCGTACCGTGGCGTACGGTACGCGTACGGCGGTAAAAAAAAATAAAAAATAGATGTTTTTATTAAATATGTTACTTTTCTATAAAGGTATGTTTTACTGAGAAGAGATTCAGGGCTTTTTTTAAACAATCTTTCAGATTGTTAATTTTTTTGCCCGCTGTTAAGTGTTGAATGCAATTGGTTTCAGGATTTACAGTGAAATTCAATATATTCTGAAAACAGCAAAAAAAGGGCAAAATATTGTTTTTTTAAATAAGAAAACATGTGTACTGTATTGTAAAATGTATTGTTAAATATTAATACTTTTTTCTTTTTTTACAGATTGAGAAAAAAAAAATTTGAAAAATTAATACTTTTTTCTAGCAATTAAAAAAAAAACAAGTTATTGATAATTAGGTTATTTTGTTGGTCAGGTAAGTTTGAAATATCTATATTTATCACACATTTACTTTTGTACTCCCTTGTTTTCACTTCTCCTCACACTGCTTTTCTCATTTCCATTGTGGTCCCTCAAGTACATTGAAGGGTGAAATACATTTTTTTTTTTTTTTTTTAAAAGGTGCGCACGGTAAAAAAAAAAAAATTTTTAAACTGATAAAATAAATTTTAAAAAATTGTGAGGTAGGGTGGCTCTTAAAAGAGCCCTTGTGTTAATACAGGGACAGAGGAAAGAAAGAATGGGAATATTAAAAGGTACCGCACTTGTGCAGCTCAATCTTATTGTCTATTAGAGGAATACTAGATTCCCCCATAGCAATAAGAGAGTAACAAGTGTTGCACCTTATATGTACTCTATGAAACCGAGGGTTGATGTCCAGAGGAGCAGAAGAGGGTGATGCTCCCACCGCAGAGGAAGTGCTCGGCTGAGCTGCCGAAGATGTACTCGGCTGAGCTTCTGCGGATGTGCTCGGGTGACTTACTGGAGGGTTTGCTTCAGTATGTCAAGCAAAAGTCCTGGGATGTACATCCCTAATGTGTCTAAACATAGAGAAATTTCCAAAGGAATACTTCTTCCTTGGATTACCTCTAGATAAAGACACGCTCACAAAGTGAGCAGGTGACTAATGGAGCATTGACTTTTTTCTGCCACTCTGGAAATGTGAAATATTCCCAGACAAAAGAATTCTTCTGTTTCCTCCTTCTCTGTCTAATAATGCGGTCCTGTTCACTCCCAGAAGAGGACTGCTGCTCTGCCATTGTATCCCAAAGACAATTCAGCTCCTTCTCCTAGGGAATCACAAGCAGTAATGAGGGGAATGGGTGTGGTGTTGGAAGTTTCTGGATATGAAACAAATTTAAACCAATGAAAAGTGTTGTTTCTGGATCACATGACCTACCGTGCGCGCTCCGTACGCTTACCGTACGCGCACGGTAAAAGTACGCATGCGCGTACGTAAGACACGCGCGTGCGCATTAGAGGCACACGGGCATGTGCATTAGAGGCACGCACGCACATACGGCGGTTCCGCGTAACGTGCGCGTGCGCGTAGGGAGCAAGCGCTTACGCGTCGCACAGGAAGTACGGATGCGTACGTAAATCGCGTACGCATGCGCACACGGAGCATAAATATTACGTACGCGCACCGTACATAAAGCGTACCGTGCGCGTACCGTAAGCTTACCGTACGCGCACGTTAAAAAATCCTAAAAAAAAAATAAAAATAAAAAAAAAGGTTTGTAGAAGATATTATGTTATTCAACTATATCTAACCATTTATTTAAAAAAGGTGAACGTTTCTATGTTGCAGGATACAGTAAATCAATGATTATATACATAGGTAGCATATTGTTTAAAAAAAAAATCAAAAGAAAAAAAAAAGGATTTAAAAAACCTTACAAATTCACTTAAAAAACCATAGGTTTCACACACGTTATAGTTAGGAATTAGCATTTAAAAAACCTTGCAAATTCACTGAAAAAACCAGAGGTTTCACACATGTTATAGTTAGCTGGACATGTCACTCGTACAAAACCATTGAAATTTCCCCGTTATAGTTAGTTCAGCTAACTATAACTCACGCGCCCTCAATCCACTGCTGATGACGTCACATATTACATCACTCATGACATGGTCAGTGACATCACTTATGACATCACTGATGACATCTCAAATGACATCACTGATGACATCACTGATGACGTCATCCATGTGATAAATTACCACCTCTTCTCACACCCTAATATAACCTTTGATATACCGACTCAAAATTTCAGAGTTCCATTCTCAAAACCATACATACTGCAATACCAATAACTGCATACCCACTTATTAACTTTTAGGTCTTCATACACCTCCACACACTCACCTGTACAGTAACTCATACTTACAGTCACTCCATACAAAACTATCATATGAATTTATACACCTATATAGACACTCACACACTACCAATCATTCATAGAGGTACTCACACCTACTCAGTCATGCAAATAATCACACTCCCATTTACTCACCTATGCGGGAATACACACAAGTTCACTTACTCACAAAATAGTATCACATTCTTATTCTCTATTAGAATCATTGACACAAGCACACACTCATCCATACAGTGACTCTCACAATCACACACTCACATCTACCCACTTCTATACTCTTACACACATATATACTGCCTTTCACATATGTAGTTAGTCACAAATGTACCACTGAGATATACATTCAATCCATAACACACCCATACATACACTCACTCAACCATACAGTCCATCACAGATGCACTTTTAAAACCATGCACCCATAGAATCACCCACTCACACATCTATGCATAGAGTCACACACGCCCTACCCACACAAACACTCAGGAACCCATACAGATGCTGAGACAAGCAATCAATAACTCATATAGACACTTATATAGGTATTCACAAAACCATGCCGCCACTTATACACCAACACACAGACACATACAAACATTTATACAGTTTAGTCACTAGTCTGCAGTAAGATACAGTTAAACGACTCACATAGAGTCAGTTACGCACCACAGAAAATCATCCATTTACACACTTGTACACCCACTCATTCTTTAACGGGCCTTTCCCTATATATATAAAACATATTTAAACTTTTAAGAAAATCACACATTCACTGGATGATGTCATCAGTGATGTCACTGACCATGTCATGAGTGATGTAATATGTGACGTCATCAGCAGTGGATTGCGGGCGCGTGAGTTATAGTTAGCTGAACTAACTATAACGGGGAAATTTCAATGGTTTTGTTTTTGTACGAGTGAAATGTCCAGCTAACTATAACGTGTGAAACCTCTGGTTTTTTCAGTGAATATATATATTACCTACTGGCGGTTGCCAGTAGGTAGTTATAGTTAGGACCCTGTTTCCATAGGAAAACCGCAACATTCTATTTGGAATAACTTTGGCGCCGGTCGACGAATCCTCGCGAAATTTTCAAAACTAATGGGGCGCTACGCTCCGCTCCTACCCTGAAAGTCTCGGGGGGATTCGTCAAGCGGGGGCTGAGATAAAAGGGGGGTCCCAAAACGCGTTTTTCCCATGCATTTTTCCATAGGACCTTTAGACACAGCTACAGCCCGAACGGCTGAACAGAGTTCCTTGAAATTTGGCAGAGAGGTAGTCTACAGGTCAAGGAAGTGCCTTTTGTAGGTTTGGTGTAAATCTGTTCAGTAGATTCTGAGAAAATAGCCTTTAAATCAATATATATATATCTGAGCCAGCTTACGGTGCGCTTACCGTACGCGCACGCCGCCGTGCGCGAGCGCGATTCTGATTGGCTGTTAGATCTTAGTAAACATTCGAATCGGTCGAAACCAGGAAGCGGCGGCCGCCATTTTCTCTCTCGCAGTCTGAGAGGGGGTTAAAAAAAAAAAAAAAAAAAAAAAAAAAAAAGCCAAAAACATGTAAAGGGGCTGTTTAGACAGCTCCTAAGCACCTAGCCATGTTGAGGGAGTCCTCAAAGATCCCCCAAGGCCAAAAACGGATTTTTAATTTTTTCGATAATTTCGCTTAAACATTAATAAAAAAAAAAAAATATCCATACTCTCCCCACCCCATGTGCAAATGGTGCCCGAAGGTCACCATTTGTGCATGGCATATTAGACATGTGAAAAATTAAAATATTACCTTTCACAACGAAGCGCATCATATGTCCTCCATGTGCGCACGGTGCGCGAAGCGCATAGTGCGTACATGGCCCATCTAGCGTAACGTGGGCACGCGGTGCGCGTAGCGCACCGCGTGCCCACCGTGCGTGCACGGCACTAACTGCGTAAAGTGGGCGCGCGGCGCGCGAAGCGCACCGTGCAACGAACTGCATTAAGTGGGCGCGCACGCCACGAATGGCGTAAAGTAACTTAGCATTTAAAAAAACGTACAAATTCACTGAAAAAACCATAGGTTTCACACATGTTATAGTTAGCTGGACATTTCACTCGTAAAAAACCAATGAAATTCCCCCGTTATAGTTAGTGCAGGCAACTATAACTCACGTGACCGCAATCCTCTGCTGATGACATATGTGTCTTTATGAAAAAAAATATTTGTAATATATGTATAGCTAAAATTTAATGGAAGAAGACATGGGCAAATAAGTGTCTAAATACAGTATTAGCATCAGCAGAGGATTGCGGTCACGTGAGTTATAGTTGCCTGCACTAACTATAACGGGGGAATATCATTGGTTTTTTACGAGTGAAATGTCCAGCTAACTATAACATGTGTGAAACCTATGTTTTTTTCACTGAATATATATAATTCCAAGTTTTGTCCAAAAGACGAAAGAGCACTCCACTGCAGGACACTTATTAAAAGCTTTATTCATATGCAGGAGCAAGGCAAGATTGGTTTGGGATGTCCAGACATTTCATAGTGCCTAACGCGTTTCGAGTCTCCTGACTCTTGATCACAGGCTAATAGCGGCATCGTGGGACAGAAGCAGTTCACGGCGATTATATTCCTCCGGTGGGATCTCACAGGTGAGTTTAATTCCACTCCGTGCACTATGGGATTTGTAGTGCTGCTGTATTATAATTATATATATATATATATATATATATATATATATATATAATCTACTGGCGGTCGCCAGTAGATAGTTATAGTTAGGACCTATTTTCCATAGGAAATCCGCAACATTCTATTTGGAATAACATTGGCGCCGGTTGACGAATCCTCGCAAAATTTTCCAAACTTTTGGCCAGCTCCGCTCCGACCCTGAAAGGTTTGCGGTGATCCGTCAAGCGGGGGCCGAGAAAAAAGGGGGGCCCCAAAATGCGTTTTCCCCATGCAATTTCCCATAGGATCTGTTGTCGCAGCTACAACCCGAACCGCTGAACGGAATGACACCAAATTTGGCAAAGAGGTTGTCCTCAGTTCGGACTCGTGCCTTTTGCATATATGGTGTGAATCTGTTCAGTAGTTCGAGAAAATTAGGGTAAAAAAGTTAGTGATAACTATGGCCGCGGAGGATCCGCGGACCGTACCCGAACCGTAAGCGCACCCTCCCCAAACCGAGCTCGCACCTTCCCGATCGCACGCTGAATGCTAATTGGCTGTCGAGTGTTTCTCTACATTCGAAACCAGGAACTGTTGGCGGCCATTTTCTGCCTCGGTAGAAGCGAGGCTGAAGATGCAAGGGGAATAAGTGTGTAAAACATATAAAGGGGGCAGAGTGGAAATACTCTGACCCTCTAGAGGTGCTTAGGGGGTCCCAGAAGGCCCCCCTGGGGCCCCCTTGTTAAAAAAAAAACACGGGGAAATGCGCGCACGGTGCGCGCATCCTATCGCGTTGGATGCACGGATTCTCTCGTGGTGGGTGCGCGGATCCACGGCAACGTTTTTTGAAAAACGACAAGAAATCATTGGTTGTATGACAACTTTCTACACTGAAAGGTAGGGTGTATATTTCTGTTTTGTAAAGGTATGATTCTTATTGGTTAACAAAAACAGATTGTAAGGAACATTATATATGATAAGCTGATAGGTTGAAAAGTCAAGCACACTTCCTGTCTTGTGTAGGAACATTGTGTGCTGAACTTGTGACCTGTGAGCTCAGTGCAGTGCTCCATGACCTGTTTCTATGGTAACAGGCAGAAGGCAGATTGGGGGAAGGGTTGACATGTATTTCAGTTGGAAAGGGTTGAAATGTTTAACCAATAGAAATGTGTGTTTTTTCTTTTGAGTTTATGTGCGAAGGATTGTGATTTGATGTTTACATGTATATGTGTGGAAAATGAAAGGGAAACTTTTTCATTCTTTGCTTTTGCTGAGAGGTGCACAGTGCAGAGATTCTGTAAAAGAAAATATGGTGAGTGATTGATATACTTCTTAATCTACAAAAGAACTTGAAAGATGAGTTATTTAATTGAGGGGATGTATGTAGACTATTTTGATTTTAATCAGACTAATGTATTTTTCCTGCTAAAGTGTAGGGAGTACTTTTTTTCTCTACAATGTGTGTACATGTAGAAACCATTCTGTGATAAACATTTGTGTTTTTCATGTGTTTGTAAACAGATAACTGTGCAGTTTTTATATTTTGGTAGAATTAGAAACCAGTCATTGTTTATGAATTTGTGAAATGAGTTATGTTATGTTTCTATACTAAAATGTAGTACTACTTCTAGATGAAGAAATGTGTTTTGGTATAGTGCAAGGGATAGTGTTGTTTGTCTAGAATCACACAGTGAGTCTGTGTGCATTTGGGAACCACTGTGAGAGAAGCATTTGGTAACATTGTGTATTTGCTGACAGATAACTGTTTTAACTTGTCATGTTGTGAAGTTTTAGTAGCATTAGAAGCCAGTCTTTGCTTATGCTTTGATTATATGAGTCAGGCTTTGACATAAAAGTGCAGTCCTGAAATATGAAGATTGTGTGCAGTTCGCTTACCACTTCCACAGTAGTGAATGATTTTTGGTAAACTCCTAGGTATAGTGGTTGTTGTCTAGAATTACACTGAGTCTGTGTGCATTTGAGAACCACTGTGAGAGAAGCATTTGGTAACATCGTGTATTTGCTGACAGATAACTGTTTTAAAACATGTCATGTTGTCAAGTTTTAGTAGCATTAGAAGCTAGTCTTTGCTTATGCATTGATAAAATGAGTCAGGGTTTGACACTAAGGTGCAGTACCATGTACTATTCTGTTCACTGTGGCAGAACTGAAAATTTAGCCCTGAGCCAGGTCTTAGCACATGGACTTCTTCAAACCCCTATCCACTATGCATGCAGTCCTCTAAGCACCTACACACTTGGCTTTCACACCTTCAATTCCCCAGTCAGTATCCGTTCACTTCCAGCAACCACCCTGTCACTCCATTTGCACTCCTCTAGTGACCCATCATGTACTAATCCATTCACTGCGCCAAACCCTAATAAATTCACCCAGGCACTCTCCTTGCAGTACTCTAATCATTCAGTCAGTACCCAAGTACTCATCCAGTGACCCAGGCCTTAGTATATGGACTGCTTCAAACCCTTATCCACTATGCATGCAGTCCTCTAACCACCTACACAATTGTCTTTCTCACCTTCAATTCCCTAGTCAGTATCCATACACTTCCAGGAAATACCCTGTCACTCCCTTTGCAGTCCTCTAGTGACCCATTCAGCACCATGTACTAATCCATTCACTGTGCTAAAACCCAAACACTTATCAATTCACCAAGATACTATCTTTGCAGTACTCTAATCATTCAGTCAGTGTCTAAGTATTCATACACTTAGCCAGGCCTTAGCACATGGACTGCTTCAAACCCCTATGCACTATGCATGCAGTCTTCTAACCACCTAGACACTTGTCTTTCACACTTTCAATTTCCTAGTCAGTATCCATACAGTCCAGCACTTGTGACTGCCTTTGCACTCCTCTAGTGACCCATTCAGTACCAAATACTAATCCATTCCCTGTGCGAAAAGCCTAGCACTTATAAATTCACCTAGGCACTCTCCTTTCTGTACTCTAATTATTCAGTCTGTACCCAAGTATGCCTTAGCACATGGACTGCTTTAAATGCCTATGCAGTATGGATGCAGTCCTCAATCATCTACACAGTTGTGTTTCACACCTTCAATTCCCTAGTTAGTATTCATACTCTTATAGCAAACACCCTGTCATTCACCCAGTGTGTCTCCTTATAGTACTGTAATCATTTAGTCAGTTAACATGTAGTCTTTTAGTGAGGTAGGCTTTAGGGCATGAACTGCTTCAAAGTAGTATGCACTATGCATGTAGTGTTTTAACGATCGTCACACTTGTGGTTCAGGGCTATAGTTTCTTAGTCAGTTTTTATATAAAATGTGTTTGTACAGTAATGGAATAGTATAAATTTGAAAGTTATTAATATACATTTATTTGTGATTCTTTTTTACAGATACAGAACAGGAGTGTTTCTCATCTGTTTGCACTCTTCTCGTGCAAGATTGTTGGGATGAAGGGTCCTTAGGTGTTTCATCATACTTGCTGTGCCGCACGAGTATTTTTTGTTAGGATCCCCTCGTAACAGAACTCTTTGGCAAATCTTGCGAATGAAGAAGGTGGCATTGGTCTTTGTTTGCCCCTTGGAAAAAGTTAAAAATTTCTTCACCACTGAAGAACAACGTTGTGGGCGTGGTGCCTTCTGCAAAAAAATGCTCAGATTCGGTAAATATTTTAAAGCGGCAACATTTACAGTTTTTGTAAGTTAAACTTATAAAATTGTTAGCTGTATACATTTTATATAGCTGTGATTTGTTTCTTGTGGTATTTTGTTGAGAATACCATGGTTTTTTTTTAAACAATCTTTCTGATTTTCCAGGTCTGTCGTCGACATCCGTGGTTCCCACAGGAGTGTTCCGCCTTGTTGTTTTGTATTATTGTTGTTACGTTTTGTTTATTAGTTTATTGTTTATATTTATGTTAATAAAAAAATAAAGTTTGAAAATAGTTTATCGTTTATATATTTATTATTATAAAAAATAAAGATTGAAAAAAAAATTAATAATGTTTTTGGTTGTTCTCTTAACTGCTGTGTGACTCTTTCTTGTTCTTATTGCTGTTATTAGATGGAGTCCACCATGGTGTTAAATTTTGGGGCACTTATCGCTGGAATACTGGTGATATCTGTAGTTTGCACCAACTTCTGAATAGTGTGTTAGATTTATCTCAACTTTACTTCCGTTAAAGTGCTGATAAAGAAATGGAGAGTAGCCGTTCCCGTGCAAAAAGACACGAGGTGCACCTTTGCGATTTATTCTAAATACTAAAATCCTGTATTGTATTGCACTGAGGTATTGGCTGCACTTACAGTGTACACACAAAATCTATTAAGAAATCTCATTGCATTTATATTGATTGGGAATAGTGCGTCAGGTGCTGGATCTTGACGAGATACACTGCTCAGTTCGTATATTGTTGTGCACACGAAAAAAATCACATCACAACTTTCACAGCAATTGCAATGCGAAACAAATTCCGGCGATAAGACACGTTAGCACTAGGGATTTTACACCTGCTTTCTGCTGGTGTTAAGCAGGACAACTACCTGCACCATGAAAGGGAACACAGCCAAGAGCCACACCAGAACACCCACAGGTGCCATAGAGTCAATGAGCATGATACAGGGATACCCATGAGGGTCAGAAGACTCATCTCAACAACTCCAGGACCGCCAATGCCCCCCAAACCCACATCTTAGTAAGTGTGTCCCTGTGGTCATTGTCTTAGCATGATAGGCACGAGCCCAGCAACATCACAGCGGGCTGTCACCTCAGCGTTGGCAGTGAGCCTGGATGTGTAGCTACGTACGCATCCTCCTGCATGCACAACTGGCGTGTGCTGGTCTGTCGTTCACAGGTCAGTGCAGGGGTGTGCTATCCGGCAAGGGGAACGGGGTGTCTCGGACATGTCCGTGTACAGGCAGTGCGGTAAGTGTGTCTGTGTTCTGGTGTGGCCTGTTACAAGAGCCGCAGCAGTCTATGTTGTAAAGTGGCATGCACCACCTCCAAACGGCACTGATGTTGTAGTTGGAATGTAGCAGGACATGCGCAAATAGGCATTACATTGGCGTGCCGTACGAGTGCACGAGATACAACAGCTCACCGTACAAAAGTGTGGGGGCTCATGGGAGGGAGGAGCAGCCGTTTGGCAACATAACACAGTGAACTCGACCATGTGCCACATGCTGGGCATCTCATCCATGATGACCACGGTCGCAGACATCCCACAACACCAACGACTGGCCTTTGTACACATCCTGTATGAATGCAGCGTGGTTTTCACTTCTATGCTCGTTCAGTGGTGTGATGTTGGCAGGTTGTGTAACTTGTGCTCCTTGTTGGTGTGTTTCATTTTGGCCATTGTTAGTCTATATGTGTGTTGTACTTAATTGTGCATGTGTGCCATCCTGCCTATCTTCCCCCCCCTCCCCCCACCCCCTGCTTCTTCCTCGTACTGTTGTGTCTATAATTTTGTTGCTGCACACATAAATACATGTAAAGAATAAATTGGAATAGTTCCTTGATTCTTTTAGGTTTCAAAACTTCTCTATTGGTTTCTTTTTAATTTTCCATATGAAGCGGTTTTTTTAATATTCAACAACACATAGAAGTCAGAAGTGCAACGTATTCTATCAACACACTTTCTAGAACATTCTACAATACATGCAGGTTAAAAGTTCATCAATTTTTTAAAACTTTACGATATTTTTTTGTAACATTTTCTTGAACATTTAACGACACGTGCAGGTTAAAAGTTGACGATTGTTTTAAGTTCGAACAGTGCCTTCCAAATGCAAGTAGCAGGTGTGGTTGAGCTGAGCAAATTTTATCCTATGATATGTACTCCACGTTGAAACTGCTTTTTCTTAACCAATCACAAAGATGCTTTTCCACAAAACTAATGTGCGATAAGTTATAGATAGGAATTAGCATTTAAAAAACCTTTGAAATTCACTGAAAAAAACATAGGTTTCATGCACGTTATAGTTAGGAATTGGCATTTAAAAAACCTTTGAAATTCACTGAAAAAAAAATAGGTTTCATGCACGTTATAGTTAGGAATTGGCATTTAAAAAACCTTTGAAATTCACTGAAAAAACCAAAGGTTTCAGGGGCGTTATAGTTAGGAATTGGCATTTAAAAAACCTTAGAAATTCACTGAAAAAACCATAGGTTTCAGGGGTGTTATAGTTAGCTGGACATTTCCCTCGTACAAAACCCTAGAAATTCCCCTGTTATAGTTAGTTCAGCTAACTATAACTCGCGCCCCCGCAATGCACTGCTGATGACGTCACATATTACATCACTCATGACATGGTCAGTGACATCACTGATGACATCACTCATGACGTCATCCATGTGATAAATTAGTGCATCTTCTCACACCCTAATATAACCTTTGATACACCGACTCAAAATTTCAGACGGCCATTTTGACAACCATAGATACTCCAATACCAATAACTACTCACCCACTCATTGACTTTTAGGTCTACATACATCTCCACTCACTCACCTGTACAGTCACTCATACTTAGTCACTCTGTGCATTTATACACCTATATAGACACTCACACACCGCCAATCATCCATTGAGGTACTGACACATCTAGTCAGTCATGCAAATAATTAATCACAGTAAAATGTACTCACCTATACAGTTAAAAACACTCAAGTTCACTTACTCATCAAAATACTAACAAATTCTGTGTCTTCCTGCAGAAAAACAAACAGCACATGACAGATATCCTTGCACTATGGCGCATACAGCCACTCCCAAAATCACACACACTCACATATAGATAGTTATATACTCTTACACACATATACACTGCGTTTCACATATGTAGTTACTGACACATGTACAACTGAGATATACATTCAATCACTAACACACCCATACATACACTCACCCAACCATACGGTCCATCACAGATGCACTCTTAAAAACATGCACCCACTGAATCACCCACTCACACATCTAGTCACAGAGTCACACACACCCTACCCACACAAACACTCAGGCACCCATACAGATACTCAGACAACCAATCAATAACCCATATAGACACTCATATAGCTATTCACAAAACCATGCAACCACTTATACACCAACACACAGACACATACAGACATTCACACAGTTTAGTCACTAGTCTGCAGTAAGATACATTTAATGACTCACTTATAGACTCAGTTACGCACCTAGAAAATCATCCATTCACACACTTGTACACCCACTTATTTTCCAACAGGCCTTTCCCTATATATATTAAACATAATAAAACTGTTCAGAAACACATACTCAATGGATGATGTCATCAGTGTCATCAGTGATGTCACTGACCATGTCATGAGTGATGTAATATGTGACGTCATCAGCAGTGCATTGCGGGGGTGCGAGTTATAGTTAGCTGAACTAACTATAACAGGGGAATTTCTAGGGTTTTGTACGAGGGAAATGTCCAGCTAACTATAACACCCCTGAAACCTACGGTTTTTTCAGTGAATTTCTAAGGTTTTTTAAATGCCAATTCCTAACTATAACGCCCCTGAAACCTTTGTTTTTTCAGTGAATATATACATATATATATATATATATATATATATATATATATATATATACACACACATATATATATATATATATATATATATATATATACACACACACACATACATACACATGCATACATACCTTAAGATTTAAACATTTTAAGCAAAGAACACTGCTTTGCAATATATAGTGGACAAATTATTGTGAATGTCAAGATGCATAAAATAATGTAATATAGCTAACAGCACGAAAAGATATAAATATGAAACAGGAGCATTTAAAAAAAAGTTATATATTGATGTCAAACCGAATGTCGAAATTTATATATATGTATAATCAATTGCTGCTCTTTTAAATGGTGGAGGGAGGAATTCAGGGCAGTGCCTTTTAAAAGACACTCTAGATGTGACCACTCTATGGCGCAGTTGAAGGCTGCGGCTGAAACGCGTAGGCTTTGTCGTCCTGCACTTTATCTATGCACTAGGAAGTGAGAATATAAAAACAATATAGCCGTGAGGGAAACGGCTCGCTACTGCTGCAAACCACAACTCCCAGGTGACAGTGGGGTCAACGTCATCACCATTGTCGCGCCCGGATGCGTGTTATAGCGACCGGAGGGCTGCCGCAACGAGGGACGCGCGCGGGGGTTCCCGGGCCGTGCCCGGGCAACGCCCATCTGCACCCATCAGAGCCCAGAAGAGGCCGGGCTGGGCACACCCTCCAACATTTTGAGTAAGGCACGAGGAGCCTCAACACAAAGGTATGCTTTTAAGACAATGGGCAAAAGAAAAGAAACTTGTGCACCTCTGGGGGGAGGAATTGCAGGGACCTTAGATGCCTTTCTCTTAAGGGCCGAGTCGGTCCTAACTAAAGAAATTCAGTTAGCTGAAAAACGTCTCACTGGACACCTTAGCTATCCAGAAACGGTCCTCGCTAGGAGGTATTAGTATGGTCAAATCACCTATGCTCTCCCCGTTGGAACACCAGTCTGCTGTTCCTCCAAGCATGGCGGAGGGCTGAGAAGGGGGTTCAACCGATCCCAAGCCTGTACTGAGTGACCATGATGCTATAACCATAGAGGAAAAATCAGGCATTGCCTTGCGGGGGGTGCGATGCACTACCACCTTCATCATCGGAAACACCCCCTATGCAATTAGCCGGCTTTGTGCAAAGCCCTGAAATTTTGATAACTTCCTCCCCGCCAGTGGATTGTGATTTAGAGGGTAGCGAGTATTCAACAAGATCCAAGAAAACTCGGAGAGATGGTGTGTCAAGGCCGCCTATTGTAACTATCAACGAGCCACCCGCAAAACGAAGTCGGGGAGGCATTTCACTAAAGTATAAGGCCAGGTCTAAGCAACCATCCACAAAACCAGGGGCTTCGGGACCAACGGTGACAGAAAATGATCAAGGCCTGTTTACTGCTAGCAAGTCCACTGGTATCTCCTGTATCACAGTGGGCCTCGACAGTGATGCCGATCATTGGAAAAGACTAGAGACTTTGGTCACCGTTTTGCTTAATCCTCTCCTAAGTAACCTAACAATTGAAGAGCGATTGGGCCTGATAGAAAGGCCAGGGTCATGTCAATGCAATTGTATATGCAAGAATCTAAACCCCAGTCCTGCAGTAGTCCCTGAGGCTTCAGAATCAGCAGTAATTAGAGGGCTCCAGGTAGGGATACAAAAGGCAAAGGGTCCAAAGTTACCAGGGAATACATCAGTTTTATTGCCAACCCAGGGTAATAAGGGAGCTAACAAGTTTAATAATAGAAATCACAAACCTAACCCCGGGAAAGAACCCCCAGTAATTGCTTCAACAGGTACGGCTTGATTGCGGCCAACCACCAAAGGTGTTGGGAACAGAGTTGGGAGCCCCACAGCAAGCTGTGGGCCGACGGCAGTCCAACATCTTGTGCCGGTCATTGTATCTACCGAAGGCTTCTACCCCACTTACATTGATTCTGGGAAATGTCCCACCTTTGAGGGAGGGGCAGTTGCAGTCCACCACGCAACTTATGAATACATCTTTGCACTGGTTAACCTATCAAGCAAACATAAGAGGGATTTGCGGGATCAGGGTGGACACACTGAGCAACTAAATCATAATGGCTAGAAGAGTGGAATGGTTGGGACCTACTCATAAAACCCTGAGGGGAGATTGTGTGATTTTAAATTTTAATAATCAGGCAATGTCACATTTTCTCACAGACCAACTGTGTTGGATCTCACATGATAGCAAAGATATTAAAGCACTGCCTTATGTGTTCTTTTTTAAGCCACAACACAGCCAGGGCAGTGGAACTGGTGGATTTGATGGGCCCCTGGGGAGGAACGGACTTAAACCCAGCACTCAAGACAACTTAGGTGGCATGGGAGTAAGCACTGAGAACAGATTTGCCCCCCTTAGTGGGTTGGATTGTTGCGACAGACTAATGTCAGACTTACACCCCAGTACTGGAAATAAAAAAGGATTAGCAGGGTATCCGACCACCCAGCCAGACAAGGGGTGCATGATCGATCCACTATGTAACCAATCTAGTAGTTTAGAATTGTTGGTACCGTTGGTCCCCGAATTGTTATCTTACATTTCCTGGAATATTGCGGGTTTACAGTCCAAGGTAGAGTCACATGATTGGCTGGACTTAATAGAGCAGTATGATATCTGCATATTCCACGAGACCTGGTCAACCAAACCATTATATCGGTTGGGTCTTTTGAATTTTTTTAAACCAGCACTTCAGGGGCTGAAGGGCAGACCTGCAGGGGGATTAACTATTTGGGTAAAGCAGAATCTAGGATTTACCATTAATATAGTCCCTATTGATAGTCCAGACATTATGGCCATACGCCTACAGGCCAACCGAAATACGCAAATATTGATCGTAAACATCTACACAAGGGGTCTCACTGGGGGAAGACATTCAAGTACAGTTAGTTGCTTAGAAGATTTTCTGGGTGGAGTGGCAGGCACCCCCAAAATAGTGATAACGGGAGACTTTAATACCACTTTCAAACCTCTTGGTAGAGAGGACTTGAAATTGACAGATGAAGAGGATGCACTTTGGAGTGTCCCTTGCCTAGAAATTCCCCCCATCAAGAGATGGTCT
The DNA here is from genome assembly GCF_964204655.1 of Triturus cristatus. Classification (NCBI taxonomy): domain Eukaryota; kingdom Metazoa; phylum Chordata; class Amphibia; order Caudata; family Salamandridae; genus Triturus; species Triturus cristatus. The sequence goes on from NC_140579.1 coordinate 1,115,156,909, forward strand.
GAGGCTGCCCTCCAACTTAAGGCATTGTGTATGGAGGGGGGGCTTAGAGCAGTCAATGGTCGCTCACCCTCCGATAAGCATGGAGCCAACACCTTTAATAATGGGGTGAGCGAAAGTCGGATCGATGATATACTTTTAAATTTAGATTACTCGTCCGATTTTTGTGAATTGGAGGTCTTGGAGAAAGTGGAAAGAGACCATAATCCGCTTTCTTTAAAAATGGAAATTAAGGGCACTCTACAGCCATCTAATCCACCTTTGCTTCCCTCTACTAGCCTCTACTAGCGAAGCTCAGCTTTGCAGCAGTATGAGGAGGGTAAAATGGGACACTGTAGTGTCTAGTGAAACTACTCTCACTGACATAAGGACAGCAGTCTCTGAGACCCTGGTAGAGCTACGTGAAACCACACTACAGTCTGAAATAAATGATAGAATAACAAAGCTGCACGAGGGTCTGTTTAGTAAAATAAGCACCTTTTTAAAACCAGCTAGTAGTTTAATTAAGCGAAAAAGTAAAGTGTAATAAAGTAAATCCACACCAGATGAAGATATGTGATAAAGAGGTATTTATTACAGCCTCAACCAACAGCCAGCATATCAACTGTCATCATAGAACCCTCACATGACAGAACCTCAGAACAAGCTGGTTCCATGCCTAGTGTTCTGGCATGGAGCCATGTTACATCATTACACTTCTTCCTCTTTACATTAGAACAAAAGTAACATGAGAACAATAAACACATTTGAACAACAAGAAAAAGAAGGTAGAAAGAACTACACAAAATCACGTAAATGCAAAGGAAACCTGCGTGTTCTGACACCCCTACAAGTACTATCAGACCTTACATCAATGTCTGAGGGAAAACGATAAGAAGTATCATCCCTCCTGTCGGCCACACCACACCCCCGAAAATGTGCTACACGACTATGATTCCAGATGCGACCATCATCCGTCTTGACAGCATTTTTAAACAGCTTAATGATAGTTTTTGGAGAGGTATATTTTGACCAATTTTGACACCCAACAGGAGCTCTGACCTTTACTTTATCTCCAACCTCAAAATTTGTAACTTTCGCATTATTCCTTCTATCAACATAAATCTTCCTTTTGTTTTGCAGAGACACTTCTTTGTCTCTCCATTCCCCAATACCATTGTTTTTCAAACCCTTCCCAGCAACCATCCAGCCAGGACACAAACAAGTATTTGGAGACCTTCCCCTGAGCAGTTCAAAAGGAGTCTTCCCCGTTGATGCATGAGGAGTGTACCTGTAGGCTGTTATAAGACACTGCAGTTCTTTTCTCCAATCTAAACAGTTTACCTTTGCTAATTGTATACTCTCCTTTAAAGTCCTGTTAAATCTCTCCAAAGCACCATTTGCCTCTGGATGATATAATGCAATTTTTTTATGTTCAATTCCACATTTTACAAAATACTCCTCCATCTGAGCAGAACAGAACTGCGGACCATTGTCAGAAAGAATAGAGTTAGGAAAACTCTCTCGTTTGAACACAGATTCTAAAAAACTGATCACAGAAAGAGAAGTGATCTCTCTCACCAAACTCACCTCCACCCATCGTGAATACAAATCCAGCAACACCAACAGGTAAGGAGTCTGATGTTCTCCATGTGTAACGCCCTGAACGCCTCCGGATCGTTTAACAGACACGATAATGAGGACGCAACCACTTGTGAAGGGTTAGTTATTTTAATGAAGGCAAAAATAATACAAAGATAAACAAAAGTTATAGTCACTGGAATCCTCCAGGCTAAGTACGTTACCAGCCCACCGCACGGATGGTCCTAACCGTCCTCTGCATATACGCCGATCCCGGCGTATGCCAACAGAGGGCAGAAATGAAATGGCCGACAATGCCAATCGGTAGGCTGTGAGGGGCACGAAGAGTGTTGGGGAGAATCGAGGAGTCAGGGAAACACCCAGCCGGGGTCTCTACCTGAAGGGAGCAGCCGCTCAACCTCTTCCTCAGACTGCACCGGGACGCGGAGTCACCTCCTGGTGATGCGTCACCGATACCCCAATCAAATAGCAAGAAGACTGAACCGAGAGCAGCCGCTCGATCCTGTGGACTTCCGAGTCTGTAACGCGGCAAACACCTCCTGGTGTGCGTTACAGCTGGCAGTCCCTGTATCTCTGGTCTGGCTGGGAGTTACGACTCCAACCAGCAAAAGCGCCACTGCGCTTTGACTCAGCCGAGTCAAGAAGCGAAGCTCAATGGTGGACCGGTAGAGCTTCCGGGTCCTTCACAGGTGACGATGGGGCAAGACACGGCCCAGGGAGTAACGACTCGACCTACCTCCGTTCTTGCCTTACTGGAGCACCACTCCGGAACACTGCTCTTCACGAAGCAGGTACGTCGGTGTAAACACAATATCCGACAGCGTTGTACCTCCCGGTTCCTCCCTTTATAGGGCGTGTTTTCCTTGAGTTATGTAACAGCTCTCCTGTTTACATAAGGGCGTGCTTTCCTTGAGTTATGTAACAGCTCTCCTGTTTACATAAGGGCGTGTTTTCCTTGAGTTATGTAACAGCTCTCCTGTTTCCATAAGGGCGTGTTTTCCTGGAGTTATGTAACAGCTCTCCTGTTTACATAACCTCTCAACCGCTAAGCATCCTGGGAGATGTAGTCCGTTTTCGCTGGTTACCGTTTTCTTCCCCTCGCATGACAGGAATTCTTGACACCATGCAATGGTCCCACAATATCGATAGCTAATTCATCCCATGGACTTTTTGGTAAACTTCTACAAACCATAGGTGAAAATCTTGGTTTGAGCACCTTATCACTAGCTTGACAAGGCGTACACTCCCTAACAGTACGTTCCACCATCAAATCTAATCCAGGCCACCAGAAATCCTGTCGGATGCGCTCTTTGGTTTTAGAAATGCCCATATGCCCTTCATGAGCCATGTTCACGATGACTTCTCTCAAACTCAATGGGGGAATCATTCTTGTGCCCCTCATTAGAACCCCATCAACAACAGCTAACTCATTCGCAACTAAGGACCAAGGTTTAACCAGACTTCGAGACTTATGCTGTTTCAAAAGAGACATCACAGAACACAATTCACTATCCTTTTGTAACTCATCCCTCCATTCATCTTCCTTTACAGCCCCCGAACCTCAGAACAAGCTGGTTCCATGCCTAGTGTTCTGGCATGGAGCCATGTTACATCATTACATAAAGACACTAGTTGGTACAATAAGGACAGTAGGTTCGCCTACAAATCATTGGCTGCTGCCATTAAGATGAATGATTACACTGCACTCAAGCGTACTTTGCATGAATATAAAATTGTCCTAAACAAAGCCAAAAAGGACTTGAACGAACAGAGGTGGGCTGATCTCTAACAGACGAGCAAAGATAGTAATTCCCAGTCTTTCTGGCATCAGGTAAAATGGGGAGAGGGGGGGCAAGCTCCCGCGCCCCTTAATCACGTAGGCCCAGAAGAGTGGGTTTCCCATTATGCAACGCAATTTGCTTTGGAGAAAGGGGGCGAAATGTCCTTACTACCTCGCTCTCTGGCACAGCACTGGTATTCGATATTAGGGAAGTTTAAATAGCTCTGAGTTTAGTTGCTAACGGCAGAGCACCAAGTCCTGACGGCGTACCGGTCGATCTGTTTAAGAAAGACAAAGTAATCTGGCAACAATACATACTCCTGTTAGTGAATGCCATAGTTAGCGAGGCAGCCATCCCAGTCTCATGGAAGGGGGCAGAGATTCTGCCAATATTTAACAAGCATTGGCATAATCAATAGGTCTCGCTTTTGGGACCTTTTAAGTATTTAGTTATGCAGCACAATATCCTTGGTGCAACAATATCAACTGTTGCATGGCTAAACACTTATAAGGTCCCAAAGACGAGACCTATTGGCTATGCCAATGCTTGTTCTTTTTGTGATTGTGCAGTCGCGTGAATTTCCTTTGTTGAAGCCCATATATATCATGCCTCGAATCACAAAATATATTCCTTCTCATTTCTCAGGTGTCACTCGTGTTTTCATATTGTGAGCAAAGCGTATCAAAGCCACTGACATCTATGTGTATCAGACATGGAGACATACAACACATTTTAGTGTAATGACACATATGACCTAACACTGCAAACATTCTTCTCTCACCCTAGTATGGAATATCCTAATGCAGCATGGGAGGAGGAAAGGGACACGCCCCTGTAGTCACACACTGTGAGAAAGTAGCCACAGTATATAGGGGGTAAAATGTCTGCATGGAAGGGGGAAAACAATACAAGAATGAACAGAACTTGCAGGTGTTTCACCGCTAAGCTAATGTCTTCAAAGGTGCTGTGCCACTCAGTACCTATCTTGGCCCTCTCTCCTGCTGGCTCTGACATGAGAGAAAGCAGTGCAGCTTTTGTTCTTTGAAGCCTGCTGCCCGTGGTGGGCTTTGGCAGCAACTCCATGTGATTACATCATCGTAGGCAGTGACCTTGCTTGATCGCATCCTCTCAGGGGAGTGTGCCTTTGAGAACCATGGGAAATGCAGTTCATTCTATTGATAGAGTGTGCCACGGTATAACAAACATGGTTATTAAGTTATGCAGGCACAAAAAAAGTGTTTGGCAACTAACCATACTATGTAAAACTCGATTGTGTTTAAAAACCTATAGTATCATAAATATAAATAATAACAAGCATTGGCCGCGCAGCCGTAAAAGTAACGACCACGCGGCCGTGAATGCGAAAGTAATCGCGATCAAAGCAAAAGTGATCGCGATGACGGGACGCACTGTGTGGTAAGCACGTGAGTGGTGCGCACGCAGCAGAGATTGGGGGCTGCGCGCGTGAACGCAAGCGTTAGGCCAGCGAGGTCTGGTAGCACTTTGGAAACCTGTATACTAAATGTCTCTCCGAGCAGAGCATGCGCTGGCTCAAGCGAGAACTAAAAAAGGAAACCGTTCATGCCCAGGCAATTATAGACCCATCAGTCTTATAGATGCCATTCAAAATATTATGGGCAGGATGGTACTTAACAGGATCCGAGAGCGGATTGATGACAAAAATATATTAACTCCATTACAGGCAGGATTTCGTACAAATATAAGTAGGATAGACCAGGTATTTCGGTTTGTTTTGATCTATTGGCGGGTTGTTGTGCTGACTGGCGGTACGATCTATGCAGCATTTGTGGATTTAAAATCCGCCTTTGATCTGGTATCGCGGAGTACACTTTGGAGGGTATGTAAAGATCTAGGTATGCCTGCAGAAGTGCTATTTGTTGTAGAGCAATTACATGTAGGAAATTTTGCCCAAGTACGCTGGAGCACCCAGGGTAATAAAACGGACCCATTCCCTGTATCTAAAGGGGTCCGTCAAGGGTGCGTCCTGGCGCAGACCCCATTTTCATTATCTTTTGATGGGGTAGTAGACTATTTCTCTGCATTTCCCACAGATGCAGCATCTCTCGCAGGTGTTAAAATTCCCATACTTATGTTTGCAGAGGATACTCTGATCATCTCTAAGACCCAGAGTGGTTTGCAGAGGGCCTGTTAGAAATGGGATTTCTGGTTGGCTAAGCCTTGCGCCACAGCCAGGCAGAAACCACCACTCTAGTCAGGGCAAGAGAGTGACACGCCAAAGATAACCCCTGCTCACCCCCTTTCGTAGCTTGGCGCGAGCAGTCAGGCTTATCCCGGAGGCAATGTGTAAAGCGTTTGCGCGCGCACACAGCGACAACACCCTAGGCCCACCACAAAAGGAACTCCACACAAGGTTATATATAAAAATAGCCTTTGTATTATAAAAAGCACATTAGATAATAATCACACAATGTACACTGTGCCAACTTGCACTGGGAAGTATCTACAGGGGATTATATACACATGACAGGGCCACATGGACCACTGTCAGAATCAGCACTTAGTAGAAATAGTATATGTAGCACATAGAATAACTGTAGCACAAAATAATAATTGTAGAGCACAACCAGTAACTACTGGTAAATGAATGACCTTAGCGTTAGCTCCTGCAACGTAAACCACCCTATGCAGTAACAATCACACTAGGCATAAAGACACGGTGCGCTAACCTCATAAGCACTAAATCCCGTAGGCATAAAGCACTTTAGGCATGATAAACAGGATTCCTCACATTAGGCGGGAAAAAACATCATTCATTTAAGCTATTAGGCATGAACACAGTGTACCCCATCTGGGGGCACACACCGCTGAAAACTGGCCCCAGGCCAACTGGCCTCTCACAGGGGCTCAAATGCCCTTTGTCCCGCCAAGTCAGGGCTGGCTGCCAAAGCAGCAAAAGCAAAGTGCGCAATTGCGCAGGCCTAAACGTGGAAGCTGCCCACTAATTGCTGGGCAGCTGTGAAGATCACTGGCACTCACTGTGCCCTCCTGGGTCCCTTCTTGGGACTTGATCCCCACAGGACTCTCTGAATGATTATGCCCAACCGTTGCAGCTGCCTGTGCTCTCTCTCGCAGGACAGCTGGAATACGTAGTGAACCCCACGGGCACCACTGGGCCCACTGGAGCCTCAGGCAGCAACAATGTGCCTCATAAGAATGGCTGTGGGGCAGGGAGTGGCTCCAGGCAGCTGCCCACTACCATCAGGGGCAGCTGCCACTGCAGGAAAAATATTGTCGCGCTTCCCCTACTCCACCCACGGCCTCTCACCTGGGACGGGCACCAGCAGTGTGCGTCGGCGGGTCCCGGCTTCTCTAGGCTTCACCCGGTCCCTCCCCCGGGGACACAGGACTTCTCTTTGGAGCCCTTGAGGCTCTGGACGTTCTGGACTGCGCGCGGGGCTCCCTTCACTACCACGGGAGCCCCGCCTGGATGCAGGTAGCCATTCCCTGCGTCCTCCTTCTCTCTGCCTGGTCACATTGTTGGGACTTCTCTGGCCTCCCCGGGACTCAGGGCAGACACCGGGGATCCTCTATGGCGTGTGTGGGGCTTCCCTTGGCTCTCGGGAGCCCCGTGCACTTTCGGGTCGCCTCCTCCTTCTTTTCGGGCACCGGCGCGTGGGGTAGGCTCCCGTCTGCTTCCTCTCTGCTTGCGGCCCTGCCCACATCCCAACACAGGTTGCCTGGCTTCCTGTCCGAGCTAGGCCACAGCGGTGATTTCGGCGATTCCTTCCTGCGGGCGCAATACGGGGTAGGCTCCCGTTTCAAATAAATACAAAGGCGGGGTGGGCACCCGCTCAATTAAGTATTCAGGGAGCGGGGTGGGCACCCGCTCTTTCTCTCTCCCAAACTGCGGGGTGGGCTCCCGCAAGATCTCAGCAATGCGGGGGGATCCCTACATCGGGATTCACTCAAAATCAATCGCAGATCAGCGCTGCAGGCCCAAAGACTGAAGCGCTCCTCAGGACAGAAATAAAGCGCTCTTTAAAATAAAAGCAAAACGCTCCCAAGGCACTAGAAGTGCAGTACAAAGTCCAGGGTGAAAACGAGGCACTCTTCCCCAGAATCAATGCAAGGTTCAAGGGGGGGGGGGGGGGGGGGGGGGAGCAAAGGCTAGGCTCAGGCAGGCCTGCTCACAGGGCCCTCCAGCAGGCAGGCAGTCCCTCGTGGCGGTTCCTCCTGGAGCCCAGCAGCAGCAGGCCCCCCTCAAGTCAGGAGCAGCACAACAGAACCTTTTCATGGGGTCAGAGCCCTTCTTTTATACACACTTTTCCTTTGTTCACCCAGCACACGGCTGGGGGAAAACCAGATGCAACTGGTTTGGGGGAGCTTTGGAGCACTTTGTTTTGCTCAGCTCCTCTCTCCTTTGTCAGGTAGGGGCTAGGTGCTCAGACGCACCACAGGGGGCGGAGCCAGCATTGTGGAGGGAAGGCACAGTCCTATTCAGGTCCCAGGTACAACTCCTCCCTCCCATCTGCATGCAGATCTCTCTATTCACCAGTGGGCTGACTCTCCCCGGCTCCTGGAATTCCCCACACCATCCAGCACCTGTCAATCACAAGCCAGACATGCACTCCACACCAGGCAGGCAGACACACAGCAGACAAATGCCAACTTCTAGAAGTGGCACTTCTCCTATAGTTATAATAAATCTGCGCACATCATTGCGCAGCATTTATTTTCACGAGTTCGCACATACTAACACACTCTCACACCAGGAATTACCATGGACACACATATCCCCCATGCATTCCTATGGGAGGGCAGGCCAGTCTCACTAAATGTAACAGAGCGCACGCACTTTACACTGGGACACAGTGCTAAAGTACCTAGGGGTCTAAAATCACTAACACTACATAGGGAAAAGGCTAGGATAAATTGCAAAAAGTTTAGGGATGAACCTGCCAAAAGGGCCAAGTCCAACACAACCCCCTTCCAGCCAAAACGCAGGGTAGACCAATCACCACCGTGATGGGCTTCCCTGCTTTGGGCGGTAGAACACAGACACGGGTCTGCAACGGGTAAGGACACCCTCCTGTTCTACGCCACTCTGAACCCATGTGGTTCCCTCTGTAAAAGCTCTGCGAACCAACTGGGCTACCCCACTGGTACTCCCTAGCTGTCCACGGCCAGGACCAGGCCCTAGACCATCCAGATGCCACTGGTCCTTGCCTATCCACAGAGTGGGGGTAGTAACCCCTGGCACATAGTAACCATTTTCCACTCTAGCCCTCATCAGGGCAGTTCTAGACTGCCACCGATCTTCCAGCCTAGGGTCTGCACCCTCAAGCTGACCAAAAGTCACGGGCGAGGCTCTCCTCCCCCTACCTCTTCTTCTAGGAGTGGTGCCCCTAGCAGCTACATTGGTCAGAACACTGCTTACAGTCGTCCTTTCCTCCAGGTCAGGCAGATCCTGAACCTGGCCTCCCAACCGTGGGTCTAAACCCTTTGGGTGAGTACCCGCCTGGTACGCCAGGACTTCTGGGGGCGCACACAGCCTCAACCCCGTGAGGGTAACACATGAATCATATGTTGCGTGATCTTCTGCCTGACGCAGATCTCCCGTCCCCTGTCCATCTGACAGTGCGCGAAGATCCCCCAGGACAGAAGTGGTTTCACCCTGGTCACTTCTTGGAGACTCAGCCCTCCCGGCTGGTCCCTGACCCACTGGCTCTTACACTGGGGAACACATCCCCATGTCACCCCTCAATACAGACTTCTGTGCCCTCCCTACTGGAGCGGCACTACCAGACACCAGAAGGAGCCCTATTTACCAATGCTCCCGTGTTCTCCGACATCCCCCAGCAGCAGCTGCTTGTCCACCATCCCCGCTCACCCCCCACAAACAAATGTAACAGGAACGTTTTTAAATGTGGAGCCTTAGAATTCGGCAGGTGCTGCAGTTTTAATAAAAAAAGATGCTTGTGAGGTTGGACAAATAAGAATCTTAGTCATTTATGGATTTACATATAAAACATTTTATTAAAACAAAACAACAAATAAAACTATGTGTGTAAAATACTTTATTAAAAGAAAACAACAAATAAAACTATGTACAGCCATAGCGTGTCATCCCTCGACAAATTGTGAATCACAGCCTGCAAGACAAAAAGAAAAATAAGATGGTGCGTTATGCCTCCAGCAAAGGAGAGAGAAAGAGAGGGAGAGTGAGATACAAGGAAGATAGAAAGAGAGAAACAGTGTGAGAGAGGAAGAGATAGAGCGTGTTAGACCTGGCACCTTGGCGTGAGTCTCCCTTCCACTTTTTGTCGCTGTGCCTCATGTGTTTTGCTGGTGTTAATTGCTCAGAGCACTGTGCCACTGCCAACCAGTGCCACAGTGCAAGTGCTCCATATTTAAAATGTATATGTTGGTTGGATTCCATGATTGGCTTATTTGGTTTACTGTCAGACCCCAGTAAAGTGCACAAGGAGTGCCCAGGGCTTGTAAATACAAATGCTGCTGGTGGGCTTGCAGCACTGGTTGTGCCACCCACAGAAGCGGCCTGGTAAAATGTGTGTAAGGTCTGCCACTGCAGAACCTGCATGCAGTCTGGTACTGTCATGCTGACTGGCAAGTGCACCCACTTGCCAGTCCCTAAACCTTCCCTTAACTTCATGTTAGTCACCCCTATGGTAGGCCCAAGGGCAGGGTGCGTTGTAAGCCTAAGGAAGCCCTTATGTGTGTGGCCTGTCCTAATAGTGAATTACAGCCATTTTCGATTTTCACTATTGTAAGGCTACCTGTTCTCATAGGCCAGAATGGGCTGTTGGAATTGTTACATCCTATGATCCTAACAGACCCAGGGAACATGGTAGACAATCGAGTTTAGTATGCCTGAACTCAGAATAATAAAATACATCTGTTAGCAAGGTTTATTTTAATGTTCTGTGTTTGCAAACGCCACTTTTAGAAAGATGGCCTTTGCTTGCCTAACCATTTCAGCCCGCCTCTGCGCTGATGTGTATCTGCTGTCTGGTTTGCGTGAGTGACAGGGCAGGGGAATTCCAAGAGACAGTCTGGGCAGACAGGTGGTGAATAGGAAGATTACACCAGGGTGGGAGGAGTGCACCTGGACTTTGAATAGGGCTGTGCTCTGCCACCACAATGCTGGCTCCACCCCCTGTGGAGTGTCTGATGTCTCTGCCCTGCACACTGAAAGAAGAAGCCTGCATCATGTCAACAAAGTGCTCAGAAACCGGACCGAACTAGGCAAGGGCCCCCCTGGCCTGCAAGAACAAAAGAGATGTAGTATAAATGTAGGAGCCCTACTCCTAAGAAATTAGATCCTGCTACAAGACGAACCTCTGCCTGAGGGGAAGGAACCGGGAAAGCTGTAGGAGGAGTACTGTCCCTGACCTGGGGGATTGGCCTGCAGTGGTTGCCTTGCTGCTGAAGGAGAGGAGAAAGATTGCTGATATACTGTGCTTCAACTTGTGCTGTTTAAGGTCTCCAAGGGCTTGTGCTTGAGCTTGCCCCCTGAACGAAGTCCCAAGGAAAAGTGGACTTCACCCCCTTGAGAGCCGCTGTTCTCGCCGTGAAGCTGACGCCGAGAGAAGTGTGCGCCTCCCCAAACGGCACGTACACTGGCAAGCGTGTGCCCTGTTGTCCGGCCCAAACAACGCGACTAAGGCCCCCTACGAGCCGTAGCTCGCAACGTGAAGGAAGGACTTCGTGACGCCCTTTTGTTGCCCCTCTCCGCATCGTACTGCTCAGCGTGCCCCCCTACCCCTGTTGTGGGCAGGTTGCGGCACGTAGAGTAGCTGGTATGTGGCTCCCCACCGGAGCGTACTGCCTTCTTCGCACCGCGCTGAGAGAAAAAGCGCTGCTTTCAAGGTACGGCTCGTATGCCGCAACGAAGAGCCAGCGCACCGTACTTTCGCACCGTCTCCTTGAGCATCGTGACTGAGGCCCCCTACGAGCCGTAGCTCGCACCGCAAGAGGAGGACATCGCACCGTACAACGCGCTGGGATTCAACGCATCGTCCGTGACGAACTTCAAAGTTAAAGGTACTGTGTCCGCTTCGCACCGTATGGTGTACGCTCCGCACCAGAACACCTGTAGCATGTGTGAGCCCCGCTCATGAGCACCGTAGGAGTACGCTTTGCACCGGAGTGTCGGGGACGTCTGTGAGCCCCATCCGTAAGCACCGTAGGAGTGCGCTTCGCCCGGAGCATCTGCAAACGCTTGTGAGCCCCGCTCATAAGCTTCGTTCAAAGCCCGTACGAACCGTACGAAGAGGGGGAAGCGCACAGAACTGACAAAATACGCTTAAAACCAAGAACTGCTTATTACAAATTGTATTGTGGGCCTGCTTTACGTTATTGGGTCTTGTGCTAAGTCTTATTATATAAAGTAACTATTTTTGATAAAACCAGTGTTGGGTCCATTTGTGGGGGATCATTGAATTACTGTGTGGTCACAAATGCTTAACCATTGCGCCCTGAGATAAGCATTGTCTGCTCGCGCCAAGCTACCTAGAGGGTGAGCAGGGGTTATTGTTGGAGTGTACCCCCTTACCCTGACTGGAAGAGAGGATGACACAAGTCCCTACCTGTGTCAACCAGAGATTCCCAATTCTAACATTGTGGTCAGCGGTGGGATTCTGAATTTGCATTTATGATTCATACACAGTGATTTTGTGAACGCCACTTAGTGAGTTCAGACCAATAACGCAGCCACATACTTTTTGATTTTTGTTTGCCAAGAAATATCCATTTTTTGAGGAATCATGCGTGGTTCATTCATTGTTGAGAAAGCGCCATCTGTAGTCTCTGAAAGCGAAGAAGTAGAATGGGAAGAAGAGAGACTAGAGAGCTACACCAAGGCCCAGCTGAAGGGCTTCTGCATGAAATTCAAAGTTCCTCATGTTTGGATGCAAAGTCGAAGCAGACCTACTCAAGGCGCTGAAGGCCTGGATTGAGTCAAGGTCGCCTGGAGATGTGGTAGTAGTTGAACCAGCAGAAAGTGTCCATAGTTTTGGCAGAGGCCTGTCGCCAGAAGAGTTGGCAGACAGAAAAGAAACCAGGATGCATGAGATGGAAATGGCAAAACTTAAATTGAATGGGCAACTGGAGCTGGAAAGCAAAAAGCTGGCTCTGGAAGAGAGAAGAATCCAAATGGAGCATGAAATGAAGTTGAGGGAATTAGATGTAAAAGCTAAAAGTTTAGAGTCTACTCCCTCTGGTGGCAGCACACCAACAGTGCAGACAGAATCAAGGGTGTACATACCAAAGGATGTGGTAAAAGTGTTTAAGAATGATGACATAGGGCAGTGGTTCAAAGCCTATGAGGTAGCCATGTCTTCCCACCGGGTCCCTGAGAAGGATTGGGGAGCGGGGTTGTAGGGACGGTTCCTTAGTGAGGGGCGGGACACACTGCTAGATTTGCCCTCAGATGATTATAATTCTTATTCCCATATGAAAGCAGCTTTGATGACTAGGTATGGGTTGACCCCTGAGTTGTATAGGCAAAGGTTCAGGGGTTGCACAAAGATTCCAAACAGTACGTATGTTGAGTATGTAACTTTTTTCTGTAGAGCACTGGATGGTTGGGTGAAGGGTAGCAAGGTTGATGATTTTCAAGGGCTTCTTGATTTAATGGCATGGGAGCACTTGTCCAGTAATTGTTTTCCTGAGCTACGCCAGCACCTGATTGATAGTAGGCTGACAAACCCTAGAAAGCTTGCTGAGGAGGCAGACCGCTGGGTCAGTACCAGGGTCCACAAGGGTCACATGGGAGATTCCGCCAAAGGTGGGCAGGGTCCCCAGCAGAAGAGTGGAGGGGACAGGCAGAGGGAGTTCCCAAAAAGGCCCCAAAGTAATCCCCAAGGGAACCAAGGGAAAGGTTCTCAGCCTCCCCCACCCCACAAACCGACCGGGGCCCCAACAGGTCCACCTGTTCAAAAGGGGCCCATAAAATGTTACAAGTGTGATGCCATAGGGCATTATGCCTCTGATTTAAAGTGTCCTTTGTTTGGTAAACCAGGACCCACTGGTGCTCCACCCCGGCAGATGGCTAGTGTAGCCTTGGGGGAGGAGATGGCAGTCCAAGGTGGGTGGGGTCCCGCAGAGATGTCCCTTGTCTCATTAGGAGACTGAGATGGTCCCCCAAACCCAGCTGCCTGATAACACTAAGAAATACAGGCAGTGGGTAACCATCAATGGCTGTAAGGTGAAAGCTCTGAGAGATACAGGAGCCAGTGTGACAGCTGTCAAGTGTCACCTGGTGTCTCAAGAGCAGGTTGTCCCAGGAGCATTCTATCCAGTTGTTGCCGCTGACAACACAGAGAGTCACTGCAAGGTGGCTCAGGTTCCCTTTGATTGGGGGGGGGGTCTCTGGTACTCTTCAGGTAGCTGTGAGGCCCGCCAGGCCTGTAGACTGTGTTAGGGAACGATTTGGAGAGCTCACCTTGGGCTAAGGTGGAGCGGAGTGCTCACCCGGAGATGTTGGGTATGCTGGATTGGGCGTGTGTCACCACACGGTCCATGGCAGCAAGTAGAGGTGCTCAAGAGGTCCGGGAGCCTGAGAAGGAGGCCCAGGAACCGGCCTTAGAGAAAAAAAGGCAGGGGGCGCGGGAAACCGGCCCCTGAAGTTCCCACGGCCCAGGAGGAAGCAGACCTTGAGGGGGATGCCCTGAAGCCTACCGGGGAACAGATAGCTGAACTGGGGGACCTGCCTGAGCTGACCCATTGGCAGCAGCAGGGAGGCCCCTCCAGGGAGGACTTTTGTAAGGTGCAGAAAGAATGTCCTTCTCTCGTGGGTATGCGGCAGCAGGCTGCAGACCAGGCCGCAGGTGATCAGTCTGGGTCACATTTCATTTACTGGGAGAACGACCTCCTGTATACAGAGCCTAAGGTTGCTGAGCCTGGGTCAGCCCGTGTGCTGGTGGTACCCCAGAGCTTCAGAGCCTTCCTACTGGGGCTGGCTCACGATGTGCCATTGGCAGGACATTTGGGGCAGGACAAGACCTTTGAAAGGCTTGTCACCCACTTTTATTGGCCTCAAATGCGCAGGAGTTCAGAAACTCACTGCAGGACCTGTCAGACTTGCCAGGCAAGTGGAAAGAGTGGGAGGAAGCAGAAGGCTCCTCTCCAGCCATTCTCTGCGGTCGGTACCCCATTCCAGCGAGTGGGGATTGACATTGTGGGGCCACTGGACCCCAGGACAGCCATGGGCAACAGGTTTATCCTGGTCCTGGTGGACCATGCCACCCGGTACCCGGAAGCCATCCCTTTGAGGACAGTGACGGCCCCCGTGGTGGGACGTGCCCGGATGGGAATTTTCTCCAGAGTGGGATTCCCTCTATAGGTGGTGTCTGACCGAGATACCAATTTCATATCCAAGCATATGAAATCCCTTTGGCAAGAGTGTGGTGTAACCTACAAGTTCACCACCCCTTACCACCCCCAAGGAAACGGGTTGGTTGAGAGATTCAACCGTACCCTCAAGGGCATATTAATGGGTCTGGAAGAACCCATGAGGCGCAAGTGCGACGTCCTCTTGCCATGCCTTCTCTTTGCGTACCGTGAGGTGCCACAGAAGTCTCTAGGGTTCAGCCCTTTTGAGCTCCTGTATGGCCACCCAGTGAGAGGACCTCTAAGTCTGGTCAAGGAAGGCTGGGAGCAATATCCCAGGAAACCTCCCCAGAATGTATATAGCTACATGCTGGCCTTCAGGAATCAGACTAGGCGATTCAGGCAACTTGCTGAGGCAAATCTGGAAGCCAGCAAGGAGGAGATGAAGCGGTGGTACGACCAGAATGCCACTCTGGTAGAGCTTCAGCCTGGACAGAAGGTGTGGGTCTTGGCCCCCGTGGAGCCTTGTGTTTTTTTTAAGTCCTGTTACCTATTTGGTGGACTTGCGGTCTCCAAGGAACCCCTTAAGTGTCCTTCATGTCAACCGCCTCAAGCCCCACTTGGAGAGGTCCCAAGTGGGCATGCTCTTGGCAACAGATGCTGGGATGGAAGAGGAGACCGAGCCTCTTCCTGACCTCCTGTCAGCCCAGGAGCAAGATGGGTCAGTGGATGGTGTCATCCTCTCTTCTGCCCTGACCCCTGAGCAACAGCATGATTGTCGCCAGCTGCTGGGACAATTTTCTGATCTGTTTTCCCTGGTTCCCGGTGTCACTGATTGGTGAGTCCATGATGTGGATACTGGGGATAGTACACCTGTGAGGCACAAGGCCTACAGGGTGACTGGCAGGGTGAGGGCATGCATCACGGAGGAGGTCTCCAAGATGTTTGCACTCGGGGTCATTGAGTCCTCCAGCAGTCCTTGGGCCAGCCCAGTGGTCTTGGTCCCAAAGGCTGCAGCGCCGGGAGCCACACCCAAACTCCGGTTCTGTGTGGACTACAGAGGACTCCATTCAGTCACCAGGACTGACGCACACCCCATCCCCAGAGCTGATGAGCTCATAGATCGGCTAGGGGCTGCCAACTACCTCAGCAAGTTTGATTTAACGTCTGCGTACTGGCAGATCGCCTTGACCGATGGGGCCAAAGAGAGGTCAGCATTTTCCACCCCAGATGGGCACTATCAGTTCCGGGTTATGCTCTTTGGGATGAAAAAGGTCCCTGCCACCTTCCAGAGGTTGGTCAACCAGGTGTTGGCTGGGCTGGATTCGTTCAGTGCAGCCTACCTGGATGACATCGCAGTGTTCAGCTCCACTTGGGAAGAACACCTGCGCCACCTCTGGGAAGTGTTGATGGCGCTGCGGAGGGCAGGCCTCACGATCAAGGCGAGTAAGTGCCAGATCGGGCAGGGTTCCGTGGTGTACTTGGGGCACCAGGTTGGGAGCGGCCAGGTGGCGCCCCTTCAACCCAAGATAGAAACCATCCTGAATTGGGAGTCGCCCAAAACCCAGACAGAGTTGAGAGCCTTCCTAGGTCTCACCGGGTACTACAGGAGGTTTGTCAAGGGGTATGGCAACATTGTTGCCCCCTTGACAGCGCGGACTTCTAGGAAGCAGCCCAGGAAAGTGATTTGGACTGACACCTGTCAGAAAGATTTTAAGACCCTGAAAGCTGGTATGTGCACGGCGCCCGTGCTCTTGGCTCCCAACTTCTCCAAAGAGTTTATCGTTCAGACAGATGCTTCAGAGCATGGTGTGGGGGCTGTTCTTGCACAGATTAATGAAGAGGGCCTAGATCAACCTGTAGTCTTCCTTAGCAGGAGGTTACTTCCACAGGAACAGAGATGGAGTGCTATTGAGCATGAGGCATTTGCTGTGGTCTGGGCACTGAGGAAGCTAAGACCATACCTGTTTGGGTCTCACTTCCGGGTTCAGACAGACCACAGGTCCCTCATATGGTTGATGCATATTAGGGGTGAGAATCCAAAGCTGTTGAGGTGGTCCATTTCCCTACAGGGTATGGATTTCACGGTGGCACATCGCCCTGGTATAGATCACGCCAATGCTGACGGTCTGTCCAGATTTTTCCGCCTTAGTGATGAGGAACTCCCTGGGGTAGGGTAGTTCCCGCCACATTTCAGCTGGAGGGGACACGTGTTAGACCTGGCACCTTGGCGTGAGTCTTCCTTCCACTTTTTGTCGCTGTGCCTCATGTGTTTTGCTGGTGTTAGCTGCCCAGAGCACTGTGCCACTGCCAACCAGTGCCACAGTGCAAGTGCTCCCTATTTAAAATGTATATGTTGGTTGGATTCCATGATTGGCTTATTTGGTTTACTGTCAGACCCTAGTAAAGTGCACCAGGAGTGCCCAGGGCTTGTAAATACAAATGCTGCTGGTGGGCTTGCAGCACTGGTTGTGCCACCCACAGAAGCGGCCTGGTAAAATGTGTCTAAGGTCTGCCACTGCAGAACCTGCGTGCAGTCTGGTACTGTCATGCTGACTGGCAAGTGCACCCACTTGCCAGTCCCTAAATCTTCCCTTAACTTCATGTTAGTCACCCCTATGGTAGGCCCAAGGGCAGGGTGCATTGTAAGCCTAAGGTAGGACAAGCCCTGATGTGTGTGGCCTGTCCTAATCGTGAATTACAGCCATTTTCGTTTTTCACTATTGTAAGGCTACCTGTTCTCATAGGCCAGAATGGGCTGTTGGAATTGTAACATCCTATGATCCTAACAGACCCAGGGAACATGGTAAAAAATCGAGTTTAGTATGCCTGAACTCAGAAAAATAAAGTACATCTGTTAGCAAGGTTTATTTTAATGTTCTGTGTTTGCAAACGCCACTTTTAGAAAGATGGCCTTTGCTTGCCTAACCATTTCAGCCCGCCTCTGCGCTGATGTGTATTTGCTGTCTGGTTTGCGTGAGTGACAGGGCTGGGGAATTCCAAGAGACAGTCTGGGCAGCCAGGTGGTGAATAGGAAGATTACACCAGGATGGGTGGGAGGAGTGCACCTGGACTTTGAATAGGGCTGTGCTCTGCCACCACAATGCTGGCTCCACCCTCTGTGGAGCGTCTGATGTCTCTGCCCTGCACACTGAAAGAAGAAGCCTGCATCATGTCAACAAAGTGCTCAGAAACAGGACCGAACTAGGCAAGGGCCTCCCTGGCCTGCAAGAACAAAAGAAATGTAGTATAAATGTAGGAGCCCTGCTCCTAAGAAATCAGATCCTGCTACAAGACGAACCTCTGCCTGAGGGGAAGGAACCGGGAAAGCTGTAGGAGGAGTACTGTCCCTGACCTAGGGGATTGGCCTGCAGTGGTTGCCTTGCTGCTGAAGGAGAGGAGAAAGATTGCTGATATACTTTGCATCAACTTGTGCTGTTTAAGGTCTCCAAGGGCTTGTGCTTGAGCTTGCCCCCAGAACGAAGTCCCAGGACCAGTGGACTTCACCCCCTTGAGAGCCGCCGTTCTCGCCATGAAGCTGATGCCGAGAAAAGTGTGCACCTCCCCAAACGGCGTGTACACTGGCAAGCGTGTGCCCCGCTGTCCGGCCCAAACAACGCGACTAAGGCCCCCTACGAGCCATAGCTCACAACGTGAAGGAAGGACTTTGTGACGCCCTTTTGTTGCCCCTCTCCGCATTGTACTGCTCAGCGTGCCCCCCTACCCCTGTTGTGGGAAGGTGCAGCGCGTGGAGTGGCTGGTACGTGGCTCCCCACCGGAGCGTACTGCCTGCTTCGCACCGCGCTGAGAGAAAAGGCGCTGCTTTCAAGGTACGGCTCGTACGCCACAACGAAGAGCCAGCGCACCGTACTTTCGCACCGTCCCCTTGAGCATCGTGACTGAGGCCCCCTACGAGCCGTAGCTCGCACCGCAAGAGGAGGACATCGCACCGTACAACGCGCTGGGATTCAACGCATCGTCCGTGACGAACTTCTAAGTTAAAGGTACTGTGTCCGCTTCGCACCGTATGGTGTACGCTCCGCACCGGAGCACCTGTAGTGTGTGTGAGCCCCACTCGTGAGCACCGTAGGAGTACGCTTTGCACCGGAGCGTCGGGGACGTCTGTGAGCCCCGTCCGTAAGCACCGTAGGAGTGCGCTTCGCCCGGAGCATCTGCAAACGCTTGTGAGCCCCGCTCATAAGCTTCGTTCAAAGCCCGTACGAAGAGCGCGAAGCGCACAGAACTGACAAAATACGCTTAAAACCAAGAACTGCTTATTACAAATTGTATTGTGGGCCCGCTTTACGTTATTGGGTCTTGTGCTAAGTCTTATTATATAAAGTAACTATTTTTGATAAAACCAGTGTGGAGTCCATTTGTGGGGGATCATTGAATTACTGTGTGTGGTCACAAATGCTTAACCATTGCGCCCTGAGATAAGCCTGGTCTGCTCGCGCCAAGCTACCTAGAGGGTGAGCAGGGGTTATTGTTGGAGTGTACCCCCTTACCCTAACTGGAAGAGAGGATCCATGCTTGGCACAAGTCCCTACCTGTGTCAACCAGAGATCCCCAATTCTAACATCCTGGTCCTCCAGACACTAGGTGATCCTCCTCAAATGGACTAACAGGACAGCCTAGGCTCCCAACCTGGTGTTCCCTGAAGAAACCATCCAGGTTCTGAGACTGGGCTTCGGGCACCTGGGGACACTCAGTCCCACACTCACTCCTACTCCACTGAGACAGGACGTGAGCCCCTACACCCCTCTCACTACTCTGGGACCTAGCTGGGCTACTCTGAACCTCTTTCCCAATACAGGACGGGAAGATACCTGAGCCACTACTTTTGGAATCGCCCTCCCATGCCTCATCAGAACCTCGGGCACTTTCCCAGCGGTCTGCTTCTTCTGCAAGCTTCCAAGGACAAAAGGAGTCATACCTTAACAGGTGTTGGCGCAACCCCGGATAACTACTTAGCATCTGCTCTTTGATAACCATATCGAGCAGTCCATCAAAATCATGTTCCGGGTTAATCGTCACCCAAGCCATCAGTGCATCATGACAATCATCCGTAAAATCCACCCAAGACTGGTGAGACGGTTTCTTACTGTCCCTGAACTTCAACCTATACTCCTCCTCTGGGGAACAAGGTACCATATTTTGGGAACTGGGAATGGGACTTTCTGCACTGGACTCTATATTGCTGCCACCACTGGATCCCACCCTTACTGGTGAATCCAGAAAACCACAACTGCACTCAGGGGATATTCTACCCTCTTGAGCTAATTTCTCCCTGGCGAATGCCCTCTCAGCCTCTGCCATCCTCTCCTGCGCTAAGACCCTCTCGGTCTCAAACTTTTTCTCCTCCACACCCATCTCCTTGGCATGCTCTAACCTGAGCTTCTCCAAAGCCAGCTGATGCTCCCTTTCTTCCCTCCTATCTACCCACTCCTCTGGGGACATGGAAAGGGATGGGGCGCTGCCCCTGACACTGGACCCAGCAAGGGACTCCCTATCTATGGGGTCTTCACTATCTACAGGCGTCCCTGTCCTGTCACTTTCTTCCTCCTCTTCAGACTCCTCAGGGCTCCCCTCAGACCCACCACCCTCTTGGCGTGCGGCCCGGGCCCTCTCCTCCTCACTGCACTCAAGTTCCCGTTCATCCTTCTGCCATTGGATCAGGTTTTCCCTAAGTTTTGACTGGGAGTCTGACCCACTCACTGCTATGTCTCTCTCCTCACAGAACTCTACCAACTCACACATACTGTATCTAAACAGACCACATAAATTAAAAGCAGACTCCATTTTGGCAGGACGCTCAGAGATATGTGCAATACAAGGGACCTAGGTGTCTGAGCTGAAACAGGGTTACGTAATTCAAAAATGACACCTTTAGGAGAAAGAATAAAATAAAACTCAGAAACAATCCCCAAACACTTGATTATCTAAATGCAGAGTTTGTGGTGCAACCAGTTGTTGCTGTGGTACCACGCAAAAGCAAGTCCTAATCCCACCGCTGATCACCAATGTTAGAAATGGGATCTCTGGATGGCTTTGGCGCACGCCTTAGCCAACCAGAGATCCCATTTCTAACAGGGCCTTATTAAGATTTGAGGAGTTTTGTAAAGATCGTGGGTTGGTGATAAATGCTGATAAAACTAAGTTTATGGTCTTGCACAAGCATAGAGCTATTAAGGGTAGGGTGTTTCTTAATGGCAAACTATTGGAGCAGACCGATGTTTTTAATTATCTGGGCATCACTTTGGGGAATAGACTCAACTAGAATCCCCAGATAAACACCTTGGCCCTAAAGCATAGCCATCTATCTGGCGCTTTGCTGAAGGAATTTAAGACCTCATATTCCCAACCCATGTACCCTCTACTTAAGATATACAACACTAAAGTATTGGCTTCCGTTACTTATGGTGCAGAACTCTGGGGTTTTAGTGACATGAAGCCATTAGTCCTAGCTCAAAATACATTTGTTAGAAGTGTCATTGGCTTGCCGCAGAGCACTCCTTTAAAACCAGTCTTTTACGACCTAGGCTGCAGCAGACTGGAAGAGGTTGCTAAGTTCCGTCCAATAGCATATTGGCGGAAACTATGGACTACACCAGAGTTGCATCAGTACGCAACAGCTCTCAAAGATGTTTGGGTCTTAGACACCTCAAGTAAGATCAAGTGGCTGCTAAACATACAAAACACATTGGTTAGCATGGGTCTGCGACACTTGTGGGATGAGCCAGAGAGCCAGCAATTCCCCCCCAAAGAATGAGATGAAAAGATTATACTGGTCTATGGTGACAAGAAATAACATAACTACCTCAGAGCCCTTGTCACTGACGGGTACATTTTTAGAATTTAAGTACTGTCCCAAATATGAGCAATATTGGGATGCCATCACTAAACCCAGGGATAGAGGTCTTTACTTTCAATTCCGGGTAGGCACATTACCCCTAAATGCATTTACATACAAGTGGCATAGGGACAATGAGAGCATGTGCAAGTTGTCTCTGGAACATGAGAAAACGTACTCTCATATTTTGTTTGTCCGGCATACCAAGCTTCACGTAAAAAATGGTTGCGCCCCCTATGTAAGAACAGGGGTGTGAGGAGTAGTGCCATCGCCTTGAGAATACTGTTGACTGACACTGGTATCCCGTGCGTAATAGCGATTTTTGAGTTGGACATGGTCGATCCGGGAAAGAAAAATGGCAGACATTGGCATGACCACTACAGCATACCCAATTTAGTATTTGTAAAGGACTAAATGATGAAGTAATGGGTACGTGGGTTTTACATAGTAAAGTGGTTCTATTAAGGTCTCGCCTAGCGACGCAGCCCATGCGCTGTTCGCCTTGGCGAGACCTATTGTTGTGGGTTTTAAGTCATGAAATGTGAAATGGAAGAAATCTTCATTCAAAAGCAATAAAGAAGAAAATCTTTATATGTTGTTTGTGTCACATGCTTTATCAAAAGACTGTTGTCACTTGGGAGATGATACAAAAGCATACAGTTATTTGGATACCATATGAAAGTACATAGTGCTGAACCTCTTGTGTATTTATATGTTATTGTAGGACTTTGTCCCACATTGTTGAGAGTAAAGAGGGTAGTACTCTCTGGTTTCGTGCACTATCTCCGAGCTTTTACGGCAACCACTAATATTTGTTTGGTGCGGATCCAATCAGCCTCCACCCTCCTCTTTGTGCTTATACTGTTTCTTGGGCTGCCAGCACTAACATTTCAGGTTAAAACACTTACAATTATGGACTATGATGACAAACGTGAAGAAGTCTTAGAAGACTTATTTAATGACAGACCATCGTCAAACGCACCACAAAAAGGTGCCTGTACAGATAAAAATGAGGGCCTAAAAAGCAAATGTATGCGATTGGACAAATTAAAGAAGGCAGAATTAGGCAAATGGTGGGATGGAGCCACTCTCAGGCTATGGCTTTGTGAACATGAAATGTGAAATGGAAGAAATCTTCATTCAAAAGCAATAAAGAAGAAAATCTTTATATGTTGTTTGTGTCACATGCTTTATCAAAAGACTGTTGTCACTTGGAGATGATACAAAAGCATAGTTATTTGGATACCATATGAAAGTACATAGTGCTGAACCTCTTGTGTATTCATTCTAGTATGAGGAGGCAGGGAGAGGAAATTCTCCGCAACCCTACTAGTCCTCCCAGCCGTAAAGTCCAACGTGCCTTCATGATGTGATTTGTATACATTGCCTAATGGGCATCACGCAGGTGGCGTGAGTTTCTGGGAGCCTAAAATGACACAAGGGGCAGCACATTTGATTCCAAGGGACAGTAGTCTCACGTTATATGTTCCTTCTTTTGCAGGGTGGGCAGACGAAGATATTGCAGGCTATTTCAGAAGGATCTGACATGAGCTGTAAGGGGAGTTCCCCATTACAGATAATGGGGTAACCCAAAAATCGTTACCAGACCTGGGTACAGTACGGGAATACAAAAAATGGTCCGTGACTTATTCGAAGAGAACTAGATTCTTATCTCTATAGTCTGTGTTGTGTAAAAATCAACAATAGCATTAAATCCCATGTAGAAACCACTACGTTTTTATGCAATCAAAATTAAAAATGCATACTAAATAAATAAGAAAACAAAACCAAAAAAGCACCAAAGAAGCAAATTTCATCTGCAATACATTTATTCCATATGTTAGACTCAATTAACAATTCTATACATTTGATAATAGGTTGTATAAAAGGGGAAGAAAAGGGGGAATAAGACGTGCTTGTGTAGGGTAGGTGAGAGTGAGGATCACAGGTTTAGGAATAGTCAATTCAAATAATTTTCAACAACAACCTGGTAAAGAAGACCAGTGTGGAGAGACCTGTCCAACATAGAACATGTTTTTACAATAATGCATTCAAATCAAACATGCATCAATGCATTTTCAAAATATAGGGCGGGGCGACAGGTACAGGCCTCGTGTGGGTAGAGAGAGTCAACGTTTCGACTCGACTAACGCAAGGAAGAATATAAAAAGTAGAATGAAATTCATTTCCCTATTGACTTGCGTTGAAGTACAGAACTTTCAAAGTTGGAGATAGCTGAACTTAATCAGGAGTCCCCGTCTGATTTGTGAGTGTTGGCATGTATGCAATAACCTCGCCTACATAAGCTTGGAAGAATGCAGGCCGCAGGTTTATTGCCAACGCAAAGCTTCATTTACAACGTATCCAATCATCTTCCTTGAGGCCTGCTTTCGTAGATGTTAACTGTACGGACCGGGTGAGTTTTCAGGACCAGAAACCTCAGATCAACCAGCTGGACGCACCCTCCACCTCACTTCTTTCTGGGCAAGCATCAACGTCTATATTTATACACTAAACACATAGATATGTCTGGCTATGTAAATATTATTACATGTATGTACGCCTAGAGATAGGACTGTTGTCACTGTATCTGAATATATGTATACTTATCACATGTATGTACGTATAGTGATATGACTATCATGTGACTGTATCAGCATATACGTATACATATATGTAGATGTGTGTGCATGCTTATACCCTGACATAATGCAGCACTTATGATATGTTCTATGACATCATTGATAACTTCTGCTGACAATGCTTTGCATGGCTGGCCCGAATTATAGTTACTTCAGTTAACTATAACTCGGGAATTTCATGTTTTTTCAGTTTAAAATTTGATGTTGCAACTGGTATTGTCACCTAACGATAAAGCCACCTTTAACCTTTGTTTTTTTCAGTGAATATATATATAAAAATAAGAAAATAAAAAAAATGTGTTTCTTCCGCTTCCCTCAATCGCAAAACTTTCTATCTGCTGTGGACTTCCAAACATTCTTTCAAGAAACTTCCCTTTCTTCCCACAAGCAGGCGCACATGTCCACCACTCACAACAACATCTCACATTTTCCCTTTATTAATCAACTTCATTAGTCTAACCGTATTCAAAACACTCAATTAAATGCATGAGATCTCAAGAGCACACACTTAACAGTGTTAACACAACTCATTTTACTAGGAAAAGGATGCACACATTACTAACCCATTACCTATTTACCTTAAACCTCGAATTCCAGAGCAGCGTGCTACTCTCCACAAGGCACTTCAGTGCCTCGTCAGAGGAAGGGGGTACTATATAAATCTAATTCACAATTACAATGGTAGTCACCTCAGGGACAAGCTGCAGCATGGGAAATCTGCTTCCAGCAACTCTACACATTTGCATTTGTTTGTAACTCGTGGGCGTCCAGTTCCAGTGCCCATTGAGTTCACAACCATCAGGTGGACTTCTGCTTCCAGCTCCTCCCACACAGCATTGTATCAGTGGGTGTTGTAGTGAGGTATTTGCTCTTAATTTGTTAATCGGTATCACGTGCCATGTCAAGAATCTTAGGCGTGTGATACCTAGTATATTGCGTATGCATCTGTGTACATTTTAATTGTGTCTCGGGCATGGAGCTCTGTTGGAAGGACGTTCGAATGGCATTTACCAGTTGCCGTTCAGACATCCGACCAAGAGGACGCTCTGTGCAACGGGTGGAGTTTCTTAATTTCTCCGAATAAATCTCGATCTACTCACTTTGCTGCATGACCGATTAATTTCATCTGGCGACGACTGGGAACAGCTCCACCCATCGACCCAAGCATTTTCTGCAATCCTTCACCGTAGCGCTGCATAAGGAGGCTGACGGACATCTCATCATTCTTCACTTCTACGGACTATCAACGATGGCCGGTCTTTGTTAATTGTCCCGTCTTGGGTAAGGTCCAGAAATCAGCCTGAAAAGCAACAGCTTACGGTACGGTTGCACCAGAGTTTTCCTCGCGCGCTCCTGACCTCGAGAATTCACTCGAGTCAAAACGCACGCACAATTTGTTCGAACTGTTTCGCCCCAGCTGACGTCAACACGCTACCTACGTGACGCCATATTGAAATGGGACATTTTTGCCTGCAAATCATGGAACAGCGCAGCTAGTGAATTAAGCAGCTGATCGTTACCTTGTCTCTGCGTGTTGCCGATTTCATTTCGACGACACGCACGTCATTCATTCATAATTTTATTTCCTTGTCTCTACGTGTTGTCGATTTCATTTCGATGACACGCACGTCATTCATGCAGAATTTATTATCGTCTGTGTGTTGCCGATTTCATTTAGACGACACGCACGTCTTTCATGCATAATTTATTAGAAGATTAAGTAACCAGGTGCTACTTTGTTTCACAGCGTACTAACAGTATACATTTTATTTCGATGACACGCACGTCATTCTCCTGCATAATTTATTACTAAGTAATCGAATGTGAGTTTGTTTCTCAGCGTGTCACCAAATTACCACGACGATACGCAAGTCATTACAACTTTTAAAATAATATAACAATAACATATCAATAAACTTTTCACCAGTTTTTCAAATTCTGAGATGGCTACGAATACTCAACAGATTACTCAACCTCCACCTTTTTAGTAAACCAGGTAGTCCACCAATCAACTGGATTGAATGGTTCAGACTTTTTAAAAACCATCTAGTAGCTATAGACGCTGATAATTAGGGAATGGGGTTTAGTACATGGATAGGTCTTATATGCACTACACGGACGGGATTTCTGGTTTGCTGGATCTCATTACTTATTTGTCTGCCTCCTTCTTATCGTTGCTCCTGCCTGAATTATTGCACGGGTTCCGAAATTGCACAGGTTAAACTAATTACGTGTTTGGATTGTGGACTGTCTACCTCCTATAGTCATTCATCCTTTGAACCTGCTGGCACTGTAACTTTGTCTGTTAAATAACTGTTCAAAACTACAAATAAAGTTTTAAAAAATAGACGCTGATAATTATCCTCCTGCACGCAAATTCGCTTTACTGTTCGGTTGTCTTGACCAAGCGGCTCAAAGAATATTCAATAGCATTGTTCCAATTCCACCTCCACCATCGCAGTCTGGGGATAACCGATGGAACGTTTATCTAGAGGCTATTGCTCGCCTTAAAAAACAATTTGATGAGGAACCCAACATTATGCTAGAACGTCACAACTTTAACAATCGTAAGCAGAGGGAAGAGGAAAAAGTGGAGGAGTACATTTCAGCTCTCAGGGTACTAGCTACCACTTGTGGCTTTAGTCTGTTAGCTGATAACTATATTAGGGATCAATTTGTGTTTAATTGTGCATCTCGTAAAATCAAAGACAGGATTTTGAGTTGCAAAAATCCTCCGTTGTCAGAGGTAATTGAATTGGCTCTAAGCATTGAGCGATCAACTATTACAAGTAAAGTCATGCAAGCTGATACCAAGACCGGGATCAATTCAATTATCTCTAATGATTTGGAGCAGGAGAGTACATTAGCATCCGTCAATATTAAGAGCAAAAACGCAAAATTTATGCAAAAGAAACAACCCGTGTTCTGTTATAGGTGCGGATCTAGGAATCATATTGGTAATTTTCCTGGATGCCCAGCCATTAATAAACGCTGTGTAATATGCAAGAAAAATAGGTCACTTACAAGGGGTTTGCAGGAATTCTAGGAAACCTGTCAATATCCAATGCATAGAAACAGAAGTCGATGCATGTTCCAACTCATTGAACAATGTCATTGCAACGTTAGACTGTGGAAGTTATTGATGGAGGATCACGTTCTACCATCTGATTACCAAATAGAGCATTTTTATCGACCTTGGTAGCATGAAGGTCTCTATATAGGCCTCACAAACCATAACCTGGAAATGTGCTGCTTTGGCCATTTTTATGTCACACAGTCACTGGTGACATAGTAACTCACACCTTCCCTGACATAGCTACCAGGGTCCCCCAGTTCTCACCATCTTAAAATATGGAAATCTACTAGGCCTCACTTATCACAAGTATGAATGTCTCTTGTGCCCAACGCTGAGAGGTAGCTTGGGCAACCACGTACAGCACAGTAACTTTCCACAACACACTTGCAAGACACCCACACATGCACATACACAAAGACCAGCTGGAACCAGTTAATGCTTCTTGCTACATTATTATTTTCGAAACCTAGCTTGGCTAAGTGAAACCACAGCCGCAGCTTTGCGATAGGAGCACCTGTCTTAAGTTCCGCTCTTACATATTTTTAGAGACATGTACAAAACAAAATGTACAAAACAAAATAAAACAAAATGTACAAATCAAAATGTACAAAACAAAATGTTCTTTGTTTCAACCACCTGACCAGTTCCGTGTCTAAAGACATGCGGTCAAGCCACCTACGTCAGAAAGTGCGTCAGAACAATGTCATTGTTCTGCATTTTTGGGTATGAGATCTAGCACCCCAATTAGAAGCCAGAACTCTCTCTGCTGTGTCCATCACATGCGTGGGTTCTCCGGCCGGCCGTTTATCTGATTTGGGACTTCAAAGCCTCTTGCTCAGGTGGTACATCCCAATCTAGATAACCTTTTTGCCTTTAATCCTTGGTTGTTCTCGGTACTTTCCATCTACACCCAATTCCTTGCATTTAAGGTCTCTTGAAATGTTAATCTAGCATGTGTAGCTCTCTTTAGAAAAGCTTGCCTCTAGGGCTATATTTTCATTGAAATGTATTCTGTATCCTTAACTCTGTATTGATTTCAATGATGCCATTTTGCAGGTCCTGATTCCAGCCAGGTTTCTAGACTTCTGAGCATTGTAATGATCATGCGATATATCCCTGACGGAGTGAAGTCAGGTTTTTCAATGGTTTTGAAAAGATAATGAATTGACATGAATTTATTGATATATTCTTGGCTTATAGAATAAAAGTGCCACTCCAATCAAATTATTCGTCATCTTACATCTTTCTTCCTTGTTTCTCAGTGAAGGGTTGCGCCGGTGGCCTGTGCCCACAAGTGAGGTGACCACACCCTAAAGGGACATCAAATATCTCCCTTTATCAGCTGGCGACCACGAACTTCATCGTACCACGATTCTTCTTGCCTGCGGTGGATTTGCAACGCTTCCACGAGCTGTCTCTGAGAGTATGGCCTCCACCCATTGCAGACCACGGGTAAGCCAAGGACATTTTTGCTTTTCCCTTGCCTTTCCTATGTCTTTGTTCCCTGGGTGTGTGGCAGACTCTTCTGAGCTGTCTCTGGCTGTGCTCCTCCCACCCTGTTGCAGTATCTCTGGTCATGATTAAAACAACTCTCTCTTTCTTTGTGTGGTCACGATTACTGTCTTTTTCTCAGTCCTTCTGCTGATTCCTCTTCCACACCTTGTGTGGACCTATTCTTGTGGAGTGTATTGCTTATTGGTTTTCCTCCGGCTACTCCGGAGATGGTTAGCCTCCGGTTCCATTCCGGAGAGGATTCTTATTTCTATTGGTTAGCCCCTGGCAAGCCCAGGGATGGTTAGCCCCTGGCTAGCCCAGGGATGGTTTGCCCCCGGGTCAAGCCCGGGGATGATTTGTCGAAATCCCCTGGCCGGTCCAGGGATGGTTAGCCCCTGCCCAGTTCAGGTATGGTCAGCCTCCGCTTCAATGACGGAGATGTTCATTGAGTGTATTGATGATTGTTGATTTCCTTGATTTCCCTCCGGTTCCAGTCTGGGGACGGTTCTAAGGTTTGCTTGCTCTCTGTTCTCTTTTTTCCCATGTGGGCTACCTTCCGGTGCCCCTTACGGCCTTATTCCTCTGGCCCTCACTCCTTCTCTTTCCTTTGTTCTCCACACGACATTTTCCTGCGAGGATTGGGTGTCACTATTCTTTCTTTAGTTCAACTCTTTCTCCTCTTACCGACGGGCTTTGTCAGCTCGTTCTGCGCCAGCACAGAAAGAGGAAGTAACTTGTGCTATTTGCAGAACTCCACTTCCCCTCCCACCGCCTGTCGCGCACTACATTGCCTGCAGCTGCTGCTCTCTTCCTCTCCGTGCCATGGTGGCTCAGCTCCCCCGTCCCCCCTCCCCTCCCTGATCAGCAGCTCTGTTGTCTGATTTACGCTATCTCTCCTTTTTTCTTTTCTCTTCCTTCGTTTTGCACTTTGCCTCTCAACTACCTTTCCTCCTTTTGCACGGTGCCCCACCGTGCCTCTCGTGGTTAGAGAGATTTCATATCTAGGATTTTGTTCTTCTTCCAGGATGCATCCTGTGTATCTCATCATTCTTTATTGTACAATATTTGGTCTTGATTAATATTTGTTTGTTTCATGTTCTTTGTCATTTGTTTTGGTCTGTACACCATTGTGCTTTGAAGTTGCCTCCTTGTGCTTTTTTGCTAACATTAGCGCCTCTTTCCCCACTATCCCCCCACCTTCTGCCCTTCTCATCACCACACCTTGTTACTGTTGTCTGGGGTGCGTACTGACCAGCATTTCCCTTTCCTTCTTGCACCCCTGCTAGGTAGATAGGTACCCCTCTTATCACACCCTTATTCCCTTTGCCTCTCACTTCATCCAATTTTTTGTCTATCATTTGCTTCTGCAACTGATTGCCAAAAAGGGGGGATAAAAAGTATTTCTCCTACCCCCTTGTCTTCCTCTTCGCACCTCCTACACCAGTCATGTTTAGCTCTCCCCCACGTTTGTGATGTCCAACCCCTCCCCACGAATTATCAACTGCTCTATTCAATTTGTGCACGACACTCCTCAGGTTGTCCACAATATTACTTTTAGCGAATTCACTCCCCTTACTGACGAACTCAGGAACAAATTATCCTACGCTTGGGCAATTTTGGGGGTCACCCTCACCCCCAACACCCAAGTTCATATCTCTGCGACTTCCCTGACAGACCTATCTGACGCCCTCCCCCATATATCTCTCACCCCGCCATCTCCAGACACGGTTTGCCCCACCTACTTTACTCTGAAGAACACTCCAATTCCTCCACCCTGTCTGTTCCTCATTTACCTTCTTCTGACCACCCAGGTTATCCTACCTATTTTGCTCCCTCCCCTATTTCTATTACCGACGGGGAATCTTCATTGGATTCCGTAGTGTCAGTGGCTCCATCTGAGTCAGCCTCTCTCCCAAACCTTGAAGTTCCCAATTCCCCCACGCCTTCCCTTTCTGTACACCCACAGTCTCAGAACGACACAGCACCCCTTTTGAGAGCACTGTTGAGCGATTATTTACAAGACCCCACAGATTCTGTCTCCCTGCCTGATCTTGCACGCCCATCCAATTGTTCCAACTCAATTTTTGGGAATGAACAGTAATCCCCACAATAATATCATGATATACCTGATCAACAATCACGTAGTGGGTCTCTCTGACGGTCACCCATCTTGCTTCCTTCACGTGACACCTCTCACTAGCACAGTTCTTCTCACAATATTCCAGGCACTTGGCATTGACTACAGTCATACCAGGCAGATCACGCTATCTATCGCACCAGCATTTTTACACCCCCCTGAGTCATCAACGAGCACCTTGAAACACAAGCAAAAATAGTATTCCCTGCTGTATTGCTATATATATATATACACACATTCTGCACCACCTACCCTTCACCGCCACAAAACCCCATGCAGGCGCTTCATGCAATATATGAGAAAAGAATATTGGGCACTTCGGTGCACAAAACACCAGAGTGGATCTACGTACGCATCCGCCTACTATCCCCAAGCTTAGAAATACCCACCAACTTCACTTCCTCCTGGCCACGAAACCCATAACAGAGTAAAATCATTCTCGCCCTTGCCCGATATAATCTTGAATTCCCTGACTTTTCCCTCGAGGGAATATACAGGGGACCTGAGGAGTTGGATTTAAGGCTACTACTCGCCATTATTGTTCTTCATGAGATAGGAGATGAACTTATAAGAGATCGGTATCCCAACTTCCCCCACATTTAGGGTAGAAATACATAAACAGGACGAGCCCACCCCTCCGTGCAAATACTAGTGTTTGAGTTTCCCAGTGTATTATATATCAGTGTCCTTATGAATAGGATACTCAGCTCTACTGTATAGAAGGTAACCACTGGCTTTCACATATACTTTATTTTACGACTTGAAAATTGGGACGGCCCAGTAATTTTGTCAAGCTTTTGGCCCAGAAACCCACTTCAGTCTAGAATAGCTGACGCCTGCTTTGGTGGCCAGCTCCTTTTCCCTGGGTGCACCCGTATCCAGAACATCGAATTACAAGACGGTATATATGACCATGTCATTGAGGGCGTAGGAGGTGAACTTGTACCTGATCTTTACGGAGGCACGGGCAGCGACACCACCCCCCAGTAAAATACTTCTCGCCTTTACACATTCAGAGATCTCATTATGGCGACACCTCTCCAGCACGTCCTAAAAACATTTGGTGGCCAAGAACAGCGCATACTCAAACATTGTAGGGAACTTCATAAACTCCCGAAAAACATGAATCACCCATGGCCCTCAGAGGGTAGTTTTGATAAAACGATCTTAGATCATGCCACTACCTTCCTAGACACCAAATACTCTGGTACTAAGCTACAGAAGAGGAAGGCTACCTTAGATCTCTGGCGCATCTTTAAAGATAACGCACAAGAGCACACCGTTGCAGTGGCCACCACTCCTTCGGCCCCTCCGCCATATCAGGCCAGCGGTATGTACCCTGTAATAAAGTCCACCTCGACCGAGGAACTAGATTTACAGTCTACCACAAATAATTTACCAGCGGTTGGATACAGCCAACTCCCAGAAGATCTTTTTGCCCTATCAGATTCTTCTGTACCTGCTCCTGAATGCAGTACAGACTGCCCGGCACCACCCGAAACTAGCACCGGTCCAACATTACCAGCATCTGCCGTCTCCATGCCTGCACCACCCTTCATCGGTAGCAGCCCAACTATACATGCCACAGTGCCAGGACTACCTGGACAGATAGATGCGCAATTTACCCTAAAACTCACTCCCACTTCCATGACTGCCCCATTAGGTGACGATGAAAGCGATGATTCGGACGCTGACTCCCACACATCATCTCACCGCTCACACGCATCATCTCATTCACCGGCTTCATCTCACCATTTGCTCCCCGACCTCAATGCAAGGACCCCCCGGCACCAGGAGCGGGAGGTCGCCGCTCGAGACCAGTTGCCATTTTTTAGTGCAAACACTGATCCCTCCCTGATCACATTCACCAATGTCCCCCCAGAGTACAGGGATAGGGAACAGCCCGCCCCCCCGGCGACTACCCCAGTCCACTATGACAATTGGAGAACAATTCAAGAATTGAGCAAAGATCTGGAGCATAGCCCGAATGAAAAAATTCCTGCACCCGTATTTAATAGAGCAACATCATCCAGCCCCCCACCCGGGGATGTCCTTCACTCGATCCAACGCACATCACTGAAGCTGGAGCGACTGAATAACCATATAACTGACACCCTCAGGAGAGTGGCCCTTGGACCTTCAAGCGGCCAAGCAGCAGTACATACCCCACCCCCACCCACATTACGCGCAGAACTCTTTAGAGACACAGAAGAAAATTGAGAACTGTGCCACAAAGGACACGCCCCTTGGCTTGAGCCAACCATACCGAGACAAACACATACAACTGCCCCAGCAGCTCAGGTCCGCTTCGCACAACAAGGGACACCCCCACTGAGCACTGCCATGAGGGATCTATTTGATCCACTGCTTTCCGCACCCCAAGCCCAAACGACGACAAACACATTCCCCACACCACGCCAGGAATTTCAAAATTCAGGTAATACAGGGGGAAGGAGAAAGCCTAGGACAACAGAATTAGAGAGCCTTAGGGTATTGGGGATGCACGGGTGTCCAGATGACATCATGTATGATGTCTCTGGCTCTGCCTCCATGCGCAACACCCGAGCTAGCCAGCGCGCCAGCATGTTTCTCAGCAGACCATGCGCCCTGCGAGACAGCGGTCTAACACCCAACGAGATAGTGATACTAAGGGAAGGCTCAGATTATGCTGTCAACCCCTTCACAGACGATTTGGCAGGTTGGACTGAGTCCCTAGCCCCGCAGATGCTCCCATGGCCAAGAGAGGGGTCCTTCGAGCCCCAGCATATGGCAACAGCTGTAGAATGCATCCTCCAGGGTGCAGGAGATGAAGATTGGGACTACGGCTACCTGAGGGCTAGTCTAAAGATTTGGCAGAAATACGCCAGACAACATGATCTTACATGGCCCAAGGTATTAGACACAGGAGTAACACACCAGATGCCACTATTGTACAAAAAACCCGGCGACCCACCTGTTTATGTGTCATGGTCCTATGCGGACAAGGAAAACCTCAAGAAGCAACTCACCCCCCTTGCGGAGGGTGCTGGCAAATGGATAGCCGCCCAAGAAAGGAACACTACAGGTAACATCTTAGCGATAGGAGATATGAAAAGTTTGCTCGTATCAATTATGGACAGAGAAGCGGAGGACATTTTCAAAAGTGTCAGTCGCGGCTTAATAACTATGAATGACACGAAGTATGCTGGGGAACCATTCGACAAAATAAGACCACAAGTCTGGGCTAAATTACGTATAAAATTTCCGGATGTCCCGGATATCGGGTCCCTCATGTCGCTGACAATGCAAGCGAACGAGGATCCAATTAACTTTATCTCTAGAATGAAGGAAAAGTGGCATCAGGAGTTAGGAGACAAATGGAATGCAACAGGGGGAAATAGCAGGCTCTTCTACCACATGGTTAAAAGGGGATTGCCAGAGGATTACAAGAAAAGTTAGACGGAGTAGTGGCTTTGGAGGCAAAACCATGGCCTGAGATTCAGGACCACATTATACATTTTTGCAAAAAGAGACAGGACCAGGAGAAGAGTAGACAGTTAGCCATAGAGAATGCCGCTGCTAAATTAGTACAACAGAAGCTTAATAAAAAGGACACCCCAGACACGTCATGTTAGCTGCACCTGTCAGTCAGATAACAGCAGTCACCACATTCCCACAGGTTGCCCAGAATGTGCTCACTGCCAACACACAGCCTGCCCCGCAACTAATGCAACAGCCGCCCATGCAATATGTGCAGGCGCAGCCACAACCTGTCATGCAGTACATACAGCCGCAGCCCCCAGTACAATACATAGCAGCACAACAATAGGAATACTGCCAACAGAAACGCAGGCATGCAGGGAAGAGGTAATGGAATGGGACAGCAAAGACTCCAAGTGCAGCCAGGGCAACCCACTTGTTATTATTGCCATAAGGTGGGCCACATACAGAGAGAATGCCGTACTAGACTTCGAGACCAAGGCCAGCCGTCTATGGGTCCCACTCAAAGAGCCCCACCACAACCCCAGTCACAGCAAATGTACCCACAGCAAACCCAGATGCTGTATGCCTCACCCAACCTGCCTCACAACAAGAACAGCTTCAAGCACCGGTCATTGCCCAAGCCCAACAGTCGCCCCTGCAGATGCAAGCTCCCATGCAGCCACTGCAGCAGGCACCCACATACCAAGTGGTACCCCAAGCACAAAATACACCGCCCCAAGGTGGAGTGGTGATTGCCTCCAACAATCCGTTCGCACAAGGCACCATCCAACAATACCATGCTGGAGGATATACTAGATAGGACAGCCCACAGACAACTCGTGTGCCCGGTTTTATCATGCACCATGAGCGGTGAAGATGACCCCACCGTCCTGGTGACGATAAACAATAAAACATATAGCTTTCTCATTGACACAGGTGCTACGTACTCTTGTATTACAGGCGGACCTCTGCCCATCTCAGATCAGTTAGCGGACACCCAGGGATTCTCTGGGTCAATAGCAAGGGTCCCTTTCACCAAGGCAGTGCCCATACAGATAGGAGACCGTGTGTTGGAACAGCGGCTGCTCTATTCACCACACTCTCCGGTTAACCTTTTAGGGCGCGACCTCATGGCAAAATTAAACAGGACTATTCATTTCCATGAGAACGGAATAATGATTTGCTCTATACCAGGTACACCCTTGACGAGGATGATGGCGCTCACAGTTGATTCCTCCTTGAGGGATCAAATACGAGCTCGCCCTGTGGATGAGCAAGCGTTCTTCACTGCGGTACATATCATTGTAGCTAATACACCAGAACTGCACCACCGCATTGTCCAGCTCCCAAAAGAGTTCCTCTTTCACCCACAGTCCCAAGACTCCCAAATACTAGACAGGAACATGATCTTAGGTATACATGCTCTTGAAATAACACCTACATACGGGGCATTTCTGGCAGGTGACGACAACATGCGCACCTGGGCCTGTGTCATTTTTATTGAGCCTGGACAATAAGTAAGAAGCATTTCAGATGACCAACTCTTTGTCGATCCGGATGAGTTTTCCAAAACAGAGATCATTTACATGAATGAGGTACCCCTCTCAGTGATAGTGGAAAAAAGGACTCCCACGGTCGCATCCAAATAGGACTCCGTGCGTGAGTCAGACTTAGCCCAAGTCCCGCCACAATTGTGGACCACCGGCCCTAATGATGTGGGCCTCATCCACTCCGCCACCCTATTTAGAATAACATTGAAACAAGGCGCAATATTACCCAGGATAAAATACCCACTATCTAGGGAAGCAGAGGAGGGTATTGCCCCTACCATACAGGCCTTGCTGGATCAGGGAGTCATATACCCCTGTACCTCTTCCTGTAACACCTGTCTTTTTCGTGTCCGCAAGTCTAAGACCAATCAATGGCGTCTAGTACACGATTTGCGTACCGTAAACAACATAGTAGTACCAGAGTTTCCCATTGTCCCAGACCCTTCTGTCATCTTCACAAATGTTCCCCCAGAAGCACAGTACTTTTCCGTGATAGACCTGAAAAATGCGTTTTTTAGCGTCCTCCTCCACCCAGACAGTCAATACCTATTGGCTTTCACAATCAGGGGGGTGCAGATGACATATACAAGGTTAGCCCAAGGGTACTGTGAGTCCCCTAGCGTCTTTAACAGAGTTGTCAAAGAGGACTTATCAAATTTCCAATGCGACAGCACCTTGCTGCAATATGTCGACGACATTTTGCTCTGTAGCACCACAGAACAACAATGTAGGAAAGATACCACTTCTCCGCTTACTACACTAGCACACAGAGGTTACAAAGTGGACAAAAACAAACTTCAGTACTGCTAAACAGAGGTACACTACCTAGGCCAATTACTATCAGCATCAGGGAGGCGAGTCACGCCGGATAGAGTTGAGGCCATAAAAAGTACCCCAGAGCCCCAAACTGTAACAGACATGCAAAAATTCCTTGGTCTAGTCAACTATGTCCGTCAGTGGGTCTTTGATTTCTCCACGATAACTGCCCCTTTGCTGAAAGCAGTTGAAGCAGCCAAAGACAGACATAATAAAATAGATTGGACACCTGAAATGTCAGCATCCTTCAAACAGTTAAAAGATGAAATCACAAACGCACCAGTGTTAGGCTCACCTGACTACACAAAAGAATTCTACCTGTTCACTCACTGCAATGGTCAGGTTATGACTGCTGTACTTACTCAAAAATATCCTATGTGCCATAAGCCCATTGCCTACTTCAGCGGCATGCTAGATTCGGTCATGAGAGGTCATTACCCATGTGAACAAGCTCTCGCCGCTGCAGCATTTGCCGTAGAGAAAAGCACCCCCATTGTCATGGGGTCCCCGTTGACACTGTACACTGAGCACGCCGTCTTTGCTATAATTCAGAAAGCCAAGACAACATTAACACAAAGAGTGTCAGTGTACGAAGTCATACTGTCATTACCCTCTCTGAAAGTAGTCAAATGCCACACAGTCAATCCTGCCACTTTCTTTGCTCATCCGATTGCAGCCCCAGATGATGACACCCATGACTGTGCCACATATTCTCCAGATGAGTCAGGAGCAGCAAGAGAGGACCCCTTACCAGACAGCACTGTATATTTTGCTGATGGGTCCTCCACCATTGATCAGGAGACAGGGATCAGGTACACAGGAGCCGCAGTAGTTAGGGCCCAACACCACGAGTCCTCCGATTCCCTAGATATTGTACAGCAAATTGCATTGCCCCCACACTACTCAGCCCAAGCTGCTGAACTAGTGGCACTAATTGCCGCCTTGAACCACGGGGCTGACGACCGCATCACCATTTACTCAGACTCTGCATATGTCACAACAACAACCCACTCGAGCATCTTGCGCTGGAAAAGGCGCTGGTTTCTCAAATCAGATGGGGCACCTGTATGTTACAAACAATTGCTGGAAGAATTAATTGAGGCACTAACACTTCCAACTGAGGTAGCCGTTGTTAAATGTGCAGCGCACACTAATGGACAAGATTTTGTCTCCAGAGGTAACGCGCTGGTGGATTGGGCTGCCAAAGCTGCAGCCAGAGGCCCCCTACCGGCCATTGAGCCAGATCCTCAAAACATTCCTATCTTACTTGCCCAAGCAGTACCTCCAGCAGAGCAGACAGAAGGAAGCATAGTTCCAACAGTGCAGACAAAAATGCATGAGGATAGTGTAGCCCCAGCACAGCACACAGACATTAATAATGAAACTCATGACACAAATACTCCCTATCACATTGACAACACGCAACAATATGATCACATTGCCCAACTACATCTTAGAGAAATACAAGAAAGTGCACCACCTCAAGAGAAAGTTATGGAAGAAGAGGGGAGTACAGCAGGACCCTGCTGATTTTATTTATAGACAGACCATGTCCGGGAAACCTGTCATGCCACAAGCCTTACTGCAAGTGGCATTAGACCAACTAAACCTTCCCGCACATGTTTCCCGAGATAACATGTCCACGACATTACAGACAGACTGGTTCATCCCCAATGCTCACGAATTAATACAGCTCTTTGTTAACAAATGCCTCATCTCTCAACAATATTCACCAAACCCAACCCTCAAAACAGTCGCTTCCACTATCCCCAAACCCTCTGGCCCCTTCAAGGAACTCCACCTTGACTATGTCGATATGATTGACCGATGCCAAAATTACCGATAACTCATTGTGGTAGTATGCCCATTCTTGCGCTGGATCGAAGCTGGACCATGCGTCCACTGCGATGCCAAAGCAGCAGCCACATTCCTACTCCGCGACGTCATTTCTCGCTGGGGAATCCCAGATGCCATTAGGACAGATAACGGAACACATTTTTCAAACGCCATCTTTTCCTCCCTGACCACAATGCTAGGCATCAGACACAAACTGACATCCGCTTACCACCCCCAAAGTAATGGTATTTGTGAGCGCCTCAACGGCCTGCTCAAAAACAAAATAAGTAAAATAAGCGCCACCATCGGTAAAAAGTGGCTCTACTGCCTCCCACTTGCCCTCTTCTCACTAAGAAATTCTCCAAGTTCGGATCACCACCTCACACCCCACCAGCTTGTCACTGGACGATCCATAAATGTAACTGTCCCTCCCACCAGGCCCAAAACTGATAGTGAGTCATCCTCTGAGATTGTTAAAGCAGAGCTCTAGGATTTCTTGTGCATACTAACCGGCGCTGCGCAGTTCCTTTCTGCCCAGGAATCCAAGAGGAACGACAAGGGCCCCACCGATCCTGAGCTCCCCCCGATCCGTCCTGGGACCCTGATCTTCATCCGGAAGCATGTCAGGCGCTGACATGAAAGACCCGAAGTTCGAAGGACCTTTCGAGGTGACAGATTCTTCTCCAACTGACGTCCGGATAGCTGAGCGCAAAGCATGGATACACAGGAAGGACGTCCGCCTCGATCCT
This sequence comes from Triturus cristatus, assembly GCF_964204655.1. Taxonomy (NCBI): domain Eukaryota; kingdom Metazoa; phylum Chordata; class Amphibia; order Caudata; family Salamandridae; genus Triturus; species Triturus cristatus. Next base: position 1,115,196,217 of record NC_140579.1, read on the forward strand.
GCACCTTCACAGCACTAGACAGTGGACTAAAAGAAGGAAGCGACATACCCATGGTCCCCCTGAATGAAGACAGCGGCTTCCCTTCCACTGATGACGAAGACGAGGACACCCACGTGCTGCTCCATGAATATAGCAGCCGTGATGCAAAGCTATGTATTTTTTCAATATTTATGTTATGTATCCTTGTTGGAGTGGCACTAGTAACGTTTAATTGGTATATCTGTTTTCTTGCCGTAAGGAGTTATCCTAATATAGGTAGCATAAAAACTGTACCATCCACTGTTCTATCCACTCTACCAGCGGTCACCCACAACCAGAAGAAAACAACGCATAGCATGTTAGGTCCCAAGCTCCCCGACAGCAGCACTAGCCACACACACACTAGTGGGCATCTCGAACTCTCAGCTCACGCTCCAGGGGATAGAAATATTACAGGGAAAAGAGCTGCCAGTATCACAGAACGACAACTTTCCCGCAAACGTCCTTCTCCTCACCACAGAGCCCGCCGATTTGCTATCTCCCCCTACAGAACAAAGCCCCTTGTCCCCTATAAGCCTAAACACCATAAGACATTCCAACATCTTGTAGAGATACAAGAGGATTTCTGGCCATTACTAGACCTACAGCAGTCAGTAAGAGATCATTCGGTCCACTCCTCCCTAGCAGACAACTTGTGGTACAGGGACATGACAGCAGTAGGGAAATCAATAACAAGTGATTTTTGCTATGTATGTTCATACATCCCCCATGCCGTAGGAGCTGACAGACTAATTTTTCCCAAAGAAGTCCCATACCCCATTACCAGGTGCCTTCTGCACTTATATCTTTGCCGCGCGCAGGGACAGACCCAGATCAGCAAGGTTGTAATGGATGGGGTGAATGTAAATACCACAGTACGGAACTATACCCCCGTGGTACACGAGGTTATCACCGAGACAGGCGCTTTGAGGAGAGGTGGAAAACATGCGCAAAAAGGGTAGACCGAACATGGACATTTATGGACCAATGATCCTGGAGGACGGATATACCTCAGTGTCGGTGCCCGACGCGAGTTGTGATAGATCCATACACCGTCCTGATGACCCCACGGGTCCATGTGCCCAAAGACCTGTGCTGAGCTTAGTAGCACAGGTTTACACAAGGAACAAATGGATCTCTGTCGAGGGCCTAGTGGGTAGAGCAGCCTCCTTAGCCCTCCCTTGGGCGAAACTGAAAGACAAAACCGGTAACATTGCCTGGGGTGAGGAGGCGAAGTGTAAACAAATATGGGAACAGGAAAGTGGCAGGTACACCTGGGAGAGGGAAGGGATGTCAGAACCAAAAAGAGCATTTAAACTAAAAAACCCTTCTTTTTGTTTCATAGGTACTGGCTCCGTACCTGTCGGACGTAACACAGATTGCAACAAAACTATCTTCAATTCTGATATGCAGTTCGGCACCTCCACGTTGATGGACTACTACTGGGCTTGCAGAGAACGCCTCTATCTCCAGCTACCTCCTCAGAGGCTCGGACTGTGTTCCCTTGTGACTTTGCATGAAGTACACCTGGTTGTGCCGGCATCAAACGCCTCCCACATACTGTCACACCCAATGACAGGTGATGTTACATTCCTCCACCGGCGAACAGCTCAATACTTTGCAAACGATCCCCATGACGCCATCCCCCAAGAATTCCGCCTCTTTAACGAAGCCCAGGCCTTCTTTGGAGGGACCGTTCCACTTTTCCAAACTAAAGCGAATGCCAGGTGGCTCGAAGTAACGCGCTATGAGGTAATGAAAGCCATCAACAGCACCAGGGACGGACTAAATGCAATAAGGGAAGAACTGCGTCCCTTAAGACTAATAGTTCTGGAGCATCGCTATTTCCTCGACATGCTAACCGCTAAGGAAGGTTGTCTGTGCCATCGGATCGGAAAATCCTGCTGCACCTTCATACCGGGAATCGACGAGGATAACGGATCAATATCAAGGGCCATTGAGGAGTTAACCAACTTGGGAAAAGAAATGAAGGAGGAGGGAGGTGCCCCTGCGGACATTCTTCCAACGGACTGGTTCGATTTTGGCTGGATGCCCTCATGGCTGACAGCAATCCTGAAATTAGTGATACCCATAGTTGGGATTATGTTGCTTCTGTGTTGCGTCTTTCAGATAGGTAGCCATTGCGTCAAAATGTTTAGCACTAAGATAGTAGGGATGAACTACTCTAGCACAAGGAACTACAAGGTAGCAAAATATGAGGACATGGATCGGGTTCCTGGGGATGGGACTGGAATGCAAATAGAGATGAGCGAGCTGGCAGCACCTGACACTAGCCATGACATATCATCAGCTCCTCCACTCCCCCCAGGTAGAGATACCCTGAGCAAAGGCCCTATAGTTGCCCGATATGAATGTCTGCTCGATAAACCAGGTGCAGATTATGCTGAAATACTTCTTAAACCAGATGACGACACTGACGGGCCAAGAGAACAGCCCCAGGAGAGCTTTAAGTCTTATGTCAACGACATGCCCTGGATTCACCCACTAGCGGAAGGGTCTCCGAAATACTCTGTTAAAGATGTGTTCATAAATGAACAAGAGCAGGGAAATGGAGGATCACGTTCGACCATCTGATTACCAAATAGAGCATTTTTATCGACCTTGGTAGCATGAAGGTCTCTATATAGGCCCCACAAACCATAACCTGGAAATGTGCTGCTTTGGCCACTTTTATGTCACACAGTCACTGGTGACATAGTAACTCACACCTTCCCTGACATAGCTACCAGGGTCCCTCAGTTCTCACCATCTTAAAATATGGAAATCTACTAGGCCTCACTTATCACAAATATGAATGTCTCTTGTGCCCAACGCTGAGAGGTAGCTTGGGCAACCACGTACAGCACAGTAACTTTCCACAACACACTTGTAAGACACCCACACATGCACGTACACAAAGACCAGCTGGAACCATTTGGTGCTTCTTGCTACATTATTATTTTCGAAACCTAGCTTGGCCAAGTGCAACCACAGCCGCAGCTTTGCAATAGGAGCACCTGTCTTAAGTTCCGCTCTTACATATTTTTAGAGACATGTACAAAACAATATGTACAAAATAAAATGTACAAAACAAAATGTTCTTTGTTTCAACCACCTGACCAGTTACGTGTCTTAAGACATGCAGTCAAGCCACCTACGTCAGAAAGTGTGTCAGAACAATGTCATTGTTCTGCATTTTTGGGTATATCAGATCTAGCACCCCAATTAGAAGCCAGAACTGTCTCTGCTGTGTCCATCACATGCGTGGGTTCTCCGGCCGGCCGTTTATCTGATTTGGGACTTCAAAGCCTCTTGCTCAGGTGGTACATCCCAATCTAGATAACCTTTTTGCCTTTTTTAATCCTTGGTTGTTCTCGGTACTTTCCATCTACACCAAATTCCTTGCATTTAAGGCCTCTTGAAATGTTAATCTTGCATGTGTAGCTCTCTTTAGAAAAGCTTGCCTCTAGGACTATATTTTCATTGAAATGTATTCTGTATCCTTAACTCTGGATTGATTTCAATTATGCCATTTTGCAGGTCCTGATTCCAGCCAGGTTTCTAGACTTCTGAGCATTGTAATGATCATGCGATATATCCCTGACGGAGTGAAGTCAGGTTTTTCAATGGTTTTGAAAAGATAATGAATTGACATGCATTTATTGATATATTCTTGGCTTATAAAATAAAAGTGCCACTCCAATCAAATTATTCGTCATCTTACATCTTTCTTCCTTGTTTCTCAGTGAAGGGTTGCGCCGGTGGCCTGTGCCAACAAGTGAGGTGACCACACCCTAAAGGGACATCAAATATCTCCCTTTATCATTGTATTAAGGGTCCTTTATGTGTAGCTTCAATTGTTAATATTACTTTACAGGTCATGGCAGATTCGGGATCACCGATAACCATTTTAAGGGACACGACATTTTTTGAATTTTGGAAGGATAAAAAGTTACTTAAGTCTGATGTATACCCCAAAGCCTTCGGTGAGAAGGACATAGATATGTTGGGATATTTTTCAGGAAATGTGCAATATCTTGGGAGGGAGACAGTGACAAAAATTTACGTGGCAGAAAAAGGGAAAGATATAATTGGTTGGAAAGATCTAGCACGTATGGGGTTGTATTTAGTCCCTGGTGATGAGAACCCAATTAAGTTGGGGGAATTACCCATTTGCAACATTGATTTCAAGAATCGGATGGAGACATGAATGGTTTGAATAACTTCATTAATGAATTTAAACCTGTATTTAGCGAAAATGTAGGAAAAGTAAAAGGTGTTGAGCATCACATTAAACTGATACCCGGAGCACATCCGGTATCGCATGAAGTTCGCACAGTTCCCATGAGCGTTCGTGAGGACCTTAAACTCACCTTAAAAAATGTATGTGAGCAAGAGATTATAATCCCTACAGATTCTTCGCAGAGGGTGGCTCCCATTGTGGTCGCATGAAAAAACCTGGCGAGATCAGGCTTTGCGCCGACTTGTGCACACTCAACAAAAACATAATCGTGGATTGCCACCCACTGCCCAGAATTCACGAACTGCTGGAAAATCTAGGAGGAGCCAAGTGGTTCTAATTGATTGACCTAAGGTCAGCATACCATCAGGTTTCATTATCAAAGGACTCACAAGATTTAACCACATTTGTGACTCCATTTGGAGCGTATAAGTTTCTCCTCCTTCCATTTGGCCTGGCATCAGCGGGGAGCGTGTTCCAAAAACTAATGGATACACTTTTCAATGGAATTGTTGGTGTCCAGGCATATTTGGATGATATCCTAATATACGCTAAATCTCTTGAAGAACACAATGAGATTTTAAAACGTGTTCTTACTATATTGAAGTCTAGAGAGATGACTGTGAGGTCGGACAAATGCAAGTTTGCAGGGCAGGAACTTGAATATTTAGGACATACTGTGTCCGATAAAACAATTAAACCAAAATTTTCAGTGATTAGAGCAATCGAAGAGGCAAAAGCCCCAAATGACAAGGGCGCGTTGCGTTCATTCCTCGGTTTGGCAGAATACTACGCTAGGTTCGTACCTAATTACGCTCAGTGTGTCGAACCTCTATGTGAGCTAATAAAAAAAGGGCATAGTTTTAAATGGAATGATGAGCTGGAGTCAGCATTTAAAAACGTCAAGAAGTTGATTGTATCTGATCAGGCTTTACATGTCTTTAGAGATGACTATATGTCCCTTATAACGGTAGATGCGAGGATGTCTGGGATGGGAGCAGTCCTGAGTCAGAGAGTGGATGGACATGAACAGACAGTGGTATTTGCTTCCAGGTCCCTGAAACAATGTGAGAAACAGTACAGTACGATAGAGAGAGAAGCCCTGGTGTGTGTATGTGCGGTCCATAAATTCAGGATGTACATTTGGGGACGAAGATTTGAGTTTGTAACTGATCATAAACCGCTGGTGTATATAACAAAGTTAATACTTCCTGTATGTCGGCCAGACTCATGCGTCTAGTTTCAAAAGTTCAGGAATTTAACTTTTCAGTGAAACACATTCCGGGAGGGAAAAATTTCAGAGCTGATTGCTTGTCTAGGTTACTTATGGATAAGGATGACGAATAAGATGCTATGATGGACGATATTGAATGTGTTGCGGTGGTGGATGCCGTTCAGGTGTATGATTCAGTATTGTCGGAAAGCCATTGGAGAGACGCATGTGCCAAGGATGCAGTGATGAAGAAGGTAGTTGAATATTCAACTAGTGTATGGCCTGACCCAAGCTGCTTAGATGGGGACCTAAGACTTTTTGCTCAAGTGGCAAGTGAGTTGTCTATCGAAAATGGAGTTGTCCGTCGGGGAGACAGGTTTATTCCTCCGGTTGGATTACGCTCTGTAATTATAAACAATGCTCACTTAGGACACCTGGGGTCCACTAAAACTGCAATGAAAATCAAGCAACATTATTGGTGGCCAGCGATAGATTCCCAGGTTAAGTCCACTATTGATAATTGCCCTGAATATTTATTGTCTGACAAACATTGGCGTACTTTGAAGACCCCACTACATCCCACTGAATTTCCAAATGCCCCATGGGAAAAAATTGGACTGGATTTTTCAGGACCTTATTCTGTGCTTAACCAAGACAAGAAGTTTATTATATTGGCTGTTGAATATTTTTCCAAGTGGATGTATCACAGTTTCGTAGAATCCCCAGATACTGAGTCAACTTTAACATTCTTATAAAAGATTTTTTCACTTGAAGGTGCCCCGAAAGTCATTGTAACTGACAATGGCACGCATTTTGTCTCTGAGAAAATGTGTTCATTTTTTAAACAGCTAGACGTAAAACATCTTAAAGTAGCATTGTACTCTCCAACTTCCAACGGGTTGGTAGAAAGGGGAAATAAAATTGTGAAGGAGGGCATACAGACCGCACTGGCTGCTGGGTTAGACATGAATTTTTTTGGGAGGAAAAAATGTGGAGTTATAAAACCTCCCCTCACTGTACAACTGAAGTATCTCCTTTCACTTTATTAAGAGGTAGTGAAGCTCACACATCTTTGTTTCCATCGTTGTTAAAAGAAAAATCTAAAGAAGTGAAAATTAATGTTAAGGATATTTCCAATAGAGTTTATTCTAAGCAATTACTCATGAAAGAAAATTTTGATAAGAAATGTCATCTGATGAAGGAAGATGTATTGGTGGGAGATTGGGTCTTAATTAGAAAACCAGCAAAAGTAAGAAAAGGAGAATCGAAGTTTTTAATGCCAGAAAGAGTATGCAAAGTGAGCAAAGGGGCTGCTTTTGTTGAAAAAAGAGGATGGTGGAACAAAAGACAACTAGTTAAGTTTTCTGCTGTTCAAGATAAGATTTTTTTAGACAGACAGAAGAAAACGAGGGATGAAACTTCATTGGGGTCACTGGTTGGAGATAGATGGGCCTGCGGGATTTTCAAGTTCACCCACACAGAATTCAGTACCTCATAATGAATCTCTACCTACAATTGGCAATAACCCTTCATTACAGGTTAATGGGAACTTGAGCAGTGGCTACACTTCTAGGGGACATATTGCTAAGGCTCCAAAAAGGTTTGAAGATTTTGTTAGGTATTAACGAAGTAGTTTTACGAATTCTGTATGTTGTTTTAAGACTTTTGTTCCATTGAATGTATTTAGAATTTTATTTTGCTTTCTGTAAGGGGGAAGGTGATGTAGTGAGGTATTTGCTCTTTATGTGTTAAATCGGTATCACGCGCCATGTCAAGAATGTTAGGCGCGTGATACCTAGTATATTGCTTATGCATCTGTGTACCTTTGAATTGTGTCTCGGGCATGGAGCTCTGTTGGAAGGACGTTCGAATGGCATTTACCAGTTGCCGGTCGGATATCCGACCAAGAGGACGCTCTGTGCAACGGGTGGAGTTTCTTCATTTCCCCGAATAAATCTCTATCTACTCACTTTGCTGCATGATCGATTCATTTCAGGTGTCCACTTACAGTGACGATGCGCATTCATTCTGCTGGCCGACCACATTGTGCTGGTGGACGTCTACTCACAGTGACGATCAGCGTTCATCCTACCAGGATGTCTGTTTTCAACAACCTCTAGCTGAATTCCTTCTGGGTAATACCTTTGACCTCTTGTACTGCTTGCATGGTACCAGTGTGAGGTGAGCATTCACCTCCGGTGCGGTTGAAGTCCGCTTCTGGATTCTCACAGATGTTATGATGATGAGCATCAACTTTCCTCACCTCTAAGCTTTCATCCTACCGGTTGACTTACACTTACTGCAAGGCTGGACTCCTTCATTCTACTGGGGAGCCATTCATTCTTGTAGAACTCTAGTATTCAGGGGCGGCTGGTGACATTTGAAAGTGGTGAGGCGTAAAATGATTGGCATACTCTTGGGGGTTGAAGATATAATTTCTAGTTTGCTTAGATAGTCTCTACAGTTGTTATTGGAGGGTGTTCTGCTATATCCAGACACATCAAAAAGGAGGAAAACTCATGCCAACACACCCAAAGTAGGTGGGGCATACTACCCTTTAAGTCAAAAGTGGGTTTAACTGTCTCCCACTTAAAATGTGCTCAATCCCTCTTAATTTTCTTCCAAATAATCCTCAAAACTCTTCCTAAACACTGGATCATTTGGCGAACGTTTTATTTTTCAAGGAGGCAACAAAATGCCTGCTCAGAGCGCAATTACCCACATCATTTACTGACTCTAATGAGAAAGAGATGGACTCAGTGCAAAATGATTACTGGTAGCATTTTTAGGCCTAAATTCACAGCATGGGAAACGTGTTATTTTAGGGGCCTCTGCAACTACCCACTCCTGAGCCTAATTGTGTTGTGTAAGCATCATGGGAAGGAAAGCAGGCTGATGCTTTCTTGTCTTCAAAGCTGTGGTTGCCGTGGCGAAAAGCTGCTAGCTGAACAGGTTTTTTTTCAGAAGTTTTATTTTCTACAGGGCGTGAACTCGACCCGAGGGTATTGACTGAACCGCTTTTGTTACAGCGCATAGGAGGGGAGACAGGGGAACAATGCCACGGCGCGCAAGAACGCGCTATGGATACTAGTAAAACTACACCTCCCAGGCACCCCTGCGGCACGACGGGAAGAACGTGGTGACGCACCATCAAGGAAGCATTCAAGAGCTTCCGGGGACGCCACATGGGTGCCGATTACTCTTGTTCCGGTGCAGTGCTGTGAGGCCGACGAAGCGGTAAGGGTGTGGACTCCGCTGTTATAATCCCTCCCGAGTCGTCGAACGGCGAACAGCACTGGGTGGCAGGGCTGGATCCTGCCTCTTCGTTGCTCCGTTGGGGGAACCCGTTGCGGTGGTTCCGTGCGGAGCAACCTTCCAACTGCATGAGGGGAGGATCCCTTCCCACCTTCGTGGCAGGTCAGACCTATGCTTTCTGTTTTGTAAACGCCACGCTCAGCGTTTAGCTGTGCAATTCCTAGTTGTCACTCGTATCGTGAGTGAGCTGGGGGTTGGATTATTAAGCCAGAGGATCTGCAAGTAGCAGGTCGAACGGGGGGAAAAAGACCCTCCCCTAGAGGTAGCCAACACCCTGAGTTCCTACTTACGAAGGAGCGAGACATTGTACATAATCAGGCTTATTCGTTAAAGACGTAGCGATACAGGAAAAGCCAAAGCCCTAATGAGGGGACAACATTTGTTTTGAGTAATGAGAGATGGATGAGTGCGACCACCTCCCAAGACGTATTGTGGATGTGAGTGAAACCATCGCTACCGTTTGCTGAGTGGGTGTAAGCGAGCAACTGGAAAATGATCTATATGTTTATTATGTCTTCCCGAGCAGGGGATCAGTGAGTGAGCAGACGGACGGCTCGTCGCTCCCCTGTTATAGGCCCACCCCTTTTTCTCAGTGGTAGGTCAAGATTGCCTCGCTAATCCTTCCCCAAAGACGCTTCTCGTGTTCTAAGATTGCATGTCTTGTAGCTAATGCGCTTTTCTCTTTAATGCAGTTCTGAGTGCTACCCCACGCTGCATTGATTACCTGCTTCAGAAGAACTGTTATTTTTTCCTTTACAGGTACGAGACGTTACCCTAGCCTTGGGGGGAGGGAAAAGGGGTAGGATAGGAAGCGGATTGGGTTTTAGGTACTGATCTGTCTTATTCTTTCTACAGGTCTCCCTCCCTGCTGTCCCCATCCTTTCCTTCCCCCGCTTGATCACCCCATGGAGTCTGTGTATATCTGACCAGACCGTGGGGGTGTCGAGAGGTGGACCCCTTAGAGCAACGTACGATCCTGAGGATTCCTGGCCACCACAACAGAGTAATCGGCCCACAAATTCTATCCTCCCGGTCGTACTTTGAACTATGGCGACCTTAGAGGATGTTCTTGCTGCGTTGCATATAGTCCAGGCAGAGTTAGTAGCCTCCCGAGCGGAGACAGCAGCCTTACAATCCACGGTCGATAGAATGCAAAGGAACATACCCGTAGCATCTCACTCAGCTCCCTTGGTGGTAGAAATCCCCACTCCCGTTCCTTTGGCCACACCAGAAAGGTTTCATGGGGAAAGTAGCAAGGTACAGGTCTTCCTTACCCAGGTCATGCTGCACTTTTCATGTAAGCCCAAGGCGTTCACGACCAACCATGCAAGAGTGGCGTTCCTGATATCCTATCTGGCAGGGGATGCTGCCCAATGGGCGGTCCCTCTAGTGAAACGAGATGACCCCCTGTTGTATGACTGGGATTCGTTTATCAAGGACTTCGAGAGAACCTTCAACCGAAGAGCGGCCACTCTCTCGGCCGACAAAGACCTGTTAGAGCTACGACAGGGGAGCCGAGATCATCTCATATCTTAATGACTTTCGGAGGTTGGTCACCGAAACTGAATGGCCTGAGGCCAAACAAGCTGCCATTTTTCACCGTGGCTTGAGAGAGGAGATGAGACGTATTGGCACAAATTGAACCCCAACCTGCGACGTGTGAGGATCTTATAACGTTAGTACTTCGATTGGACCATCGTCTTAATGAAAGAAAGGGGGAAAGCAAACGGAGAGACAGAAGCTCTTGGCACTTCGAACCACCACGGAATACAGCGCCTTCAAGCGTCTCCCGACCTGAGCCGCTGGAGGTGGGAGCTGTCCGGTCCACACTCACCAGCGAAGAGGGAGTTCAGACGAAAGAACGGTCTCTACATTTACTGCGGGAAAAAAGGACATTACATCAAGGAGTGTGCTCTGTGAACCAAATTCCCGCACACGGACTCTCGCAAACAGCTGGCGGCTACATCTAAAGGCGGATCGGGAAACGAGCATGCTTGACGAAGGGAGAAGGGGATTCTTCAAGCATTACCTGTATCCCTTCTTTGAGCGGTAAATCCCTGACTTTCCGACAACATTTTTTTCTTAATCTCTCCTTATGGGTTAATGGCGAGTGGTGTCAGGTAACGGCTATGTTGGACTCCGGGGCCACTGGGTGTTTCATAGACCAAAGACAAGCCTCACAGATCGGTCTGGAACTTCAAGAAAAAGAGACCCCAGAAACGGTGTTTGCATTAGACGGGAAACGACTAGCTGCTGGTCCTATCCGTTTCCAGACGAAAGCCGTGGATGTCCGCCATGGGCTCGGCCACGAAGAAAGGCTCACCTTCAATGTTATACAAGCCCCCCAATATGGGATAATATTGGGGTTACCATGGCTGAGATTACATAACCCTCCGGTAGACTGGGTGGATAACACCGTTCTATTCACATCCGACTATTGTTCAGGGCATTGTAGACCCCCGAATCAGCGACCATCACAGTGTTTGGCAGTCGTCTATCATGTAGCAACCGCCGCAGAACACCCGGTTACATTGCCCAAGGAATACCAGGATTATGCGGAAGTCTTCAACGAGGAAAAAGCAGAGACACTTCCTCCTCATCGGCAATAGGATTGCCAGATCGATCTGGTTCCAGGGGCAGTGGTACCCACCAGTAGGGTGTACGCTCTAACCGAACCGGAAAACACCCATCTACGAGCCTACCTGGATAAATATTTGGCGCTGGGGTTCATCCGCAATTCCATGTCTCCCGCGGCTTCTCCTCGGTTTTTTATCCCAAAGCAAATGGCGAATTACGCGCCCGTATTGACTTCCGGGCACTAAACGCTATAACTATAAAGAACCGTTATCCTCTGCCGTTAATCCCGGTGTTATTGGAGCAAGTGCAAAAGGCGTTATATATACCCGGTTGGATCTCAAGGGGGCCTACCACTTAGTCAGGATGCGAAAGGGCGACGAGTGGAAAACGGCTTTTAAAACGCGTTATGGCTTATTTGAGTATCTCGTCATGCCCTTTGGCCTTTGTAACGCGCCTGCTGCGTTCCAGTTTTTCCTTAACGATGTCTTACGACAATATCTGGATCATTTCGTCATCGTCTATATCGACGACATCCTGATATACTCCCCCACGGTAGAGAGCCACGTCACACATGTGCGCACCATACTACGAACCCTGCAGACACACCACCTTTACTGCAAGATAAGCAAGTGTGAGTTTGCGGTCTCCACGGTGGAGTTCTTGGGCGTGATGCTGACCCCAAGGGGACAGGAGATATCCGAGAGAAAGGTAGCAGCTGTGAAGGATTGGCCTACTCCCAAGTCGGTCAGAGACATCCAATGCTTTCTTGGGTTTGCCAATTTTTACCGTCGGTTCATTGGAGGGTTCTCTGGCATAGTTGCTCCTCTAACCCGTTTATTACAGAAAAAGGTTCCTTTCCAATGGACCACGGAAACTCAACGAGGATTCGAGGCTTTGAAGAAAGCCTTTATCTCTGCCCCGGTCCTGGTGCATGCTGATCCCGAACAACCCTTCATAGTGGAGACGGACGCCTCGGATCACGCAGTTGGAGCGGTGCTGTCGCAGAGACATCCCAATACTGGGCAGTTACACCCAGTTGTGTTTCGTTCCCGTAAACTTCACCTAGCAGAACGCAATTATACCATCGCCAAAAAGGAGCTTCTGGTTATTAAAGATGCCTTACAGGAATGGCGTCACTACCTTATGGGAGCCAAACATGTGGTTACGGTGTTCACTGATCATCGAAACCTACAGTTTATGACAGTGGCGCGACACCTTTCGCCTCGACAATTGCGATGGACCCTATTCTTTGCAGAATACAACTTCATAGTTACGTACAGACCCGGAAAAGACAACAAAAAGGCAGATGCCTTAACCCGCCAAACCAATGCTCCATTACCAGTGGAACATACCAAAACACCTATCACCAGCCCACTCAAAGTCATTAGCACTACTATCACGGAAGCCTTCCTGAAGAGTATAGCGCGCAGCATGCACACCGACAAGTGGAAAACTTGGTTAACCAAACACACGGAATGGAAGCTGAAGAACGGCCTACCTATTCGTGAGAAACAGCTGCTGATTCCGGTCCCGTCGTTGAGGAAACGTATATTCTCCTGGTGCCATACCCTTCCCAGCGCAGGACATAACGGCGCAGAAAAAACCATTGAGAGAGTACAACGCCAGTTTTGGTGGCCACCGATGAACGTTGACCTCCATTCATGGATCAAGGTGTGTTTGGTATGCGCTCAAATGAAAACTTCACGTTCATGTCAGACAGGTCTCCTTCAACCCTTGCCCACGCCTGATAAACCATGGCAAAATATATCGTTGGACTTTATTACAGGCATGCCACCAGATAAAGGGCACACGGTGATCCTAGTGGTAGTGGATTATCTAACAAAGATGGCCCATTTCATCGCATGCAAAACCCTTCCAACAGCAGGTCAGCTCGCCCACTTACTACTAATACATGTGGTTCGACTCCACGGATTGCCACAGATGGTGGTTACGGACCGGGGTTCCCAGTTCACCACATAATTCTGGAGGGTCTGGTGTGTGGCTCTGAAAATAACCCCAAATCTGTCCACAAGTTCACCCACAAACAGACGGCCAAACGGAAAGGGTAAATCAAACCCTAAAACAATACTTGAGGTGCTACGTGGACAAGACTACAGAAGCGTGGGTCGACAGCTTATGGCTGGCCGAAATAGCCTACAATAGCGCTACCCACAGCTCCACGAAACACTCTCCCTTCTTCTGTACCTACGGTTTTCACCCTAGGTTCATACCATTTATACACCCAGAGAATACAACGCACATACCTGAGGTGAAGGAGAGGATACTCCACTTCCAAAAAACACTGGCCGACACGCAGAAGACGCTAATGGAGGCAAAGAAAAGATACAAAGCCTATGCCAATAAACACTGACGTCCGGGGCCTGTTTATAAGATAGGGGATTATGTCTGGCTATCCACTCGGAATACCCGCTTTAAAAGATATAGCATCTTTAACCCCAAGTACATAGGCCCTTATAGGATAGTGAAGCTTCTAAACCCTGTTATGAAACTGGCCTTGCCCTCCTATCTTCGCATCCACCCCACATTTCACACATCCGTTAAAACCTGCTGGGGCTGCAAGGAAAAAGGGGGCTCCTCCGTTACTAGTAGATGAGGAAGAGGAGCATGAGGTTCGAGGCATCCTTGATTCCAAAATCTACCGTACCAATTTGTGGTATCTTATAGCTTGGAAGGGGTACGGTGAGGAAGAGAACTCCTGGGAACCCGTGGAAGGGGTGCACGCGCCTCGATTTCTCTGAATATTCCACAAGCGCTTCCCTAACAAACCCTGCCCGTGTCAGTGTTCCTCGGGAGGGGGATGTCTTGTTACAGCGCATAGGAGGGAAGACAGGGGAACAATGCCACGGCATGTGAGAACGCGCTGTGGATACTAGTAAAACTAAACCTCCCAGGCACCCCTGCGGCACGACGGGAAGAACGTGGTGACGCACCGTCAAGGAGGCATTCAAGAGCTTCCGGGGACGCCACACGGGTGCCGATTACTCTTGTTCCGGTGCAGGGCTGTGAGGCCGACGAAGCGGTAAGGGTGTGGACTCCGCTGTTATAATCCCTCCCGAGTCATTGAATGGCAAACAGCACTGGGTGGCAGGGCTGGACCCCGCCTCTTCGTTGCTCCGTTGGGGGAACCCGTTGCGGTGGTTCCGTGCGGAGCAACCTTCCGCCTGCATGAGGGGAGGATCCCCATTCCACCCTCGTGGCAGGTCAGACCTATGCTTTCTGTTTTGTAAACGCCACGATCAGCGTTTAGCTGTGGAATTCCTAGTTGTCACTCGTATCGTGAGTGAGCTGGGGGTTGGATTATTAAGCCAGAGGATCTGCAAGTAGCAGGTCGAACGGGGGGAAAAAGACCCTCCCCTAGAGGTAGCCAATACCCTGAGTTCCTACTTACGAAGGAGCGAGACATTGTACATAATCAGGCTTATTCGTTAAAGACGTAGCGATACAGGAAAAGCCAAAGCCCAGATGAGGGGACAACATTTGTTTTGAGTAATGAGAGATGGATGAGTGCGACCACCTCCCAAGACGTATTGTGGATGTGAGTGAAACCATCTCTACCGTTTGCTGAGTGGGTGTAAGCGAGCAACTGGGAAATGATCCATATGTTTATTATGTCTTCCCGAGCAGGGGATCAGTGAGTGAGCAGACGGACGGCTCGTCGCTCCCCTGTTATAGGCCTACCCCTTTTTCTCAGTGGTAGGTCAAGATTGTCTCGCTACTCCTTCCCCAAAGACGCTTCTCATGTTCTAAGATTGCATGTCCTGTAGCTAATGCGCTTTTCTCTTTAATGCAGTTCTGAGTGCTACCCCACGCTGCATTGATTACCTGCTTCAGAAGAACTGTTATTTTTTCCTTTACAGGTACGAGACGTTCCCCTAGCCTTGGGGGGGAGGCAAAAAGGGGTAGGATAGGAAGTGGATTGAGTTTTAGGTACTGATCTCTGTCTTATTCTTTCTACAGGTCTCCCTCCCTGCTGTCCCCATCCTTTCCTTCACCCGCTTGATCACCCTATGGAGTCTGTGTATATCTGACCAGACCGTGGGGGTGTCGAGAGGTGGACCCCTTAGAGCAACGTACAATCCTGAGGATTCCTGGCCACCACAACAGCTTTACACGAGCACCAGTTACATTACGCAAGGAAACAATTTCTGCTGATTACTTACAAAGTCGGAGAGCTCCTGTGGGGTCCTGGGGTCAGTGTCGGCCATGCCGCTGCCGGTGTCTGCGCTGTCTGAGGACTGCCTTCCATTATCGGCAAGGATCCCTTCAGTCTCCTACCTTCCTTGGACTTCCCGCCTCTCCACACTGTTGTAGTGACTTCTGCATCTTTCTTTATTGCAATCTCTCATTCTTTGCTTATTAGAATGTTAACATGGTAGTGATGTAATAGAATGCTGGTTCAGCTGGAGTTTCAGTTGAGACTTGGGGCTGAGCTAAGATGATCCTGCTCCTGGTGGGGCTCATTATCTACCTAACTTCTGTACTATAACTTATACCTGAATGTACCTTGTACCACCATACTTCTAATAAATTACTTCTTCAATCAACTACTTGGACCTTCATCATTCAACCTTCACTACAAAATTTATGGCGACGATTTGGGCGAACTTCAGCCTACTACTGAGATGGACTTTCTAAATTCAAGCTTCTACAAGGTAATGAACTTCTGAAACGGAGCTTCAAAAATCAAGCTTCAACAAGGTAACAAACTTTTAAGTTTTCATTCAACTGACTTTCAAGCATACTGGCAAGCCCCACAAGTGACCAATCCACCAGTCGCCCTTTTCTTCTAAACAGTGCCAGTCCCTGCTACAACTTTCTTCATAACAATTCCTAACTACCTAATTTAAAGGCATCCTGACTGAATTTAGTTCTGCCTTCATCATTTTGTAAAGTGAGAGAGGATTCCCCTGCTTTACTGCTTGTTCTGCCACGTTAAGATTCTCCGTGAACTAAAAATCTACACGATCTGGCATTCGTTTTCTAAACCTCTGGCAGAGTTTAAAGCACTTTATTGACTGAATTGGACAACATGTGTGAATAATGGATAACCTTACTTCAACCTGTTCAATTACCACAACAAAGCGGTCTTCAATTAAAGGTCGTTATGAGGTGGCTGTGTCAGTTTCGTTTCAGTTCCTGTGTTAAGGAGTGACTCTTCAAGCTCGTATTCACCTGAAAATGTAAGGTCCTGCCGCTTATGACTGTTATGCCATTCATGTTTTCACTGAGGCGATTTTCTGACTCCACATACTTACATTGACACCAGGTTGTGCTTTATTCGGCATTAATTCTTATTTACTTACTGACGTTACTTCCATCTATATAATTGTCAGTTCAACTGTTATCCTTCTATTTAAAAAAATGTTGCACAAGCCTCCATACAGCACGCTCTCCTTACCTGCTTCCTCAAGAAGGTATTCAGCGTCATTCAATTTCAGTGACGTTCCTCCTTCCGCATCATCACCGTTGGTTTACTTGGTGCATCTTCGTGCCTTGAACCACCCGGCTGTGCGTAAGAGTGCGTGCCTCCATTTTAAGAGTGGCACTCTTCATCAGCTCTTACACTTTATTCTGTGTGATTTTCCTGCCAACCATGTTCTTCCTTCAGGAGAAACAGCACCATCACGCTTCAAGAGTAATGCTACACAGCAGGCGGGCAACTAGAGCCAAATTTCGGGGGAGCGGGGCTGAAGAAGATTTCGGGGGGGGGGGGGCTAAGTCTTCTAGCCATAGGCAGAGTGGCTGTAAAAAGGGGTGAGAACACAACAAAAGCCTCATTAACGAGTCAATGGCCTTTTAAAGACCTGTGAAGTACTCTGGTGTGGCTGCAATTAGACGGACGCCAGCCCGCGAGGCTGTCTCAGCCGGGCTGACACATGACGGGGGAGGGCCTGAAAGCCCGGTGAGCCCAATGGGTGTTGCGCGCCTGCTACACAGGGACATTTTCATAATTAGGAAGTCTCCGGCGAGGAAACCTTCAATTTCAGCATGACACCGGGGATGGACGTTTCATTCTTCTTTCACCATACAGTGAAGTTTTATTGATGATTTCTTTCCTCCTTATTTCGGTATTTTCTTCTGACAAATGGATTTTCTTCAAGGGCAGATTTAATTCAAGGGTACCATCTAGTGCTTTTCCAGCGCCAACACTCCTGAACTTTCAAAATGCTTAAAATATTGGGATCACCTTAATTTATCATCATGCTTAACTGCATAGTAAACTGCGTTGGATGCTTTTATTTCCATTTCCTCTGTTGTGCCATTCCCATGAGTTTACTAGATGCCATTCCCATGAGTTTACTAGACTTCCATTCAATCTTGATGAGAGCTTCTTTTGCATCAAAATGGCATTAAGTGCGTGAGTACCTTATTTCTTTATTTAACGCTGAGGACAACGGTGACCACCTTATTTATTTTATGTTATTGTTTTATGTGACATGTAATTTCTTTATACATTTCTACGTTCATGACAATGGTGACAACCTCAATTATTTTATTTTATTATTTTATGGGTCATGTACATTATTATACTTGGCATTTATGTTCTTGCATGTTTTCTCCTACAGTACTTTAGTGTTCACTCACCGGATTCTGATTCTGAATAATTTATTTATTTAATGTTGTGAATATGGTTGTACATATGTTGTTAATTATATTTGACACAACTCGTTGAAAATCTTATGTTTTAAATGCTTACTTTTGATTCTTATTTAACTTTTAATAAGCTGTTCATGAAAATGTTGTGTTTTAATGCATACTTTTGATTTTTAAATTACTTTCAGTAAGCTGTTCCATACATGTTATGATGATTCATTGCATTTTCTGCGCAGGTTTCACTGTTAACTTAAGTTTGTGAAATTTCTATACATCGATGTTTGACACCTGCATTTTCATTAATGATTATTTATTTAAACTCGAGTTTTTTATTCACAGTGGTTCAGTGTACGGAACCCTGTATAAAGTTATTGCCAGATTTTAATTCTGATATGCGCATAAATTTACTATTTATTACTGCCAAATTTTAATTCATGTATTTATAATTGCTTGGTTGTACTCCCTTTGGGTGTAGTTTTTTCTCACCTTTCTTCTCACATTTGTGCTGGAGTGTTCTTTTGAACTCTCCTGTTTTGAGTACTTCTCTTGCTTTTCTTTTCTTAGTGTTTGTTTGTTGGTTACTTCTCCACTCCAGTCCGGCCAACTGGTGTGTCTCGATGTATCCGTGAACATTTCACTAACCTTCCACTTTTTCTTATCCTCTCGTCTGGATTTTCTCATTTTCTGTATTCTTTGTTTTCGTTTTGCTCGTTCTTTTGTCATTAAAGGAGAAGATGTGTGCTTTTTATATTAAAGCTTCATGTATTCTATCTTGTTCTACCTTTGTTCCTTTCTTTCTATTAAGCTGTTCTCCTTATCTTTGTTAGTATTGCTTATTGTCCTTTACTCTTTCCCTTCTTACTACGTTCTCTATGCCTTTGCTTTTTTTGTTCATTTTGTAAAGAGAGAAGATGTGTAGTGACTTCTGCATCTTTCTTTATTGCAATCTCTCATTCTTTGCTTATTAGAATGCCAACATGGTTGTGATGTAATAGAATGCTGGCTCAGCTGGAGTTTCAGTTGAGACTTGGGGCTGAGCCAAGATGATCCTTCTCCTGGTGGGGCTCATAATCTACCTAACTTCTGTACTATTACTTATACCTGAATGTACCTTGTACCACCTAACTTTTAATAAATTACTTCTTCAATCAACTAATCGGACCTTCATCATTCAACCTTCACTACAGCTGTCCTCCCGGGGAACGAGGTCAACTGGCGGCTACCATCAGCGCCTCCCGCAAACAAACAAGCACTCGGCAAACAGGACACAAAGGCGAGACCAACTGTCCTGGGAACGACCAGGGACTCTGAGTCACTCAGTACAGAGACATTCCACACCGCGACGAGGTGTGTGTGTGGCACCGTGCGGTGACGTCACGACGGACTGCAGAAGACAGTGCACAGCGCACCTCACGACAATGGCCAATCACTGTTCACAAACTAAGCCACAGTGATTGGCCATAGTTGCGCGGCACCCAATGGCATTTATTTGCAGGCTGTCCTGGCTGCGCGGTGTCTCAGCCAATCCAGAGATGCTGCATTAGCAGCGCCTGGATTGGCTAGAGCACGGATAGGGCTCGCCCATACGAGAGACCGCGGACTGCTGCATGAAGCAACCCTCGGCCTCTCGGATCCCCCACCCTCCCTCTCCTACTCACTAGTGGCTGGCTGGCTGACAGTGCGCATGTTGGAGCTCGTCATAAAAATGACCAAGCCAAACTCGAGCATGCTCAAATTTGCGAGCCCGAGTGTGTCTTGTGTCACTCAAACCTTAGTGCTCGCCCCCGGCCCCACCACCTTCATAGGCCGATTGGCTCGGGCGTGTTCTGGCTGCTAAAGTCAAGCAAGCTTGAAGCTGACTTACAGCGTCAGCATGTACAGTCAGTGGGTGAACACAATTGCAATTCATCACCGCACGTCTCTAACACTTAGTGGGGCAACGCCCCAGCGCCCTAATGGACGCACTGCGCCTGCTAGTATTCACTCCTGGGTGGTTGTCCACTTCCAGCAGCCTTATCAAACATTCACCTATTGGTCGTTCACTTCCAGTTGTTTCTGTCCTAAACCACTCCATTCCGGGTCAAACCAGGGTGTATAAAAAGGGCAACTGGATGGGACTTTCGGAGATAAATAGCCCTCCCTATTTTGGGCCAATAGGGCCCTTCTCCCCTTACACACTTTTGCTGGTAGTCGAGCTTACCAATTGTCTCCATGTCATTTTGGTTTACTTTTTGTTCCTCCAACTGTAAACTAGAACTGGTGTTGAAAGGATTCACAATTGAAGTGAAGCAGGCCTACATCTCCCAGAATGCATCAGCTTGTTAAATGACACACCGCATTAGAAGATGGTGTCCTTGATGACATGGGATCATCTGATAGCTTCTTAGCTCTGGTGCACTGGAAGTGGTCCAGAGCAGAATTCTGTGGTGCAGAGCAAGATTCCGTGGCGCAGAATGGAATTAGTATGGAACTGTGTGGCATGTAGTGGAATTCTGTGGCATGGAGTGGAATTCTGTGGACTGGAATTCTGTGGGATGGAGTGGTGGAAATGTGTTGCAGGGAACTGAGTGGAGTAGAATTGTATGGGGGAATTCTGTGGAGTGGAAATGAGTGGAGTGGCAATATGTGACAGAGTGGAGGGGAGTGGCATTGTTTGGTGTGGAGTGGCATTGTGTGGGGTGGATTGGAATGGCATTGTGTAGGATGGAAAGTTGCCAGAGTTGCCCTACAGTGCTTCAAAGCCTCATGAAAAAATAATCTAATATGTTACCAATTATTTCGACCGATCTATGATCTATGGAAACATCTGATGCTCATGATCCTATGCAGGAGCTTGCTAGTATGTATAGGGCTTCTGCAAGAACTGGTTTGTTTTCAAATAAATACGTTTTAGACTGGAAGGGGCTAGTGAGCAAGGGAGCAACATATATCATAATGTTTGAGGATGGAAGAGATGGAGCCTGGTGGCGGCTGTGAAAGAAATACTACCCGAATCACAGCTGTGAAAAAAATCGTACCCGAGTCACAGCACAAGCAGCAGACAGACACTAATTGATTCATAACTAAACAAAATGGTCGCACACTGCTCCACCCACTAGCGTGTTACCCCGAAGAACTGTGGTCCCTGTAGTCAGCGTCGGCGGGTACGCCTATGCTCAGTGGTGCGTGCAAGTCAGAGTAGCGTTAGCCATCCCTGGACACGTGTTTCGCGGTAGTTGCCGCTCGTCAGCAGGGAGTAGGAAGAGTGTGGGGTTGCATGTGTAGGCTGCTAAAATCATATCAGGTCTGGTACCTCTCGTAGCAACGCAGGTGCGTAACCTACAGCCCGTCGGCTGTCGGGGCTCAGGGAGCCACTAAATAACTAAACAAAATGGTCGCACACTGCTCCACCCACTAGCGTGTTACCCCGAAGAACTGTGGTCCCTGTAGTCAGCGTCGGCGGGTACGCCTATGCTCAGTGGTGCGTGCAAGTCAGAGTAGCGTTAGCCATCCCTGGACACGTGTTTCGCGGTAGTTGCCGCTCGTCAGCAGGGAGTAGGAAGAGTGTGGGGTTGCATGTGTAGGCTGCTAAAATCATATCAGGTCTGGTACCTCTCGTAGCAACGCAGGTGCGTAACCTACAGCCCGTCGGCTGTCGGGGCTCAGGGATTTTAGCAGCCTACACAGCAACCCTGCACTCTTTCCTACTCCCTGCTGACGAGAGGCAACAACCTCGAAACACGTGTCCAGGGATGGCTAACGCTATTCACACTTGCACTCACGACACGAGCATAGGTGTATCCGCCGACGCTGACTACAGGGACCACAGTTCTTTGGGGTAACACGCAGGTAGGTCAGCAGTGTGCGACCAATTGGATTTAGTTATTTAGTGGCTCTTTGAGCCGGGGAGTCGACGGGCTCAGGTTACGCACCTGCGTTGCTACGAGAGGTACATACCCGATAATGATTTTAGCAGCCTACACAGCAACCCTGCACTCTTTCCTACTCCCTGCTGACGAGAGGCAACAACCTCGAAACACGTATCCAGGGATGGCTAACGCTATTCACACTTGCACTCACGACACGAGCATAGGTGTATCCGCCGACGCTGACTACAGGGACCACAGTTCTTTGGGGTAACACGCAGGTAGGTCAGCAGTGTGCGACCAATTGGATTTATTTATTTATTTACTAATTGATTCATGTTAATCTATGCTTGATCCATGCGCTACACAAATAAAAGGAAGTGATGCCTGGCACATGCGGGCCAATTAGGAGGCATCAGGAACAGTGACAATGATGCCAATGAATGGTGAGGAATAGGAGAGCTCCAAGCCCCTATTATTAAATAATACCACTCCCGGCGGACAGTGCATGCGCTGTCGGCAGGCAAGACCAATAAATGAGCTTTCTTTAAGAATAACCCAGAAATTATGGCATACACAGAAAGTGGATCAAATTGATTATTATCTTGAGCCTGGAAATCATAGTCCAAAGCCCAGTGTTGCCACTTAAGAAAAAAGAAAAAAAACTGTCTTTGAGCCAATTAAGTAATGTGGGTGGCGGCATTAGCACTCAACTGATAATAATAGGCTGCAGTAAATATTATACTGTTAAAACTCAGGCTCTCAAATGCACGAAAGGCGACAGCAGAAATTCTTGCAAATATTCTAAACTACTGGCAATCACTCTGGGTATCATTCTAATCCATTGTTTTTCATCCACTGTGCCTTCTTAGACAGAGACCTGCCATATGCAAATCAGTACTGATCGTGCTGCTACTAGGAACAATCCATTAAGATACACTGGCCTACTGACAAACATTTGGTAATGAAACTGACTTTTATTCCTAAGCAACAGTGGGAGCAAAATGTCGCTGGTCCCTCAATTAGGGTCACTTTGGAGCTATGAGCACTGTCTAGTTACCTCCATAAAAAGGAGGTCATCTGCCAGCCCATGGACTAGAGACGCATACGGCTTTACCAGGGTCTGGTGATGCCCACTCACCTTACTCCTTGCAGCTAACCGAATGCCATACCAATAGCAGAAGCAGTGCTGACAGGTGGTAGGTGAGATCCCGGTAGAGTAGGGATAAGGGAGTGCAGCTATTGTTGCTGGAATAGGAGAGAGGATGGAGAAAGAGCAAGAGTAGGAGAGAAGGACTGGAACAAATGGGTAAAACATCTCAGAGAAAGTGAAAAGGATGGAGGGGTACAGGAAGAGTGAGTGGGATCACAATAAAAGGTTCGACCAGAAATGGGATAGGGGGACTAGTATAAGATAAGAGGGACAGAGCATGTGAGAAGAGTAAGGTTATAGAAAGGAGAACATACATGAGGGAGGGAGGGAGGTAGAGAGAGAGGGGGAGAGAGAGAAAGAGCGAGAGCGAGAGGGAGAGCGAGAGCGAGAGCGAGAGCGAGAGAGCGAGAGAGCGAGAGAGAGAGAGAGAGAGAGAGAGAGAGAAAGTGCAAGAGCGAGAGAGCGAGAGCGAGAGCGAGAGAGCGAGAGAGGGGAAGAGAGAGAATTGGATTACTGTTCCTAGGGTATGTCAAGACAATCCATATTTTCACATTCAGTTACTTGTCCATGGCACTTCTCTCTCCTAAAGAAGAACGGGCTGTAAGAAACTGGCTCTATATATACTGCACCAAAGTGAGGTACAGTGTGTATAGAGTCCAGGAGTCTCCAGAGGTTTGGCAGAGGTTAAAGTTAGATAGAACCTTACTCTCCAAAGTGGTAGCTTGGTCGAACAGTAAGGCAGTATCAGAGGACAGTGTAAAGCATTTGTTGTACACACTCAGTCAGCAAATGGTCTCACACACTCAAGAACTGAACTCTAGGCCAATTGTTTTGTATTAAAAAAATTATACTGTTTTATTTCTAGAACCAAGCAAGCCTGGTACAGGTAAGCATGCTCGGCGTGTGCAAAGTGTGCTGGATTCGCTGGTCCTGGCTGGCACCAGAAGCTGCAGTTCAAACACGTCCGGTGTTCACGGGAGGAACAGCTTGGAAAGTGAATGCAGGTAGGTCCTCCGGGGCTTTTGAGGTTGTTGGCTGCTGGACACTCCGGGGTTTTACAGGAGCAGGTTCAAGGGGAGACAGGCCTGTAGGGCTGGGGCCAAGTCAGTGGGCGTCGTCCTCTTGTTAGCTCTGCACGGCTTCTCGTCCTTCTTTTCTTGTGGTTGCGGGATATGAGTAAGGAAGTTTCAGGGTGCCCCTGAATACTGAATTTAGGGGCATTACAGGTAGGTAAAGGGCAGGGACCAATGGGTCCCTTCCCTGGGGTGGGTACACCCCCTATCCTGCGACTCCAGTGGGAGGGGGGGGCAGGAGCCTGTCCCTGGTTGGCTGGGTCCTCCCATCCTCAAGATGGCAGGGACTCGAGGTTGTGCTTCACCTCGCCTCCCCCACCTTAGGGGTGGAGTTGGCAGAGGTGGGAACACCTCTCTTCCTCACTTTGTTTTTCCCGCCGGGTCTCCTGCCCAAAGTGGGGACCAGTTGCTGAGTACAGCAAGTGGTCTGAAGAGGCTCACAACGGCAGCATGCCTTTGAAGCTTCTCCTTCGTGAACCCTGCCCATTCTGCGGAAGAAGGCATGGCACCTCGTCCCAGGATGTGCATTGTTTCAGGCCCCCGAGAGCAGCAAGCTCTCGACCCATGGGTCCAGAAACATGTCTGGTGGTGGCAGCCTGCGCAGCCACTCAGTCAGGTCACTGGGAATTGGTTGAGTTTCAGGGGCATCTCTAAGATGCCGTCTGCCGTGCATTTTACATTAAATCCCACACTGGCATCAGTGTGGGTTTAATGTGCTGAAAAGTTTGATAC
This sequence comes from Triturus cristatus, assembly GCF_964204655.1. Lineage (NCBI taxonomy): Eukaryota > Metazoa > Chordata > Amphibia > Caudata > Salamandridae > Triturus > Triturus cristatus. The sequence goes on from NC_140579.1 coordinate 1,115,220,998, forward strand.
CAAACTTCCCAGTCTTCATTAAGGTGCTGTGGAGTTCGGAATGACAACCTCCCAGCACCATATACTCTTAATGGCAGCACTGCACTTACAGGGCCCAGGAATGGACCTGGGCACTGTAGGGGTACAGGGCTCATGCACCTGTACCCTCATCACTGGCATAGGGCACCCAGCTAGTGGGGTGACTAATGTATGCCAGGGCAGTGGTTTGTGGGCATGGCACACAGGGATGTGGGCCATGTTGTCTCTTTGTTTTGTTCTGCACCCAGACACTCAGCCTGCAAAGGCAGTGTGTGTGTGCCAGGGTACAGGGCCTCTAAGGGTGGCACAATCGGTGCTGTAGGCCTTAGGAGCCTTCTCTGGTCACAGTGCCCTGGGTACATGGGGTACCATTTACCAGGGACCTACCTGTGGCCAGAGCTGTCAATTGGGTTTTGTTTTGAGGAAAGAACACAGGCCCTGGGGTCCTGATCGGCAGGGCCCCAGAGCACATCAAGTCAAAGAGCATTAGTAGTCTGCAACAAAAAAAAGGGCAGGTTTACTGCAACAGAAACCCACTTTCACACGGGCTAGACAGAAATGCTTAGGATCAGTTTCAGGTAAGGGGTTACTATATAAACAAGAGACATAGTAGTATCCACCAGGTCCCACAATTGTTAGAATTAAGGGAAACAGATGAACAGGGAATTCACAGACTGCAGTATCTTGCAGGAACTAGATGTAGAATCAGGATTCCAAAGCAAAACCTGAATATCAAGAACTTGTTTTTAAACAGAGGTTGCTTACACAGGTTCGATGTTATTTTGCCTGTGCACAAGTGATGCTGCCATTACCCTTTTTAAGCGTACTTCTGCTACCAACCGTGAAAGGATTAAGGACTGAGTCGACTACACTGAGATTCACAACTGCAAGTTACAGAATGATCTCCACAGCAAGAGCTTAACTTGCTGAGCTATTTTACCCTATTAAACGCAAACTCACAGCTCAAAGAAGTCAGCTTAAATGAACACATAACTGTAAGTACCACACTACACGTGGGTTCAAGGCACGTTTCGCAACAAAATGCAGTGCTGCTAAGAAAACAACAACAGTATTTTATAACTTAGGTACAACGTAAACATCATTCCTCACAATTTGTGAAATGTCAACAAGAAGCAATATCCTGTTTAGTAAAAATATTTAACAGTTCCGAGTAACCCTCAACAAATGTGCTGACCCATTCCCACCCTTGGAGCACCCGTCTGCCCCACCTGGTCTCCTGGCAGGGACAACAGCCACGTCACAACCTTTACAGCTCCCTTCAGTCACACTCGCACAAGAGGAGCTGACCTTGGGATCTCAGTGTGACCACCCCAGGGTGGAAGCATCAAGGAACTCCAAACATCCGGTAATTACAGAGACACCTCATAATTATGAGAAGTGTTTTTGGGTGGTGCCCAAATGAAAAGGTTTAGCCCAGTACATTCACGTTAGTGCCGGGTGACCGCTCCCGTTACCTCACATTAGTACCTGGTGCTGCTCCTCTCACTCATCTCATGTCAATATGCAGTGCCTACTCACCACCTCACTGTGAACACGGTATGAGGCTGGCGAACTTCTAATAGCTAAAGTCACATGCATGGCTCTGGCTCAGCTTGTTGTCTTATTCAGTGGTCGAAGTGGGGGAAATAAAGTAGGGGAACTGTGGGCGGAGAATCAGAGGGCGGGAAAAACCCAAGGATTGGATCCCTGGGCCAAGCCAGAGGCATGTCCAGAATGTGCAAACATCCCCATTTTTAGTATTTGTTTGGCATTTCACTGCCCAGTTTAATGAACCAATGGATACACATGATTATTTAAGGTTATAATGAGTTATTGACATTAAAATACATTCACAAAATGGAATATGCTTCTAACCGCCGAATGTCCCAAATAAGGTAAAATGTGGAAGCACAAGCCATTTGTCTCCGAGCCATGGAGTTTCTGCCTTCAGCACTTCTCCCTTTTTCCACAACAGCAGTTCAAACATGTATGGCAAAATATCCTAGTTTGCAAATGTTCTCTATATAATTATGGCTCTGCCATATTTTCCTCATAATGCAAGTTCTGCTTGCATGATCTGGCCATTTAAATTGTTTGTAGCTCAAACGTATCAAAACCTAATAAAAAAAAGTAACTTGTGTTGCCGTGAAGTTGAGGGCACCTTGCAAAGGTTGACTGATCACCTTTCTCACTGCTGCATGTGTATGTTACATTGGTACAAATAAGGCAAAATCTTTCCAGGGACTGTTAGCATGTGTACAAATGTCAAAATAATAAAATATAAGAAAATATACTGCATTACGCTGCAGCCTTTTTTTAAATGCATAATTTAGTCAACACTGCGGCATAATTTTGTCCTCCTTTACTGCATAATTGATTCCAGTGGCCCCACAGCAGGCAGCACATGTTAAAAGTGCTTGTGAATGAAGCAGAGAGACTGTGAAGTTTGCAAACTTAGTTTGCTGTGCATGCAAATCCTGCATTGCCAATCCCTGGTGAGTTGCAGCTACTACTGCTGAAACAAGGCCAATGGAGGTACCTATGGGTGAGGCAGACTGGCCTCTAGGGCAGGGCCGGCCTTAGCACTGGTGGTGCCCTGTGCATTAATGTTCGTTAGTGCCCCCCAATGACCTCCTCTGCCATGGATTCCCTCACTACCACCCTTTAACAGTGCCCCTCAAGTCTCCATAACCACATTCTCTCTCAGATGCATTTAATTTGAGTTACAGCACCACTCATACCATTGTAGGGTGTCAGAGCACTTTGCATCACACACATTACACAGAGACAATCAATATGTGTGCAAATCACTGTATAGAAAATGTTACATAATTCTAAGGACTACAAGGTGTAGGAGTCACATGGCAACCATACTAGTATGCTGTATAGTTTAATAGTGATTGGTCTGGAGAAACACAAACTCAGAATTTAAAACGTAATACCATGGTTGGGGGTTCTCTTAAAAAATCAGAACTGATTTCTGTCCAAAAGAACACTTTTTGCAACATTAGGATAATCAAAAACTGGGGAAAAAGCACATAACGCTCTAATTTATACCTTGCAGTTTGTATGCAGCTCTGAGCTGACAGTTAATAGCTTACTGTTCTATGTTAGGATTTTAATGTACAAACTGCAAATGACTAAAGGCTCTCTGACAAACGCAGTAGCCCACTGACCTATTTACATTATGTGCACTTTGTGATCTGCATGGTACATGTTCTTTGCAGCAGGCACATTAACCCTCTGAGATACCTTTCCATGAATCAAAACTTCCACTAAACAAAATTCTAGGAAGAACATTAATCACCAGAGTCATCGTGCCATTTTTATTGTTGCTGAAAATTGCTGGAGGCCAAGAAGGAGGCAGCAAGTGCTTTAAAAACCTTAATATACAGCAAACATAATACCTCCACTCAAAGTCAGCACCCGGTGCGGTCACACCGGTTGCACCGCCCTAGAGCTGGCCCTTCTCAAGGGTCCTGTGACCTCAGTGACAGAGTCACTGTTGCTCTAGAGTGTGCTGCTGCATAGGCCTGCCCGCAAGACTGGAGGTGAACTTCAGTATGGATTGCGGTGGACAAGTCTTGAAGGTTAACCTACACTTGTCATGCTAGGGTCCACCTGCTGGTGCTAAGACACTAGGGCTTCTAATGTTTTGCAAAGCCTTCTAAGGTCTAGCATGGGATTGTGCTCTCTCAGGAGAGTGGTCTGGTGGACTGGTTATTAAGGTTGAACCTGGGTCTCCAGTTACAAATTCAGCAGCTCTGGCCATAGTGCCACATCCTCGTCCCCAGTGAACACCATACTGCCCCACTGAGGAAAACTCACACTGCCTTGAACTACAACCCAATTGTTGCCAGCTATAAAGACCTGGATGCGGCTCAATTTAAATTACGTACTAGACAAGAGTAATATGCGGCCTACAAAAAAACAGTAACAACATCCTGGAAAAAGCAAACACTCATAGGGAATGAAAAATTTAGCAAACTATGTGAAATGTAAGCAGGAACAACATGGTTACCTTAACGCTTTTACACTCACTATTCAGAAATCAGTGAGTGCTTTTGCCTGAAAAGTTAAGGAATGACTACAGGGCCCTGAATTGAGCCATTTCAATGTCCATTGCTTATCTCCTTACAAAACGTAAGCAGTATGGGAAAAAGACGACATCCCTGAACGCAGAGCCGCAGTACACATTTTGTTTTCCAATCCACACATTGTAGTACCTCCAGGTTTAGTGCACTAGTTGCAAGCCAGGGAAAACAAAGACAAGAAAACAAAAATAGCGCTTCACTGGCAAACTCTGTAAAAGTGGCGCTAATGTGTTTGGGTGTGAATTAAATCAATCTGGCCAGTTTGCTCCCACTCTTACTTTATTTAGTTATTTTTCATATTTTTAACCTTTTTTTCCTGATGCTGCACTTTGGAATTAAAATGTCGGAAAAATACGACATTTCCAGCAAAAGTGTTTTTCTTTTTTGGATCCATTTCACAGGGGGGCAAATAAAAGAAAGGAGAGGAAAGAGAGTGAGAACCCCGTCTTGAAGTCACGGTTTTCAGTAAGAGAAGAACTGCTAGACAGAAAGAGAGGGAAGAAGGAAAGAGTGTGGGGGGCAGCTGAAGCGGCAGAGCAGAAGTGGACACTGTCTTTTTCTTCTCTGGGCAAGAAGGAAAAGACAGAGTCCTGTTACTTCTCTGCCGTCCCGCCGGTTACGAATGCCAGGAACGCCGAGCTTTATTTATAGGCGGTGGCGAATTCTTGCGTCCTGGGACGCATTTTCAGAATAAAAAAGTAGGGGAACGGAATCATTAGAATTAAAGAAGTAGGGGCACGCCGTGCCCTGCCGATCCTGCCCACTTCGACCACTGGTCTTATTGGACCCACAACGAGCAGAGCTATATTACATATATCCTGTCCGTCACACATGCTCATGCACTAAGAGTGAAAGACAAAACATTAACGTTTGATGTAAAAATGGGAGAGAAAGACAGACAGAGAGAGAGAGCGAGAGAGACACCCATATAATGGCTGAATTGTGCAATGTGAACCAAGGAAACCTGGGATCAATCCTGGCTTCCATGCGTGACAATACTGTGTGATCAACAAATACTTTATTTCACTGGGCCTCCTTTTAAAGTTAAACCCAACAGACAACCCAGCTGTCTGACTGCGAAAGACATACTGTGGCTTACCAAAAACATACAGGGGCTTGAAGGCCACCCATTGCTTACCATTGGTTGGCTTTCCTGTCACTTTCATTTCCCTGCCTCTTACTCCTGTCCCAGTTTGTCAGTATAGTGTTTCTCCCTCCCATGGAGCATATCCTCTGTATCTTCAAGCTGTCTCCCTCGTGTATGTCTCTCCCCCTGCACTCTGTGTTGCTGTCTGTCACGAGGGTCAAGTCTGCCACTTCATGTTGCACTTACTATTTCTTCTCCCTACCCTATGCATGCCCACCCACTCCACATTAGTCTCTCACCCACTGCTTCTCCTCCCCTTCCCCGCCTTCCCTGCTGCTTCCAATCTCCCCACCCTCCAAGTTTCTCCTTCCCACCCGCACTTAAAAACAAACAAACATTATTTTCATTTTATTGGCTGATCCTACTGGGATCGACCAAAGAAAAAGAAATGCGGCTGCGTCATTTTGTAGGTGCTGCCAAGTTGTGCAGATGCATGTGTGGGGTGCAAATCTACAAAATGACACAGTTGGCTGGGTCTTGCTTTTTTTTCTTACTCTGCTATGCTGCACAGTATGGGTTAAAACAGTTAACAAAGCTAATGGCAAACCTAATGGCTTTGGCTATGCATGTCCTTCATTATCACACGAGAGGACCCTCAAAAACCTGTCCACTGTACAAAAACCTCTTGCATTTGATTTAAACGGTCCTAACTTTGCTTCATCCATAATAAGCATTCAGGACCAGATCGGGTACACGAGGCAAAGGATTTGCATCTCAATTCACCAATGGCAAAGTTGACAGGGCGGGGACAGGAATGTTTCTACGTTCATGTTTAAAAACTATTACTGTTAATAAATGTCCACATCATGCATTCATATAATCTAATGGACTACGGTGAAAAGCTCCCACATGTTTAACAATAACAGTTTAAATCTAAAAGAGACCAATGTTTGTAGCGTGATTTATACTCAGATTTTCATGGCTCGATTCGTGCACCAGGCCTGAGAACCAAGTAGGCTCTGGCTTCCTTGGTCCTTTTTTGGCTCGCCCACCTTTATACTTGGTAGCAGTTTCCTTCACCTCAGCCCTGCTGGGGTCAGTTCCTATGCTCTCACGTCCATGCCTATTTCCTGTTTTGGGTGATTCTGAGCCTGGTGGCTGTTGCAGTAGAGTCCCATGCATACCTTACTCCTCGCATCCATACCCGGTGCTGGTCATGCAATCTGTTATGATGGAATCTTACCTGTTGTGTTCTGTTTTAGAATGTAAGGCTGATGACACTCTGGGGGAGTCCGTTGCTACTGGCCACTTGAGGTGGTCTGACGTCAGGTTGTACTTTCCAGTAAATCTTTTCAATCCCATCCTCGTCGCCAAAAATGTGGTGACAAATCGTACAAAGAGCACAGGGCTCCAAGTAGGACTGAAGATAAGATTTACTGGAAAGCACAACCTGGCGTCAGACCACCTCAAGAGGCCAACAGCAACGGACTCCCCCAGAGTGTCATCAGCCTTACATTCTAAAACAGAACACAACAGGTAAGATTCCATCATAACACAGTCACTCAGTTCCCTCAATGAATTGGGTCTGCACTACAGTCGGTGAAGACCAGGAACTCCACACCTAGAGTCTGAAGTCAGAGAAGCGCTGCAACCCCACGGACGTATTACTCTGCTCTACCGTAGGGTCTCTCCGCTGCCTCTGGCTTGTCACTCCACCTTGCCAGCTTTTGTCGTCACTGTGTCCCAGGGATGTTACCCCCATGCAGCAACACTCACACGGTTGCACTGTTTTCATATTTCGAATAATTGAAAGGCTTAAAAACAGACTTTAGAGTACGTGGTGTCTGCGATTCTCAACTGCAGCCGCTACTCGACAACCAGAACGTGTCTAATGATTGTTTTCTGACGAGCAAACGGCTACTTGTCGTGCGTGGAGAAGGACAACAGCGGCGGTATCCAGTCCCTTGAGCGGCCATCTCGGAGCCAGGAATCGGCCTTTGACAGATCTCTGCCGGCGGTGGAGATATTTTTAGGCAGGCCTTGTCCTACCAGGTCCAGTGCCAGGGTAGAAAGAGGCTCTTGTAGCGCCCTCCGCCGGCAAGATGTAGCACCTTGGTTCTCTTTTCCATCCGCACGGACAGAATCGCGCAAGAACCACACTCCACGCTGTTACTTGAAGCGTAAAAGGCCATTTTATTAGGACATGGTTGCAATGATTTAGACTTTATTCAACAGTACATAACTGCAATAAATATACTTTCCCCATCCCATACCAGTACATAACTGCAATAAATATACTTTCCCCATCCCATACCGACTCATTCTCCTTTCATCCATTCTCAAAACCATCTCACCTGTTACTCTTCCCCCATTCACTCGGTGACCTCCTTCCTCTCCCCATTCTCACCTTCACTTGCCCTCCAAGCATCCTCTGTGTAATTTCCTTCATTGGTCATTGCTTCCCGTGCCCGCTATCAGTCACCTGTGTACCGTTCTCCCCCCCCCAGGGGTGGATCCGCCCGTATGTGACTACCCACCCCTCCAAAGTACCGTGACGCCTCTACTCTGCAACCTGCCCTAAACTGGCTCGCTTAGCCCAAATCTATCCCAAACCTTCGCTTAACGTCTGTAGGGTGGGTGGGCGGACAAACTTTTTTCTCCCTCCCGGTGGTGCTCAGGTGTCAGGAAGAGGCCGGATACTCCTCTCCTGACACATATACCCTCCCAACTCCCACCCCCTTCCTTCCTATAACCCCACCCCCACCATGTCCTTCCGGTCGTTGCGCGAATACCCCGGGGGAAGACTGGTCTGCGACCTTCACTTCCCCCGGGGCCCGCATTGGCCTCCACCGACGAAGCGACTTCAGGTCGGTGTCTTTGGAAATGGCCTATCAAAGGCGGGAAAAGGCAATTAAATATCAGGTTCATCTCTTCCACTGTCCATCCTGGTTCCCCTCTGGGCCAGCCCCCTCTAGCCCTGTCTTGTTATCGTAGACACAGCCACGGCTATCCCCCCCAGCAGCAGTCACGGGGTCGTCAGTTATAGGCCGAGCTCTGCTTCGCAGCGTGTGCCCTTGGTCCGGACACACGGCCCTTTCACTGCGGTCTTTGAAGAGAAAGGTCGGCTGATCCCCTTCTCACGTTATGAACACCACAACATGAGGTGAGCTGATGGATCACCATGGGAACCGGATGCAGGCATTGGGATCTAAGGGACCTTCCTCAGTGCAGCTTTCTGGCATCCTCTGTGCAAAACCAATTAAAAGACCCCAACGGAGTGTGGTGGGACCTATGCCAGCCACATAAACAAACAAGAGGTTCTTCCTAAGTAGAAAGATGGACATAGAATAAATATTGACAAAGCCAACAGGACTGCCTTTTGTTAGAGGAAGTGTTTGGTATGTTGCCTCCAGCTGACCTGGAAAGAAATCCCACAATGAAATATCTTGGACCACACCAGCACAGGGGCTTGGAGTAGGGCCCCTTTGCTGATTAGACAATCTTCGGAATTAAGGTGTACCTTGAAAGTAGAGGGTAATTAAAAGGAGTAAAAAGATGACGTTTCCACTATAAATGGTGAACGTAAGAGGCACATACGGCAAAATATAAAGGGCCAGTATTTGTTACATCTGTCTGTGTGCGTGTTTTCACTTTATGAACAAAGAAAGCACCAAATCCCACATATTAATACTGTATATTAAATAAATGAACATGCAAGGCTGAGTAGTGAATAGCACTGTCACAGGCGAGTGCATCAAAACAGCAAGCACTTCTTAAACACAACAAAGTACTGCTCTATTACTTACGGGTAATCTTCATTACTCCGGGTCCCGTTGTCCTCGTCCCATTCATTTACAAAGTGGAGATAACCATCTCCGGACAGAAAAAAAGACCAGAGGAATGCTGGGACCCTAACCCGCCCCTTCCACTGGGAGTACATAACCAGCACTTACCCAGCATTCCGCCGGAACCACCAAGCCTCCACAGGAAGGCTGGCCGTCCGGGAGGGAGGGCGGGGTGTATGAATGGGACGAGGACAACGGGACCCAGATTAATGAAGATTACTGGTAAGTAATAGAACATTACCCCCAGGTCCCTTATGTCCTCGTCCCATTCATTAACAAAGTGGAGAATACCGAAGCAGAAAAGTCGGCCTTCCAAACCTACAAGCACACCCAGGAAACCACACCAAAAGGAAGCAATTCAAGGGAAGTAAAAAGGGGGAACCAAAGGAAACAACAGGCAGAGCACCCAGACAGGAAAGCACCCCACCAAAGCAGGAACGCACCCACCAAGCAAACTGGAGACAACCAAGCCGAAGAAGAGGACAACCCACAGAGGGCAGCCAGCACACACCATGAGCCCCTCCGCCCGAGCGAACAAGGAAGGGGGAGAAAACGCCAAACAAAAACACCAACAGAGGCCGCCCACAACAAAAGGACAGCAAGGATGCCACAGAAGGAGAAGAACCCCAGCGGCTCAACAGGGCAGCAAGCCAGAACAGGCTAGCAGGGACAAAACCAAGGACCAGAAACCAGGACCAAGGAAAACAGAAGGCGACAGCTACAACAAGGAGACAGGCAACCAGAGAAAACGGAAATAGAGCACCCAAGCCAACCAAAGGCAAACTCCAACCCACCAAATGGAGGAAAGCACGCTACAAAAAGACGACCAGGCCAAAAAAGAAAACCGAAAAAGGAGGCACCCCAAAGAGACCTCAGAAGCAAAAGCCCCAGAAGGGAAACAGGCATCAAAGCAACCGACAACCGGGACCGCAGCAGATCAGAGAAGAGGAAGCCCCAACAGACCCGGCCAAGGGAACCAACCAGACAAAGGCCGACAAACCCAGCTCCATCAGGGAGGCACAGAGGACCTGGCGGCAGCACAGACAGACCAAGCTCCAGCTACACAGGAACAAGAAAAAGGAAAGAGGCCAGGGCCAGCAAACAGGGCGCAGGCACAACCCAAAAGGTCACCCAAGGGCAGGACCACCCAGACCAAACCAGGAAGGAGGAAAGCACTGGCCAGGCCCCGGGCCCCACCCCCCGAACCAGAACAAACCGTCCCCCAGAGAGCCCAGAGGACAAAACACCTGAAAACCCCTCAGAGGAGGACCAGGCCCCAGAAAAGAACGGCCAGCACCAACCACCAGAGCTGCCAGACGACAACCACAGGCAGCGAGCCCGGGAGGCAGAGTGTTACAAAGAAGAAGGGTACATAGGCTGAGTGATGTTGAACAGGATAGTAGATTTATTCATAAGATTACTTCCTTGTTGGTTGGTTACAGGAAACAAGTTAGATCCATATTAGGCCCAACCAGGAGCAGCCTCCTTGCTGCTCAGCCCATCCATTCCAACTGACTCACCAACTCAAACACTCCAAACATTCCGATGACATCACCATAGGCTGAGCAGCAAGACAGAGGACATCAATAGGTAGGATGCACTAATCAAGTAATAGATTATAACACAGAGCCACACAGAGAGCCCAGGAGCAGGCCAACAGCCAGCAAAGGCCAAAGCACACACAAGAAGCCGGGGAAACAGGAATACAACCCCAGGAATGGCGCCCCACAAGGTCCACAGAGCCAGCAGGGAGCAGGCCCCCGACCCCAACAGAAACCACCCTCCGAAAGAACAAAAGACCAACCCGGAGGACAAGACAACCAGACCCCAACCAAACAGAAAAGGACAGGGAAAGAGCCAGAGACCACAACCCCAGGAGGCCAAATACCCCACAGGGAACCAGGCCGCAACCGAACCAGGGCCAGACACGAAACCCCCGAGCAGCAGAGGCAAGGGAGGCCAACCCCAAAGGCCACAAAGACAAGGGCACACAGCAATGGCAGAAGAACAAGCCAACCAGAGACGCCCCCAGAGAGACCAGGAAGACAGCTGACCAACAACAGAGGGGCCAGCAAAGACCAGGGACCAACAACTCGGAACCGCTCAGGCCTGGAAGGGGCGGGACAGGACCAACAGCCACAACCCAGAAACCCTCAACCCCAAGGGGAGGGAAAAGGAACCCCCAAAAACCAGCCAAGCCAGAGAGGCAACAGAAGCCAGGACGAAAGCCCAAACAGACCGCACAGGCACACAAACACCATGGCCCAGCACGCACCAAGGGCGGGCAGGAGAAGGGGAAAAAAACCCAGGGCAGAGTACAAGAAAACAGACCCAACCAGCTGCAACAGATGCAAAAAGGAACCAGGAAGCCAGGGCCGAAGCCAAGCGACCCACCCAGGCATGAGGACCCCGCGGCCCAACCCACACCCGGGAGAAGCCCATGCAGTGCACAGACTGAAGCAAAGGGCAGGGAGGGCAACAGACACCGCCGGCACAGAACCACCAGGCCACGCAGCAGGTCAGACGAAAAAAGAGGGGCAACAGCCAAAGAAAAACATAGCCGCTGGCAGAGAAACAACAGACCGGGAACCGGAGGAAGCAGAGAAGCCAGAGGCACAAGCAGCACCAGGCCCCGGACAACCAGCAGCAAGGAGGGCAGACACCAAAAGTGGCAAGAAAAACACCACAGGACCGCACCCAGACAGGGGAAGGCAGGGGGCACGCCGACCGAAAGACTCACACTGGGAGCAGGACCCAGGGGAGCACGTAGGGAAGACGGTAGCGGGTGGACAGGCAAAGACAGGCCCAGACTGAACCACGAAGCCAAAACGGCAGAAACACCCCAGGGGAGCAAGCACCGGGACCCGACAGAAGAGGGACCAGCCAACCAACAGGCAGGGAGCACACAAGCCAGGACACCAGCACCAGGAAAGGGGACTGGGAACGCCAGGCAAAACACACCCCAGAGCCGGCACAATAGCCACAGCACAGCCAGCGAAACCAAGGAGGCACAGCCGCAGGGCCAAGCGGAACCAGCCACCAGCCGGCAGACCAGGAGCGACCGGAGACAACCCCGGACACGCCAACCCAGAAGCACAGAATACCAGGCCCCCACACAGGCAGGAACAAGGCCAAGTACAGCCCAGGGGCAAACAGGGCGGAATGACCCCCGGACAAAAGAAGGGCCAAGGAAGGAGGAGCGCCGGGGAAGACAACAAAAACCCGGAGCCAAAAACCAGCCAAAGAAAACCCAGCAGAACCAGGCAGGAAATGCGGGCACCCAACCAGGGGTGAACCAAGCCCACGAAGACAACAGCTGGCAAGAGCAGGCCCAGGGGTGCACGCAAGGGAGGAAGAGACCACCCCAGGAGCAAGAACAGGCTAGCAACGACAAGCGGAGCAGGCCCAGCACAGAAAGGAACCAGCGGCCACCAGACACGAGGAAGCAAAGCAGCAGCGGCAGCCTAAAAAAACACCGGCGTGACATGCCAGGAAACCCAGAGAGTGCACAGGCAAGGACCCAGGGCCGAGGAAGGCGACCGACAGGTGCAGAAAACTCACAGGAGCAGTAAAGCCCAGGCGGCCCCCCCACCCAGGCACCAACCAGGCCCAACCCCACCAAACGCCTGAGACCAGAAGCCCTCAGGGAGGAAAGACTGGAGGCGGAAAACAGACACTAGGGCAAGCAACCGTACCAGGCACATCCCTGATAGGGAGAACCGTGGAGAAGAGAGGAGACCAGACGCCAACAACCAGGACACAGCACCAGCCAAAAATAGCCTGGCCCATAGAGAAAGGACACGAACCCCAGACTCCCAGGGACTACCGGAAAGAGGAAGCAAAACAGGCGAACCTCCACACGGAACACACCCGGGAAACATGAACAACACCCCAGCCCAAGGCGCACCACCAGCCACCACACCAGGGCAGGAGGAGCAACCAGCCTGGGTGCCAGGCACACCGGGGGCAGCAAATACCACCAGACAACAGACAGGCGGTGAGGGGTCCAGGACACCATGGCCCCCAACGGACAACCAGAGGCCGAACCCCAGACGCCCCGCACACTAAATAGAGAAGAGCAGGAGCGCAACGCACACCAGCCACAAAAACGGCACCGAATCACAGGAAAGACGGTGCATAGGCCACAACAAGTACCAGAGACAAAAACATCCCAAGGGAAATGGAAAAGCGCGAACAGGATCCGAAGGGACCAGAGGCAGCACACCAGCCACGCCATAGGAGGACACACTCAACTGACAGAAGCAGGCACCAGAAAGGGGGATGCAGCAGGAGTAACCCCATACCTTGTAGCACTGCAGAAGGAACCAGATTACAGGTGAAGCCAGCCCCAACGACAAGGCTGCGGCCAGCACCCACTGAAGCAATCCAGGCCAAGCAAGCAGTCCCCTGAAACAATCGAGCGCCAGCAAAGTCACGTCCAAAAGAATAGTCAGGGCAGCCCCAGAGAAGCAAGGGGAGCGCAACCAAGCGTGGCAGAGAATGCAGTAGGTAAACACATGGACCCCACCAATGAACCCACCGGATCCAGGAACAGGGAGACACAGCGAACCGTGGTGAAAGTCAAGGAGCGGAAGAGACAAGCTGCCCAGAGACCGAAGTCACACACGGAGGAGGCCCCTAGACAAATACCGGCACCTGAGGTGCTATAGCCAGAAGGCCAGCCATCCACGCTGGCCCACTGACTCACACACTCCCCCATGCAGATGAGGCAATTCCCCCAGCAAAAGAAGGGGAAAAACAGACATTGCTATGCGGTACTCACCCGGGAGGAGACAGGAACAAGGCCCCCTCCCACTCCAGCCCAAGGCATCCCACCAGGAACGACGCCAGGTCCGGGCCGACACATCCAGGGAAGCACCTCCGGCGCGTCTTCCACCCGGTCAAGACCCAGGAAGATGCGCCCCTCGACCCGGAAGAGAGTCGAGGCCGGCGCACCAGCCGCAAAGGGCCAGCCGGCAAACAAGAGCCGGCAGTGAAGATCTCAGCCTCCAAGCAAGCCCAGCAGACCAGGAGGCAGGACAGCAGACACCCCAACCGAACAGCCAGGCAGCCGGACGGGGAGTTCCAAGGAGAAAAGCCACCCAAGCCCAACAGGAGCAGCACCAGCATCCACAGCACAATTCTGTCGACAGTCAGAAAAAAAGAACAGGCAGAATGCTGGGTAAGTGCTGGTTATATACTCCCAGTGGAAGGGGCGGGGTTAGGGTCCCAGCATTCCTCTGGTCTTTTTTTCTGTCTGGAGATGGTTATCTGCACTTTGTTAATGAATGGGACGAGGACATAAGGGAGGGGGGGGAGGGGGGGGGGGGTAATGCTGTGTTATAAAGTAAACACATGAAAGAGCACACATGTTGCTCCAATAACAGGCTACAAATCGTGTCATATTTGCAGTAGTGACAAAAAGACTACTTAATTCCCCATCTTCAAAACCTAATTGAACGCAAAATGGACAATTCATTGTTGGACAGCTCTGCCAAGAAGTGACAAATCATGACAAATCACAGATATTGACTGATGGTGTCTGCACCAAATCACACCCTTGTTCTCTGTACTTTTTGACGAATTGATGATGCTAGGGGTTCCAGATTTATACATGAGAAGAGGTACCAGCTGATTCCAATATTGTGTTTTAATTAAAGATACTGTAGCTGTTCTGAGAGACTCCACTACTGGTCCGCTACCAGACCAGCTACCATCTTGAGAGGGGCTAATCCCATTAAATACATAATCTCTGGGGGGGGCGTGGCCAGCAGCCAACGAAGATGGCCGCAGCCTAGGGAAGCTCCGTGCCTGAAACCCACCTGCCGAGCAATCCTGACATAAATCCGGTGAAAACTGAGAGGCAATACGGCGGAGGCGGCCTGGAAGGGTCGCGGCGACGATCGGGAGCAGTTGCAACCCCATGCGGACATCTGGGTGAGGCGCGACGTCAAGGAGAGACTGAGGCCTGTTGACAGCGGAGGGACCGGGGCCTCGATTTCGCGTGTGCTGCGGGAGGCGCTGGAACGTGTGGAACTCTCGCGCCTGCAGACGCTGACCCCTGCGCTTTGTGGGATCTGGCGGCGGTGTGGCGGTGGCGGCCCGGGGGCGCAGGGTAATACCCTGGGGCAGCTCCGCCCTATATCCGGATGGACAGAGATAAAGTGGCTGAGGACTCGCGGCAGCGGGCAGGCCGGGGCCTCGATTCGTAGGAGCCACTGAAGACTCTGAGGATCCATCGCACACCCATCCCGATCCCTGGGGCCCGCATGCTGCATCTGCCTGGACTCCATGCCCGCTGCATGGGCGGAACTGCGAACGGAGGCCTGACGACTTCCCCGGGGAAATCGGAGGAGAGGTGAGGAGGACCCCGCGGTGCCTGGGGGAACGTGCTGCATACAGGCCTATCATGGCAAGCTCTATTGCGGGAGAGACTCGCGGGGGACAAACGCTGGGAGAGGGAGACAGGCCGGCCGTTCCCCACATCTCGCTGCTGCATACAGAGGCCACTGCCTGGAGAAGCGACCCTGCATGTCTGAAAATAAGAAATGACGTTGCGGGATGCATGCCTGGGCCCCTGGGTTTAGAAAACTATACACTGTGTCTATATCTATGAAGGTGAGGGGCCCCCCAAGAGACTGTTGTGTGGGACAAGCAAAGGCAACCCGGGGAGACGCTTAAGACTATGTGAGGCGGCCGGGTGAAGATCTGCTACATCACAGACTACAAAAACGGACAGAGGAGGCCAAGGCTGTCTAGGCCTCGCGAAACCTACCAGTTAGGGGCCAGTAAAACCGACAGGCCGCACGTAGAAAACCCCTTGTGGCATGCGGCGGCGACTGCTGGCCCTCCCCTTATTGGTGAATTACCTGGTGTGCCGGGTCTCGCTTTCGCCCACTGGATTGTAATGGGAGGCAGGGGGCAGCGCACGATGTCACACAACAAATTGGACAAGTACGCATATCATCAAGGGCGCACTTATGCGCCGTCACCGCAGGCGGCCGCTAGCCCAGATCCGCCACCCGGGGGCACACCGGAGATCACTCTCAAAGATGTGATGACCGCGTTGACTCAGATGCAGGGAACCATGGGAACAATCTCGACCGATGACGCACTGCTCCGCGCAGACATCTCTAAAATGAGCGCACGAGTAAAAGAGGTGGAAATAACCACAGGGACTCTTACCAAAGATACGACAGCCTTCAAAAAACAGATACAAGCATTGGAAATGGTGCAGAAGCAATTGATTGACAGCTGGAAGATCAGGAGGGACGGTCCAGAAGGAATAACATACGCCTGGTGGGCGTGCCGGAGAGTGTGCGGGGACCGGCCCTAGATCTCTTCGTTGAAAAACTGATTATGGACCAGCTGCAGCCTCGTGGCTTGTCCAACTTCTTTTCCGTGGAAAGGGCGCATCGGGTGCCCGGGGGCAGGGCCCGACCAGGAGCCCCGCCACGGCCGATCCTGGCAAGAATATTCAACTTTCGGGACCAGGATGCCATCCTACAGTGGGCTCGCACTGCCCCCCCCGAGAGTGGACAATGGTACTATAACAATATACCCAGACTACACGGCTGCAGTGACTAAACAACGTCGAGAATTCTTGGATGTAAAAAAGGAACTCCGCAGCCGTGAACTCAAATACACAATGCTCTACCCAGCAAGATTGCGTGTAGAGGCGGAAGGGAAGACGTGGTTCTTCAATACGCCTACAGAGGCATTTGACTGGTTGGAAGGATGGCGATCAGCAAAAGACTTGAGACGTGCAGATCCTGCACATAAACAGAGGTCGCAGCTATCAAAATTATCAGGTGATACGGGCCCAGAAGTGAACGACATCACACAGCTGAATGAGACACGCACTTTAGACTGATTCACAGATGCTGAACAGGCGACGGATGAAGGAGATGCTGGAGGCGGGCGGCCGTGTGAATCCGCATATATTAGCTCTGCACGAGACTCATGCCTTTAGAACTCTAAGTTTATCGCACTGAACTGCGGCATATCCCGGGGGTGGTTGAACGGCAGGAAGTGACCCTTCCCCCTACGCAAGTATAAAGTTATGGGGACTAAGCGCTCTGCTGAGTTGGGGTGGCGGGTAGTTCTGAATCCGCCGGGCAGGGAGGCAGGGAGGGGGGGAGGAGGGATGGGTACAGTTTCTAATGGTTATTATTGGTTTAATCAGTGGTTTTGTTGTGATACATAGGATAATAACAAATGGCATTCATGGCATTGCAATAGGGGGCACGATATACATTTTACGGTTTTATACTGCAGTAAATGACAGACAAGACACAAATTCAGACCCCAACGGCTGAAACAGGACCGAACATACAGACTCCCCGAACGCCCAACCTACTATTTAAAATACTGTCCTGGAACGTGAATGGATTAGGTGATAGAATAAAACGAGGGCTGGTGTTGCAATACATCAAGCGTAAAGGTCCGGCTGTGGCACTGATCCAGGAATCGCATTTGACAGGCTCGGTTTGTAGAGCCCTAGATAGGTAGGGCTTCAAAATGGTGGTGCACTCTGACTTTACCTCAGGTTCACGAGGAGTGGGTATACTGGTGAATAAACGTTTCCCATTGATAATAACTGACTCCCGCAAAGACGACCAGGGATGTTTTGCGGCAATAACCTGCCAATGAGAGGGGAAGGTATACAACATAGTGACAGTGTACATCCCTCCTACACTGCACCAGACTACTTTTCGGGCATTGGGGGAATTCATCCTATCACTTCCGCACGGTGAATTAATAATAGGAGGGGATTTTAACGCGACAATGGACGCATCCATTGACAGGCAGCCCCCTAGAGACCCTAATACTGCCAATCTTAAACTACTAGAATTCACGGAGGCTCTCGGACTAATAGATATATGGAGACTCAGATGTCCGAAAGAACGACAGTATACATTCCATTCAGGGGTGCACAATAGCCTTTCTAGACTGGACTATATTTTCACGCTGGCGACGGGAGTGGTAGGGGTTGCAGCAGTGACACACCTCCCTAGAGGCATCTCTGACCATTCCACGGTCCTTATCACATACGCAGCTTTTACCCCTCAGAGACGTAGGATGTTCCCGCTGTCTCCCAGATACCTCAAAGTTCCAACAATTGCTAAAGGGCTTCTCCTCACAACGAAACAATATTTTGCGGAAAACAAAAATACAGTTTCATCCCCGACGATATTGTGGGAAGCCTACAAAACGGTCCTTCGAGGACAGGCAATCTCGCTGGTAACAGAGCATAAAAAGATTCAGAAAAAAGTGGTTGATAGTCTTGAGCAGAGGGTGTCCCGAGCAGAGGCGGAACATGCGCTATATGTTGACGAAAACACAACACACCAGGTACAACTGGCACAACAGGAATATAAGTCCTATGTCTGGGAAATGGCGAGGAACAGACACACCGCAACACAGCACACTATATACGAATTAGGAGATAAAGCGGGTAAATTATTAGCATGGCTAGAATAAAAAGAGCGGGCCAATAGGTGGGTGGCACAAATCCAATTGGATGAAGACACGTATACGACGGAGCCTCGGCAAATAGCAGAGGCTTTCGCGGTACATTATCAGACAATATACACCCCAGAAGCCACAAACACTGTAGAGGACAATTTGGATTTCCTCAAAGATATAGCTATGCCCAAACTAGCCCCGTACGCGGTGGCAGCCCTTGAAAAAGATCTGCCTCCTGAGGAACTGACGTCTGCAATAGCCGTGCTACACCCAGGGAAGGCAATGGGACCAAATGGAATACCAATTGAGCTATATAAAAAAGCAACAACACAGATTGTACCGCATTTACTAAATATGTACACTGATAGCTTAGAAAGGGGGATCCTACCAAGAGATCAGAGAGTAGCCACTGTAGTGGCCATCCATAAACCCCATTAACCACCGCACGAATGCGCATCTTATAGACCGATCTCCTTGATCAATGCTGAAGCAAAGATTTTATCAAAAGTGTTGGCAACAAGACTGCAGACATATCTAGCCACAGTAATACACTCGGACCAATCTGGATTTATGCCTAATCGCAACACCACCCTTAACCTGCGGCGTCTACATGGTGTCATTGCACGCCAGTCCACTATAGAGGAGGAGGCCGTCATCCTATCACTAGATGCTAAAATGGCATTTGATCTGGTGGAATGGCCCTTCCTTTTTGCAGTCCTTCAACACGTGGGATTTGGTCCCAAGTTGTGTGCCTGGATCAAACTGCTTTACACATGCCAACTGGCGCAGGTCATAGTAAACGGCCATATATCGACCACCTTTCCATTGGGACGGGGAACGAGGCAGGGATGCCCCCTCTCACCACTTCTGTTTGCGCTGGTAATGGAACCATTGGCGGCCTGGATACGACAAGATCCGGTTATCCGTGGCCTAAAATGGGCACGGGGATAGGAAGACCGCATATCCCTCTATGCGGACGACATCCTGTTATACTTAGCATCTCCAGTGCGCTCGATCAACTGTCTCTTAGACATATGTACATCGTATGGTCGGGCCTCCGGATATACTATTAACTGGGCGAAATCACACCTCTACGTACTCCAGGGTCCCCCACCACGACTTCCAAGGGGATGTACGATACAGATAGCAGAGGAAGGGTTCAAATACTTAGGGATATATGTCACAACTGACAGGACACGATTTATCAAAGAGAATCTCACACAGCCACTTACATGGCTCCGCTGTGACGTCAAGCATTGGCGTTCCTTGCCACTGACACTACTGGGAAGAGCGTCCCTCTTCAAAATGATGGCACTCCCCCGATTCCTGTATGCATTACAAAACACGCCTTTCCCAGTTTCCCACGCATACTTTACAGCGATAAACGCTGAAGTAACCAGTCTATTATGGGAGGGAAAAACATCGCGAATAGCACTTCATAAATTAACAAGAAGCTGCTATGACGGAGGCATCGCCCTCCCTAACATAAAAATATACTATTGGGCCTCACAGCTTGTAGTTATAAAACAATGGCTTCACGCATCCGGAGATGACCCAGCGTACCGAATGGATCGACAGCTGCTGGGCGAGGGTGGAGTTATGGGGGCACTATATAACAAGAGTAAGAGACACAACCTCACGGGCCCTACGGCACACACTATCCAAATATGGTTTGGGGCACAGCGGACGTTGGGATGGGAGGGAAAGATAACGCAGGCTATGCCATTATGGGACACGGAAAGACTGGGTATGTTGCGTAATACTAAAGGATTTGGGCAGTGGGATCTGATAGGGATCTCGCGAGTGTGAGACCTCTGGCAGAAGGGGGAGGTACTTATATTTGCCCAATTGCAGACTGCTTATGACCTGGCGCATACCGAACAATTCAGTTACACACAAATCAGGCACGCGATTATGGCAGAGATCGCACCGGGCACGCAGCTGGCAGAATCCTCACCCCTGGAGAACAGACTTCTCACAGACCACCTGTTGGACCTGTCAGCCCTAGGGTGGTCTCCCCATCTATTTTTGATCGCGCCTCATTTTTTTCCACCCTCATTTTTATGTTGGACCTAGGTCTTCGGGCGCCTTTTCATTGCCAATCAGTGTTAAGGTGCAGGTGCTCCCTTCTCCCAAGATGGCTGCCACAGGCCCCTGCTACTGCAGAGTGGTCTTTATTAGTAGCACCCTAGCTGCCAGGAGCTGGCTGGAACCCCACAACAATGTTGCGACACCAGCCCGCCTTTTTTGTCCCATAGGTAGAATGGGGAAGCTCCTGGAATGTGCTGGAACCTTCTAGAAGGGAGGTGTGGTTTTTCCTTTTGCCGCCTTGGATAGAGGTCACCTGACTTAGGGCTACTTAACAGAGGGAGGGAACATTTTCTGGTCAGTTGGCCAGTGGGAGTAAAGCAGACCTGGGGAAAATCCACGCAGGAGTTTAGGCAGTAGGGCCTAGCCAGAGACTTATGCCTCTGAAAGTGACAGGACTTAGGTACTGTCTTTTAAGTGAGTGAGGGATCCTGTACAGCCCACTGATCTAGCCCAGTGATAGGAGAACCCAGGGGCCATCTGCTAAGCTTGACTAGGAAGGAACTAGTCACCAACTCAGTCCCTAACCCCAAGGAACAGAACCCCCCAAGGGCGCCAGTGACATCTGCGCAGCAAGAACTGAATGCTGAAACTTCACGCAAGAACCGAATGCTGAAACTTTATGCCAGAACTGAATGCTGAAACTTTATGCCAGAACTGAATGCTGAAACTTCATGCCAGAACTGAATGCTGAAACCGATTGCTGGGACTGCATGACAAAACTGAATGCTGAAACTTCAAGTTACGATTGAATGCTGGACTGCAGGGGATCAACCAGGTACTAGAGCTATGACCCCTGCGCTCCCTGACCTGGCCTGAGATCCCCTGCATCAATCCACGTTGAGCGCTGAGCGCTCCCGCTTAATTTAACCCACCCCCCTGACGCGGGGAGCAGAGCGCGCTCACTGCCGCGGCCCGGAGGCCGGAAGCTTGCACCATCATCACGTCGAGGCCCGCGGAGAAGCCCGGGACCCCATCGCTGCCGTCGCAGCTGCTGGCGGAGGTGTGAGAGGCCGTGACCGGCCCCCGTCGCTGAAGTATCGACTGCGGAGTCCGGAGCTGTGTCGGACGCCCCAGGACGCCGAGATCAAGGTAACCCCCGGGGGCTGGGAGGTAGCGTGGCCGAGTGGAGGCCGGGGACTCACCCTCCTGCTCCCCGGGAGGCTTGGGACGGACCCGGTGCGCCCCCTACAGATCGGGAGCGGCACCGCACCCTACGACACTGGTTCCCCACCGTGGGAGTCCTCCCCGTTCACCGGAGACTCTGACACCCCTCCGAGGGAGTGCCCCTTCCTTGGAGACTGCCGCGTACAAGGGGACCATGTGCTTAAGGCCTGATTATTACGAGTAGCGCTGTGTTCCCACGTTCTGCTCTGAAGTGCTTACGGCCTGATTATTACAAGTAGCGCTGTGTTCTTAAGTTCTGCTCTGAAGTGCTTAATGCTGATTATTACGAGTAGCGCTGTGTTCTTAAGTTCTGCTCTGAAGTACTTAATGCTTGATTATTACGAGTAGCGCTGTGTTCTTAAGTTCTGCTCTGAAGCGCCAACGGTGTCATGAGTAGCGGTAAGCCCGCAAGTTGTGCCCTGAAACGCTATTAGATTCCCAGGTGGGGCGCTACGTTTCCCAGTCCTATGTCAAAGCGCTAATAATTACTAAATACCGCGTGAGGTGCCCACGGCGGATTGAAACGCTAGTGGTGGGAGGGGCGCAGCGCGCTGGTTAACCGCTGTGTTTACCGCTCCCCCAGGTTCGCCAGGTATTGCCAATGGAGCTATGATGAATTGCTGGTGAATCTGACGCTAGTGTATTCAGGTACTGCCTATTGCATCATAATGAATTGCTGGTGAATCTGACGCTAATGTATTCAGGTACTGCCTATGGCACCATAATGAAATGCTGGTGAATCTAACGATAATGTATTCAAGTAATGCCCATTGCCATCTAATGAACTGCATTTGCATCTAACTGCTTAGATAAACTTGATTGATTTTCATTGAACCAACGGTGTGGCGTCCCTTATTGTGGGCGTTTCCTGCTTCAGGGGGATGTGTGTGTTGTATGGTCGCTTTACACTTAAGCCTTCGGGTGCCCACCCACTCGAGTCACGTTACCCCCTTAGGGCCCGGTGACCCCAGGTCTTACATTGTTGGTGAGCGGTGGGATTAGGACCTGTGACCATACAGCACCCTCCCGTGAAGCGGAGGGCGCCACAATTAAACGCCTATTGTATTTAAGCTCTGCAACTGTTTATTACTGCACTGATTGCATTCCACTGTCCAGACTGAGGGTGTAAAATCCTGGTTAGCTTGCAACTGTCACCCGTATCCTAGAATTTTTCTTCCTTGATATCTAGGTCCCCACCTGTCACGATGGAGTTCCGGTTAGCCGATCTCGAGGGGTACACTGTAAGGCAGCTGAGAGAATTCGGGCAGGGGATGGGGGTGCCTGGGGTGCGGAGGGCCAAAGGACCGGAACTCCGTACCGCCTTAACGGCATGGGTAGAGGCCCACCCAGAGGGGAGAGAGGATGAGGGACAGGAGGCGCCAGATGCACCTCAGGAGGAGAGCGCCCAGGAAGTACTAGACATACTAAATGTAGATGTGTCTGAAAATGTGCCCCCAGGGAGTCGTTCTGGGGCCAGCAGTAGGACAGGGTCTAGGAGGAGCGCGTCTCCAGAGGAGTATGAGGACAGGAGGGAGGAGAGGCAGTTAAAGTGGGAGCTGGCCAAGTTGGAACAAGAGAGAGAAAGGGAGAGAGACAACAAGAGATGGGCAATGGAAGAAAAGAAGCTGGCGCACGAGCTTCAGCTGAAGGAGTTGGAGCTGCGCGCCCTCCAGTTAAATGCGTCCAATAAGGACAATGGTGGCAGCGTACCAAGAGATCCCCAAGAGTCAAAATTTTATTTGCCCAAAGAAGTCATTGCCAATTACACAGTGGGGGATGATATTGCCAAGTGGTTGGAGGCATACGAGGTGGCCTTGACAGCCCATGGGGTACCCGAAAGCAATTGGGGAGGTGGCCTGTATCGCTATATACCGCCCAATGTCAGGGACACCCTGTTATACTTAGCCAAGGCGGATCAGGTCAGGTATGCCCCCATGAAAGAGGCCTTACTAAAGAAATTTGGTCTCAACCCCGAGAGGTATAGGCAGAAGTTCCGTGGCAGCCATAAGCTGTCCACACAGAATTGGGTGGATTTTTTTGACTATGCCCGTAAGGCACTAGATGGTTGGGTGCGTGGCAGCGAGGTTCAGGACTACCAAGGGTTGTACAATCTTTTTTTAAGGGAGCACCTCTTGGATAAGTGCTTTCCGGAGCTGCGTCAACATCTGGTGGACCGCAAGTTAACGGATCCCTGTGAGCTTGCGGAGGAGGCGGATATTTGGGTGAGCACCCGGGTGTTTCACAAGGGCCCCGGGGGAGATGGCTCGAAAGGCGGACAGGGTTTCCCCCAGAAGAAAGAGGGGGGAGATAAAAAGGTGGAGTTCTCAAAAGGCCCCCAAAATAAGTTTGGGAAAGGAGTAGGAACCCCACCCCCGTCCAATTCCACAAAACCCACTTACCCTGACAGGAGTCAGCAGCCAAGGATTGTGAGGTGCTACGAATGTGGGGAGATTGGACACTACAAAGGAGATCCCAAGTGTCGCAAGCGACCCCCAGCCCCAACGGGCGGGATGAGCCCCGGGGTAAGTAGTGTAGCGCTTGGGGTGGAGCTGCCCTTAGATAGGGAAAGGGAGTGGACAGGCCTGACCCTGGTTTCACTCGGGGATAGAGAGGTGGTCCCCGTAGTGTCCCTGCCCCCGAACACTGCTAAATATCAGTAGAGGGTGAGAGTCAACGGGGAGGAGGTGGAGGCTCTGAGGGACACAGGTGCCAGCATGACCACTGTAGTGAGGCGGCTGGTGTCCCCAGACCAAGTAGTCCCCGAGGAGTGCCATCCGGCCGTATTGGCTGACGGCAGTGTGAGTCACTATCCAGTTGCTCGTGTTCCATTTGAGTGGGGAGGAGTCAAAGGCCTACTGAGAGTTGCGGTGAGCCCTGCCTTGCCTGTGGGGTGCTTGCTAGGGAACGACCTGGAGCACACCAAATGGAGAGATGTTGAGTTTCGAGCTCATACTGAGATGCTGGGATTACCAGGGTGGACTTGCGTAGTCACGCGGTCCATGGCTGCCCGGCATGGAACTCACCCCGGGTTGGAGCCTGGAATTATGGCCCAACCCAACGCCAAGTGTGGGGATAAGAAGGTGGTACAGGATACGCCCCGTGAGGTGGATGGGGAGGCCGCAGAGGTGCCCCCGGAGCCTGCGGAGGTGGATGTCGATCCCATGGGGGACTTGCCGACTGGCATGTGGAAGGAGGGCCTACCCGGGAGGAATTTTGTCAGGCACAAAGGGCGTGCCCCACGCTTGAAGGCATGCGGCGACAGGCCGAAGCCCAAGTGGCCAGTCAGGAGGCGGGCGGATATCATGTGTATTGGGAGGATGGTCTCCTGTACAGTGAGCCTAAGGTGCCGGTACATGGATCTTCGATGGCCATAGTGGTCCCCCAATGTTACCGGGCCTTCCTGCTGGAGTTAGCGCACGAGATACCCTTAGCCGGACATCTGGGCCAGGACAAAACCTTTGCGCGGTTGGTCCCACATTTTTATTGGCCCAGGATGAGGATCACCTCAGACACCTTTTGTAAGACCTGTAAGTCTTGCCAGGCAAGTGGCAAGACTGGGACCAAATTGAAGGTCCCTTTGGAACCGCTCCCGGTGGTCGGGACCCCTTTTGAGAGGGTCGGCATAGACATTGTTGGGCCATTGGACCCTCCGACCTCTGCGGGACACCGGTTCATTCTGGTATTGGTGGACCACGCCACTCGGTACCTAGAGGCTATTCCTCTGAGGACCATCACTGCACCGGTGGTGGCGCGGGCGCTGTTGGGGATTTTTACCTGAGTGGGATTCCCCAAGGTCATGGTGTCGGACAGGGGCACGAATTTCAGGTCGGCCTATATGCAGGCCATATGGAAGGAGTGTGGAGTGACCTACCGGTTCTCCACTCCTTACCACCCCCAGACTAACGGGCTCGTAGAGCGCTTCAAAAAAACCTTGAAGGGAATGATCCGGAGCCTGCCAGAGGGCTTGAGGCGTAAATGGGATGTCCTCCTCCCCTGCTTGTTGTTCTACTACCGGGAGGTACCACAGAAGGGAGTCGGGTTCAGCCCGTTTGCGTTGCTCTATGGCCATCGCGTTAGGGGTCCCCTCAGTTTAGTGAAGGAGGGGTGGGAGAAGACTTCGCAGAAGCTTCCCCGTGACATTGTCTGCTACATGCTGGCGTTCCGCAGCCAGATGGCCAAGCTGTGGAAGGCGGCCTCAGAGAACCTAGAGGCTAGCCAGACCGTTATGAAGGAGTGGTACGACCGCAACGCTCGGACGGTCGAGTTGGACGTTGGACAGAAGGTGTGGGTCATGGAACCTGGGGAGCTTTGTGTCCTCCAGGACCGGTGGACTGGCCCGTATGACATTGTGGAGCGACGAGGCCAGACCACATACGTAGTGGATCTAAAGACCCCCCGACA
The DNA here is from genome assembly GCF_964204655.1 of Triturus cristatus. Lineage (NCBI taxonomy): Eukaryota > Metazoa > Chordata > Amphibia > Caudata > Salamandridae > Triturus > Triturus cristatus. The sequence goes on from NC_140579.1 coordinate 1,115,247,166, forward strand.
GCCCCTGAGGGTATTCCACGTCAACCGCCTGAAGCCGCACCATGAGCGATAAGAGCTTGCTCTCCTTATGGTGACGGATGGGAGCGAAGAGGAAGAGAGTGAAGCTCTTCCTGACCTTCTAGCGGTACAGGAGAAGGATGGCTCGGTAGAAGGTGTAGTCCTCTCCCCATCCTTGACCCCAGAGCAACAGAGGGATTGCCGCCATGTCCTGGGACAGTTCGCCTCGTTGTTCTCCCTCACGCCTGGGATCACTCATCTGTGTACCCACGATGTGGACACAGGGGACAGCCCCCCGGTGAAGAACAAGTCTTACTGGCTCTCTGACCGAGTGAAGGATAGCATCCAGCGTGAGGTAGCCAAGGTGCTGGGGGTGATAGAACCTTCCAGCAGCCCGTGGGCTAGTCCGGTGGTGTTGGTGCCGAAAGCGGCCCCACCGGGTACCACACCGGAACTTCAGTTTTGTGTGGACTACAGGGGGTTGAACTCTGTCACGAAGACAGATGCTCACCCCATCCCACGAGCGGACGAGCTGGTGGACCGGCTGGGAGCAGCCCGGTACCTCAGCACCATTGATCTAACATCCGGATATTGGCAGATTGCCATGGCCGATGGAGCAAGGGAGAAGACAGCATTCTCCCCCCCCCGAGGGCCACTTTCAGTTCTGAGTGATGCCCTTTGGGCTCAAAAATGCTCCGCCCACATTCCAGCGGTTAGTGAATCAGGTACTATCTGGTCTGGAGTCCTTCTCAGCGGCATACCTGGATGACATAGCTGTCTTCAGCAGCACCTGGGAGGACCATCTGCAGCACCTCAAGGAGGTATTGCAGGCGCTGCAACGCGCTGGCCTAACCATTAAAGCCAGCAAGTGCCAGATTGGACAGGGATCTGTCGTGTACCTGGGACACCTGGTGGGCGGAGGTAAGGTGCAACCCCTCCAGGCCAAAATAGAGACCATCTTGGCTTGGGAGCCCCCTAAGACCCAAACAGAGGTCCGAGCTTTCCTCGGCCTCACTGGGTATTACCGCCGGTTCGTCAAGGGATATGGTACCATCGTAACCCCCTTGACGGAATTGACCTCGAAGAAGCAACCTCGCAAGGTCATATGGACAGCTGCTTGCCAGGAGGCATTTGACACGCTGAAACATGCGATGTGTACCGCTCCAGTACTCGCAACTCCAGATTTCAGTAAGGAATTCATTGTACAGACGGACGCCTCAGAGCACGGCATAGGTGCGGTGCTCTCGCAACTCAACACCGAGGGCCAAGATCAACCAGTGGCCTTCATCTCCAGAAGACTCCTCCCTCGGGAACAGCGATGGAGCACCATTGAGAGAGAAGCCTTCGCGGTGGTCTGGGCTCTGAAGAAGTTGAGGCCCTATCTCTTTGGAACTCACTTCCTCGTTCAGACTGACCACCGCCCCCTTCGCTGGCTCATGCAGATGAGAGGCGAAAACCCCAAGTTGTTGAGGTGGTCCATTTCCCTACAGGGGATGGACTTTCGGGTGGAACATCGGCCCGGAGTTGACCACGCTAGTGCTGACGGTCTCTCCAGGTTTTTCCGCCTTAGCGATGAGAACTCCCTAGAGGTTGGGTAGCTCTCCCCTCTTTCGGCTGGGGGGGGACGCGTGTTGGACCTGTCAGCCCTAGGGTGGTCTCCCCATCTATTTTTGATCGCGCCTCATTTTTTTCCACCCTCATTTTTAGGCTGGACCTAGGTCTTCGGGCGCCTTTTCATTGCCAATCAGTGTTAAGGTGCAGGTGCTCTCTTCTCCCAAGATGGCTGCCACAGGCCCCTGCTACTGCAGAGTGGTCTTTATTTGTAGCACCCTAGCTGCCAGGAGCTGGCTGGAACCCCACAACAATGTTGCGACACCAGCCCGCCTTTTTTGTCCCATAGGTAGAATGGGGAAGCTCCTGGAATGTGCTGGAACCTTCTAGAAGGGAGGTGTGGTTTTTCCTTTTGCCGCCTTGGATAGAGGTCACCTGACCTAGGGCTACTTAACAGAGGGAGGGAACATTTTCTGGTCAGTTGGCCAGTGGGAGTAAAGCAGACCTGGGGAAAATCCACGCAGGAGTTTAGGCGGTAGGGCCTAGCCAGGGACTTATGCCTCTGAAAGTGACAGGACTTAGGTACTGCCTTTTAAGTGAGTGAGGGATCCTGTACAGCCCACTGATCTAGCCCAGTGATAGGAGAACCCAGGGGCCATCTGCTAAGCTTGACTAGGAAGGAACTAGTCACCAACTCAGTCCCTAACCCCAAGAAACAGAACCCCCCAAGGGCGCCAGTGACATCTGCGCCGCAAGAACTGAATGCTGAAACTTTATGCCAGAACTGAATGCTGAAACTTCATGCCAGAACTGAATGCTGAAACCGATTACTGGGACTGCATGACAAAACTGAATGCTGAAACTTCAAGTTACGATTGAATGCTGGACTGCTGGGGATCAACCAGGTACTAGCACTGTGACCCCTGCGCTCCCTGACCTGGCCTGAGATCCCCTGCATCAATCCACGTTGAGCGCTGAGCGCTCCCGCTTAATTTAACCCACCCCCCTGACGCGGGGAGCAGAGCGCGCTCACCGCCGCGGCCCGGAGGCTGGAAGCTTGCACCATCATCACGTCGAGGACCGCGGAGAAGCCCGGGGCCCCATCGCTGCCGTCGCAGCTGCTGGCGGAGGTGTGAGAGGCCGTGACCGGCCCCCGTCGCTGAAGTATCGACTGCGGAGTCCGGAGCTGTGTCGGACGCCCCAGGACGCCGAGATCAAGGTAACCCCCGGGGGCTGGGAGGTAGCATGGCCGAGTGGAGGCCGGGGACTCACCCCCCTGCTCCCCGGAAGGCTTGGGACGGACCCGGTGCGCCCCCTACAGATCGGGAGTGGCACCGCACCCTACGACACTGGTTCCCCTCCGTGGGAGTCCTCCCCGTTCACCGGAGACTCTGACACCCCTCCGAGGGAGTGCCCCTTCCTTGGAGACTGCCGCGTACAAGGGGACCATGTGCTTAAGGCCTGATTATTACGAGTAGCGCTGTGTTCCCACGTTCTGCTCTGAAGTGCTTACGGCCTGATTATTACGAGTAGCGCTGTGTTCTTAAGTTCTGCTCTGAAGTGCTTAATGCTGATTATTACGAGTAGCGCTGTGTTCTTAAGTTCTGCTCCGAAGTGCTTAATGCTTGATTATTACGAGTAGCGCTGTGTTCTTAAGTTCTGCTCTGAAGCGCCAACGGTGTCATGAGTAGCGGTAAGCCCGCAAGTTGTGCCCTGAAACGCTATTAGATTCCCAGGTGGGGCGCTACGTTTCCCAGTCCTATGTCAAAGCGCTAATAATTACTAAATACCGCGCAAGGTGCCCACGGCGGATTGAAACGCTAGTGGTGGGAGGGGTGCAGCGCGGTGGTTAACCGCTGTGTTTACCGCTCCCCCAGGTTCGCCAGGTATTGCCAATGGAGCTATGATGAATTGCTGGTGAATCTGACGCTAATGCATTCAGGTACTGCCTATTGCATCATAATGAATTGCTGGTGAATCTGACGCTAATGTATTCAGGTACTGCCTATGGCACCATAATGAAATGCTGGTGAATCTAACGCTAATGTATTCAAGTAATGCCCATTGCCTAATGAACTGCATTTGCATCTAACTGCTTAGATAAACTTGATTGATTTTCATTGAACCAACGGTGTGGCGTCCCTTATTGTGGGCGTTTCCTGCTTCAGGGGGATGTGTGTGTTGTATGGTCGCTTTACACTTAAGCCTTCGGGTGCCCACCCGCTCGAGTCACGTTACCCCCTTAGGGCCCGGTGACCCCAGGTCTTACACCACCTCAACAAAAAAGCCATATCTCAAACATATCGCAAAATCATAAATAACCAGCCAGACCCTATAACAGTCCTTAAATCTAAATGGGAAACAGAAATAGGAGATCTCGATGAAACAGAATGGCAAGAAGCCCTTTCGTCCCCCAGGGAGGTAGCGATACCATCAAAACTCAAATTGATACAACTGAAAATGCTGCATCGCACTTACTATACCCGAACTCTCCTATATAAACTCAAGCGAACAGACTCGCCACTTTGTCTTCGACAGTGCGGAGAAGAAGGGACTCTCTTTCACACCCTGTGGATGTTTCCCATAGTTGTCCAATACTGGAGGGCGGTAATCCGTACACTCTCTCAGGTTACAACAATCACGATTCTCCCAGAGCCAAGGAGATGCCTCCTTAACATATGGGAACCCACAGATCTTAACCGTACAATGCAAACATGGGTAACATTAGGCATGATGATGGCAAAGCGAAATATAGCACAGAGATGGGGATCCCGACAGGCCCCTACCCTCCCCCAGTGGTGTAGAGACATGGACACCACAATGATTGCTGAAAGGGCAGTGTATATACATAGAGGATGCCCCAAAAAATGAACTCAGATATGGGGGGGGGATGGAACAGTTACCGAGGGGATATATGCGAACCCCCTAAGGAAAACTCAGATTCAGAACTTAGTGACTAAATAAATTGAGGCAATGGCTGAGGAAGGGGTGGGCAATATCGATGTCCTTGATAGGGCACTGACTTGGAGGAATGGACTAGGAAATGTTTATATTAATGTAATGTTGTGCCAGATGTTGAATGAATCTGCATGCATTTATGGAATGTTCCTCACTGTAAACAATGCCAAAGATTGTTATGTATATTCTGGAAATATCAATAAAAAAAATACATAATCTCTACCAAGAAAGCTGCCACTATGAGCTCGCTAAAAGTATAGCAGCCACCCTGAGAGGTGCCACTATGCTCACACTAAAGGACTCACAGCCATGCAGTGAGGTGTAACTGCTGGCCCACTAAAGGCATAGCAGTCATGCTGACTGGTACCACCGCTGGCCCACTAAATGCATAGCAGCTGTAGTCAGAGGTGCCACTACTGACCAAAACTTTATAGCAGCTGTTTCTAAGAATTTTGGCGTTATTCCATTCACATTATAGTAGGAAAAATCAAACTGAAAGTAGAGCTGCTGTCCTGAGCAGTCAAGGTACTGTCCCACAAAAAGAATATCTGCTCTGCAGAGGAGTCGTGGTATTGGTCTACTGAAGCAAACACAAGGAGATGATGGACGGAGCGCTGAAACTAAACCTTTCAGACACTCACCCCCAATCACAGATCTGGGTTGAATCCATCATCGTTCTTTAGCTCACTTTGCCACCCCAGTTCAGACCCAGCCATATGCAAATCAGTCTTGATCCTGTTCCTCATGGGAACAGTCCAGCCCGAACTGGCAAGCCAGGCCTTCCTTGTGTTTGCATCGGTCTGCTGAAGCCATAGCAGGCACGCTGAGAGATGCCACTGTTATTTCCAACATGAGCTTCAGTATTTACAAGGAAGGTCCAGGGCTGCTAAAGGCTGAGGTAGTAGTCACCCTGTTCCAACATGTTTAAAACACACAGCTCTTTCTCAAGGTGTTGCCAGCCTCAGGTCTACAAGTTTAAGATATTATATGCACATTATCCAATCTTAGGAATCTACCATGAATCTGAAAAACCAACCAAGGCTGAGCTCAGTCTCATCGACTGCGGTGAGCTCCAGGCGCTCCAGCCCCACTCAACAGAATGTGTCTAGAAGGCTTCCCCATCTCAGTACAAAGTCGATGAGCTTCTACACTGAATCTGGTCTCTTATTCAAACAGCGGGTTAAGAAGATATCAAAGCTGACCTGGCATCTGCTAAGACTGCGCCAGATCAAACGTTTTCTCCCAAAGCATATAATAATTTGTCCTGTCACCACACAGATGAGGAATAGCCCTATGAACTAGTCAGTCTCTCTACCAACATGTGTTCCACATCGCTGTACACCTCATTGGCTAGCGCAAGTAGGGCTCCAATAGTCATACCCTTCAAGTTTTATACCAGCTCCCTCGTCCAGCGTGCAAAGTTCAAAGCACTGTGCATCATCTGGAGGGAGACCCCCGCAACAAACCAGACTGGTCAGAAACTCTCCTTTTCTACCTGCTCCATTTAGAGACAGCTGATGAACAACAGCTCTCCAAGGTAAAGCATTAATAAAGAGGATTAGAGACCATTAGATTAGATACCATCTTCTATGCTGCAACCTCTGGAACCGTCTCCTTGTTTATCAGAGACTGTCCCCCACACTCTTGACTGGTAGTCATGTCAAAGCTTTCTTCTTTTCCGATCTCTCACTCATACGCATAACAGCACTCTAACCTCAAGTCACCGTTTTTACTTTCAAGCATATTAAAAAACATACATAAAATAGATACAAACACACTGTAATTGAACTGAAATAATTCACCTGCCTATCTTCCTATCCCCATACTAATTCTCTGAAACACACTCTTTCCCTCTCGTATATCATCGGCCAGAAATTTTGGTGTATACTTTAACCATACCATTAGCCTTTAATCTTTTGTCAACACTGTAAGAAAGTGGCTCTGTATATACTGTCCCCAAATAGGTACAGGGTGTACAGGGTCTACAGTCCCCAGAGGTTTGGCAGAGGCTAAAGTTAGATTTAACCTTACTCTCTAAAGTGGTAGCTTGGTCGAGCAGTAAGGCAGTATCAGAGAACAGTGTAAAGCATTTGTTGTACACACTCAGTCAGCAAATGGTCTCACACACTCAAGAACTGAACTTTAGGCCAATTGTTTTGTATATAAAAATATATAGTTGTTTTATTTTAGAACCAACAATAGGTATCAAAATACTTTCTCAGAACAAGATGCTCTAGTTGAATACTTTCAAATGGCAATAGACTTTTAAATGCAATAGTTACAATTGTTGCAATAGGCAACACAATTCAAACACAATTATAACATTGAGCTCAATGGGAGTTTTTAAGTAAATGCAATTTCAATTACTTTGCGTATGATTTTCTTACTCAGGGTTGGATCCTGGATTCAAACCTGGTGCATTTCCTGTAAACAGTGGAAAGAAATCGTTTTTGTTACACAGGCGATTTTTAAGGAATATTTGTATGTTTCAAAAATCGACACGAAGAAGAATTTCTGGCAAAAATCAGGCAATGTTATCCTATGGACGAAAATCAAGTTATCGGTATGTACAGTTGTAATTCCTAGGCACTAAGATGGGATCTCTCCTGATAACAGGTGAGTAATTTTGTTTTCGTTGATCGGGTGATTTTTAGTGAATATTTTAAAGTTTCAAAACTCGACACTTAGAAGAATTTCCAAGTGAAACCAGTCCATGTTACCCTATGGAGAAAATGTAGGTCATCAGCTTTCAGGTAAGTACTCAACTGACAGAGTTAAGGTTCTGGGCATAGACTCAGGGGTCTCCCAGGGTCAAGTAGGTACAGTTGGTACACCCTCAGCGGCACAGGGGCAGCCGGGTGCAGAGAGAGTTAGGCACAATGTTAGCCTATGGCGGGCAGGGAGCCCTTGGTTGGTGGCAGCTAGCAGGCATGCCACGCAGCTGTGGGAGCTGGGCTCCTGGTCCCTCACACAGGGCAAGTGGGGAAGTAGAATAGGATAGAGGTTGCAGTCCCAGGGGCGCTCGGGCGGCTGGGTGCAGGGTGCTTTTGAGCTGTCGGGCGCTCAATGTATTTCAATGGAGAAGCTGCAAGATGAACAAAGGCTGCAAGCTCGGGGGCGGAGATTCTTCAGGTGCAACCACCACTTCGAGAGGTAAGTTGGGAAGCTGTAGGTTAGGTAGGCACCCAGGAGTTGGGCACAGGGGGTCGCAGGGCGCTGGGTGCAGGGGTGCCTTTTGGTGTCGGGAAATCTTACCCTCTGGTGGTCGTGGTTGGAGGGGTCCCCGGTTCTGAGGCTGCAGGCGTCGTCAGGAGCGTCAAGGAGGGTCCTTGAGTGCTGGATTCCTGATCACAGTCGCCAGGGGGACGTCCTCGTGGCCTTTGTCCACTCAGGCACAGGCCGGGCTCGGCGGGTGCAGAGTGTGCAGGAGTCGCGGTTCCTGGCTGGCACCAGGGGTTTGTTACTTGCTTTGAGCAGAACCACTGCTCGTGGGAGTCCCAGTCTTGGTAGATGAGCAAGGCAGTCAGGTCCTCCGGGGTTTTTGAGGTTGCTGACCACTGGAGAAGCCGGGGTTTAGCAGGAGCAGGTTCGAGGGGCGACAGGCCTGTAGGGCTGGGGCCATGTCGGTTGGTGTTGTCCTCTTGTTACCAGCTGCACGGCAGGTCTTCTTTCTTCTTGTTGTTCTTTATTGTTTCGGATTCGGGATCTGAGGAAGGAAGGTTCAGGGTGCCCCTAAATACTAAATTTAGGGGCGTTACAGGTAGGTAAAGGGCAGGGACCAATGGGTCCCTTCCCTGGGGTGGGTACACCCCCTATCCTGCCACTCTCCAGTGGGAGGGGGGCAGGAGCCTAGTCCTGATTGGGCAGGGCTCCCCATCTTCAAGATGGCGAGAGCCCAGAGATGTGCTCCACCTCGCTTCCCCCACCTGAGGGGTGGGGTTGGCAGAGGCTAGCACACCCCCTTTACTCACTTGGGCTTTCCCGCCAGTCTTCCCGCCAGAGTCGGGCTAGAACCGGTGGGGACCATTTGCTGAGTACAGCAAGTTGTCTGGGGAGGCTCACAAAAGCAGCATGCTTTTGAAGCTTCCCCCTGCCCATCCTGGGGAAGGAGACCTAACACCTCGCCCAGGACGTGCATTGTTGCAGGCCCAGGAGAGCAGATGGCTCTCTGCCCAGGGGTCCAGCAACATGTCTGCTGGGTGGCAGCCTAGGCAGCCTCTCAGGCAGGACGCTGGTTGTTGGTTAGGTTCAAGGGGCATCTGTAAGATGCCCTCTGTCGTGCAGCTTACATTAAATCCCACACTGGCATCAGGGTGAGTTTAATGTGCTGAGAAGCTTGATACCAAACTTCTCAGTCTTCAGTGTTGCCATCATGGTGCTGTGGAGTTCGTGTTGATGACCTCCCAGCACCATATACTCTTAATGGCAGCACTGCACTTACAGTGCCCAGGAATGGACCTGGGTACTGTAGGGGTTCAGGGCTCATGCACCTGTACCCTCACCACTGGCATAGTGCACCCAGCTAGAGGGGTGACTAAGGTATGCCAGGGCAGTGTGTTTGTGGGCATGGCACACAGGGATGTGTGCCATGTCGACTCTCTGTTTTGTTCTGCACCAAGACACTCAGCCTGCAAAGGCAGTGTGTGTATGTCAGGGTACAGGACCTCTAAGGGTGGCACAATAAGTCCTGCAGCCCTTAGGGGCCTTCTCTGGTCACAGTGCCCTGGGTACCTATGGTACCATTTACCAGGGGCTGACATGTGGCCAGAGATGCCAATTGGGTTTTAGGCTTCAATGCAGTTTTAGGGAAGGATCACAAGGCACACTCAGTCAAAGTACGTCAGCAATTCAGCAAAAAGTGGGGCCATACCATGCAAGAAAGATGGCACTTTCTCACAAACACCATAGCGATGGCTACCAGATCTAAAAACATTTACATACGAAGAAATCACTACTGCCTTCCTTTCCATGAGACTAAGATATTACAATCTACATGTATCCATAGCAAATTACATTTTACAAAAGCTGGCTCAGATGTGCCCTTTTTTGTTACTTTTTATTACCATTGGGCAAAGTTGTTCACTTTTTGTACCAGGGCCCATTTTATTATCCATAAACACACCCAACTCTCAGTAGCAATTCACTATCACTTGGCTGTCTGGAAAAAAATCCTACTTTTAAAACTACTATTTATTGTGGTCAGAGCTATCTATGGCGGATCAATTAAATGCCCATCTCAAATGATCATGCATGCACCCTCATGCAACTTTGCATCCACAACCTTTAACCTCTATTAATCCTACTTCTCTGTAGCAAGTGTGGCGCGTTGGACGGACTGCAAGTCCCCAAATATAATTATGATGCTCCACACACTCCCCAAGGCACAAACTCCCTGGAGCACGCCTGATACCAGTTGGTTATACACACCATGCTGCGCACAATGCCAACTCAACTGATATAGTACCTAATAACTCAAAGGGGGGGGAATCGCGCGCCATAGATACTCTATAATATGTCCTGAAAGGAAGACACCGGCAAATGCTCAGAAGTTACAGTTGTTTATGTTAAACCCTGTTGTAACAATCATCTGTTTAAGACCCTCAATGAGTGCAAAAATCAGTCTGGACTTAATCGCAGACATTGTAAGCTTCCTGGAATGTTACAATATAGGGACAGCTGTGGCAACTGTAAGACACGTATACAACAAATCTTCAAAACAGCCCAACGCTGCTAACTTCCTGTAATGATGTGGGAATAATGTATGCATAATTGTTCTTAATTGCAACAAACTCCAAAACTCAATAAACAGATGTTTAAAAAAAAAGATCAATCCCAAATCTCTGTGTGCAACCTCATGGTTCCACTAATTTCATCTACTCAACATATTATTGGCACTTACTCCCAGTCTACCTATGCTCCCTTTTCTCTCCTTTTTAAAACACTGCCCTAAAGAACTACCTCAGTGAAGCAGAATGTCTGTAATGCTTAGGCCGATTCCTCAAATTCTCTCTTGAGTTCAGTCCCCCTATAATATCAAAATACACATACAAATATATACACGCACACATATATATAATAATAATATAATAATAAAACAGCAAAGGTTAACCCCTTCACTGCTAGGCCTCTCCCCGAACCCTCCCCGTGCTAAGCCTTTTTTTTGGCTATTTGGGGTTGTTCGCGCATAGGCCCCTGTAACTTTTGTACCATATAAGGTATCCACGCCAAATTGGCGTCCTTTTCTTCCAACATCATGGGGATTCTTAAGGTACCCAGGGTTTGTGGATTCCCCTGGAGGGGACCCAGAAATTAGCCAAAATACAGCTAAATTCTTTTTTTAAACTCTTAAATGGGAAAAAAGAGATGAAAGTGTCTGTTTTTTCCCCTGCAAACGGTATCAAAAAAGGGGTTGTGGTGCTGAAGTCACCATCTTCCCAGCTTTCAGGGACAAGCAGACGTTTGTCAGGAAACCAAAATGTTTTACACAGTTTTGGCATTTTTCTGGGACATAGCCTATTTTTGCTATTTTTTGTGCTTTCAACCTCCTTGCAGTTAATGGTAGAAATGGGTATGAAAGCAATAATGGATCCTGGAAAGCTATACATTTTAGAAAAGTAGACAAAATTCTGAATTCAGCAAGGGGTCAGTTGTGTAGATCCTTCAAGGTTTATTGCGCTACGGTGGAGCTCCACGCCTCCATGTAGCACCTGCACCTGATTCCCTTGCTCCTCCCTCTCCTTTCACGCGGCTGATCGCGGCGGTTGCGGTGGTGGCGGCCAGAGGATTTTCTTCTTTCTATCAACGCTGAGGCTCGTGTTACCTGGAAAAGAGCTTTTGAGTTGGTGGTGTCTTCTGTAATCAGCAGCGAATTTCGGCGATGCTTTGAAATTCGTCCCCACGTCGAAGCTATCAGCATGGTGGTCTGCCTTTTCCAATAACGCGGAGGTTCGTACTTCTCGGTGGGAGAGCTGCTGACGCTGTAATTGTTTTTCGCCGATCCTGGTAAGGGATTTCTGTTGCCTCCGCTGCTGTGACTGGTCCTTTTCTGCATTGTGCACCTCTCCATGAACATTTGTGTGAACTCTTCTGCCGCCGGTAATAGCCGAAGTGTGGGCGGTGTGACAGGACTATAAGTCCCAGCATTCATTCTGATGGATTATGGAAATAAAAATGCGCAGTTATTCCTTGCAGCAGTGAATTAATTGGTAGATTACTGACTTTGTCTACGCATCCTATCACTCGGACAGACTGAGGTGTCAGTCCAGCCGGCTTGAGCTGTCTGCCCCGCTGCCGCAGCTAATATCTTGCGCTGCAGCCGCTGTGTGGATTAGACTTTCGGTCTCTGGGCTGAATTTGTATTTACTGCAACTTGTAGTACTGTTGCTATCTATATTCGACGCTGAAAATATATCACACTGCTACCGGCTTCAATAATGGGCAAGCAACTGACGGCCAAGGCTAAAGCCAAAATACGACGGCAGCAACTAAAGGAAAATTCCGTAAGGGCCAAGCGGGCTGGATCAGCCGCGGAGAGAGAAATCTCCTCTGTTGAAAATTCGGAGAGCTCTGTAGAAGGCGAGGACGGTCTTCCGGGCACTAGCCCGATTCAGGTTCACCATCAGAATCCTTGCCAATCCGCCGTCAGTGCGGCAGAGGAGGTAATTGAGTCACCCCTGGGGGGAATGGATATGGCTTTATTAGGTTCAGAAGTTAAATTACCTGAGAGAACTCAGAGTTGTAATCCAGCGGCCCTACAGGCGCCTAAAGAGACTATGTTAGTCTCTGCTTTTAAGGCTTCTAAACAATTCCCGTTATTTGAGCGAAAAGGAGCAATATATGTCTCTACTAATACAGCTGGTACTCACGCAGTGTTATCAGGGGCTCCAACCCCTCCAATCCTCTCTACTTCTCCAATAGTTATTCCTCCTATCGAAAATTCCGCTTCAATTGGTGATCCAAGTTTAACAGACTCACCACTTTTAAATCCAAGATCCACATCTCTCAGTGATAAAGATCTTTCTTCTTCCCCCATCTGTACTTCTACGATTGTTTCCAGTGGGGTTACTTTCCCTCAGAGCTCGATTATGGGGATGGATACTGAGACTACTGGGGATTTTCAGATTTCAGTTAAGGATATGCTGAACTTGATTCTGCAAGAAATAAGAGAGATGAAGCAATTTCAAAAGATGGAAATGGAAGGGATTTGTAAGCGTTTGGACAAAATTGAAGACTCGATGGTTTCGTTTTCAAATCGACTGCAAGAGTCTGAGACCAGAATTTCCGGGGTGGAGGACAATCTGACCATCATGCAGAAAGGGATTACCACTGTTTCTAAATTTTCTAAGGCTTTCGAATCTAAATTGGATGAGTTAGAAAATTATAATAGAAGGTCAAACCTTCGAATAGTGGGTGTACCTGAGAATATTGAGGGGTCGGACATGACGAAATGGATCACTTCTTTTTTTTCTCAAGAGGTTGTCCCTGAGTTTAAGGGTGACTTTACCATCACTAGGGCGCATCGAGTTCCAGCTCGTCCATTCCCCAACTCTCCGTTTCCTCGGACTATTATTGTCAATTTTGCAGATGTTCGGGTTAAAGAAATAATCCTATCTCAGGCCTTCAAACATAGACAATTTCACGTTAATCATACTACTAAGTGTCGGATTTTCTCCGATATGTCAGCTGCTGCCGCTAGACGGAGAAAAGACTTTGTAAAGATTCTCCAGTTATTTAAGGATAAAGGTGCTCAAGCATCGATTGCACAGCAATCAAAGTTAAAAGTTTTGATTAAGGGCAAATTTTATTTGTTTACAGATGTTGATGAGGCACGTGAGATGCTTGATAAGTTGGTCCAGGGCTAGGTTAATGTTGGATTGCGATCTGATTTGGCCTGATGGTTACTGAAGATTTTCCTTCCTTTCTTTCTCTTTTTTTCTTGGTATATTACTTTTTAGGGGGAGGGGGAGCAGGTGGGAACTGGGGGGTCATGGTAACAGAGGCGCATCACCAAGGCACCCTTATGAGAGGGGTTGGTGCCATGTGGCCCGCGTGGGAGGGAGATATAGGTGTAGTACAGGGCCACGGGACAAGGTTTAGGGGGGGAGCACTTGGGTGGAGGGAAGTGCACTTGGGTGGAGGGAAGGGTTGGGTGGTGGGCGAAAATGGCAAATGGAAGTTATTGTGGTTTGTGATGTAAAATATGTTGGCAAGAAGCTATTTTCAATAATTAATGTCTATTGGAGGGGTTAGAGTGATTTCTTGTAATGTTAATGGACTGAATAATAAAAAAAAAATGCGCACTATCGAGCTATGGATTAAAAAAGAGCACCCAGCAGTTGTGATGCTGCAAGAAACTCATATTTCCGTGGATAAAATTAACTCTTTTTCTATGTTCAAAACTTGGTCCTTATATCGTGGGTTCTCATGTGCTCAAAAATCCCAAAGGGGAGTCGCGCTTTTTATTAATCGTAATTTAGATGCAGAAATTATCAAGTTTGAAGATGGGGGGGCAGGGCGGTGGTGCTGGGCTACTTGAGTAATAAAAGACAGGAATAGGCCGATTACTTTCGTTAGTTATTATGCCCCAGTGGAAGATCGTGCCCCCCACTATGAAGAGTTATTTCAATCACTACTATTGGTCAGGGGAGATATAGTTATAGGTGGGGATTTTAATATTCTTATGGATACAAAACTAGACTGCACTGGTCTCTTAAAGAAACAATCTAAACCAAAGTCATTAAGGTCAATTATGAAGAACTCCGCCTTACTTGATCTTTGCGACCCATGGCGATTAAAATTCCCACAAAAACAAGAATTTACTTATTGGTCTGGAAGATATAGATCTTCCTCTCGTATTGATTTTTTTTTGGCCTCTAGAATCAGAAATTCTTGCATAATGGCTTTTCAGACCACGCAATGCTGGTAATAGAGTTTAAAGTAGGGGAAGAGATTCGGCCCCCTAAGAGATGGATATTTAATAAAATGTATCTACAAGATAGTAATTGGGTTTCTTTTTTAAAATCGGAAATTGTTGAATTTATTGCCCGTAATTCATATACGGCTCCACCACATATTATTTGGGACTCATTAAAAGCCTTTATTCGTGGTATCATCATCGGTAAAGACGCAGAAGAATGGCGCACTATTAAACAAGCTCGGACCTTACTCTATCAAAGAATCTGTTTGCTTACTCGGCTCCGACAATCCAACTTTTCTAGTACTGCGCAAAAAAAATTAAACGAGGCCAAACGTGAACTTAGTATGCTTTTTGCTACACAGAGTGAACAGAAATTTCTTTCACAATCTCAGAGGAGTTATGAGGAGAGTAATTTCTCTGGCAAACTCCTTGCGTGGCAGGCTAAGGAGCAAGCTGCCGCAAATTTAATTCGCACTTTGAAGTCTCCTACCACCCTGTTAGACACATCACACTCCGATGTCATTGGCACTATAATGCTCTCTCACTATAAACAGATATATAGTCATCATCAGGAGATAGATATTTCTAGGCTCTCTAATTTTTTAGCAAGATATGATATGCCTTCTCTATCTAGGGCAGACAGTGGAGCAATGATGCGCTTATTTTCAAAGTCAGACTTGGAACTAGTGGTGAAGAACCTTCCACTTGGTAAGGCTTGTGGTCCGGACGGCCTCCCCGCTGAATTTTTTAAGGTTTTCTTTTGCGCCATTTCCGATTTATTATTACAATTAGTTAATTATATGTTAGTGGGTGGGCAAGTTCCAGATTCTTTTGGGGAGGGCACAGTTGTTAGTTTTCTTAAAAAAGGCAAGGATCCTAAAGACCCCAACTCATATAGGCCTATCACATTACTTAATACTGATTATAAGATCCTTACTAAATTATTATCACTACGTTTCAATCACATTGCAAAGGATCTTATTCATCCAGATCAGAATGGCTTTGTGGCAGGCCGACAATTAGCTACTAATACACATTTTCTTACTGAGGCTTTAGATTATTTTCAGACAAATAAAATTTCTGCTTTAATTTGATTATTAGACGCGGAAAAAGCCTTTGATTTGGTGGTATGGACAACTTTATTTGCTATTTTAAAGCACTTTGGAATTCCTCTACAGATTATTAGTTTAATTCAGAATTTGTACACGGGTGCCAAAGCCAATATAATTATTAATTCAGTTATGGTTGGTAAAGTATCGGTTCAACGGGGCACCAGGCAAGGTTGCCCCTTGTCCCCTATCCTTTTTGCTTTTTTTATTGAACCATTAGCTACAGCCATTCGTGAATCTGTGAATATTTCTCCTCCTATTTCTTCCATGGCAAAAATCAAACTATATGCCGATGATATTTTGCTACTGATTAAGTCGGATATTCAATCTCAAACTGCTGCTCTTCAGCTTTTCGAAGAATTCGAACATCTGGGTGGTTATCGAATTAATTAAAAAAAAACAGAAATACTAGTCTGTGGTGGGGGAGAGGTTGAGCTACACACTGATTTATTCGGCTGTATTAATTCAAGACCGAAGAGGTACTTAGGAGTTATGTATTCTACTTCGGTCTCCGATTTAGTTATGCTGAATTTTGATCCTCTTCTACGTAAGGTTCAATCCTTGTTTACCAGATGGGACTCGCTGCCATTTTCCATTCTGGGGCGGGTGGCACTTATAAAAATGTCTATTCTTCCGTTATTTAATTTTCTATTTTCTGCCATTCCCTGTTTTTTGCCCAGTGGTTTTTTCTCAAAAGTGGAATCATTATTCTCAGGCTTTATATTGGCAAAAAAAAGTCCCAGGATAGCAATGCGGACTCTTTATGCCGATACTGAATTGGGAGGTCTAGCCGTACCCAATGTTAAAGATTATTATAGCGCATACTTCGCCCAATATCTAGAGCGGTTCAAATCTGGAATGCAGACCCCAACTGTGTTTATTAATTTCCTTTTTGACAGAATTTGTCATGAGGTTCAGATCCCATCTCCGCTACATATTCCTAAATTACCGAAACTCACTCGATACAAGACGATGCTTTGGTTCTTTAAGCGTCGTGATGTCTTTCTTAAAAGATGTTCTCTCCCGCAATTTAATATTAAAACCCCCTTGGGAAATGCTCTAATTTTTTTGGGAATGAAAATTGGAGTCGATATTGTACTACAATGGGCACGTCTGGGATTTCACTCTTTGTCAGATTTTTTAAGGGGGGGGATATGGCTGCTACCTGGAGAGATGCAGCTTATTATTCCAGGTAATTTGATGTTATTTCGCTCGTATGTTTCGATTTTTCAAAGGTTGGTACAAGTGGAGCCAATAAGCATTGGTTCCTCTAATCAGTTATGGGATGATTTGTTTATTACTTCTAGGACGAGGAAGCCAGGGGCATGGAAACGTTGCTTAGCTCAATATACCGAGGATGACCTTAGCCAAAAAGCAATTAAAAAATGGCAAGAACAGGAGAATCACGTACTTACTATCAACACTTGGAAAATTATAAATAAGCAGAATTTTAGTGTTCTTCGAGGATCTAATTGGAGAAGAATGCTTTTCTTCAGTAAATGGCTTCTTTATCGTACTCCTGCTGCCATTGCTAAAATGTTTGTTAATACTACTGCCACCTGTTTTAGATGCCAGCAATATACTCCTGCTAACTGGTCCCACATTATAGCTCACTGTGTTAAAATTGTGCCTTTTTGGAATGAGATATTCGAATATTTGCAAAAGTATTGTGGGATCCTAATTTCTTATAATGTTAAATTAGTATTGTACGGATACGATTCTGATCTTGGCTTGACAGAACAGATGGTTAAACTATTATTTATTGCAATGGCAGTTGCAAGGTCATTGGTGCTTCAGAACTGGAAGACAATTCAAGTTCCTCTTTTTAATGCCTGGCTTCATAAAATTAGGAATGTTAGAAAGAGTGAAATGCGATACGCACAGCGAATAGGTGGGATTACGAAGTTCAACAGAATTTGGAGTTTCTACTTTGAGTAATGGTCGACTTTTGCATTTCGGAAATGATCCTCTCTATGTTATTGTGTATCTTCATTTTATGTTCGCCAACCTATGTTATTGTCAAACTGTAACTCTGCCACAAGAATTTCAATAAAAAAATGTAAAAGGGAAAAAAAAAGGTTTCTTTATTAAAACGAACCGTTGAATATTGGAATAATTGAAAATTAGTTAAAAAAACAGCCATTTGTGTCAACGTTTTCACCTGTAACTTCTAATTATGACAACTGTTTGAAAGCAATATACTGTTACATCCGCTGAACCTTTCTGGTTGTGGGGACATATAGGACTTGTAGGTTCACCAAGAACCAGACAAACCCAGAGCTAATAACTGAGCAGCATCTTGCAATGGTTTTTTATTATGTACCGGGTATATAGCAATTAATTTGGGAAAATATATACATGGAAAAATCGGTATGAGAGACACCTATGTATTTCTGAAATTGGAACAAAATGTAGAGTTTAGAAACAGTAGATATTTGCACATTTCCGAAATTGTGAGTACCCATACTAGCATGAGAATTATAGGTCATTTTTCATAATGACTTCTTTTTTACACAATGTCTTTCATTTGGAAGGCAGAAATGCATCGAAAGTCAATAGGTAATAACAGTTGCTCTACAATTCTCTGTTACCCTAAGTCTCGCGATAAATATGGTACCTCACTTGTGTGGGTAGGATTAGTGCCCGCAACAGGAAACGGCCCAAAACACAACATGGACAAACCACATTTTCACGGTGAAAACGGACCCTTTTTTTGCAAAGTGCCTAGCTGTAGATTTTGAACCCTAACTCTGCCAGCACCCAGGGAAACCTAGCAAACCTATACATTTTTGAAAACTAGACACCCAGGAAAATCCAGGATACGGTGACTTGACTGGCTCTCACCAGGATCTGATAACCAGAATCCCTTGCAAACCTAAAAATGTGTCCACAAAAACACATTTTCCTCACATTTCTGTGGTGGAAAGTTCTAGAATCTGCGTGGATCCACAAAATTCCATCCACCCCGTGTTCCCCAAAGTCTTCAGAGAAAAATGGTACTTCACTTGTGTGGGTAGGCCTAGTGCCCATGACAGGAAACAGCCCAAAGCGCAACGTGGACACACCACATTTTCACAGTGAAAACGGACCCTTTTTTTGCAAAGTGCCTAGCTGTTGATTTTGAACTCTAGCTCTGCCGGAACCTAGGGACACCTAGCAAACCTATACATTTTTGAGAACTAGACAACCAGGGGAATCCAGGATGGAGTGACTTGACTGGCTCTCACCAGGTTCTGTTACCCAGAATCCCTTGCAAACCTAAACATTTGTCCCAAAAAAACCATTTTCCTCACATTTCTGTGGTGGAAAGTTCTGGAATCTGAGTGGACCCACAAAATTCGACCCACACCGCGTTCCCCAAACTCTTCCGAGAAAAATGATACCTCACTTGTGTGGATAGGCCTAGTGCCCGCGACAGGAAACGGCCCAAAACGCAACGTGGACACACCACATTTTCACAGTAAAAACTGACCCTTTTTTTGCAAAAGGCCTTGCTGTAGATTGTGAACCCTAGCTCTGCAGGCAGCTATGGAAACCTAGCAAACCTATACATTTTTGAAAACTAGACACCCAGGGGAATCCAGGATGGGGTGACTTGTCTGGCTCTCATCAGGTTCTGTTACCCAGAATCCCTTGCAAACCTCAAGATTTGCAAAAAAACACATTTCCTCACATTTCTGTGGTAGAAAGTTCTGGAATGTGTGTGGATCCACAAAATTCCACCCACCCTGCATTCCCCAAAGTCTTCCAAGAAAAATGGTACCTCACTTGTGTGGGTGGGTCAAGTACCCACGAAAAGCAAGGGCCCAAAACATATAGAGGAGACATCAAGATAACCTATCACAAAACAACCTGGTTTTGCAAAGGGGGGTCCCTGGGTTTTTGGTCCCAGGCTCGGCGGCCATCTAGGGAAACCTACCAAACCCATTCATTTCTGAAAACTAGACACTTGGGGGAGTCCAGCAAGGTATGGCTTGCGTGGGTCCTCCAACATTTCCATACCCAGAATCCCCTGCAAACCTAATTTTTAACTGAAAAAATAACTTTTTTCTCATATTTCTGTGTGGGAAAGTTCTGGAATCTGCGTGGATCCACAAATTCCCTTCTACACAGCATTCCCCTAGGTCTCCCAATAAAAATGGTACCTCACTTGTGTGGGTGGGTCAAGTACCCCCGACAGGCAAGGGCCCAAAACGTAATGAGGAGACATCAAAATGACCTATCACAAAACAACCTGGTTGTGCACGGGGGTCACCTGGGCTTTTGGCCCATGGACTCGGTGGCCATCTAGGTAAACCTACCAAACCCACACATTTCTGAAAACTAGACACCCGGGGGAGTCCAGCAAGGTATGGCTTGCGTGGGTCCCCCAACATTTCCCTACCCAGAATCCCCTGCAAACCTCAAATTCTATTGAAGAAATTAATTTTTCTCACATTCCTGTGTGGGGAAGTTGTAGGATCACCGGGCTGACACAAATATTCTGCCACCCAGCATTCCCCTAGGTCTTCCGGTAAAAATGGTACCTCACTTGTGTAGGTAGGCATAGTGGCTGCAACAGGAAATGGCCCAAATCGTACTGTGGAGACTTCAAACTTACCTAAAACAAAACTACCTGGTTTTGGGGGGGCACCTGGATTTTTGGCGCCAGGCTCACCGCCATCTGGGGAAACCTACCAAACCCACACAGAGTCCTATGAGGTATGGCTTGTGTGGATCCCCCAACATTTCCCTACCCAGAATCCCCTGCAAACCTCAAAATTAACTTTAAAAAAAAAATGTTTCTCACATTTCTGTGTGGGAAAGTTCTGGAATCTGCGTGGATCCATAAATTTCCTTCTACACAGCATTCCCCCAGGTCTCCCAATAGAAATGGTACCTCACTTGTGTGGGTGGGTCAAGTACCCGCGACAGGCAAGGGCCCAAAACGTATTGAGGAGACATCAAAATGACCTATCACAAAACAACCTGGTTTTGCACGGGGGTCACCTGGGTTTTGGCCCCAGGCTCGGCGGCCATCTAGGGAAACCTACCAAACCCACACATTTCAGAAAACTAGACACCCGGGGAAGTCCAGCAAGGTATGGCTTGCGTGGGTCCTCCAACATTTCCCTACCCAGAATCCCCTGCAAACCTCAAATTGTATTGAAACAATACATTTTTTCTCACATTCCTGTGTGGGGAAGTTGTAGGATCACCGGGCTGACACAAATTTCCTGCCACCCAGCGTTCCCCTAGGTCTTCCGATAAAAATGGTACCTCTCTTGTGTGGGTAGGCATAGTGGCTGCAACAGGAAATGGGCCAAATCGTACTGTGGAGACTTCAAACTGACCTAAAACAAAACTACCTGGTTTTGGAGGGGGGCACCTGGTTTTTTGGCCCCAGGCTCACCGCCATATGGGGAAACCTACCAAACCCACACAATTCTGAAACTAGACACCCTGGGGAGTCCAATGAGGTATGGCTTGCGTGGATCCCCCAACATTTCCCTACCCAGAATCCCCTGAAAACCTCAAATTTAACTGAAAAAATTAGTTTTTTCTCACATTTCTGTGTGGGAAAGTTCTGGAATCTGCGTGGATCCACCAATTTCCTTCTACACAGCATTCCCCCAGGTCTCCCAATAAAAATGGTACCTCACTTGTGTGGGTGGGTCAAGTACCCGCAACAGGCAAGGGCCCAAAAAGTATTGAGGAGACATCAAAATGACCTATCACAAAACAACCTGGTTTTGCACGGGGGTCACCTGGGTTTTTGGCCCCGGGCTCGGTGGCCATCTAAGGACCCTACCAAACCCACACGTTTCTGAAAACTAGACAACAGGGGGAGTCCAGCAAGGTATGGCTTGCATGGGTCCCCCAACATTTCCCTACCCAGAATCCCCTGCAAACCTCAAATTGTATTGAAAATATAAATTTTTTCTCACATTCCTGTGTGGGCAGTTGTAGGATCACCAGGCTGACACAAATTTCCTGCCACCCAGTTTTCCCCTAGGTCTCCTGATAAAAATGGTACCTCACTTGTGTGGGTAGGCATAGTGGCTGCAACAGGAAATGGCCCAAATCGTACTGTGGAGACTTCAAACTTACCTAAAACAAAACTACCTGGTTTTGGGGGGGGCACCTGGTTTTTTGGCCCCAGGCTCACCGCCATATGGGGAAACCTACCAAAACCACACAATTCTGAAACTAGACACCCTGGGGAGTCCAATGAGGTATGGCTTACGTGGATCCCCCAACATTTCCCTACCCAGAATCCCCTGAAAACCTCAAATTTAACTGAAAATATTAGTTTTTTCTCACATTTCTATGTGGGAAAGTTCTGGAATCTGCGTGGATCCACAAATTTCCTTCTACACAGCATTCCCCCAGGTCTCCCAATAAAAATGGTACCTCACTTGTGTGGGTGGGTCAAGTACCCGCAACAGGCAAGGGCCCAAAAAGTATTGAGGAGACATCAAAATGACCTATCACAAAACAACCTGGTTTTGCATGGGGGTCACCTGGGTTTTTGGCCCCGGGCTCGGTGGCCATCTAAGGAAACCTACCAAACCCACACGTTTCTGAAAACTAGACAACAGGGGGAGTCCAGCAAGGTATGGCTTGCGTGGGTCCCCCAACATTTCCCTACCCAGAATCCCCTGCAAACCTCAAATTGTATTGAAAATATAAATGTTTTCTCACATTCCTGTGTGGGGAGTTGTAGGATCACCAGGCTGACACAAATTTCCTGCCACCCAGTTTTCCCCTAGGTCTCCTGATAAAAATGGTACCTCACTTGTGTGGGTAGGCATAGTGGCTGCAATAGGAAATGGCCCAAATCGTACTGTGGAGACTTCAAACTTACCTAAAACCAAACTACCCGGTTTTGGGCGGGGTGCACCTGTTTTTTTGGCCCCAGGCTCACCGCCATCTGGGGAAACCTGCCAAACCCACACAATTCTGAAAACTAGACACCCTGGGGGAGTCCAATGAGGTATGGCTTGCGTGGATCCCCCAACATTTCCCTATCTGGAATCCCCTGCAAACATCAAATTTAGCTGAGAAAAACACATTTTCCACATATTTGTAGGTGGAATCACCGTGCCAGCATAAATATCCTACCCCACAGCATTCTCCTTAGTGTCCCGGGTAAAATGATACCTGACCTGTGTGGGTGTCCAATGCAGAATTGGCTAAAAACTTTTTTTTTTTTAAATGTAGCGCTTAGAATTCAGTGCTATGCCCGTATTCCCCATGTTTAGGCTCTTCCCAGTCACCGGCCCTTGCCCCACCCACACAAGTGAGGTATCATTTTATTTGGGAGACTGAGGGGAACGCTGTGGGGTAGGACATTTGTGCCGGCGCGATGACTCCACCCAAAATATGTGGAAAATGTGGGGTTTTTAAGCTAAATTTGAGGTTTGCAGGGCATTCTGGGTAGGAAAACGTTGGGGGCTGGACTCCCCCGGGTGTCTAGTTTTCAGAAATTTGTGGGTTTGACAGTTTCCCAAGATGGTCGCCGTGCCCGGGGCCAAAATCTCATGGGACCCCCCTTGCAAAACCAGGTTATTTTGTGATAGGTCATTTTGATGTCCCCTCAATAGGTTTTGGGCCCTTGCCTGTCGCAGGTCCTTGACCCACCCATGCGAGTGAAGGACCATTTTTATCAGGAGACCTGGGGGAACGCTGGGTGGTAGGAAATTTGTGGATCCACGTAGATTCCAGAATTTTCCAACCCAGAAACTTGAGAAAAATTGATTTTTTCATCAAAATTTGAGGTTTGCAGGGGATCCATATGACACCCAGGGGGACGGAGACACTGGAGTTTTTGCGGGCGGGAGCATTGGCATGCCCGTTTTGGGCAGCCCCCACCCCTGATTCAAATTGGCAAAAAATATCCCTGGCATCTAGTTGGCTTTTTGCCCCCCCCAGGGGGCAGATTGGGGGCTACTGCCCCATCTGCTCCCCAGGGGGGGCAGAAAGGCTCTAACTTTGGTGGTGGGTTGGGGGCATTGGCAAGCCCGTTTTGGGCAGCCCCCACCCTAATTCAAATTGCCCTAAAAAATTCCCTGGTTTCCAGTGGGCTTTTTGCCCCCTGGGGGGGCAGATTGGGTGCTACTGCCCCCATCTGCTCCCCAGAGGGGACAGAAAGGCTGTACTTGTGGCAGGGGGTGGGGGCATTGGCATGACCATTTTGGGCAGCCCCACCCTAATTAAATTGCCCCCCAAAAATCCCTGGCGTCTATTGGGTTTTCTGCCCCCCGGGGGGGCAGATTGGGAGCTACAGCCCCCATCTTCCCCCAGGGGGGGCAGATAGGCTGTAATTGTGGCGGGTGGTGGGGGCATTGGCATGCCCATTTTGGGCAGCCCCCACCCTAATTAAAATTGCCCTAAAAAATTCCCTGGTTTCTAGTGGACTTTCTGCCCTCTCTGGGGGGGGGGCAGAATGGGGGCTACTGCCCCCATCTGCTCCCGGGGGGGACAGAAAGACTAAGTGTTGCGGGTGGAGGGGGCATTGGAATGCCCGTTTTGAGCAGCCCCTACCCTATTTCAAATTGCCCCCAAAAAATCCCTGGCATCTAGTGCCCATTTTGCCCCCCGGGGGGTCAGATTGGGGGCTACTGCCCCCATCTGCTCCCCAGGGGGGACAGAAAGGCTGTAATTGTGGTGGGTGGTAGGGGCATTGCCATGCCCATTTTGGGCAGCCCCCACCCTAATTAAAATTTCCCCCAAAAAATCCCTGGCGTCTAGTGGGCCTTCTGCCCCATCCGGGGGCAGAAAGGCTGTTATTGTGGTGGGGTGGAGGCTTTGGAATGCCCATTTTGGGCAGCCCCCACCCTAAAAACAATTGCCCAAAAACAAATCCCTGACGTTTAGTGGGCTTTCTGCCCCTCCGGCGGGCAGATTGTGGTCTACTACCCCATCTGCCCCCCAGGGGGGGCAGAAAGACTGAATTTGGCCAAAATATTTGGGGAGCGAAGGCCCTTGCGCAAGGGGCCGCTCCCCCCTCCCTGGTGTCTAGTGGGTGGATCTCTGCTTGGGGATCGGCCTCCTGGGGCAATCCCCAAGCAGGGATCCACTGGGGAGCGGTACCACTGGAAAGGGGAGATTCCCCCCTTTCCAATAATACCCCTCCCGACTTTCTACGTGCTCAGGGGGCTGAGATAGCCCTCTGAGCACGTAGAAAGTGAAACTGAAATGAGCTTAAAGGCTCATTTCAGTTTTGGTTTCTGTGAATTGACATCAGCGTGACGTGCGCGCTGATCGTCATTTCACAGAAACGGGGGGAAGGGGGGCCTTGGGGGCTGGGAAAGCTCTTCCCCAGCTCCCGAGGCTTTGGGGGTGTAAAAGAAATCCCTCTTGTGCCTGCACCGGAGTGATTTCATCTTCAATGGTGTCGGACGTGTGGGAGCCGTCCGACGCACATTAGTACTTATGCATCGGACGTCTCCCGCGCGTCCGACGCATGGAACGGGTTAAAGCTGTGTTATCGTTTGGAAAACTATTCTTTATATACAAACCCAACTTAAACTATAAAAGTGGGAGATTTTTTTTAAAATTATAACTTGCATTTAAATCTACACACCACTAGATAGAATTTACATTTAGCATTTACACACCACCTTCAATTTACTATACGTTGTGCACCTGCATATCCATCCTTCTCACATCAATTGCCACACTATACTAACTATAATGCGCTCTTTCTCCATGCACTAATTATACCCTTGCTTATTGTAGGAGAGTAGGATCTGCTTCACATGGGTACCCCCACTTTTTGCTGGTGTTTCACTGTTTTTGGACCTTAGTCTGGCTGTGGCCCTGCTAATCAGGACCCCAGCCTAGCTGCTTTCTCTCTAAAATGGTTTCCATGTACATTAGGTACATTTCTAATTGGATTCTGGAGTGCCTTATAAGCCCCTAGTATATGGTATACTATGTACCTAGGGCATAGGTACCTCAGAGGCCTACCAGCGGCTGAAGCATGTATTATGCCACCCCTGGGAAGCACTCCAAAATGACACCACAGGTCTGCTACTGCAGCCTGGGTAAGGTGGTGCTTGCACCCCTTACAGTGGTATAGGCTACCTATATCACTACCATTGCACAGACATATAAAACCTATAAGTCACTCCTATGGCAGGCCTTAACAATCCTGAAGGCACAGTGCTTGGTTTTTATGTGAGAGGGTGCCCCTGCATGAGCAGGGCCCCTCTGCAGCGTTTGGAGTACCTCCTCTGATGCTGTTTGTGGTGCAGCCTGACCATATACTCTAAAGTGCATTATAACCTCGCGGTAAATGCTAACTTTGGACTGGCTGCACGGAAACATGTCGTGTTTGCTGTCAAACGCTTTGGAATACAACCCTCCCCGCCAGTTCTGGCGGCGGGCGTAGCATTCCACCCTTCTAGAGGGAGAGACATGTTCACACTGGTCTAACCCGGTAAAGACTTTCTACAGCCCTGGCATCACAAAATGGATGCCACTGCCACAGACACGGGTCTGGCCTCCTGCTGCTGAAAAAAACTCCGGCAGGGGAGGCCTGGACAATAGGTTTCCTGTCCCAGGGAGGTGTAACCACCTCCCCAGACAGACAGATATGTATTGGGGCTGGGCGGGAGCACTCTCTGGTGCTTTGAAGTCCTGCACTGGGGACCCACTTGGTGTCCCTGTGCATAGTCCAGTTCAAACCGGTTGCAGGGCTGCTCTGGCATGAAACTGGACAAAGGAAATGGGTGTAACCACCCCTCTTTCCAAACCCTCCCATAAGGTGGGTCCCTAGAGTATGTCCAACCCCCAAGCTTTGTATAAGTATGGGAGCCCAGTCCTTGCGACTTTAGATTACCCTAGACGAAACTCTGCAACATATATCCTGGACCTTCGACGTTCTACTTTAACTAGAAGACTGAAGAAATCTCCCTTGGGGTCAAGTAGTGACTACCCTGCTTGGCAGGCACCAAAGAAGCAACTGTCCGGTCTGCAATTCTGAAGCTCTCGCCGGACGCCGAAGTCTCTGCATCCCCAGAGGGGGATTTCCAGACTTCCCCGAGGCTACCCTGAGTCCACAGCAAAGCTGATGCCCGTGGCTATCGTGGGTGACGAGGAACCGTGACCCCTGGACACCGTGATATTTTGCTGATCCATCATCTTCCTGGTATTCCTCGAAGTTGTGCTTTGGGCTCCGAGTAGCCCCAGCCTTGAGCACCTCCTGCACCGAAGATTTCTGGCCTCCACTCCACAAGTGACCCGTGGGCCAGTTTCCAGTGCGACCGCTTGAGGCACCTTCGCGATCGCTAGCCCGTTGGCTAGTAGGTACCCACGAAGGCAACTCCTCTTCTGATTGGGCTTTCCTGGTTGCTCCAGACGTGCCCCGACTTACCGTCGCTGGGTGAGTCCCCCAGACCTTGCTGGTCTGCACCGACGTCCTTCCTCTGTTTCCAAGTGACTTGCCGTTGCCAAGACTTGTTGGGTCCAATCTAGTCACCGACACGGCAGCACTCGACAGACTTCGTGGGACAGCTCGAATCCAGCTCCTGGTCATCGCCGACGCCTCCTGGACCTCGTGGCTGAAGAGTCAAGACACCCGTCAACTCACCCGAAGCACCCGACATCTGTGGGCATTGGACTATCGTGCCCTTGGTCACTGGTAAGTGACCCAGACTCTGTCCCCTCTGCTTTCAGGTTCCTTCCATCCTAGATCCAGGCTTGGAACTCTCTGGACACTTCTCGTCTTCACGGCAGCAGCACTTCCTGAGCAGCTTCCGTTGAAAACAGCGACGCGGCCCAACACCATTTGACACCTATGCACCCGGTTTCCCTGGGTGAGGTAACTCAAGTACTCCGGTGCTCCCGTGGGTGTTGGCCGTAGACACCTCTAAGTCCAAAAGGGTTCGCTCGTAGTCATCCCCTAAGTGTCCTTAAACTCTTAATTTCCAACTGCGACTTTCCCCATAGAAGTTAACGGCGATTCGCGGCTGTGTTCTCACACTGCACGTGTCCCCCGTGGGTCCCCTGTGTCACTAGCTTGGGTGGTTCCTTGTGGTCCAAGCACTTCTGCAGGCTCTATGCCTTGTGTCAAGCTCAGTCGTGGTTCTTATACCACTTTATTGGTATATGGTTTGGTACGCCCCTAGGGCCCAAACGTGTATTTGTGCTTTTACTTTTGAATACTGACTTGTAACTTAAGTACTTCGAACTCCAGTCTCATAAAGAGACTAGAGGGGTGTATGTTAACCTAAATACATATATTTTAAATATATACCTGGTGTGGTTGTCCTTTCATTTGATCATTCAAGAGATTATAGACTGGTAAAACAAGCTGCTTTACATTCCTTCAAGACTTAGCCTGAAGGCTGCTCTCCATAGCTACCACTAGGATAGCTTTCAATAAAGATTATCTTTAACCTATCACCATAACGGGTTGTTTGGACTGATACAAGGTGCCCACTATAACTAGTGGACAGCATATATCAGGCCAACTTCTCACATTGGTGGCAGCGTGTGTGATTCCAGCTTGCTATTGTTTTACCACATAATCTCAATTGAATTGATCAACTGAAAACCACTAAAGGGACCTTAGGTACATATAATATCAGGTTTAGTATACAGTAAGTTCTACTGAACTTAGAGTTGTGTGTTAAGGGATAGCACACCCTTTCTTCAACTCAAGAGAGTTTAGTAGGCCACACTAGTGTAGGTAGTGCAATACACCACACCACACTAGTAATGTCTAATCAGCCAGGAACCAGTGGGTCCCTGCCAGAAGCCAGTGGGCTTCTCCCCTATAAATATGAGGATCTCTCCTTTGCACATCTTAGGGCCTTATGTTCCATTAGGAAGCTGACGACAGGCAAAAGCCCAACCACCCAGCATCTCTTAAAGATACTCAGGCTGGATGATCTCTCAGGGCCTAGTGGGCCTGAAGGGGTAGGCAGAGTGGGTGGGGCAGCAGTGAGGGTGGGCCTAGGGGTGGAGACTCCCCATACCCCACCTCTACTGCTGACCAGACTGATGATAATGATCAGGATCTGGTGAACCCAGCTCCCCTGGATGAGGATGAGGAGGATGACAACAATGCTCCCCTCTTTGTCCCTCCAGGAAGAGTTGAAAACAGGGTTAGAAGGGATAGATCTCTCTCAAGGGAGTCTGTCCAGTCTACCTCATCTGTAGGGACCTCTGTTTCTTCTCACAGAGGGAGGGAAACCTCCCAGGAGAGGAGAGAGAGACTGCTGAAGTTTGAGCAAGATAAGTTCAACCTCAGCAGCAGATGGCCCTAGATAGGGAAGCCCTAGAGCTCTACAGAGCTAGCAAAAAGGAGGGACTAGAGTCCCTTGGTGGCAGCAATTTCCCTAGAGATAGGGAGAGGTCTTATGACCATAGAAACCTAAGTAAGATTATCCCTCCCTACCAGAGTGGGGATGACATTCACAAATCGATAACTGCCTTGGAGAGGGCCTGTAAAGTACAGAAGGTCCCTCAAGGGCAGTGGGCAGCAATCTTATGGCTCTCCTTTGCACACAAAGGTAGAGATAACTCCTCACTGTAAGAGAAGAGGATGCTGATGATTACCAGGTCTTGAAAAGTGCACTAATAGATGGGTTTGGCCTAACCACTGAACAATACAGGTTAAAGTTCAGGGATACCCAAAAGGCACAAAATCAAGACTGGGTGGACTTTGTTGACTGTGCTGCTAAGGTTTTGGAAGTTTGGTTATTGGGCAGTAAAGTGTGTGACTTCATAGGATTGTACAATCTGATAATGAGGGAGCAGATTCTTAATAACTGTCAAAATCAGCTGTTGCACCAGTTCCTGGTAGACTCTGATCTAACCTCTCCCCAAGAATTGGGAAAGAAGGCAGACAAATGGGTCAGAACCAGGGTGAGGCAGAAGGTACAGAACCAAGGTGGTGACCCAAAGAAGCAAGATTCTAAGAACTCTGACAAGGGTGGGGACAAGGGTAAAGACCAGAAGTCTTCTCAAGGGCCCCAAAAAATCTTCTTCAGGTGGGGATTCACAGTCTAACAAAGGGAAAGGCCAAAAGAAACCATGGTGCAAAGACTGTAAGCAAAAGACACACTGGACCAGTGATTGCACCAAGTCTCAAAAGAGAATACTCCAGCCCCCACCAATGCCCCTAAGGCACCTGCTCCCCCCAGTGCAGTTACAATTGGTGGTGAAAATACACAGCCAAAGGGTTTAGTAGGGTTGACCCTGGGTACTGAGTTGGGATCTGGCCTAGTCAGAGAAACCACTCAGGCTGTTCTTGTCTGTGATGGGGGCATGGATATGACCCCCTCGGTGAGTCCCAGTACCTTGGGCAAGTACAGGCAACAGCCTTTAATCAATGGAGTACAGGCTTTGGCATTCAGGGACACAGGAGCAAGTGTCACTATGGTGACAAAAGAACTTGTGGATCCTGGGCAGATTATACTTGGTGAAATGTACCAAGCGACCAATGCTAGCAATGTCAGAACAGACCATTCTCTGGCAGTTTTTAACTTCTCCTGGGGAGGGGTAACTGGCCTTAAGAAGGTTGTGGTGAGTGCAGACCTACCAGTCGAATACTTACTTGACAATGATCTTGAGACTTCAGCTTGGGCAAAAGTAGAGCTCAGGACTCATGCAGAAATGCTGGGCAT
This sequence comes from Triturus cristatus, assembly GCF_964204655.1. Lineage (NCBI taxonomy): Eukaryota > Metazoa > Chordata > Amphibia > Caudata > Salamandridae > Triturus > Triturus cristatus. Next base: position 1,115,277,318 of record NC_140579.1, read on the forward strand.
CCCTGCAGATGTGTTTGCTGTGACCAGATCACAGGCCAAAATGTCTGAAACTGAACAGGCCTTGGATTCTGGAAGAATGGACCAAGTGCCACCCATGAGGAGGAGCAGAAGGGTTAAGGCAGAGCCTTACCCCCTGACTCAGAAGGAAGATCATTCTCTTGAGGGAGATGATCACAGTCCTGAAGAAGGAACTGTCCCAGAGGAGCGTGAGCCTTATCAGGTTGAGTTCTTGGGGACAGGGGGACCTTCCAGGGCAGATCTGAGCCAGGAGCAGCAGAGCTGCCCCTCTCTTGAACCCCTCAGACAGCAAGCTGTTGCTGAGGCTGCTGGGATTGCTAGTGGTACCCATAAGGTGTATTGGGATGATGGACTCCTGTACTCAGAGTGTAGAGACCCCAATCCTGGTGCCACCAGGAGGTTGGTTATACCTCTGAAGTTCAGGGGCTTCCTATTGACCCTAGCCCATGATATCCCTTTAGCAGGTCACCTGGGCCAGAACAAGACTTGGGACAGACTGGTCCCTCACTTTCACTGGCCCCACATGTCTGAAGACACAAAGGAGTTTTGTCGCTCCTGTGTAACCTGCCAAGCCTGTGGCAAAGCAGGTGGCACTTCAAAGGCCCCCCTGATACCACTACCTGTGGTGGGGGTGCCCTTTGAAAGGGTAGGGATTGACATTGTTGGTCCCATAGATCCCCAAACTGCATCTGGGCACATATTTATCCTGGTGGTAGTGGATCATGCTACCAGGTACCAAGAAGCTATTCCCCTTAGGACCACTACAGCACCTGTGGTGGCAAGGGCCCTGTTGGGTGTTTTCTCAAGAATGGGTTTCCCTAAGGAGGTGGTATCAGACAGAGGTACCAACTTCATGTCTGGATACTTAAGGGCAATGTGGAAGGAGTGTGGAGTGACTTACAAATTCACCACACCCTATCACCCACAATGCAATGGTTTGGTTGAAAGGTTCAACAAAACCTTAAAGGGCATGATTAAAGGGCTCCCAGAAAAGCTTAGGCGAAAATGGGACCTTCTCTTGCCCTGCCTTTTGTTAGTATACAGGGAGGTGCCACAAAAGGGGGTTGGCTACAGCCCCTTGGAGCTTTTGTTTGGTCACCCTGTCAGGGGACCATTGTGTTTAGTGAAGGAAGGATGGGAGTTACCTCTCAAGCCCCAAAAGTAAGACATAGTAGACTATGTACTTGGTCTCCGCTCCAGGATGGCCGAGTACATGAAAAAGGCAACTAAAAACCTTGAGGCTAGCCAGGAACTGTAAAAAGCCTGGCATGACCAAAAGGCTGTACTGACTGTTTACCTGCCAGGACAGAAAGTGTGGGTATTGGAGCCTGTGGCTCTAGCAGCTCTCCAAGACAAATGGAGTGGACCCCACACTATTGTTGAACAGAAGGGAGAGGTTACTTATTTAGTAGACCTAGGAACTCCCAGGAGTCCCCACAGGTTTCTCCATGTCAACAGGCTAAAGCCATATGTAGACAGGGCTGACATGGGCTTGCTCATGGCTACTGATGAGGGACAGGAGGAAGAGAGTGACCCACTCCCTGACCTCCTCTCACAGAACCCTGATGATGGATCAGTTGATGGTGTGGCCTTGGCAGGCAGCCTCACTGCCCAGCAACAAACTGATTGCAGACAGGTTCTCAATCAGTTCATACACATGTTCTCACTGACTCCAAGTCAGACTACCTGGTGCACTCATGAAGTGGACACTGGGGACAGTCTGCCTATTAAAAATAAGATGTATAGTCAACCTGACCATGTCAGGGACTGTATCAGGACAGAAGTCCAGAAAATGTTGGATTTGGGAGTTATTGAACCCTCAGATAGCCCTTGGGCTAGTCCAGCGGTCCTTGTGCCAAAACCTCACACCAGTGGTGGGAAAAGAGAGATGAGGTTTTGTGTGGACTACAGGGGTCTCAATGCAGTCACTAGGACTGATGCCCTTCCAATTCCAAGGTGTTGGACTTGGCCCTTTTTGCAGGGTCATCCCTGAACTTTTTGCCTTCCTCCTATATTTTTTCTGACCTGTTGTTGACTGTTTTATGACTCTGGGCACTTTACCACTGCTGATCAGTGCTAAAGTGCATATGCTCTCCCCATTGTAAATTGATGTATAAATTGTGATTCCATGTTTGGTTGGTTTGGTTTACTTTTCAGACCCTAGTACAGTGCACCAGGAGTGCCCAGGGCTTGTAGATCCAAATGCTGCTGGTGGGCTTGCAGCACTGGTTGTGCCACCCACAGAAGCAGCCTGTAAAATTGTGTCTAAGGTCTGCCATTGCAGAGCCTGCGTGCAGTCTGGTACTGTCATACTGACTGGGCAAGTGCACCCACTTGCCAGTCCCTAAACCTTCCCTTTTCTTCATATCAGACACCCCTATGGTAGGCCCAAGGGCAGGGTACATTGTAAGTATAAGGTAGGACATGCCCTGGTGTGTGTGACATGTTCTAATAGTGAATTACAGCCATTTTCGTTTTTCACTATTGCAAAGCTACCTGTTCTCCATAGGCCAGAATGGGCAATTTGATTATTACATCTTATAATCCTAACTGACTCAGGGAACATGGTTGAAATTCGAATTTAGTATGTCTGAACTCCGAATGATAAAAAAACATCTTTTAGTGAAGTTGGTTTTAACATTCTGTGTTTGAAAATGCCACTTTTAGAAAGTATCTGAGAAAAGAAAACAGCCGGTGTGCACTCTGTTTCAACTAGTAAACCAAGTAAATAAATTAATCAATGGTTGTGGTAAACTTGGTGTGCTGTCCCTGAGGTGGTTCCACCCTGCCACCTTAATTCAATGTGCGTAAGTAACTGGAGCTGAATGCTCTAGACAGGGGCTGCACTACCTATGTACACTCAAAGGTGAGTATGTAACAAATTAGGCAAGGCTTATAAGATACTTAAATCACTGAAATTAGTAAACATCATCAAAATCAATGTATATGGTTGGACTTAACAAGAACCATTCACAAATCTGAAAAACGGATCAAAGCTTCTTCTTGTTGAAGTGTTGTTTAATCACACTCTTTTCAAAGTTCAACGGTTCGTGATACTGTGATCCACATCAAATGGAGAGTCATATGTCAAAGCTCAATTGTCCCAATGCATTTCGGGCGTGGTATTTCGCCCTTCTTCAGGGATTTCTATTAATGAAAAAGAAACAATTGGATTCACTAATTCAAAACGAATTGATAGCAAAGTTAAGGATAGAGAGGCTCTATGCCACCTGACAGTATTAAATGAAGTCAGAAAATTGAAGATTGATAACACGTCACCGATAGAATTGAGAAAAATTGCTGTGTATACGGGAAGGAGGAGCGGGTTGTCCTGTGCATGAGAGCAAAGGGTCAATAAAGATCACCATGTGCAAAAAAGATCACCATGTGCAAAAAGAGCTTAGACCCAACACCTACACAAATTATTTAAGAACGCTACCTTTAAATATTGATTGAGCCGGTTTCAACAGCAAGGTTGAAACAATGGAGTGAAGTTGCCTATAAGGATATATAAAGGACGGTGTCACATAGGATGTTGGTGATACTGAAAGGCGGAGTAGGCACTCCGATAGTGCGCTGAAAATAAAAATAATAAGATGACTCACCGAGCGTTCGTTGAACGCTTAGGTCCAGGTTGCTATGAGACAAACGCTACGTGCGGTTGCACGAGCAGAATAGCACTGAGAAACTTGGCGTTGTGTTGGAGTAAACAGGGAAAAAGGGAACCTGGAAAGAGCGTGAGAGTTCGAAGGTTAGAAGTTGTGTTTTGTATGTCTGGATGTGCGTATTGTGAAACCTGTAAAGTGTGTGTGAGTGGAGAAGTTACCTGATAAGATACTCTCTGTCTCCGTGCGCTGAATCCGAAAAAAGTCAAGGTGTTAGAGCGAACTGGAATCTATATGTAGCGGCGGCGTCCAAACCACGTCAACGTGGGGAGGTGCCGGTGCCAAAAAATAAAGAATGGACTATGGAGGGTGTTGTGGATGCAAATGGGTGGCCATCTTAAGTTGGGAGATGTCCTAAGTGGAAAATGACGACAATGTTGGAAAAGTAGGGATGGTTAAAGAGCAAATAGTGAAAAAGAGACGGTAGTGGAACAAATAGAAAAGACAAACTTGAAGGATCCCAAGCACCAGGAGTATTCAAAAATTTGATCTTGGTGAATTATAATACATAATTATTTGCTATGATATCGTGTCCTGCCTATTTACAATCTAAATGAAAGTTGCCTGCAGGTCTACTATCTGTATGAATCAAATGAGGATGTCAACATGTGATAGCGCACGATAACACTAGTACGTAATGGATAAAGACATGACTGTCCGTGTCGTACATGTGGACAATGAAACAATGTTCTGCCTATTTACAATCTATTACGATGATGTCGTGTCCTGCCTATTTGCAATCTAAGTGAGAATTACCTGCCTATTTACAATCTATTACGATGATGTCGTATCCTTCCTATTTACATCCTAAGTGAGAATTACCTGCAGGCATGCTGTCTGTGTACATCCAATGGGGATGTCAACATATAATTGCACACTATAACACTAGTACACATAGGTTAAAGACATAACTGTAAAAATGTGCACACATTGTGTGTGCTATTATAATGCATAGTAAAAAGCTCTATAATGATACTCAGCGATGTAACAAATGGTATCGCAATGATTACTTGGCTCTGTGTAAAATGGAAAACGTAATGTGGCCTTCCTCTCGTGTGGCTTAATGGAAATGTGAACGTTTACCATGATTCAAAGAGTTAAGCAAGACAAAGTGTAACTCCTAGAAATGAAAGTGTGATTTAAGGTAATGGTGGACGTAGTGAAATAATTGCTCTGGTGCACTGATGAATGACCCTGACCTCCTTCTACTTAGGAATGAGGAGAGAAATATTACAAAAAACATGCAAACTCAATTTTGCCGTTGAGACCCTTGGGACTCAAGGTATTAAGGTACCGGATCCAAAAGGACTCCCTTTGAACAATAAACTTGCTCATGTCACGTTCATTGTGTGATTTGATGACTTCAATCACACTGAATTTCAATTGAGCAATTGTGTGGTGTGAATCACACCAATGCTTGGCAAGTGGTGAAGTTGTGGATCTAGTACGGATGCGGCTTTTGTGTTCCGTAATGCGGATTCTTAGGGATCTTTCTGTTTTGCCTACGTAATATAGGCCACAAGGGCATCGTATAATGTATATTACGTTCGGGGTATTGCAATTGGCCGTAAAATGAAATTTAACTGGCTTGCCCGACCAAGGATGAGCCATAGATACACCCGTGATGACATTGTTGCAGTGGGAACAGTTATAACACTTGGTCATGCCCTTAGGTACCTGATTGTTAGTGGATTCGCGTTTCTTGAGGAGTTCTTTCAGATTATTAGAGCGTTTATATGCAAAAATAGGTGGGTTTTTGAACAGGTCCCCGAAGTCTGGTTCTGCCTGTAGCAGATCCCATCTGTTTAGTATGGTTTTTTTGATAGCAGGTGAGAGGGTGGAGAACTTGGAAACATAAACCTCTCTGGTTTGTGTAGGCTTTGTTTGTTTGTCAAGTAATGTAGACCTAGAAACCTGATTGAGTCGTTCGACCGATGACTCTATGAGTGCTCTAGGATATCCGCGTGCCAGAAACTGTTCTTTTGAGTCTTCAAGAGTGGTGTGTAACTGTGAGGTATCTGAAGTGATGCGCTTTATTCTCAAAAATTGAGAATAAGGGAGATGTCTTTTCAAGGACTGCGGATGAAAGCTGTCATAAAGGAGCGTGTTATTACGGTCCGTGGGTTTTTTAATCAGAGAGGTGGTGATCTTATTAGACATCAATTCAATGTGTACATCAAGGTACGAAATGGACTGTTTGTTCAGTGTATATGTAAACTGTAGTTTCGGATTACAGTCGTTGAGCGATGAGAGTTTGGTTTCCAAGTTTTGTCTGTTACCTCGCCACATGATGAAAATATCTTCGATGTATCTACGATATATGATGAGTGCGCTGAAAATAAAAATAATAAGATGACTCACCGAGCGTTCGTTGAACGCTTAGGTCCAGGTTGCTATGAGACAAACGCTACGTGCGGTTGCACGAGCAGAATAGCACTGAGAAACTTGGCGTTGTGTTGGAGTAAACAGGGAAAAAGGGAACCTGGAAAGAGCGTGAGAGTTCGAAGGTTAGAAGTTGTGTTTTGTATGTCTGGATGTGCGTATTGTGAAACCTGTAAAGTGTGTGTGAGTGGAGAAGTTACCTGATAAGATACTCTCTGTCTCCGTGCGCTGAATCCGAAAAAAGTCAAGGTGTTAGAGCGAACTGGAATCTATATGTAGCGGCGGCGTCCAAACCACGTCAACGTGGGGAGGTGCCGGTGCCAAAAAATAAAGAATGGACTATGGAGTGTGTTGTGGATGCAAATGGGTGGCCATCTTAAGTTGGGAGATGTCCTAAGTGGAAAATGACGACAATGTTGGAAAAGTAGGGATGGTTAAAGAGCAAATAGTGAAAAAGAGACGGTAGTGGAACAAATAGAAAAGACAAACTTGAAGGATCCCAAGCACCAGGAGTATTCAAAAATTTGATCTCGGTGAATTATAATACATAATTATTTGCTATGATATCGTGTCCTGCCTATTTACAATCTAAATGAAAGTTGCCTGCAGGTCTACTATCTGTATGAATCAAATGAGGATGTCAACATGTGATAGCGCACGATAACACTAGTACGTAATGGATAAAGACATGACTGTCCGTGTCGTACATGTGGACAATGAAACAATGTTCTGCCTATTTACAATCTATTACGATGATGTCGTGTCCTGCCTATTTGCAATCTAAGTGAGAATTACCTGCCTATTTACAATCTATTACGATGATGTCGTATCCTACCTATTTACATCCTAAGTGAGAATTACCTGCAGGCATGCTGTCTGTGTACATCCAATGGGGATGTCAACATATAATTGCACACTATAACACTAGTACACATAGGTTAAAGACATAACTGTAAAAATGTGCACACATTGTGTGTGCTATTATAATGCATAGTAAAAAGCTCTATAATGATACTCAGCGATGTAACAAATGGTATCGCAATGATTACTTGGCTCTGTGTAAAATGGAAAACGTAATGTGGCCTTCCTCTCGTGTGGCTTAATGGAAATGTGAACGTTTACCATGATTCAAAGAGTTAAGCAAGACAAAGTGTAACTCCTAGAAATGAAAGTGTGATTTAAGGTAATGGTGGACGTAGTGAAATAATTGCTCTGGTGCACTGATGAATGACCCTGACCTCCTTCTACTTAGGAATGAGGAGAGAAATATTACAAAAAACATGCGAACTCAATTTTGTCGTTGAGACCCTTGGGACTCAAGGTATTAAGGTACCGGATCCAAAAGGACTCCCTTTGAACAATAAACTTGCTCATGTCACGTTCATTGTGTGATTTGATGACTTCAATCACACTGAATTTCAATTGAGCAATTGTGTGGTGTGAATCACACCAATGCTTGGCAAGTGGTGAAGTTGTGGATCTAGTACGGATGCGGCTTTTGTGTTCCGTAATGCGGATTCTTAGGGATCTTTCTGTTTTGCCTACGTAATATAGGCCACAAGGGCATCGTATAATGTATATTACGTTCGGGGTATTGCAATTGGCCGTAAAATGAAATTTAACTGGCTTGCCCGACCAATGATGAGCCATAGATACACCCGTGATGACATTGTTGCAGTGGGAACAGTTATAACACTTGGTCATGCCCTTAGGTACCTGATTGTTAGTGGATTTGCGTTTCTTGAGGAGTTCTTTCAGATTATTAGAGCGTTTATATGCAAAAATAGGTGGGTTTTTGAACAGGTCCCCGAAGTCTGGTTCTGCCTGTAGCAGATCCCATCTGTTTAGTATGGTTTTTTTGATAGCAGGTGAGAGGGTGGAGAACTTGGAAACATAAACCTCTCTGGTTTGTGTAGGCTTTGTTTGTTTGTCAAGTAATGTAGACCTAGAAACCTGATTGAGTCGTTCGACCGATGACTCTATGAGTGCTCTAGGATATCCGCGTGCCAGAAACTGTTCTTTTGAGTCTTCAAGAGTGGTGTGTAACTGTGAGGTATCTGAAGTGATGCGCTTTATTCTCAAAAATTGAGAATAAGGGAGATGTCTTTTCAAGGACTGCGGATGAAAGCTGTCATAAAGGAGCGTGTTATTACGGTCCGTGGGTTTTTTAATCAGAGAGGTGGTGATCTTATTAGACATCAATTCAATGTGTACATCAAGGTACGAAATGGACTGTTTGTTCAGTGTATATGTAAACTGTAGTCTCGGATTACAGTCGTTGAGCGATGAGAGTTTGGTTTCCAAGTTTTGTCTGTTACCTCGCCACATGATGAAAATATCGTCGATGTATCTACGATATATGATGAGGTTATCAGTCCATTCCTTGTCATTCAGAATGTTGTCTTGTTCGAATTTCATCATATAGATATTTGCGTAGCATGGAGCTCCCGCAAAACCCATGGATGTGCCATTGGTTTGTAAAAAGAATCCGTCTTTCCATTTAAAGTAACTGTTGAATAAGCAGAAATTCAATAGTTCCAGAAGAAAAATTTTGTTAGCTGGAATAGTATCCATTTGAAGCAATGCCCATTCTATTGCTTCGATACCTTCGGAGTGTGGAATTGAGGTATACAGAGCAACGACATCTACTGTCAGTAACCATATTTCATCATAGTTCTGAAGACTAAGATTGTCAAGTAATTTCAAGAAATGTGTAGTGTCTTGCACATATGTTGATCCTGCCTGCACAAATGGTTGCAAGAAGTAATCTAGGTATTGACCAAGAGGGTCATGAATGGAATCCCACCCTGATACTATGGGGCGAAATGGAGGATTACAAAGACGTTTGTGTATCTTAGGTAATGCGTAGATAAATGGTCTACGTGGATGTTTATTGAACAGAAATTCATATGTTTTGGAGTTAATCCAATCCATGTCTTTAGCATGCGTAAGAATGGTAATCAGGGTGTCTTGAAACTCAACTGTTAGATCCTGTTGTAATGGTAAATAAGTAGACTCATCAGACAACATCTCACTGATTGCAGATTCATAAAAACTTGTGTCCATTATAACCAGTGCACCACCTTTGTCAGCGGGAAGGAATGTAAGAGACGTATTAGTCCTCAAGCTTTTAAGTGCTATCTTATCCTTAGGTGACATGTTCTGGTGTTTTTTGGGGGGTGTCGGTAGGTGTGATAGATCGTGTTTCACCAATGACTCAAAAGTGTCAAGCACTTTGTGTAAAATTGGAGAAACAAAAGTGCTTTTGGGTTTAAACTCCATGTATTCTCTGTCACTGATCGTTGGAGCGGCAAAGGTTTGAGTAGAGAAGAAATATCGCAATCTTAATTTCCTCATGAATTTGTAAAGTTCTACTTCAGTTTGAAATGAACTGGTGTGGAAAGTTGGAACGAAAGATGTTCCCTTGTTGAGAAGTGCTGTTTGAGATTCTGACAGACTAGAAGAAGAAATGTTAACGACTAGTGTTTTTTCTGTCTCCTTCCTGAGCTTAATGTTTTTGTGCTTTCCGCTACCTCTGCGGGTTTTGGGGGCATTGTCTCTAGGGTTGATTGGTTTGTTGGTGGACTGTTGGCTGCTGGACTTGTCTCTAAAAAAGAGGCCTTAGTATTGGAAGTCGATGGTACTGTTGGGGCCCCTAGATCAACTGTAGTTGGTACAGGGGGTCTTGTTAAGCGAGTTTCACTGACAGAAGCTACGCTCTCCTCGGATGATGTGTTTCCCGGTTTTGAAAAGGTCCGTTTCTGGGCGTAAACTTCCGCCCAGGAATAGACCTCGTCTAGTTTGTAGTCTATGGTGTCTCGTCTAAACTTACGAACTTTACGTTCATGTATTTCTTTAGCATAACCGTCCAATTTGTTGTTAATCGTCTCTAAAGTGTGTGACCAATCTTCTCCGGTCATGCGTGTTTTTAATGAGCCTTGCAGTTCGTTAATCTCTGATTCTAGATCGGTTAACACCTTGGAGAGTTCTTCCACAATCAGTAGAATTAGATCTAATGAGCATTTATTGAGTATGGAATACCATTTTTCCATAAATTTCTTGTTCATTTTGAACATCATGGGTTTGAGTGGTAGTCTCAACCCTCTCGGGATCCTGCTTGCTTTGTGGTACTGAACTAAAGTGGTGGCGTGCAGACGCTGACTGATTTCGCGTCGCATTAGGTATTCTAATTGTCGTAGTTGTTGCGTGGTGGAGCCCTGTGTGGCATCGAATGTACGAGCCTCTCGAATGAGTCCATAAATTTCCCGAGCTTCAGATTCGCTATATGCCTTAGTTTCTGCCTTGTTTTCAGTAAGGTTAAGAATATCTTCAAAAGACATAATTGGTGTGGTGCTACTTGTGGCTGTTGCGGGTGAAAATGAAAACAATGAATCTGAGAAAAGAAAACAGCCGGTGTGCACTCTGTTTTAACTAGTAAACCAAGTAAATAAATTAATCAATGGTTGTGGTAAACTTGGTGTGCTGTCCCTGAGTTGGTTCCACCCTGCCACCTTAATTCAATGTGTGTAAGTAACTGGAGCTGAATGCTCTAGACAGGGGCTGCACTACCTATGTACACTCAAAGGTGAGTATGTAACAAATTAGGCAAGGCTTACAAGATACTTAAATCACTGAAATTAGTAAACATCATCAAAATCAATGTATATGGTTGGACTTAACAAGAACCATTCACAAATCTGAAAAACGGATCAAAGCTTCTTCTTGTTGAAGTGTTGTTTAATCACACTCTTTTCAAAGTTCAACGGTTCGTGATACTGTGATCCACATCAAATGGAGAGTCATATGTCAAAGCTCAATTGTCCCAATGCATTTCGGGCGTGGTATTTCGCCCTTCTTCAGGGATTTCTATTAATGAAAAAGAAACAATTGGATTCACTAATTCGAAACGCATTGATAGCAAAGTTAAGGATAGAGAGGCTCTATGCCACCTGACAGTATTAAATGAAGTCAGAAAATTGAAGATTGATAACACGTCACCGATAGAATTGAGAAAAATTGCTGTGTATACGGGAAGGAGGAGCGGGTTGTCCTGTGCATGAGAGCAAAGGGTCAATAAAGATCACCATGTGCAAAAAAGATCACCATGTGCAAAAAGAGCTTAGACCCAACACCTACACAAATTATTTAAGAACGCTACCTTTAAATATTGATTGAGCCGGTTTCAACAGCAAGGTTGAAACAATGGAGTGAAGTTGCCTATAAGGATATATAAAGGACGGTGTCACATAGGATGTTGGTGATACTGAAAGGCGGAGTAGGCACTCCGATAGTGCGCTGAAAATAAAAATAATAAGATGACTCACCGAGCGTTCGTTGAACGCTTAGGTCCAGGTTGCTATGAGACAAACGCTACGTGCGGTTGCACGAGCAGAATAGCACTGAGAAACTTGGCGTTGTGTTGGAGTAAACAGGGAAAAAGGGAACCTGGAAAGAGCGTGAGAGTTCGAAGGTTAGAAGTTGTGTTTTGTATGTCTGGATGTGCGTATTGTGAAACCTGTAAATTGTGTGTGAGTGGAGAAGTTACCTGATGAGATACTCTCTGTCTCCGCGCGCTGAATCCGAAAAAAGTCAAGGTGTTAGAGCGAACTGGAATCTAGATGTAGCGGCGGCGTCCAAACCACGTCAACGTGGGGAGGTGCCGGTGCCAAAAAATAAAGAATGGACTATGGAGAGTGTTGTGGATGCAAATGGGTGGCCATCTTAAGTTGGGAGATGTCCTAAGTGGAAAATGACGACAATGTTGGAAAAGTAGGGATGGTTAAAGAGCAAATAGTGAAAAAGAGACGGTAGTGGAACAAATAGAAAAGACAAACTTGAAGGATCCCAAGCACCAGGAGTATTCAAAAATTTGATCTCGGTGAATTATAATACATAATTATTTGCTATGATATCGTGTCCTGCCTATTTACAATCTAAATGAAAGTTGCCTGCAGGTCTACTATCTGTATGAATCAAATGAGGATGTCAACATGTGATAGCGCACGATAACACTAGTACGTAATGGATAAAGACATGACTGTCCGTGTCGTACATGTGGACAATGAAACAATGTTCTGCCTATTTACAATCTATTACGATGATGTCGTGTCCTGCCTATTTGCAATCTAAGTGAGAATTACCTGCCTATTTACAATCTATTACGATGATGTCGTATCCTACCTATTTACATCCTAAGTGAGAATTACCTGCAGGCATGCTGTCTGTGTACATCCAATGGGGATGTCAACATATAATTGCACACTATAACACTAGTACACATAGGTTAAAGACATAACTGTAAAAATGTGCACACATTGTGTGTGCTATTATAATGCATAGTAAAAAGCTCTATAATGATACTCAGCGATGTAACAAATGGTATCGCAATGATTACTTGGCTCTGTGTAAAATGGAAAACGTAATGTGGCCTTCCTCTCGTGTGGCTCGTGATGGCCACCCATTTGCATCCACAACACTCTCCATAGTCCATTCTTTATTTTTTGGCACCGGCACCTCCCCACGTTGACGTGGTTTGGACGCCGCCGCTACATCTAGATTCCAGTTCGCTCTAACACCTTGACTTTTTTCGGATTCAGCGCGCGGAGACAGAGAGTATCTTATCAGGTAACTTCTCCACTCACACACACTTTACAGGTTTCACAATACGCACATCCAGACATACAAAACACAACTTCTAACCTTCGAACTCTCACGCTCTTTCCAGGTTCCCTTTTTCCCTGTTTACTCCAACACAACGCCAAGTTTCTCAGTGCTATTCTGCTCGTGCAACCGCACGTAGCGTTTGTCTCATAGCAACCTGGACCTAAGTGTTCAACGAACGCTAGGTGAGTCATCTTATTATTTTTATTTTCAGCGCACTATCGGAGTGCCTACTCCGCCTTTCAGTATCACCAACATCCTATGTGACACCGTCCTTTATATATCCTTATAGGCAACTTCACTCCATTGTTTCAACCTTGCTGTTGAAACCGGCTCAATCAATATTTAAAGGTAGCGTTCTTAAATAATTTGTGTAGGTGTTGGGTCTAAGCTCTTTTTGCACATGGTGATCTTTTTTGCACATGGTGATCTTTATTGAACCTTTGCTCTCATGCACACGACAACCCGCTCCTCCTTCCCGTATACACAGCAATTTTTCTCAATTCTATCGGTGACGTGTTATCAATCTTCAATTTTCTGACTTCATTTAATACTGTCAGGTGGCATAGAGCCTCTCTATCCTTAACTTTGCTATCAATTCGTTTTGAATTAGTGAATCCAATTGTTTCTTTTTCATTAATAGAAATCCCCTGAAGAAGGGCGAAATACCACGCCCGAAATGCATTGGGACAATTGAGCTTTGACATATGACTCTCCATTTGATGTGGATCACAGTATCACGAACCGTTGAACTTTGAAAAGAGTGTGATTAAACAACACTTCAACAAGAAGAAGCTTTGATCCGTTTTTCAGATTTGTGAATGGTTCTTGTTAAGTCCAACCATATACATTGATTTTGATGATGTTTACTAATTTCAGTGATTTAAGTATCTTATAAGCCTTGCCTAATTTGTTACATACTCACCTTTGAGTGTACATAGGTAGTGCAGCCCCTGTCTAGAGCATTCAGCTCCAGTTACTTACGCACTTTTAGAAAGTAGGCATTTTCTTGTCTAACCATTCAAACCTGCCTCTGCTAGGCTGTGTGTATTCCTTTGTCTGGAGTTTGAGTGACAGGGCTGGGGAATTCCAGGAGACTGGGTGAGGTGCCCCAGTGGTGAATAGAGAGATCTGCATCTAGATGGGTGGGAGGAGTTGCACCTGGGACCTGAATAGGGCTGTGCCTGCCTTCCACAATGCTGGCTCCACCCCCTGGGGAGCAGCTGATGTCTCTGCCCTGCACAGTGAATGAAGAGAAGGAATCCTGTCAACAAAGTGCTCCATGGCTGTACTTGCCTTCCACAATGCTGGCTCCACCTCCTGTGGGGTGTCTAATGTTTCCACCCTGCAATGTGAAAGGAAAGGAGAAGTCTGGTAAACAGAGTGCTCAGGAACTGGTTTGGACTGGGCAAAGGCCCCTCTGCCTTCAGAAGACAAAGGATTTCTGGGTATAAATATTGGAACCCTGATCCCAAGAATTTAGATCACTTTGGGAAAACAAGAAGAACCTCTGCTGAGGGAGGAACCAGAAGAAGCTGAGGAGGAAACTATCCCTGAACCTGGGGGATTGGCCTGCAGTGGTTGCCTTACTGCCAAAGAGAGGAGAAAGGAACTTTGTGTGTACTTTTGCTCAACTTGTTTAGGATCGCCAAGGGCTTGGAAAAGAGCTTGCCTCCTGCTGAAGTCTCAGGAACAACAGACTTCACCCCCCAGCTCCCCAGAGTTCTTTGGAAGTGCCTGCTGCTGTTGTTGGGCCTCCTGAGGGACTGCGTGTCGCAAGGAGCTGGAAGCGCGACTCAAGAAGGAGAAGCGTACCGCCGTCGGAGCTGTTGTCGTCGCATCTCGTAAAGTGTGTCGCCGCTGCAGCATCTCATTGAGTGGAAGCGTCTCGCATCATCCAGGAAGTGTCTCGCAACACCGAAGAAGCGTGTCGCCATCGCAGCCATCGTAGCTGACGCATTGCACCGCATCAAGAAAAGCGCCTCGCATCCACGGAGAAGCGTGCCGCCGTCGGAGCTGCTGTCGTCGCATGGCGTAAAGGGGTGTCGCCGCTGCAACATCGCATCGAGCGGAAGCGTCTCGCAACGTCGGAGAAGAGTGCCACTGCCAAAGCCGCTGTCGTCGCATCGCGTGAAGTGTGTCGCCGCTGCAGCTGAAGCATCGAGTTGAGTCTTCTCGCAACATCGGAGAAGCGTGCCGCATCTGGAAGATCTTCACATTTCTTTGCACCAAAAACGTCATCGCATCAACATCGTTGCAAAACTTTTGTTGCCGTGCGTGTCGCATCTAAAAGGTACATTGACTTAAAGTGTCGCATTTAAGAACTAAAGAGAACTAATCAAAATTCTACCATCTAAAGTAACAGTATTGTGTATTTTTGTCGTTTAATGGTCTTGTGGTAAATCTAATAAAGAATACTTATTTTTGATATAAAGCCTGTGTGGTGTCCATTTGTAGTGTTGTCACTTGGTTACTGATTGTGTTCACAAATGCTTTACACACTGCCTCTGAGATAAGCCTGTCTGCTCATGCCAAGCTACCAAGGGGGTGAGCAGGGGTTATTTTAGGAGTGTACCCACTTCCCCTGACTAGAGGAGAGGGTCCCTATTTGTCACAAGTGCATACCTGTGCCAACTAGAGACTCCAAAGTCTAACACAAGGGCAGATGAGCTTATAGATACTTTGGCCTCAGCCAAGTACCTTAGCACATTTGACTTGACAGCTGGCTACTGGCAGATCAGACTAGCTGATGATGCAAAGCCAAAAACTGCATTTTTGACCCCCAGTGGGTACTACCAATTTTTGGTGATGCCCTTTGGTTTGAAGAATGCACCTGCCACTTTCCAAAGGTTGGTGAATGCAGTTCTCACAGGTCTGGAAGCCTACAATGCAGCTTATCTAGATGATATTGCTGTCTTTAGCTCCACCTGGGAGGACCACCTGGTCCACCTAAGGAATGTTTTGGAGGTCCTGCAAAAGGCAGGCCTCACTATCAAGGCCACCAAGTGCCAGATAGGACAGAGTCAGGTTGTGTACCTGGGCCACCTTGTAGGTGGAGGCCAGGATCAACCACTGCAGAGCAAAATCCAGACCATCATGGACTGGGTTGCTCCAACTACCCAAACTCAGGTGAGAGCCTTCTTAGGCCTGACTGGGTACTATAGGAGATTTGTCAAGGGGTATGGATCAATAGTGACACCCCTGAATGACTTAACTTCTAAGAAAATGCCCAAAAAGGTTCAGTGGACTGCTAGCTGTCAAAAGGCATTTGATGACCTGAAGCAGGCCATGTACACTGCTCCCATTCTACAGAGTCCTGATTACTCCAAGAAGTTCATTGTCCAAACAGATGCATCTGAATTGGGGGTAGGGTCTGTACTGTCACAATTGAATGATGAAGGTCAGGATCAGCGAGTAGCTTTCATAAGCAGAAGGCTGACCCCTAGAGAGAAACGTTGGTCAGCCATTGAGAGGGAGGCCTTTGCTGTGGTTTGGGCTCTGAAGAAGTTAAGTCCATACTTGTTTGGTACTCACTTCCTAGTTCAGACAGACCATAAGCCCCTC
Organism: Triturus cristatus; assembly: GCF_964204655.1. Classification (NCBI taxonomy): domain Eukaryota; kingdom Metazoa; phylum Chordata; class Amphibia; order Caudata; family Salamandridae; genus Triturus; species Triturus cristatus. The sequence goes on from NC_140579.1 coordinate 1,115,293,607, forward strand.
TTATGGCTAAAACAAAGGAAGGGTGAAAACCCCAAACTGCTTAGGTGGTCCATTTCCCTACAGGGGATGGACTTTACAGTGGAACATAGACCTGGGGGTAACCATGCCAAAGCAGATGGACTCTCTAGGTATTTCCACTTAGAACATGAAGACTCAACTGGTCAAGGTTAGTTTAATGTCCCTGCGTTTGGGGGGGGGGTGTTGTGTAGGGGAGTAGGATCTACTTTACATGGGTACCCCCACTTTTTGCTGGTGTTTCACTGTTTTTCGACCTTAGTCTGGCAGTGGCCCTGCTAATCAGGACTCCAGCCTAGCTGCTTCCTCTCTAAAATGGTTTCCATGTACATTAGGTACATTTATAATTGGATTCTGGTGTGCCTTATAAGCCCCTAGTATATGGTATACTATGTACCTAGGGCATAGGTACCTCAGAGGCCTACCAGGGGCTGAAGCATGTATTATGCCACCCCTGGGAAGCACTCCAAAATGACACCACAGGTCTGCTACTGCAGCCTGGGTAAAGTGGTGCTTGCACCCCTTACAGTGGTATAGGCTACCTATATCACTACCATTGCACACACATATAAAACCTATAAGTCACTCCTATGGCAGGCCTTAACAATCCTGAAGGCAGAGTGCTTGGTTTTTATGTGAGAGGGTGCCCCTGCATGAGCAGGGCCCCTCTGCAGCGTTCGGAGTACCTCCTCTGATGCTATTTGTGGTGCAGCCTGACCATATACTCTTAAGTGCATTATAACCTCGCGGTAAATGCTAACTTTGGACTGGCTGCACGGAAACATGTTGTGTTTGGTGTCAAACGCTTTGGAATACTACCCCCCTGCCAGTTCTGGCGGCAGGGGTAGCATTCCACCCTTCTAGAGGGAGAGACATGTTCACACTGGTCTAACCCGGTAAAGACTTTCTACAGCCCTGGCATCACAAAATGGATGCTACTGCCACAGACATGGGTCTGGCCTCCTGCTGCTGACCAAAACTCCAGCAGGGGAAGCCTGGACAATAGGTTTCCTGTCCCAGGGAGGTGTAACCACCTCCCCAGACAGGCAGATGTGTATTGAGGCTGGGCGGAGCACTCTCTGGTGCTTTGAAGTCCTGCACTGGGGGCACGCTTGGTGTCCCTGTGCATATTCCAGTTCAAAACGGTTGCAGGGGCTACCTGCCCCTGCTCTGGCGTGAAACTGGAAAAAGGAAATGGGTGTAACCACCCCTCTTTCCAATCCCTCCCATAAGGTGGGTCCCTAGAGTATGTCCAACCCCCAAGCTTTGTATAAGTATGGGAGCCCAGTCCTTGCGACTTTAGATTACCCTAGACGAAACTCTGCAACATATATCCTGGACCTTCGACGTTATACTTTAACTAGAAGACTGAAGAAATCTCCCTTGGGGTCAAGGAGTGACTCCCCTGCATGGCAGGCACCAAAGAAGCAACTGTCCGGTCTGCAATTCTGAAGCTCCCGCCGGACGCCAAAGTCTCTGCATTCCCAGAGGTGGATTTCCAGACTTCCCCGAGGCTACCCTGAGTCCACAGGAAAGCTGTGGCCCGTGGCTATCGTGGGTGACGTGGAACCGTGACCCCTGGACACCGTGATCTTTTGCTGATCCATCATCTTCCTGGTCTTCCTCGAAGTTGTGCTTTGGGCTTCGAGTAGCCCCAGCCTTGAGGACCTCCTGCACCAAAGATTTCTGGCCTCCACTCCACAAGTGACCCGTGGGCCAGTTTCCAGTGCGACCACTCGAGGCTCCTTCGCCATCGCTAGCCCGTTGGCTAGTAGGTCCCCATGAAGGCAACTCCTCTTCTGATTGGGCTTTCCTGGTTGCTCCAGACGTGCCCCGACTTACCCTCGCTGGGTGAGTCCCCAAGACCTTGCTGGTCTGCACCGACGTCCTTCCTCTGTTTCCAAGTGACTTGCCGCTTTTTGTTGGGTCCAATCTGGTCGCCGACACCGCAGCACTCGACAGACTTCGTGGGACAGCTCGAATCCAGCCCCTGGTTGTCGTCGACACCTCCTGGACCTCGTGGCTGAAGAGTCAAGACACCCGTCAACTCACCTGAAACACCCGACATCTGTGGGCATTGGACTATCGTGCCCTTGGTCACTGCTAAGTGACCCAGACTCTGTCCCCTCTGCTTTCAGGTTCCTTCCATCCTAGATCGAGGTTTGGATCTCTCCAGACACTTCTCCTCTTCACGGCAGCAGCACTTCCTGAGCAGCTTCCATTGAAAACAGCGACGCGACCCAACACCATTTGACACCTATGCACCCGGCTTCCCTGAGTGAGGTAACTCAAGTACTCCGGTGCTCCCGTGGGTGTTGGCCGTAGACACCTCTAAGTCCAAAAGGGTTCGCTCGTAGTCATCCCCTAAGTGTCCTTAAACTCTTAATTTCCAACCGCGACTTTCCCCATAGAAGTTAACGGGGATTCGCGGCTGTGTTCTCCCACTGCACGTGTCCCCCGTGGGTCCTCTGTGTCACTGCCTTGGGCGGTTCCTTGTGGTCCAAGCACTTCTACAGGCTCTAGGCCTTGTGTCTAGCTCTGTCGTGGTTCTTATACCACTTTATTGGTATATGGTTTGGTACGCCCCTAGGGCCCAAACGTGTATTTGTGCTTTTACTGTTGAATACTGACTTGTGACTTAAGTACTTCGAACTCCAGTCTCATAAAGAGACTAGAGGGGTGTGTTTTATCTTAAATACATATATGTTAAATATATACCTGGTGTGGTTGTCCTTTCATTTGATCATTCAAGAGATTATAGACTGGTAAAACAAGCTGCTTTACATTCCTTCAAGACTTAGCCTGAAGGCTGCTCTCCATAGCTACCACTAGGATAGCTTTCAATAAAAGTTGTCTTTAACCTATCACCCTAAGGGGTTGTTTGGACTGATACAAGGTGCCCACTATAACTAGTGGACAGCATATATCAGGCCAACTTCTCACACTTATTATATAACATAGCACATGAAATCATAGCAGCTGTAATAACACTAATGAGCTCAATCTGAAGTGACAATTTCTCACAACAGTGTATGGTAGAGTGACGAGATATAGTTGATGTAGTGTGGAGATTGATGTGAGAAGAACGTGTATGGAGGTGCGCAATGTATAGTGAAGAATGGAATGACAACTCGTACAGTGGAGTGGTATGCCGTGTTGTGTGTGAAACTGTTGTTGTTGCAGAGTGTAGTATAGTATAGTGGCACAGAGTGGAATACAGTGCTGTACAGTGGAGTGAGTTAGAGTAGATTAGAATGAGGTACAGTGTGCTATAGTGGAGTGGCATAGTGTTGATGAGTGTAGAGCCATAGGAGTGCTGTTGAGTAGAGCAACGTACAGTGAAGTGGCATGGAGTGGAATAGTGTACAGTGGAGTGTCGTAGAGTGGCGTAGCACCCATGGAATAGCATACAGCTGAGTTGCGTATAGTGAAGTGTCATTGACTGTACTGACTATGTACAGTGGAGTGGGGTACAGTGCAATAGTATACAGTGGTGTAGGGTACAGTAGAGTGCAGTGGTGGAGAGTGGAATAGCATACAGTGGAGTTCTGTAGAGTGTAGTGGCATTGAGGGAAGGCTCATGCAGTAGAATAGAGTACAGTGTAGTGGGGAAGAGTGGAGTGGCATAGAATGGAGTGTGATATAGTGTAATACAGTGCGATGGTGCAGAGTGGAGCAACGTACAATGGAGTGACTTATATTATAGTTGTATACAGTAGAATAGCGTGGAGTGGAAGAGAGTGGCGTGGTGAGAGTGGAGTTGCGTACAGTGTACTAGCGTAGAGTGAAGTAATGTACAGTTGAGTGGTGTAGACTAGAGGATCACAGTGAAGTGGAGTGGGGTAGAGTGGAGTGTCATACAGTAGAGTAGCGTGGAGTGTAGTACAGTGGAGTGTTGTGGAGCATCATACAGTGTAAAAGTGTTGAGTGGATTGGCGCACAGCACAGTGTAGTGGTATACAGTGTAGTGGTGTACAGTGTGGTGGCATAGAAAGGAGTGTGGTAGAATGGACTGACATACAGGGGAATAGTGTTGAAAAGAGTTGGGTAGAGTGGAGTTGAGTGGAGTAGCATAGAGTAGAGTGTCATAGAGTAGAGTGGCATAGAGTGTTATGGTGTAGAGTGGATTGGCGTACCGTGAAGTGAGGTACAGTGTAGTATCATACTGTGGAATAACGTAGAGTGCATTGGCATAGAGTTGAGTATTGTACAGTGCAGTGGTGAACAGTGGACTAGCGAACACTGAAGTGGGGTAAAGAGGAGTGGCGTAGAGTGGAATAACATACAGTGGAGCAGCATACCCTGGAGTAGTATTAGAGTGGAGTGAGGTACAGAGCAGTGGCGTACAGTGTAATAGCGTAGCCTAGAATGGCATATAGTAGAGTGGTACAGTGGAGTGGTGGAGGGTTAAAGGCAGTTGTGTTGTTTTTAGGTAAACTTTGGTTGTGTTCTGCTTTATACCTTCAGGTATAGGTAAGCATTACGTTTTTTATTTTCCCCTACCTATTACCAAAGGGGTAATAGGTAGGGAACAATGTGTATAAGTTTCTATATATTAAAAAAGAAAAAATGTATGGAGCACCACAGTATTTTCTCAAGAGCACCACAATACTTACAATATTTTTTTTTAATTAAAAAAATTCTGTAATACACTATATTTTACAAGCATAGTTTACTACAATGTATTTTCTATTTTTAACATATTTAAACATGCAGACAAAAGTCTATGCAGTAGCACTTACACAGTACTCTCCTACTTAAAACATTTTAAAAAAATGAACAGTTCTCCCTAAAGTGGTGAAAACATATAGAGAAATATATAAATACATTTCTCTACCTATGACCACTTTAATAAAGTGGTGATAGGTAATGAACAACAAAAAAACCTACTACTTGCCCATATCTAACATCCTAACTCAGAATGCAGAAGCATGCCAGCCCTTGTGGCCAACACCCCTCTGAGCGTGGCCAAAGGCCATGGACAGCATGAGGTTGGCTGCATGTAGAGATAGGCTACAGGCCCTGTGGCCACTAACCACGCAATGCGCAGCTATACGCCCTGCTCAGCGTGGGGTTGGACGCAGGGCCTGGTCACAGGCCAGGCCCTGCAGCCAACTCCCCGCGACGCATAGCTGGAGTCCATGCATGGCGAAGGGTAGATGAACATATGGTAATTGAACATTACTTTATGTTAAAAAACCTAGACATTCACTGAAAAAAGCAACGGTTAAAGTAACATTATAGTTAGGTGAAAAGATAAGTAACAAGGTAACATTTTAAACTCTAAAAACCACTGAAATTCACTAGTTATAGTTACAGTCATCTTGAGTAACTATAACTCTTGCCCTGAGGTAAGTTTAACTCATGCCTTTTCGCCATGCACTGCAATTACCCTACATATTACATCACTCGTGACATCTTCGTTAATATGTGTTCATGGTGGGGGCACGAGATATAGTTACCTAAGAGCACAAGTTATAGTTGCTGAAGAACTATAACTGGTGAATTTCCGTGTTTTTTGTAGAGTTTAAAACATGACCTTGTTACTGAGCATTTCACCTAGCTATATCATCACTTTAACCTTTGGGGGGGGTTTCCGCGAGAGAGTGTGTGTGCATGTGTGTGTGTGCACACATACACAAAGATACACACCTCGTGTTATTATAGCCCCCGCCACCCAAAAAAACGTTTGTAAGTGCCCGGTTTGCATCTGTATCCTGCCCATGTTGAGAAGTGCTCCTCGTTTTACCTGAAGTGCCTCCTGCTCCTCAGGTCTAGGACTGAGCTATGCTCACAGCCCTAATAAAACACAAATGCAATCCTGCCTCTGTTCCATTATTGCAGTCTCAGCACCGCCGAGAAGCGGTGGTTCTCTTAGTCTCTATCAGAAGCATGGCCTGCCCATTAAAAGTCCAAGATATTCTGAAAAGTGCAGTTCGTGCCACATGAACCGTACATGACGCTGACTGAACAGTGCAGTTGGAGTCCCATCAAACAATAGTGCCTGGTGGCAGTGGCGTCAGAAGCTGGTATTGAGCTACAACTGGGGGCAGATCGCCCCCAGTGCCTCTGGTGTTGGCCCATACTCTGCAGGGCCCTCCCTTTATTCCTTAATTGGCTGTCATCACACTCTGCAATTGCACGCTGCCAGGGAGCAAACAGAGGCCTGATCCCTCTTACAGGCAATGAGGCTACGAAGGGGGTAATTATGGGAGGGGGCAACGACGTGCCAGAAACGTACACTGCTGCTTCTGGACAAGGGGCCAGGCACAGAATCGCAGGCTCAGGAGACAGCTGCAGGTTTGATCGGACCGCTCGAGGGCAGTGGCCAACGGTGGCCATGTTTCGAATTTCACGGTATTGCACAGAAGGCACCCATTGGTTGCCACTAGATTGGCGGGTCGCCTGGACAGTTGTCAGGCGCAGCAATACAGGTTAAATAATGGGCCAGGCTATCGGAACGTACATCACTGCCTGATTGCCCCTGACGACTGCCGACGCGACCCTTGGCCTTACATCTCCGAAGTTCTTTTCCCTTCTGGTCCTGGTAATACGGGATCACCGCTATTTGCTGGAGGAGTCTTGTAGATTGGCCTACCTGTTTTAAGGTCCTGTATTCTTACTCTGATGATTGAACATTTAGATCCCTCTGTTAGCCTTGCTGGAGAGACGCCTCCCAGGGGCTCCGGCGGCGGCGATGGTTGAAGAACCTTTTCCCCTTCACATAGTGTAGGCGAATTCAAGATGGAATTGGATTTTTAGCCTTTAGCTTAAGCCAGGGCAGGAGTACTATGATCTCTACTGGAAGGCTGAGAACACCCGCTACAGTGATTGTCCATAGCCGGCCAGGGTACTCCATTATGTGGCCCTAGGGGTACTGGGGGATGGTGGCTGCGCCAGGGGAACAAGGTATGGCTAGGTTGCCAAGGCCCATCTCCCAACGGGTGCCAGAGAACCCTGTATTGGGTTGGCTCGGCCAGGGTAGTTTGGGGGACCAGCTGTTCTGCTGGCCCAAGCTCCCTCTGTCTTGAGGGGGCAGGTGTTGTTTGGGGGACCAGCTGTTATGCTGGCCCAAGGCTCCTCTGTCTTGAGGGGGAAGGTAAGTTCGCCTTGTAGAGGACAACATATGGTGGGACAAGCGGGGTTTTGTCCTGGGTCCAAGTCAATTGAATCAGTCGATGTCACAAGGGCCTGAGGGGTCATCAACCATGACTCCTTTGGAGTATGTACTAGGAAATTTCATGTATTAGTATGCAGTATTGGCTAGGAAAATTAATGTATTAGTTAAGTCCATGTGATACTCACAATCTTGCTCTGTACGTGTTGCAACTTATATGGAAATAAACACTTTGTCGTGTTTATGATATGTAATAAATACGGCCAGAGAATGGTATATTCTCTAATGCAAGAATGGTGGCTTGCATTGGGTTCTTTTCTCAGAATCAGCAATATGTTCATTGGTGTGTAATGTCAGTCTTGTTTGAAATATGACCGGTCTCGCTACGAACCCTCACCTGTAGTATCAGGCAGGCTGGGATTTGCTCTGCCATTGCCCCATGCAATAAGACTAGAACAGGAGATGATGTGTCTCGTACAAAATGTAACGCCGCACAAGTCTTCCAGGCCCAGATGCAGTCTCCCTGGCTGGCCTCTTATGGTCCAAAATGTTTATAGACGAGGAAAATACTGGGATGAATATATTATGAACTTTTGACATTTGTGTGCCATAACAAACAGCCAGTGCTTAATATGTAAAAAAATGAAGTGCCAGGGCCCTTGTTAGGAGGCCACTGAAGCTTGCCCCACCAATTGCCCCGGCCAATGACAGTGTGATGTTTAATACTAGTAGCTGTGTTGGTACTGGTACAAGTGTGACAGCTCAGACTATCATGTGGCAGACTGTCATAAGTTCAGATGCCACCGGCTCAAATTAAGCACTGCACCCAGCCCTGCCTACTAGCCTAAAAGAGTCCTGAGCCCAATTTAAAAAAAGAAAGAAAACGAACCTGCAGTCATGTCGCAGCTGCCGCCTCTCCTCTGTCTCAGGAAGCACCCAGGCTCTCCTAAGCCAATCACAACGTGTTCTCCTAAGCCAATCACAATGCTGCAATCCAGCATTGGGATTGGTCTAAGCACCGTGGTTTGGCGCTCAAATAGGCACAGGGAACCTCTGCATGTTCCTCACCAGGTGGGGAAGATGCAAAGTGTGCAGGACTGTTTGGCCGGCCCAAGAGGTCCAGCCAAACAGTCTGGCGCACTTTGGGAGTGAAAACAACTCCTCCCCCTGGCTCCTGTTCTGGCCAGCCCCGCCCCTTCCTGCACCAAGGAACAGAAAAAATAAAATGATAATAACGTTATCATTTTATTTTTCCTCTTCACTGCTCTCAAAGCAGTGAAGCGACGCGCCTCTGCCTTAGCAGAGGAGCCACCTTATAAGCAACTCTTCTCGCATATTCAGTAGGATGGTTTCTCTGCCAGAGCTGGCAAGAAATCTTGACTGGAAGGTGCTCGGTAGAACATTGATCTGAAGATGATTGGGGCGTCTGCTATTGCTACTGATTTCAGCACCTCTACAATGCATGAAGACCAGAGGTGGGTATGTAATATGACAGATTATCAGGAGGAGTCTTCAGTTTATTGAAGGAGGGAGGAATGAGGTCAGGTTTAGGTTTCTGTGGAAGTACACCTGTCGAACACGAAACACTCATGGTAATGGTAGAGTCGGAGCTGGCCGACCAGACTGAATGCTGCAACTATTTGTGGCAGCTGCCCATCTCTTGATTGGTGACATGTTGGTTGTCAGGCTCAAGAGCAGGAGTGAACTCATTCAATGGTGGCAGAGGCTTTGACTTCATGGAACCATAAGAGGTGCAGGAGTGGCTACTGCAATGCCGTCACTACACCTAGAATTTCTGCCTATTGAAGAATGACCACATATGTGCAGAGAAGACAGGTAGGGATGGGTCACAATACCCCAATCTAGTTTCTTTACACACGATTGTGCAGGAGAAGTGCCAAGGACAGAGCAGGGGCTGACAAGAAAAACAGAGAAAATGGATGACGCATAGGTCAACACACAACGAGAAGAAATTGGGTTTTTACATTTTAACAGAGTCCTCAGCGCCCTTGATGCAGATCTGGAAGCAGCTGTCATTCCCCTAAAGAGGGCAGTCTTATATCTTCGATAATGGGGTATCGAGTTAGCTGAATTAGACGACAACTAAGACTTTATGCAGTGTCGCTCCAGTGCTCTACCCTCGATTGTCACTACCAGGAGACAGCCATTGTTTTCTGTTTTTCAGTTTATGCCCTTTGATGGGAGTTAGTTTGAAGACGGCATTTGTAGGTCTGGTTCCATCCCGGCAGTCAGTACTGCATTAGGAACCCTTTGCATGGTACGAATGCTACCTATAAAAGGTACTAGAGTGGAGTGATGTATACATCTCACATTCCAAGCTCGCTGTCATCCATGAACTTTGAACAGTCTTGCTTCTGGACATTGGCTGAGTGCAGGGCGAAAAAGCACAGGAAGATATGGGCCCATCCAAGCACAGAAAGAAGAGTTAAGAGCGGTGCACACATATAGACACTGAGGAGTGCTCAGGGGATAATAAAAAAAAATCACGAGAGAGGAGAGTTTAAGCAAACACCTACACACAAACTGTGAGAACAAGAGATTACGTCTGTTAATCCAGTTGCCCCATCCCATCACTGTGCCTCCTAAGAGGTTCCCCTGTTTATATTTTTGGCAGTGCTCAAGGGAGCGATGATCGAAAGAAATCAAGAACATCAACTCCTTTGTTCCTGGAGATACCCATGATGCACGTGGGACAGAGGAAACCTCAAAACTGTTTTTTAACCTTTTATGTCTCGAGAGGTGATCCTCGGGAAACACACAGTTTCCCTCCTGGAATGTTACCTGCCTGGTGGCATACAGCCACCAGCCCCAGCACTTAGCATCTCTAAGGTGGGAAGAAGCCAGTGGGGAACCCAGCTTTGCCCTGATTGGCTAAAATTGCAAACCTATAGGATGCACCTGCTCCTGGATTGCTGGTGGTCTGCTGTCAATGCGCCCCAGGCCTAGTTTATTGCCCAGCAGCGCTTTAAAGAACATCACCAGGACTACAAGCAAGTGGACCCTACTCTGGAGCCTCCTGGCACTGGAGCTGCATGCAAGTTGTCTCCTAAAAGGTTAGGACCAAGCATAACAGCCTGGTAAGTTCTGATTGCCTGCTCTGCTGCTATCATGCCTACATGGAAGAGTCCAGTCTGCCCATGGATCCAAGAGAACCAGAGCAGAGCCCCCAGGATCCCACCCTATCCTCTACCAGAGAACGATGGGCTGCGAACAAATCTATGCAGTGCACACCGATGGGGTTCATGGAGCAGGTCTGTTTTAGTGAGAGCGAAAGCCCCCATTTAAATGTAACGCGTGCACACAGCTTGCACCAGAAAATGCACACAATCGGTTCAGCAGTCGCCATAGATCGTGCCACATGCATTTCACTCTTCATCGAGGAGACCTGGCTGACCGACTCGCTCAAGACTTTGCTTCACTTAGCCCTCACTTGAGGCATAATATAAATAAAAGTCATTTCACACTGCTCACTGGTGCACACACTGTAGTCATGGAGTGACTGGTACACCTGGTCCAATCATCTGTTGTTATCCAGGACATGCATCTCTACGTCAGTCATCTTTTTCATAATCGGGATGGTGCTATCCAGCAGCCTCAGGAACTGGGCACTTAACGATACCCTCTGCAAATCGACAATATCCAGCGCCCTTCCAGTTGAATTTTGGAGAGCAGGGTCTTCGTGCTAGAATCTGGAGCCACTGGGGCAGGAGGGACGTTCTTTATTTCATGTTAAACCCTTAGGCTACAGCAACAGCAGAACATCCTTGCTATTGCTGTAGCCTAAAGGAATATTTTATCTTCACAATTGAATAATTGGCAGACAGACAATGTTTCGATTTCCAGTGACTCCAGGACACAGAAATGATCTGTGTTGTTAAAAGGTAAACAGTCTTCACTGTCCTTCTAGATAATCCCACTTCTCTTTATAGCTTAACCAGGAGACCTTGGGTAGTCTTATGTCCCAATTAATCATCAGCTTACTACCCTCCTTCATGATGTCCAAGTCTACAGAGCCGGCACCTCTGCTCTGATATTAATGGGTGGAATCCAAGACATCGGTGAGGCACTCTCATGATCTCATGAGCAAGTTGTGCTGTAATATCTCCAAGCACCACACCTTCTTCCAGCACCCACAGACTTGAGCTAGAGAACAAAGTCCCCATTTACCTGGTGCTGAAAATTGGGACAAGACCTTTGTTCATCGCGTTGACCACAGCACTAGCGGAAGAAACGCCATCTACTCTGGTCACTCTGCTGTGGGCGCCATAACATATGCAAAATGCCTTTAACCAGTGCTCCTAGAGACTGCGTACTGTCCTCCTCAAACTCGGTCAGGACTCATGCACTCACCAGGGTTCTTGCTTGTCACATGGCGCATGCTTCTACAGTGCAGAGGTTATGCCTTTCAACAGAGCAGTGACTTATGAGCCCAGCACGGGCGATACTTGAATTCAGATGGAGCGATGTACAGCCATGCACTAACACAAACCAGACACACAGGACCTGCCTGTCACTTTCATTGAGAAATGATACTGAACTCTTACCAACGCTTCTCCCTATGTCACTGTCACCATTGAAGGTATTCGTGCCTGAAGATCCATGGATCATTTCAGAATTATGCTTACTTTAAATAAGATTTCCTGCCTCATCCCATTATCTCCACGGAATTGGCTCCATAACAGTCTCCACAGGACTGCCCTTGTAAGACTGCTTCTATTACACTTTCCTTACGCTCAAGACCATTCACTGAGACACATCACTTTAGTTTATAATTACATAAGTTGGCTTCTTATCCTTCTCAAAACTTTCTCAACTTCCTCACCGGGCTGCTCCAGCCCTGTAGCCTGACCAGACACCACTTACCCGTTGATTTAAGGGTGAGCGGGCCCGTGGGTGGGCCCCAAACTTGACCTCCATGGTTACAGGGCCATCTTCCTTCTCTGGACAAGCCTCAGCCCCTGCCAGAAATGGTTCCCAACTGCTGCAAGAGTCTTGCTGCAATTTCATGTGGATCTCCAACAACTCGTCAACAAAATGTTGTAGTTGTAGGCAGGTTCATCCTACAAGAGTCTGGGGCACTCAGGTAGGAGGTAAAAAATGTAATTCATGTTAGGCCCTTAGCAGGTAAGTCCAGTCGGTACTCCATCCTCCCTCCAACTCTCCCTGTTTCCTGGCTTCCACTCTGGGCCACCCACCAACACCCTAGTCCATCATCCCCAACACCAGCTCAGACATACAGGGACACACACGATACCACAGTTACGAAAGGCGTACTCATATCTTCCAGGCCTCAGTTCAACTCAGTGGAAAGTCAGGGGAGATGTATTTTCCAAGAGATGGATTCTTTCTACATTCCCAAGAATCTCTTCTAGAGTATTTATCATAAACCTGCCTCCAGTCAACTGTGTCTTCACCAGTTGACATCACAGATGTTGGCCTCATGACCTGCTTCTCCAAAACAACACCAGGAGACACATTGGGAGCAAATCACACATTCTTGGCAACAACATAAATCATCACTTAAAAATATGGGGTGAATGTCAAACCATGTCAGAACGGCACCAGTGGAATTAGGAGTATTTTACTTGGAAGTATGAACTGCCTCTCCTAATGTCTTGACAGCCCACAACCCTGTCCTAATAATGAGTTCTATCTTATTCAGCACAACCCTGATAAGTAAATGTTGCCTGATGGATGCTCTAACTCTCCAATAACGTCCACCTTTCCGATATGTTCCAATGAGTGGGGAGAACCTAGCTTTCGTGTTCCCCGCTATGCCCCCGCCTTAGGAAACACACGGGACACCAGCGGGAGATTCAGCACACCTTTATTCCCTACATTGCGCGCACTGCCGGCCTGCACTTGAAGCCCCACCCCTTCCGTTTCCTGCCATGTCTGGTCCTGGGTTTCGGACAGGACAGGCATGGCGATATGACATCTCCCCCTTTTGTATTTTAAAAGTTCAAGATCTATTTTCAAAGTTCTTCAATGATTCGGTGGGCTTTCAAACAGTTCTCTGGGGGCGGCCGCTTCGTGGTCGGATAGAGAGGCGCCTCTCTTTACTGTCACTGGCTCCTGATGTTGGTTGGGATTCTTCATATTTGTCTTCATCTTGACTTGAATCACTAGTATCCCAGTTTAAGTCTTGAGCTCGAGTGTATATTGTGAGGTTACATCTCTTGAAGTGTGACACATTTCTGGTTGTTCTCTTGATTCCTGATTCTGCCGTGATCATGGTCCCTTTCTTCTTGATTACTTGTAGTGGCTGGGCACAGTAGCGGCTGTCAGCTTGGTTTTCCTTTCCTGCTTCACTAGCACCCAGTCACCTTCTTGGATGTCCGAGGTTCTGGCATGTCTACAGTGATCCGCATATTCTTTCATTTTTGCTTTCTTGTTTCGATCAAGTTCTACTAGTGTTTCATGGTCCAAATTCGTGAATCTGGATTGTGTGACGGCGTCTGCGGCTGGTATCCGAGTATGTGGGATTCGCCCCAGCATCAGGGTGGCAGGACACTGATTTGTAGTGCTGTGTGGCGTGGTCCTGTACGCCTGTAACACTTCATTTAAAGCTGGTTGAATGTCCCGATGAGCTAGTTCAGCTTGTTGCATTGTCTTTTTTATGGCAGCCAAGAATCGCTCGACCATCCCATTGGCCTGAGGCCATAGGGGAGTGATCTTTCGGTGTTTGAAATTTAGGTGTCTCGCAAATTCAGCAAAATCCTGTCCATTGAATGGTGGTCCATTATCTGTCTTTACGACTGTAGGGATTCCCCATGCGGCAAACGCTTCATCGATGACTGGTATGACAGTGGCTGCTTTGGTAGACGAGATTTGGTGAGCAATGGGGAATCGAGAGTACTCATCCATGATGACAATGATGTACTTTCCTGATTTCAGCGGGCCGAAGAAATCAACAGCCACGTGTTGCCATACACCATCTGGGAGGTCTGACATCTGTAGGGGAGCCTGTGGTTCTTCTCGCCCCACCAGTTGGCAGTGTGGGCAGTCTTGTAGTGTGGTCTCTACCATCTGGTCGAGAGAAGGAAACCAGACGCGTTCTCGCAGCGCCTACTTCGTGGCTACCAGTCCTTGGTGTCCTTCGTGTGGCAGGTTGATAGTGCCTTGTCTCAACTCAAATATTCTTCTGCTACGAAGGCCGCGCTCGCGTCACTGCTTGGGTATGTCGTGATATGTAGTCCGCCGGGTTCACCCATTTCCCGGTATTGTGAATGATGGTATGTGTATAGTCCTGCAGGCGGATCCCCCACCATCCAATCCTCGGAGGCATCTTCGCCCAGGGGTTGCCGAAAATGGTCGTCAGAGCCTGGTGATCAGTGATAAGGGTAAAGTGCTTGCCATAGACGAAGAGGTGGAAGTGTTCACAGGCCCATACGATTGCCAGGCTCTCTTTTTCCGGTTGAGAGTATGCTTTTTCCGTGTCGGTAAGACTGCGACTGGCATATGCAACAATGTGGCGTTGATCTCCTTCATCATCGTATTGTGCCAGAATGGCGCCTAGGCCCACGGGGCTGGCGTCTACCGTGATTTCTGTCTTCTGCTTGGGGTTAAAATATGCCAAGTTGATGGCTGAGCTCACCGCAGTCTTAATTTCGTTGAACGCTTGTTCGCACTTATCTGACCAGTGAAAACTCCACCCTTGTCGTGTCAGTTCTCGTAGTGGGTAGCTAATTGTTGCATAATCCTGGATGTATCGGGCGCAGTAGCTAGCCATGTCCAGAAACGAGCGGACGTCGCTGACATCTTGCAGTTGTGAGGTGTCGGATAATGCTGAAACTTTCTCAGGGTCTGGTCTCATGCCCTCATTTGCGAAGATGTGTCCATAGAATTTGAGTGTTGATTTGTGAAATTCACATTTGTCTTTGTTGAGTGTGAGGTTGGTGTCCAGGAGAGCATGGCACACCCGGTCTAAAGCCTTGTCATGGTCTTTCTGAGTCTCGCCGAACACCAGAATATCGTCACTGTAGTTGTATGCGTTCGGGATGTGCTGGATTACTCGCCGGACGGCTTCCTGAAAAATCTGCAGACGAGATTCTGAAATTAAGGCGCTTGTATCGAAAAAGCCCTTGGTGTGTAGTGAACGTGGTGATATATCTTGATTTATCGTGCAGCTCCAGTTGGTGGTACCCCTTGTTGAGATTGAGTTTTGAGAAGACAGTTGCTCCGTTCAGGCGGGTGATCATGTCGCTGATGTGGTGTCCTGGATGCCGCTCCCTTTTGATGGCTGTGTTTGGGGCTCGCATATCAACACACAAGCGTACTTTGTTGTCCTGTCCTCTCTTGGGCACAACTAATACTGGCGACACCCATGGGGTGGGCCCAGTCGAGCGTTCTATAATGTCTGCCCGTAGTAGGTCTTGAAGTTTGTCATCTACCGCTTGCTGTAAGTGGAACAGCACATTCCTGTGATGCTGCGCCACTGGTGTCACTTGCTCATTGATGTGCAGTTTGACCTTGAAGTGGGCTTGTTTCCCTAGACCACTGAACAACTTCAGGAACTTGCTGACGATATCTGGCGAGTCATCCACTCTGTATAGGATCTCCACCAGCTTCAAACGTTCTGCAGTCAGTAGACTAAGAAGGCAATTGTCTGTTTCGGGGCCTTGAATGAAGAAGGCACGAGTATGGTGTGAGGATTACTGGTAGAACAGCGTATGCCGCAAGATGAATGGTGAAATATCCCATGATCCCGATCATTGATACAAAACCAAACAGTGGTAGAATCATATGGAAAATAAACATGGAAAAATTACGTATATGAGAACCACAAACATAAATATTTAAAATCTTGACAAATGCATAAAATATGGAGGAATAGGTCGAAGTTCAAAAGGATAATAGGGTACATAATTGTATTCACATGATAGGACCACTTATGTCGAACAGGGGAAGAACATTTAGCTGTAACAAGAAATTGCCAAAGAAGCAGTACTTAATATTATGGCCTTTGGAATTATACTACTGATTCTGCAGCAGCTGCATTTACTGCATAATTATTGATTTTGCTGCATATGCCACACAAGCCATCATCAGTTATATAATCTGCATATTTTAACAACAAAAAGGTGTCCAGCTCAAATGGATCAAAAGTTTAAAAAAACTTGGGGACGTGTTGATGCATAGTGAAATACCCTTCTCAAAGCTTTTCTGGTCATCTTACAGTTGCTTATTGTTGTATTTGCAGGTTACAAAACTGGTACTAATGAAGTTAAACTTTTGCCCAAACACTGTTAACGTGCACAAATAATGAAGTATTGATATCATAATATGTACTGCATTATGCCCTATAACTTGCCACACAAATTAGTCAAACACGCTGCATATTTAACATGCCTCATCCCCAAGCCCTCCCAACGCATAATTACAGCGGCCACTAGAGTTATGTGGTATGGGAGGGCCAAATTATGCAGCCGTGTTGAGTAAATTATGCAGTAAGAAAAGGCAAATTTTGTGGCACATTTTGGGATAGGATTACTTTATTACTTTATCATTTATAAACTTATCAAAACTGTCTGAGCATTAGTTGCACTGTATATCTGTCCTCCACATGAGTGCTACACTCTGTACATGCGTTCCCTACATTCACACTTTATTTGCATGTTCGCTTTCTACCATCCATAATTGTATTCTACCCAACACTTGCACTGCTTGTGTATGTACATTGTTCACCCTCTGTATCCACCATCTACATCTGTTGTTTATCTCACATATCCAATCTAAGCCTTCTGCATTCACTCTCCAAGTACTGTATCCTCTCTGAACCCTGTACATCTGTTCTCGACACTTGCTCTAGCCACTCCAAACACCACTTCTGCTCTTGGTGCACTACATCCACTCTCCACCATCTTATCTGCTAAATACAAACCTCACCAACTCCCAGCCCTTTTCATTCTCAAAGCATTATGACCGCTGCTAACACCATTTAAGTTCCCTCTGTGGGTATCTTCTAGCCATTAAATTCATCTTCTACATCCACTCTTCTTCCATGATAGGAGCTTTCCACTTCCACTAAACATTTACTGACACGCCACTTCTACTCCTCTATAGCCTCCAAATGCGTACTCTATTTTTCTCTTAGAACTGCTATCTTGCTGCTAGCCCACACTTCAGATATGCTCTTCATACAAGCTCTCCATATCCAGTCTCAACATCCACTATGCCCTGTTATCTTTACAAGCACTCTTCAAATCATCTGTCCAAATTTACTGCACAACATATTTCACACGCCTTATCCTTACTCTTCTATCCAGTCCTGCACTGTTCTACCATTCACAAACAGTACTCAACTCTATGTATTCGGCCTTAGCATGACACGTATACACCTAAAGTCCCATGCCTTTTTGTTCCACACTACATATGTTAATATCTCCTCTTTGCAGTCAGCATCTGCTATCCACATAGACTTTCCACATGAACATCCTCTCACACCATATAGCTGCAGAGTTCAATATCCATTTGCACTTAAATCCCATTCTTAAACAAAGCGTCAGAACAATAATTAAACTATTTGCCAACTGGGATTTAGAACACTTCACTGCATGGCTTACTAACTACACACATGTAACACTGTGACTATATACAGCTACACAATCCATCACCACGCTCAGTTATAGTACTAAAGACACCTAAGCAATAGCCAAGAGTGCCCATCCAGTGGATACTCTTGGATGTTACGAATTGGGATTACTTCTAAATAATTCCACTGAGTACTCTTGGTTGTTAGGCAGTGATGAGGGGATGTACCGTAGTGTTTTCCCAATACCCTTGTGTACATTAACTCCAATTTGAAGTTGTCATAAAATCATACTACAGTAATGTATAATAATTCTGAAGATATTAGCAAATCATCCAGTGGTTGTAGACAGTAATCATGAGGTTGTCCTGAAATCATCCGGTAGTATTTCAAACTCATCCTGCACTTGCCAGTTAGTATTCCTTGAGAAGTACAAGATCGTCACGCATTTTTAATTGAAGTAATCAGGACACCATCCTGGAGTAATTCACACTCATCCTGCAGTTGTCAATTAGTATTCTTGGAGTTGTAAAGGATCATCACGCATTTTTAATTGAAGTAATCAGGACACCATCCTGGAGTAATTCACACTCATCCTGAAGTTGTCAATTAGTATTCTTGGAGTTGTAAAGGATCATCACGCATTTTTAATTGAAGTAATCAGGACACCATCCTGGAGTAGTTTTTGTGATTACAGTAAGAGTCATCTCATTTAAATATTTCTCCCTGTGGGCAGACTTCAGGATGGCTTGGGATGACTTCCCCAGATAATTACAGGAATAGCCTGGCTGAAGTCATCGGATGACGCTAGAATGAGTCCAGGATGATCTTCCTTTTTGACTTGGGGTGGTTACTTACTCCATAGTGACCATTAGTGTACTTCACTAGGTGATTCTAGAACCGAGTCAGTCAGTTGAGCCAGGAGCTACCTGACGTGTGGATGTACCTGCTTGTCTCCAATAAATCTCACTTTCCACTACTACTGGTTATGAGTATCTTTACATTTTGGCAACGACCTGATGGGATCTTAACCATTTAAACTACACAGAAGAACTTACTACTGGAATTCTTCGAATACTACATCGAATACCAAGATTTTTACACAGCGGAGCAGTTTTAGGAGCAAGCAGAGTAAAAACTGCTCATCATCAATAATTACTTTGGATGTATCCTTGTCTGGGAGTGTTATCTACACGGAAATTGGAAATTCCTAAGAAAAATTGCCTTATTGACAAGAAGAACCTCCCTACAACAAAATTCCTGGTGTTGCAACAAAGAAATTTCTGACGTTTTCACGAACAGAAGTGGAATCTGAATGGCACCAATACTTCTTCTACAGTGCAAATTCACAACGTTAAAAGGTATGTGGGACGATACCTGTAACTTGTAATTCGCCGTTATCCGTTCTCCTTCGGCCGCATTTTTCGAGCGGTGGAGAACGTTCCGTGAGCTGCTCGTGAGTACATCTCTCAACGTTCTGATTTGCCTGACGCATCATTCAAGTGACGCGTACACAGACGCAGGCAATAGAACGACGACACCTCATAGCGTCTGCGCGTCATTACGCGAGGTCACGCAACGTGACCTTGCATGGTAGCCATTTTGTTAAAAACCTGGTTGTCACCTAGCAACGAGTTAATATCAGATCGCGCGTTCACCAGCATTATCCTCCGACGCTGGATTCAAGGAAACTGGCATTGATTTCCGACGCTGGATTCAAGAAAACTACAGCAACGTGTAGAACAACGCTATTACATGGTAACTCTACGGTGATATGCACATCCAAAATATTTGTGTACAATAATTGTGTGCATATTTAAATTCTTCAAAATTTAAAAGATTTACAATAGACTGATAGGAATTCAACGGTGATGTGCACACCATTGTCTATTTAACTCCATATGTTTTCTTTTTCTCTTCTTCTTCTTAGCTTAAAAATTGTATTTACAGCAATATTTTCTGCATTTAGCATTTACTACATTATGAAATTGTGACATGGCTTCTCAAGGTACTGGTTTAGTTCCTCCTGTACCATTTCTCACTCGCCCAGGTGAACCAGCACTGAAATGGTTAGATTGGAAAGAATATTTTTTAAATTATATTTCAGCATTAGAAGAGGAAAACGAAGATGAGTTTTCTCCTTCTAGAAAAAAGAACGTTATTACACAGCTTAGGTCCTGAAGGTTCTAGAATTTATTATCAAATGGAAAGGAAGACAAGAGCAAGTGAGAACTCCAACGTATTCTTAGATACCTTAGCTGATCTTGATGCATATTATCAACCCACTGTATGTGTAGGAATTAGTAGATATGAATTTTTTCAAAGCAAACAACAAAATTCAGAATCTGTAGAAGACTAGGTGCCGATCACGATCCTGTAAAAACCGGGTACGAACCGTCGGACGGAGCATATTCTCCGTCCGACGCGTACCCGGTCGTCAAAATATACAAACATGGAATTACGATTCGCACGGAAACACCATTTCCGTACGAATCGTACAAAACCCCGACCGACGAAAATAAACGTACAAATGCGATCCGTGAAAGCGCCGACGTGACGTCGGGACGCATGCAGCCTGCCATTCACGAACCAGGAATTACGATTCGCACCGACGTCATCCCGCACGGTGAATATTTTCCGGCTGCCAAAAACTGCCGGGAAATCAGGACGACGCGAACAAGGAGTACCGGTACGCGACGGACAGACAGGACGACGCGAACAAGGAGTACCCGTACGCGACGGACAGACATGGACCCGAACCTACGTGTCATCCCGGCCCTCATAGCAGTCGACCTCCTCTACAGGTTCCGACGCAGACGCCGCAGAAGGTCAGAACAACAAAGGGAGGGGGAAAAGGGGGGGGGGGGTTGCAGGACCAGGGCAGGCCACAAAACCCCCACCAAAGTCACACAGCACACATGCCCTGGACATACCTGACCCTCAGGCCCTGGTCACTACGAGGGGGTGGGGGCGTGTCCAGCTAAGCCAGCGACCGCCACAACGGAAGTTCTTGACGACGCAAACCGGCAACACAACCAGACAGGTACGTCCCGTACCCATGCCTTAAGAGCGTGGGTACGAGTCGTACCACGCCCACACCTACGTCACCCCAACAATGGCGGGACGGCTCGTACCCACGTGGCAAAGGCCTGGGTACGGCCCGCACAAGCATCACATAGCGTGGGGACGGATATGTACGGACCGTACCCCCACCCCGTATGCATGGAGCGTACCCCCAACCCCAACAGTGTAAGTACGACACGTACCCCCACCCGCGTATGCAAGGAGCGTACCCCCCACCCCAACAGTGTAAGTACGACACGTACCCCCACCCGCGTATGCAAGGAGCGCACCCCCATGCCAACAGTGTAAGTACGACACGTACCCCCACCCGCGTATGCAAGGAGCGTACCCCCCACCCCAACAGTGTAAGTACGACACGTACCCCCACCCGCGTATGCAAGGAGCGCACCCCCCACCCCAACAGTGTAAGTACGACACGTACCCCCACCCGCGTATGCAAGGAGCGTACCCCCCATGCCAACAGTGTAAGTACGACACGTACCCCCACCCGCGTATGCAAGGAGCGTACCCCCCACCCCAACAGTGTAAGTACGACACGTACCCCCACCCGCGTATGCAAGAAGCGTTCCCCCCATGCCAACAGTGTAAGTACGACACGTACCCCCACCCGCGTATGTATGGAGCGTACCTCCCACCCCAACAGTGTAAGTACGACACGTACCCCCACCCGCGTATGCAAGGAGCGTACCCCCCATGCCAACAGTGTACGTATGACACGTCCCCCACCCGCGTATGCATGGAGCGTACCCCCCACCCCAACAGTGTAAGTACGACCCGTACCCTCACCCGCGTGTGCAAGGAGCGCACCCCCATGCCAACAGTGTAAGTACGACACGTACCCCCACCCGCGTATGCAAGGAGCGTACCCCCTACCCCAACAGTGTAAGTACAACACGTACCCCCACCCGCGTATGCAAGGAGCGCACCCCCCACCCCAACAGTGTAAGTACGACACGTACCCCCACCCGCGTATGCAAGGAGCGTACCCCCCATGCCAACAGTGTAAGTACGACACGTACCCCCACCCGCGTATGCAAGGAGCGTACCCCCCACCCCAACAGTGTAAGTACGACACGTACCCCCACCCGCGTATGCAAGGAGCGTTCCCCCATGCCAACAGTGTAAGTACGACACGTACCCCCACCCGCGTACGTATGGAGCGTACCCCCACCCCAACAGTGTAAGTACGTCACGTACCCCCACCCGCGTATGCAAGGAGCGTACCCCCCATGCCAACAGTGTACGTACGACACGTCCCCCCACCCGCGTATGCAAGGAGCGTACCCCCAACCCCAACAGTGTAAGTACGACACGTACCCCCACCCGCGTATGCAAGGAGCGTACCCCCCACCCCAACAGTGTAAGTACGACACGTACCCCCACCCGCGTATGCAAGGAGCGCACCCCCCATGCCAACAGTGTAAGTACGACACGTACCCCCACCCGCGTATGCAAGGAGCGTACCCCCCACCCCAACAGTGTAAGTACGACAC